>NC_090824.1:80833028-82145528 GCF_028021215.1 Eschrichtius robustus
ATACATACACACATATAAAATGCATCGTTTGTATGTATACAGTATGTACACATACGTATAACATATGCAATATACACACCTAGGTACATATATGTCATACATATAGACACACATACAAAGATATTTAGGTGTGTATATAGACAGTATACATACATACACATATAATACATGCAATACGTACACGTATATACATATAGACACACATATACACCTACATATAAAAGCATATAGCATAAAAATATATATGTACTGTATATATAAATTCATCGTATGTACACGTACATATATCATATATATCAGATATATACATATATACAATGTATACACACACATACACACCTATATGTAAATATGCGCATGTACATACACATATAAATACATACGCAAGTGTGTATATAATAGTATATACATATATACATGTAACACCTAGAAACATATACACATACAGGTATACAACATATATACACACCTATATATAAATACACACTGTATACATACATACAGTGTACATAAACTGTATATCTACACACACCCATATATCAATATATGGGTGTGTGTATATACACAGCATGTTCACATTTATAAAATGTATACTATATATATGCACATACATACATGTATACAATATATACACACAAATATATAGGCTTGTATGTATACTGTATATAGTACTTACACATATACTACAAACGCACGCACATATAAACATATGTGTATACATATATATAATATGTATGCACACATATACAAATTAATAGGCTTGTATATATTCAGTATTTTTACATATATAGTTTTGTTTTAAGGAGTTGACTCATGTGACCGTGAGGCAGGCAAGTCAGGGCAGGACTCTGGGCTGGAGACACAGGGAAGAGCTGATGTCCCAAGGCCATTGGAGGAACAGTTCCCTCTTTCTTCGGAACCTCATTTTTCTCTCCAGTCCTTCAGCTGATGGACGAGGCCCACCCACGCCACGGCATTGACAATCTCCTTTACCCAAAGTGGACCAATTTCAGTGTTCATCTCTTCTGAAAAATACCTTCCTGGCCACATCTGGAATAATGTTTGTGGTTGCCGGGGCCCCACGCAGTGCGCACATGAGATTAACCATCCCCGTGGCGATGATGACACTTTATTTTCTCCCTTGACCATTGTCACTACTATTCCAATTAAAATGGCAGCGCCATGAGGGCAGGGCATTTCCTTTTTTGCCAGTACTGAGCGTCCAGGGTCTGGTGCCTAGCATAGGCTAAATACAGGGCATTTTTGTGAACAGAAGCCGGGATTCCGGCTGTCATATTTAATGAGGAATTATAGTCTTATTATTGGGTGGGGGGTGTGTGTGTGTGTGTGTGTCACGGTACGTCAAGGGCGGGAGTCGAACCCGCCACCCCAAGCCCCGAGGGGGTCTCCCCGGGTCCCGACTTCGGGCCGGTGCGGGTGGCCGGGGGCAGCCGAAGACGTGCGTGCGTGCGTGCGTGCGTGCGTAGGTGGAGCGGGCGAGTCCACGGGGTGGGCGGCGCGCGCGCGCCGCGAGTGAGTGGTTCAGCCCGGCCCCGGCTCATTGTGCTCGCCTCACGCCGGCCCGAGTTGGCGGCAGCGCTGGAGGTCCCGGGCCTGTGACCACAAAGAGGGAGCCGGGGGCCAGACGGGAGCGCGGCGGCGGCGGCGGCGGCGGCGGCGGTGGCTGAGGTCCAGGCCAGGCCCCCTCCCCTCAGCCTCCCGCCCGCCCGCTCGCCTGCCCGCCCGCCTGCCCCGCCCCCGCCGGCGGGCGTCCCGCCCCTCCCCCCAACCGCCAGACTAGCCTGGTGCGGGGGCCGCGCGCGAAGACATGGGGGAGAAGTTGGAGCCCAGGCTGGAGTCGTCCGTGGGGGCCGAGCCCGCCGTCTACCCGTGGCCGCTGCCGGTCTACGTGAGTGCCACCCGTCCCCTCTTCCCGGACCCCCGCCCCTCTTCCCCCACGGCGCGCGCTGAGCCCACCGAGAAACGGAGCGACTCGAGTCGCCAGACCCTCTTTGGAGCCCCCCTTCCCGCCCCGCCGTGGTTCTCCGCGGCCGTGTCCAGCCCCCGCGCGCAGGGTGGGCAGAGGGGAGCCGGGGCCGGCCGGGGGCGCAGACTCGGCCGCGGGGACCCCGCGCTTCCGAGGGGCGCCCGAGGCGGGCTGCCGTTGGCTCTGTAGGGCTGGGGACCCCGGTCCCCCCGGGCCTGGACTGCCGGCGGGCTTGCCCTTCCGTACTTTATGATCTGACATGTAGGGTTTCTTTTTCCTGGTAGTTTATTCTTAGCGCTGTCAACGTGCTTAGCTTTTTTATTTTTGAGGACACCCTTTCCTTCCTCTCTCCAGTTTTTTGTGTTTTTGTTTTGTGGTGTTTTAGTTAGGCATTTTGTCCCTCTGATCTTGAGTGGGTGGGCTGGCTGGACCCTTGGAACGGAGGCATTGTGTCCTGTAATTTTAGTGGGTGGGCTGGCTGGACCCTTGGAGAGGAGGCATCCTGTCCCCTGATCTTGAGTGGCCTTTGGCAAATGACACGCCGAACGGAAATTTACACAGGCGTCCGGTGATTCCAGAAATGCAGGGTGTCCGGGCAGGTGGGCGCCCGGCCTCTCGTCCCCCGTGGCGGCGTGGTGCGCGTGTTGTTGTCTCAGGGTTTACGCTTGGGCCCTGCAGCCCACCTTCGGGAGGGAAAGCGCAGCGGGCGCCTTGAGCCGGCGCCTTTGGGGCGCCCTTTTGTGCGCTCGGCTTGCATGGGACCGGCCTCCAGGGGAGCCGGCGGGGAAGCCCGCGCGACCCGCCCCTCGCGCAGGCTCCGTGTGTGTCAGTTTTTGGAAACTGTGTCGCGGCCGGGGGCGGGGTCGCGACGCTGGGACCGCCTGGGAGCCATTGTTGAACTCCGGTCCCCGGTTCTCCGCAGTTCTCCGAGGTCGTAGGGTTTCCAGCCCGCCACTGCGCACTGGCGCTTTCTATTTTTGCTCTTCCTGTGCCCGGAGGCACGGGTGAGCCTGGGCTCTGGCTTTTCCGGTTGGGTAACTCTGGGTGGCCCGGGTGGGCGGCCTGAGCAGTAGGTAGGTTGGGGAGACATCCCAGTGGAGGGAAACTGAAAGTGGGGAGAACCTTCAGAACTGCAGCGGATCCACTTGCCTTGCCTCCCCGCCCCTCTTACTGCACTTGTCATGTATGGGTTGGCTGGCCGGCGCATTTTTCAAAATGTAATAATTTGTTTATCCTTAGTAGCTGTGAAGCATAGTTCACTTGTAGTGCACAGTTGTAGGAGTTTTGACAGATGATCACCGTCAGGTGGCAGAGCAATCCTGTCATCCCATTTGCTGCCCTTTGGCGCCAGCACGCCTCTAGCCTCTTGGCCACTATCTCCTTTCTGTCCCTAAGGTTTTGGCTTTTCCAGAAAGTCAGGTAAACGGAACAACAGCATGTAGCTTTTTGATTCTGGCTGCTTTGGCTCAGCAAAACCTATGCGAGATTCATCCCTGGTTTGTTTTTTGTTGTTGTTGTTTTAAATATTTATTTATTTAGTTATTTACTTGGCTGTGCCAGGTCTTAGTTGCGGCACGTGGGATCGTCATTGCCGCGTGCAGTATGTTTTAGTTGCGGCGTGCGGGATCTAGTTCCCTGAGCAGGGGTGGACCCCGGGCCCCCTGCATTTGGAGCGTGGAGTCTTAGCCACTGGACCACCAGGGAACTCCGTCATCCCTGTTGTTGCGGGTATGAGAAGTCACTCCTTTTTCTTGCTGTGTTGTATTCCATTTTCCGTTTGTCCATTTGCCTGCGGGTGGCAGGACTTGTGGGATGTTTCCAGTTTTGAGGGGATCAGGAATAAAGCTGCTGTAAACATCCCAGGGCACGTTTCCATGTGAACTTGGGTTTTTACCTCACTTGAGAAAATACTCAGGAGTGGGACTGGGGTCTGTGCTAAGTGTATGTTTAACAACCCTTCTGCATCTTAGAAATTGGTATTTTTGAGTATTGGAAGAGTTTAGAAATCCACTGTGACCCAGCACCCAGGCACTTGAAACGAAGTTGAAAGTTCATCTGGAGATGGTCACGTTGTCCCCATCACTGTCTTTTATTCGAGGCAGAGCAAGGCCACAGATTTGTAACCCTTGTAAGGGAGGCCTCGTGTGCCCAGGCCCTGGCAGGACCTGGCTTTCTAGTGGTGGGCGGTTCTGAAGTGGAGAGCGTCTTTCCCTTGCTGGCCGGACCTCGCTTGGCAGGGTGCGGGGTGTGCTGCCTGCCTGGCCGGGCGCTCTTTCTGCCGGTTAGCAGCCGTTCCTGGTGTGTCTGTCCTACTACCAGGCAGGCGGTCAGGGGCCCTAGTGAAGTGCTCAGCGAGCCGCAGCCTTCCTAAAGCTTTGCGGGTAACGTCTGTTACCCTCCCATTTCCCTGCTGAGGAATTTTGCTTTCTCATGGGAAGTGAGGGGGCAGTACTTTATAAGAGTTCATATTTTGTGATGACTCGATGCTGAATACATTAAGAAAATGGGCTCCTTCCAGAAGCTTAACTTCTGAGAAGGTCAGATTACTCATGTGACCACACGTTTGAAATGAGTGAGCTTGTTTGTTCATTGATTCATTCATTCTGCAAGCACCTCCTGGTTATTTACAGTGAGTGTTCCAGGGGGCGCTGAGGACAGTAGACAGTATTCTTTTTTTTTTTTTTTTTTTCAATTTTATTTTATTTATTTTTTTATACAGCACGTTCTTATTAGTCATCAATTTTATACACATCAGTGTATACATGTCAATCCGAATCGCTCAATTCAGCACACCACCATCCCCACTCACCCGCGGCTTTCCTCCCTTGGTGTCCATACATTTGTTCTCTACATCTGTATCTCAACTTCTGCCCTGCAAACCAGTTCATCTGTACCATTTTTCTAGGTTCCACATATATGCGTTAATATACGATATTTGTTTTTCTCTTTCTGACTTACTTCACTCTGTATGACAGTCTCTAGATCTGTCCACGTCTCAACAAATGACTCAATTTCGTTCCTTTTTATGGCTGAGTAATATTCCATTGAATATATGTACCACAACTTCTTTATCCATTCGTCTGTCGATGGGCATTTAGGTTGCTTCCATGACCTGGCTATTGTAAATAGTGCTGCAGTGAACATTGGGGTGTATGTGTCTTTTTGAATTATGGTTTTCTCTGGGTATATGCCCAGTAGTGGGATTGCTGGATCATATGGTAATTCTATTTTTAGTTTTTTAAGGAACCTCCATACTGTTCTCCATAGTGGCTGTATCAATTTACATTCCCACCAACAGTGCAAGAGGGTTCCCTTTCCTCCACACCCTCTCCAGCATTTGTTGTGTGTAGATTTTCTGATGATGCCCATTCTAACTGGTGTGAGGTGATACCTCACTGTAGTTTTGATTTGCATTTCTCTAATAATTAGTGATGTTGAGCAGCTTTTCACGTGCTTCTTGGCCGTCTGTATGTCTTCTTTGGAGAAATGTCTATTTAGGTCTTCTGCCCATTTTTGGATTGGGTTGTTTGTTTCTTTAATATTGAGCTGCATGAGCTGTTTATCTATTTTGGAGATTAATCCTTTGTCCATTGATTCGTTTGCAAATATTTTCTCCCATTCTGAGGGTGACAGTATTCTTCTTCTCAAGAAACTTATGAACTAAGGACGGTAGGTGATCTATAAACACAGAAGTTCAGCTGAGGTGTAGTGCCCCATATATGGGATCAGCTGAGGTCCCAGAGGGTGGGGCTGCCAGATTTGCCCTGGGGGAGGTGTGGGTGGCTTCTCTGAGGAGGGGACACCCGCAGGAGGAAGTGCAAACAGCCACAACCGCCTGTATGCGGAAATGTCCAGCCTCCAAAATGGGCTTTTGCGCAATTGACAAATAGGAGGGCGGGGTGCAGGGCGAGTTTTGTTCCTTCTGTGACTGACAGTTCCCAGATATCCACTTATAGCTCACGGTGGTATTTCTAAAGCAGGATGGCCCTTCTTTTGGTGGGAAAACCGGGTCTCAGCTCAGGAGGAAGCAGGTGGTATCTTCGGCTGCCTGATGGCAGGGCAGGAGCCAGCGAGGGCGTGCAGTGGTCCTTCCCCTCCGTGGCTCACTGAGACTGTGGGCGTGGAGCAGCCCCAGCGTGACTGTCCTCTCCTGCTTCTGGCTTCCTCCTGAGAGCCCACGAGTCTCTGATGAATGCCCGCTGAGCAGTCACGCCCTTCACTCGACTGTGAGTAGTAGCTGAAGTGGGCGGCCAAGTGAGCCATTCCTCCCTGTGACTCAGAAAATATTTTCTGATCTGACCTCTGCTGGTGTGAGTCCTGCCTAATCTGAGCTCAGGTGGAAGGCAGGTTAACCCTTTGATGACTGTCCGTGGGTGAAGTAGCCTCTTTAAAGAGGAAGGGATCACCGGAAAAGCTTGGTATTCCGTACGTACGTGGCTCTTAGCTTTCGTACTTTGGTCCCTAACATCCAAATGCCGCCCGTATGCTCTGTTCCTGGTGGGAGGAGCCAGAGGCAGCCGGCCCTTTGGATATTCACTAGGCAAGAGGCGGCAGAGCTGCAGGGGACCCGCCCTCAGTCTACCTCTAGGAGCTGCGTCCTTTTTTCCTTAATTAAGTTGAACTTTTTATTTTGAGATGATCATAGATTCTTGCACAGCCGTCAGAAATAAGTCGGACACATCCCACGTTCTCTTTACTCAGTTTCTCCCGATGGTGGCATCTTACAAAGCTACGCACCGATGTAATGATTTCATTGGCATTGGTACAATCAAGGTACAGAGTGTTTGGTGTCCCTTTTGAATTCGGGGACCTGTAGGGTGTGACTGGCTGTGTCTGTGCATCCCTGGGTCCCGGGCCCGGCACACGTCTCCCAGGAAACCCCTCTCCTCCCTCTTTCTTTCTGCCGTGTCCTCGTCTCGTGGTCCTGGCGCTCTTCCCCAGTGCGTGCGCCTTGTCTCCCTGGCTGTGGGATGACAGTCCTGTTTCCTTCCTCCCACTGAGGGTGCTGCCTGGAGGCCTCCTTGGCATCTTCTCTGTCCCTTCAAGCTGTCCCTGCCGTTCCCACCAGCCGGGTCTCCTGCCGAGGCTGTTCACAGAGGACGTGCCGGGTGTCTGCCCGTGGTCCTCCGCAGCTCATGCGTGGCACTGTAGTGCCTCCCTCACCGCCCGCCTTTCTCTTCCTTCCCGGACTCTCTCTCCCCACCCACGGCCGCTGTCGCGGTGCCTAGCCCGGGGCTCTGTTCCTCGGCGCCCCCGTGTGGGACCGGGCCCTCTTCCTGTCCGCGGCGCCTGGCAGGGCTGCCGAGTCACAGGTTCCCGTGAGCTGCAGTTGGGAGGTCGGAGGCTGTGTGCTTCACTGAGTATTGACCTTGGATGACGATGCCTCCTCATCTCTGAGGGGCTTCCGTTTGAATCCCCTCAGTTGGTCATGGGGTGCGCGGCCGATGCCCGGAAAGCGCGTCAGACTCACACCAGGTGCACGGGCAGCCGGTGTGTGAGAGAGGTTACCTCTGAGAACGCTGGTCCTTTGAAAACCTGACGCGTCTTTTCCCGGGTGGGGAAGGGGTTTTGCAGGCTGTGTGCTGGGGGGCGGGGGGCCGCCACGGAGTGGTGCCCACGGGGACGGCGGGAGTCGTGGGGCTCAGGGAGGGGAGCTCTCGGGAAGGATTTGCACGTCGCGTGGTGGTGGTGGCTCACGTTTCCCCTGGTGTGCAGGTGGCTCCCTGGCGTCTGCTCTGTGCTCATCCTGCGCGCTGAGTGAGGCTCCCACCGGGGAGCAGGTGCTTGGGCCGCAGGACACGCTGGGCCCACACCTGGTCTGGGACAGACACCAGGTGAAGGGGCGGGACAAGGGGAGGAGGAGCCGCGCTGGGTCTTGTGGGCTTTGTGTCTTTTTAAATAACAGCTTTGTCGAGATCGCATTCACACACCACAGAACTCACCCATATGAAGTGTACAATTTAATGGCTTTTACTATATTCACAGAGCTGTGCAGCCATCACCTCTAATTCCAGAACATTCCATCACTGCAAAGGGCCCGCAGTCCCCTGCCCCAGCCCCTGACACTAGGAACCCCCTCTCTGTGTCTGTGGATCTGCCTGTTCTGGACATTTCCCATCAATGGAATCACACACTGTGTGTCCTTCTGTGTCTGGCTTCTGTCACTGAGCATTGTGTTCTCAGGGTCCGTCCACGTTGTTGTGCGTGGCAGGGCTTCACCCCTTTGCGTGGCTGAGTGATGCTCCCGTGCGTGTGGCCCAGGTCGTGGGGTCTCGAGGCCCCTGGAGAGGCGTTCGTTTGGCTTGGTCCTGGGGTGGGGTGACGCCAGTTGCACTGATACGGTGCTAACAGGACCCCTTGCTGGAGTGGGAGACAGCTGGAAGGCTGGGGGCGCGGCTCGCCTTGGCCTTTGAGACCGCGGGGTGGAGGCCGTGCTGCCGCTTGTCGCTCGCAGAGCGCCGGGCGAGTCCTTCTCCAGCTGTGCCCCCTCGGAAGGGCCTCCTCCGTCCCTGGGCTTTCCCTCCCTTCCCTTCCCGGCCTCGGCCTCGGCCTCAGGCTGGACTGCTCTGTGGCAGTAAAGCATTTTCTTTGGTGAGGGCGACAAAAGTTCTGGTGGTGAACTTTTGGTCGTCGCGTTCCCCCGTCCCACTGGGGTCACTCCACGACGGCCCCTCCACGCGGACCCCTGGCGTCAGGCGCTCAGCACTTGCAACGGCTCCTTGGGTGGCTGGGCGGCCTGGGCTCTTACAGGTGGGTTAGTTTGGATTGAAGCAACTGAAATGGTCTTGTCACCCCTGGAGCTCCCGTGGCGCCCCGTCCTCCTGTGGACCCACCCATGCCCGTCCTGCAGAAGGACGGCTGCCCGGACAGCAGGACATCCCGGCTGGTCCTGGCTCTGCGCAGACTGGCTTCCGTGAGCTGCGGACCCAGGCGTGGAGCTCAGGCTCAGGGTCATGTCTGGAAACGCTCCCGCAGGTGTGGCGGTAGGTGAGGTGGCACACGAGCCACGTGCGTGCTCTCCTGGGAGCCACGTGACGAGTCAAAAGGAGGAGACGAGGTACGTTTTCATAGCATTGTATGTAAGCGAGTACGGCCCAAACACTACGTTTTCAACGTGCCATTTAAAGAGTTACTGAAGGGCACTTTTACTTTGTGTGTGTGCGCACGCGTGCGCACGCTCTGTCTTAGAAATCCGCGTGCATCTTGTGCTCACAGCACATGTCACTGGAGTGGGCCAGCGCACACCACTGCCCCTCGTCCAGGTGACCAGGGGCCGCTGTGGGCACAGTGAGGCTCTAGACCCCTCTCCCTCGTGGGGGCTCCTTCCTTGGACCCTGGTCATCGGGGCCCCTGTGTGCACAGCGGGTCCCACCCGCCCGGGTCAGGGCCACGGGCCCACCGTGTCCTGCACTGTGTCCGTGGCCCGGGAGCCACGGGCCCGCTCCATCTTCTCTCTTCCTCCTCCAGCTGGACTTTGGCCTCATGGGGTGCCGGCAGCCCCTTCCTGTTTTCCCATGTTGACGGTTCCTTGCAGTGCCGGTCTCGCGGGCAGGGTTTTGCGACACGGCTCGGTCCCAAGACCAGCCTGGTTTGTCGCCTGGCCCTGCGGGGAGAGGGCCGGGTCGGCTGTGGGAGGAGAGCCTCCTTCCTGGCTCTCTCCTTTGCATCGCTTTACCAGGCAGTTCCCATCCTTGGCCTGGCTTGTCCTCCGGTACGGTCCTGGGGCCCGGCAGCACCCCCTTGCTGGGGGCCTGCGGACGTCCGGGGCGGACTGTGGACGAGACCCGTGTGATGCTCCACAGCCAGCCTCTCTGCCACGCCCACCCCTGTGTGAGATGCACTCATTTTCAAGTGAAAACCTGTTTGCCTCTTGAATACTCAGGCCCACCACAGGCGCTGGCCCTCCCCCTCCCCCTTCACCCGCTGCTCCCTCCCCCTGGTGAGCGGGTGCTCCTCAGCGGGGCCGCAGGCTGAGAGGTGAGGCTGAGCGCCTTCGCTGGGCCTCGGGGCCCTCTGCTCACCCGCCTGGCTTTCCTCCCAGACGGAGAGCCTTCTGTGGATTTTCCACTCTTCCAGTCAGATCTCTGCTCTCAAAGCCCTGCCACTGGGAGAGGCAGAGAGACAGCCGGCAGACCTCCCGCCGTGTTCCATCTCCCCTGCCTTTGACTCTTCCCGCTGTGCTTCTCCACTTTGGGAAACAGTGTGTGCATCCCACCCTGGCCGCTCTGTCCCACTTGCCTTGGTCCCCACCCCAGGGCTCTGGAGGTGTGCAGAGCCGCGGGGAAGAAGGCAGTGACCCCCAGCCTGCAGGCTGTGCCCCCTGCAGCCTGCTGGGGAGCGGGGACCGCGGGCAGAGGCCCAGGGTGCTCCCCCTCGGCACCTCCTGGGCACTCGTGCTCTCAGCAGATGGTGATAGAGAGTGTGGTCCCTGCTTGCTTCAGGCCGGTGGTTCTCTGAGCGGCGCCCCTGGGCCAGCAGCTTCCCCACCAGCTGGAACTGGTTAGGAATGCGGGTTCCTGGGGCCCAGACCTGCTGACTCTGAAAGTTTGCGGGTGGGCCCCAGAACTCCACTCTGACCAGGGATTCTGATGCTCGTCCCGGTGTGATGCCCCTGCCTCGGAGGCCCCCTGGGTCCCGGCGTCTTCCTGCTGCAAGTGGGAAGAGGAGGACGGAGTCCACGTCTTGCCTCCTCCCTAGTCTCTGCCCCCTGCCTCTCGCCGGGTCCTCCAGGGACGATGTCTCCAGATGTCGTGCCCCTGTCACTGTGAACCAGCCTGCGTGCTCAGGGGTGGGCCGTGCCCTGGCAGCGAGCACCCAGGAGGCCTCCTGTCTAGGCTCCTCACGCAGGACGCAGGGCCTGCGGGGATGAGCGGGGGCGGAGCCAGACCTGCGGGCATCCGGGTGGAGTTCCTGTTCCAACACCTGTCCTCACGGTCAAGGAGGAGGCAGGGGCCTGCCGAGTGGGACAGCCAGACTCCCCCGCCCCATGGGCGGCCCCCGCCCTCACCTGAGCTGGGCAGGGGAGGGGAGCAGGCGGACGGGACGGGCTTGGTGGTGGCTCAGGCCTGATGACAGCCTCTGGCTTCCGCACAGGGTGCTTTTTCAGGCGGGAACGGTTGTGCTTATTGGGGTTGTTTTCCCAGGATCCCGGAGTGAGGCCGCTGGCTGTGTGGTGAGCAGCATTCCGCTAAGCCTCTGCGCGGCTTCCTGCGGAGGCTCTGACACCGTTAGTGAGAAGAGCGTGGGTTAGTCACTGACTCAGCAAGCAGCCAGCAGCGGGCCGGGGCTGTGGCTGGGACGGGGAGGCCGGGCGTCCCGTGCAGTGAGCCCAGGGCTGGCCTCAAACTGTGGCTGGGATGGGGAGGCCGGGCGTCCCGTGCAGCGAGCCCAGGGCTGGCCTCAAACCCCGGAGTTCCAGGGCTCCCCCGGGGGAGGAGGTGTGGGTGCTCCTAAGTGCGGGCTTCCTCAGGGCTGTTCTCAGTTGGACCTTTCTGGGTCGGCTTCTGGCGTCGCTCTGTTCGGAAAGCCTGTGAAGCAGAAGAAGAGGCCACAGCCGAGAAGCTGTGAGAGCTTCTGAATCATCGATGGTGATCAGGGCATCTTAAATCATACGACTCAGGATAGTCGCTGGAAGCTGGCCAGTCCCTAAAGCAGCATCCTCAGATCGTAGGAGGCATGTCGTAAACTGTTTCCTTCCTTTCGTTCTGGTTGTAAAGCTTGGGAGAGCTTGAGTTCATCTCATCACAGATGAGACCACATTCCAGGCCCCTGTCTTCCCAGGTCGGCGTGATGCGGCCTGAGACGCGGTGGCTCAGCCGGGGCTGCGGCCCGCGTGCCATGAGGGCCCCTGCTGCCCCTGCAGGAGGAGCGTCTCTGGGGCGCGTCCAGCCTCCTGGGGGGGCCGAGGGAGGGAGCGCAGTCTGAGCCGGCACGGGCCTGCCACGTGGCGCACGCTCAGGCACACGCGCGTGCTCACGGGGTCCTTTCAGAGCACGCACGCTGTTTTGTAACTCCACAGTGGTGACCGGAATGAGACTCTCCTGGGTACTGTCACATCCTCCTGTGGCTCTAAGACTTGTTCTTACGGGCCGTGCTCGCAGGGTAGTGTATCGGCCTAAACGCAGACATGAATTTAGCAGCTTGAGACGATGTACACTGATGACCTCCCATGGTTTCTGAGGGCAGGGATTCAGAGCAGGCGGACCAGGGGATTCTGGCCGAGGGTCCCTCAGGAGGCTGCAGTAGGGGCTTCAGCCGGGACTCCCCCATCCGAAGGCCGGACTGGGTGGGATGCCTGGCTTCCAGGAGGCCCCTTCCGTGGCTCCTCAGCACGTGGGCCCCCGCAGGGCTGCTGAGGCTCCTCAGTGCACGGGCGCCGGCTCCCCTCAGGAGGAGTGTGACATGGGAGAGCGTTGGTGGAAAGTTCTAGACCCTCCTCCTCATGCTGTGACTACCTCAGCGCCTTGTACACTGTGCTGTGTGCGTTTGTCTTTGAGCAGACCCTGCGGAACAGCGTGGCGTCTTCTCTGCTTTCAGTGGGTACAGGAGCCCAGGGAATTCAGGGCTGCCAGGACTGTCTGTCTGGACTCACTGAATGTTGTGGACCAGGAACAGAGTCTGTCGGCCACGTGAGTGTCTTAGATGCTCAGTATTTTCCTGCTGAGGTGGAGGTGCTTTTAACAATACCTCGCATTTCCTCCTGTAGATTTGTTGTTGTTTTTTGTTTGTTTGTTTTCGCCACGCCGTGCAGCTCGTGGGATCTCAGTTCCCCAACCAGGGATTGAACCTGCGCCCTCGGCAGTGAAAGCACTGAGTCCTAACCACTGCCCCGCCAGGGAAGTCCCTGTTGTTGTTGTTGTTGTTGATAGCTGTTTTGAGGTGTAATTCCCATACTCTTCACCTCATCCACCTAAAGCGTGCCGTTCGCTGCTTTGTAGTGTATTCATTGAGTTCAGTCATCACTACTACCAATTTTAGAACATTCCATCACCCCAAGAGGAAACCCCATCCCCATTAGCATCCCTCCCATCCTCCTCTCCAGCCCTTGACAACCAGGAACCCACTCTCTGTCTCTGTGCACTTGCCTGTTCTGGACGTTTCCCATCAGTGGAATCACACCCTGTGTGTCCTTGTCCGTCTGGCTTCTCTCACTGAGCATCGTGTTCTCAGGGTCCATCCACGTTGTAGTGAGTGTCAGTGCTTCACTCTTTTTCATGGATGGATAATATTTCAGTGTGTGGAGGGACACATTTGTTTATTCGTTCATCTGTTGATGGACATTTGGGTGGTTTCCACCTTTTGGCGGTTGTGAATCGTGCCTCCGTGAACATTAATGTTCGGGTTTTTGGTGTGTTTTTTTTTTTCTGGCTGCGTTGGGTCTTCATTGCTACGCGCGCGGGCTTTCTTTAATTGTGGTGAGTGGGGTCTAGTCTTTGTTGCAGTGCGCGGCTTCTCATTGCGGTGGCTTCTCTTGTTGCGGAGCACAGGCTCTAGGCCCGCGGGCTTCAGTAGTTGCAGCACGCGGGCTCTGTAGTTGTGGTGCACGGGCTTCGTTGCTCTGCGGCATGTGGCATCTTCCCGGACCGGGGCTCGAACCTGTGTCGCCTGCATTGGCAGGCGGATTCTTAACCACTGCACCACCAGGGAAGCCCAATGTTCAGGGTTTTGTGTGGACGAATATTCTCATTTCTCTTGGGCAGACACCCAGGAGAGGAATTGCTGGGTCATTTGCTAACTGTTTAAACTTTGAGGAGCTGCCAGACTGTTTTCCAAACCCAGCTGTCCTCACTGTTTTCTGCCGTTTGCCAGGAGGCCTTGGGGCCGATTGTTCCCATCAGTGGTTCTTCCCCAGGGTTTCTGGGTCAGCAGTGGCGCTGATGCTGCGGGTCGGTTCCCCCGTGTCGGGAACCACTGGTCTGCAGGGCTGTCCTGTGCTGGACCGCGTGTGCTCCATCTCCCGCCCCCGGCCTTGTCTAAGTAATATGAGTTCAATGGATATTTACTGCTCCGTCCTTGGTAAGTTGGAGGATATTATTAAGAACGATAGAAGATTGTTTTTTTCCTTTGCCTTAAAAAAATAAGATTCTGGGCAAAAGGTCACATATCGTAATTCTATTTACAAACGTCCAGAACGGGCAAATCCACAGAAACAGAGAGTGGATTAGTGTTGTCAGGGGCTGGGGAGGGGATTGGGGCGTGTCTGCTAATGGGGTGATGGGAAGTTCTGGAACTAGATAGAGGTGATGGTTGCCCAGCTCTGAATGTATTAAAACCCACTGAACTGTATACTTGAAGCGGGGGCGCATTCTGTGTGAATTATATCTCAGTAGGGCGCTGTTGCAAAGATGAGGCTTAGGACACAAAGGGTGTTTCCGGAGTTGTTTGACCTGTTAGGACCGCTGCGCCGGCGGGCGGGGACCCTGTCCTGGGACCCTCCGGGCATCCGTGCCCTAGCCCATAGGGGCTCTGCCGCGTTGCCGTCCTCCACTGTGAAGCGTGAAAATGGTGGCCTGGTCTGAGAGGGGCAGTCGCTGTCCCGGGGCAGGGCTGGCAGCTCTGGGCCTGACCATCTCACCTCCGGCTTCAGCCCGTCCTCTTCAAGGCCCCTCCTCACCGTGATAGGAACCTTCACCGGTGGGGTGGAGGTGCAGTCTAGAGTTACAGACCGTCCACACGATGCGTCGTCCTCACTTGGTTTCTGCGGGGTCTTGGGTTAGCTGGCCGCCAAGACCCCGGCGAAAGGCCAGAGCGACCCCCGACGTGCTCCTCGGGGAAAGCGGCGAGGCCAGCCCGCCGGGCACAGTGAGGCCAGGAGAGCGCCGCTGTGGCCGGGAGGGAGGACCGCTGCTCGCCCGCTCCCGGTGGTTGCATGAGTGGTGTTTCCCCATTTTACAGATGGAAACCGAGGCCTGCGGTGGTTCAGGGACTCAGAGGCAGGCCTGTGGCTTCCAGGCTGCAGGAGCACCCGGGGGAGGTCCTGGAGAAGGAGGGTCGGGGGCTTCGAGTCCGTCCCGGTCCCTTCCCCGCAGCCCGCTGGGCGGCAGGGTGCTGCAGGAACAGGTGCTCCTGGAGCCAGCGTGTCCCACGTGGCAGGACATGGCCCCAGCGCTGTGGGTGGAGCGCTCTCGTGGGTCCCGCGGGTCGGGAAATGGGGTGGGGAGTCCCGGGGGCTGCAGCACCCGCCTCCTCTGGTCGCCCCCCATCACCGGAGCGGGGAGGGACGGCTCTGAACCCTGTCCCATTGTCTTTCAGGACAAACCCCACGATGCTGCTCACAAAATCAGCGAGACCATCTGGTGAGTGTGGCGCCTGCTGGGGCGGGGCCTCGGGGGGGGCCAGTCCTGAGTTCCCAGCAGCCTCCCAGCCGTGTGCTCCCCCATTTCTCCGTGCTGATCCGCGTCAGCATCGTCAGCATCGAGGAGGCTTGGGAAGCGGGGCTGTGGGGTCAGGGGGGCAAGTCCTCTGAGTGTGACCCAGGACAGGTCTTGGTGCTTCGTGAGCTGGCTTCCTGTGGAAGAGGCTGGAAATCCTGAGTGGCCAGCTTCCCGAGGGACCCCTCCCCTCTCCCCTCATCACCTTGCTTTACTCTTCTCCCGTGGGGTTTGGTGTGACCTTTGGGTTTGGGCCGCTCTTCCCTCTGTGAGCCTGCCCCGTGCTGTGCAGAGGAGGCCGGGTGCCCGGGAGGCTGACCCGGGTGAGATCTGGGAGGAGGGCCGCCTGCTGTGTTCTAGTGGGCTGTCTCCTCACGTGGGACCTGAGGGTCTGCGACGGCCTCCAGAGGGCCCCCGGGGGCCCATGCGCGGAATCCTGCAACCAACCACTCTTGGCTTTAGAATGTTCCACGTGTGTGACCATGGCCCTGGCATCTCGCTGCACTGTGCCTTAAAATCCTTAGCTGTGTAGCCACTGCCTGGGCCACACGCCATTACATCCGCTTGAATCTGGGGTGGCCGGGCTGGCAGCAGTACAAAAGGCTGTTTGGTACATAGGGGTGGTACTCCCCCCTCTCCGTCTTGTCCTTCCTTCAAGAGGCGAGCATTTATCAGTTTCTTCTGTATTGTTTCAGGTTATATGTATGTATATATTACTGTAGTATATTAGTATAAAATCTATCTTAGGGTTCTCCAGAGAAACAGACCCAGTGATGTCTGTGTATATGAGATTAATTTAAGCAACTGAGTCACACGACTTCAGGCTGGCGAGTCTGAAATATGCAGGACAGGCCAAGAGAGGCAGACCCAGGGAAGAGTTGATGTTGTAGCTCAAGCCTAAAGGCAGTCTGGAGGCAGAATTTTATGTATACACATACAGATGAATTCCGTATAATATAGTACAGAGGGGTTCTGTGTAGTTTACCCAACTTTCTCCAATGGTGACGTCTCACATAACTGTAATAGCAAAACCAGAAAATGGACATCGGCATAATCTACAGACTTTATTCATTGTGCATGTATGGTCACGTGTATGCACGCATGCATTCTTGTAACCTCCACCTCAAACAAGACGTAGATCGGTTTCATCACCATAATATTTTTATCCCTCTTAAATACATAAATACAGATATCCTGGAGTTGGCAAGTGTTGTGAACGTAGGGAAGCAGTGTACTAAGGTGTTCATCAGAGAAGAGCTGGTGTCCAGCTTAGGTTGTCATCGTCACTTCCTGATGTGAATCCCAAATTACTACTTTGGTTTTTTTCTAGTATTAACAAATTCCTGACATGAGGTGGATCTTTGACTTACGTAGCATCACTAGATGACCTCTAGTGCGCAGACATGTGCCGGGCCAGCTCCTGGGCCTCTCTTTGTTTTGAGGGTGGTGGGACATCAACACCAGACTAAAGGTTGCCCAGATCTCCCCCAAACCCAGATTACCCCCCAACCCCTGTTTTTAACCACATCAAATGTATTTATTTAATACTTTGACTCATGCTTTTGGTTTTGATCTTCTTTTGAAAGATTGTTTTTCTCTTTTTCCCTTCTCTCCACATAGGAGGAAAAGAGACGTAGAGTTACATCCAGAGAATGGTAAGAATAATAAAGCTTTTTGTTCTGTGCAATATGTAATCCTGATGACTGAAATTACTTTTCTGAAATCTTTTAAAAAGAAGAACTTTATAGTGAGTTGCCAGGGTGACCATAGATAGCTTAAGGATGGTGGGTTTGCAGTCAGGTTATTGTGATTCAGGTAGAATTGTCTTACAAAGAGTGAATTGGGGGCAACTGGCAGTTATCAGAACTAGATCTAAAGGTTGTATTAAATATTAAATGTTGAGGTAATATGTGCCTTTCAGGGCTCCTGAGATGAAGATTGATTTTTGGTGGGAGGTGGGGGTGTGGGTAGGAAGAAAGACCTTTTGAAAACTGCCTCCACGGGAGGAGTCTGTGAAAGTCATCCTTAGGGTGTGTGATTTTGCTTGACAGAGTTGCTGGACCGCTCCCTGCAGAAGAACCGGGAAGAGTAAGACCAGGAACACACGTGGAAGAAGAAGAGAGAGATGATAAAGTAAAGCCTGGTCACCTCCAGGCTTGTCACTTCCACCTTAATCTCAGAACCCATTTGGTTTTAGGAAGGGGGGTCAGGGTGTGGGGAGCGTGTAGGAACAGAATGACTTTCACTAATGATCAAAATGACCTTGGATTCAGCTAAAGTGCTCTTCAAACTCATTTTTCTGCTGGTTCTCTATGTGGAAGGTGTGTCACGGGGCTCTGGTGATAGTAAATCAGCGGTAGGCCTGGAGGTCAGCTGGACCTCTGCTACTTGGTCAGTCAGTCACAGAGCTTCAGTCTGTCCCCTCTCCTGCCTGCGTCTCCTGCCCATGAGGTCTTTGTGAAGGTCTCATTTTCAAACACATGAGGTGCTAAAGTGCTCTAGTATCGTCCAGGTATAAAGTTGCATTCTTAACTGAGATCAGACCAGTTCTTTCCCCAGACCTCCAGCTCCTTTGTAAAATCAGAGTTTCAGGTTCTGTGAAATACAGATGTACCCACTGAACCTCCATGGGAGGGGGCGGGGGTAGGAGAAGGGATTGGGGATCTGATACTGGAAGCTTTACCATTAGACAGCACTGCCCCATATGACAAAGGGCTGACATTGGTCGGGCACAGGTGGTAGAACAATATCACATCCTTTTTGGTTTTATTAAGACGTTGATTAGAAGTTTCAGCTCAGCAGAGGGACAGCACCCTGGGCAGGCACTGGGCCTCCACCATCTATGGATCCTACCCTCCAGCACCCAGGCTAGGTACTCAGTTACCAGCAGCCCAGAGGGCAGGAACAGAGCTCTGCCAGGCTGGCCTTCCCAGAGGGCAAGTGTAAGCAGCACAGCCAGGAATGTGAGCGACAGGCTTTGCTGGGTTGTTGGGAAGGAGGGCGACATCTGGCTCGGCACGGCTGGAGTCAGCGCTAGCCTCCCCTCAGACACGTGCACTGGGCCCCCTGGTCTCAGGCTCACACAGGCCTCCAAAGCCCTTCCCTCGGGATGGCGCTCAGACCCTCCACCCAGCCCACCCTCCCGCCCCAAACACCAGCACATCAAGCACTACTCAGAGAAGGGGGCCTTTAAAGGGCTTTAGAAAATCTTAGAATCCGGATATGGAAGCTACTATGTTTCACTTCTGGCTGAGAGCTCTGCTCCCAGAGCACAGGATGGCCGAGGGGGGCGAGATGGGAGGGTCTGGCTGTGACCCGCAGGCACTGCGGGCCTTTTCAGCCACATGCCTGCCTTCCTTGGAAATATATTTCATTAACAGCCAAACGGAACACCCTGAGAAACAAGAGGAATTACTGGTTCTTTTCAACCCTTAGCAACAGTGAGTTTTCACCACCTTGTATTTCGTCTGCTCTCTGCAATACGCTGGAACCTTCCTTTGGGCGAAAAGTGCCTCAGCTGTCCAGGGCACCCGACACACTTGGCGACTCCGGCTGACCCGGGAGCGCTCTGGGCCCCAGGGACAGGGTCCCTCCATCCTGACCACCCCCTCGTGGGAGTGCTGATGCCAGTCAGCCCCCAGCTCTGGGGGCTCAGCGTCCCCTCGGAAGTGACGGCGAAGTCAAGCTCCCCACCGACCCCCTCCCCCCTGGCCTCCCTCCCGCCAGGGCCGCTTCGTGCGCGGTGCCGGTCGCCCCTCCTCAGGGGGGAGGAGACCCGGGCCAACCCCGCTCCACTGACCTGCCGCTGCCTGTCCGTCCGTCCGGGACGTGGCCGAACAGCCGGTAGGTGTCGGGGAAGCCCCGAGGGCGGGCGCCCTCCCGCTCCGGGTGGAGCCCGCGGCCCGGGGGGGCAAGAGGCGTGACGGGGGTGGGAAGGAGACGGGGCCACGGGAAGCCCACGCCGGGCCAGGGCGCAGAGGCAGGAGGCGGCGAGGGGGTCCGGCCCAGCCGCGAAGCCCGCGCCTCCTTCCCGCCCAGGCTCCAGCGGCCCTCAGACCTCCCTGCCGGCCCCTGGGCTCGGGGTGGGTGACAGGCGCGCCGAAGAAGCCGTCCCGCTCAAGCCGTCCGGAGAGGCCGGCCCAGGGGTTGTGCCTGTTCCCAGCATGGGCCGAGCACCGGGGCCTGAGGGTGTGGAGCCGTCCGGCCGCAGGTCACAGGCTTTGCCTGTCGGAAAGGAGGGCTGCGATGGGGCTGTGCCGACGGAAGGGGAGGATGGAGCCGCCCACAGTCCCCGTTTGCCAGGCAGAGCTGCATCGCGGACCCTGTTCTCAGCAGCCCTGCGCGGCAGGGACACCCAGGCCTGGCGAGTCTGCGCCGCACCCAGGGCCGCTGCGTTCCTGCGCGGCAGCCCCGGCAACTCCTGCTGAGAAACCCCAGAGACCGCGCTCCGTCCGCCGAGCCCACCGCAGCGCTGCAGAGCCCAAGGGGGTTGGGGCTTCACCCCAAACTTGAGGCAGCCACACCTGGGGGCCGCGGCACAAGCGCGGGTGCCACCATCCCCACAGGAGCAGACCCCGCGGAGGGTCTATCTTTTGGAAGTAAATTTAGGCTAACAGGTTTTGCACACAGACTCTTAGAGCTGGGAAAAGTCCTTTGTGTCATTCATGTAGCTTCATAAGATTTTTTTTTTTAATGAGAGAATGGATTTCCTTGAGCAAGAGTGAATTTCCAGGAATGGGTCCCCGGATACCAAGGACTGTTCTGGGGAAGAAAGACGAATGTCTTCTGTGAACGCCTTATAGAACTTATTCTGTATTGTAGCTCTGTCTGGAAACACATGTACCGTTGATCTTTGTAGCAGCCCTTAACATCCTCAAGAGAAGCTCTCATTTCCCCATTAGTACTTGTTATAGACTGAATATTTGGGTCCCCCCAGCATTCACATGTTGATACCCTACCTCCAATGTGATGGTATTAGAAGGTGGGTCTTTTGGGAGGTGATTAGGATTTGATGAGGTCATCGGGATGGAGCCCTCATGATGAGATTCTTACCCTTGCAAGAGTCATGAGAGATCTGGCTTTTTCTCTCTGCTCTCTGCCCTGTGAGGACACAATGAGAAGTGGACAGTCTGCAACCCGGAAGAGAGTCCTCACCAGAAAGCGATGATCCCGGCACCTAGATCTCAGACTTCCAGCCACCAGGACTGGGAAATACATTCTTGTTGTTTACAAGCCCCCACCCCCGCCCCATTTATGGTACTTTGTGACAGCGGCCCAAACTGACTTAGCACTCTTTTCTTCAAGTAAATGGAAGAATTTGTGGAGCCCATCCATTTTATGATACAATTTCCCAAATAACCAAGATTCTCTCTATACACTCTGATTTGTCAACTTTTTTATTTATCAAAATTGTTATAAAAAAAGTTTCCATATTTTTTCCTAATAAATTGTTTCCAATCCATGTTGTCACTGTAATGGTTCTATGATATTAATAATTTGAGCCCTAATACCCTGCTTAAGATAATCATTTATTTGTCTTATGAATAAGTTCAGGGCTCAAATGCAAAAGTTTTAAAAGGATATACTGTGTAAAACATCTGTGTCATCCCTCTGAAGGAAAGAAGGAGGGAAGAAAGGAAGGAAGGAAGGAAAAAACATTGAATTTGCCCTCAGTTTAGCTGCCACTTCCTAAGGGAAGCCCTTTCCAACTCCAGACCCCCGGGCATCACAAATAAGCTCTCATGGGACACTGTCCATACTGTTGCACGTCGTGTTTCCTGAAAAGCTGATTCTGAGACAAGGACAGACTTTCAGGAAGTTTCTTGGGGTGTGTATTTTGGGATAAACATAGAATTACCGTATGACTCAGCAATTCCACTCCTAAATCATTAAAAACAAACACTCAAACAAATCTGCGTACACACATGTTTATAGCAGCACTATTCACAATAGAAAAATCATGGAAATAACCCAAATGTCCATCAATGGATGAATGAATAAACAAATTGTGGTATATACCTACAGTGGAATAGTAATTCAGTCATAAAAAGGAATGGAGCAATTAAATATCAAACAATTACACGGCCAAAAACATTTTTTTAAGAAATGAAATACTAATACATATTACAGTGTGGATGACTCTCGCAAACATCATGCTAAGTGAAAGATGCCAGACACAAAGGTCACAAATTGTATGATTCCATTTATCTGAAATATCCAGAATAAGTAAATCCATAGAGAAAGAAAGCAGATTGGTTGTCTCCAGGGCCTGGCAGAGAGAGCGAAGTAGTATCTTCTTAATGGGTACAGAGTTTCCTTTTGCGGTGATAAAAATGTCTGTGGGAAGAAAAAAGTTTTTAATTGGAAAATGATTGATTAAAAACAGAAGTCTGGGGGGTATTTCTTGGTACTGCCTTTCCCAATTTCGACAGTAAATGGTCAAGTACACAGTAAATGGTCAAGTACAACAGCCATGGTTTGAGAAAGAAATGATGACCAGGGCTCAGAACACTCACTCAGGGACGAGGGTGAGGATCACCCCACCAAGTAAGCCATCCATTTTAGCAGAGATATTATCCAAGGATGAGGGGAATTGAGAATGGATAGCACAGGAGGGAGACAATGACTACCAGTTGTGGCCTTGAGGCCACCTACAGTAACAGAGGCTATAGTTCGACCCACTGACCCTCCTTTCACTAGTAGTTCATCTCACTCACCCTCTCCCCTAAAAACGATCCATGGAAACTATGAAAGAGTTGTTTCCAGAACTTATGCAAAGACGTTGATCCAAGTAAAGGCAACAAAAGCAAAAATAAACAAGTGGGGCTATATCCAACTAAAAAGCACAACAAAGGAAACCAACAACAAAATGAAAAGGCAACCTACCGAATGGGAGAAAATTTTTACATATCATATATCCTATAAGGGGTTAGTATTCAAATTATATGAAGAACTCATACCAAAAAAATAGAAAAAATATCCAACTAAGAAATGGGCAGAGAGTCTGAATAGACATTTTTACCAAGAAGATACAGAGATGGACAGCAGATAATTAAAAAGACACCTAAAATCACTAATCAGCAGAGAAATGCAAATCAAACCACAAAGAGATGTCACCTCATACCTGTTAGAATGGCTAATATCAAAAAGACAGGAACTAACAAGTGTTGGCAAGGGTGTGGAGAAAAGGGAAGCCTTGTGCACTGTTGGTAGGAATGTAAATTGTTGCAGCCACTATGGAAAACAGTATGGAGGTCCTCAAAAACTTAAAAATAGAACTATCATACGATCCAGCAATTCCACTACTTGGTATTTGTATGAAGGAAACAGAAACGCTAATTCAAAATGAAATCTGTACCCCCATATTCATTGCAGCATTATTTACAATAGCCAAGACTTGGAAACCCCTGTGTTCATTGATGGATAAATGGATAAAAGGCATTAGGCATATATATACGCCAAATTATTTATATATATATATATATATATATATATATATATATATATATATATATATATATATATATATATATATATATATATATATATATATATATATATATATATATATATATATATATATATATATATATATATATATATATATATATATATATATATATATATATATATAAAATTCAGCCATGAGAAAGAAACAAATCCTGCCATTTGTGACATGAATGGACCGTGAGGGCGTTATGCTGGGTAAAATACGTCAGAGAAAGAAAAATCCTGTATGATCTCACTTTATATGGAATTTTAAAAAAAGTTCATAGATACATAGACTGGTGGTTACCAGAGGCAGGGGGTGGAGGGTGGGTGAAATGGGTAAAGGTGGTCAATATGTACAAACTGGCAGTTATAAAATAAGTCCTGGGGAATGTGACTATAGTTAATAATATCGTATTGCATATTTAAAAGTTGCTAAGAGAGTAGATCTTAAAAGTCCTCATCACAGGGCTTCCCTGGTGGCGCAGTGGTTGAGAATCTGCCTGCCAATGCAGGGGACACGGGTTCGAGCCCTGGTCTGGGAGGATCCCACATGCCGCAGAGCAACTGGGCCCGTGAGCCACAATTACTGAGCCTGCGCGTCTGGAGCCTGTGCTCCACAACAAGAGAGGCCGCAATAGTGAGAGGCCCGTGCACCGCGATGAAGAGTGGCCCCCGCTTGCCACAACTAGAGAAAGCCCTCGCACAGAAACGAAGACCCAACACAGCCATAAATAAATAAATTAAAAAAAAAAAAAAAAAAGTCCTCATCACAAGAAAAAAAGATTTCTACCATGTTTGGTAATGGATGTTAACTAGACATACTGTGGTGATCATTTTTTTAATTGAAGTATAGTGGATTTACAGTATTATATTGTAATAACAATATATTAGAACACAGTGATTCAATATTTTTATAGATTATACTCCATTTAAAGTTATTATAAAACATTGGCTATCCTTATGGCTTATTTATTTTATGCATAGTAGTTTGTGCCTCTTAATCCCCTCCCCTACCCCTATCTTGCCCCTCCCCCCTTTCCTCTACCCACTGGTAACCACTGCTTTGATGTCTATATCTGTGAGTTCGTTTCCTTTCTGTTACATTTATTCTTTATTTTTTAGATTCCACATACGAGTGATAACATACCGTATTTGTCTTTCTCTATTTGACTCATTTCACTAAGCATAATAGCGTTGTAGCAAAAATAGAAATGAAGTTTTTCCTCTCCTGAAAATAAGGAAAGTAAAGGGGACAGTGAACAGGCTAGAGAAGACACATAAACTGGCCTAAAAGGGTTAATCGATCCTAGTTTTATTTAAACTGTTACTAATCTGTAGAGTAAGTAACTAGATTTATCTTTCACAAAGCTAAATTACATTCTGTTCTGATCACTCCCTAGCTGTCTATGTAAATGACATCCTGCATCTGGTGCTTAAGCTCCCTGCCCTCTCTTGTAGCACATCACCCTGTGTAGCTGTTTGCATTTCAGGAAGCAGATGGCAGGCAGATAACCCCGAGGCAAATGAACCCAATTACCGGTCCGCCGGACCCAATTACCGGACTGCCTGACGCCAGCGATGCCGGTTTTGAAATAACGCAAGAAGAAGAATGCAGGACTTTTACCACTTTGCTCCTTATTATCACTCCCTGGACTGCGGTGGCTGCCCGAGGGGCGGGGACGCCAGCCGGGGCTTCCAGGCGTGTGTGGGCATCGTGTCTGCGGCCAGCGTCCCCGAGGCCGCGCTCGGCCCATAATCACTCAGTGAAGCTGTGCCGCGACAGCGCGGCCAACTTTTTCTGGCACTGTGAGGACCTGTGCGCATTGCAGGATTCGGTGCCTCTGCCCGCCATGCGCGCCTCCCTGCGGGAGGGCCTGCTGGACTTCAACGCCGACCGCCTCCGCGGGGTGGAATGGGCACCGCCCCTGAGCACCCTCTGCTACCCCGATCTGTATCCAGAGCTTCTTCCAACCACGGCTTGGCGAGACAGGTTTGTACTTCCCGCTTCCAGGGGCTCTCCTGTGGGCGCTGCGAAGCGGGGTTTTAGATGGTGCAAGGTGGAGGGTGGGCACTAGAACCGGTGCCCAGTGGCCGGGTGTGCGTGCACTAGACGGGGCGTGCGGCCTAGGACTCCTGCCGGCTCGGTGACCCCGGCCGAGTGCCTTAAGGCTTCTAGGTCTCAGTGTTCTCATCTGTAGCATGGGCCGAACAGGACTCACTCTCTGTGGTGGTTACAAGGTTGCATTCTGTTAATGCTTGTAGACTCTACAATGTAGAACACTTAGGGCAGTTTGGAGCATCGCTAATTGTTCCACAGATGTTACCTGGTCTGTTGAACGACTTTGCCTGGTACACGCCAAAGCGTTTAGGAAATGGATATATCCCAGCTTCACTTCCTTTCCGTTAAAACAGGGCTCAGGAAAAAAAAATCTTTTTTTCAATAGTCGTATCATATAGTGGAAAGAGCACCGGTGTGAAGGCAGCTGAGGGTTTGAATTCCAGGGCTTATGCTCTCTGTGGCCTGGGCAGGTTACTTTTGAACTGCAATCCCCACACTTGCAAAATGACATGAAAAACCACTCTTTCTGTGGGTTCTTAGAATTAATTCAGCAGGTTATGTGTGTGAAGTATCCTGGCACTTGAATGAGTTGTCAGAACCAAGGGCTGCTGGAGACGATGCTTCTGCCCTAGGTAATCTCCCCTCCTACTGGGCGGCAGGTAAACACAAGCACAGTAGTCAGTGCTCCGGAAGAAGTGAGATCTGGTGCTACAGAGCACAGAATCTTTTTTTTTTTTAATTTAATTTTTATTTTATATTGGAGGATAGTTGATTTGCAATATTGTGTTAGTTTCAGGTGTACAGCAAAGTGATTCAAAGTGATTCCGTTATACATATATCCATTCTTTTTCAGATTCTTTTCCCACACAGGTCGTTACAGGATATGGAGTAGAGTTCCTTGTACTATGCAGTAGGTCCTTGTTGATTATCTGTTTTACATAGAGTCGTGTGTATGTGTTAATCCCAAACTCCTAATGTATCCCTCCCCCCCACCTTTCCCCTTTGCAGAGCACAGAATCTTGAAAGGCAAAGTTCAGGGTAGGCTTCTTGGAGGAGGTGCCATCCTTTCTAAGGATATGTAGAAGCTCCTGGGGTGGCAGGAGGGAGCAGTGTGTGTCAAAGTTTGAGAAATATAAGAAAGTATGGCAAAACTAAGGTACAGGACTGGAACTCAGGGTTTGGGAAGGAAATGAGAGTTGATACTGGAAACCTAGTGGGGCCCAAAAGAAAGGGGCCTTGTTTGTCCTGTCAGAAGTTTAGATGTTTATCCTGAAGGCTGTGGGAAACCCTAAAGAACAGTGAGATGGACTTCTGGTTTAGAGACTCACTCGGACCTCCATGTGGAAGGCACTTGATTGGGTGCAGGGTGAATTGTAATCTAAGGGTCCCACTTAAGTTATAAAATGTTGGACTGGATTTTGCAGATCCGAGAGAGAATGGGTGGGGCCTGGTGACCAGTTAGAAAAGGGAGGGCAGCAAGTGTGGGTGACAGTTTACAGCTGCATCTTTTTGTGAGGTATAGAGCACAGTACGAAGGGATTGGCGCGGGGGAGAGGATCTTACTTCATCTTCAGTGCTTTAGAGGGGACTGGTAGATGGGTCTGGGCCCAAGGTACAGATCTGGGCTTTTTGGGAGGACAGGTGTTTGATGGCATGGGAGAGACTTAGGTTACCCACAAGAAGATCCAAAGAATCATAGGTCTGAGGGCTTTTTAAGTGGGTATATTGAGGATGTTTATAAGCTGAAAGAAAGTAGCAAGCAGAGAAAGGGTGTGAAGATCTAGGAGAGGAAATGATTGTTCATTTGTTTTCAAAAAAGCTGAATACTTATGGTGTGCCTGGCCCTTTTCTAGGATCTGGGGTTCTTGCCATGTGTTATCTCTTCTGCAAGGACAGTTCAACTCATCTCCTGGTGAAGAGAAGTCAGATTATTCTTTGCATCCCATTCAGGTGTAGGAACTGTTCTGTATCTCTGAAGGGACTTTACTTAACCAGAGTAATAAGTTAGAAATCAAAAGAAATTAGAGCTGGAAGGGACCTTAAAGGCCACTGTACTTAATTTTGCCTAATATTTTACATTGATTGTAAGAAAAATTTATTGCAGAGCCCATTCTCTTCAGAGTTCCTTCACTGAACTTTCTTTATGTCTTTCATCCAGTGGGCCTAGCTTGTAGATTTTGGCCTCCTCCTAAATTTGCTTCTTCATCCACATTCCATTTTGCCTGGACTATGGCAGAAGCTCCTGGGTGGTTTCGCGGCCCCTGGACTCAGTTCCTCTAAGTTCGTCTGCCTACTCGGGTTGAGTGATCTTCTAACATGAAAAGATACGCCTAAAATAATGCTGCTAATGGCTTGCCCACACAGAGTTAGTGCATACTAGCCGCCCAGCGTGTGCTCCGCACAGAGGCGTGTAGTCTGAACTGTGCTCTGCCAAGCCTCCTGGGGCTCTTTGGGCCTGAGAAAGGAGAGCTTTTTGTGATCACTCCCTTTATCTAATTGGTCCTTCAGCAGCGGGGCACCTTTTTCTGATCAGCGGAGGCACCCTTACTCAGCCAGTGGTAGCCCCAGGGCTCATCACCTGTGGGATACAAGCCATGCTCTCTCCCAGGCTTGATTCGACCAACATCTCTATTTTCTGTCCCTTCTCACACTTGGACCCCTGGCGTTTAGTCATCCCCACCTGCAGTATTTACAGTGCGCAGCAGGTGTCAGGCTTGAGTGTCTTTGCACAGGTGCTCCCTCTGCAGTTACTGCACCTCCTCCTCCAACTCTGCATAGCCTCATCTTTCTCGATTGTACTTCAGGGTTATCATGAGGCCGTCACTTAGATATAACTTTTTGCCTCCATAGGAACCTCTGTGCATAAAGGTTATGGTTCTTTATCTCATGTGATTGAAATTTTGAGTTTATACATGTCCCTCCTTAATGAGGCTTTAAGGGCAGGGGTCGTTTCTAATCCTTAGCACAGAGTAGACGCTTTTTTTTCTTTTTAGATGCTTTTTAACGGTGGTAAAATGTATGGTTTAAATCACTCATTTTACAATAATTTTGCTTTAGGTTCTGACAGAAATAAAGTTTCCAGAAGTTGTGTTCCTGCAATAAGAAATAAAGATGTGACCTTCCAGTTGTGTAAAGCTCTTAAATGCTGTGTAAGTGCGTCGGGTGCGCTAAGGAACCTGGAGCTAAATGGGCTAGTTCTGAGAGAGAGACTAAACTACGTTAACAAAGGTAAGCCTTCATTGTGTCCTGCCAACATTTGATAGTTGCTTTTGTGGCAAACTAAACGGGTAAAATTTTAAACTGTTCCTCCCCATTAAAGGGATTGAATAAATCGGCCACTTTGGGGCACCTGTGTCTTGCGAATTGTCCAATTGGAGATGGAGGTTTAGAAAGTGAGTTTCAGTCTTGTTTAAGTCTCTTCCCATCAGACTGGTCTCGTGATTTCCTACACACCATGTTACTTCCTGTCTACCTTTTCTTGGTGTTGTTCATGCCTGGATTGTCTCCTGTACCTGCTCAAACCTTGGTCCATTCTCATTTGTACCATGGAAGTTTGTCATGCTGGATACTGTCAGAACTAATTTTACTTAAGTTTGTGTTAAGCTGCAAAGCACACATTTTGTATATTTTCTGTTTTTTGTGTTTGTTTATATTTTTATGGTTTCTCTTCAAGAAATATGAGAAGGGAAATAGCAAGATGTAAAGAGCAAAAAAGTCATCATTATCTTTAAATTGTTAGAACATCTATCTGCAATCGTAATTATAATGCACTGTGGTATGTGTTAAAATAGGAAATATATGTAATGTCCCGTAGGAGCAGCAAAGTCAGTGATGTTAGTGGGGGTGTGTCATGAAAGTAATCACAAAGCAGGTGACTGTTGGTTGGGGTCCTGAAACATTAGTGTGTGTTCCTTGTGTCCAGTAGTGGCCTGGAGGGGTCAGGAAGCCTGCCTTTCAATTTGAGGGAACAGAGGGTTTGAGGTCCTCTCTCTCATATTGCTCTAGTATACTGCATAGCACCTCATAACATACTGGGTTTATAGTTGACATTTAAATCGCTGACTGATCATCAAGGTTGGGAAGTATCATTGGAAATGAAAATAGGAAGAGTCTTATGCTTTTTAGGTTTTTCTTTTTTTTCCTATATCTCAAAAGGTACGTACTACTTTACTGAGTGGTTGGGAATAAAGTTTCCAGTATTCAGTGTATTCAGTTTTAGTATCTAAATAGAATTAAACTGTTGCTGTAAAGTGGAATAACACTTTGTTACTGACAAGTTTTAGAATGCATCTGTTCGTCAGTTACCTGTTTGGGAAGATTGTAGTTAATGATTTTAAGAATGTGGCTATAAACCTCCAATTGACCTAAGAAAAGCAAATAAGTTAAGACTGACAAATGTATAGGCTCTTCATCTTATTGTGTGTGTGGTTTTTTTTTTTCCTTTCAGTTATTTGTCAAGGTATAAGGAACTCTATCACTCTTAAGACAGTAGACTTCACGGGCTGTAATCTGAAATGGCAGGGAGCAGATCACATGGTCAAGATCTTAAAGGTGATTTTATGTTTAAACTTCCGTGAAAACATATGTGATTGAAGCACATTAACATATTGATACAGATGGCAGTTAATTTTTGTCTTTTAATACATGTGAGTGCAGCTTTCGTTTTGTTGAAAGAATATGACCAGTTTTCAGTTTGGGATTCTACCACTTAGTAAAGATAGTCCACTTAATTTTAGAAATAAGAGATTTAATATATAATACATAATAATACTTTTATGTATGTTTAGTTACTGAAAAGTTTGATTGTGATACTGTGAAGAAAGTATGCCATTATAGTCTTGAAGACTTAAATGAATCAAATGTTTATTAGCTGCTGTAGTTTATAAAGTCATAAAAATCACTACATCAGCAATTTGTAAATACAGTTTTTTAAAAAATAATGCCTTAACTTTACAGTGGTTATAATGACTGTATTTAGGCCTAAAGTTATTTAATAATTTGACATGAAGCCTTTTAAATAGTTTGATGGTGCAGATCAGGGATAGGTAAACTATGGCTGGTGGGCCAGATCCAGCCCGTCGCCTGGTTTTGTAAAGAAAGTGTTTTTGGAACATAGTCGCACCCATTGTTTACATGGTAGTTGTGGCTACTTTCACCCTACACCAGTGGGGCAGAGTAGTTACACCAGAAACTGTAAAGCCCAGAAAGCTGGAAATGTTTAAATTTAGATTTGAAAAATTGAAAAATTCTTTGAGCCTATACAGGGCAAGTCCATTAACCCCTGGGGTAGAAAACAGTCAAGAAGTTGGGTGCCGAAGCCAAATGGCCTAGGTTCAAATTCCCTTTCTCCCTTTTCATAGCATTTGACCATGGGCAAATCACTTAACGTCTATGCCTCGTTATGAGGTTTAAATGAACTCATTTGTATAAATAGTGCCTGGCACATACTAAGTACTGTGTAAGTGATTGGTGTTATTTCTGCTTGGAGCTTTTATAAGTTATTGTTAATAGAAAAATGACACTAATGATTTTCCTTTTAGAGTATCAAAGGCACTTTGAGTCTTTTATTTTTTCAAGAATGTAATCAGACTTTTTCCATTTAAAGTCAGTGTTCCCTGTTACCAAAATTTATTTTATGAATATAAAGAATTGAATGTCTTTAAGACAAGACTTGTGGTTAAGTGTCAAACCACTATTTTCCCAAGGCGCATCCAACTGGCTGTGCATAGTCCAGGCCTCTAAAGTTGGCGTGCATACCCTAGGTAGCATGTGAGATCCATTTTGTAAATATAGTTTTAAAAATAATGCCTGGGACTTCCCTGGCGGTCCAGCAGTTAAGACTCTGCGCTCCCAATGCAGGGGGCCTGGGTTCGATCCCTGCTCAAGGAACTAGATCCCACGTGCCTGTCGTAACTAAGAGCCCACATGCCACACCTAAAAGATCCGGCATGCTGCAACTAAAGACCCGGCACAGCCAAACAAACAAATAAACAGATAAATCAATATTTTTTAAAAATAAATAAAATAATGCCTTAGGAGTTAGGAAAAGAAAATATTAGAACCTATTTAGCTTTGTATCATTTAAAACATATCTGTGTAGTTTATAATGTACATACATTATATGTATAGAACTTCGTGTATATAATTTGTTAAAAAATAAGATGCATATTAAAAAGTTTTCTTATGGGTTGCCCAGTCAGGTGTTTGGAGACCATTGGAGGACAGAATGATGAAATTTAGAGCCTCAGCAATGATAGAATTTAGAACCAGTTCCCTGACTTAGAAGATAAGGAAAATAATTCATAGACTGTAATTGAATTGTCCAACTTTACATAACTGTTCAAAAGCAGGTCATCCAGTGGCTGGAATCTAATCACTGACCGACTAGAATCGGGGTCACTGGACTCGTAAACCAGAACTGACTGTTTAATTTCTCAGGTTGATTCTCCTGGCATATATGCTTGATATGTGTGTGTGTAAATCTCTGACATAATAAGCCATACTCAGTAGGCACACCCTGTTTCCTTATTCAAGCATTGTAATTTCATCCCATTAAATCTTTGAAGTATCAGACTACTGGAAGGCATGAAGAAACCTGGGCTGAGAGTCTTCGTTCCAGGAGACCTGATCTTGACTGTATGGCTGGTTTGAGGCGCATCACTCTGAACTGCAGCACACTCATTGGTGACCTGGGTGCAAGTGCTTTGGCAGAATCTCTTAGTGAGGATTTATGGCTTAGAGGTAAATTCTAAAATTGAAAATATTGAATTTTTAATATGATATATGCTTAGCTTTTGGCATGATACTATTGTGATAAGATTTTTTTTAAAAGCCTCATTTTACTGATAGCTTTTATTTTGCTTTTAGACTTTCTCTAAGAGTTGCATATATTCTTTACAGAAAATACAGAGTAACACGAGAACAATTACCTATAATCTTAATACCCAGACATAATCACTGTTCATTTTGGTGCATACACTTTCAGTCTTTTATTTTTCTATAAATATGTTTGTACACTTAGGGATTACAAAAATAGAATTGTAGTATACTTGCTATTTCATATTCCTGCTTTTTTCACTTAATGATGTATCATGTAGTATTCCATCATATTGATGTCCCATAGTTTAATCAATTCTTTGCAATTAGATTTACACAGTTTGCTTTTCCCTGTCAGAAACAATGTGAATATGTTGTATATACGTCTCTGTGTCCATTGGGATTACTTCTGTAGAATAAGGTACTAGAAGTGGAATGACTAAGTGTGACATATTTTTAAGACTTTTTTTTTTTTAATGGTGCAGGTTCTTATTAGTCATCAATTTTATACACATCAGTGTATACATGTCAATCCCAATCGCCCAATTCAGCACACCACCATCCCCACCCCACCGCGGTTTTCCCCCCTTGGTGTCCATACGTTTGTTCTCTACATCTGTGTCTCAACTTCTGCCCTGCAAACCAGTTCATCTGTACCATTTTTCTGGGTTCCACATACATGCGTTAATATACGATATTTGTTTTTCTCTTTCTGACTTACTTCACTCTGTATGACAGTCTCTAGATCCGTCCACGTCTAAACAAATGACTCAATTTCGTTCCTTTTTATGGCTGAGTAATATTCCATTGAATATATGTACCACACTTCTTTATCCATTCGTCTGTCGATGGGCATTTAGGTTGCTTCCATGCCCTGGCTATTGTAAATAGCACTGCAATGAACATTGGGGTGCATGTGTCTTTTTGAATTATGGTTTTCTCTGGGTATATGCCCAGTAGTGGGATTGCTGGGTCATATGGTAATTCTATTTTTAGTTTTTTAAGGAACCTCCATACTGTTCTCCATAGTGGCTGTATCAATTTACATTCCCACCAACAGTGCAAGAGGGTTCCCTTTCCTCCACACCCTCTCCAGCATTTGTTGTTTGTAGATTTTCTGATGATGCCCATTCTAACTGGTGTGAGGTGATACCTCATTGTAGTTTTGATTTGCATTTCTCTAATAATTAGTGATGTTGAGCAGCTTTTCATGTGCTTCTTGGCCGTCTGTATGTCTTCTTTGGAGAAATGTCTATTTAGGTCTTCTGCCCATTTTTGGATTGGGTTCTTTGTTTCTTTAATATTGAGCTACATAAGCTGTTTATCTATTTTGGAGATTAATCCTTTGTCCGTTGATTCGTTAGCAAATATTTTCTCCCATTCTGAGGGTTGTCTTTTCGTCTTGTTTATGGTTTCCTTTGCTGTGCAAAAGCTTTGCAGTTTCATTAGGTCCCATTTGTTTATTTTTGTTTTTATTTCCATTACTCTAGGAGGTGGATCAAAAAAGATCTTGCTGTGATTTATGTCAAAGAGTGTTCTTCCTATGTTTTCCTCTAAGAGTTTTATAGTGTCCGGTCTTACGTTTAGGTCTCGAATCCATTTGGAGTTTATTTTTGTGTATGGTGTTAGGGAGTGTTCTAATTTCATTCTTTTACATGTAGCTGTCCAGTTTTCCCAGCACCACTTATTGAAGAGACTGTCTTTTCTCCATTGTCTATCTTTGCCTCCTTTGTCATAGTTTAGTTGACCATAGGTGTGTGGGTTTATCTCTTGGCTTTGTATCTTGTTCCATTGATCTATGTTTCTGTTTTTGTGCCAGTACCATATTGTCTTGATTACTGTAGCTTTGTAGTATAGTCTGAAGTCAGGGAGTCTGATTGCTCCAGCTCCATTTTTTTCCCTCAAGACTGCTTTGGCTCTTCGGGATCTTTTGTGTCTCCATACAAATTTTAAGATGATTTGTTCTAGTTCTGTAAACAATGCCATTGGTAATTTGATAGGGATTGCATTGAATCTGTAGATTGCTTTGGGTAGTATAGTCATTTTCAGGATATTGATTCTTCCAATCCAAGAACATGGTATGTCTCTCCACCTGTTGGTATCATCTTTAATTTGTTTCATCAGTGTCCTATAGTTTTCTGCATACAGGTCTTTTGTCTCCTTAGGTAGGTTTATTCCTAGATATTTTATTCTTTTTGTTGCAGTGGTAAATGGGGGTGTTTCCATAATTGCTCTTTCAGATTTTTCATCATTAGTGTATAGGAATGCAAAAGATTTCTGTGCATTAATTTTGTATCCTGCAACTTTACCAAATTCATTGATTAGCTCTAGTAGTTTTCTGGTGGCATCTTTAGGATTCTCTATGTATAGTATCATGTCATCTGCAAACAGTGACAGTTTTACTTCTTCTTTTCCAATTTGTATTCCTTTTATTTCTTTTTCTTCTCTGATTGCTGTGGCTAGGACTTCCAGAACTATGTTGAATAATAGTGGTGAGAGTGGACACCCTTGTCTCGTTCCTGATCTTAGAGGAAATGCTTTCAGTTTTTCACCGTTGAGAATGATGTTTGCTGTGGGTTTGTCATATATGGCCTTTATTATGTTGAGGTAGGTTCCCTCTATGCCCACTTTCTGGAGAGTTTTTATCAGAAATGGGTGTTGAATTTTGTCAAAAGCTTTTTCTGCATCTATTGAGATGATCATATGGTTTTTATTCTTCAATTTGTTAATATGGTGTATGCCATTGATTGATTTGCGTATATTGAAGAATCCTTTCATCCCTGGGATAAACCCCACTTGATCATGGTGTATGATCCTTTTAATGTGTTGTTGGATTCTGTTTGCTAGTATTTTGTTGAGGATTTTTGCATCTATATTCATCAGTGATATTGGTCTGTAATTTTCTTTTTTTGTAGTGTCTTTGTCTGGTTTTGGTATCAGGGTGATGGTGGCCTCATAGAATGAGTTTGGGAGTGTTCCTTCCTCTGCAATTTTTTGGTAGAGTTTGAGAAGGATGGGTGTTAGCTCTTCTCTAAATGTTTGATAGAATTCACCTGTGAAGCCATCTGGTCCTGCACTTTTGTTTGTTGGAAGATTTTTTTTTTTTTTAAAGAGATATGCTCCCTGTACATTCACAGTAATTATTTTGGAATCTAGTCTTTGTTTTCAGATTCCTAGGGGATACTTTTCTTTCTTTTTTTTTTTTTAATTTTTATTTATTTATTTATTTATGGCTGCATTGGGTCTTCGTTTCTGTGCGAGGGCTTTCTCTTGTTGCGGCAAGTGGGGGCCACTCTTCATCACGGTGCGCGGGCCTCTCACTGTCGTGGCCTCTCCTGTTGCGGAGCACAGGCTCCAGATGTGCAGGCTCAGTAATTGTGGCTCACGGGCCTAGTTGCTCCGCAGCATGTGGGATCTTCCCAGACCAGGGCTCGAACCCGTGTCCCCTGCATTGGCAGGCAGATTCTCAACCACTGCGCCACCAGGGAAGCCCGGTTGGAAGATTTTTAGTCACAGTTTCAATTTCATTCCTTGTGATTGGTCTGTTCATATTTTCTGTTTCTTCCTGGTTCAGTCTTGGAAGGTTATACCTTTCTAAAAATTAGTCCATTTCTTCCAGGTTGTCCATTTTATTGGCATAGAGTTGCTTGTAGTAGTCTCATAGGATGCTCTGTATTTCTGCAGTGTCTGTTGTAACTTGTCCTTTTTCATTTCTAATTGTATTGATTTGAGTCCTCTCCCTCTTTTTCTTGATGAGTCTGGCTAATGGTTTGTCAATTTTGTTTATCTTCTTAAAGAACCAGCTTTTAGTTTTATTGATCTTTGCTATTGTTTTCTTTGTTTCTGTTTCACTTATTTCTGCTCTGATCTTTATGATTTCTTTCCTTCTGCTAACTTTGGGTTTTGTTTGTTCTTCTTTCTCTAGTTCCTTTAGGTGTAAGGTTAGATTGTTTACTTGAGATTTTTCTTGTTTCTTGAGGTAGGCTTGTATAGTTATAAACTTCCCTGTTAGAACTGCTTTTGCTGCATCCTGTAGGTTTTGGATCATCGTGTTTTCATTGTCATTTGTCTCTAGGTATTTTTTGATTTCCTCTTTGATTTCTTCAGTGATCTCTTGGTTATTTAGTAACGTATTCTTTAGCCTCCATGTGTTTGTTGTTTTTACGTTTTTTTCCCTGTAATTGATTTCTAATCTCATAGCGTTGTGGTCAGAAAAGATGCTTGATATGATTTCAATTTTCTTAACTTTACTGGGGCTTGATTTGAGACCCAAGATGTGATCTATCCTGGAGAGTGTTCTGTGCGCACTTGAGAGGAAAGTGTAATCTGCAGTTTTTGGATGGAATCTCCTATAAATATCAGTTAAATCTATCTGGTCTATTGTGTCATTTAGAGCTTCTGTTTCCTTATTTATTTTCATTTTGGATGATCTGTCCATTGGTGTAAGTGAGGTGTTAAAGTCCCCCACTATTATTGTGTTACTGTTGATTTCCTCTGTTACAGCTGTTAGCAGTTGCCTTATGTATTGAGGTGCTCCTATGTTGGGTGCATATATATTTATAATTGTTATATCTTCTTCTTGGATTGATCCCTTGATCATTATGTCATGTCCTTCCTTGTCTCTTGTAACATTCTTTATTTTAAAGTCTATTTTATGTGATATGGGTATAGCTACTCCAGCTTTCTTTTGATTTCCATTTGCATGGAATATCTTTTTCCATCCCCTCACTTTCAGTCTGTATGTGTCCCTAGGTCTGAAGTGGGTCTCTTGTAGACAGCATATTTGTGTGTCTTGTTTTTGTATCCATTCAGCAAGCCTGTGTCTTTTGGTTGGAGCATTTAATCCATTCACGTTTAAGGTAATTATCGATATGTATGTTCCTATGACCATTTTCTTAATTGTTTTGGGTTTGTTTTTGTAGGTCCTTTTCTTCTCTTGTGCTTCCCACTTAGAGAAGTTCCTTTAGCATTTGTTGTAGAGCTGGTTTGGTGGTGCTGAATTCTCTTAGCTTTTGCTTGTCTGTAAAGCTTTTGATTTCTCCATCGAATCTGAATGAGATCCTTGCCGGGTAGGGTAATCTTGGTTGTAGGTTCCTCCCTTTCATCACTTTAAGTATATCATGCCACTCCCTTCTGGCTTGCAGAGTTTCTGCTGAGAAATCAGCTGTTAACCTTATGGGAGTTCCCTTGTATGTTATTTGTCGTTTTTCCCTTGCTGCTTTCAATAATTTTTCTTGGTCTTTAGTTTTTGCCACTTTGATTACTATGTGTCTCGGCGTGTTTCTCCTTGGGTTTATTCTGTATGGGACTCTCTGCGCTTCCTGGACTTGGGTGGCTATTTCCTTTCCCATGTTAGGGAAGTTTTCGACTATAATCTCTTCAAATATTTTCCCTGGTCCTTCCTCTCTCTCTTCTCCTTCTGGGACCCCTATAATGCGAATGTTGTTGCGTTTAATGTTGTCCCAGAGGTCTCTTAGGCTGTCTTCATTTCTTTTCATTCTTTTTTCTTTAGTCTGTTCTGCAGCAGTGAATTCCACCATTCTGTCTTCCAGGTCACTTATCCGTTCTTCTGCCTCAGTTATTCTGCTATTGATTCCTTCTAGTGTAGTTTTCATTTCAGTTATTGTATTGGTCATCTCTGTTTGTTTGCTCTTTAATTCTTCTAGGTCTTTGTTAACCATTTCTTGCATCTTCTCAATCTTTGCCTCCATTCTTATTCCGAGGTCCTGGATCATCTTCACTATCATTATTCTGAATTCTTTTTCTGGAAGGTTGCCTATCTCCATTTCGTTGAGTTGTTTTTCTGGGGTTTTAGCTTGTTCCTTCATCTGGTACCTAGCCCTCTCTCTGCCTTCTCATCTTTTCTATCTTTCTGTGAATGTGGTTTTTGTTCCACAGGCTGCAGGATTATAGTTCTTCTTGCTTCTGCCTTTTTAAGACTTTGGATACACATTGCCAAATTACCATCCAGAAATGCTATGCCAATTTGTAGTCCACCCCAACAGTGGATGTGAAGCCTGCCTCACACAAACACTGGCTTGTAGCACTTTTAAAAAAGTGTAAAACTACAAAAATGAGTACCTCTCCCTTTTTCATGCAAGTGGGATTACTCCAAATTTCATAACTTTTTTCAGTTAATTTAGTGTGAACATCTTAGCAAGTCAGTAAATTTGCATCTACTGCATCATTTTTTGTGACTGTTCAGTGTTCCATTATATGAACATGCCACAGTACACATAGCTTATCCATTCTTGTATATAAGCTATGTCCAGTTTATCAGTTCCAGGTAGTACTCTGATATGTATCCTTGCCTATATCTCTGACTATTTCTTTTGGTTAAATACTTAGAAAGAGAGTTGTTGGATCAAAAGGGTATACACATTTTAAAGGCTTGGCTTAATCTGATAGGAGAATAACCACATTTTGTTTTATTTTGTATTCATTTGATTTACTGGTGGGTTTACTGGCTGTTTGTATTAATTTGGCTACTTGGTTAATTATACCCTGTGTCCATTCTTCTGTAGTGAGAGTTTGTAACGGTTGTATCCTATCCTGTAAGATCCATATGTCTGACTTTCGATTTCTGTGTGTCGTGGGGTGTTGAAAGACTCCAGTTTTTATAATGTGATGGTCCACACGACACTTAAAAAGATAACTCATGATGGCTGCCTTTCATGTAATATTTTTTAATACCTGTGCTTTTGTGATGATCCCTTTTGTTTAAATGAGTAGGTTGTTCAGCCCCAGAACTACTAGAATTCATGATCATTTGTTCTAGTTTTTGTCTGACCTTTTACTGAGAGAGTTCTTGACCATCATACTTTCATGATAGGTTTTTAGTATATATTGTGTATTCACACATTGTTTGAATTTGTTATTATTTGTATCCTCTTAGACTTGTCTTTTTTGTACTAAAACTAACAGTTATTACATTTCTTCTCTTTCGTTTTCCCCTTTTAACTAGTTTCAAGTGTGATTTGAAGCTCAAGATCATGATCAAAAGAATGCAGTGCATTTCTGAGCTCCACCAGTTTTTGCTTGTGAGGTTTACATGCCCAGAGTAGTAAAATCTGTTATCATTTTTTTTCTTATGTTTCCTCTGACAAGAGAGAGGAAGCAACCATTCAGCATACTTTTCAGTAGCTGGAAGAGTTTCAAGGTCCTGATGAAGTCAATGATAGAGAAGACCTTTTTCATTTAAGTAGTTACTCAAACTTTCAGAAAGTTTGGGGTTTTTTTTAGTGTTCAACTAAAAAAAATCTTTTGAAAATATTTTTTTTTTAATTAATTTTATTTTTGGCTGTGTTGGGTCTTCGTTTCTGTGGGAGGGCTTTCTCTAGTTGTGGCAAGTGAGGGCCACTCTTCATCGCGGTGCGCGGGCCTCTCACTATCGTGGCTTCTCCCATTGAGGAGCACAGGCTCCAGACGCGCAGGCTCAGTAGTTGTGGCTCACGGGCCTAGTTGCTCCGCGGCATGTGGGATCTTCCCAGACCAGGGCTCGAACCCGTGTCCCCTAGCATTGGCAGGCAGATTCTCAACCACTGCGCCACCAGGGAAGCCCTGAAAATATTTTTATTAAATATCCTAAAGAAAAAACTAAAACAACTATTTTCATTTTTTAGAATTGCCTTCCAGGTCACATATAGTCATATTTTTGCATGGTTACAATCAGTTCTTTAAAAATTGGGCAAAAGGTTCACCTTTTAGGATGGTTTACATATGCATTTTTTATTTTAACCCAACAAAAATTCTGCTAAGCACTAACCTTAGGGAACACAATAGAAGCTAGCGACCCAGTCCTTTAGTGTTGTTCAAAGAGTATGTTGAGGCACGACCTAGTTGTGCTCTCCTTTTAGCATTTTAGGTGTGATTATTGTCATCAGAGTCAATTATTTTTTAATTTGAAAAGTATATGAGAATATCCAATTGGTACAAGTGTTTATTTAGGAGAACTTGAGGGTAGGTTTTGCAAAATTCAGATGTTGCCTATAAATTATGAACATTGTTTTAATATTCCTGAAAAAAAGATGATGAAATACTAAAATAGCTATTTTAGATAAAAATCCCCCCTCTCCCAAGTAGCACCATATATTAGCTTATCTCCTTTCCCACAGTAACACAGCTTTATCATGGGAGCATAGGGAATTGAAGCCTTTCACAACGGCTTCAGTCTGATAGCATTGAGCCAGCCTGGGCAAACCTGAAAAGAGGGAGGGAGAAGTAAATTAATAATGTCAAGTGGTAAACATGAGGAATGGGTAGAGCCGTAAAAACTATCTGGGCACAGCATTTCCAATAGAAAACTTTGACAAGGCATTTAATTCCACTAAAATTTAATGAACTAGTAATGACTGAAGATTTGTATCTGTACCTCCTTAGGTAATATTGAAACAAAATTTTCCATATATATATATGGAAAATATGTATATATGTATATATAAAGTAATCCCACTCAGTGAGCTCCTACTACATATATTTGGATATTTTAAAGCATATTTCTAAATAACTGTAGTAAAAAAAAATTAGAAAATCTTCAGAATTAAGTGATCATGAAAATTTGGCATGAAGATTAAGAAATGGAATCATTCTAAAAGTGTTATGAGGTGATTCATAAGGGACCATGAGAAGATATGTAAGAAAAGCTTCCTTGCAATCATTGCTGTCATGGTATCTTGTGCATTATACACACGAAAGAAAAATTTCATTTTGCACTTGTCTCTTCACAGGCCTGGATGGACCTGCCTTCCCATCCACAGCTGCTTGGACTGAGGGTGGGACTTGAGCCAGTCAGTTGGGTGGTACTGTATCAGAGAAGGCGGTATGCTGATCCTGAGCCCCAGGTAAGCAGAATCAACAATCTAAGGAATCTGGCCCACAAAGAGAGTATGGCAGAGATTGGTGGAGCAAGTAGCTGCTGGACAACCTTTCAAGTCCATGGTGGTTCAGCTGCAATTCGTGCGGGGATTCAGTGAAAGCCTCTTGAATCCCTTCTCCCACCATCTCCAGCCTAGCCCCTTACTTATCATTTATCCTGATTTGGAGGGTACTGTGTTCAGTTTTAGCCTCTATAATAAGATATATAGAGCAGGTCTAGAGAAAAGCTGCCAGCGATTAATATTCATACTTTTCTATACAAATGATTCTACTGACCTCATGACTATATTAACTAGATATACTTTAAGAAGGATTAAAGTGGCTGTAATTTTTAGTTTGGTAAAGAGAATGCTGAGGGGATTTTTCAAAATCTTGATAATCCCTTTAAAGCAAATTCTAATGAGCTGTGTACCACTCTGTGAAGTCTGAGAAAGGAAATGGACTTAAATACAGCAGAAGGAATTAGTTTCTTGTGAAGAGGAATTTCTTGGCATAGTAAACAAAATTGTGAGGTGCCAGTGACCGTGAGATTTACTTTTCTTGGCGTTGTTAAAAAATTGAGCAAAAGTCACCTCTTAGGATGGTTTATATATGCACCTACCTGATGGTCTCTCAAATTTCTCTCTATCCCCAAAAGTAAATTATTTTATTCCCAGAATGTGAGGAATGGTAGGATCGATACGTTATGGAGGAGAAAATGAGATATATTAGCAAAATTGGAAAGTGGGGAGGGGCAGAGGAAAATCTAAACTCTGACAATGAGAGCCTTCCTTCCTTTAATGTACATCTGTTGAGCTGTCACCCAGCTTACCCCTGTAACTGGTTCTCCCCTGAGAAGGGGGTGCAAAGATGTTGTCCCCGCAGCCATATTTGTGCTGTGCGGCTCTGCTTTTATGGGCATCTCATCCAGGTTAGGCCAAAGGCTGTTCCTGGGGAATTTAAAATGAAAACTCAGGGACTAAACGAGTAGATAGCAACATATAAACTTGCAAGATGTTCATGGCTCTTTATTCTACCATGTACACTACAGAAAAGGAGAAAACAGGTTCCAAGCTGAAGTGGAAGATGAAATCTGAGAACTGTACCTTCATTCAAATCCTTTCCTGAGGTCGCTGCGTTCTTGCCCTTGCGTTCCACGGAGCACTGGTATATCCTCTAGTATAGAGTTTATGTGTTTTACTTAAGCTAGTTCCAGTAGGTGTCTATCACTTAACCCAGTGTCCTAACTTATGCACTTATCCAGAACTGACCAAAATGATCTCCAACCTGCTGAAAGCCTTCTCTTTTTCCCTCAGTCAATGCAAAATTGGCTGTGTTGCCTCCATATCCATCTTGAATGAGTGGGTCAGAAGGAACTTTCTAAGTTAAGGGAGAAATTGAGTGAATACATGTCCTGGCTCCGTCACTTACTAATTGTATGATCTTGGGAAAGAAACCTTTCTGAGCCTCAGTTTCATCATGAGTAAAATGGATCAAAGGTTCATCTGTAAAATGGGGGCAATATCTACTTCATAAATAGAACTGTTTAGAACACTTTACATGTATTATCCCACTTAATATTAATACTAACCCTATTCATATAAGTGCTCAGTGAAAGTTCATAATTATTAATATTCTTACCTTTCAGATGAGGAAACAGAGGTTAAAATTTTCCCAAGCTCACCAGCTGGTAACCTAGAGCAAGTCCTGTTAACTACTTCCTACAGTGTTTCTCTCACAAGCTAAACTAAAAAAACTAAACGTTCACATACCCATGATCAACACATAGCCATACATCTATTCACTTGCCCACCCTCTGCCTATGGCTGTTGGCATGATCTGGGGACTTGCCTCTCTCCTTCCAAACACTCCTCAGAAGGGGTGGTGTAGTCAAGAGAAACTGACTTCCAAGGCAAAGCAGTTCTAGTCCTAATGTCTGGTGCCTAGAGTTTCAGACACTGTAAACCTAAAGATCTTTCTAAAAGGCAAATCCGATGGGGTCGTTCCCTTATTAAAAACCCTTTGTAGGGCTTCCCTGGTGGCGCAGTGGTTGAGAGTCTGCCTGCCAATGCAGGGGACACAGGTTCGGGCCCTGGTCTGGGAAGATCCCACATGCCGTGGAGCAACTGGGCCCTTGAGCCACAATTACTGAGCCTGCGTGTCTGGAGCCTGTGCTCCACAACAAGAGAGGCCACGATAGTGAGAGGCCCGCGCACCGCGATGAAGAGTGGCCCCCGCTTGCCACAACTAGAGAAAGCCCTCGCACAGAAACGAAGACTCAACACAGTCATAAATAAATAAATACATAAATAAAAGAACGTGAATTTCTAAAAAAAAAAAACAAACCCTTTGTAGACTCTCCACAGACTTCAAAATATGGGACCCTGACCATGGTCCCTCCAGATTCACTTCTTGCCACTTTGTTCCCACGTACATCTTGATTTTTCCTCATTTCCCCACTCTTAAGTTCTATATGTTTGCTCACCTCTGGACCTTTTTGATTATTTCTTCCTCTCAACTCTCTACCCAACCCCCATCCCTTTCCCTTGTCTACCTCTTACATTTTCTTCAGGACTTAGTGTAGAAATCACCTTTGACAAAAATCAGATGCCCCCAAGGCTTGGGTAAGAGCCTCTTTTTTGTCCCCTTTCGTGCCTGTGCTTACACCATTATAGAATTTCATTTTATCGGATTATCTGTTTACTTCTCTGACTTTCCTCTCTGGACTCCAAGCTACCTGGGCTGTAAAGCACTAGTAATACAACAGTCCTGTTCTCAAGGAAGGGTGGGAAGAATCTTAATTTCTCCGCTAAAACAGTTCTGGGGTGGCTGCCACATACAGCTTCATCATTTTTAGGGATCCCAACTCAAATCATTAGACAAAAATGGAGATCAGAGACTCGTGGTGAATTAAGCTTCTACTTCTCAGGGAAGCACAAGGATACTAACCATGCTAGTATAAAGCCCACAAAACCCAGGAACCTTACCTTGCAACCATTGCTTATCTCAGGTATGCACTTACCTATTTAGTAAAGACTACATTGTGAAGCACCTATACTCCTGAATGTGCCAAAGGCTATTAGGTGAGGCGACACAATGATGAGCAAAGTAGCATGAAGTCTGGCTTCAGAGCTTAGAGTTTAGTGGGAGAAATAGACGTGAATAACCAAACACATAAATATTTGTAATGAAAACCTTGATAGGTGCTCCACAGAAAAGTCCTGGGTGCTATAAAAGCTCATAACATGGGAATCTGGATGAGAGGGTAGAGGGCCAATGTAGGACCACTTTGCTGAGAAAGTGACCTGTGAGGTAAGACGAGAGACTACATAGGAATAAACTAGGCTGAGGCTGAGAAGAAGGGATGAGAGTGAGGAGCTTCCCAGTGTGAGCTGAGGTGGGAGGGAGGTCGGGCCCTGAAGGAACTGAGAAAAGCACATAGCTGGAGCACTGCTGGAAGAGGGGAGGGGAGAAGGCCTGGACAGGTAGGCAGAGGCCGCCTGGAGGCCTTGCAGGCCTGAACTCGCCTTATCTTCTCGAGGACACACCTCGCTCCTCTCAGGATAAATGGTAAGGGAGAATCCTGTGTATGGCGTTCCGTGGTCACCTGGCCCGACTGATTACTGATAAGCAGTCTCTAAACTAACTGTGGTATATGAAAATCACTACCCCAAAGCCTAGAGTCTTCAGTAGAAACCTCAGGTACCCAAAAACTTTGAGATAATATGTTAATGGAAGAAAAACAAGCTTTGCCTTCCCTCCTGACTTGCTCTCTGGCCCAACCTCACGTCTTTAAATGATGTGGCCCAGCAGATGTCTGTGACATAAAGCAGCTTCTCTTTCCCTTCATCTTCTTTGGGGCTGGTGGGAATTGGTTGGGAAGGAAGTTCCTGCTCTTCTTCAAGGCGTCTCGAAGGACTCTGAGCTCCTGGTACGCTCTCAGCCCTCCCACTCTGAACCAACTGCTGCTACCTTGAACTTGAGGCTCTTTTCCATCCTCACTGCTTCAAGTTTTATGTATGTAAATGTGTGTGTGATTGTATGTATTTGATTTTGAAAGTGTCCTTGCAGAATCCTACTGACAACTTCTCCAATTTCTGCATTCCTACCTGACCTCTACCTTGAGAAGGGATTGGATTATGGAATAGGAAGGTTAGGCTGTATCCAGACAGGGCAAGACTCCTTTCTGAAAGGCCTGGGAACCACACTGGATAAAAAAGACCAGCGGATTGCTTGTGAGAGCTTCTAAGTGGAATGTTGGATATAATCCACATTCATCTTGTTACTCTTCACTCACTTTCTCTTTTCAATCATATAAGGGTTCTACCCTCTGCAGTTCAGATTTCGGTGCTAGTTTCCCCTTCTGCCAAAGAGCAGGGAACAAAAGAGGCCTAGAGAAGGGAAATGTTTGTGCTTGGGGAGGAGGAGAGCTGGAGGCCTCCAGCCATCACTGGAGTGATTCTCTTTGTACTGTTGTCCTGTCCCTCGTTCTGTTAGTCTGTGTTCTTGGGGGCCAGGGCAGTGTCTTATTCCCCTCTGCAGTCACATGGTTCCCACAGAGATAGATAATTATCTGCTGAACAAATGAGTAACCAAACAGAGGAGGAATCAGGTTGCCTGGATGGTGGTTCTTGGATCTAAGAAGATGGTGAAGGAAAGAGGGTACAAAGATTTGGGGCATTTGGAGAAGGTGGCTCCAGTGAAAAGTAGAGGAAAAAAAACAAAAACAAAATGATTGTGAGTAAAAATGAAACAAGGGTTACTGATTTTTTTTTTTAACATTAAAAAAAAATAAATTTATTTATTTTTGGCTATGTTGGGTCCTCGTTGCTGTGCGTGGGCTTTTTCTAGTTGCGGCGAGCGGGGGTTACTCTTCGTTGTGGTGCTCAGGCTTCTCATTGCGGTGGCTTATCTTGTTGTGGAGCACAGGCTCTAGGTGCGTGAGCTTCAGTAGTTGTGGCACGTGGGCTCAGCAGTTGTGGTTCATGGGCTCTAGAGCACAGGCTCAGCAGTTGTGGCACACGGGCTTAGTTGCTCCACGGCATGTGGGATCTTCCCGGACCAGGGCTTGAACCTGTGTCCCCTGCATTGGCAGGCGGATTCTTAACCACTGCGCCACCAGGGAAGCCCCCGTTGTATAGGATTGGAATTGCAGATGTCAATATGAACTCATTGTTTTTAGTAGGTATACACATATACATATTTGTTAGTTCCATCCACTGAAAGGGTCTAATAGCAATGAATACATCCTGATTCTAGAACTGAGTCAGGTACCATTCTCTACTTAATGAAACCAGGGCTCCTTGAAGAAATGACTGATTCTTGGGTTGGGGTGGGGAGAGTGAAGATGAGCCTGGAATATCTTCTTGTACCAGAAAGTAAGGGAGTGCTCAAAAAATGTTTGAACTATGTCAAAGGGTCACAGGAATCATCTTGAAGGGGCTCTTACTGCTTACATTTGTGACAATTTTAACATTGAAATAATGACAGTAATGGGTTTTAACCAATTATTATGAGTTTGTTAGTCTATAATAGTAATAAATAAGTAAGTAAATAGATAATAAAGAGGGAACAAGTCTTCCTTACGGTGGAATGCCAACCACTTGGCAATCATCGTAGGAATAACTTGATGAGAATAATAAAGAGATGCTACAATTACTGAGTGAAAACCTGATGACCCATAGGACGTTTATAGAGGCTTAAAATCTCTTTCTCAAAATTATTAGTTGCAGAGGGAAAAATAGTAAATTTATAGTGGAGAAACGTGGCGGGTGGATGGGAGGTACACTTTAACCAAGCGAGCCCCTGTTAGCGTCACCACTACTGGGATAAAACAGCATGTCCTGCTAATGTGATGCCCTGAGGACACAATATCACATTTGTGACATTCCTGCCCAAATCAAAACAAACAAACTGAATCTGATGTGAAACATCAGACAACTGCAAACTGACGGAAATTCTTTTTTTTTTTTTTTAGACTAAGCCTTTAATTAATTAATTAATTAATTTTTTTTGGCTGTGTCGGGTCTTAGTTGCGGCAGGCAGGATCTTTGTTGTGGCGCACGGGCTTCTCTCTACTTGTGGCGTGCAGGTTTTTTTCTCTTCTTTAGTTGTGGCGTGCATGCTCAAGGGCGCTTGAGCTCTGTAGTTGTGGCGTGTGGGCTCCAGAGCGCGTGGGCTCTGTAGTTTGCGGCACGGGAGCTCAGTAGTTGTGGTGCGAGGGCTTAGCTGCCCCGCGGCATGTGGGAACCTAGCTCCCGACCAGGGATCGAACCCGCGTCCCCTGCATTGGAAGGTGGATTCTTTACCACTGGACCAGCAGGGAAGTCCCCAGAAATTCTTTTTTAAAAATTGGATTGAATGTACTTTAAAGAAATGACCATATCATAAAAGACAAAAGAAAGCTGAAGACCTCTTCCAAATTAAAAGAGTCCAAGACACATGACAGCTAAATGCAGTGTGTGGTCCTGGATTAGATCCTAACTGGAAAAGAAATTCTTATAATGAACATTGTTTGAACAACTGGTAAAAGTTGAGTATGGACTGTATTACATAATTATGTTTCACATAATAATATTACAGCAATGTTGAATTTCCTGGTTTTGTATTTGTATTGTGGTAATGTAAGATAATTTCCTTGTTCTTAAGAAATACCCACTGGAGTATTTAGAGGTCAGTGGATGTGATGTCTGCAACTTACTCCAAATGGTTGAGAAAAAAAAATGTGTACACAGCACAAATGTGGCAAAATGTTAACAACTGGGGAATGTGGGTGAAGGATATCAGAGTTCTCTGTACTATTATTGCAGCTTTTTTCTAAGTTTAAAATTATCCTCCCCCCCCAAAAAAAAGTTGTATGTTTTTAAATAATTTTTCTTCTGGTTCCTTTCTGGATGCTTAAAAAACGTATTTCCCTTCCTCCTCTCACTCTCAGTCTGGGGCTCTTATTGGAAAGAATTTATATAATCTCAAACTTTACTGGTGATATGAGTAGGGGGAGATGGGAATTAGTCTCACTTACAATGGGAATGAAATGACTGGGGCACCAGCTCTTCGAGCAGTTAGAGAAGAAATGCTGCTGTTCTGGTTTGTTGCAGGGTCTGTATTGGCTAACGTGCCCTGGTTTGAGGTCTGCCTCACCTCCCTCGTCCTGGAGGGTGATGGGATCATTTTAGTCACAGGAACCTTGTCATCATTATTTCATCTTAATTTGGTAACTGATAGGAAAGGGGAAAATCACAAAGGTGGCAAGAGGGACATGTATCCACATTGTATAGCAACTCCTACCCCCTTAAAAGGCCAGGCGATGCGAATGTGTGTGGAATCTCTAACATAGATGGATCTGTCAAGCTCACTGAGACCATTTTCTTTCTTTTCTTTTTCAAATTTATTTAATTTATTCATTTTTGGCTGCATTGGGTCCTCGTTGCTGCATGGAGGCTTTCTCTAGTTGTGGCGAGCAGGGGCTACTCTTGGTTGCGGTGCACGGGCTTCTCATTGCACTGGCTTCTCTTGTTGCAGAGCACGGGCTCTAGGCGCACGGGCTTCAGTAGTTGTGGCACATGGGCCCAGTAGTTGTGGCTTGCAGGCTCTAGAGCACAGGCTCAGTAGTTGTGGCGCACGGGCTTTGTTGCTCCGCGGCATGTGGGATCTTCCTGGACCAGGGCTCAAACCCGTGTCTCCTGCATTGGCAGGCAGACGCTTAACCACTGTGCCACCAGGGAAGCCTGAGACCATTTTCTTAGTTAAATACTTTGCGTTGGACTACTGTGTGGTTAAATTTCTTTAATATCTAGAACAATGCTAGTATGATACAGAAAAGCAGTCCAGTCCCCACATCCTTTGCTGTGATTCCAGTATTTACAGTAGACAATGGGATTTTTCTCTCCAGAGATTAGGTACAGATTTCACAATGACAAAGAGCCAAACATCAGCATCACCCTGAAAAGACATTCACCAAAGGAGCAAAGCAGAGACCAGGAATGCTGACGAAATGCTTTAACCAAAAATTGTACTGAAAACAGATTCCTCGACAAGCCATCAAATTCACAGCAAGGAGAAACAAACCACAATATTAGCAACATAGCAGTGTCCAACAGGCAACTAATCAAAGCTGCACACAGTGTACCACAAACAGAGCTTTGGAGATGGGGCATAAGAAGGCCTAAGATCCAAAGTCAGTCCACACCCTACCCATCCACCCATCAGGCCCCTGTAGTTTACAGTTGGATCTGTTCATTCTGAGGACCCCACCAGAGGCCCTATTCTAAAGAAGTCTAGTTTCCCCTAGTAGTTTGGGGCATTCTTTTTGTCTTTGTCAAGGGGCATAGGTAGTCTGCATAACTGGTTGCCTCCCAAAGCCTGTGATGTAGGAGGCATAGGCCTCTCAATTAATTTCACAAAAGACAAAAAAGGCTTAGTTCTAGGCAGTTGTGGAGTGAGAAAAATGTGCCTCCACCAGCCCACCCCCTCAGTTCTGTGTTCTTTTGTTTGAATTAGGTTGTATCTCTCTCTACTGTGAACAGTGAGTGAGCTCAAAGTGCTATTCTCTTGGAGGGATTTTCACTTTTGTCAAAGCCTTAAACTAAAAAAATCAACTTTATCCAGAGCTTATGAAGCCACATGCTGTTGGCATCTTGTAGACCTGGGAGTCTCTGTCTTGGAGAATTGAGCCAGTTAATATTCTCTACCAAATTCTTGGTGGATGTCAACCTGCCCTTCATAAAGCCTCAGCAGCTACGTTGCTTCAAAGATGTTCCATCTCAACATCAAGTCCCTACAGGGCTGGAGAGGCCTGGGTTTCCACTTCCCTGAAGTGTCCTTGGTACTCTGTAGAAGAGGCCAATTCACTCTTCAGTGGAAAGCTTGAAACTCTCCTATACTCAAGTACATACTGAATTCCCAGGACAACTAAACCAGCTATTTTTACATCCCCTTAGCAAACGAGGCTGAAAAAGAACTAGCCCACATTAGGTGAAAAGAAGTCCAGAGATTTTTATATACAACTGCAGATGTAATTAACAGGTTAAATAATGAGTTTCTGTCTGACAGGAGTGTTTCATCTTTAAAATCCTTGTTGTATGCTATACTGCTGCTTTCTTTGTGGACTGTTCATTAATTTTATGCATTATTGTATTGTTTTGATTTCTTGCACATTGGTTTATTTTCAGAATTATCGAAGAAACCTCTTAGATTTGGTTTGTTTATATACGCAGAGATTTCAATTAAAATTTGGTTTTTGGATAATCCTGATATTTAAATGTATGTTGATAACTTTTATTTTTATACATTATTGTGGCCTACATTTTGTTTTTAAAGAGAACATGGTCATTTTTAATGACCATAGCCAGCATTACTGGACCTCAACTGTATTTTTCTGGGCTTCTCATTTTTGTGAATTTGGAGAGGAATTTGGAGAGGAATGACTAAGTCAGTCATTTCTTTTTTTTCTTTAATAAATTTATTTATTTATTTATTTATTTCTCTAGTTGTGGTGAGCTGGGGCTACTCTTCATTGTGGTGTGTGGGCTTCTCATTGTGGTGGTTTCTCTTGTTGTGGAGCACGGGCTCTAGGCGCACGGGCTCAGTAGTTGTGGCACGCGGGCTCAGTAGTTGTGGCTTGCGGACTCTAGAGCGCAGGCTCCATAGTTGTGGCGCACGGGCTTAGTTGCTCCGCGGCATGTGGGATCTTCCCGGACCAGGGCTCGAACCCGTGTCCCCTGCATTGGCAGGCGGATTCTTAACCACTGCACCACCAGGGAAGTCCAGTAAGTCATTTCTGAGCCATGATTTGGAGGACCTATTTTTTTTTTAAAAGAGCCTTTCCCCTGCTGTCCCTCTAAATAGCACTTCTGGCTGGAGACAGCACAGTGACCTGCTTGTGCCTGGGTGTGAATTGGGGGTCTGGATGAGGGCCTGCAAAAGGGCCTGGAAGAAGTTCAAAAGCATGGAGTGAAACCAAATTTGTTTTGCACATTTTGCCTCAGGTTTGCCTTGTGAAGAGATTAGAAAGTAAGACCTCTGAGAATAATTTAAGAGAACCATGATTAAACAGACTGGAGAAGGTCTTTACCCAGTGAAGAGCTAATACAATTAGTCTTCCTAAGGACAGAGCATAAATAAATGGGTTCAAAGGGCACCAACTACAATACATAATATTTGTTTACATAAAAGGAAAAAAATCCCCACTGGTAAAAACAAAATAACTGACTGTGGAGACCTGATCACTTTTATTAGTAGAATAGAGGCTTCTCTGTAGGACTGGGTGTGATCAGGTTCCAGTGTCCTTTCAGACCCAGGTCTCTGAGAGGAAGGGTGGCTCTGTGGGGACCGGCCTGGCCTCAGTGGGTACCAGGAATTGGCATCAGTTGTGAAAAGGAAGAGGAAGAGCTTTGCTCAGATGTAGGGACAGGAAAACATACCACAGTACGGAACACATAATAGCTGCATAATAAATACTGATCAGTTTATAAAGAAATAGAATCTTAGAAGCCAGTTGAATCTCACTCTTGTTAACAGGTGACACTGACTTACATTCTCCTGGTTCTCACAGAAATGAGACAACTTCAGAGACACATACATACTGCACAACACTCTGTGACAGGTTTCCACCGGTCCTGCTGTTGCCCACAGAAGGTTGGACAGGAACTCCCTCAGTTGTTGTTCACTGTGACCAAGTGCCCCTCCTTCTGTGAAGGGTCATGAGTCTGTCTCTTTACTTTGGTGGCAAACACTCCAGCAGCATCAGGCGACCCTGGTCATGGATAAGAATCATTCAATTTGGCAGCAACTGTGGCAGCTGTGACTCTTTCCTTTTAGCGACGGACCTCGAGGCTTTCCATGTCCTCAGGGACTCAAAAGGTCTTTTTGAAAAGTAAACCAGAATCAGTTCACCCATCCTCAGAGGACCTTGACCACGGTCATTCTTCTGAGGGGAGTCGTTACTTTTCAGGGGAGCTTGCTGTTCCCCTGCCAGTACAATTTCTCTTCCACTTTTTTCTTTTTCCATCGGCAGAGAAGCAGCATCTTAAAGGTCTTCCTGAAGGTTCTGTTGCAGAGGGCATAGCAAATGGGGTTGACAGTGCTATTGACGTAGCACAGCCAGTAGCCCAAGTGCCACAGGGTGACTGGGACACACTTGTCGCAGAAGGTGGAAACCAGGACCATGATGTTGTAAGGAGTCCACGTGATGATGAAAGCCAGGAGAATTGCACTCAGGGTCTGGGCTGCTTTCCTCTCTTTGACGAGGACCATCCTCTTTCGTTTGGTCATCTGATGGCTGAGATTGGGATCAAGGCCTTTCGTCGAAGGGTCCTTGGACACCGGGAAGGAGCAGGGCATGATTTTCACATTGCGACAGCCGTTGTTGGTATCCTGGGTCCCATCAGCTTTCACCACCAATCGGAACTTATAGGCCATGCACTTCTGACTCTTGGGTTGATGAGCAGCAGCTGGAGACAGGAAGTATTTTTGGGTGTCATAGTCATTTTTTTCAGTTTGAGCATTCACAAAAGTTTCCTTGGTCTCTTCAGCACTGAATTCTTCCCTTGGGCTTTCCTTGGCCTGACTCTTGTAGACCACTTGAAAGACAGGGTCAGTGGTGGGCTTGTCCTCATCTTCTGAGGAGGGGTAGCTGCTGCAGGTGGTTAGCTGCTCGGCTTTGGCCCACTCAGTGCTCGGGCCAGTGGCTCGGGATGGCTTCGCAGTGACGGAGGTGCTCCTGCAGGAGGATGACCAGGAGGCTTGGTTCCTTTCCCTCTGGGCCAGTGTGGGCTGGGGGCAGCTAAAGCAGGACGTGAGCAGAGCCTCCTGAGCTGGCTTTCTCTTCTCAGTTTCAGCCACGCAGTCAGAGCCCTGGAGGTCGGCCAGGTCCTTGGTTCGCTTCTCTGTTTCCCGGTAGATTCGGCAGTAGAGGATTGTCATGACAGAAACAGGGATGTAGAATGCAGCAATGGCAGTGCCAAAAGTGATGGTGGGCTCCGAGAGGAACTGGATCTGGCACTCGTCTGGTGGGACCGTCCGCTCCCCAACCAAGTACTGCCAGCAGAGGATCGCTGGGGCCCAGAGGATGAAGGAGATCAGCCAGGCCAAGCCAATCATGATGCCAGCCCTCTTTGGGGTACGCTTGGCCCGATACGTCAGGGGTCTTGTGATAGAAAAGTATCGGTCAAAACTGATCACCAGAAGGTTCATGACAGAAGCATTGCTGGCCACGTAGTCCAGTGCAAGCCAAAGGTCACAAGCCAGACTCCCGAGAGCCCAGTGTCCCATGAGGATGTAGGTAGTGTAGAGGTTCATGGAGAAGATCCCAATGATGAGATCTGCACAGGCTAAGCTGAGCAGGTAATAGTTGTTAACTGTCTTCAGCTGACTGTTGACTTTGAAAGAGATCATGACTAAGACGTTGCCCACAATGGTGATCAAGCTCACCACAGCTGTCACAGCTGCGATGGTGATGACTTCCCACAACCTGTGGCGTTCCAAAGGCTGGTGATTCACTGGGGTGCCATTGACGGTAGTAGCATTGTGGTAAGATTCCCCTTCCATCCTGGTGCAAGAGTCTACATTAGGAGTAAGTCTTAGGTTCTAGACTGTTCTCTTTTCGATCTCACTTCTTCTGGCCAGTTTCTGGAAGAGAGGGAAATACATTAGCTCTACTCACCAGCATGAATTTCTTTCCCACTCATTGTTTATAATTTCTAACAGAACGTTAAATGTGGTCCCACACCTATTCAGAGCAAGATGTTGAAATCTCTAAAGTTTAGATAACACTTTTTATAAAGGCATCTCCTCCCTTTGCTTTTTATGATTACCAATGCCTGAGAGCCTTTCTTGTACGTGAGGTTGCTGCCCTCTTGTGGTTCTAATGGGCAATTTTACAAAAAGGGCTGGGAAGATGACAAGGACAAACAAAAAGAGAAGAATCAGATTGTTGGAAAGCAGTGAAGACGGGAAAACAGGTGATGCTAAGTTATCTTAGACTATGGCCTTGAGGTCAGACCCTCTGTTTTTTAAGCTCCTGGTGATAAGTACCTATTTTGTCATTCACTTGGGAAAAAGACAAGTTGTATCTACTTTATAGTCCAACTTTATTGAGTTTAATTATAAATTCAGTTATTAAACATTACTGAGGCACTGTTGTGAGCCAAGGCTGTATTACACCACTTCTCCCTGACTTAATGCACACACTACCCATGAGCACCTAGTTTTCATCTAGAGGGTTTAAAAGTTGCCCCAGCTGCTGAAGATGATGACCCTCCCTCCATTTTTGGGCTATTTGCATTGTCACAAATGTTTTAAATTATCTTTTTTTCTGATTATAAAGTAATATGCTCCTTGTAAAAGTTCAAGCAATGTCAAAATATATAACTTCGAAAGCAAAAGTTTCTTCTAATTCCATCTTGCCAGGGTAATCAATGCTAACAGGTGTATTTTGACAGCTTTTCCCTATGCATATATACATGCTAAAAATATTTAAACACATTTTGTTTTAATGGGTGGAGTTTTAATGTTTACACTCTAAATTTTGTTTTTAACAAATCATCATGGACATCTTTGGATCAGTACATCTTTTGGATCAAAGCTATCTTTTTTTCATTTTTTAAAAAAATTAATTAATTTATTTATTTATTTTTGTCTGTGTTGGGTCTTCGTTTCTGTGTGAGGGCCTTCTCCAGTTGCGGAGAGCAGGGGCCACTCTTCATCGCGGTGTGCGGGCCTCTCACTGTCGCGGCCTCTCCCGTTCCGGAGCACAGGCTCCAAACGCGCAGGCTCAGTAGTTGTGGCTCACGGGCCCAGCTGCTCTGCGGCATGTGGGATCTTCCCAGACCAGGGGTCGAACCCGTGTCCCCTGCATTGGCAGGCAGATTCTTAACCACTGCGCCACCAGGGAAGCCCCGTTTTTTTTTCATTTTAATGACTGTACATTATCCCACTTGATGTACTATAATTTATTTAACCAACTGCCCATTGACAAATTCCAACTTTTAAAAATAAAATAAAAAATTTTCTTTTCTACATTAAAGATCTATGTACATGATAAAAAGCTTCAGTGGGTACAAAAGTGTAAATGGTAAAAGATAGGTTTCCCTCCCACCTCTGACCTCCAATCTCCTAATCCCCCTTTTCCAGAGGTAACCACTGTTACCATGACTTATCTTTCCTTCCAGAGATATAATATGTGCATACAAATTATATGTGATGATATACGAAAAGTACCATTTTAATTACATTTCAGGTACCTTGACATGATGATAGATCGTGAAGGAGAAGAGTCTTTTTGATGACCCTCAAAGCACATCATATAGGCAATACCGGTTCTGCCTACTGGCCAGTTTTGACACTTCTTTGATCACAGTAATTGATATAAATAATTTGTGAAGGACTATTGACCTTCTTGGCTTTGTTTTATATTTTCAGCTGTATTTTTAGATGCTTTCCTAATACCTCCAATTCAGTGTGGAATTGAATTGATGATATTGTCTTGTACCAGAAATCAGATTCTCCCAACTTCCTGATCTTGCACCCTTCTCCTTCACATCCCAACGAATGCAGTCCAAATTAGCCATGAAACATCCCTTTATGGGTCCCTTTCCATTCCTGCTGCTACCACCCTGGTTCAGCTTCCTGTTACCTTACACCGATAACTCCCTGGTGACATCAATGTCCAAATGACGGCAAAACAAAACCCCAGGATGCCAGGTCACTCGGCAGAGACTCCCTAGCACCTGAAAAGACCAAATTTGCTCTACACCCTGCAGTTCCCTGGACAAATTTCATCACAGACTGTTTCTAATAGTCAGATCTCAGTCATGCAGTGCAAGATAGGCCCTAAAGAAATTCCTTCCTTTTTCCTTCATTCCTCCTTTTCTTCCTTCCCCCAATAAATATTTATTGAATGTCTTTCATGTGATACACTCTAACACTGGGGATACCATGCTGGGGATACCATTAGTGGGGATATAGATAAATAAACAGTAAATATCAGGGGCTGGTATTGCGTGCCATAGGGGCACATGGGAAGGACATCTAACCCAGTCTGCTAGGGGCAGGGGCATTACCTGAGGAAAAGATGTTTCAGCTGAGACCTAAGCATGACTGGGCTTTAGCCAGGCAAAAGGGGTGTGTGTGTGGAGGGGTAGGGGGTTGAGGAAAGGGTGCCGCAGACGGGAGAGCTTGTAGGGGGTTGAGGAAAGAGTGCCGCAGACGGGAGAGCTTGTTTGCAAGCCCAGAGGCAAGAGGAGGCATAAAGTTGGAGGAAGCCTGAGAAGTGACAGGTGAGACTGGAGAGGTTGAGGGGGTGGGTAGGAGGGACAGGAATGAACTTTGAGAGTAAGTCCGCTTTTGGGGAGAAAAGTGTCAGCTATTTCCAGACACCCCATCTGCTCTGAAAGTAGTCCCCACATCCAGCGTGTGGGAGCATTAGCCTGGAGAGAAGTAATAAAATGGACTGTTAGCTGAATTTTTCTAATCAAGTCTTCAAAGTAAAAATAAATAGTGTTTTGGAGGGATTTAATTTTTCTACTTAATTGTATTAGAAGGTAGTGAGCAACTTATGAAAGGTTCTGCATATGTGGGTGTGCATGTTCTTCTGTGAACGCATGTGTATCACTGGGGGCTTATCCTTTCTGATCTGTTTTCTCATTTGCAAAATAAGGAAATTGGACTATGCAATCTAAGATACCTACTTTTTAAATTTTTGTTTATTACATAGTGTGATGGTTAATTTTAAGTGTCAACTTGGCCAGGCTACAGTACCCAGCTGTTGGTCTAACACTTGAGTCTAGGTGTTGCTGTGAAGGCATTTTGTAGATGTGACTAACATTTCAATCAGTAGGCTTTGGGTAAAGCAGATTATCCTCCATAACATGGGTGGGACTCATCCAATCGGTTGAAATCCTTAAGGGAAAGGACTGAGGTCCCCAGAAGAAGGAATTCTGCCTCCAGATTGCCTTCAGACTCAAGACTACAGCATTAACTCCTGCTGGGATTTCCAGCCTGCTGGCCTGCACTGCACATTGCAGACTTGTTAGCCCTCACAATCCTTAAAAATTTCTCAAAAAGCTCTCTCTCTGTCTCTATCTCTCTGTCTCTGTCTCTCTCTGATAAATAGAATACACTCTGATAAATGGAAAAGAAGATCATTTATAGTGGCAACATCATGTCATAATCACATAACTGAATCTGACATTGGGCATCTTCAGGTTCAAAACCTAGTTCCATTACTTACTGTATGACTTTGGACATGCTACTTAACCTCTTTTAATTCTCAGATTTTTAAACTTTAAAGTAGGGATACTAAGAGTCCTTATCTCATAGGATTGTGTTAAAGATTAAACAAGATTATCCGGGTAAGTGCTTTGCCTAGTGCCTGACACAGGGATTTGCTCATTACAGAGTAGCAAACCATCAAGAAGGACATCACAATGACTCTTCCTATTGGGGGAATGGGTCTGAGGCATGGTCTATTAAGGGACAAGGTGGAATAAGATGATGAGGCCATACTTTTGCAGCCTTGAGCTGACTGTTTTAGATGCTTCGTGGTGCTAATGATACTTTTCCCTTTAGTTATTATAGTTGGTGCCCTAATTCTGAGGGCATAACCTTGTTTCCAGCCCCTCAAGCAGAGTAGCCTACAGTCCTCCTCAAGGTCTGCTTATTTGAATAGGACTATTTCAAGATTCTTGACTGAAAAAAAGTGGTTCCATAGTCAAATAAGTTGTGGAAATGCCATATATTATATAAAGCTCTCAGAGACTTGGAGGACACATGAGCCCAGTGAAGGCCGAGAAGTCCTGAGGTCAAGGACACTACTGAATTTGTTTTAACCCAGATGTGGCTTAGCATATCTAACCTTTTTCAGTGGAGCATTTGTTAGTATCTTGTGGAATCCCACAAGATGGATCACGCTTGGGAAATGCAATTCAGTGGGAACCATACTGAACTAGGAGTGTGGAGATCGGAGTTCTCATTTCAGCTAAAATTTGTGGTTTGAGGCAAATCTCTGGGCCTCAGTTTCCTCACATATAAAATTAAGAGATTGGCATTGGTGATTTATCCTTTAAGATGAGTTCAGGCTTTTCCTATAGACTCACAGTGGAAAACACTGGATGTTGTATTAATTTTAGACCTCAACTTTCCACTATTCTCAACCAGGGAAATAGCAGTTATTTAGCTGCACCCTAAGTTAGTGTAGTGGAAGCAGCTCTCAGCTAATTTTCTTATCTGTTAAACAGGTATAACAATATCTGCTGTATCTACCTTACAGAGTTGTTTTGAGGATTCCCAAATGAGATAATGTAGGGAAACCACCGAGTCCTATTCTAATGGCAGTTTGGGGTTTTAATTATTATAAAATGAAGAGTTAGTCTAGGTAAGTGGATCTCAACACTGGCCACTTGTTAGAATCATCTGGGAGCTTTTGAAAAATACTAATGTCTGGGCCCCACCCCAGACCTGTTAATTCCGAATCAATGTAGGAGAGACTCAGGCTCATGTTGTTTTGAAATTCCTCAGGTGATTCTCACTTGCAGCCAGGGTGGAAAGCCAGTGCCTTCGCTAGATCCTTGCTACTCAAGGTGCGGTTGATAGAGGGGCAGTGTTGGCATCAGCTCAGAGCACGTTAGAACTGAAGGCTGACCAGGCTCAGTGCTTCTCAAAATGCTCATGATTACCTGGAGGATCTTGTTAAATTGCAGAAGGGCAGGGCTTGCAATTCCACATTTCTCAAAACCTCTCAATGCTGCTGATTCATGAGCCATACTTTAAATAGCAAGGCTGAGGGTAATGGCTGAACTTCTTAGAAAAGGGGAACCATAGCTGACAATGTGCTGTTGAAAATGGAATTTTCCAACTGAAATGTCCAGTAACAATTCGGATCCCCCTCTGCCTTCCAAGGACAGTTGAGGGACTTCCCTGGTGGTCCAGTGGTTAAGACTCCGCACTTCCAATGCAGGGGGTGTGGATTCGATCCCTGATCGGGGAAACTAACATCCCACATGCTGCACGGCCAAAAAAAAAAAAAAAAAATTACTTAATCACAAGGACAGCTGAGTTCTTCTTATTTGAAATTAATACATATTTCCTTTCCAGCTTTGCTTCCCTCTATTCTTTCCTTTTTTTCCCCTGCCTCATTTTTGAGAGTGATTTTCCTGATTGCTAAACTGCTGGGAATGGACAGACTTTCCACAGACAGAGGCATCTGGGACATGAGGTAGGTTCCATGACTGAGGATTGATTTCTTTTTGTTCTGATAGCTGGATGATAGTCGAGGGTGAAAACTGAGTTTCAGGCATCTTAGTCTTCCATAATAAACTTTTTGAATCATTAAAATGTTTTTGACTGAAAGATTGTATTTATGGAGGGGAAACAATGTTTTTGTGTGTGTTATGGAGGCAAATGAAATAGAAGTGGTTATGGGGAGGAGTGAGAATTCTTCGGAGTTCTTATTTGGTTACTCAAACTTTAAAAGTTTCCGTTTTTCACCATAGTGTTGAGAATATTTTTATTTCTAAGGTGCCTGCATCAGCAGAGAACAGATAATCATCCCTGGCTTATTTTCCACTACTGAACAGAAAACAAGAATCTCAGAGTAATAAAAGTGTCCTTGTTCCCAACCCTGGTAGATTGCTTCTTGCTTCTTTGTTGTCAATAAATTACAAATGGAGCAAAACAACATAAAAACCGAAAAAGGTAACACTGTGTACCAAATGAATTCCTTTCCTTGTGGAGTGGCCTTGATGACTTCTGGGGCTTTGCTTTTCTGAAACACCTTTTCTCTGAGAAGCTTTATGCCCAAACCACTCTTCACTGTTTCCATAGCAACCACAGTGGAAAACTTTAACAGCATCTACAATCCAGTGATATCAGGACACCATCATCACCAGCTCGTGTTGTTATGCAGACTATTCATGTGCCGCTCCTCCTCTCCTTCCTTTTCAAGGCTAAATCATAGAAAGTAAGCTTAGACACATGGTACCATCGGGTTAGATATCAGGAAGAACTTCCAATGACACAATGTGTGAGTAAGGGAGGTTCTGGACTTGTCTTTTTTGGTTTCTACTTTCAAGTAAGGTCTATCTAACCTTTGATTGATAGAACGGAATGCTGTCCGAAAACATGGTGATTAAGAAAGGACTCCTCGGCCACTCTCGCCTCCTGAGACAGACTGCATTCTGCCTATGGAAGGTGTATCTCTCTAAATAAACCTGCTTTCACGTAAAAGAAAAAAAAAGACGATGTTGCTGAAGCAATAGTATCTGGCACAGAATTTTAATCTGACATATTTTTAACAATATGTCCTGTGTTCACCACTGTGCTAGGCGCTGCGGGGCATATAAGAGGGATATACAACAGGCCTTGAACTGAAGGAGTTAAACTTCTACAATTCTAAGAAAAAGAGTATATAAGAATTATTGAGCCTTCGCACCACATTTATGCGACAGAGAAGTCTATTACCAAGGCCATCAAAGGATTGTATTTTCATTGTAGCCCAAGAAAACAGAGGTGGGTTGCTTTACATGAAGGAATAAATTGGAGCCATTCAAAGCACGTGTTGTGACCCTCAGGTCTTGGAGTTGCCTAGGTGGGTTGTCTTCTGTTGGGGTCTGTCTTGTCTCCTTATCCCGAAGTACAGGGCAGATGTTATCATCTCTTTATGTGTGCCTGGACATGAAAAAGTCTGGGCGGTACCACCACAAATGGATTTATGTGAGACTCTGGAAGTCCAGAAGCTCTTGACGGCGTTGTCCAAGTCTTCCTAACAGACTTGGAGGCATGGATCATATATTCATCTTTGAATTCCCAAGGATAGTGTGTCATTCTGGAAGCAACAAGGGAATGTTTCAAGGAGGGGGCAGTGATCAACTGTATCAAATGAAGCTGATAAAACAAGAAAGATTAAGACCGAGACCTGACTAATGGATGTAGTTACATGGAGAACGTAAGTCACGTTGGTAAAGTGGTGGGCGTGCGAGCCCGGTGGGGTGAATTCAAGGCTGAATGGGAGGAGAAATGGGACAGTGCCGTAGATGACTCTTCTGAGGAGCTTTGCTGTAGAAAGGAGTAGAGAAATGGGGCAGAAGCTGGATTAGAATGTGGGACCGAGTGTTTGTTTTTGTTTTTAAGAAAGGTGTAAATTATAGCATGTTTGCAGCCTGATGTGAGCGATCCAGTCATTAGAAGAGAGAAACTGATGCGTAGGAGAGAGGAGGGGTAGTTGCTGGAGAGATGTCCTCCGGTAGGTGAGCAAGGATAGGACCCAGTGCCGTACTAAAGGCACTGACCTCGCACTGGAGCAGAGGCCCCTCTCAGGAACAGGAGAGGAGGAAAGGTATGTGTGTGCAGGCACAGGTAGGCTGGGAGCTGTAGTAATGGCAGTGGTGGAGAGTCTTTTCTGATTGCTCCCATTTCTCTGTGAAACTGAAAGCGGGAGTGGGAGTGAGGATGGAGGGAGAGAGGAGAAGGGATCAGGTCATGAATTCTGTATGTTAGGAGTTTGTTCCGTTCATTTTTGGGAGTTCTCTACCCCTGACACCAGCTCTGGAAGCCAAAGCACCATTGTGAGCTGACAGGCGGTTCGCTTGCCCTCATCTTCCCCAGGTTACAGGCTGGGGAACCTGGCCTGAAAGAGTGACTCCTGTCAGACTCCCTCCCCCTTCAGCCAGAGAGCACCCCTCAGTGGTGGATGCTGCTGTCCAGAACACAAAGTAAATAAACAGACATAAGAGACCTTATCAGTGTTTTCCAATTTGCATTGTTCATAGACTAAGCATCAGAAATCAACTAAACTGTAGAAAATCTGCCTGCCTATAAACAGAAGAATCAGGAAGATGCTTTTTTTTTCCCATAAGAATTATATTTGCAAGGGCACAGTGCCTTTTTAAAAAAATCCTATCATAACAGCTACTTTCTGACAAATACCATATGATATCACTTATATGTGGCATCTAAAATATGGCACATACGAACCTATCTACAAAACAGAAACAGACTTGTAGACACAGAAAACAGACTTGTGGTTGCCAAGGGAGACGGGGGGAGGGAGAGGGATGGACTGGGAGTTTGGGGTTGGTAGATGCAAACTATTACATTTAGAATGGATTAACAACAGGGTCCTACTGTATAGCACAGGGAACTATATTCAGTATCCTGAGATAAACCATACTGGAAAAGAATATAAAAAAGAATGTCTATATGTGCATAACTGAGTCACTTTGCTGTACAGCAGAGATGGGCACAACATGGTAAATCAACTGTACTTCAATAAAAAGAAATTGAAAAAAAGAAGAAAAATAACATCTACTTTCATCAAACAGTGAGAGTTTATAAAATCTTGGACTAGGAATTAGGAGGTATTCTTTTGGTGTTTAAATGCCCAATACTACCTTGAGATGGTGATTCTCAAACTTGGGCACGCATCACGATCACCTCATGGGTTTGTGAAACTCCTGATTGCTGGGCCTCATCCCCAGAGTTGCTGATTCTGGGGTGAGGCCTGAGAATTTGCATTTCTCATAAGTTCCCAGGTGATGCTATGCTGCTGGTCCACACTTTGAGAACTATTACCTTAAGGAATTGGCTTCATTTAAAAAAATTAGGTCACATATATTTTTTGCACATATAAAATATGCAAAAAGTGCGGTTTATTTTCTTAGGAGTTACCTATGTAATTCAGGACTTTGTTTTAGATATCTCACGAATACTACCTAAGGGAGAACGGAATTTTTTATTCACGCAATGGCATATATTTAAAATCAGGACTATCATGTCAAAGCAGTTGCAGAAAATCCTCCTTCCCTTTGTTATTTATAAAACTAAAAGCTCTCTGTTGTTTTTTGGTTTTTTTGGCAATGCAGTAGGTACTTGTGTGCCATTTTCATCCTCGATGACAGACACTTTTCCCATGTGGATCAGAATCAAATGAGGAAAGCGTTCTTTCTCAACATCCTGGTTAAAAGGATTTCTGTCAGTGATGTCCTCCAATTAGGAAGTGCTAGCAGGAGACCTTCAAATTCTCCATATCCTAAACACTCCTGGTTGAATTGAAAAAACCTCGAACTCATAGATGGGGAGGGCAGAGTAATGTAGTCCCTGGACTTCTGATGGCATCCGCAGCATAGACATAAGGGCACAGATTGTGAAACCAGACTGACCGGGTATGAATCTCAAGTTTTGTCACTCATTAGCTTGAGCAAATGATTGAACTCCTTTGTGACTCAGTTTTCTTATCTGTAAAATAGGAATAATAGGATTTACTTCCTAGAAATAGTAATGAAGGTTAAATGAGTTAGTGTGTGTAACGTGCTTGGAATTGTGCCAGGCACAAAGTAAATGTTAAATAAATGTTACCTGTTACTATCCACAAACAAGTCTCTCTGTGCTCTAACGAAGTTGCCTTAATCTGCAACCCACTGATCTTACTTCCCCGACCAGGGATTGAACCCATACCCTTGGCAGTGAAAGTGTGGACCCCTAATCACTGGACTGCCAGGGAATTCCTGCTCCCACCCCCCCCCGCCCCCCCTCCCCCCTCCCACTGATCTTTTCAGTGTCATAATTTTGGAGGCTTCTTGAGGGATAGTTATACAGTTAAATCCATTTTTGCTAGTGGTTCTCAGGCAGGGTGATGTTGCCCCTTGGGATTAATGTCTGGAGACATCTTTGGTTGTCATAACTGGGGGGAGGGAGGGTCGTCAGCGGGTAGCACCTAGTGGCTGGAGGCGGGGGATGCTGTTAAATTCTACAATGCTCAGGACAAGCCACCGCCACCACGAAAAATTACCAAGTCCTAAATGTGCCGGAGTTGAGAAGCCCTGATTTGTGTGCTGTCTGGCGTGAGATTAATATGTGGGTCTTCATCTGGGTGACAGCCTGAATCTGTGGTGTGTTGATAAATATTTAACAACCTGTTTCCAGCCCCACTGATGGGGGTGGAAACAAAGTCCTGATTTGCAGAATTTTGCCAAGTTCCGTGGTGTAAAAGTTCCCACTGTAACCCGTTTCAAGCAACCGACTTTATGTCACTGCACGTAGAATTAGGAAGAGAGAATGTACCAAACCATTACAGTTCCTGGTCACATAGGGGATGGGGGCTCAGGTTGTCCAAGGGGTTCTCCTGTTGGTTCCTTTATGGGGTGCAGAGAAAAGGATAAAATTCTTGTTATTACTCCCATCTGCTTGTTTAGTGTTTCTCTAGGGGTGGGATTATGAATTTGAGCATGAGGATGAATAACTTAATTCTGAGTGCCATTGACAGTGTTAATTTCACCAAAAAAAGATAAGGTTAAAAAAAAAGAGAGAAAAATAGGAGGCGGAGGAATGAAAAATGGGAAAGGCTGGAGAAGAGTAGAGAGGGAAGAATTGATGTACTGTGTGAGAAGTGGCAGTGTCTATTGACAAAAATGTTAACTATTAAGACAATGAATAGAGAAAAATATATAATAGAATACAGTGTTAAAAAAAAAATACTATTATCCTGACACATCTCCTCTCCCAACCCTGTATTTCCCCTCTTGACTAATAGCATCATTAGCTACCTGGTCACTCAAGCAAGAAACCTCTGGGCATCACCCCTAACTTCTCACTCTGACCTCCCCACTTAGAATTGGACACGGAGTCCTATCAGTTCTCCCATCTCCTATCTGTCCCATTATCTTCCTTCTTAGCTCTCAATTTAGGCCCTAATTATTTGTGGCTTGGACTCTTCCAGTAGTTTCCTGATGGCTGCCTGGAATTCTGATTCTCCTCTACAGAATGGTTTTCTGAGTACAGTGGTTAACAGCATAGAACCTGAAGCCAGACTGCCCTGGGTTCCAATCATTCCATTACTCACTAGCTGTGTGATTTGGAAGTTACTTTACGTCTCCGTCTTAGATCCCTCATCTGTGAAACAGGGATGACACGAGTAGTACCTCATAAGGCTGCTGTGAGGTCTAAAGGAAGTGCCATATGGGAAGTACTTAGAACTGTGCTCTGCGTTACTTTGTTCAAGATTGCAGTTTACAAGCCTTCAGCAGTTTCTCTAGTCCCACTTACCAGGCAAAGTCCTGCTCAACCATCAGGACTTGGCTCCTGGGTCTATTTCTCATGAAGCCCTGGGTGACTCATTTAGGCAGCTCAACTTTTCTTCCTTCCAGACTTCACCTTGAATCTCTCACTGCACTCAGCACAATAGTGCAATCACCTGCTTACAGAGTTATAATCGTCCTTCTGGGAAGTGAGCTATTGATACTTGAGAGCAAGGACTGTGGCTTTTTTCTTTTTCTTTTCTTTTTTTCTCAATCTTCAAGACCAAGCACTGTGCCTAACCACAGAGTAGATAATTAGAAGCAGTGAACAGTGTTAATTAACTATGTATGAATGTAAGAAAGGGACAGAAAGGATTCGGAAAAAAAACACCTGTTTCGCCACACTGCTTGGATGATGGATGTTTGAACCCTTCTCTGTATTATCTTCATGTGGTTTCTATAATACAAAGTTTTTTTCAAAAAGGATAATTTTATGCATTATTTTTGGCTGCACTGGGTCTTTGTTGCTGCGTGTGGGCTTTCTCTAGTTGTGGCGAGTGGGGGCTGCTGTTCGTTGCGACGTGCGGGCTTCTCATTGCAGTGGCTTCTCTTGTTGAGGAGCACGGGCTCTCGGCTCGCGGGCTCAGTAGTTGTGGCTCGTGGACTCTAGAGCGCAGGCTCAGTAGTTATGGCACATGGGCTTAGTTGCTCCGCGGCATGTGGGATCTTCCCGGACCAGGGCTCGAACCTGTGTCTCCTGCACTGGCAGGCGGATTCTTAACCACTGCGCCACCAGGGAAGTCCTTGTCATACAAAGTTAAAAATGGCTCCCATGTAGCCATATAAAACTGCCCTTTTCCTTTTACTTTGGTTAAAGTAGACTGGATCCGTAAAATGAACTACTGCTTAGCAATAAAAAGGAACAAAATATTAAATCGTAAAATATGGGTGAGTCCCCAAAACTGTCTACTAAGTAAATGACACTGACACACAAACATGGATAGACTGAGCTTGCCTGAGTTAGAATGTCATTTCCACCGCTACCGTAGCTGTGTCACATCAGACAAGTGGTTTAACTTCTCTAGGGCTATTTCCTTATCTGTAAAATAAGGATGACAGTAGTACCTACCTCACAGGGCTGACAGGAGAATTAAATGCTCATGTGCTCAATAAGTGTGAGCTAAAGCAGTCATTTCTATAAACATTCTTTTGACATCCTGGGCGCCCCTTCTGTCCATGACAGGCTGCACTGTTCTCTCGACTCCCAGTGGCTTGTGGCAGGCCACACCTCTCACCTGAGGACCGCACCCCACCCTTCCTTCATACCTCCTCCTGAACCCAGAGGTATGAAGGAACTTTAAAAATTACACCTATTCATTCTTGAAGATCAGGAGACTAAACAGGAAAAAAAAAATGGAAAAATTAACTCACTGGAAGTCTCACCCCACAGTTAACCACTAATGTAATAGGGAAGAACCTTTGTATTCTATTACAAGTTAGTCACTAAAGGGCTGTTGCCTGTAAGCTTCAATTATACATAATGGCCCATCTCTGGGAACCCTGCCTCCCAGGTAGTGAGCATTAAGCTAGAATACCTTTTCTTTTAGCTCACAAGAAACATCCTGACCAGGCCCACCTGTGAATGACTGCAAGGAGGAAGAGGAGGCTGACCAGAACCCGGACATGTTTGACTTTGCTCTCTCCCGTTTTAGTATAAAAGAAGCCGGAATGCCAACGCAGGCAGCTGGTTCCTTGGGGTCAGGAGTCCACCATCTTCTCGGTTTGCTGTCTCTCCAGGTAAGTCGTTACTCCTTGCCCCAACCAGTCATCTCTCGGATTCACTGGCCTGTCCTGCAGCGCGCAGCAGGAGCTTGGACTCGGTAACACTAATGTTTTGGTATATACTTTTTAAGACCTTTTCTTAGGCAAATACACCGTATCAGTATGTCTTTCTTCTTTTAATTAAAAAACGAGTTCATATTATATAAACTTTATTTCATAACCCATCCTTTTACTTACTACGGCCCTTCCCCCAGAAAACACCCCTCCCACTTGCAGCTTCTACTGGTCAGCCCTTTCCTCGGAACCCCCGGCCTTGCCGGAGACCAGGTTCCGGCCCCACCTGCCAGGCCCGGGGCCGGCCGCCCCGCCCCCGCCCCGCCCCGCCCCCGCCGCGGCCAGCTTCCATACCCGGCCCCGCACGCCGCGCTCGCTGTCACCGGGGGCCCGTCGGTCGCGGCTCCTCCGTGCGGCCCGTTTCCGGTGGGGCAAGGGCGTCTCCGCGGCGGCCCGGCTCCCACGCGTTCAGCACCGCCGTCGGTGGCCAGATGCAGGCGGAGCGAGGAGCTCGGGGCGGCCGAGGACGCCGACCCGGCCGCGGCTGGCCTAGCGGGAATGGCGACCGCGAGCGGGCCGGCGCCCCGGCGGCGGTGGCGAGAGGCGGCGGCGGGGATAGAGGCGGCCGCCGGGGCCGCGGCAGGGGCTTCCGGGGCAGCCGCGGAGGCCGAGGAGGAAGAGGTCCGCGAGGCGGCCACCGAGAGGCAGGAGGCCGGGGCGCCGGGCCCAGTGCGCCGGTAAGAGGCGATGGCCGGTGGGGTCCTGGCCGGGGTCGGGGTCGCGGCCTCGTGGGACCGGGGCTGGTGGGGGGTCCGGGCCCCGAGTCAGAAGCCGCGAGCGCCGTGCAGGGCACGCGCGAGCCAGACGGCGGCAGCGCCTGCGCAGGACGGGCGGAGGGCGGCGGGGGCGCGGGGTGTGCACGTGGCGCGGGGGGTGGGTGTGCGTCCCTTGCTCCCTGTCTGCTGGGGTGCCCTGGAGGGTCAAGGCCATGGGCTTCCCCAGCCTGCCCAAGAAGTCTTGGCCCAATTATTAAAGAACCCAGCGGCCGCGGCTCTGTGTCCGCAAGTCTAGGGGGCCGTTTGGGTGCGGGTGTCAGTGTGATTAACCCTTTTGGGGTGGGGACAACCAGGGCTTGGTCTCCCAGTGCCTAACCTCCCAGGGAGACATTCCTGTTATTAAGAAGGAAGGGATTTGGGGGTCAGTTTTGTTCACTGCCTGTGCAATGCGTGGCACACAGTAGGCACATAATAAATGTTCATGGAGTGAAAGAATGACCCCGACGAGCTGGACTGGATGGTATTTGGGGGCGGGATCAGATGCACAGTTCTCTTTTTTTTTTTTTAATAGCATAGTTCTCTTTCATTGTATATGTGTAGGAATCAGGGGTCGGTGGCCTTCGTCTATTTGAATTTTCAATCTGTAAATGTTTCAGCAGTCAGGTCTCAATTTTACTAGGAATATAATCGGCCATATTCATGCATTTGTAATTGAAAGTGTCTTACAGCTTGGAGCAGGGAATGGTTTGGGGGCAATCTTTTACTCTACTGATACCCTAGCTACAGGAGTTAAATTACTGTCTTTATGAGCTGTTCTGTTATTTTAACATTTGTAGTACAAAACTGTCTGTATATTTTGAATTCCCATGTGCATAGATTAAAAAATTATTATAGTTTTGGGTTGAGTTAAATTTCCTATTACTGAAGTATTGACATTTGTAATATCTTAAGGGCATAGTAGGTAGGATGTCCCTAAAGATAGGAGTTGTGTACAAAAATGGAGTTGGGAAAAAATGCAAAACTTAAGTGTGCCATATTTAACCTTGTTAGGATTAAGGCAGGTGACAAGTAAAATTTGAGAGAGGAATGAAGAAATTCTCAGAGTCAGCTCACCAGGAAATGAAGGAAACTGACCAGTCTAGTGCACATTATAGATCACCTCGTGTTTTTATAACAACGGTATTTACCTATATAACTTTATTACAACTTAATTTTTTTAGCAACTTGAAAGTTGTTTAAACAACTTGATAACAAATTTGTTATATATATACTTTATATGTATAAAATCTTCATTTTTATAGGTTAACTGACTTGCTTAAGCTGTTGTAGGCAGTGGCAGAGCTGGCTTGACTCGACTGTGTTTTATCTCTTATATTTTTGTGAACCAGTCACTGCCTTACTGAGAATAAAGGGGACACTCCTTGGTTGCAGGGATCATGTTTTAACAGTAATTGTAGTAATGGTACCTTTGGTATTTGGTCTCTGTTGAACTAAATTGAATGAAATGATGGTGTATCATTTAGAGATGAATAATGTATTTTTTGATTTATGCTAATATTGTAACCATTGTATTAAAACTTTAGGCTTTTATCCTTTTTTAGAATGGTCTGAAAAATTCCATCTTGTGTTTTCTTATAGGATTTTCTCACTTCACAGTTTAATGATTCAGTGTGTCAGTGAATGTAGATGCTTCGCACAGTGCCTGGGGGCATAGCTGCAGCCACTGTTACCACCACCATCATATTTTCAGGCAGAGGTGGATGAAGAGAGGCTGGAAAGATTATTCCTTCATTTTGGTTTGGGTTGGTGGCCTGTAAGGTCACTTCCACGTTTCAGATTCTGAAGTGCTCTTCCTATTTAGGCTTGCTAAGAGTACCATTCTTGGTGCCTGAAGACTAAATGGGACAAGGTTGATTAAGGTGCCTGAGGCCTCCTTGTTCTCATATCCTATGGTGCATTTGTGCCCCAAATGGAGATTAATTGAAATGATTAGAAAGAAATAAAGTTCACAGTAGAGTTTTAGCTGTGTAAAGACCAGGTACCTAACTCCAGAATTGAATACTGTCGATTCCCTTTGCTACTGTTTTAGACTACTACGGATACATGGCTTATAAGTGGAAAATAGGACAAAATAAAACTAAACAAAACAACTTCTTGATATGTAATGCTCCAAGGTAACTTAGTTGAGTACATTGCATCTGCTAGTCTCTTGCTCTTAAATCATTTCCTCTATAGATGGTATGAACCCCAAGCCTATGGAGTTTGGGTAAGCATGTCATAAGGCTAATTATCTTCATTGAATACCCACTAGGTGTAATATTGTACTTAGTGCAATCATTAACTTAAAAAAAAACCCCAATACTAGGATTTGCTTAATATTAATATTTTTGATGAACTGTTAACAGAGAGGAAGTCAGGGCCTATTGGCAGTCCTTGGAAATTTTTTTCTTCCGTGTAATATTAATAGTAACTTACATTTGTTGAGCACTTAGTATGAGATGAGAAAACTGAGGCACAGTTAGATTACTCACAGTTAGGAGAGGTTGGGTGATTTACCCAATATCACTCAACCACCAAATTAAGGAGTCTGAGTTCAACCCAGGCATTTCAGCTCTACAGCTGAATCTTTTAACTACCACCCCAAACTGCATCTGGAGTGATTTTGAGATTTGAAGAGCGGATATATGGAGGACTTGAGTGATCCTTTTCACATACCTGTTTTCCTGATGTTTTGATATGATTATAAGGTTTTAAGGTAATACAGATACCATATTCAATTATTGTGGGTGTCAGATCTTTGCTTTCTTGCTCCATGTTAAGGTGTCAGCTGCTCTTATTCATTTTTTAATTACTTATGTCCATTAAAAGATAAGGTAGTTGTTTATGGCTGCATTAAGGAGAGTAGCCTTGGAGGCTTTTTTTTTTTTTTTGATGAAACTTTTGCTTTGCAAACAATAATATAATGCCTTTGCCTGAGTAGTCATTAATATGAGATGCCTTTGACATTTTCATTGCTACTATTTTACTTAGTAAAAGGGAAATCTCTGATGTTCAAGCTTAGTGTGAACCGGGAAGAAGAAACAATGGCAAATCAAAGTTGCTGACAGTCAAAGGTACCTGCTCTTTCGTTGTCGCTGAAAGGAGTCACCTGCATCTTGTCAGCCAACTAGAGATTGAGAGCCTATTAAAGCTCAAACTCAAATGACAGCCTCTAAACTGCATTGCTCCTATTTTCAGAAAGCCTGAAACAAATTTGGTTAGAAGCTGAACGTGCTTAAGTGTCCCAAAAGAAAATTGCTTTGAGATTAGCTTTTGGTAATCCACAGAATTGGCCCTCTCTCCTGCAGCTGCAAACTGCCGCTCCAACCCTGTAACTACTTTGGCATCCTTATCCTTGCTAATGTATACCGTTTGAGGTCTGCTTTTCTCACTGACCATTGTTTCACTTACTTATTTTCACTATCAACACAGGCAACTGATCCTCGAAACTTCCTGCTTATAGTCTGCCTAAAAGTTTTTTGATAAATTATACATGAAGTCGTACTTTAACGTTTATAATGAACATTTAAATCAGTGGTTCCGATTGCTTCAGAATATAAAATTTCCAGCATATTGTCTGTATTGATACATATATATTTAAAATTTATTTATTTTTATTTTTGGCTGCGTTGGGTCTTCGTTGCTGTGCGCAGGCTTTCTCTGGTTGCGGCGAGCAGGGGTTACTCTTTGTTGCGGTGCACAGGCTACTCTTTGTTGCGGTGCACGGGCTTCTCATTGCGGTGCTTCTCTTGTTGCGGAGCACGGGCTCTAGGCACACAGGCTTCAGTAGTTGTGGCTTGCGGGCTTCAGTAGTTGTGGCGTACGGGCTTAGTTGCTCTGCGGCATGTGGGATCTTCCCAGTCCAGGGCTTGAACCTGTGTTCCCTGCATTGGCAGGTGGACTCTTAACCACTGCGCCACCAGGGAAGTCTCTGTATTGACTTTTTAAATAGAAGTGTCACATCATTCTTATGCATGGAGTCTAAATACTACAGTCATTTAATATTCGCCATCATTATCTATTTTTCAACCTTTTTCTTTTTTCAATGTTATTATTTTTAAAAATTTTCTTTTCAAGGTTTTCTTTTTTTTAATTTTAATTTTTGGCTGTGTTGGGTCTTCATGGCTGCGCACGGGCTTTCTCTAGTTGCGGCGAGTGGGGACTACTCTTTGTTGCGGTGCATGGGCTTATTGTGGTGGCTTCTCTTGTTGCAGAGCATGGGCTCTAGGCACACAGGCTTCAGTAGTTGTGGCACAAGGGCTCAGTAGTTGTGGCGTACGGGCTTAGTTGCTCTGAGGCATGTGGGATCTTCCCGGACCAGGGCTCTAACCCGTGTCCCCTGTATTGGCAGGCGGATTCTCAACCACTGCCACCAGGGAAGTCCCTCGATGTTATTTTTTTCTTCCAGTTTGAGTTATAAATGATGTATAGCACTATATGAGTTTAAGGTGTACAGCATAATGATTTGGTATACATACATCATGAAATGATTATCACAATAAGTTTAGTGAGCAACTGTCATCTCATAGATGCAAAATTTAAAAAAATAGAAAAAATTTCCTTATGATGGGAACTCAGGATTTACTCTAACTTTCATATGTAACATACAGCTGTGTTAATTATATTGCTCATGTTTACATGACATCCCTAGTACTTATTTATCTTATAACTGGAAGTTTGTACACCACCATCCATTTAAGAATCACATTAATATTAGCAGTGAGAAGACTTAAACATTATTCCTTATTCTTTTTAACTTGTTTTTTTTTTTTTTCAATTAATTAATTAATTAATTTATGGCTGTGTTGGGTCTTTGTTTCTGTGCGAGGGCTTTCTCTAGTTGTGGCAAGCGGGGGCCACTCTTCATCGCGGTGCGCGGGCCTCTCACCATCGCGGCCTCTCTTGTTGCGGAGCACAGGCTCCAGACGTGCAGGCTCAGTAATTGTGGCTCACGGACCTAGTTGCTCCGCGGCATGTGGGATCCTCCCAGACCAGGGCTCGAACCCGTGTCACCTGCATCGACAGGCAGATTCTCAACCACTGCGCCACCAGGGAAGCCCCTTTAACTTGTTTTTTAATTCCACATCTCCCTTAGAGCTTGATCCAGTGTAATATATTTTTGAACTTGAAAATCTTTTAGTGATTACCCTTTCTGCTTCCTTGTAACAACTTGTGATTTAAAAAAATGTTCTGTAACCTTAAGGCTTGGGTATAAATTTTTCTTTTAGATTAAATTAAAATCACATTGATTTATATACAATGTATTTTGATTAGCAGTTGTTAAACATACATGTAAAATTTTATTGTAAATGATCTTTTTCCCTAATGAGTTTAGTTGGGTATCCATGAATGAATATTACTTATTGCCTGAATGAGACAGGATTCACTGTCAATTCTCTTCCTAATTTTTCTTTTTATAGATGTAAGTACTGAGAAACATCGTTCTCATAAATTGGTAGATGGGACTGGTTGGAGTTTCATCATATAAGTGTCACTCCAGTCTTTGAATACCTTTCTGATTATATGCTGAAATCATTATTGTAAAACATTTGAATGATCTGTCAGCTGACGACTAGATTAGGTCCTCCTTCAATTTTGTTGAAAACAAGGAATTGGAAACTACTGATTTGTGAAAGGTCTCAGTACTTTCTCAATATCTACACCTATATTTCAAATTACCCTTTGCTTGGGCCTTAGGGAATGCACCACAGTCAGACTGAGAATGGCCTAGAAGGGGTTGCGTCGTCCTCAAGTGCTAAGTGTCCTGTATTTCTAAGATAGACTGCTCTTAGGAAAGAGTATGGACATTGAATATCTGGAACTGGAACTTCATTCTTTTAAAAACGTGCTTGTTCAAAAACCCTTAGGAAAATCTATATGACGCCCCCCAGGCCTATGCATACTCCATCAGAGGCCTGCTGAGATCACATTATTTACGAGCTCTCCTTCCTATCAGGAGCCTGTGTAGAGCCCTGTGAAAAAGGGTAGTACCAGGGAAAAGAGGAAATCAATACGTGTGAAGGCTCTGCTAATTGCACGACTGTCAGAAGGTCCTGTTCAGGATCTCCTTCTTAGGGATGATTTCCCCTCATCTCCCCTCATCTCCTCGTGACCTGAACCCTATCTCTCACTGAGTTCGGTGCCCCGTATTTGAGCTGCCTTAGCCCTTGACTTTCTACTTTGTCCTAGAGAACAGGAGCTTGTCTTGTTCACTGTTAAATTGAAAAAAAGCAAAAAATCACATACTTTTTTTTTTTCTTTCCTTAGTAAGATAGTTTATTGCATGTATTCACCCAGAAGGTTGGAGTGTTTTTGTTTTTCTGGGGTTTTTTTGGGGGGTTTCACACTATGTGCAGAGTATGGTTTCCAATTTTCCAATTTTTTGTCATTCTTAGTAGTGTTACTGTCTTTGATTTAAACTACTGCTAGGATGGAAAATGGCAAGCTCATAATTCAACACCATCAGGCTACATTTCCTGGGGAATTACGTAGTAAGCCATTTCTGCTTTTTCCTTTTTTCTTCAGAAAAAGTAGTGATTACCTTTCACAGTACTGGGCAAGTGACCTCTAGAGAGGCTGTGTAAGAAGTCATTTGGTCTTAGCCACACCACAGCATGACTGACAAGCCTTTTTTAAGAAATTAATTTAAGTGGTTGTAACGGTGTTTTCTCTTCAGATGTTGCTGTTTCCTGATGCACTTTGAAATACCAAAGGGAGAAATAAAGACCATACTGACACAATTATTTCTATTTTATAGAAGCTACCGATTAACTTATTAGGGCACTACATTCATTCTCTTTAAAATTTCTTTTTCTTTTGTTAGAGCCGTTTGTGTGTGTGTGTTGAGGTACCAAGAATAAATTCTTTAATACTTTTTCCTTTTGGATGGAAATAATCAACAACTTTGTTGGTCTGAATATTTTCTACAGAGTTTTCATGGGGCAGTGCATTGATAATTGTTATAGATAATATCACATTTTTGAGTGGATTTTGTCAAAGGGTGTGGAGAAATACAAATTGATATGCTTAGTTTGATCCTGATATTGCTAGGCTGCTGTTTTTAGAATTTGACTAACCTGATGTCTGTCAGCCTTAAATTACTTAAAAGACAATTTCTGTAAAGAACAGTACTCCCAAGGATGCCATTTCTACCATCCATGTCACATCACTGCTATGTGCAAATAGCATGAAAATTAAAAAAATTTGTAAGAGACTGATAGAATGAATTCCCCATTGTACATATTTAATTCACCTTTTTTCTTCTTGCTATTAAGGACCGATACAAATACGTCTGATCCATATTTCTTTAGTACCAAGTCAAACTTATATTGAGGGATAGCAAACAAATTTTAATACTAACCTAAGCAAAGTATTGGATGACAGGACTGTTACCCAAAATTCATATATACTCTTGGATTATCAGTGCTGTGATCCCTCCATTTCTTTTTTTTTTTTTAATTTATTTTTATTTCTTTTTATGGCTGTGTTGGGTCTTCGTTTCTGCGCGAGGGCTTTCTCTAGTTGCGGCAAGCAGGGGCCGCTCTTCATTGCGGTGCGCGGGTCTCTCACTATCGTGGCCTCTCTTGGTGCGGAGCACAGGCTCCAGACGCGCAGGCTCAGTAATTGTGGCTCACGGGCCCAGTTGCTCTGCGGCATGTGGGATCTTCCCAGACCCGGGCTCGAACCCGTGTCCCCTAGCACTGGCAGGCAGATTCTCAACCACTGCGCCACCGGGGAAGCCGCCTCCATTTTTGTATTTAGCTGTGGGAAGTTTCTAGCGCTGGGAGATTTTGTCAATGTATGTGTATTTTGTGAAATAATTAGTCACCAAATTTAGGTGTCTGTAGTCTCTGGCTTGAAAGGACCATTAACAGCTGCATTTTGGGAAAATGTAAAATACTCAGCCTTCTCTCTCAAAGTCTAATGCAGTGTGAATTTCATTTAAATCATGGATTTGGATCTGTGGTTCTATTATGAATCTAAAGTTCACATCCCAGTAGCTGGATTCATGATATTGAGGACTAGGATATTTTGCTCTCATTTTTTTTCTTCTACTACAATGCTGATGATAAAATAACATGTCTTTGTTTAATACTTGGACTAACTAAAGCCTAGTCTTATTTTATACTACTGAAGAAGGCTTAATTGCTGTTACAGATACACAAACTTCAGGTCCTTCTGAAGAACCTGTGAGTTCTCTGGGAGCAAAGCTTGATTAAGAAATGAGTATTTTTCTAAAGGCAAAGCTTGGCTTCCTATTTTCCCTTACTGTCCTTCACCCCACTCCCAGGTTGTATTTTGGTTTGCTGCTTCTTTTTTTATGTCAGTATTATGATTTTATAGAACAATTCCTATTAAGTTTTTCTTAATTTTTATTTTATATTGGAGTATATTTGATTTACAATGTTGTCTTAGTTTCAGGTGTACAGCAAAGTGATCAGTTATACATACACATATATCCTTTTTCAGATTCTTTCCCCATATAGGTTGTTACAGAATATTGAGTGGAGTTCCCTGTGCTATACAGTAGGTCCTTGTTTACCTATTAAGTTTTAAGAAGTATTTTTTTTTTCCACAGCCAAGAGAATCATTGAATTAAGAGGTTAATAGAAAATGTTATTTGAAGAGCAATTATTTTATGTATATTGGAGGGTAAAATTAAGCAGATAAGTTGGTTTTTCATTTTTACAATATGGAAGTAGACTTAAAATGGAGGGTTTTTAGACAGAATTGGCAGGGAGGGGAGCTTCAGGTTTGCACCTCATCTGTTTCCTGAGTGGCTTCCTGGGGGGCAGGGAGGAGAGGGGAAAGTGCTGTTGAAGCCTGAGGATGGGTGTCCATGCTGGTGGGGGCATCACGGTGATCCCATGCGGGATGGGGTCTCTGAAAACTTAAGTATTAGAGTTGAAGAATTATGGACAAATAGGAATTATTGTTTCAAGGTGGTAGATAACAGGACTTTATAGACAAATGAATAGTTAGGGTATAACTTCTCAAAACCTACCTAAGTTCTGCTTTTTGCCTGTCTCTCTTCCTTCCTTTCTCTCCTCCCCCCAGCCCCCGCCCAGGTTTTTTGTTTTCTGTTTTTTCATTTTTCTTTCAGGGACTGTATCACATAGTGGTCAGTGATGCGTGTTCTGCAGTGTAGCCAACTGGTTAGAAACCTACCTTCCAAACCCCTACTTACTAGTTGTAAAAACTCAGGAAAGTTGCATAAGCTTTCTGAAACTCAGTTCCCTTACCTGTAAAGGGTGACTAAGAGTGTCTACCTTACAAAGTTGTAAAGATTGAAATTAGATGAACACAGTCAAAGGTGGTTCTTTTATCTACAGTCATGCTGCTGTCCTCCCGCATGCAGAGTCTCAATCTTCTTAGAGTATGCAGGTCAAATGCAAAACTACACTTAGTCACACACAGGAACTTACAGATGTATAGAATATTTAGAATTTGTATTACTTATGGAATAAGGTATTATCTTTTTTCATTTAGAATTTCCTTAAAAGCTTTGAAGCAGTAAGTCTCCCAGCCTTTACTGAGAGGCTCTGTGCGTGTGTTTTTGGGTATGTTTTCAACGCTCTATCAGGAAATTTACAGCTCTGCCTTAACGTTCACTTCCTGCTTGTGTAGAGCCTCAAGGTCGGCCTGAGGTAAAAGATTAGGGCCTTCTCAGATCTTTCCTGGGCATGCCCACAGCTTTGCACATGTGCATGGCCTCCTAGATTCTCAGGAATATGTCAAAGCTTTACAATGCCCTCTTGGGCATCTCATTCTCCAGTTTTACCTTATAAGTTTCAGCCTCTTTTGAGTCCACCTGGTATCACTGCCTCAAGTGGCTATGATTTTAAACTTTTGCTGCTGATTTTTTTCTTTTTTACAAACTTCCTGGTCATATGACTGTTTACCCAGGGTGAGTTCTAAGTCGGCTCAAATAAAAACAAGATCTGAGGGCTTCCCTGGTGGCTCAGTGGTTAAGAATCTGCCTGCCAATGCATGGGACATGGGTTTGAGCCCTGGTCTGGGAAGATCCTGCATGCTGCATGTGTCACAACTACTGAGCCTCCGAGCCACAACTACTGAGCCCACACGCCTAGAGCCCTTGCTCTGCAACAAGAGAAACCCCTGCTCACCGCAACTAGAGAAAGTCCGCGTGCAGCAATGAAGACCCAACGCAGCCAAAAATAAATAAGAGCAAGATCTGAGAATGGAGCTTTTCACAGAGCTTCCAGAAAAGTCACCTCCCTATCCCACCCCTCTAGGTGGACACAAAGCACCTACTATTTTGTTTTTTCTTAAAGATTTTTTTTTGAATCTAAGAGTAAATGGTAGACATGATGTCCCTTTACCCCTAAACACTGCAGTATGTATTTTCTTTTAAAAAAAAAAATTTATTTATTTATTTATTTTTGGCGGCGTGGGGTTTTTGTTGCTGCTCGCCGGCCTTCTCTAGTTGCGGTGAGTGAGGGCTACTCTTTGTTGCGGTATGCGGGCTTCTCATTGCGGTGGCTTCTCTTGTTGCGGAGCTCGGGCTCTAGACATGCAGGCTTCAGTGGTTGTGGCTCGTGGGCTCTAGAGCGCAGGCTCAGGCATTGTGGCGCACGGGCTTAGTTGCTCTGCGGCATGTGGGATCTTCCCGGACCAGGGCTCGAACCCGTGTCCCCTGCATTGGCAGGCGGAATCCTAACCACTGCGCCACCAGGGAAGCCCTGTATTTTCTAAAAGCAAGGAAATCTCGTACATAACTATTGCACAATTATTAAAATCAGGAAACTAAACTGATACAATACTATCATCTAACTTTATTGAGATTTTTTCCAGTTGACCCAATAATGTCCTTTATTAGGCTTTGAACCTTGAGGCAATGACGTATAGATGTAGGATAATTAGAGATTATTCGCTATAGCAATAATCATGGCATCCTCACTATTTCTGTTAGGTGACTGAGTTCTCATTTGCTCATTTCCTGCTTGGGTTTTTTGTTTTGTTTTTTTCCCCAGCCTCTAGACTTCTCATCTATTTTACAAGCTACTTGAAATTCTTTTAGTAAATTCCTTTGCTGACCAAGTTTGCCAGAATTGATTTCTATAGTTTGCAACCCAAACTTTGACTGATAGATTACATTTCTCCTACTCTCTGGTTTTCAAAATCTTATTCATCTTCACATGCTAGTTCAAATGCCACCTTTAGTGAAGCTTCCAGTTTTCCTCAGTTAGCAATGTGGTACTTTGTAAATAGAGCACTTATTTTTCGTCTTCATTTTATTATAGTTAGTTATTTACTTGTATGTCTCCTTCATTAACTGTAAGCTACTTGAAGGCCTGTACATGACATAGCACTGTGGTGTTCAGATGAGTGATAGGATTTATCAATAGAAGGTAAATGGGGCAACCTAGAGAGTGTGTTTTTAGACAGTGCCGTTTTGGGAATTCAGGTCAGGGGAAACCTTTATGTTTCATTTGCCTTTGTTACGCTATTTGAAGTACCCTTTCTTTGGTGGTTGAGAGCTCAGTAACTAAAAAGTTATTGCTCTCCCAAGGGCCAGATCTACACAAGAGTTTTAAATCACATTGGATTTTATATTTTCCTTGTTCTAAATCTTTTAAACTTTACAGTGTAATGCAAACCACAGATTTTTTAGACTGTGAGAATAAAACAGGAATTATGGTATCCAGAGGTCTTATATGTATAGCGCCCCTTTTCACTTTTTTTTTTCTATTTGTGTTTTAAACTCATTTATTGTATATATTATTCAAACTTGATTCTTATTTCGTCTATACTTTGGAGTCCTTGCCACTTTTATCTTTGCCATTTTTTTGGTCAATTATTAAATAGAAAAGTTTTTTTTTAAAGCTGTCTGATTTATATGGTTCTGTATATTTTAAATTATATTTGAAATGTTAGAGTCCATAAGAAATTTGTGTTTACTTTTCTGTTTTTTCTTAACTATTTCCTATTCTGTTACTAATGAATTGACAAGAGTACATGTTTGTTAAATTTAAACTAGAATTTATTTATAAAAATGTGCTGTGTTAGTTCTATGTATAGAATAACGGGATTGGAGAAAAAAAATTTTTTTTTTTACCTAGCAGGTAATAATTAAAGTTACTAGCTTTTTAGTAGTGTTACTTTATGCTGTAAAATTAGGTCAGGACTAACCTAGGACAGAGCATTTCTTGTGCCTTAATTTTATTATTATTGTTACTTTTGTTTCTTTTGCCAAGTAGAAATTATAGGTTCTTTATTTGCTTCATAGAGATGGTGGAAACATAAATTAGGTTGCTTACAAATATTTAAAAATCTATGTTAGGGACTTCCCTGGTGGTGCAGTGGTTAAGAATTCGCCTGCCATTGCAGGGGACGTGGGTTCAATCCCTGGTCCAGGAAGATCCCACATGCTGTGGAGCAACTAAGCCCGTGCGCCACAACTACTGAGCCCACATGCCACAACTACTGAAGCCCGCGCACCTAGATCCCATGCTCTGCAACAACAGCAGCCACCGCAATGAGAAACTCGTGCACCGCAACAAAGAGTAGCCCCCGCTTGCCACAACTAGAGAAAGCCTGCACGCCGCAACGAAGACCCAATGCATCCAAAAAACAAAAACAAAAAAACTATGTTAATTTCCTTGCAGATAAACTTCCTAATGAAAGCATATACAGAAAGAACCTTTAAAACTATGTTTTTAGAAAAAGTGTTGATCATATTCAACACTTAGATACTCTTCTCTTGGTGGGAGTTGATACAACTCATTAATGAAATCATTTGACATCAGGGTTTAGCCCGTGACCCAGCAATTCCATGTTAGCAATTTATCTTACAAATATATCTGACTAGTTAGCAAATGTAAATAGATGATTGTTCTTTGCAACACTGTTTAAAATAAGGAAAATCTAGAAACAACTTCCTAAATGTCTGTTAAGAAGGACTGGTTAAGTAAATCATGGTATGTCTATGCAGAGGGATACCATGTAGCTATTAAAGAATGGGGTCGATATGGAAAATGTCTAATATCAAGGGAAAGAGTTACTTCAGGAAACTAAGGATAGTATTACATTTGTGTAAAAAGAAGATATTCATACATAGGCATGCAATGGAAGGCTGTATAAGGAACATATGTAGTGGTTACCTTTGGGGAATGAGAATAGGAGAAAAGGAGGATTTTCCTTTATATCTTTCTGTACTGTTGAATTTTTATTTTGTTGCCGTGAACATGCATTACTCATATGAGTAAAGAAACAAATTAAACATTAAGTTCAATTACCTAGAACTGCTTCTTCGTAGGCCCTGAAAGCCATCCTTACATTTAAATGATCAGAACCTCCCTGTGAAGGAGGCTGTCAGTGCTAAGTGTAGTTTTTTCAAAAAAATCAATTAATTAATTAATTTTATTTTTGGCTGCACTGAGTCTTCGTTGCTGCACGTGGGCTTTCTCTAGTGGCGAGCGGGTGCTACTCTTCGTTGCAGTGTGTGGGCTTCTCATTGTGGTGGCTTCTCTTGTTGCAGAGCATGGGCTCTAGGCGTGTGGGCTTCAGTAGTTGTGGCACGTGAGCTCAGTAGTTGCGGCACATGGGGGTCTAGAGCTCAGGCTCAGTAGTTGTGGTTCATGGGCTTAGTTGCTTCGCAGCATGTGGGATCTTCCCTGACCTGGGATCGAACCCGTGTCCCCTGCATTGGCAGGCGGATTCTCAACCACTGTGCCACCAGGGAAGCCCTGAGTGTAGTTTTATAGATGAAGAAATGAGTAGTTGGGTGGATTTAGGCCTTTTAAAGGATATAGCGAGGTAGTTGGTGGTGGAATGAATACCTGGGGTTTCTAACTTCTAGGATGAGACAAGTTTTTTTGTTTATGAATGAACAAAACAATGAATTGTGAATTTTTTTTTCCCCCTCCTAGAAGGGTTATGTACTTTTCATGCTTTCCTATCAAGCATATATATCTTTTCTAATATAGCAAATGGTTAGGCGATACTGAATTGTAGTTTATCCCTTAGATCTGTTGACTTAAGTTTTTTTTAGTTTATTCAATATGTATGTCATTGCTCTTAGAGATAGCAAATGTGGGGTAGTAAAATGTGGAGATGGGAATTTAAGATTTTCACCAAATGACACAGAAATGGCGGTTTCCGCCCAGTATCCTAGGTCTACGTGTGTGGCTTCACCACACTGTTCTCCCTAGGCTGTAAAAAGCCATGCTTCTATCCCTCAGTTTCTAGTTCCTTAAACATAAGGGGTTCTAAGTGGGCTGCTGTGATATGTGGTATTAAAAAGACTGGGAAACTTTTAGCATCCCACTTACCTTCCCTTCTCAGTTTCTTTTTCTAAAATTGGGACCTCTATAGCAAACAAGTATTGATTCATTCTCATTCTCTCTCACTTATAAAACATTTAAGTGTGAAAAACCTTTAAGAGACCACTCGGTTTTATAATGTCATCATTAAAGTTTATAATCAATTAAATCATCCTGTAGCTTAAAAAAAAATCGTGTTAGATTCTGATTTGCTCTGTAAGTCCACATTCTGGAAGTGCAGACTGCTTAAAAGTGACTGAAATGGTGATGCTTCATTTCTCTTTACAAAAATTAAAGGATTTTTTTTTTAAATAAGAAGTGAATTGTAGAGATAAAAGCAAATGTATAAGTGCTCTTTGGCCTAATCAAATAAAGGACAATTGAGCCATCTGTCAAATGCAGGTTGAACTAGATGTATGAACTCCAGTGCCCTTGTCCGGCTCCAAAACAGGAGTGAAAAGAAAATTCCAGGCCACTCCCAGGCATCACCTGCTGCACAGAATGTGTGTCTGCTCGCAGCTGACGTGAAACCAGCAGCCAAAGTACAGTTTTAGCCTTGAACAGCAGGCGGGGTAAGCAGTCAAACATTTTTCCAAATGGGAGTAACATTCATTTCATACTTAGTCATTGATTGAACAACCATGGAATGCATGCAAACCCGAGAGGGTTCAAACCTTAGCTGAGTAGATTAAAACAACAGCAACAGCAACAAATTCTTCACTGCGATTATAAATCTTTACTCCTCAATTTTGACTATTTCCTAGATTGTTGATATTATTTCAAACCAGACTGGAAATCTGAGAAATGATGTACACTCATGATTCTCTTTTGTGTTCCTCCTCCCCTTGTTTTGTTAGACTCATACAGTCTTACCCATAGAGGAAAAAAGAGTGGGAATCAGAGAGACAAGTTGTAGGAGAAAATCTTCTTTAATGAAGGGGTTTCTTATCTCTTGGGTGTGTGGGCTTTATCTCTGATTGTTGGTGTGTATGTCGTGGCCAAGGGTAATTGAGGCAAGGATAATTAGCAAATGTGTGAGCTTAATAGGCTGCTTAATATTTTATCCTTAACGTAGGTATTTCTAGATGAAAATGTTGCCTGAAACAGACTTTTGCAGTATAAACTCCAGATCTGGTATGTATTATCGTATTTGTGAAATTTCAATATAGTTTCATTGATTTTTGAGCATTAATGGCTTAGAGTTAAGGTAGAACTTACAGAATAAATTTTGTGGCATAAACAGCAAACTTAGGGAGTTGTTCTTTATTTTGCGTTGAGTCTCTTCTGATATATGGACTTTTGTTTATGCTACTTCCTTCATTTTCTGGATTGTAGAAACTGCGTTGATATTTGCAGTTTATATATATAGTGACTTTTGGTGCCACAGCCATTGTACTTCTCGACTACCAAAGCTGGTATATCTTTAAATACACATTTAGTTTAAAAGAACAAATTAAAGAGGCACCTTTCTTTTTTAGTGCAGGAGCTGACCGTATGTGTTCTATCCACACCTACAACTGGCATGTGCCCCTCTCTGTATCTACACATATGTATTCATTAACATACTCATATAAGTTGTATATTAATATGCTATTTGGAAGTGCTTTTTACTCCCAGTTTTTTCCTTTTTGTTTATGGTAATTTATATGACTTAATAGTTTTCCCTAATGAATATTCTCTGGGCAAAATATCTTCCTTTTTTGTTTTCTGACCTAAATAATGATTACTGATGATCTTATGAAGTGAATGTTTCTGTTTCCCCCCAAATTCACATGTTGAGGCCTTAATTCCCAGGTGACTGTATTTGGAGATAGGGCTTGTAAGGAGGTGATAAATGTTAAATGAGGTCATAAGGGCGGGGCCCTAATCTGATAGGGCTGGTGCTCTTGTCAGGACAGGCAGAGAGACCAGAGCCCTCTCTCCGTGACATGTGAGCATACAGTGAGAAGGCAGCCATCTACAAATTAGATAGCTGGTCCTCACTAGACATCGTCTGCTGGCACCTTGAAGCTTGGACTTTCTAGCCTTCAGAACTGTGAGAAATAAATCTCTGTTGTTTAAGCCACACGGTCTGTGGTAATTTGTTTGGGCAGTCTGTATGGCTAATACAGATGGCTAACTTCCTAACCATAAATAAATAGGTATTTTTTATAGTGGGTAATGTGAAGACTTCAGATGAAATAGATTAAGCAACTGATGGGAAATTGAATGCAAATTAAGACCACTTGACTGTTACTGAAATGAATAGCCCAGTCTGCTTTTTGTTGTAGCTTACATATATCAGTTCTTTTAGTTACTGATCTTTGGATTCTCTTATTTGTGATTGTTTACTTCACATGCGAATGACACATTTTTTCCCCCCTTTCACTCATCTGTGGTAAAGACTCGTCTGTGTTAAAGACACCCCCTGATACTGGGTTAAAAAGGGCTCTCTCCTCGAAGCAGGAGAGTTCTTTTTAGAGGAAGCGTATTTGTGTTTTTATTGTTGCTGTAACAACTTGCCAGAAACTTAGTGGTTTAAGACAATACAAATTGATTATCTTATGGTTCTGGAATCCCAACCTGGGTTTCACTGGACTAAAATCAAGGTGTCTGCAGGGCTGCATTCCTTTCTGGAGGCTCCAGGGACAATGTTTCCAGTTTCTAGAGGCTGCCAACGTTCGTTGGCTCTTGGCTTCTTCCTCTGTTTTCGAAGCTAGCAACATAGGGTCTGTCTCACTTTACTTCTGTGGTCACATCTCTTTTCCTTTCTCTCCTTTTTTTCTGCCTCCCTCTTCCACTTTTAAGGATTCCTGTGATTACATTGGGCCCATCTGTATAATCCAGGGCAGTCTCCCTGCTTTAAAGTCAGCTAATTAGCAACCTTAATTCCCTTTTGCAGTGTACCCTAACATATTCACAGATTCAGGGGATTAGGACGTGGGCATCTTTGGGGAACCATTATTCTGCCTATCACAGGCAGAAAGTGATATATTTAATAAAGTAAAAGAAAACTTTGCTTGGAAAATTATTGGAGTTCTTGTCTTTCAGCCTGTCTTTTCTTGGAAGAGTCATGGTCTGTATTTCTCAACTGTTTAAACCTACGTCCTCTTTTGAGAAACAAAGCTCGTCTGTTCTGCGGTCGATAATAAACATATTTGTTTTTTCCCCCCCCTAAAATATTCACATAACCCCCGCATCCCCCAAGTGTTTGAGCTAAATAAGGTTTGTCACACCTGTACTTAGCCTACATCTGGGCCATTGTTTCTGAGACTTCTGGAGTATTTTAGGCTCTGGGATATAACATTTGCCCTTTTGTTCGACTTAAAAATCTGCCTAGTGTTTGCCTTATTCTTATTACCGGCTCCATTTCCCCCATAATAGTAATTATTTGCTATTGCTATTGTGAACTTATTTAAAGAGGTAAGCATACCTAACATATTTTCTAAACATGTCCATATACTTAAGAGGTAGGTAGAGTATGGATAGTGCTTGTTCAAAAAAAGTAAAAGATCTGCAATCTTAATTCCTTAGTTGATTTGAAGCTCATTTTCAGTTTCATTGTTGTATCAACTGAAATAACTCATAGCAGTAGGATAAGGTGATTGCTTTTGTTGGTATGTGGTTTCAGAGCACATATCCTGGTCTGAGATTTTATATATATATCAATATATGGAGATTTTATATATCTCTATATAACTATGTATTACCTCTGGATAACTATATAACTATATCTATATATATAGTTTTAAAATAGACTTTATAGACTTTTTAGAAGAGTTTAGATTTACAGAGAAATTGAGAGACTAGTATAGAGAGTCCCCATAGATCCCATACCCAGTTTTTCCCCTGTTATTAACATCTCACATTAGCATGGAACATTTGTTACAATTAACGAGCCCATATTGATATATTGTTATTATCTAAAAGCCATGATGTCAATTTTGTTTTTTAGTAGAAAAGGAATAATTTGGCATTTGAGAATATTACTTATGAAATATAAATAATGTGTTTTTGGGGGGTGAGTTAATTATGCTTTATTCATCTTTAACTTTGTGATTTGACTTTGTATTGGCTTCTTGATCTGTGAAGACTGACCATGAAGTGGATTTGAATGTTAGATTTAGCTCTGAGTTTGAAAGTAATTTTTCTGGTTAGGACTGAGAGCTGGTCAGATTAAACCTTGCACTTTTCATGTCTTTATGGATCTGCCTTCCCATCACATTTAGAATAAAATCCGAATTCCTTACCCTGCCCTATAATGCTCTTCATAATCTGACTCCTGTGAGCCTCTTAGGCCTCATTCCTTCACTCTTTCCTCCAAGTTCAATGCAGTATAGCCAGGATACTGGCTTTACTTCTGATTTTTGAATGTGGCAGGATTGTCCTCTCCTGAGGACCTGGAATGTTCTGCCTTTCTACCCCAGATCCCAGCATGGCCTACTCCCTCATCTATCTGGTTCTCTGCTTAAATGTTCTCTCTGAAGATGTTTCACTGATGATTCTATATAAAATAGTGCCCTCATCATTCTCCAAACCATTACCCTGCTTTCTATTTGTAGGGTTTTATTTGTCACTACCTGAAAGCACAGTGTTTTATGCATATATTTATTCAAACTTTGTCTATCTATTTATTTGTTGGTTGTTTGACTCCTACAGTAGAATGTCAGCTCCAGGAGGGCAGGGAATGTTCCATGCACATCAAACAGTGCCTGGCATAGTATAGGCTCTCAATCGATATTTGTTATGTGACCAAATCGTGGATTTTGTGTTTAAGCATGGCATTAGAATATTTTGGAAATATTCGCATTTATTTTTTGTTAGCAGCTTTATGCTTTTCCTATTACAACTAAAAGTAGTGAAGGGAGGCTGGGTGTAGCTGTAGTAACTCTGAAACCAAATCCACTCTCTGGGCTCCTCTCTGCACACAGTCCTCTATTTTGCCATCCGTGAAAAAAGCCAGAAGGAGTTTAAATGCCTCTGCCAAAGAAATAAGCATCTGTCAGTTTCCAACACGTGCTTTCTGTCTTTCAATGCCCTTAACAACGGGAATGTGTGTAGATTACTTTTCCTTAGTCTCTAGCAACATACCTGGTGAGCAGCTGTTTACAATGAATAGTTCCCCACCCTCCTGGCCTCTTAAACCCAGCCTGAAGGTAAGAGGTGAGGCTTACAGAGCGGGGACTAGAATAGGAGAGTGTTCCAGAGGTCAGGAAGTTTTGGTTTTCTTTCTGGTTTTTTTTTGAGGGTATTAGATAAATTGTGACACCTAAGAGGAGAATAAGAAATGTGCACGAATATCACGGTTTTATAAGAGTCAGTGATGGGGTTTTCTCTCCCCTGGCGATACCATCAAATGGAAGGTGAGAAATGGGCTGGCCCTCAGCTCAGGCGTGTGGAAGCTCTCATAATCCAAGAGGTTGAGAGAGATGCTGCCTCCGCAAATCACGGTAGAGTAACTGGGCAGACACGACCAAGGTGGAGTTGGCCCACTACGGCCTGTTTCTTCTGCTGCGTGCAGCTCAACGCCATGGACAGATTGCCCAAGGACTCAGAAAGGCAAAGAAAAGCTGGCAGATGGTGAAGGGAGTGAAAACCCGGGTAAGCGACCTGTATGGGGACCAGGGGGGCGAGTTTCTCATCGTTTTCCTTTTCTCTCTGGCCTTGAACCAAAGGCAGGCTCTCAGCAGAGCTGCAGCCATGGCACGGAGGTAGCTAAAAACCAAGAGAAAGTCCATCTTTCTGACCAGAGGACTAGGAAAATGCAAGTTGGAGAGTATGGGGTGGGGGGGTCCCCTCCTTCTTTTGAATCATGGGGTGAGTGCTGGGGTCGGGGAGCACCAGACCCTTTGGAGAGTCAGGCTGGCTGGTGGTGCCAGCAGCTAAAACGTGTAGAAGTCTGTTTTTCTGGCCAGAGGACCAGGAAAATGGGTTCCTGCAGTCCAAAAAGTATGGGAAAATGCCCGTTTTTGTTTTTTGTTTTTCCTCTTTCTTTTTTTTCCCCTTTCTGCTTTGCCCTCTGAGGGGCAATGTGGGCAGCTAGAACTCTAAGAGAAACCCGACCTTTGGGCCAGAGGATTGGGAGAATCCTAGAGAGGAAAGAGCTGGAAGGGGATCCTCTCTGTGTGTGAAATGTCCAAAGGCAGGGGCTCACCCTGAGCTGCACATCGGGGAGACAGACTGGAAGTAGCAGTGTAGCAAAAGCCTTGAGAACTGATGTGACATTGGATCTGTCGCCCACAGGAGATGAGACAGAACTTACTGTCTGGATCTAACCAGATTGGTTGCCTGATAAAATGGAACAAACAAAACCATAACATTCTCCAGAGGATGTTTAATGGGATCCAGAGTCTAAACAACTTCATATTCACAATGTTATTCTACATCTAAAATTTCACAGTATACCAGCAAAATGTGACCAATTCTTGAGGCAAAAGACAATCAATAAATGCCAACCCCAAGATGGCCCAGATAATGGAATTCTGAGCCAGAGACTTTAAAGCAGTTATTATAAGTCTGCTCCCTCCATGAGTTAAAGTATCTTGACCTGAATGGAAGGATAGCTATTCTTCTTTTAGAAGAAACCATAGGAGGAAATGTTTGTGACCTTGGGTTAGGCAAACATTTCTTAGGTATAGCACCAAAAGGATGATCCGCAAAGAAAACAATTGCTAAGTTGGACTTCCTGAAAATTAAAAATTTATGCTTTGGGAAGGACACTGTTGAGGAAAAAAAAAAAAATAAGCGACACAGGAATATATGGGAAATTGCTGTACTTCCCATGCAATTTTGCTGTGAACCTAAAACTGCTATAAAGAATAAATTCTATTAAAAAAAGACAAGCCACAGACTTGGGAGAAAATATTTTCAAATCACATATCCAACAAAGGACCGGTATCCAGAAAATACATAGAGCTCTCAAAACTCAGTATTAAAGTAAACAATTTGTTTAAATCTTTTCCCCATTTTTTAACAGATGGTTTACCCAAGAAGATATATTGATGGCAAGTAGCACAAGGTGGTCAACGTCATGTGTTATTAGGGAAATCCAAAGTAAAACCACAATGAGAAACCACTTTATGTCTATTAGAATGGCTTAACGAAAACCCTGACAGTACCAAATCCTAGCACTTTATTATCAGATTAAACGTACGCTTTTCATATGACCCTGCAGTCCCACTCTTAGGTATGTATTTACCCCCAAGGAAATGAAAACTTTCTGTACATGAATGTTTATAGCAGCATTTTTTTTCATAATTGCCAAAAGCCAGAAACAACCCAAAGATTCTTTAACTGGTGAATGGAGACACAAACTCTCCATGCAATGGTCTACAACTTGGCAGTAAAAAGGAATGAACCACTGTTACTCAAAACAACATGGAAGGATCTGCTACTAATGTACTAGGTTAAGTGAAAGAAGCTTGGAGGGTGGTGTGAAGGGAAACTGTGGGATGATGGGATTGTCCTGTATCTTGATCGTGGTGGTGGTTATATTGATTCCATTTGTCTAAGCTCATAGTACTTTGTATTTTACTATATGGAAATTGATAAAAGAAAATAATTATTGGGGACCATCTAGTAATAATTTTTAGCAGACCCTAAAAAGCTAAGTATTCCAGATCGAGAGGGCAATTATTTTTCACATGATACACTTTGCTTTGAGGTAAGTCACCAGCCCTCTTCAGTGGTGAGAGAAGAGCATGTCTGTTTAGTAGACTTGTAAACCTGTGATGTCTTTTTTAAGTGAATGGTGTGCCTCAGCTAACGAAATCTACCACTCTGGATGTTACTGCTTTTTGAGTGGCTTCAGGAGCATTAGAAACAATGAGAGGAATTTCCCTTTTTCTTTTTAACGTTTAGTGCACTGAATTGCTGTGAATAATGCCTGAAGGCTGGTCTTGGGATTGTGTGCAGAAGGAAGCAAGGTTTATCTTGCTGGTGATTGTGACATTTTCTTTGGGACAGACCCAGGGCCTTCTTCCTGTTCCTTCTGTCCTCTAGGGTTATCTCTGAGGTAGCCCATTCAGAACTATCTTTTTTTTTTTTTTTTTTAACATCTTTATTGGAGTATCATTGCTTTACAATGGTGCGTTAGTTTCTGCTGTATCACAAAGTGAATCAGCTGTACGTATACATATATCCCCATATCCCCTCTCTCTTGCATCTCCCTCCCCCCCTCCCTATCCCCCGCCCCCCGCCCCGGTGGTCACAAAGCACCGAGCTGATCTCCCTGTGGTATCTTAATGATAAGTCACACTCCAGACATTTTCTTTTCTTCTCCTCTTGTCAAAATTGTGATAATGACCGTGTGTTAGTCTCAGGGAAGGGCTTTGAATTTCAGGTTTCTTTAATCTAGTCAGTGTGTTGCCTTCTTAGACATCCCAGTGGGGACACTAGTTTGGGGGCAGATGAGCCTTTTTGTGCTGAGCATATTATGGAAAGATACAGCATTTTCCTTCTGCCAAGCCTAGAGCTCATGTTCTAATAGGTAGTAGCTTTTTCATATTTATTCCTCTTGAGAGTTTCGATTACGATTTTAAACTCACAGGCTGCCTTGTTAGAGGAAAGCAATACTACGAGTTTAATTTGTGCTTCCTCCACAAAAGAGTATTTGGACACTGTTGTTGGGGATCTAGAGAAGGTGGAATTAAGTGTTGCTTTACATTTCTATGAAGCGGAGATAGTCTCACGCTTACACAAAAGATGAGGTACACATCATGTCAGTATTGCTAACTCCAAGGGAATTTTACCGACATGCGATTATTCAGGCTCGCTGTGCCATGGCCCAGCTTCAAGGCCCTTGGCTTGTGTGCACTCCATAATCCTGGTCCTGAGATTTGCGTTTTGTCCTTGTGGATTGAGGGCTTTGAGAAAATCCACCTTTCTCTAATGCAAGGTAAAAAGCTCTCTCCCTTCCTTATGTGTCTCTGCTGCCCTTTCTTTTGATTGAAGTTTTTTCCTCCCTAATGTTGGAAGAGCTTCCTACAGGTCACACTTGAAAAGAGCTGCAGAAGGGAAATGCTGATTATAGCATTCTGTCCTTTCACAGGGGAAATTGTCTTGCGAACCTCTCTGCCTCCGGAAAGTGCATTTTCTTTTTCTCATTTCTCAATTTTGGTTAAAGTGGTGCGGATGGGAAGGAAAGAGTTTTTGCGGACATGTAGCCATGATGTCATTCTGCTGATGGCAGAGGAGCAGAGAAGGCAGTTGAGCCCGAAAAGAAGAGCATGCCGGCTTGAGCTCCTTGCAAATGTCACGCATTATGGGGCAAACGTAGGCCTCGCGTTTAACGCAGGCGTTTTGTCTTCATTGCAAACAACGCCATCTTATGCCATCTACAAAATATTTGCCCTTGAAACCTCTAAATACGATGTTTGTAGAAGTTGGCATCCGATTTCTATGGACGCTAAGGGGGCCGACTGACAAGAGTGCTCCGAGCGTCCGAGTCCTTTTCTCTTCAGGCTAATGTTGTCATGTGTAAGTGCTCTTGAAGATAAAGAAAAGATTTTAATGTAAGAAAAAAAAAAAAATCAGCCAGCCCACAAAAGAGAAATGTTATGCATTTTGTACAGATTCTATTCATCAGGGAAGAACTGAATAGGGGGATAAATTCAAAAGAGGCACTTCAAATGGTAGAAAGCGAGAGACCGTGGAAGCATACATTAAATTATGTGTCAGATAAAATACGTGCACAAAGAAACACTTTTCCAATGATTGGTAGAGTGAGTCACTCCTCATTCGGTCAGTGTGTGCATGGGCTGCCCCACATCACGTAAGGTAGGGACTCAACAGGAAGAGAATTCTCTTAGGTCCGTTTGTTCTTTCATGTGAAATGGCAAATTCAGCAGCTTTCACTGGGTAGGGGCTGGGTTTAGCCCTTGTCTTTGAAGAGAGAACAGCTAAAAAGGGTAGAGATTGTGTCTTTTGTCTTCAGAAATTTGACCTATAGGTTAAATTTATAGGTTAAGCTTATAGGTTTTTGCCACAAGGAGAGTAAGACTGTAATTCAGTCAGGGGATGTAAATGAGGAGATGTGCAGAACTTATATGAAGGCCCACAAGTTTCTAGCTGCACAGCTGTAACTTAGATCAGTCACGAAGGAAAGTGCAGTGAAAATTGCAGCCCACTTGACTGAGTTGTGAGGCGGTGTGAGGAAGTGTGTTCTCCCAGATGGTAGCATTCGTCCTTTAATTAATAAGAATAGATTGTATAAGATGTAAATCACACCTATTTGCTTATGGTTTTCTTTTTTTCACATTTTATCAGTTTGTCACCCATTGACATCATCTTCTATTTTAGTTTCGACAATTTTTGCAAAAGCTCGTCAACTCCCCTGTTCAATTGCATATTTTTCTTCATGTCATGGATTACGTGTGTCCTTCTCTCCCCTCCCTTCTCTCTGGTCACATTTATTGCTTTTAACTATAAGTGACTTATTACTATCAAGCTGTTTCCCCATCCTGTGAACCTTGCTGTTTCCAATAATTAATATGAACGGGTTGCAGTGGATAAGTTTTTGGGGTCAGACATTTGTTCTCTTGTGTGGTTGGTAAGTTTTTGGAGTGGGTACGTGACCTGTTTCAACTATATTTCATCTTTCAACTATATTTCATCTGTATACATATAATTGATTGTGTATCAGTAAGGTCTTGTCTATCTTCCAGGGCTTTCTTGAAATTAAGATAATTGAATGAGAATGAGTTTTGAGAGATGCGAGATGGTGTCATTGATGCAGGGAAGGTAGTTTCACACATCAGAAGATGATTCTTGAATAATCAGTCTCTGGCTGGTTACATCTCTTCTGTGCGTTAAACAGTCTCATTAGTTTTCTCTGTTGGTAGTTAGGAGTTTTGAACAGGACCTTCACAAAAGCTTTAGAAACTAAAAGACTAAAAACATTAGAGAGAATGATTTGTTTTACTAAGATTTTGCTCAGTGAAGAGACATATTTGCAAAAGCACTAAATTACATCTCGGGCAGATTGTCATTCTGCCTCTGCCAGTAAGACCTTGGGCAAGTTCTTTTCTGAAGCTCATCTCATCTCCAAAGCCTCGGGGCTTAAACCAGATGATCTACAAAGATGCTTTAAGAGAAATACTGTTATTTCAACCAAACTTTCAATTCATCTCCTTGGGTTGATTATTGTGGAACAAGTTTGTAAAGGTATTTATTGGTAAGAAATTCTGTTCTAAAGGTAGAAAATGACATTATCTAGTAGTAAAACGTGTTTTGAGGCATGGAAAAGAGTAGATGACGTCATTAAAAAAGTAAATTTATTGACTCTGTTGTGTGCATAGGGTAAAGTACAGCAGCATACAAAAGAACTGTATATGACTTTGTGATTCTTCGAAGTGCTGCTGGAATAAATGGTTGCCAGGTAACAGTTTTCAGTCCTGTCAGAATCTCTGAATAAGGCTTACTGAAATCACTTACCTTGGTAATTGGCATCTTATTAGAATTAATAGCTACGTGGTAACAGGGACATTGTATGAAAAATTAAGTGGTAAGTGTTTCAAAATAGCTAACTTCTTTGAGGAAGCTGCTTACTATTGCTGAAACAAGGATGGGATCTCCATGCTGTTTAAAAGGCAGGTGGAGGCGGTTACTTTGTGTCATTTCGTAGGGAGAGTCTAGCACTCCATTCTAGGCTCTGTGATGAATTGTTACCAGGTGGACTGGGGGTGAATTTGGGATGGGTGGGTGTGTTCGTAGTTGGTGAAGGGACACTTGGCAAATCATACACAGTATTTTGATAAGCCCAAGAGATTATTTACAAGACAGTGGTTCAGAACTCTGAACGTAAAGAAGAAAACAACCTTGCTTTTGTCTAAATACCTGTTGCTCACCAGAGGAGGGTATTCGCTAAGTATTTCAACTGTTTCTTCATTCTCCCGGACTCTGTAGCACACAAGCACCCAGAGACACTTGGGTCTAGCTCACAGTGGGTTCACAAGTTTGATGGAGAAAAGTTTGTTAGCTGGACCAAAAACTGGTAGAAATATTTTAGAAGAGATTCAGGTGCATTTTGCAGCTCTGGAGATAAATAGTGCTTGAGAGAACTTTTGACTGAAGTACAATATGAAAGAGAGGGGGACGGTTGTGAGCAAAGAGACTGCCTCATGCAAAGAATGAAGTAACAAGGAAATAAGTGACCGTGTGAGACAGATACCCACCAGAGTCCATCTCAGAAGCTAACTTTAATATAATGTTTATTAGGTAATTTTGAAACAATCTGTTGTGCTGATCTGATAGTGCTGTGAACTTCATTCTGATAAGGAACCTAGGAAGTAGAAAATTTCGCCCCGTTTTGTGTCCACAAAAGTGGTTACTGTTCGGATCGGGGGTGTATCGTTGGAAGGAAAGGTGCAGAGCCTGTGAGGAGCTAGGAGTGGAGATGAGCTGTATGGCCCCAGGCTCTTGATTCTGCTAACAAATGGTAATCAGTTCTTCATGCCTCATTTTTATCAGACTCTGAGCCAAAATAACACCAATGAGAAAGAGATAAAAGAGCCTGGAGAAGGAAAGGGATGGCATGAAGGGCCCCATGAGCCGAGTCATTGAACAACCGCTTCATGGGTTGTTTTACCTTTTTTTTCTCTGTTCTCAGATTCTTTCCGCCTCACTTTTTTTTTTTTTTTTTTTTTTTATGTATTGACATCTCTGAGCAACATTGAGACTGGACAGCTGTTCTTTTTTATCCTTTGCCCCGAAAGACTGAGGGTAGAATTTCTAGTTACATACTTAAAACAGTGAAATTGTATTCTGATAAAACACTTCTGGATGCTGTGTGGGATTTATTGTAAAAATGTGCTTATCCTTAGTATCTTTGTCCTTACAATAACAGCTTTGTATGGGATTTGATCATGATCCTCGGTTGTTCCTGATATTCATGTGAAAGCAGTTTCCGGAACTTTTAAAAGGGAGACACAACCTAAGGTTGGCTTTTCAGATTTCATGGTTCTGGAGCCCCCTCTTATGTTATTTTGAAGTGTAAAAATACGGACATCTCACATCTGGTATATCCCTGCCTCCTCACCACCCCTACCCCCAAACCTGGACCTTCTTTTCCCTCCCTCCCTCCCTCCCTCCCCTGTTCTGCTCAACTGTGACTCTACCCCCAGCAGTTTCTCCAGAGTGGAGTCTTGTCCTGCAAAGGAGCTTTGCCCTGTTACTTTTGAGGGTTCATAAGGCCCTGGCTTACTCAGCCCCTTCAGGCTTTCCTGTGAAGGCCTTGTACACACCCACTACTGGAATACAAAGGACCCAACGTTCTTAGCCGCTGTTCTCGCCGGCCCTCTTCTAGTGAGCCCCTGTTGTTTATTTTGGGATGCTCAGGTCTCCTCAGTGCTCCATTGCTCCCTCTGCTTCCTCTCACAGGTGCTGGTCCATGTGGGGCTTGTGGCTGCTGGTGATTGGTTTCTACCTGTTCACCTCTGTCACTTTGTGGCTGCACCTTGCCACCTAGGTTTTTGTGGATGTTTTCCGTGTATTTTTGATTTTTCTGTCCTCGTGGTTGTGTGTGGACTTTATGGGGGGGTTTGGGAAGACTAAAAAACTGCTACTACTGCTACCATCTTCCTAGAATCCTCAAACATGTTTTTCTTTTTCACCCTTTCCCATGGTTGACCTCCCTGGGCTGTGCTTTGAACAGCTCTCATCCCTTAGTTAGAAGCGTGTTCTTTGCTAATTCTCCTTGAACCTGGGGACCGCCTTCCAGCAGGAGATAGCAGCTGTTTCCTTTACTAGAGTAATCTCAGGCCACGTGTTCACAGCTAGAGCTGAGGTATACTATTCCCTCAACCTTCTTGCCTTCCCTGAAGTGCAAGACTGGTCCTGCAAACGTCCCCCATCCCTCTCCTTCCTCCATTTCTGATGCTCTCTTTCTCCCATAGCGTCTTACGTGTTTTTCAAAGCACATATCACACTGCTTTAAGTGTGTGTTTGCTTCTCTGATTTCCCCACAGGACAGCGGTTCTTAAGGCTAGGGACCTTGTCTTGTGTTTTATATTCCCAGTGCCTGAGCTGCTGCTTGGCACTCAGCAACTAGTCAAGAAATGCTTGTTGAAGGAACACTCGCAAACGAGCAGTGCAAGGAACAAAAGCAGTCCTCTTCAGATATATTGTAAGATAGACAGAGGGAAAGAAAAGTGCCACTTAGGCTTGTATTTAAAGAAAAAAATGTGTCCTGGTATGGAACTGTGAGGATGACTATTTTTATTTTTATTTTCAAAATTTCTGGTAGGGAGAGGGCAGCACTGGTCAAGCCACATCTACCAAGTCCATTTTGATTATAACCACTAAAAATGGTCATGGGGAATTTAAGAGATATAGAACAATCAGTGATAATGATTAAGGAATCAGAACTTTGTCATTATGAAGGAAGAAATATGATTAATTTAGGTAGAGAACATAATCATAGACCCAGGTAGACTGGCCCAATGTGATTTCTACATGATCTTGCTTGAGGGCAGAGGGTGGACCAGGGCTACCCAGGTTCCCTTTAGATTGATAATTCTTTACTAATTTAATTAAGTTCTCTCTGGTGATTTGAGGGTTTGGGGAGTGTCTTAAAGTTGGCCAGATAAACAACAGCTATTTAGTGGTCTGTGATTTTTCTTGAAAATGGAAGGTGATGACATTAAAACCTCAGTAACTAAGGAAACCAACCCTGTGCTGGTGGAGAAGTGAGGTGAAAATTTACCTGAGACAGAGTTGGAAGAAAATCTGGCCTATAGAGAAGAAACTAGTGGGGAGGGGGAAGAGGAGAGGGGCAAGATAGAGGTAGGGGTTTAAGAGGTACAAACCACTGTGTATAAAATAAATAAGCTACAAAGAAGGATATGTTATACAGCACAGGGAATATAGCCAATATTTTATACTAACTATAAATGGATATAACCTTTAAAAATTGTGAATCACTATGTTGTACACCTTAAATTTTATAATATTGTACATCACTCGACTTCGATTTAAGAAAAAGAAAATCTGATTTCCAGTGTTAAGCCCATGCAGTGTAATCCCTGGGAAGATGGGGCAGAGGCAGGTGCATCTGAAGTACCATTTGCCTTCTTAGGAAGAGTAAACTGTCAGTGGCTGTGGTGGAGGGGAATATGTTTTGTACACTGAGCTTTACCCAGGAATGCTTGGTCTACATGCACTCTTTATACGAAGGTTGATGATTTTTGTGTATGTAAAACCTTTCAGTCAAATGTTTTGATAAAGCAAGGTTCTTACTTGAAGGCCTCTTAGTTGCTTTTCTAGTTAATTTGTGTGACTTAGAGCATAACCACAGCAAGAAGCAAATTGTCTTCCTTATAGTTGCATTTAGTGCCTTCTCTACTGGAAAAATTGTTGATGTTAATTCATAGAATGTTACCTGGGAGTTGGGACTTACAAGGTGGATTAATTTGGTAGTTTTTAAACCTTTTTAAGCCTGAATTCTTACATGGAGCTCAAGTTGTAAAGCAGATAAAGTGAAACTGATTCATTCTATTGCCACTCCCACCCTCCTTTCCATAAGGACTCCATAAAAGGGCATACACAAAGTATAGTTTAAAATCACCAGTTGGGACGAATGGATAAATAAAATGTGGTATATACATACAATGGAATATTATTCAACAGTAAAAGGAATGAAGTACTGATACACACTACAGCATGGATGAGCCTTGAGAACATTATGCTAAGTGAAAGAATTCAGTCATAAAAGTGATTGCATTTATAGGAAATGTCCAGAATAAGCACATCTATAGCGACAGAAAGTATATTAGTGGTTTTCTAGGGCTTTCTAGAAAATGGAGAGTGACTACTAATGGGTACAGGCTTTTTGGGGTAATGAAAATGTTCTAAAATTGATTGTGGTGATTGTTACACAACGTTGTGGATATACTAAAAACTATTGAATTACATACTCTAAATGGGTGAATTGCATGGTATGTGAATTATACATCAATAAAGCTATTATTTTAAAATTTGAAAAAAAAATAAAATCACCAGTTGGCCCAATGAAAGTTACTGCAGTCTAATTTCCCAGACTGCCCTTAAATCATGGAAGCAATAAACTCTCAAGGTCTTAGGTGGGCTGCCAGCAAATGGTAATTGGCTTTTTTTGCCTCCTATTTTTAGGCAACACTCCGAAACAATAACACAGGTGAGAAAGAAAGACTTGAGAAAGAAAGATGTAAGGACTGGGGTGAGTGAGGAGGCCTGTGGAGAAGTGTCACTGAACAGCTGCTTTGAGGGTTGGGTTACCATTTTCTCTGTTCTCAGATGCCTCCACCCTCTCTTCTTTCCCGTATACTGTTCACAAGGAGGGACAAGAAAAGAGGCTGTATATAATTCTCTTGCTAGAGAAACAGTTGAATTTGAATACAGTCTGGATCACTTTTTTTCCCATTCTTAATGGCCACAGTATTTTGGAGCTCAAATACTATGTACGTTGTTCTGGGCTCAATAGATAATTTATATATATGTGCCATGTATTTCATTTACTAATTTTTTCAAGTATGATCATGTTGTAATGTGTATTTTATTTAATACATAATGACAAATGGAAATGTCCTTCTTAGTATACCTGTATACTAGGTATATACAATATTTTTTATTCAATCATTTGTTAAAATTTAGCTTCTTGAAATGATATATAAAAATTATTTTTGCTAGCACACTTTTCTAATACCGAAAGCTGTCATTGAACTCTTTAACCATGGTGGTGTGTGAATGTTTTTTTATTAAAAGCATAATTAAAAAAAATAGTGATACCCAACAAGGACCTACTGAATAGCACAGGGAACTATACTCAGGATTTTGTAATAACCTATCAGGGAAAAGAATCTGAAAAAAATAGATAAATATGTAGATATAACTGAATCACTTTGCTGTACATCTGAAACTAACACAACGTTGTAAATCAACTATACTTCAATAGTGACGTATCAGTTGCTGCTTATGGTCCAAATGATTATGTGAGATAAAAATAACCTTAATAGGGTTAAAAATATAAAAGTTGGAAACTAGATTATTAACTAATGATATATTTTAAAGCTTGATAACATTTAAAAATTTTATAGTAGGATGAATGAATATAATTTTCAAATTATACATAATGTAACATTTTTGGTTGGATATATTTGACATTATTACCTAATTACTGAAATCAGTTTCCAGTTACTTTCTGTAGGAGGGTTTCATATCTTTCTATCCCACCTGTTCCCTTCTGTGGTATAATTACACTTTGTGAGAAACATACGAGTTTGTTGAAAAATGTGTGATTGACTATTTTCAACCTCCTTATTAGGTTCAAAGCAGGAAAGCCTTTTATGCACCCATTTACTCCAGAAGAAAGTAGAACAGGGACCTTCAAAAGCTAGGTTCCTGAGTATAAAAGGCTTTAAATAGGATATGTTGTCTAACTGTTATGTATTAGTAACTTCCCAGATTTTACTGGTTTATCTGCAAGCTCTTAATGATAAAGATAATCTTTAAAGACTGTTGCTTTTTTGAAAGAAAAGGTAAGAGGATATTTAAAAAATAATGTTGCTCAAACATAATCTTCATAGGCTGGCCAGTTAAATTAAGCTGATTGCTAGTTAATGTAAATTATTGTTGTAAGTTAAATAGGACTACAGCTTCAGTGAGTAAAGATTTTTATTTGTTCTGCTGTGTGTATTGGTACCTTTTGTCTAGTTGTTCTAGCCATTATTGAAAATGAGGTGTTGAAGTTTCCAAATATTGTTGAACTATTTTTCCCTTCAATTCTGTCAGTTTTTGCTTCATATGTTACGGGGTTCTATCTTTAGGAGCATATGTTTAAATGTTTACAGTTGTTATCTTTCTGATAGATTGACCCTTTTATCCTTGTATAATGTCCGTTTTTGTCTCTTATGACAGTTTTGCCTTGAAGTCTATTTTGTCTGATATTTGTATAGCCACTCTAGCTCTCTTTGGCGAACTGTTTTGCATAGAATATCTTTTTCCATCCTCTTCATTGTAATGATATTTTTATCTTTGAATCGAGCATGTCTAGTGTAGACAGCATGTAGTTGGATTTTTAAAAATCCATTCTGCTAGTCTCTGCCTTTTTGATTGAATTGTTTTGTTTAATCTATTCATATTTAATGTTATGATTGATACAGTTGGATATTTGTATCTGCATTTTACTTTCTGTTTTCCACATGTCTCATGTATATCATTCCTCTATTCCTCCTTTACTGCTTTCTTTTGCACCAAGTGAATACTTCTAATGTAACATTTTAATTCCTTTAATGATTTTTTTCACTTTTTTGTAGTTATTTCCTTAATGGTTGCTCTAGGGCTTACCATATACCTTTTAGTTTATTGGAATCTGCATCAGATAAGTTAATTCCAATGAGATATAGAAACATTACTCCAATACACTCTAGTCCCCATTTCCCCTTCTTGCGGCATTGTTGTTATACGTATTACATCCATATGTTACAAAACCAGTAACACATTGTTATAATTATTACCTTATATAATTTTATATCTTTTAAAGAATATGAGAGAAGAAAGAAGAGTAAGCATATATTTATGGCTTTTGTTACAAGAGCCTTCTTATTTCCTATTTCTAGTTTTTTTCATTTGTTTTTGGGTATTCCCCACATAGTTATTTCCTTAGACTAATACAGTTTTGCTCCCACTCACCTCCTTTTTGCTGTTATTGGCAAATGTATTGTTGGGTCTGTAACGTATAGAAATATAATTATGCACATATTGTTTTGTACAGTTGCTTTTAAAAACAGTTATTGGAAGAGAGGCTGTATCAGATATGATCTGCAAATATTTCTCCCATTCTGTAGGTTGCCTTTTCATTTTGTTGGTAGTTTCCCTTGCTGTGCAGAAACTTTTTAGTTTGATGTAGTCCCACTTGTTTATTTTTGCTTTTGTTGTCGAATCCAAAACCTCATTCCCAAGACCTATGTCAAGGAATTGACTGCCTATGTTTCTTCCAGGAGTTTTATGGTTTCAGATCTTACATTGAAGTCTTTAATCCATTTTGAGTTAATTTTTGTATATGGGGTAAGTTAGGGGCCCAGTTTCATTCTTTTGGATGTGGCTCTCCAGTTTTCCCATCACCATTTAAAGAAGAGATTGTTTTTTTCCTCATTGTATAGTCTTAGCTCCTTTGTCATAAATTAATTGACCATATATGCATGGGATTATTTCTGGGCTCTCTATTCTGTTCCGTTGAGCTATGTGTCTGTTTTTAGGCCAATACCATACTGTTTTAATTGATATAGCTTTGTAATGTAGTTTGAAATCAGGACGTGTTATGCCTCTAGCTTTGTTGTTCTTTTTCAAGATTGCTTTGGCTATTTGGGGTCTTTTGTGTTCCCTTACGAATTTTAGGATTGTTTGTCCTATTTCTGTGAAAAATGCCATTGGAATTTTGATAGGGATTGCACTGAATCTGTAGATTGCTTTGGGTAGTATGGACATTTTAACTATTAATTCTTCTAATCTGTAAACATGAACTAGCTTTCCATTTATTTGTACTGTCGATTTCTTTCATCAGTGTCTTATAGTTCACAGTATACACCAGACTACTTTCATAATGATGATGTTAACATAATAATGATGCCTTCCTATTTAGTTTTCACATTGCTTTCATCAGTATTTTCTTATTTGTTCTGTTCTTTCTCTCCATCATGGGACTATGCATATTTTATTTTTTGTCCCAGATTTTTGCAAGATGAACCAAACATAAAATCTCTAGGAGTTTTTAAGATACACCTTTCTCTAAGTTACATCAAATGTATTCTAAACTTTATTACTTCTACTACCCTCTTGTGATGGAGGCTAATGACGACTTTTCTTGTCTCCACTGTTGGGTGGAGGTAATGAGATTCTTGTTCAGTGATTCTTCTAAGTTGGGGATTAGTGAGTCATTCAGCTGTGTGAGGCCCAGCCTATTATAAACACTCTGTAAATATTAAATGAGGTGATGGCAGGGTCATTAATTCTATCTAGGTCTCCAGTCTTCCATTTCAGTGGTTATTTCTGTGTTAATACTTCCTCGGGTGTTTCAGATGATAATCCTTTTACATCGAGCTAATTATTTTGCTCAGGGTTACATTTTTGCCATGGCTATATCTGTGTTCAAAGTTTTTTACTAACTGGAGAAGACTCTCTGAACTCTGTTTACCCAGTGGGTCAGCAAAAGAATATTGGATTTTCTCAAATTAAACCCTGCAAGTATTTTTCAGCTGTAGTTCTATTCCCCAAATTCTCATCAGTTGCAAAGCTATTTTCTTTAGGATGTTCCTGGTATTTGTTATTTATATAGCAGATCTCATTCAGTCACATACCTTTAATCTGCCAGCATCTTATGGTTCTGAGAAACTTGCAGGAATGGTAGGAAACCTCTAGGTTTCAGGCAGTCTCTGCAATTTCTAGAATATAATGTGGATTGCCATTTTTTGGGTGCTGTCAAGGAGGTTTATGATATTTGAGTGCTGAAAATGATCTTGAAAGGTCAGTTACTCCATTATTTCATGAAAACTTATAAAAATTCGATTCAGGTGAGGACTGTTGACTACTGTTAAATTTGTTAGGTGAGTGGTTGACGGGGAACTAGAAATTTGTAGTGGACCAAAATAACACTACACAGACAATTTCCTAGATGTAACAGGGAAAACATATCCATACAGTGGGTGGATGAGGCTTCATCATCCAAATTCATTGGTTAATCTTAGCTTTACTTATGTTGGCTTAGCCATTTATCGTCTGTCATTTGATGTGATGTAACATAAGGTTCAGAGCACCATCTGTGATGTATTTTAGCCAAAAAATACCTGACTCTATTGGGTGTTTAGATTAAAAAAATTTTTTTATCCACTCTTTCCTGTAAACTGATACACTAACACCACAAGGAAGCAGCCAGACAGAAGATGGGTCCTTTTGCATTCTACCTGTACTGGTCTCTTCAGTAAATCAATGTCATAAAAATAGAGGTTGTACTAGATTCAAAGAGACTTAAGGGACAAGCACTGAGATACAACACATGATCATGAGTTGGATACTGGCTTAGACAAACCAACTGTAAAGGAAATTTTTTTGGTCAGTCAGGGAAATTTGGAAATAGTCTGGATGTTATATGAAATGAAATTTACTGAAATGCAGAAGTGGAGAATATTGATGAAAAACTGATTACCAAAATAAAGTATATATTAATCTTTACATAGTAAAAGGTCTGGAAGTATATATACTAAGGTGTTAGTAGTGGTACTCCCAGGTGATGGGAATGTGGGGTTTTAATATTTTTACTTGTCTTTCCCTCCTAATTTTCTGCAATGTACATGCCTGTTTCTGTGTTAATAAAAACTTACTTTAAAAAAGTCTAACTCATCCTGTACAGATGGATTATTTTAATATATTTCACAAATTCTTTTCTTGGTAAGGATTTTATAATCTTTGGGATACTCCTTTGAATTGTATCTTTAGATTCTATATAAATCTTTTTTAAAATTTAATCTTTTATTGAAAATTTCAGACACATATTAAAATAGATAGAATAATATAATGAATTTCCATTTACTCATCATCCAGCTTCAGAAATGATAAATTATGCCCAGTTTATTTCATCTCTACCCACCATTCCTCTCCGCCTATTACTTGGAAGCAAACCCACATGTCATATCTTTGCATCCATAAATAGTTCAATATTTATTTCTAAAAGATAAAAACATTAAAAAAATAATGGTATCACACCAAACAATAAGTAAATAAAATAACAATATTTCCTTAATATAAGAAAATATCTTGTTCACATTTCTTCAATAGTCTTATAAGTGATTTTGTCTAGTTATAGTGTTTGAATCAGAGTACAAATAAGTTCCCAACATTACAATGGTTAGGTGTCCATTAAGCTTTTTTTTTTAACATTTTTATTGGAGTATAATTGCTTTACAATGGTGTGTTAGTTTCTTATTAAGCTCTTTTAATCTATAGGTTTCTCCCTCCTCCCCCATCATTTATTTTCCCTTGCAATTTATTTATTGAAGAAACTAGACCCTTTATCTTTTGTAATTTCTCACATTCTGCATTTTTCTGCATGCCCTCTTAACATTTTAATGCCCAAGTCTGGAAACTGTTCTCTAGAATGCATCTGAGTAGGTTCCCATTTAAAGCTTATAAAATATACTTACGGAATGTGTTTGTAAAATCTGTAAGTTGGAAGAACTAATTTCCATCCTAAAGTCTTTTGAATTTAAGACTCTTATAGCCTTGATTATTTCAGTAAGAAGAAACCACTCTTGAAATAGGATTACATTGGGGGTAGACTTTAGTGATTCAGTTACACCGATTTTAGGTAGGATCTCATCAGATTTCGTTTTCACAGCTAAATGAAGAGTTTACGCTGAAAGTACATTCTGATATAATGGGGATCTCTTGAAATATTATTTAATACTTGCATAGAGCTTGGTTTATAAGATGTGCTCTTTATCGTGATACCTATATACTATTTTTTTGTTTTGATTTGTTTTTAAAAATTTTTACTGCTAAGGCTACTAAGGTTAAGATTTCCACTGCCTGCTTATCGATTTGTCTCTCATGATTGCAGGTCGAAGATGACAGTGATGCAGAGACCTATGGAGAAGAGAATGAAGAACAGGGAAACTATTCTAAAAGGAAGATAGTTTCTAACTGGGATCGATATCAAGATACTGAAAAAGAGGTCGATAATGAAAGTGGAGAATCCCAGCGGGGGACAGATTTCAGTGTTCTCCTCAGCTCTGCAGGTATGAATTCCAGTTGCACGCTTACTGCTTAGTGCTCTGAAAGTTGCATAGGCATTTGTGTTCCTTTTTAAATAGCATTTTAATAACTAGAAATTCATTGTTCTTTGGATTTTAAATTCAGGAAAGGACAGTGTGTCTAATGGTTGGCAAGGAAAAAGTGACATTTCTTTAAATGGAAATCTGGGTTTCCATGTACTGATGTAGAAAGACTTAAGTCCTGGTTGAAATGGATAAAAGGCTTTATAGGAATGAAAAATGCTAAACTATGCCCCTCTGAATTGGGTAGGCTGAGAAACAGAAGTGTTTTCTTTGATTTCAGAGGAATTAGTACTGAAGTTTATACAAAGCTTTACAAAGTTTCTAGCATATACGTTCTTTTTTCCTTTTACATATTAGTGGGTAGGCACATATTGGAGCCATATGTGTCTGAACACCGATACTTTTCTTTGTTGGTTTTGGACAGTCTTCTCTGTCAGCAAGGTGAGAAACTCATGCCTTCTTTGACCAGCTGTTTAAGATTGACTCTGTTGAGCAACGCACAGCAGTGTGAGGCCTGAGAGTAGTAACAGGAAATGGACCAGAGCTGGTTGTATAGAAGGCTATTCCCTACCAGCGTGTGGCATAAGAATTCAAAGGATAAATGGTGGATAGACTTTCGGTTTTCAGGAGTTACGGATGGGGAGTGGGTGGGAGGTGGATGTGCTTATAAAAGGGCAACACGAAGGATCCTTGCGGTGCTGGTACCGATCAATATCTTGATTGTGGTGGTGGACACACAAACTCTTATATACACACACATAAAAGTGAGTGCAAATAAAACGGGAAATCTAAATAAGATTGGTGGATTCCATCTATGTCAAATGTCATTTCCTGGTTGGGATATTATACTATAGTTGTGCAAAATGTTATCATTGGGGCCAACCGTGTAGGAGATCTTGCTGTGTTATTTCTTATAACTATCTGAATTTACAATTACCTCAAAAAAGTTGCCAGGTTAAAAAAAATTTAAAGGATGAAGCTATGAGAAACAGAGAAATAAAGTGAAAGTAGTATCTTCAGATAGTTGGCTTTGAATTTCTTCTTCTCCCCGACTTTTATGTTGCTGTTGAGTTGTACCTATCTCTTTTCTCATCTGCCTGTATTTTTGAATGCCTGCACCAAACGAAGTATCATAAAGTGGTGAATTGTCTTCCAAGTTACTAGAATAAACCCTTCGAGTAGGAAACGAAGAGGTAAGTGGAGACAGTATTAGATTTGGGTAGGAGAGCAGATTCAGCCTGGGGTCATTATGTTTATGCCACGTAGCGTAACCCCCTTGTGTGGATGATGGCATCCAACTCGTTGTTCAGGGACTGGTAGCTCATCTTTTTGCCACTCAGATGAGTGTTTCCCTCTTATTACCTGCATTTTGGCCAGTTATGGATTGATAAGCACTTTTATTCAAGATAGGAGAAGGATAAAATGTGGGCTGGTCAGTTTCAATTTTTATCAGCTGTTCCACTAAAAGATTTAGGGGGCAAATTGAAGTAGTGCATAAAATGAACATGTGGACTACCTACCAGTGGATTTAACTGAATCAATTGTGTAGTCAAGTTACTAGGACGGTATCTGGCAATAAAAGAGACTGCATAAATGTTTGAAAGCAATTCAGAATGCTAGTCTAATCCAACAGTTACGCACATTGGCTTATGATTTTGGTTATTTATTGTAGCGTTTTATTTATAACTTAAAGCCTGGCATGGTTTGGGTCTTATATGTATATTTTTCTTGTAGTCTGTCTTTGCTTACTGATTTCTTAAGCCGTTTGTTTATCGGTGATTAGTTTCTTGGGAGATGACAACTGTCACATCTTGATATGTGCTTACATTTCTTTCCCACTCTGCTGCTGATCTATCATTTTCTTTTCACTACAGCATAAGCCTGAGAAGAGCTGCCTTGCTTTCTTCCTCTATGGTGGGTAGGCTATATTGGATTACTTTTGAGAAGTGGCGTTCATTCTGTGATCATAAAATATTAAGAATGTCCTCTAGATAGGCTGACCATATTCCTTGGAATGATTGTGATTTTTTGTATACTGTCCTTATTTGTATAAATAAATATACAACCCAGAAAAAGTATCACTGACCATACTCCTTGGGATGATCCTGATTTTTTAGTATACTATCCTTGTTTGTATAAATAAATATACAATCCAGAAAAAACATCCTAGACGTGCACATCGTAAACTTTCCTAGATATTGCCAAAATGCTCTCCAAAGAGGAGATGAGCTGAACTTCCTAGTGTTTGCCGCCTTTGCCAATAAAGCACTGTTAGACTTTTTAAAAAAATTTTTATTGTGGCCAATTGATTGAGTGGTATCTAGTTGAGGTTCCTTCAATTATTGGAGCACCCACCATTTCCAGGTACCGTTTCAGAGGCTGAGCATACAGAAGTGAAACAGAACAGACACAAACACCTGCCTGGTGGAGTTGACATTCTAGAGGGTGGAGACACAGAATAAAGAAAAGGAAACTATGTAAGATGTCAAATGGATATAATTGCTTAGGGTAGAAATGAAGTGAGGAGGGGCCTTACAGTTTTAGAGAGGTGGCCAGAGAAAGTCTTACCGATAAGATGACATTTGAATAAAAGACCTGAGGAAGGTGAGAGAGCAGGCATTGAGGATATCTGTGGGAATAGAGTTCCCGGCAGAGGCGGGAGCAAGTTCAAAGGCTTTGCGATAGGAGTAAAGGAAACAGCAGAGAGGCCAGCGTGGCTGGAGCAAGGTGAGCAGGTAGGCGGTGAGGTCAGAGATGCGTCACGTGGCCAGATCACCTGGAGGCTTGTAGACCATTATAAAGATGTTGGCTTTTACTCAGAGTGAAATGTGCAGCCACTGGCGGGTTTTGAAGAGAAGAGTGATATAGCTAACTCTTGTTTTAACGGGATCACTCTGGCTGCTGAGTTGGAATAACCTGAAGACTGGTGAGGGAGGGAGCAGGTAGACCAGTGAGGCTATTGAAATACAGTTGTTCCTCGGTATTCATGGGGGTTTGGTTCCAGGACCCCCAGTGGATAACAACATCTGTGGATGCTTAAGTCCCTTACGTAAAATGGTGTAGTACAGCTAGTCCTCTGTTTCCGTGGGTTCTGGATCTGCAGATTTCTATCTGTGGTTGAATCCGCGGATGTGGAACCTGCAGATATGAAGGGCCGACTGCAACGCAGACAAGCACTGATGGTGGCTGGGGCTAGGGGTGATAGCGGTGGAGGTGGTAAAACATGGTTGAGTTTCGGATCTATTTTGGAAGAACTGCAAATGTAGGGTATAAGATCGGACTTGCAAATGTGGTGTATGAGATTAAAAGATGCACAAGGATGACGCCAAGATTGCGGCCTGCAGAGCTAGAAGAAGGGGTTTGACATTAAATGAGATGGATAAAACTATAGGATGTGCTCAGTTTGCACGTGTTAAAATTGAGATGCCAGTTAGGCATCTGTGTTAGTCAAAATCCTGTAGGAAATAGACGGTACACTCAGTATAATTATAAAGAAGTTTTAACGAAGGAATCATTTACAAAGTTACAGGTAGCATGTAGGGAAAGCACAAAGATAGTACAGCATTGGGAGGGCAGGTAAAGGCAGAGATGTTACCACTCCTGTTACTAGAACTCTGAAGGAGAGCTTCATGTGAGAAGTTTGCCTTGAGAGGATGAATCGCCTTTGGTCTAAAGATGTGGCCAGCAAAGGTGACTCTCCAGGGAGAGGGACAGGGGAATAAGTGCTCTGGTCTTAGACTCCTTTTTTCCTCCATTCTCCTGCCAAGGCTCCCCATAAGCCTAACCTACTGGAAGTCAGAAGGCAAGGGAAGCCTGAAGCTGTGATCCATGTAGATCAACCTCCTAGGGCAGAACAGAGAGGGGACGGGTGGAGAGTGAATCTGGAGTGGTAACTGCAAGAGACCCAGCACAACATCCAACAGGAAATATTGGAAATACCGGAAATATCAAGCATGTTGTTGGATAAAGGTATCTGGGGTTCGGGACCCGGGTTTGGACAGGAGATATACATTTGGGTGATGCTAGATGGTGTTTAAAGTTATGAGAATGCATGAGATGACCAAGGGAGTTATTGACTAGAAAAGTACTGAGCCCTGGGTACCACAGTGTCTAGAGGTTAGGGAAATGAGAAAAGAACCAGCAAAGGAGAATGAAGAAGGAATGAAGGAGTGTTTCCAGAAAGAAAGAGGGATCTGTGTCAAACACAGCTGATGAGAGCCAAGAATTGACAGTTGAATTTAACAACATAAGGTTACTGGTGATCTTAGTGACAGCAGTTTTGTTGGAGTGGTGGGATAAATTCTTTCTTGGATTCAAAAAGAATATGGAAGGAGAGACATTTGAGACAGAAAGTATAAACAACTATTAATATTGAGGAATTTTGTTTATAAAGGGAAGGAGAATAATGGGCTGGTGGAGGAAGTGGGTCAAAACATATTTTTTAAACATGGGAGAAGTAATTGCATGTTTATTTGTTGATAGAAAGATCCAGAAAAGAGGTCAAAAATAACATGAGAAGAGGTGAGAATTACTGGATCTGTGTTCTTTGGTCCACATGAGGTGATGGAATCGTTTGTACAGATGGAGCAATTGCCCACTGCCAGGGGCTGGGGCAGTTTTTCAACTGTAATTGGAGGAAACCCAGAATATTTGGGCATAGATATAGGTAGGTGGGTAGATATGATGGGGGCTTGAGGAAGTTCTCTTCTGGTTGCTTCTGTTTTCTTAGTGAAATGAGAAAGCTGTCAGAGTCAGGGAGGAGGTGTTGGAAATGTGAGGAGAGAGTAGAAGATAAATAGTTATCTATAGAAAACAAACTCATGGTTGCCAAAGGGGAAGGGAGGGGGATAAATTAGGAGTATGGGATTAACAAGTACAAACTACTATACATAAGATAGATAAGCAACAAGGATTTACTGTATAGCACAGGGAACTAGATTCAGTATCTTATAATAACCTATAATGAAAAATAGTCTGAAAAAATATATAACTGAATCCCTTTGCATACCTGAAACTAACATAATATTGTAAATCAACTACATTTCAATAATAAAAAAATACTAAAAAAGAAAGAAACAGCTGTCTAGAGAGTGGGAAATTGAATGAAATAGGAAAATGTGGTTTGTTTGCTGGGTGCTAATGGACGCCCACAGGAGGTTGATGGTCATGAATTTAAGGTGAGCAAAGGTGTGTTTTTCCCCCATTCACATTCTGCTGTATGGGTGCAGGTATGGAGGGATGGAGAGTAGGATTTAATCATGATTATATTGTTGTTCAGCCAAGCAAATGCAATGAAGTGAGAAACAGAAAAGGGGTGATTAGAATGATTGCCATTGCATTCAGGCTGGGTAAAGAGAGACATGCAAGCATGAGAGAGGTGAGGGGCAGAGGAAAGATAGTGGGATCAGTGGACTGTAGATTTCTCTGTGCAGAAGGATTGTTGACCTCCTTGAAGGGGTATGAGTCGGAAAGGGGGGAAGTGGTGGCCATAGAGTGGAGCATTTCAAGTTTGGGTTTAGTGGGGCAGAGGTTGTAAATGATGATAATGATATACTCTAGTATAAAAGCGTGAGTGAGTGGCTCTGAGCTGGCGTGGAGGGCTGGGTTGCTGCATTTCCTTGGCTAACTGTTGAGGCTGAGCATCTTTTTTTGCTGTGCTAGCTTGCTTCTATGAACTGCCTGCACACATTCTTTGACCATTTGGCTTGTTTGTTTCTTATTGACATATATTTTTAATATATTCTTGACATACATTTTTAATATATTCTTGATACTTATCTTTTGATGTTTATTTTCACAGATATCTTCTATTATGGGATTTTCTCTTACTTTTGTAATGGTATCTTTTGGTTCATGGTTTTATGTTTTAATGTAATTGAATTTATCATCTTTCTGTCTTACAGTATGTGTTGTTTTGTGCCTCGTTTGGGAAGTTCATCTTTCCCTCAAGATCACAAAGATATGTTCTCTTGTATTTTCTCTTAAAAATTCAAGTTTTGCTTTGTTTTCTGAAGAGTGTTAAATTTTATCAGTTGCTACATTCTTTCACAAACTTTAAAAAAAAAAACCTTATTGAGGTATTATTGACATATAAAAAGCTGTTCATATTTAACATATACAACTTGATGAGTTTGGGGATTAAGTTTGTACCTGTGAAATAGTTGCGGCCATAGAATGTCCATCAGCCCCCCAAATTTCCTCCCATCTGCTTTATCTTATTATTAATTTTGGTGGTAAGAACACTTAAGATCTACCCTCTTAGCAAATTTTAGGTATACAATACAGTCTTGTTAGCTACAGGTACTCTGCTGTGTAGTAGATCTCTACCGCTTACCTATCTTGTATAAATGAAACTTTTACGACCATTTTTAGATTAGTTGATTTTCAGTTTGGCTTTATAGAAGGTCACAGGCCTCTAAGTAGAACAGATCTGGATTTGAATCCTATTTTATCATGTTTCTGTCTAATCTTAGGCAATGCTATTTCTCTCAGTAGGAAGTGCAGGAATAGTAGGAAGTAAGTGTTTGATTTGATGATGTCAGCATCTTATCCCAAATTTACCACTGATTTTAGTTCTGCTTAATGTGTAACCAAGGTGCCTAGATTTAGTATTTATCTGAAATTTTTTGTTGATAGAAGCTTAGTTAACTGTGTTCAGTAAAATAAAGTCCAATTTCTTTTTTTCCTTGAATGTTAGACATAATAGCACTGGTTGCCAACAGAATTTATATATCTTTGTTTTCCTGAGAAATTAAAAGTTATCCTTGGGTATAATATAACTGACTTATTGAGTCTATTTCTTGAATAATCAGTGGTGGTGGTCTGAGTTACTAAACATTTAAAAGTTGGTGGCCTTAAGTTAAGTGATAAAACAGTCTTTTCCCCTTTCCAGCGCTTTGTTCCCTATAGTTATTAATCTGCTTTTCTCCCCCATCTCAGTGTCTGCCACGTGTCATGAAGAATCACCATTGCCATCGCAGTGTGTCATCCATGCTTGGTTTCTCAGTCTATGCTTTGGACTGTTCTTTAGACATTATTTCCTATTCCAGAATTAGCTGTGCTTTGCATACACCTCTGGTCCAGTTCTCAACTGCCATTTTGAAGGCAGACCTTTTGCTAAGAGTATACCTAGCTTAATGGGGTGTTCTTCTCCTAGTAGGATTTCCATTACAGTGGTGAATTTTTGTAGACCATGAATGAATTCAAAGAGTGAATTTCTATTTTGTACACAGTTGGTGTATATGTACGTTGGTATATTAACTTTGGAAAGCAGTTTGTCATTTTCCAGTAAAGTTGACACTCCAGTACTTCCAACCTTGGGAGATACTCTAGAGAAATCCTAGCACGTGTGTATCAGGAGACATGTGCATGAATGTGCATAGCTGTATTGTTCAGAAGAGTCACAAATGGAAGCAACTCAAATGCCCATTAACAGTGGGATGAGTACATAAATATTGTAAGTGGATGAATCTCTGAAACCTTATGTGAATACCTCCAAAATACCTCAGTATGATTCTATTCATAGAAAGTTCAAACACAACAAAAAGTAAACTGTGTTATTTAGGGATGCATGTTTAAATGGTAAAATGAAAATCAAGGACATGATTATTACAAAAATCAGGGCTGCAGTCACCTCCAGTGGAGAGATGAGGGGAAATGATTGGGGAGGGCGCATAGTAGGTGTGCGTGGGGGGTGGTAGGGAGGCTTCTGTGGCATCGGCGGTATTCTGTTTCTTGATCTGGATAATGGTTCCTTGTGTTTGTTTAATAATTCTTTAAGTTGTCTATATCTATTGCCTATTCTTTATGTATCTCTCTATACAAGGGGAAAAAAAAGTGTAAAAGTGGACTTCTCATGGTAGAATTTGTTACTACCGTAGACCATGGGAAACATTTTGGGAGAAGCAGCCGTTTTCAGCACCTTCAACCTGTGTCTTCAACATGCAGGTGCTTTTGCTTTGTTTGAGTTTCTGGCCAGGGGCAGTGGCATCTCATTTTTATAAATGGAGGATATGGGAAGGGTACTAGTTTGCTTGAAGTCCTTTTTCTGGTAGGATTGGGAGTCTTCAGACATCTGTTTAGTACTCTTTCTGGAAGCCTTCAGCTTATAGCTAATCATGCCTTCAGCTTTTCTTTTTGAACAGTATTCTTGCAGTTCTAGGTTATGTTTCAAAACCTTTGAAAATGGTACCATACTCTCACATTCAGGCATAAAAACTTCGATCTTTAAGCATTTTTTCTGCCTCCTACGTTTTTTTCAAATGGTGAGTTATTGAAAGCATGCCATATGCTTTATTTTCTTCTTTCAGATGTCACAGATAACCAGAGTTAGACAAATGTTTCCAGTGTGAGCAGGATGCACTGGGGCAACGTTGAAGATAAACATGAGGCAAACAGTCTTTTATGTGCAAGTCTATAAGCTGTTTATTTTAAGTGGAACAAATAAAAATGATTAGACTACAGTTTGGTCAGCATAGTTTTCTAGGTATATTTTCATTCAAAGCTGTTATAGGAAAAGCCCATCTATCCTATAGATGGGATGCTGACTGATTCGTGAATCATCGAATAAAGCCAACTAGACCTTCCAAAAAAAGCTACTATATATCTTCCTCAGTGTAACTTTATGAAAAGTTGATTTTGGGGGGAGATTTTCATTCTAATATTAGATTTTCTTGCCTCTGCATCCTTTTGCCAGCAATTAGACCGAAAGGGAAAAGAAGGCTGTCACTCTAGCAGCCTATATTTTTTCATTAAACTTTGAACCTTTTTTCCCATGAAGCAGCGGGACAGTTGAGTTGTATTTGCCCTCCTTGATTCAGTTCTTTTGTTTTTTTCTTTTTATTTGATATGTATTTTATTAGTTTTTGCTAATATATTCTTATATTACAAAGGCAATTTAGTGGAAAAACATTCCCTTTGATATTGGAATCATTTGAAATAACACAAGCAGAACTATCCATTAAAAAAATCTTTATTTGAACAACAACAACAAAAAGGTTAAAGTACACACACAGGTTAAAGCACACACACACACACACACACACACACACACACACACACAAACAAATCTTTCCTTTCTTACAGCTGGACATTGAAGTGGGTCTAATTTGATTTTCTTTTTTTCAAACCTCCAAAGATAGAAGCAGCTGAATACCTAGAAATTTGTTTGCTACCCTACTGGTCTCCTGCACCATTGTGTTTTCTACTGTTTTGATGAAGACTCTGGCTACTTTTACTCGTCCATCTGCTTCATGTTTATCATCACTGTCAATTTTCATTTTCTTGCTCTGAAACTGTAGTTTTCCTTAAACAGACCCAGCCTAGGCAGCTTTAATTCCTTCTCCTTTTCCTTAAATCTGTGACCTTTTGATTTCCATTTGTTGAGGGATTCTGGTTGATCCACCACGATTTTTTTCAGGGCTGTGTTTTATCTCTCCTGGTACTCCCCACCTCTCTTCTTTGTTCTCTAATTGGAGGTTACCATTATTGGCTTCTTCGGCTATATCTAGTGCTGCTTTAGCTTTCTCATGAAATAGAATTATTTCTCTCTTTTGCACCTTTGATGAAATCTATCCACTTTATTTCCCCACAATTTGAGGAAAGGAAGTGTAGATCTTCTCTACAGGTCGGATCATCTAAGTCATCCAAAAAACTCAGCAAAAACCTAATCTTTTCTTCTAGAGATTTCATTTCAGCATTTATAGCACTGCTGTTTTTCTTCTTGTTTAGCTCTCAGTTTAGCATACTTTATTTTGCCTTCTCTCTCTCTCTCTTTTATTTTTTTGCAAATTAATCTTTCTCGAAAAGTATTAGAGAGTCTGTCTTTATGCTTTTGGTCAGGGGTCTCTGTTTCTCATTTGAATATTTTGTTCTTGACCTTTATCTTCTAATCTTTCTTTTGTCACCAAGGGTTGTACCAGTTGAGAAGCCTTTTACATAAATGGATCTGTTCTTACATCATTTTTTATGGTCATCAGTCATCAGACATTTTATACTCATCAGAGAGAGTTTTGCATGGAGAGCTTCTGATTTTCGCTTTATCTTTATTTATTTTCATGGGTTTTGACTTTGATTTTCTTACTACTTCTATTAAAGTCTGAGGGATTTTAACCTGTTGAATTATATTATCTCCAGAGGTACCCAGCTTTCATCCAGTTTGATCTGTTCCCTAAAAAATTTGTCTTATGGCAAATTATAGTCAAATAACACTTGGTTCGATGACTGATTTGGGTCCCAGAGCAGCCATTTTTTCACCACCACCATTTTTGGCTGTTGTTGCCGTCTTCCTGAGCCCAGTCCTTCAGAGCTGAGCCGCAGTGACTGAAATGTCTCAAGTTCATTTTATGAACTGAATGTTTATTTAGACTATTAGATAATTTAGATTATTCTTACTAGAACTTTTCCTGAGAGAACATTATTGAATCTTTTTGGATTTGACTTGTATTCCAGATACTGTTCTGGTTGATAAATGTCTAACTGGCTACATCATCAAATCTGCATGTTACATTCTAACAGCATCTAGCATATTCCTCTCAACTCTGCTGTCTACCCTCTCAGTCTCTTTATTCATGTGGACTCATACTTCGCTTTAAAAAATTACCCTCATATAAAAGAGGGTTTTGGGAAGCAGAGCAAATAAATGCTCATGATCAATGTCATATTTAAGTGGAAGTTGATAAGTTCTCTTTACTTGCTCTAGAAAGAGACAATAAAAGAGTTATTTTGGTAAAGCCTTTAATGAAGGTCAGGGTAGAACCTCTTCTAATATGAATAGCATGGAACATGAATTTAAAGGCTATGAAAAGGGCAGACATAACCATAGGATTGTGATAACAAAGTCGTCTATTTCAGTAAGTGTACCCAAAGTGTTGTATGTGTGTTTTGGTTGTAGAATGGAAGGTGCATTGGATTGATGGATGTCAGCTGAACTGTCTTGGTTCTGGTTGTCACTAACTACGTGCCCTTGAGGGAGTAAAACTCTCGGAACTTCCTTTTTTATTTTTTTAAACTGTAAAAAATAATACCTGCCTTGCTTTAATCCAGGATGGTTGTAGGGATCATGTAGAACTATTAAATAAACTATAAAGTGCTGTAAAAAGTTAATTATTTTATAGGAAAAGACAAGCAAACTGTTGGGGTAGATACACAGTGTAAGTGTGACAATTGAGAAAATCTAGTGGTATTTAAAATCATGCCATTAACATGGGAGCATCATTAAAGTAACAGCATAATGCTGACATATATAATTAGAATATAAAACACCATGGCCATTAACTCGTTTTCTCTTATGGGATTTGTTGACCTCTTTCAATCTCTACAACTACAGAGGTGACACAGGGAACTTGAAAGATGATTAAAAATGGGAAAAATTGGATCTGTGATGAAATGTTTATGATGCTAAGGAAAAGAAGTCTGAGAAGTGATTTAATAATTATGTCATATGTGTTCCAGGCCCTAAAGACAGTGGAAAAAACCAAATGGGCTCAAGTAAAATGCAAGGGAAATAGATTAGATATTCATGTACATTTTTTTTTTTTTTTTTTTAAACATCTTTATTGAAGTATAATTGCCTTACAATGGTGTGTTAGCTTCTGCTTTATAACAAAGTGAATCAGTTATACATATACAATATGTTCCCATTTCTCTTCCCTCTTGCATCTCCCTCCCTCCCACCCTCCCCATCCCACCCCTCTAGGTGGTCAAAAAGCACTGAGCTGATCTCCCTGTGCTATGCGGCTGCTTCCCACTAGTTATCTATTTTACATTTGGTAGTGTATATATGTCCATGACACTCTCTTACCCTGTCACATCTCACCCCACCCCCTCCCCATATCCTCAAGTCCATTCTCTAGTAGGTCTGTGTCTTTATTCCCGTCTTGCCACTAGGTTCTTCATGGCCTTTATTTTTTTTTTTTTTTTTTCCTTAGATTCCGTATATATGTGTTAGCATACTGTATTTGTTTTTCTCTTTCTGACTTACTTCACTCTGTATGACAGACTCTAACTCCATCCACCTCATTACAAATACCTCCATTTCATTTCTTTTTATGGCTGAGTAATATTCCATTGTATATACGTGCCACATCTTCTTTATCCATTCATCTGTCGATGGACATTTAGGTTGCTTCCATGTCCTGGCTATTGTAAATAGAGCTGCAATGAACATTTTGGTACATGACTCTTTTTGACCTATGGTTTTCTCAGGGTATATGCCCAGTATTGGGATTGCTGGGTCGTATGGTAGTTCTATTTGTAGTTTTTTCAGGAACCTCCATACTGTTCTCCATAGTGGCTGTATCAATTTACATTCCCACCAACAGTGCAAGAGTGTTCCCTTTCCTCCACACCCTCTCCAGCATTTATTGTTTCTAGATTTTTTGATGATGGCCATTCTGACCGGTGTGAGATGATATCTCATTGTAGTTTTGATTTGCATTTCTCTAATGATTAATGATGTTGAGCATTCTTTCATGTGTCTGTAGGCCATCTGTATATCTTCTTTGGAGAAATGTCTATTTAGGTCTTCTGCCCATTTTTGGATTGGGTTGTTGGTTTTTTTGTTATTGAGCTGCATGAGCTGCTTGTAAATCTTGGAGATTAATCCTTTGTCAGTTGCTTCATTTGCAAATATTTTCTCCCATTCTGATGGTTGTCTTTTGGTCTTGTTTATGGTTTCCTTTGTCATGTACATTTTGTACATGAGATGTTAACTGGGCATCTAAGGGAGAGTTGGGGAATCATCCTAATTGGAAATCTTTCAGAATAGATATGGTCTCATTTGACTGGAATGGATCCAACAATTGTCCTTCCTGTGGCACAGGGACAGGCAAGGTGATTTATCAAGGAATTTAATTTTATTATTTATTTGTTTGGCTGTGCCTCTCGGCTTGCAGGATCTCAGTTCCCCTACCAGGGGTTGAACCGGGCCACGGCAGTGAAAGCGCCGAATCCTAACCACTAGGCCACAAGGGAACTTCCAGGGAACTTTTTTTAAAATCCTATAATTCTGTTCTCCTGGCTTCTTTAAATTTTGCAATGATTCTATAGCATTTTAGTCAAGTGCATTAAGTTAACACTTCCAGTGTTCTCAGAAGGGTTAGGCTTAAAATAAGTAAAGGGTGTGTGTGTAAATGGATCCCTGTGGCCATTAGTGACCCTGTGACAGCAAATGACCTTAAGCTAACAAGCTGATGGCAATAAGTACTGCCATTTCCTGAATACCATCCAGGTGCAGGATGTAGGCTTTTTTCTATATCATTGATTCGGAACGGTAACTACAGGGTAGATTTCATTATCTCTACATGTGTTGAAATTAAGCCTTACAAACAATGTTAAATAATATATGCAACATTCACACGTCTAATATGCAGCAGAATAAGGATTCCAACTTAAGTATGCCTGGCTTCAGAGTTGGTATCTTTCCCATTTGACACTATCCATTAAAGTCTACATGTACAACATTATCTAAGATACACGTTCTCTTGTATATCTGTCTCTGCAAAAGGAAGCTTTATTGTTGACACTTGGTCTGCATCTTGGGAGAGGGTTTGTGATTGGTTGAGAAGCTGCCATGGGGCTGGAGGCAGAAGTCCAGAGGCCAGGGAGCTGCAGCAAGGCCTTAGAAGGTGCCGCCCCTGGAGGCTTCTAGCCATGCTTACGGCTGAGCGTTTCAAAGAGGCCTCACCCAGCCCTGCCTCAGGCTGGCCCGAGGAGGTTGCTCAGGTGGTTGTCCTTCTTGATGAATTTCACCTCGTTGTCCAGGAAGTGTTTCTCCAGGAAGTCAAAGAGATGGGAGTCTCTGTGGGCAGAACCCAGGGCATGCAGCTTCAGCAGGACCCGGTTCAGGGTTTCCTCTAGGGCCAGGGCCCCTTCCTTGCCACCCAGACTGTGACCTCACTCATCCTGAGGCCGCTTCTTCATGTCCTGGACGAGGACTCAGCTGCAGCCTTGCTTCTGGATCTTCTAGAGATGTTTGGTGCCCTTGCATTTTTCCGGCAGCTCATCGCCAGCGACACTTTTGCAGCTGGAATGGAAGCCCAGAGAGAGGGAGGTATAGGAAGCCCACAGATGCAGGTTGATCAGGTGGGTAATAGCAGCTTTGACCTGGTGGAAAAATTCTGGTGGATCTGGGAGCTCATGGTTGATTGGCAACAAGGAGCTAAGCACAACATCTGGGGTTAGCTGTTGTGGGAAGCAAAGGATGGCAAGAAGATGTCCTGGAGGCTGCAGCTGGAGAGGGGGTTTGAGGGGTGATCAAGAGGCTGGAGGAAGGGGGCAAATCCTGGGTCTGTTCCACCTAACACTGCTGAGGCAAGAGACAGGTCCAAGGACTGCCTGGTGCTGTTGATTCTTTTGGTTAAAACAAAAAGCCAATATCAAATGAATTTGATGGAAAAAAACTCAAATATATATTTTCCATCTGAAAGGTGACATTAACTCAAAAGATTAAAACCCATACAGGATACTGCGTTGTATATTCTTAGTGTACTGTCATACTTGAAGGGAGTGGAAGGAATACCTTCGCATGATTTGTTATGAGAATACTACATCTGTCTCAGCATTTTCAGTTAACCTAAGAATGGAACTGATGCTAATGAAATATCGATATATACTGCTTAATTTAGTGACTGAGTGTGGTGTACATTCCCCACATAGCTTTTCATAATCTGTGGTGGGAATTCCTCTTGGAAATTAAATCTGTATCTTACATGTGTCACTGGCACTTGTGGAAGGGACGTAATAGTCACGTGGTCATTATCTATTATCCCTTAAATATTGCATCCTGTGTATTGTACATAGAGGGAGATGTTTCAGTGTTAATGACACTGCTAGTCTCTTAAAATCATGAAGTTTGAGAAAGTTTGTTTTCTTCATCTATTCATCTGTCATTTACTAAGTAGATAATTTACGTGGTTTTAATATTTACCTTGAGAATTCTGTGACAGTAGAGTTTTCTGCCTTGTTTTTATACAGTTTAGTCTTTATGAAATTTTATATTGAAATTTGAGGTTATCATGAATAACTTTGGATAACCAAAATTAGTAGAATTCTAAGTTTGTTGTCATGAATTTCTACCTCCATGGTGGGAATGCAGCGGGAATCACATCTGTCAGAAGAATCCTTGGAGGTAATTTTTTCATTATCTTTTATTTCCTTTCTTGAGTTTCTATTTTTGAACATTTTCTAGAAATAAAGAGAATGAAGCTTAAGGAGATTAAGTGACTGTGTCCATGGTCTTGATATTGAGCAGCTGTCTTTGGCTTCAAACTCAGGATTTCTAACTGGTAGTCATTCATTTAGCAAACACTTAACAAGTGTCTACACTGTGTCCCATGTCATGCCAGGTGTTAAGGGTACAGAAATGCCTAAAACATTCCCTGTGATTGAGATTATTGTTGGACCCTCCTACACTGTTGGTGGGAATGTAAACTGATACAGCCACTATGGAGAACAGTATGAAGGTTCCTCAAAAAACTAAAAATAGAACTACCATATGATCGAGCAATCCCACTCCTGGGCATATACTGGGAGAAAACCATAATTCAAAAAGACACATGCACCCCAGTGTTCATTGTAGCACTATTTACAATAGCCAGAACATGGAAGCAACCTAAATGTCCATCAGCAGAGGAATGGATAAAGAAGATGTGATACATATATGCAATGGAATATTACTCAGCCATAAAAAGGAACGAAATAGTGCCATTTGCAGAAATGTGGATAGACCTAGAGACTTTCATACAGAGTGAAGTAAGTCAGATAGAGAAAAACAAATATTGGATAATATCGCTTATATGTGGAATCTAGAAAAATGGTACAGGTGAACTTATTTGCAAAGCAGAAACAGACACAGATGTAGAGAACAAACTTATGGACACCAAGGGGGGAAGGTGGGTGGCATGAATTGGGAGATTGGGATTGACATATACACACTACTATGTATAAAATAGACAACTAATGAGAACCGACTGTATAGCACAGGGAACTCTACTCAGTGCTCTGTGGTGACCTAAAGGGGAAGGAAATCTAAAAAAGAGGGGATATATGTATATGTATAACTAATTCACTTTGCTGTACATCAGAAACTAACACAACATGGTAAAGCAACTATATTCCAATAAAACTTAATTATAAAAAAAAAAAGATGATTGTTGGGAGAGGCAACAGGGGTCCTGAGCATTCCTGCATGTTCCTGTTGGACAAGCCAAGAATGTGGGACCCTGACCGCTCTCTCTACCTGAGGCAAGAAGCAACCGTGAGGGATGAGGTAACATCTCCCCCAGGCAAAGGTCAGGCTTGCTTCCACTTACTGTAAGAGCAGTGAGTCTCCTAAGCTTGGTGTTCCTTTCCTGTAACATGACCCATAGCATGTAGAGGATTCCACGATGGGCTCTTTGAATTACTGCTCTGAGGCAGAGGGGGCCTGAGAAACCAATGCAAACGAACATGAAGCTTTGGCCTTGAGTAATCATGTCCTTGGTCTCTGATCCAGGAGTCTCATGTCTTCTGCCAGCATCCATGGAACAGTAATAGGCTAACTTATTATCTTACAAATAGGATAAAATCTCAGACCCTGAATAGTACTTGGCAAGTATCAATTGTGGGAAAATACAGGTGAGAAAACGAACAATTACAGTTCAGTGTGGGCAGCACAGAACTGTGGAACAACCAAGGGAGGACACCCAGTTCATCTTGGGAAGGTCAGGGAGGCTTTTCTGAGTGCATTGCTCTTGACCCGATCATACTGGATTGTGTGTCTATTGAGGGTAGATCTTTTTATCCTCAGTATTTGGCACGGTACACAGCACATGGTTCGTGACTATAAGCTTGCTGAATGGGTGAATAAACTGTTATTTGTAGCTGCTGGTTGTGATTTCATCAGTGGTTCATATATTTGCTACTACGGTTTGTCTCCTTTTTAAGAACTATAGTCCTGGGAAGATAGTCTTCAATGAAAAGCAACTCACTTTGACGCCTAGCATAAATCTGTTCCAACAAGTGAGGAAGGTGGTCAAGTTGCAGGATATCTTGCATGTGGATTCATTTAATGCTAAGTAATATTAAGGCCCAATTATTTGTTTTTTGACTTTTTAATTTTCTAATACTACTTAGATTTTTCAGAAGAGTTGCAACAATACTTCCCTTATACCCTTCACCTAGCTTCCCCTAATGTTAAATAACATCTTAAATAAACGTGGTACCTTTATCAAAACTAAGAGATTAATGTTGGTATACTACAGACTTTATTTGAATTTCCCCGTTTTCTCCCCACTGATGTGCTTTCTTTGTTCTAACTCAGGATACCACATTGCATTCATTTATCTCCTTAGTCTCCTCTAATTTGTGACAGTTTTTCAGTCTTTTCTGGACACTTTTGAAGAATAGTGGTTAGGTATTTCATAGGATCCCTCAGTTTGGGTTTTTCTGATATTTTCTGGTGATTGGACTGAGGTTATGGAGTTTGTTGGGGGGAATACCACAGAGATGGCGTGCCTTTCTTGTTGGCATACATGCTATCAATGTGACATTACTGATTGTGTTGACTCTGATCCCTTGATGAAGATGGTATCTGTCAGGTTTCTCCACGGTCAAGTTACTTCCTACTCTCTGTTCACTAAGTCCTCCTCACACTCAAGGGGATGGGAATTAAGCTTCACCTACGCAGGGGAGGAGTGTCAAGGAATTGGTGGGCATATGTTAAAATAGTGACAGTAAATAATAACTATCTTGGAAATATTTTTAGGTTATGCAAATGTCCTGTTTCTCCTTAAAGGCTCAGGAGAACCAGTTCTCTCAGAATGAGGCCAAGAATTGCCTGGGACAAAGCATTTATATTAATTGTATGGGGTGAATGAGGGTACATTTGTTAAACAAGGTAAAACATCAATCATTGATTTTAATTTCTTCATTAATCAGTTACAAAATGCTTATTTATCTCTGAGGATGTGTTGGTTACCAATTAAGAAGGTACGTATGTATGTGTGTATATATATATGTATGTGTATGTATGTGTGTATGTATGTGTACTTATGCATGAGTGTATATGCGTGTTTGTGTGTGTGTGTGTGTATATATATATATATGTATATATATATGAATAGCTTCATTCCAAATGACTTGTATACATGTCTAAAGTCCATTGATCAGGAAAACTTCATTTAAAGAATAGATAGATATATATGTATAACTGAATCACTGCTGTACACCTGAAACTAACACAACATTGTAAATCAACTACATGTCAATTAAAAAAGAAACTTTGTTTAATGTTGTGCTTCTTGTGCAAGAGACTGTCTTGATGTCCCATGCAATCAGGAGGTGCAGTCTTCCAAAAGTTACTCTAGCAGTTGATAGATGAGAGGGAGGCATGCTTCAGGGAGCCAGCAGTCATCCCAGCACATACCACCTATGTGGCTGATCTTCCATGGAAGTTGGGGTAATTCTAGGGTAGCCTTTGTTGCCCCGGGTGCTGTCCAAACAGGGGCTGGTCCAGAGAGAGAATCTGTTTAATGTGTCTTTAGATTGATAAGGGGAAAAACATCCTGACATTTTGACGTATGACATAACCATTTATCCTTACTGCTATTCTCAGCAGCCCCATAATCTGAATGTATTCTTGCTTAGATATTTGAGTTGAGTAAGAGAAAATCTGCAATAGTATTTGGTACAGTGCTACAGTGCTAGATATGGGTAAGGACTTACAGCATTTAAAAAAAATTTGTAAGATCTTAAAAAAATATATGATCACCATTTGGCAGTGATCAAATCAAATTGAATTTGACCACTGGACTGAAATTTGGTCTCTTAACCATATGTTACTGCTTTGCTCCAGAACAGATTTTAGTGATGAGCTATTGTCAGGAATACGTTCATTTCTTTTTTCTTTCTTTTTTTTTTTTGCAAAGCACAGCATTTCTAATTCTTGGTGTCATCAGAGTAGGGTTTAGATGAGAGGAGGGGGTATTCTTGCAGGAATTTGCAATGGAGAAGGCAACATTGTTGTGATATGTTTTGGGGCCATTTCATATTAATTTAGGTTAATAACAATATCTGCCTTAATTTGGGGTGGAGGGGGTAGATGAGGTGTAGACACAAACAAATTCAAATTTCAAACAAAACGTGTTAAAATAGTTCTTATTTGTAGAGCACTTGGCCAGGTAGTTGGTACTTTATGTACAACATTCTATTTAACTTCAAGATAACCCTGCAAGGTCGATATTGGACCGTTTTACAAATGAGGCAAATTAAGCTCAAGGAAGTTAGATAATTTGCCTAATGTCACATCACTAGTACATGGTGAAACTGCAGTGTAATTTTCTTATCAGCCTGATTCCAAAACCCATCACTATTCTTTACTGAACTCTTACCTTCTGACTATGCATGCAGTTGGCTGTGTGGCAGTAGTCCCTTTTGGTATATTGTATAGAAAATGAGTCATTTCATGGTCTGGGAATAGTTATGTCCCACCCCCTTGCCCCCCTTGTAGTAAAAACAAACAAAACTTTTAGCTACTTTAAAAAAGTTATCTTTGTTGTCTAGTTTGTTGCCTTTTGATCTGCTCATGAGAATGGAAACATTACTCTTATCACCTGCTACTTGTTTCATTTATACTGAAAAGTATGGAAAAATAGGGATTTACTTCAACTATCTGACTTATTATGACAGAGGTACTCGGGAGCTCTAACACGGAAATGAGTTTTTCTTGACTGTTGATAATTAGCAACTCGAGCAAGAGGATAATTATGTGTTAACCTATTTATGCAGTGTATGTGTAAATGAAATTCATCTGCTTCATATTAGGAAAATTGACAAGGCATCACTGTTGTTAATATTTTTCACATTACCCTCTTGGATTTTTAATTTGGATGTCTTCTTATAATTTTGAGAGAAAATCCAAAGGGATTGTTGCCAGGGCTTAGAGGAGTCTTGGAAAAAGTTGATTGTAATATTTACACATAAATTCACTGTAACCTCAGTAGGCCGTTGAGCATTTTTACAACTTGATGATCCCCATTTTAAAGTGAGAGAGTCCTTATTTGCAAAGCATTTCTGAATCCCAGGTTAGTCTTTTTTGAATTCTGATTGGAGGCAGTCGTGATGTCATTTTTAGGATAGGCTGGAGTTACCTATATGAGAACTGTATCATTTCCCTTATATTTATTTATTTATTTGGCTGCGTTGGGTCTTCGTTGCGGCGTGCGGGCTCTTCATTGTGGCGCACAGGCTCCTCTCTAGTTGGGGCGTGCGGGCTCCAGAGTGTGCGGGCTCAGTAGTTGCGGCATGTGGGCTTAGTAGTTGTGGTGTGCAGGCTCTAGAGCATGTGGGCTCAGTAGTTGCAGCGCATGGGCTTAGTTGCCCTGCAGCATGTGGGATCTTAGTTCCCCAGCCAGGGATCGAGCCCGCATCCCCTGTATTGGAAGCGCAGTGTCTTCACCGCCAGGGAAGTCCCTAAATGCCTCTTTAAATGCCCCAGAAGGAGTATACTTTAAAAGCCTCAGGGATCTTAACCACTGGACCACCAGGGAAGTCCCTCCCTTATATTTTGAAGTCAGAATGGTATTGCACATTAGTAGTTTTCATTACTGTTCTTGATGCTTTAATTTGCTTATGGTGTAAATGGAATTTGGGAACAGCTAAGGGACTTGCCTATACCTCTGTTCAGAGCGGGAAGTAATTTTGGGCTCTGTGTATAGCTAATGATAAATGGGCCAAGTTGTGGGACCAGTTTTATCATTAGACCTCTGCCCCTTTTTTTTCTCTGTGGTGTTCCCTTTTCTTTCCCATTTAGGTACTTGACCACCTATTGTAATGCTCAAGGCTTTTAGGTACTCATTTACGCTTTGCCTGCTCTCAGGGTACCTCTCCTAGGAAGCCCATTTGTGTATGTTTGATATTCATACGTCGTGCTCATATCATATATGACCATCAGGCCACAGTTGGAGAAATCAGAGGGAGTGTTGCTTGAGGGGCAGTCCATTGGAGTGTTCATGTGAGGGACTATACCAGGACACCCTTATATAAGTAAAGCAACAGGTAGCGTGAAATCATTTTAGAGCAGGCTGCTGGGTGAGGTCTTGTCAAGTTAAGACATTCCCGGTACACCGGTACTTAAAAGGTAAGCTACTAACAAAAAGATATTATTAAATTTGGTCTGTGTAGGAGTGTGCATGTGTCAGCTATACAGTATAATTCCTAAAGAAGAATTTGCTGTTCCTGATGTAACTTTAAAACAATGTGTCTTCAGCTCTGCGTGTTTGATTTTCTTGTGCCTCATCTCTACTGTGCCCGGTTGCTATGAGCCGTACCTCGTTTACTGTGGGATCATTAAAAAAAAAACAGTACTTATTCAACCAGAATATCTTAAGTCTTTGCCCCTGTTATTCTTATGCTCTTTTTTTTTTCCTTTAACACTCAAAATCATAGTGAAAAAGTGAGTTGTTTCTTTTTTTGAAACCCGGAGAATAGAGAATTAAGAACTATCATTACATAATGAATTCATAGCTAAAAACAAGCAAGGACTCACCTGAATGGTTTCTTCTAATAACCGGTCTTAAATCTCTTGGGTTGCTCCTGCTATTCCAGTAATCAGCAGCTGACATAAACATATACAGCCACGCATAAGTCGCTTTTTTCCTGACCACTTCAAGTCCCTATTGCTTTTTCACATGTACCCTTTAAGATCCCCAAGGGCGACAAACTAACAACTCTTTTTTATTTTTATTTTTTATTTTTTACTTTTTTTTTTTTACAACTCTTTTTTAAAATGAATTTTTATTTTTTTAATTTATTTTAAGTTTTTATTAAATTTTTTTTTTTTTGGCCATGCTGCATGGCTTGCAGGATCTTAGTTCCCTGACCAGGGATTGAACCCAGGCCCCAGCAGTGAAAGCACCAAGTCCTAACCACTGGACTGCCAGGGAATTCCCCAAACTAACTACTCTTAGTTGAGTGAAGTTAGTTTGTTTTGAACTTTTGATGTCTTTTTCCTCATTCTTCAAGGGGCATCATAGAATGTACACCCTGAAACAGTCTTAGATATCGTTTGGTCCAAATCTTTCACTTTTCAAATTGGGAAACTGAGACCCATATAAGTTGGGGTTTAACCTAAGGCCATATAGGTATTTGTTGGAGATGAATTGCTCAGATAAGTATCTTTTCTGAAGGCTCATAAGATAGAGTGGTTTCCAAATCATAGCAGTAGACATCCCATTGAATTCCAGTTTTTATTTGGAAAGGAATTTGAGTTGATTCCTTGGGGGTCGTGTCCTTGGGGTAAACAATAATCAGACTGGTATGTAGAGAGAAAATAGAGATCATTTTTTTCAGAGTTAAAAATGGTGAATATTCTCAAGTATATAAACTTTCCCAAACATATTCATATAGAATGAAGAAGAAACCTGGAGTACCATGCAAGCCAAAAGTTCCATCTATTGCCTGATTTTTGGCTGTCTCGTTTTGCTACCCCTACTCTCTACTCTTGCCTGACATGGATATATATCTTTTTCCTCTGTCCATTTTCCACATTTGCTTTCGTTATACCTGGGACTTCAGTATAGAAGTGAATATTACTGATTAGTTTCCATGTTTGTGATTTATATCCTTCTAATGTTTCTTGGGTGTAGGAACCATGGGAAAGGAAAAAACAGGCTGATTTCTGTTTTTCTCAGACCCTTTAAGGACCAATTTGTACAACTTACTTTTCATTTGGTACTTTTCCCAGTTTTTAAAATGTACTTCTTTTCCTTTTTTTTTTTTTTTAAATCTCATAGAGACTTCTGTCTGCAATGGATTTACCACAGTCTAGTTCCCCAACATGTTCAGAGGCTGTTTGGGAAATACTAATAATACGTAAGTGCCACTTTGATCAGAATGGCCAGTCTATATTGGATCTCTGCCTACAGAGAGATTTTCTTCTCTCATCATCTACTCTGATCCCCCAGTCTTTCTGGACCAGTTCATTTGTAGTTTTAAATAGAAGCAGTGAATTTTGAACCAGTCTTTCTGATTGAAGCCTGGCAGCTTTAACAGATAGGACTCACTTACCTGAAGATCTTATTATTGGAAACATAGAGTAATAGAGCACCTGTGATTCTCCATTCATAGAAATAGCGTTTCAAGGTTCAAAATTGCACAGAGATATAGGGATGTAATGAAAAGGAAAATATGCATGGGCCATCCTTTCTTTCAAAGTGTCCTTGAGGAGAGAGAACATATGAATTGTGCTCAGTGAAGCCACTGGGCTGGGATACAACAGCCTGACTCTTAAGTATGCTGTCAGAGCCTCCTAACGAGAGAGAAAGTGAATGTGTAAAATTGGAACTTATCGTGATGTGCAGTATTTGATGTTTGGTGGATAAAAGCAAGCGGAGAGTAGGAGGAGGTGGTGAGGAGGGGAGGGTTTGTCTGAATCTGTCTCATTTTCAGCATTTGTTGATATGTTAAATCAGATGATCTTTCTATGGTAACAGTATACCAGAAACAGTATCTTTTTTTTAAAAAATTTAATCTTTACTTTATATTGGAGTATAGTTGATTTACAATGTTGTGTTAGTTTCAGGTGTACAGCAAAGTGAATCAGTTATACATATACATATATCCATTCTTTTTCAGATTCTTTTCCCATATAGGTTATTATAGAATACTGAGTAGAGTTCCCTGTGTTATACAGTAGGTCCTTGTTGATTATCTATTTTATATATAGTACTGTGTGTATATGTTAATCCCAAACTCCTAATTTATCCCACACTCCACCTTTCCCCTTGAGAAACAGTATCTTTCAAGGGGTGAGAGTATTGTAGCTCACTCCCAATTGTTATCCTGAAGGAAGGCTTCCTTGTCTCCCTGTAAGAAGTCCAGCCTTACATTCCTTTTAAACGCGGTTCTTCTGGGTTTTGTTTTATTTTGTTTCTAAAAAGGGGAGTGGCTGGATTTTCCGACTGTCTTTCGAGCGAGGAGATGCTCATTTTCAGTCTTCCTAGCTCTTTGGTACTGACTTGAGCCAAAAATGCAGTTTTTAAAAACACAGTATTAACCTTACCATACCTAGTTCATGCCTTTGTGACCACAAGTTGAGGTATTTCTTTTCTACATAAGAAATCACTGTTGAGGCTTGGTTTCCTTCCCAAGGGACCCTGTAATATTGATTATTTTACTTCTACCCAGGATGTTACTATACCATAGGAAGCTGATGCAGTGGGGAGGTGAAAGAAACTAGCCTATGATTCTGTTATCAAGGACATTTATTTCAAAAGTTCAGCTGGGCATCTGAGACAGGAAGGGTACAATAAATTTTAAAAAAGTCTTTATCTCTGCCTTGGTATTTATATTTATTTAAAATATTTGTAATGAAGATAGTTCTATAAAGAATAATTAAGTATCCTTCTGATACTTAAAAACCTTAATATAGATGTAGAATTATAACTAGCTCCTAATATGCTTATCTTAGAGAAAACAGTTGTATTGCCTATTGGGAGGTTTTCTTCACAGATCTATTTATGGAGGGGACATAAAATCTGATGCAAAGATGGCAAAAATTGATACTTGCTAAAGCTGGGTGGTAATTACATGGGTACTGGCTGTCTGTTTGAAGTAATTCAAAGTAAAATATTAAAAATAAATAGAATATCAAGATATATTTCAAAGTATTTTAAAACGTTTTAGGGGGAAAAAGACTTTGCTCACTTGGGAGATTGGCTTCAAGATAGGAATCATTTGAGATTTTGGAATAATAGTTGTGCGAATTCCTTAGTAAATAGGAAATAGTGCTGGAGATGATCAGTGAATGGAAATGAATAAATTATTACATAACCAGTGTGTCACTGTGATTGAAATATGTTTTTTGGGGGATGGAAAATGATATTTCCTCTTGGAAAAAATCAAAGGTTGCTTTTATCCACTATATCCTGCTAGATATAAAATTTAGTTGTGTATGATTTGTAGTTTAAATACTTGAGCCCTGTCTCATTCTCAAAGTAAATTACAGAGCCCACAAACCTGGAATAAACTGACGGTAACTAAAATGGTTGGCACAATGTTATCAGTGAAAGAATATTATAGAGGAAGCTTCTTGGACTTCCAACATTTAAATTCTGTTGATTTCTCACACTGCATTTTGACTCCTTTTATGACATATTCTCACTCTTTGATTTCCATGCCTTACTTCTTGATTGTAAACGATATAATTTTCTGAGATTTTGTTAATTTTAGTTACTTCTGTGATATCCCAACCCAAATTACAGATGTTTAGTCCATGTTTATCAGCTTGTAATTTATTTGACTCCTTGGTCTTGGTTGCTTGATCACTGTAGAGACAACAGAATAAATGAGTAGCAGTCTGCATGTCTAGCCAGCACTGTTTTGCAATGTGTGCCCACTTGGACTAGCAAAAGCTAGGACTTGACACGACTCATTTCAGGAATTTTAGGTAAGAGTATTTGGCAGTGTCTGTACGGTTTTAAATGTGTGTATTAAAATAGAGAGGAATGCTTTTGTGGATCCTCTAGATGGCAGAACAGTTACAACAAATATACCTCAAGAGCCTTTCCAAGAAGTATGGGGAGGGGAGAGCAAGGAGAGATGCGGTGCGAAGGGGACCTTCTAGCTAGCATGGCTCTAAGCTTTCTATCTCAACCCAACCAGGGGAGGTCTGCTTTTATATGCTTTATCTTGATGGTCTATCTTAGATCTTGTTTGAAAGAATGCAACACTGCTAAAAACTGATGGGATAAAGGTAAAAAAAAAAACCCTTGAGCTGTGCCCACCAACATCAAACCACAGATTTTTATGAGGACTAATGAATGCATTCGTCCACATACCCTGAGCATCTCTAGAGATTGTAGCTGACTCCACCCCAACACATATGCTGATGAATTCCAGAGTGATACTGGCCTGCTTCCACACTCTTCTCACCTTAATTTCTATCAGAGAGGATCAGATGCAGCATAGACTCTAGCCTTTGTCCCTACTTTGAAAGAGATCACCATTGTTGGCATAGATTTAACAGATAAATCTGATAATGCGGCTCTCAAACTCAGAAAGGAGACTAAACTTAGGTACCCACATAGATTCATTCCTCACATAGAGGGAGCATAGAATAAATGTAAGATTGTAAGTATGCCACTTCCCCATTCTCATCTTTGAGTGGAAAGCTGATTGTAGTATTGCTTCAATTTCTTTTGCAAAATGCTTATCCCAATTCTCCTGTAATCACCTTTTAATAGCAAGATCAATTTCGGTCCCTTTGGACTATTGATGAAGTCCTAGACCACAATATGGTATGGCAAGTGTGATTTCCATATGTCAAATACAGCAAAAGTGTAAGGGATAAATTTGCTATCCTGTGTTTGCATACCTCATAATATCGCATAATATGCTTAACAGATCTGATCTCTTTGTAGCCATTATTTCTGTATGACTGCTCCAAAAGATTCCTCACATTGAGACACTTCTGTATTTGTCTTAGTTGCTCATTACTAGTGAGTTGAAGCTAAGGTATATTTCAGGATCACTCTTCTTCTGCCTGTTTGAGATTGTACTTGAGAATGTATTAGGATACATTTGTACATTGACTTAACTATTGATTAACTAGTCCTGTGCTTATCTTGGGAATAGACACATTAATGAGATGAGGCCCTCACCCATGAGGGTGCAGAGTTTAATAGGCAAGATAAGTATATAAATAGGTATTCAGTGCAATCTAACAAGATGTTACAAAAGAGGTGTTACCAAAATGCTATGGAAGTTTCTAGGCATGAAAACTCTTCTGTAGGTATTACCACAAACTACCCAGAAATCACTGCATGCAGAGGACTGTGTCCTTGCAACACAAACGAAGGAAAACATGCAATCGATGAAGGATTAAATATTAGAGTGGTAGCATGTTAAGTACTAAGCCCGATAGATTTAGATTGTGCATCAACCAGCATATTTAGATGATTGCACCAAGAAAATTCTGTAAACAGCTAAAGATTTTTATTGGGATAACTGATCTGGAAGCTGACTTTGACTTGCTACTTGAAGAACATTATTGAATGCTACATTCCTATAATGACAATCAGTAAATGGGAAACCCATGTGTTCTGATGATGACAACATGTGACATCGCACTATGAGTCTATAAAAGTGGTCTATAAAATTTGGTCTGGATTATTGAGCTATTTCACTAATACCTTCAATACCATATGAGAAGTGGAGAATGACAGGAGCTTCCAACAGCTGTTGAATAATAAAGTGGTAGTAATTAACCAGTGTGTGGGACTGGAAGAATGCTTTAGGTATTCTCTAACACAGCATTGTTTCAAGCAAACTGAGTAACTATAGATGACAAGTCCTCGGGGTGGCTTCCAGTAATTCATGGAGTTGTTATTTTTTGTGAGTAACGTAATCGTTACACAGGCTCTGAGTTCAGGAGGCTAAGACACAAATGACTGATGTTGAATTGGGGCTACTGCAACTAATCAAAGGATAAACTGCACATGTGTTCACTGTGGAAGGATTGGTGCTTCTGCTCTGCCCTTTGCAGCGAGAGCTGAATAAAAGATGATAAAAAAAGGAGAGATGGTCTATGTATGTTTATGTGTTTGTAAGAGGGGTCTCATTTTGTCTCCTTTGTTGAACTCTAACTTCCAAATTATTTTTATTATTTTTTGCAAATTTTTGTTGAAGACTTTTATAGAACACACTAGGTTTGCTTATTAAAGAGATTCCTCTTTTACGAATTCATGTTTTCTTACAAGGATGTTCACCAGCTTTCTCCACGCCCACCCCCCCCACCCCCCGCCATGTTACAGTACTGTGTATGTGCCTCACACTAATTAATTATGTCATGGGTCACTTTATAACCCATATTTAGGGGTCTCTTTCTCATTCAGAGATTCTTTCCCGTTTTGAGTGTATTGATAATTTTCTCAGTTTCCTGAGCGGCGTCAGTGTTTGAACCAGGGTGGAGTTGTGCACCCATCCCTCACTCTCCGTGTCCCTCTTCCTTTATTGTCTGGTTACTCGCTGGTACTTTGCTCCCTCCCATTTTATCATTATCTGTGAGTTTTATTAACATGACGTTTACTCCCTCTTTTAAATTAATAATGAAGGAAACTGTGAAATGGTACTTTTATCTTTAATGGCTGATGCTGTAAAAGTGACAATTGCAATGCAAGCATCTTTCCCTAACTTGACTCCTGTCATGCATCTCAGTAGTGTCTCTGTGACAGGACTTGAAATGATAGCACCCACATCTCTTGCAGCTCATTCACACTGAAGGGATATAATCCTCGGTTTGCTATCACAGCCACTTGCCCAGCTCAGACTGTGATGTCACAAACCAAAGATGATTCTCCCTCAGCAGGAAGAAGCCGGAGAGATGAATCTCCATGATGGACCATCAGCCTTATTCAAATTTGGTCACTTCATGAAGAAAAATTAACCATAATAAAGATCAAAGATACCGGCTAGTTGAAATACCCTGTTGAATTAAGCTTGAAAAACTTTTCCATGATACTGGAATGAAGGAAGTTCTTTCAAAATTCTAAGGAAAAATTTGAGACTTATAATAATGCAGATAACAGTAAATATTTATGGAATTAAAAATATTATGTAGTGCTGGTCCCTTTAAATGTTAACACTTAAAAATAACTTATAGGTATGTTTCTTATTTTCTATGCAAAATTATGTGGCTTGCTATTTCAGACAAAGATGACATATCAATCTGAAAAGAGTCGGCAAAGACACAAAATGGATGTACTTTCTCTTGACCTATACACCTACTTTTATGTTCTCATGGTTTAAATAAAAAGTACAGCTTTTGGGTTATTTAAGAAGAGCAGAAGCTAAAAATACAGTACTAAATATCATTGCAAGGATTTGGTAGCCAAAACATTTGCTCCATTTCTAGGAAAGAATCCATTAAGACAAAATTATATTACTTTTATAATATAATACTTTTTATATCATGTGCGCTTGAAAAACATTCTAAGTTACAGAAACAATTAGACAGTCATTGAGTACTCCCCAAGATGTTCAAAATCTCTTTAGTTGTTAAATCTATCAACACACAACACAAAAACTCTCATAAATAAACCACATCTTCAGGTATCCAACCAAATCTTCTAGCATAAAATTCCTTATCCGTTTGTACCCATGAGATGCTAAAGTTGAAGCAGTTTTCAACTTGAATCATTGATAAATGATGTGTTAAAAATTAGCTAATGTTTTTATTCTTTACTTTTTCACTTAAAATGAAGAAGAAGCTGTAGATTGGGCTAATTTGGAATAAATTGCTATAGAGTTATTTTTGGAAAGCTGTTATTTAAATCTCAATAATCATTATTCAGAATGGGTTATTATAGAGAAATAGCTTGATTTAGATAGGAAAGAGAAATGAAGGTTCACTGGGACTGATGCTAACCAGGGCTAAAGGGGAGGTGGGTTTGCTCATCCATTGTCTTTAGAAGATAAATCATAGAAGCAAAGTCCCTAACCTGGTGGGACCTGGGTCTCTTTGTACATTACAATGAGTAAATAAAATCCAGAAGACTTGAGGAATGTCATTTTATACCCCCTTCAGTTCTATTTATTGGAAGCAAATTGTTTGAGTATAATATTGTTAATCTCTTCTTTTTGCCTAAGTTAAACAATTCTTTGAGTTGAAATAGTTTTGTAACTTAAAAAATATATACCTATTTTCAAAGCATGTCAGGTTACAAAATATAATGAGGAAAAAGATGAATTCTTAAGGGTTCAGGTACATGTCAGTACAGTTAAAAAATACTTTTAGTGAGGGCTGGTATACAAAGTATTTTGAAATTTTTAAATAAACATTTTTCTCTGCAACAAATTGATACACTACAGTATTACTGCTTGTATTTGAATTGCTGCTTTCCTTTACTGGAAAATGACGGGTGAATTTCTGTAATGAATTCCGACGCAAAAAATTTATGACATTTAAGGTTATTTATAGACTGTCTTGAAAAGAGTGATGGGATCATGTAATTTACTCTATTAATTAAAATTTGAAAAAAGGAAAGAATTCAGTGAAATGGAAGAATTTCAAATTTGACTTATCAGGCAAGTACTGAATAATTACTTTAGATAAATTTCCTTATATTATTGGAAGATCTCTACAGTTAGGTGTGATTTGCTTTTATTGTTTCACTTATCTCCTGTCTTTTAAGATAATAGAAGCATATTATTTGTAGGGCTTCTTTATGAAAAGATTGAGCTTTTGAACTTTTCCTATTGAAGTTAACTGATATGGTTGAATTTTTGCTAAAAATCTATGTAGGGAATTCAGATTCTGACAAATCCTTTTTTTTAAACATAAGATAGTCTCTCTGAAAGTCTCATTATGGAGTGATTTCTAGGGAATTTCTAAAAGGCACTGTACCCTTTAAAATTCTGTGATGGTTTCAGTAGTTCTTTGCATTTTACGGTTTGGGCCATTTGATATGAGTTAAAGCTTGTGAGGTATTAAGATACCATTTTTTTTTGTTCTGTTGTTAAATCAGAAAAATGGCCGCATTTATAAATGTTATGAAACTATTCCCAGAACCTTAGGGTATTTTAGCTCCATTCTACTGAAGTGCTTGCTATACCTTAGTTTACTAGAGATTGTTTTTCTTGAGTGTGAATGAGAATGACATCACAGGGGTTTTTCTTTTTTTTGGCTAATGATAAAAACCAGTCATTGAGCTTTGTTCTTTTGCATCAATAGAAATAATATTAAAAACAATAATTTTTCTTTGTTTTACCAAGTGCCCTGGGAAACAAATTACATTTGAATGTGTTTGGTAAATAGCATCTGAATGACTCTTCTGCCCCATTCAGGGCTCTCTTCGTGCATTTTTTCCCCAAGCTGTTACATAAAACAAAACTGGGAGTTGTAAGACGAAGACAAAGATGGGACAAATCTATTGAAAAATGAATGGAATTTTTGGAGTGTTTTCTTACCTAGTTATGGATGATTAGTTTATGAGCATAAGTAAAAACAAGTGTTTACCTTACAAGCCTTAAATCTGCACAGAGCTCAAGGGAGGATCACATGAAATTCAAATCTACTACATTCAGAGCATCAGCAGGTTTAGTTTCAGTGGTCGAGACGTAAATTAATGTTATAAAATTAAATCTTACCTGGCAGTGGTTTGTTTGAAGCTCAGTTATTTGAACTCCGGCTGGAAATAGTAAGCTTCGATACCTGAAATGCAGTCTCTACTTCCTTTTGTGTTCTCTTTTACCCCTGTGTTTTTCTTTCCTGCAGTCTCTGTCTGTATTCCCGGTAATCTTGGAGCATTAGTTAGGACAGCATGCAATAGATGAAGCTTCCTTTTGGATAGGATTATAGAACTAGAAGGGTGAATTTTGCCTTTCTCTGTCTGACGACAGCCGTCGATCTGACCGCAGACAACTTGAGTGTTCAGAACTTATTAAAAATTCATTGACTGTTTCAGCAATTGAGAAATCCTGGGTCTTTCTATAGACGTTTTACCTTCTGCAAAAGTTCTGTCCGTATTTCAGAACTACACATGCTCCTGAATCAAGCTGCCTTAAAAAATTGTCTGGACTAGAAGCGTGGATGTTCTCTTGCGTTCTCTTGCTTTCCTTGTTTTTCCCTTTCCCAACTTTTCAGTCCATGAGCTTCCTTCCTGTAGAGGGTGAAGGGATTTCTTCTGTCCTTGTGTTCCTGTAACACGTAGTTCTGTGAATAGTGAGCAAAAAATCCAAAAGGGGGTACGGCTTTATCGTAGTCTCCGGACAGTGAGCACACTTGGCATGAATGAAGAGCTGATAGGAGCTATTCAAACCAGGCAGCAAACTGATGGGATGACGCTTTCGTACATAGTAAACCCATTAATTACTCCTCCTGATGGACAGCAGTATGCCCTGAAAGGAAAAAAGGAAGGAGCAGATGATCACATTCGGTTTAATAGGTGCTCTCTGAGCAGCCTGTCATTGAGAAGTGAATCCAGGAAAAGCTGCAGCTTTGGAATGTGATCAGGTAGAGTGGGCAAGAGTTGTTTTGACAGACAGTTAAGTGACGTATTTTGGGAGGAAACAAAGAGCTGAGCACAGAGGTAGCTGGAATAAGGTCCAAAATGCTTTTGCAAATGTTCATTTTCCCCTGTTAGTCCTTTTGGCTGGAAGAAAGTAATGTGTATTTTACCTCTGCATTATTTGCAGGGATTTTGCTGAGCTGTTTTCTCATGATATAGCTTTCCCTAAAGAAGGAAAATAATTTTTAAAAAGTCTTTGAGATAGAAAAGTATATTGTGAATTTAAAAACTTCGTAGCAGGGAAAAGACTACTTTTTTGTGAAAGATGTGTAAAAAAAAAACAATTGTAAGCTGTGTTCTGACATAAATCTGAGGGTAAGCAGAGAAAAGGCTGCTTTTTAAAAAATATATTTTTATGTTTTTATATATGCTTTAGGCACATGCATTTTGTTGCTTTGGAATAAAGCATCACTTGACATAAAAATTTAGCAGGGTCTTCCTTTTAAGAAGTTCCTAAATTAGAGGGAATTTTGAGTAGTTGTATAAATGAATAAATCTAAAAATGTCAATTTCATAATTTTTTACTTCATTTTTGAAATATCACAAGATGATTTTTTCCCCTACATAGAGTCCTTTAAGGAGGGTTTCTGGGCAATAGAATGCTTTTAAATGTTTAAAAAAAAAGTATTATGAGAAATTTCAAATTTATACAAAACTACAAGAAATAATACATGAACTTCCATAAACCTATTACCCAGATTCAATAATTACCAAGGTTTTTGCCATATTAGCTTCATTTAGCTCTGTTTTTTCTGTAGCTGAAATATTTTAAAGCAAATCTCATTTCACCCCTGCATACTTTAGTATGTATATGTTTAAAGCATTAACACTTTCTCACATGACTACTGTGCCATTATCACACTTAACAATAATAATAATTACAATTAATAATTAACAAAGGGGTTAATTGTAATAATCATTTGGGGTCATATAATATCCAGACTATTTAAAATTTCTCATGTTTCCTAAACTGTCTCTTTACATAGGTTTTTTTTGAATTAGGATCTAGACAAAGTCCACACATTATATTTAGTTGTTAGGCATTAGAATTTTAAACTCTGACTAAGATGATCACATATGAGGAAGAGGTAAAATTTAATTTTATTGTGGTATTCTACACACATTCATACCATGAATATCTGCAGAGGACATATCTCTAGAATATTTTCTTGAATATTTTTCCACTTAACATTATGCATGATACCAAAAAAGGAATGTAATTTTATATGGTAATGATTGGCCATTCGTTAGGTTCATTGCTTTCTATAAGTTTTGGTTTTGACTTGTTCTGGAGTATGTATTGATAGTTCAGGATTCTGCGCAAGCTGTTGAGCCTACCATTTGGGCTGGGCAAGTTCAATCCGATGCATTCCGGTCAGTTCTGCTTTATTGCTGAAAAAGACCATCTTGCTTGTTTACCTTATCAAACACAGTAGAGTATTGCGATAATAAACACTCCAAGTTTAAAGCCATTGATTATTAAGCCACTTTCAACATTTGAATGTGACCTACGAGTTCCATGAAGATCTAAAAAGAAGTAAGAATCAGATGGGGTCATTGTGTTCATGAGGACCAATGACTGTAATACTATATAATTACATAATATCCATAATAGTGTATAATTTTATGAATTATTGTATAATTATTTCCAATAATAGCAGTTTTTTTCCTATGAATTTTTATTTTCCTGTGAGATTTGAACTCCCAGCTCCTTTCTGAAAAAGCAGAGCATTTGGCTGCCTACTTAACTTTCTCAGGAGTGCAATAACATGAGGTCCTTGAATAACTTGTGTGCTGCATTCTCCCCTGTTGAAATTCGTTCTTCATTCTCATCCCGATTCTCTCTCTCCCTCTCCATCTTCCAGGTTGGCTAGATAAATGAGAACGGGGAAGATGAAATATGGGGGGGGGGGTCACTAAAAGGGCATGGATGGAAATTATACCCAGGTTCAGAGCCAGTGCTGAGGACCATGCTCCCATTTCTCTGGAGGCTGTAGAATTCTGCTCTCCCAAGTGGTCCATGGATGGTACACCCCTGGCTGTATCTCCTGTCCCATGTCATGTTATGGCATGATTGTTTGTGTAACACTTCTTTATGTTGTCAAATTATGCCTAATGAGGTTTATATGTGTTTATTATCTACATATGTGAAATCCTGGTAAATACTTAATGACTATGACCATTTTATACACGTAAATGGAATAGAAAAAGATGAGCCAAAATGCTTCTGCTTTCTGTAGGATGGACTTTCTGCTTTGAAGCAAGGCGTTGTCGCTGTGAATAATATTGTTCAGAGATCTAATGGGCTGAGCGGCTAGTTGGGTAAATGGCTTGTTCTCCTCACCTCCACCTCCATAGGAAGAGGAGGGAAAGTCTCAGGGAGATGGATTTTATGTTCTCTTTGATGCATATGATAAAGCACAATTTTCTTTTGTCCAGATGTTTCAACTCCCATCTTCCATTTTGCAACTCCCTTTATTCTCTAAATTTAAGTTAATCTGAACTCGCCCATTTCCACTATAAAACTGACCAAAGAACTTCAGAACTTTCATAGTCTTTATAGATTTTTAAAGAGCTTCATGTATAATAAGATAAACGACTTTTCCCCACAAAGTTCTTTCTTGCAAGAATGTTTTGTCCATACCAAGAAGTATGCTCACAGCTGTTTCTGAGTCTTTGTAAAATCATAACTGCTTTTGTAAAGGAAAAATTAAAAAAATAGCCCCTTCTTTATGTTCTCCAGTTCTTAGATGAGTAGGATTTGTGTTTCAGGACTGCTTCTGTGGCAACTGCTGATTTTTAGGGCATTTTAAATATCCATCATCTCAATCGAGTGTCATTATTTTTCAGTTAATAAAGGAAGAAAAAAGTTGCATTTTAAGAGTATTGTAGAATCATGCAAGTTCTTTCTAAAATATGCTTTTTTTGGTTGCTCTTGTTAAAGACATCAAATCTTTGTTGGCTTACATGGGTCATTCTAGATCACTTTAGCCCATTAATTGTAATAATTAACAAATATTTGATTCCTTCCTAGGTACACGACACAACTCTAGATTCTTTGAGTGTGTAATAATCTACTTTTTTGTAGCTTTGGGGCAGAGACTGTTATCAATCATATTTTATAAAGGAGGAAATTGAGATACAGAGGGGCTAAGTAACTTGCTCAATTTGACCCAACTAGTAAGATGCTGAACTGTGGTATGAATCCAGTAGGATGCCCTACTAAGGAAAAAGATAATGGAGCCTTTTCCTTTACATGTGAGACTCCCAGTATAATTTTGACAGTGGCGTGTCTCCAGCATAATCAACACTTTACCAAAATGAGGTCTGCAGTTTCTCTGAGATCCCAGATGACTGACTGGCAGATGACTCTAAGAATTGACTGTCCTTGAGAAAAGGACGGTGAATTTAATATAGGATGAATGTTGCCTTTCTAGCTTCCCTGCTTAACCTTTATAAAGGGGTGATTTTTTCTTTCTAAAATTATTCATTTCATTCTTTTATAGGCTCTCAAATAGTAGTATGTTTTAGAATACCAGTCACGTTTAATTAAACATTTTTAAACTGAGTGTGGTGCTATGAGGGGAAATGAACTAGACTTGTACTTGATAATAAAATTGATAGGAAACAAGTCTTCATATGTGTCACATTCAGATAAACTGACTGCAATTTTATCTTCTTTGGATTTGTTTTATGTTTCACTTTTAAACTTCTTTAGTTCATTACGCTACCGTAGCACGCACTTGTTTCTCTTATCTTGGGCTTTAACCTGTGTCCTGGTGTTTGGCCCTTTCCATCCAGTCTGTCCTCCTTCAGATTTTGACTTCTCCTAGTGACCTGCAGACGACGCCTAGAGGTCTCCAGACCACAATTTAGAAGGCTGATTTTACAGGCACACCCCAGTGAGTGGGATAGATATGTTCCTGGTTACTAACTAAATTGGTTACTAACTAAATTGGTTACTAACATTTCTCATTAACTATTTATTAAGTGTTTCTAATGTTCCAGGTCCTAGACTAGGCTATGTTCTGGGGGTAGATTAAAAAAAAAAAAAGAAAAAGGTAAGAACCTTGAGAACCCTGCAGCCTAGTGGGGACACTAAAGTGAACACATGGTCCCAAAACCGAATGTTAGGTATGGCCACATCATACGCTTTCAGATCCCAGTTACTGGGGCCCTTCAGATTTCCAGGTTTATTTGAGCTCTTCTAATACTCTTGAACTTCTCTGTAGCTGTTCCTCTGTTGTGAGATCACTTCTGCTTTCTCAATGAGCTCTGATACTGCATCTTCATCAGTCTGGCAAGGAGCCATTCTCTGGAGCAAACTGGATTATTTGGATAGGCTGTGTTTTTTTTTTTTTGATGCCCTTCTCAGTGGCTCTAGGCATCTAGTCTTTAGGGAATCACTTCATACAAGAGTCAGCCTCTCCCAATCCCAGGGAACAAGGTAATCCCCACAATTTGGGATCTTCCATTTCCATTTTGCTTTATACTAGAGACATGTTTTTAGAAAGCATCTGTGTCCCGTTTGCATTTCTCTATGTTAGGAGTGGTCTCCTAGTAACATGCTTATAGACTTATTCTGAGTGATCCATGAAGAGTACCCAGCACAGTGCCCCACATAGATGGCAAATGCTCAATAAATGTCAGCAGTTATGATTATGGAATTTAGTTTTAGTGCTGGAAGAACTTCAGAGATAATTTAGTCTAACCACGCATTTTACACAGTAAGTTTTTTTTTTTTAAACAACAGCTCCTGTTTATTCTTTTATTCTTTTTATTTATTTATTTTATTTATGGCTGTGTTGGGTCTTCGTTTCTGTGCGAGGGCTTTCTCTAGTTGCGGCAAGTGGGGGCCACTCTTCATCGCAGTGCGCGGGCCTCTCACTATCGTGGCCTCTCTTGGTGCGGAGCACAGGCTCCAGACGCGCAGGCTCAGCAATTGTGGCTCACGGGCCTAGTCGCTCCGCGGCATGTGGGATCCTCCCAGACCAGGGCTCGAACCCGTGTCCCCTGCATTGGCAGGCAGATTCTCAACCACTGCGCCACCAGGGAAGCCCTACACAGTAAGTTTTAATGTTCTTTTTCAGATGGGCCGTTTAACTGGAATTGTTATCTTTAGTGCTATCCATTCCAGAGTAGGAAGGCCAAAATTTTGATTCGGTCATTATCAGCTTAATGATTACACTATTTCATAGGAGTTTTTGTGTGGGTAAATATTTTGAAGTAAATGGCAATTGTGTGTTTTAAAAGAAATTAAGGGTGAAATTGGGAAAGCACTAAACATTTCTACATAAACAGTGATGGTATAGAAAACCTGGCAATTTGTTAGGCTTCTATCTGTAACAAAAGTTCCAGAGGGAATTCTGAAAATTATAGATTAGTAACTTTCTGGAGGGTAGATATTTATTTATTTATGTATTTATTTAAAATTAGTTTTTATTGGAGTATAGTTGATTTACAATGTTGCATTACTTTCTGCTGTACAGCAAAGTGAATCAGTTATACGTATACATATATCCACTTTTTCTAGATTCTTTTCCCATGTAGGTCATTACAGAGTATTGAGTAGAGTTCCCTGTGCTATACGGTAGGTTCTTATTAGTTACCTACTTTATATCAGTAGTGTGTATATGTCAGTCCCAATCTCTCAATTTATCCCTCCCCCCACCTTTCCCCCTTGGTAACCATAAGTTTGTTTTGGTAGATCTGTTTGTTTTTTTTTTTTATATAGAATTGTGCAGCCACTTTATTTATCTTTATTTATCTATTTATTTTTGGCTGCATTGGGTCTTCGTTGCTGCACACAGGCTTTCTTTAGTTGCGGCAAGCGTGGGCTACTCTTCGTTGCGGTGTGTGGGCTTCTCATTGTGGTGGCTTCTCTTGTTGCAGAACCTGGGCTCTAGGCACGCGGGCTTCAGTAGTTGTGGTACGCGGGCTCAATACTTGTGGCGCATGGGCTTAGTTGCTCCGCGGCACGTGGGATCTTCCTGGACCAAGGCTTGAACCCGTGTCCCCTGCATTGGCATGCGGATTCTTAAGCACTGTGCCACCAGGGAAGCCCGGTAGATCTATTTTTAAAAGTGTAGAATCCTTGAATACTTAGGTGAGCGATTATTGAAGCAAAGGTAGCTTGGTTTCAGAAATAACTATCTGAATGAATAGAAACGGGGGTTATATTTTAGATTAAAAAATATATTTTGACAAAGTATATACCTTAAAATCTATTTTAAAAAGCTTAGTAAATAGCTAAATATTTAAGTAACCTTGGGGACCTTTAAGTGGATAGCCCAGTTGTCTGAGCCAGCAAGAGAACTGTAGGAATAGACGTCAGTTCTTGGAATGGAGGAGCTTTGGGGATTGTCTAGGAGTTGAGACAGTTTTCATTTAACATTTTTATAGATTATTTGAAAGACAGAGGATAGGAGGAAAGCCCCAAGATTAGGTAGTAGTATATAAATCTGTTAGGGATAAATTCTAGACTAGAGCTCTATGAGTGGGAAGTGGTAGATGCATTTTAGTGTGGGCATGAGTAAGTAAAAGTAATATTGATAATAACTATGTAATGATAGGCCGTAAGATAAGGGGGGAGTTATAGGAAGGTTTCAATCATTCCATGATTTGCCATGTTTTTATTTTATTTTTATTTATTTATTTATTTGGTTGAACCAGGTCTTAGTTGCGGCAGGCAGGCTCCTTGGTTGTGGCTCACTGGCTCCTTAGTTGAGACAGGCGGGCTCCTTAGTTGCGGCTCACCAGCTCCTTACTTGCGGCCTGCGAACTCTTAGTTGCAGGATGCACGTGGGATCTAGTTCCCTGACCAGCGATTGAACCCGGACCCCCTGCATTGGGAGTGCAGACTCCTATCCACTGCGCCACCAGGGAAGTCCCCTTGCCATGCTTTTAAAAGATCTGAGTCCTGTGTGGCATCGTAAGAAATTAAGAGATTGGTAGCCTAGTAAGGAGATGATTGTGATGATCTAGGCAAAGTATGATGGTTCCTATCTTAGCTTAGGCTGCTGTAACAAAATACCATAGACTGGTCTCTTTTTAAAAATTAAGTAAAGAATTTATTAGAAATGCTTAATCCAAGTTTAATAAATCTTCTATAATTCACTAGTATGTATTTTTAAAAATTGAAGTATAGTTGATTTACAACGTGTTGATTTCTGCTGTATAGCAAAGTGATTCAGTTATACATATACATTCTTTTAAAAATTCTTTTCCATTATGGTTTATCACAGGATATTGAATATAGTTCCCTGTGCTATACAGTAGGACCTTGCTGTTTATCTATTCTATATATTGTAGTTTGCATCTGCTAATCCCAAACTTTCGACCCACGCCTCCCCACCCTCTGTCCCCCTTGGCAACCACGAGGCTGTTGTCTATGTCTGTGAGTTTGTTTCTGTTTTGTAGATAGGTTCATTTGTGTCATATTTTAGATTCCACATATAAGTGATAGCATATGGTATTTGTCTTTCTCTGTCTGACTTACTTCACTTAGTATGATAAATCCATCCATGTTGCTGCAAATGGCATTATTTCATTCTTTTTTATGGCTGAGTAGTATTCCATTGTGTATATACAATCACGTCTTCTTTATCCATTCAGATCCATTCAGTGGACATTTTGGTTGTTTCTGTGCATAGACTGGTGTCTTAATCAACAGGCATTTGTTTCTCACTGTCCCAGAGGCTGGAAAGTCCAAGTTCAGAGCACCAGCATGGTCAGGTTCTGGTGAGGGCCTTCTTCCTGCCTTGCAGATGGCTCCCTTCTTTCGGTATCCTCACACAGCCAAGAAAGGAAGCTCTGTTGTCCCTTCGTCTTCTTATAAGGGCACTAATCCCATCATGGGAGCTCTACTCTTGTGACCTCATCTGAACCTAATTACCCCCCAAAGATCACATTGGGGATTAGGGATTCAACATATGGATTTGGGGGCACACAAACACTCAGTCCATAACAGTTCCTTAGACTAAGGTAATAACAGTGGAAAAGGAAAGACGTGGACAGATTAAAGGACTATTTTGCAAGTATGAAAGATAGAAGTTGCTGATGAATTGGGGAGTGATGGAGAGTGAAGTGATGGAGATGTGAGTGTTGAGAATGACTCTCAATAGTCTGGCTTGAGTAACTGTGGATGGAGATGCCATTTGCTGAAACTGGGGAAGCTCCCTGAGGAGGAGCTTTGGGAGGGGGAAGATCACTAGAGAAAATACTGAACAAGCTGGGCTGTGGATCTGGTTAGCGTTACCTTCTTAGTTACTTGGGGCATGTGAAAGAATACAATCTTTATAGGCAGGGGTCAACATACTCTTATACGTAATCTTTGTAATAGGCCTTTTTCTCTGTTTTAAATGATGGTTTCACCTTCACTTTATTTTCTCTTGTCTCCACTATTTACATGTAACACATACTCATCATAACTTCTCTCCATGCAGGTATCCCAGGGAGGTAGGAAAGGAGTGGATAAATTAATCTCTCTGTATGGGGTATGGTTTCAAAAAGTCATTATAGGAGAAAGTATGCCCATGCCTATTTCCACTCCCACCCCTACCTGGTTGAGAATAATTAAAGAAAATTCTTCTATGAATGGTTTTCGACACGTCCAGATTTCTTTAATGTTTTTTTGGTTTCTTGGTCGCACTGGCTCATAGGCAGAAAGGGCTCTCCTCAGATGGTCCAGACACCTCATTTTCTAGATAAGAATGCTGAGCATCTGAGAGGTTGGCATTTACCCAAGGATGCAGATCTTGCAACTGGTTAACAGTAGATATATTAGAACAGTAGAACCTCAAGAATCAGAATCCCAGCCTATAATTCTTTCCATAACACATACCATTTACTTCTCAATTTTCTCTCGTAGGAGAAATTCTCATGAATAATAAGAGAAATGAAATATGTTTTATAAGAAATATGTTTGATAAAATAAAATATGTTCTGTAGAGATTTCATATTTATTATTTGATAGGATTGATACTTTAGTCCTCAGTTGAACAGTTTAGTGCCTAAAATATCTGGATCATTGTGCAAGGGTGACTAAGGATAAACTGTTCCCAGGCAGCTGACATGGAGTGAGGGAGACAAGCATACAAACGAACAATGCTGTCCTTAGTGTGACAGTTACTAAAGTGGCTATAGAATAGTCAATAACACGGGGCTTACACGCAGGAGGAAACAGTGTTACCTGGAGAGGTTAGGGAGGTTTTCTAGAGGAGGGGTGTCAGGGGTAGGCATTGGCTCGGTGCTCTTTGAACCCCTCCGGAAGAAATCAGTTTTAAGAAGCTCATTTTATTCTTCTTGTTTATCGCGAAACATTAACAAGAGGCTTGCTGTGTGCTAAGTGGAGAATTAGTTTGAGATAATATGTATAAAACATTTAAAATAATAGGAGTGGCAACAATCTGAGAGACACACACATACACTCTCTTCCTCTTTTTAACCCAAGTATTCTAGTTGCCATAACAACCTGATTATGGGAGTGCATTTGCTAGTATGGTTGAGGTTGTGTCAGCAGATCCCATTATAAGCTGCAGTTTTCAGGGTTTTAAAATTCAATGTCATATTCACCGACGTGAATATAAAATCCCATCCATTGGTTTTATTTTCTTATCTAGTTGAGTACCCAAGAGTCATTCTCCTCTCCCCTCATGTTGACAAAGTCCATATATTCAGTGTCTAAGATTCTGCTTTTGTTTGTGAATATTTTACTGCTCAAAGAACCCTCCATATCTGATCAAGTTCTCTTATCTTACAGTGAGGAAATTGAGGCTCTGAAGGGTTAAATGACTTGCCTGAGGGCAAATAATTCAACAGGGATTTACTAGTTAATACATTACAGCAGTGATGGTGTTGGAGTTCAGCAGTGTTTGTGCTTAGTGATCTCCTTGATCTTTGGTTAAATCTCACAGTGACATGCCTTTAATTTATCTAACTGTGTGTCTCTCTATATTTGATGTGTGTCCTTTCTCGTGTAACAGCATTCGTTTGTCATACACTGCATTGTAGGCATTTGTTTATATGTCTGTTCAGTCTCCATTAAAAGAGCTTCTCAAGGGTGGACACCAGGCTTTACGCATGTCTCCAGCATTTGCTGGGAGAGGTCAGCTCAGCCTCTTCTTCCTTCTTGCCTTGACTCAAGTTTCCTTGGCTTCTGATCTTGCTTGTTGCCTATTCCTAGTTCTTAGACCTGATGACCTGTTACTGGTTTGTTGTAGTTTGACTCCTAGCACTGCCCTCTCACTAGAGAGCATGAGAGGAGGAGATCGGGAAAGAGGAAGTGATGAGGGGGAGGGAGGATGTGCGCGGCAGAGGCAGAAGCCCAGGGAAACGTCTGGAAACTCAGGAGAGCGTGGTGCTTTGAGGGCTGTCGTGTCGCTAACAGTGTGAGACGTGGGTCAGAGAGATATTAAGGGGCCTGAAGACAGACTTGTACTGGACTTTCTGCTAAGGAATTTACAATTTGTCTAGTAGGTAATAGAGACCCATTGAAAGGTCATTAAGTGGTGGAGTGATAGAGATTACCTAGACCTACTGACTTGAAGACTGAAATGTGCATGTAAAAAAGAGTGAGGCATAGATAGATACACATTCTCTGAAGTAGGAAAATCTAAGCACAGAAAAGGAAGCAATTAATTCTGCCTGGGGTATGATGATAAGGAACTTTGAAAGTGGTGATATTTTAGCTGGATTTTAATGGGCAGCTAGGATTACACCAGGCAGGGAAGTGGGAGAGGTGGCATTTTAGAGATGAGAAGCACCTTGAATGAAGGATTTGGAGGCAAGAGCATGGTTGGCATATTAGGAGAATCTTGACTGGCAATGTTGGTGCAGTGTAAGGTCCAAGGGGGCCAATGGCTCGGGGTGAGACTGGATATGTTGGGCTGTGACCAGGTTGTCAAAGGTTTTTGGTGTAGACTTTGTGCTTTAGACAGATTGGAGCCATGGTCTTTAGAAAAGCAGCAGGAAAACACTGAGCTGACAGAGAGAAATGGTTCTGACAATTTAGAGCCTGAATCAGACAAGGACAGAGGTAGGCTGTTCTGCTAGACCAGGTTAAAAGAAAAATGAGAGTGTCTGTTGAACTAGGGTGTGGGATTAGAAATACTAGAAATGGAGGGTAAGAATTGAAGAGGGAGGGCCATTTCAGAGGTGCATAGAGCAAAGGAGGGGGGAAGGAGTGGAAAAGAGAGGTTTCTCATTCAAGCTTCCAGATGGGTTCTTTTGCCATGTATCAAGATGCAGAATACAGGAGGAGGAGATGGATTTGGGTTAAAGATAATATTTAAAGAAATATATCCAAATTCTAAAAATCGAGTTGTCACTTGCTTACAAAATGCTCATATCGTAAGGGAACGTTTAGATGAGCTTTGACAATTGTATACACCTGTGTAATCACCCTCGCCCACAAGATATAGAAGAGTGGCTCTCAGCCTTTAGGGAGCATCAGAAACACCTGGATGGCTTGTTAAAGCATAGATTGCTGCACCCACCCCTAGAATTTCAGATTCAGTAGGTCTGGGGTGGGGACTTGAACTTACATTTCCAACAATCCCCAGGTGCTGCTGGTTCAGAGCCAGCATATTGAAAATCGCTGATAGGATACATTACCATCACTCCAGAAAGGCCTTTTCCTCTCTCTCCCCTGCTCCCCAGGGAACCATGGGAAGTCCCTATGTTGAGTTTTCTAAGAAACCATCAAATCGTTTTCCATAGGGGTTGTAATATAACTGGTTGAACTGTGATTAAATGTTAATTGACTTTAGGGGCTTCCCTGGTGGCTTAGTGGTTAAGAATTCGCCTGCCAGTGCAGGGGACACGGGTTCGAGCCCTGGTCCAGGAAGATCCCACATGCCGCGGAGCAACTAAGCCCATGTGCCACAACTCCTGAGCCTGCGCTCTAGAGTCCACGAGCCACAACTACTGAAGCCTGCGCACCTAGAGCTCGTGCTCCGCAACAAGAGAAGCCACCGCAATGAGAAGCCCGCGCACTGTAACAAAGAGGAGCCCCCGCTCGCCGCAACTAGAGAAGGCCCACACATAGTAACGAAGACCCAACACAGCCAAAACTAAATAAAATAAATAAGTTAAAGAAATGTTAATTGACTCTAGTGAGGATACTAGAATTCGACTAGACTGAAGGACTTTTGTCAAAGAAGAAAGGGCTAGAGTGGACAGGGAAGTTTGGCAAAACTACCCTTTGGGACGTACACGTAGTTAAAGAACAGTGATGCAGCTCTCCTCCAAGTCCTAAGAGAATCTGTATCTATACTTGGTCTTAAAAAATGTAGATCACTATTCATTCAGAGGACCTTTAATAAGCAGTTACTGTGTGCTAGTCACAGAAAGGTACATGGGTCAAGATGTCTGCCCCAAGGAGCTCACAAGTAAATTCTTTAAGAAGGTATAAGGCAATGCTTTAAAGTCTAAATTGCTCTTAATTCTAGCTTACCTGAATGTCATTATCCTAGAAATCCTAAGCTTCAAAGAATCATGACATAAACAAATACCCCAAACACCCCAAACTTCAAGCATTTCATATCACTGGGAAAAAGACAGATTTGTCAGTCAGTGATGTTGGTTCAAGTGGAGTCACCATCTGGGAAAAAAGTGGGTTGCAAACCTCAGACCGTAAAAGCGAATGAAGTCTACGTGGGTCAAATTTTTTGTTTTAATAAATTTATTTATTTATTTATTTATTTTTGGCTGTGTTGGGTCTTCGTTGCTGCACATGGCTTTCTCTAGTTGTGGCGAGTGGGGGCTACTCTTTTGTTGCGTGCACGGGCTTCTCATTGCAGTGGCTTCTCTTGTGGAACACGGGCTCTAGGCTCACAGGCTCAGTAGCTGTGGCTCATGGGCTCTAGAGCGCAGGCTCAGTAGTTATGGCACACGGGCTTAGTTGCTCCGCGGCACGTGGGATCTCCCCGGACCAGGGCTCGAACCTGTGTCCCATGCATTGGCAGGCGGATTCTTAACTACTGTGCCACCAGGGAAAGTCCTGATCAAAGTTTTAAGTGTTAAAAAACCAAAAAAAAAAAAACCCCATAAAAGTATTAGAGAACAAATCACTGACAGATTCTTTTCTAACGTCAGAGTGGGGAAGGTCTTTCTAAATATCACACAAAATCCAGAAACCATAAAAGACTTAAATTTAATCATAAACATTAAGAATTTCTGCATGGCAGAGACCATAAGCAGAGCCGAAAGACATGTGATGATGCGCCTGGTGGCGGCAGTTGGAGGATCATAGCTCATAGTACAGAGGACTGATTTCCAGTACGTATATAATGAGTTTTAACAACCTTATTAAAGATGGGCAAAGGCTATCAGCAGACTGTTCACAGGAAATGAAATGCAAATGGCCGTTAAACATGTGAAAAGATGCTCAACCCACTCATGATAAGAGAAATGCAAATTAAAATGGAACTGAAATCCATCTTTTTCAGCTTTCAGATGGACAGACGTCAGAAAGTTTGGTGAGAGACCGCATTGGAGAAGGGCGTTGGGGTTGAGGGAACAGCAGGAGCAGAGACACGGAGGCTGAAAAGTAGGGTCAGCAAGTTGGAGCAGGGCAGGGAAAATGGGGGCAAGCATACTGACAACAGCAAGGAGTGACAGCAGCAAAACTCGTGTCGGGGAGAAGGCGGGGAAGCTAGACATCGAAAGCCATAGCTCAGAACGTTCATTACAGTGAAGGCAAACAGGCCGGCAGATACCAGTAGCCTAGGAGTGTCACTTTATAATGACTGATCAGGGTCACCACAAAAGGTTGCATTATGCCCCCAATTTTTTATTTAAGAAAGCCTTAGGGTAGAGTTTTAAATTAAATTTAGCACACTCAAATGATAACTCAAGGATAGGTTTTTCTCAGCTATCTTTAGTTTACAGAGGATACTTTGAAGATGCTGAGTAAATGAAATGCATTTCTTACTGTTTTAGTTGCTTATTGCCACTCTTAGCTTCTCTTACAGTGAGTTATGTTACATCACTGACTGTTTAGGCCCGTAGTCGCCCCTCTGTCTCTCTCTGGTTGCCAAGGAATAGGTAACATAATTTACTGATGATGGGAGAGAGATGAGTTACGACTGCTTGATTTTGAAAAAGCAAGTAATACGTGGAATTTAACAGAACGGTGCTTTTGTTTTTAATTCCCATTCCCTCCCTTCCCCTCATATTTCTTATCCTTTTCTTACTTCTGCTTCATTGCTCACTTTATGCTCAGAATTCTAACATTCATGATGCTCTTTAAAATGAGGTTATTGTCACTTTTTCATGACTAGTTGAGTATTGGAGGGCAGAAGGTGAGATCAGTTAACTGCTTGAGATACCTTCTGGTCTAGGATGTTATCATTCTCTGCAGTCTCCATGGTTTAAGCGTTGTACATTGTGGATTATGCCTTCAGATTTTATAAGTATTAGGGGCAAATAGGGCACCAAATATTTAATGAGATTCTTGTCTGCTTACATTCTTAACAAAGAATGTAATTATATGCTCAACCCAAAAAGTTAACTTAATTTACATCTTCCTTCTTTCTCACAATTTGGTTGCTATCTAGATTTTTAAAAAAATTTAATCCTTTGCCCAAGTATATTTCAGCCGTCTCTTTGAGTCACTAAGGCAAAAGCTTTAGCAAAAAAATAAACCTTAAGAGAGTACTTTGAATGCTGATGAGTGTAGATCCTATAGGGTTTTCTGATAGGCAAGGATGTATGTGCTATTTAAAAAAGAAAAAAACAAAGGGCAGTGATGTTACATGATGAGTATCCTCTGTGGTTGGTATCTGAAAGGTAAGCATATCGTTTTCTATTGAATTCTTGGACAGGCAGTCACTAACCAGGATGTTTTGTACCCTATTCAGTGCAAAGTTGTAGAAAGATAACCATTTGACACTTGTCAGTGGTCCTTTCAGGGACTTGTCTAGGTAGAGAATCTGATGATTAAGAAATGTTGACACTGATAACTCAGGTGTTATTCATCTCAATTAAGAAGAGCTGAGCTTGTGAGACTAGAAGTAAATGGAAAAATCTTGTTTACTAATACTGGGATACCTGGAAATCTGTGTGTGTCCTTGAAATGTTTTGTTTATTTCCTTTTATAGATCCTGTGGGCAAAGGTCATGCCAGACTTGGCATTCTTGTGTGTATGTGGTTGTCTTCCTGTAGTGCCCTGTTAGATACTCAAATGTAGTTTTTGGTTGATTGACATTTTTGTCTATATTGTTTTCCTCAGTTAGACAGTTTCGTCCCATATCCAGTTCAAATATCTCAGAAAATTAGATAAATTTGAGTTGAGTTGTTATACAAAAACCTAATGCATGATTACTCTCTATTTTTCTGTTTATGCTGTTTGGGAGCCATTTTAAAAAAAGAGTTAATTCTGTTTCATTATTTATGCAATTTCATATCTTTTCAGAGATTTATAGTAATTTTTGCCCTTGAGCGTGTTGATGACTGACTCAGAGGAGAAATACTGAAATTGCAGTAAATGAGACTTAATTTCACACTTCCCTCTGACCAACAAATACTACAGGTGCTACCAATTATGGGCGAGCCTCTGTATTGAAAGACAAAGTAGGATAAATTTAGGAGTCATCTTTTAATAGCTCAGGGAATAGGTTGCAAGGTGTTTTGCTGTCTTCTCAGTGCTTTGCTTCTTCCAACTCCCTCCACCTGTACCCTTGAAAATTAGAATGGATTTTTTTCTCATTTGATGTGGAAAACAACTGGCATTTTTCTATTTGAAGATAATCACCCCCGCTCCCACCCCAATCCTGTTTGTGAGCTGCTGTTATCTATATAGCCACCTTGGTACAGACTCTGATTCAAACTAGGCCAGAGGAAGAGAATTTGGTTCTAAATATCTTTTGTGACTATGGCCACATAAACCCTGGGTGGTCTAGACATCTTGCTATTGTAATTGAATGGATTTTTGAGCTCTAGAGCTGTGTTTACTTGAATGGAGAAGAGTGAATTGTGTGTGGTAGGTATTTAGGAAATTTATGTTTGGCAGTGCTTTTATCTGACCTTATAGATAGAGGTGAGAGTGATTTCCCTGAAGGATAGAAGCATCCTTCTCAGTTAAGATGCCATTTAACTTTGAAGTCTAGCAAACTTTTCCTCCTGTGCTACCATGGTCTTTCCTAAATAATTTCCTCTTAAAATTATTTTATATTCATTGTGTGTGTGATACTTTAGTAGTGGACATGGTCCTTGAACTTGGAAAGTAGCCCTCACCCCCATTTTCTTCTGCCTTATTGGCTTGCTTGGCTTATTCTAGGGTGACCGTAATTGAGTACGTAAGTACCTTCTCCCTCATAGTTGGGAGTGGACAGATAATAAGATTTTCCCTAGTTTTTTTTGTTATTGTTGTTTGTTTTTTACAAAAGTGTTTTCTTAAATGTACAGTAGGGTCCAAGACAATATTTCATTCTAGCTATAGGTGACAACAGATGTTACGGTGGCGAATCCAGATGTTTAAACAGGAATGGATTTAAGGATTATCATTGCCTCAGGCACAAGGAACAGCTTACTTTTTGCCAGATTTGTATTCCACCTGTGGCCAGGGAGCTTTTCCACCGCGGCCTTCGCTTTTATTTTATTTTAGGCTGTGCCGTGCAGCTTGTGGGATCTTAGTTCCCCAATCAGGGATTGAACCTGGGCCATGGCAGTGAAAGCACTGAGTCCTAACCACTGGACCACCAGGGAATTCCCGGCCGTTGCTTTTAGCTCCTCAATTTCTTCTGCTTCTCCTTCTGTTTCTGTTTGAATGCCTTATCTTCCTCGTCCATCTCCTTGGCCTCCTTCTTGGGTTGCTTTAGGGGCTTCTTCTTGCTACCTTCATGGCCCAGCATGGCACCTGCCCCCCCTTCTCCCTTGTCCTATAATGGACACTAGAGATGCTTGCCATTTGGCATGAAGTGAATTAGCTTTTGAGACCACGCTGGCTCATTTGGCTGAAGGTACCTTGTAACTTTTTATAGCCTTTGAGACCGGATGAACTAGATGCTGTAGAGGTAACTAAAATGATAAACTATAAATACTCTAACTGTTATTATTTGGTTAAATATTTAAAATAAATTTCATTTGTAGGAACTGTAAACAGAATAATCTTAATATTACATGTGTATATATTTTAAAAATACAAATAATCTGTATTAGCTTTTGATTACTGATTTGATGTTCATTCCAGAAACATCTGTTATACGACACCGTGTGTTTGGGTACTGTGCTAGGACCCTGGGGAGGTTGGTAGGGGGGTACAAAGGGGAACAAGACTTGGTTCCTGCCTTTGAGGAGCTTTCAAGCTAGTGGAGTGGATGGATATGCAAATATGTGACGAGCACCTGACAGAGGTACATAGAAAGGGTATGAACACAAAAGAGGAAGGAAGTATTCTCCTTGGAAACCTGTACCGAGAGGTACTCCTAGGGAACATCAATATTTGAGTGATGTACAGAAGAGGGGTTTGGGCTTGAGAGAGGGGTAGAGATAAGAAAGAGTTTCTGGTGGAAAGGAAGAAGGCAAAGGAAGTGGTCAAAGATGTTAAATGCCATGGGGCTTCCCTGGTGGCGCAGTGGTTGAGAATCTGCCTGCTAATGCAGGGGACACGGGTTCGAGCCCTGGTCTGGGAAGATCCCACATGCCGCAGAGCAGCTGGGCCCGTGAGCCACAATTACTGAGCCTGCGCGTCTGGAGCCTGTGCTCCGCAACAAGGGAGGCCGCGATAGTGAGAGGCCCGCGCACCGCGATGAAGAGTGGCCTCCGCTTGCCACAACTAGAGAAAGCCCTCGCACAGAAACGAAGACCCAACACAGCCATAAATAAATTAATTAATTAAAAAAAAAAAAAAGTGGGACTCCTGATATTCATCCCACTTTAAAAAAAAAAAAAAAAGATGTTAAATGCCATAGAGCAGTAAAGCAGGATGAGGATTTAAAAAATATATTTATTTATTTATTTTATTTATTTATTTAACTGTGCCAGGTCTTAGTTGCTGCCTGCGGGAATCTTTGTTGTGGCATGTGGGATCTAGTTCCCTGACCAGGGATTGAACCCAGGCCCCCTGCATTGGGAGCGTGGAGTCTTAACCGCTTGACCACCAGGAAGTCCCAGGATGAGGATTTTAAAGTGCCAGTAGTTGAGGCTTGGCAGTCCCCTTGGTGAGGGCAGTTCAGTGGGGCAATGAGTACAGAAGCCAGGGTGTTGGGGTCTGAAGGATGAGTGAGAAGAAAAGGGAGGGAAAGTAGGTGTAGCTCATGTTAAGAAGTTTGTTGGAGAAGAGGCAAAGGTTGAGGGAGACACCAGGCCAAGGAAAGGGTGTGCATGGATTGTAGAATATTTAAAACATCTTCAAGTGTAGGAAACTTGAGCTTGTAAGTGGGCTGAGAAGAAGAAGCTGTAAAGGGTGACATTGAAATGAAAGAAAAAGGAGCGATAATCTTTAGCTCAAAGTCAGAGGAAGTAGGAGAGGATGTATAATATAAACAATTAATGCCATAGGTCATTTTGTTTTGTTTGTACCTACACTCTTTATTCTCCTGGAACCCTAAAGAGCAATGTTATGCTCAGGCAAACTGGAAATACAGTAGATATAAAATCAGTAACATAATTCTTGACAAGGGTCCAGTGTTATGTTTAGTATATGCTAGGTGAATTCAGAAAGGGAGTGAATTAGAAACTGAGCATAGAGGTTATAGAATTACTGAGGTTGTAGAGAAAATGTGCTAAAGGACATGAATGCAGAGCTTCAGTTTGAGAGTTTGCGTCTATTCCCATAGACTGGGAAGGAAATTTGTTTCTTATGTACATGTAGTCATTTGGGCAAAATGTCTCCTGCCTTCAAGGAGACAGGTTTGATGAGAATGGAAAAGCATGGGCTCAAGGATAACGAGATGAGAGATGCTACAAGGAGGAAAAGGGAAATGAATGAAGGGATTTGAAGCCTTGTTTAATTTTTGGTTCAGGGAATAATGGCTGTAAGTATTACATTCACATGGTCAAGGTATTAATTGTTAAGAAATTGTCTCAGGGATACTGTGAAGCACGCAGAACCCAGGAGGCTGAACAGTGTTGGCCTCCCTCCCCCAGGCAGGCCTTCATAAAGGTTTTGGTGCTGGAGGTGTAGACAGGAGTGCCACACGAGACTTCCCAAGATCTGGCCTTGGCCAAGGTCCTGTCTCCTCTCTCAAGTTCACCCTTCTTTTAATGATAGCAGTTACTTACAGTTTCCTGAACCTACCAGACTCTCTACCCTTTTACCGGTTGTTTTATCTGATTACGCCCCTAACCAACTTTTCCCTTTTTCTTAGACTCTCACTCATCCTCATTTCCTTCCTGGAACTTTCCCTGATGGCCCATTACAGTCAGTCAATCCTTCCTTTCTCTATGTTGTCTCTGTCCCTGGGACCTGTGTTCTCACAACCGTGGTAATGACCTGGAATGACAACTTGTAATGTTTGGGCTCTGTCTCCCTCATGACTTTTAAGTTCCCTGAGGGCAGACGCAGTGCCTTTCATTTTTGAGGTGCCAGCACCTGGCGGGTTACTTGGCATATAGTAGGACATCTATAAATGTTTGTTGAAATGAATTGAGTTGTCATACTTAAACAACCTTCAAAAACCAGACTTTATTTTAGATGCATTCTTGGGGTCTCAAACTCTTGCCTTAGTATCCATGAATACAGAGATGGCTTTCTCCCTTACCTTTTTAGTATACTATTTTTAGGTATTTATTAAAAGATACTAAAAGTATTCCTTGAAAGTATTGTTACTTTCTTTATTGTTATGCCTTCTGCCTTAATGGCATCTTTAAAATATGGATGTTCCTTAGACATTTACATATTTAAAATTTACTTTTAAAATATATCAATACAAAATAAATTAGTGGTGCTTGAGTTTTTTAAATAAATTTAATTAATTAATTTTATTTTTGGCTGCATTGGGTCTTCATTGCTGCGTGTGGGCTTTCTCTAGTTGTGACGAGTCGGGGCTACTCTTCCTTGCAGTGTGCGGGCTTCTCATTGTGACGGCTTCTCTTGTTGTGGAGCACAGGCTCTAGGTGCGCAGGCTTCAGTAGTTGTGGCTCGCAGGCTTAGTTGCGCCATGGCATGTGGGATCTTCCTGGACCAGGGCTCAAACCCGTGTCTCCTGTATTGGCAGGTGGATTCTTAACCACTGTGCCACCAGGGAAGCCCAAGGTGCTTGATTCTTTACATCAGTTAGTATAGCAGCTGATACAGCTGACATAGGCAATTAAGAGACATTATTTGATATTCTCATAAGTGTATTAGATATTTCTAGAAATAGCATGTGGTCTCATGTTTATATCTCATTGTATGTATATTTGAACATGTAATCACGTATAGTTTTAAAAAATGTTATGTCATTCTTGAAAAGGAAAAACCTTTAAAACTGTTGTAATTATTCATATATTTTCTACCTTAGAAATAGTAGAAACTTATTATCGCAGTATTTTCCATCCATCGCAGATACAGCCCAGCTATCATTTTTGTTCCAAATGATTGTGTCCAAGGGAGTCTAAGCGATTATACTTCATGGTTAAATCACTTATTTAATTACATAGTCCCCAAATACATCTCCATATTACAGATATTTCTATTTTCTTCATCTTTTTTGTCTCAGCCTCTTATGATGGTTTTTCGCTTTTCCTGTTCCGCTTGTTGGGGTATGTATACCTCTCAGTTTTTAAGAAATTAAAGCACAAGGAGCACCCCAGCTGTTTGGCTTTCCCTGCCTCACGCTGGGAGCATTCACTGTGGCTATTTGCCCATGTCAGTCTCCAACAGATGTGTAGGAGTCTGGCTGCCAGGGTTTTCTGTCAGTGGTTTCTTGGAGTTAGATGGGAAAGGAGGCGGGAGGGGCTGGGAGTTTGTCACCTTTTACTTAGTCTCCCCGTTTTTAGTGGAGCCCCCCACTTCCTCCCACAGCTACGCCTGGCATCCCTGAGCCCAGAGCTCCTCTGATTCCATGGTTCTAACCTCATCTGCGCGTTCGAATGACCCACGGAGATTTTGAAACTACTGATAACCAGCCACACCTCATACCTATCAAAATTCAGATCAGAAACTCTGGGGTGGGACTCACTCACATTTTTTAAAGTTCTCCAGGTGCTTCCGAAGTGCGGCCAGGTGGGGGAATCATTGCTCCAACGGGTCCTTCTGTGATCTGGCCCCTCCCCCATCACCGACCCCACCACATCAGCTTCCGCGTGGTTCGCCCACTGAGCGTGCTTCCCCGTCGAGGTCTGTGCAGCCAGCCTGCTGTGTCTGTCTGGGGTGATCTTTCCCTGGCTATCTGCGTGGCTCACTTCTCCTTTCTGTCAGGTTCCTGCTCCCTGTCCCTTGCCCTGCCGTACCTTGCTCCAGAGCAGTTATCACAGGTCCACTTGCTCGTTTCTCCCCACTAGAGCGGAAGCTCCGTTGGGGGCAGGCCTTGGCTGTGTTCCCATGGAGACTTCTGGGCGTCTAGGACTGAGCCTGGCACAGAGTAGTTGCTCGCTGTCCATCAGCTGGACAATTTCTCTAGAGAAGTTTCCCTGCTGGCCTTGGAGGGAGAGTTGGTTACATGCTTGTGTAGGGTTGGGCGGGAGCTCTGGGGAGCCTGATGGCTCTTTCTAAGATTTTTTCAACCTGCCTTTCCCTTTGCAGCCCTCCCTGCACCCACGCATCAGAGACACCCGTGCCTCCATTCCTAAGCCTTTCTTCTGGGCTGCCCTTCTGAGGTTCACATGACTCGGGCTGCTGGGTCAGTTGTCTTCCCCCATTTGGCTGCTGTCATCTCTTTGTCCTTATGGATTTATGCTTCTTTAGAAAATGACCGTAACAGTTATTTAAGTGAGAGTTGAGGAGGGAGTAGAGTAACATTTGTGTTCAGTCCGCTCTTTTTAGCCAGAAGTTGGGCCCCTCATCAGTTCCTCCTTCACTGTGCCAGACGCTATGAATAAAATATGCAGTTCCTGCTCTCACTGAGGTTGTGTCCTAGGGTTCATGAGTGGTGAATTTGGATGAAAGAATCAGTATAGTTGATTTACAATGTTGTGCTAGTTTCTACTGTACAGCAAAGTGATTCAGTTATACATATATATATATATTCTTTTTCATATTCTTTTCCGTTATGGTTTATCACAGGATATTGAACATAGTTCCCTGTGCTATACAGTAGGACCTTGTTGATTCATTCAGTATGTAATGGTTTGCATCTGCTAACCCCAGACTCCCAGTCCTTCCCTCCCCCACCTCCTTCCGCCTTGGCAACCACAAGTCTGTTCTCTGTGTCTGAGTCTGTTTCGTAGATAAGTTCATTTGTATCATATTTTAGATTCCACAAGAATAAGTTCTTTTTACTATTCTTGCAATATTTCTGTAAATTTGGAATTTTTTAAAAATAAAGTTTTTTTTTTTTAATGTGTCACACAGGGACTAAATCGTCAAGAGCCTCCTATGCCATGTCAGAGATTCTGAAGGCTTTGTGAACCATGGAAGGTCTTAAGCAGGGGAGTGCTGTGATAAGTTTTGGATTTAGAAAGATTAACTCTGGGTGTAAACTAGGATGGGTTTGAGGCATGCAAGACTGGAGGAAGGGAGAGCAGGTAGGAGGCTTTTGCAATAATCCAGAAATGATGAAGGCCTAAGATGAGACCCTGAGGATGGAGCAAAGCCGCTTTTCCCATAATGCTCATGTTATCAGATTCCACTGGAAGTAAAGCTGTTTCTGTGGTAATGCAACCTGCCGATATACCATTATTAAGGAAAGGAAGCTTGGTCTTAGAGACTAAGTGTCTCTTGTGGTTGTACCCAGAGACGAAATACTAGGATTTATGACAAATTTGATACTGCCGTACACAAAAAGACCCACCAGAAAGTAACATGGATTATTACTGTTCACGGGACAACTCCAGGTGCTGTCATGATGAGACATTGCCTAGTACTGAATTTAGCTGGTCTGATGGATAAAATGTTGGAATTTGTACTAACACATTTCTTTATAGTTATCACAGCCATAAATTTTCTGTTTTATTGGGTTGCATATTTTTATTCTGTTGGACAGCGCTTGCTGGCTCTTGTTGCTATGGAAAGTCCACCCCTGCTCTGCTAGGCTATTAAGTGCCTTAAGGATTCTTTATACATATCTGCTTTAGTGGAAGGGCATTTCTATCATTTTTACTTCAAGTTTTTCTTTTAACAAAAGAACTTTTGGTTAGTTGAATGTTTTAAAATTTATACTGACTTCTGTCCCACATGTGGATATTGTTCTTTGTGCTTTACTATAGGGGAACTTTGCCCAGAGAAACTTCAGTCCTGAGAAATCCCACTTTTCTCCTGTAATTTAGCAGCTAATTGAGGAGAACTGTAGAACTGGTTGATTGATTGCACGGATAATAGGTTCCCAGCACTGAGCTAGGTGCAACTGGTTTCTCTGATCTGCTCAGGGGCAGGGATCATGGCCTACTTAGTCTTTATATTCTCTTTCAGTTACCACAGCCTCACTGCTTGCTTGATATCTCGTTAATTGAGAAGGGGATCTGAGAGAAGTAAGTTTTGTTCTGTGAGCTGCTTTCAGAGCTGCATGGCAGCTGAGGCTGCTTTATTCAGTAGGTGCCTGTGTATATTGAGTAAATATGGTAACATCAATTTTACTTGAAGATTTGGGAGAAATAAAGTGATTAAAAATTTTTAAAACGGTGGTAAAAAAACACATAATGTAAAATTTACCACCTTAATCATCTTTAAGTGTATATAGCTCAGTAGTGATAAATATATTCATATGGCTGTGAAACAGATCTCCAGAACTTTTTAATCTTGCAAATCTGCAACTTTATACCCATTAAATAACGACTCCCCTTTCCCCCTTTCTTCCATCCCCTGGTAACCACCATTCTACTTTTTGTTTCTATGAATTGGACTATTTTAGATATCTCATATATGTGGAATCACACAGTATTTGTCTTTTTGCAACTGGCTTATTTCATTTAGCATAATGTTTTTCAGGTTCATCCATGTTTATCATGTGACAGGGTTTCCTTCCTTTCTTAAGGCTGAATAATGTTCCATTTTATGTATATATCACAATTCATGTATCCACTTTTCTGTCAATAGACACCTGGGTTGCTTCTTCTTGGCTATTGTGAATAGTGCTGCTATGAACATAGGTGTGCAAATATTTCTTTTAGACTCTGCTTTCAATTCTTTTGGGCACATACCCAGAAGTGGAACTGCTGGATCATGTGGTAGTTCTTTTTTTTTTTTTTTTAATTGGAGTATAGTTTCTTTACAATATTGTGTTAGTTTATACTGTACAGCAAAGCGAATCAGTGATACATATACATATATCCCCTTTTTTTGGATTTCTTTCTCATTTAGGTCACCACAGAGCATTGAGTAGAGTTCCCTGTGCTATACAGTAGGTTCTCATTAGGTATATATTTTATACATAGTATCAGTAGTCTATGTATGTCAATCCCAATCTCCCAGGTCATCCTACTCCCCCTTGGTATCCATATGTTTGTTCTCTTTGTCTGTGTCTCTCTTTGTGCTTTGTAAATAAGATCATCTATACTAATTTTTTCTAGATCCCATGTATATGCGTTAATATATGATACTTGTTTTTCTCTTTCTGACTGACTTTCCTCTGTAGGACAGTCTCTAGGTCCAGCCACATCTCTACAAATGACCCAATTTCGTTCCTTTTTATGGCTGAGTAATAGTCCATTGTATATATATACCACATTTTCTTTATCCGTTCCTCTTTTGATGGACATTTAGGTTGCTTCCATGTCCTGACTATTGTAAATAGTGCTGCAATGAACATTAGGGTGCATGTGTCTTTTTGAATTATGGTTTTCTCAGGGTATATGCCCAGTAGTGGATTGCTGGGTCATATGGTGGTTCTATTTTTAGTTTTTTAAGGAACCTCCATACTGTTCTCCATAGTGGCTGTATCAATTTACATTCCCACCAACAATGCACGAGTGTTCCCTTTTCTCCACACCCTCTCCAGTATTTATGGTTTGTAAATTTTTTGATGGATGGACATTTTGACTGGTGTGAGGTGATACCTCATTGTGGTTTTGATTTGCATTTCTTTAATAATTAGTGATGTTGAGCAGCTTTTCATGTGTTTGTTGGTCATCTGTATGTCTTCTTTGGAGAAATGTCTGTTTAGGTCTTCTGCCCATTTTTTGATTGGGTTTTTTGTTTTTTTGATATTAAGCTGCATGAGCTGTTTGTATATTTTGGAGATGAATCCTTTGTCATTTGCTTCATTTGCAAATATTTTCTCCCATTCTGAGGGTTGTCTTTTCATCTTGTTCAAGGTTTCCTTTGCTGTGCAAAAGCTTTTAAGTTTCATTAGGTCCCATTTGTTTATCTCTGTTTTTATTTTCATTACTCTAAGAAGTGGGTCAAAAAAGATCTTGCTGTGATTTATGTCTTAGAGTGTTCTGCCTATGTTTTCTTCTAAGAGTTTTATATTTTCTGGCCTTACATTTAGGTCTTTAATCCATTTTGAGTTTATTTTTGTGTATGGTGTTAGGGAGTGTTCTAATTTCATTCTTTTACATGTAGCTGTCTAGTTTTCCCAGCACCACTTATTGAAGAGGCTATCTTTGCTCCATTGTATATTCTGGCCTCCTTTGTCATAGATTAGGTGACCATAATCTATGGGTTTATCTCTGGGTTTTCTATCCTGTTCCACTGATGTATATTTCTGTTTTTGTGCCAGTACCATACTGTCTTGATTACTGTACCTTTGTAGTATAGTCTGAAGTCAGGGAGCCTGATTCCTCCAGCTCTGTTTTTCTTTCTCAAGATTCCTTTGGCTATTTGGGGTTTTTTGTGTTTCCATACAGATTGTAAAATTTTTTGTTTTAGTTCTGTGAAAAACGCCATTGGTAATTTGATAAGGATTGCATTGAATCTGTAGATTGCTTTGGGTAGTATAGTAGTCATTTTCACAGCACTGATTCATCCAGTCCAAGAGCATGGTATATCTCTCCATCTGTTTGTGTTGTCTTTGATTTCTTTCATCAGTATCTTATAGTTTTCTGTGTACAGGTCTTTTGCCTCCTTAGCTTGGTTTATTCCTAGGTATTTTATTCTTTTTGTTGAAGTGGTAAATGGGATTGTGTCCTTAATTTCTCTTCCTGATCTTTTGTTGTTAGTGCATAGGAATGCAAGAGATTTCTGTGTATTAATTTTGTATCCTGTAACTTTACCAAATTCATTGATTAGCTCGAGTAGTTTTCTGGTGGCATCTTTAGGATTTTCTATGTATAGTGTAGTATGTCATCTGCAGACAGTGACAGTTTTACTTCTTCTTTGCCAATTTGGATTCCTTTTTTTTTTTTTTTTTTTTTTTTTTAGCAAGAGTAGGAACTCTCTTTTTTTTTTTAATTTTATTTATTTTATTTATTTATGGCTGTGTTGGGTCTTCGTTTCTGCGCGAGGGCTTTCTCCAGTTGCGGCAAGTGGGGGCCACTCTTCATTGCGGTGCGCGGGCCTCTCACTGTCGCGGCCTCTCCCATTGCGGAGCACAGGCTCCAGACGCGCAGGCTCAGCAATTGTGGCTCACGGGCCCAGCCGCTCTGCGGCATGCGGGATCCTCCCAGACCAGGGCTCGAACCCGTGTCCCCTGCACCGGCAGGCAGACTCTCAACCACTGCGCCACAAGGGAAGCCCTGGATTCCTTTTATTTCTTTTTCTTTTCTGATTGCCGTAGCTAGGACTTCCAAAACTGTGTTAAATAATAGTGGTGAGAAAGGGCAAACTTGTCTTGTTCCTGATTTTAGAGGAAATGCTTTCAGTTTTTCACCACTGAGAATAATGTTTGCTGTGGGTTTGTCATATATGGCATTTATTATGTTGAGGTAGGTTCCCTCTATGCCCACTTTCTGGAGACTTTTTATCATAAATGGGTGTTGAATTTTGTCAAAAGCTTTTTCTGCATCTACTGAGATGATCATATGGTTTTTATTCAATTTGTTAATATGGTGTATCACATTGATTGATTTGTGTATATTGAAGAATCCTTGCATCCCTGGGTTAAATCCCACTTGATCATGGTGTATGATCTTTTTAAAGTGTTGTTTGATTTGTTTTGCTAGTATTTTGTTGAGGATTTTAGCATCTATGTTCATCAGTGTTGGCCTGTAATTTTCTTTTTCTGTGATACCTTTGTCTGGTTTTGGTATCAGGGTTATGGTGGCCTCATAGAATGAGTTTGGGAACATTCCTCCCTCTGTAATTTTTTGGAAGAGTTTGAGAAGGATGGGTGTTAGCTCTTCTTTAAACATTTGATAGAATTCGACTGTGAAGCCATCTGGTCCTGGACTTTTGTTTGTTGAAAGATTTTTAATCACAGTTTCAATTTCATTACTTGTGATTGGTCTGTTCATATTTTCTGTTTCTTCCTGGTTCAGTCTTGGAAGGTTATACCTTCCAGGTTGTCCATTTTATTGGCATATAGTTGCTTGTAGTAGTCTCTTATGATCCTTTGTATTTCTGCGATATCAGTTGTAACTTCTCCTTTTTCATTTCTAATTCTGTTGATTTGAGTCTTCTCCCTTTTTTTCTTGATGAGTCTGGCTAAAAGTTTATCAATTTTGTTTATCTTCTCAGAGAACCAGCTTTTAGTTTTATTGACCTTTGCTATTGTTTTTTTCATTTCTATTTCATTTATTTCTGCTCTGATCCTTATGATTTCTTTCCTTCTACTAACTTTGGGTTTTGTTTGTTCTTCTTTCTCTAATTCCTTTAGGTGTAAGGTTAGGTTGTTTATTTGAGATTTTTCTTGTTTCTTCAGGTAGGATTGTATTGCTATAAACTTCCCTCTTAGAACTGCTTTTGCTGCATCCCATTGGTTTTGGGTTGCTGTATTTTTGTTGTCATTTGTTTCTACGTATTTGTTGATTTCCTCTTTGATTTCTTCAGTGATCTCTTGGTTATTTAGTAGCATATTGTTCAGCCTCCATGTGTTTGTGTGTTTTACAGTTTTTTTCCTGTAGTTGATTTCTAATCTCATAGCGTTGGGGTAGGAAAATATGCTTGATATGATTTCAGTTTTCTTAAATTTACTTGATTTGTGACTCAAGGTGTAATCTGTCCTGGAGAATGTTCCGTGTGCACTTGAGAAAAAAGCGTATTCTGCTGCTTTGCGGTGCAATGTCCTATAAATATCAATTAAGTCTATCTGGTCTAACATGTCATTTAAGGCTTGTGTTTCATTATTAATTTTCTGTCTGGATGATCTATCCACTGGTGTAAGTGGAGTGTTAAAGTCTCCCACTATTATTGTGTTACTGTTGATTTCCTCTTTTATGGCTGTTAGCATTTGCCTTATTGAGGTGCTCCTATGTTGGGTGCATAAATACTTACAATTGTTATATCTTCTTCTTGGATTGATTCCTTGATCATTATGTAGTGTCCTGATCATGTGGTAGTTCTATTTTATATTTTTTGAAGGAACCTCTATACTGTTTTCCATAGCAGTCACAATATTTTACAAACTTCCAGTAGTGTACAAGCGTTCCAAATTCTCCACATCTTCACCAACATTAACACATTTTTATTTTTATGTTAAAACAAATGTACTGTGGTATTGAATCTTACATTTTGAATGACTTTTAAAGGTAAAACAGAAGACTTCAAGTAAATTTTGATTCTGTAGTAGATCCTCTGACAAAAGGAGTACTTTGGTAGAAACATTTGGGAAGCCCTGAATTGTAAAAAAATTCCTCAGAATAATCTAGTTGAGAAGAATTCATGCACATACATGAAGATAAAGAATTTTCCCAAAGCAGCATGTCACAAAGAACAACTTAATCTTTCAACACTTAGTGCCACAGGCATTTAGTAGGAGAGTGAAATCTAATTATGTCAGTAACACAAGATTTCCTGAAAGTGATCTTTTTGAATAGGAGCTTGAAGGAGGATGGTAAATGTGAATTGACAGCAAGAAGAATATGCATTAATGTAAAAAAAAAAAAAAGTGATCCCATAATGACACAATCATAGAAGTTGACATTGATAGCTAATACTCAGTGCTTTTTCTTCCATATTTAGTAATAGTTGTAATTGGATATAGTTAGTGTGAGTTTATTTAATGAGGACAGGTTGAGTATTTTTATTTTGATTTTTCTTCAAGATCTGACAGTAGGCTTCAAATGCCATAATGATTTGTGTCACTAAATTTGTAGAGTGGATTTTGAAGACTACTTGATAGACACCATTTTGTTAGCTAATCCCCTAGGACCAAGTGTTTTTGATGATTGTGATTTAGGGTAGGCTGTGCCTTTATTTTCTTTTTCTTTGACATGGCTTGAAGGAAGAAAGAACACTTACTGTCAAGAAAGCAAATGCTGAAAAACTTAATGTATAGATAGCTAACAAAGTGTTCTACTTTTTGCAAGTATTGCCCATCTTGTGTGGATCTGAGTCAGTCTTAACTCAAGTGATGACTTATGTTTTCAGTATGAATGCTGACTATAAGAGTGTTGATCCATAAGTCTTATGTTTTTTACACATAGATTTTTCTTCTTTTTTATAGTGTATCAGTGTATCTTAAGATTTGTCCATTTTCAGTTTTTAAATCTCCCTTTTTCTGCTGGTGATTTAAATTATTCTTACTTTGGCTGTATTTTAATTACCTTTTGCTTGAAAGCTCTGTTTTGTTTTTTAAATGTAAACTGTGCAGTTACCAAAGCTAATTCTAAAACTATCAGACTAGAATGGGTATGTTACATTCTGATGGGGTAATAGTAATTAGAGTACTTGGACCAGAGAGCTGGTGATGATTCCTATCACACTTGGCCATATTCTTTGGTTGGTACATTTCAGGTGCCTGTATCAGGGCGAAAGTCTTACTGTTTGCTTGACCTCGAACAGTTGGATGTTGAGGAAGTAATTTCATATTTAGAATTAGTAAATGCCTCTTGGATATAAAATGCTAGCAGCAGAAAACAAATGTTTCAGTTTAGCAATGTGTGAATTAAATATCGTCATATTTTGAGCAAATTATGTTTAAGCAAGCACCTTCTAAGGTGGCTTCCTTGGAGCACTGATTTTATAGGGTGTTAGTAGATATTCTGTGAAGAAAGACTTTTGCAGTTGGGTTGAGGAACCCTGGATTAGACAGTATAAATCAGATCAATATAAATCTTTAGGGCTTCTTAGAGCCTTTAATACTTGCACGTTCTTTTTTAATTGCTCAAGAATGAAGTTTAGCATGCGGCGTTTCTGAAACTTTTGTGGCATTCTTTTTTCTTAGGGCATCTTGCAGGACTAATATCCTGTAGAACAAACTGTAGAAAGATGGACTAGGAATTGCTAGAGCTAGTTTGTTTTAGGTTACAAGAAGGACATATGGTCCAAATGAAATTGAATCTGACGGATCACACAGACATTTCAACTAGATTTTACGTGTGCTTCCTCCTCCCCAGTTTCATAGGTATGACTGAAGTCTACTTTGGGGACAGAGAGCAATGGGGACAAGATATCCTGCCAATCAGTAACTCCTAATATTGTATTTGTGCTTCAGAACACAGGAAGTGAAAGATTGATTGATGAAAGGAAAAATAAAAGGAAGTTTGTTTTCTTGAAATATTTGGTATTACTTGATTTTATACTCTTTTGAATTTTACATATTAAAAGAGATAATAAATACCTTAATAGTTTTTCAAGATTGTTAAAAGGAAACTGAGATGCTGATTTACATTACCTGTTCAGTCCAAATTATTATTTTCAGCTCACTGTGCCACATTTCCCCCATCTGTGGAGAAGAGTTTATAGAATCATAGAATTTTAGAGCTTTTAGAACTTTTAACGATCATTTCACCCTATTTTTAAGAATGAGAAAGCTGAAGACTAGGGGTTTTATGCCGCTCACTTCATTCACAGCTAATTTATGGTGGGGTTTAGACTAGAATTTGGGTCTCCTGATTCCTAGTTTAAAATTCTTTCCAATGCATTTTGCAACTTCTTAGGGTGGCTGTGATCTCTCCCTCCCTCCCTCCCTCCATCCATCCCTCCCTGTTCCTTTAGAGTTTACTGCTGTAGAGAAATCTGTCTTTAGCATATTTTATTCAGTTGTACATGTTACTCCATTAAAAAAAAAATTGATATTGATTTCTAGCTTATCATATCTCCTAAAATGGTGCCGTTTTATACTCTGGCAATTCATGAATTATAACTGATTATTAAAATTGAACCAAATTCTGGTGATCACATTGCAGATTTAGTGATAATTCAGAGGGAGGAGTGAAAGACTGCTGGGAGTTTTCAAGGCTTTAGTGGCTGGGACAGTGACGGTGCTGTTAAAGGAAACAGGCTTGTCTGACACTGGGCGTTTGGCAGGACACTTGATGCTGGTGGTAAGACATCTCGAGTTCATTTAAAAAGTAACTTTATCATTTATTCTGATTATATAATTAGTGCATTCTCAATTTGATTAATAAGGTGCTGCTAAGAGGTTCCATATAAACGTCCAGCAAGTAATTTAGATTTGTAGGAGTTCTTTGTATACTCTAGAACTAGATGTTAATTTTTGATTAGCTGCACGTGTTAAGATATTATCTCCCAGGGAATGGCCTGCTAAAAAAATGTTTTTTTTTTTACCTTGCACAATTTAATAAATGAAAGCAAAATGGATCATAGACCTGAAAGTAAGGGCTACAATTTTAAAAATTCTGGGCAAAACAGAAGAAAATCTTTGAGATCCTGAGTTGGGTGAGTGTGTTTTAGAAAGGACTTCAAATGAACAAATTATAAAAGAGAAAAATTAATAAATTTGTCTTCATCTGCCTTAGTCTGGTTGGGCTGCTTTAACAAAGCACCGCTATGAACTAGGTGGCTTTTAACAACAGAAACTTCTCACAGATGTGGAAGCTGGGAAGTCCAAGATCAAGGTGCTCGTATGGTTGGTTCTGATGAGAGCTGTCTTCTAGGTTGCAGGCTGCCGACTTCTCATTGTTGTCCTCACATGACGGGAAGAGAAAGGCCTGTTTTTTACTTTGGTTTATGGTGTCCTTTGATGAATGTAACTTTTAAATTTTATAGTAACCAAATTTACCAGCATTTCCCTGTATTCTTTCAGGTCTATTACTTCAAGAAATCCTTCCTTTCTCTTAAAATCTTATGTGAATATATTTACTTTCTTTTAAATTCCTTAATTTTCAAAGTTTAGTACCTTAATTTTCAGGTGGTTCTGTGTCTGTGTGTGTGTGTGTGTGTGTGTGTGTGTGTGTGTGTGTGAAGCATTTGTATTAATCATCTAGGCTGCCTTAACAAAGTACCATAGACTGGGTGGCTTAAACAGCAGAAATTTACTTTCTCACCGTTCTGGAGACTAGAAGTATTATATAAGATCGAGGTGCCAGCATAGTAGGTTCCTGGTGAGACCTCTTTCCTTGGGTTGCAGACAGCCACCTTTTCTGTGTCCTCACGTGGTAGTGGTGGGGTGGGGTGGGTAGAAAGTGTACAAGCTCTCTTGTGTCCCTTCTTATAAGGGCACTAATCCCGTCAAGGGGACCCCATTCTCATGATCTCATGTAAACCTGATTACCCTCCAAAGGCCATATCCAGTACCATCACATTGGGGGTTAGGATTTCAACATATGAATTTTAGGGGGACACAATTCATAGCAGGATGTTGTTTTATTTTTTTCCATATGGCTAACCAGTTGTCCCAGCATCATTAATTGCATCAGCCTTTCTTTCCCCACTGATTTATAATTGCTTTAAAGGTCTATTTTTGGAGTCTTAATTTTTAATCACTGCTTTATCTTTAATTGTACTACTCCCACACTGTCTTTTTTTTGTTTTTAACATCTTTATTGGAGTATAATTGCTTTACAATGGTGTGTTAGTTTCTGCTTTATAACAAGGTGAATCAGCTATACATATATATATATATATCCCCATATCTCCTCCCTCTTGCATCTCCCTCCCACCCTCCCTATCCCACCCCTCTAGGTGGTCACAAAGCACCGAGCTGATCTCCCTGTGCTGTGTCCCACACTGTCTTAATTATTATAGTTATATAGTAAGTCTCAATATCTGAGAAGACAAGACTCCACTTTGTTATGCTTTAAAATTGTCTTGGCCATTTTGGCCCGTCTATGTGAAATTTAGGAGTAGTTAGTTAAATCACACACAAACTAAAAAATAACCCCAAACTTAAGGATTTTGTTTGGATTTGCATTGAATTTATAGATGATTTGGGGTGAACTGACTTCTTTGTGATATTGAGTTTTCCCATCCATGATCATGGCACAGACTCCATTTATTTGGCTCTTTTCTATTCTTGAATAAAATATTGTAACATTTTCCCACAAGAGTCTTTGACATATTTTAATGTATTTATTCTTAGGTAACTGGTAGTTTTGTTGTTATGGTACATAGGATTTTTTTATCAATTATATTTTCTAGTTATCAATGGAACAGATTTGATTCAGTAACCTTAGAGAACTCTCATTAATTCTTGCGAGTTGTCTGCAAACGCTTTTGCATTTTCCACGTAGGTAGCCAGGTTGTCTGAGTACAAGACGAGTTTTGTTTCTTCCTTTCCACTTCTTACATCATTGATTTCTTTTTCTTATCACACTAGTTTTTCCACAGGTTAAATGGAGGCAGCGTTGGAGGGCATCCTTTTTGTTTTTTACTTGATTAGAAATGATTCTAAAGTTTCACCGTTATGTATGTTTGTTGAAGATTTTTTTTTTTTAATAAATTTATTTATTTATTTATATTTATTTTTTGGCTGTGTTGGGTCTTCGTTTCTGTGCGAGGGCTTTCTCTAGTTGCGGCGAGCGGGGGCCACTCTTCATCGCGGTGCGCGGGACTCTCACTGTCGCGGCCTCTCTTGTTGCGGAGCACAGGCTCCAGACGCGCGGGCTCAGTGGTTGTGGCTCACGGGCTTAGTCGCTCCGCGGCATGTGGGATCTTCCCAGACCAGGGCTCGAACCCGTGTCCCCTGAACCGGCAGGCAGATTCTCAACCACTGCGCCACCAGGGAAGCCCCTGTTGAAGGTTTTTGATAACTTTTATCAGTTTAGGAAAGTTCCCGTCTATTCCTAAATTTGTTTTTGATTTTTTTTTTTTAATCTTGACAGTGGTTCATTTTATGATTGTGTTTTCAGGAAATTAAATGGTTACTCTTAGACACATTTCTTGCCAGTGGTATTACAAAACTAAATGTATGACCATATGTTGACTCAGTGAGAATAACTTTTTAAAAAAGTAGAATAATAATCTCTCAAACAGCCTTAAACATTTATGGTACATTATAGAAAATTTGGAAAATACTCAAACACATTTAAGGAAGTAAAAATTAGTTCATTGTAAATGTCTCAGAATTTTCAGTTTGTGCATTTGTGGTTCAAAACAGGAGAAAATACAGCCATCAGAATACATGAATCATGTCTGCACATTATTACCATGGAATCATAGCACTTTGGTGGATCACACCACTTCTGTAAAGGGCTTAAGTGACATCTGTTTCAGTTTCCTATTTTATAGATGAACAACCTGAAAATCAGAAATTATTTCTTGGATTTGGCATGGGTATGATTACTTTCAAAGTAAATAATATTTCAGACCTATACTTTGCCAGGCAGTGTGCTATCTGCTTTACATACATGATTTCATTGATTTTTACTCAACCGTATGACATAGGTATTCTCATTTACCCTTTACAGTTGAGGAAACTGAGGTTTAGGATTTAGGTGGGTAACTTCCCGAGTTACACAATCAGAAAGTGGTAGAAACAGAGTTGAAACCACGTCTTTCTGATAATAGAGCCCGTGTTCTTTGTTACTTCCTTTCTGAGAGACCGTGTAACCAGGATACTTGGTAAATACATTATATTCAGGTTGTGTCTATAGCGTATTGATTTCACGGTGTCAAGAGTTAAGTATATTCACTGTTCACCAGTTAGTCGTCGTCTTTGGTGAGGATGTTAATATGCTGCTGGGAGAGCCAACTTAACAGAGAGACCGCCAGGAAGGGGGCCAGCTGACATTTGTATTGCTCAGAATGGCTGTCCAGGGCTATTCTGAGATAGATCAATATAAAAAAACAAAATAGAGTCAACCTGGGCATAGATGACACTTTGTGTGATTTTTGTCCCTCCCTCACCCCCGCAAATTCTTTTCTATTCTTTGGGTTCCTAGAAGAATTGCTTGAAATCTAGCTCCTGAAGATCTTAATCATGTTATCTTAATTTTATTAGGTACTTCTGCTAAGTAATAGATTGAGCCTCAGCAATGAGCAAAGAGGGATTTCTTTAGCAAGGAAAATTCCTTTTCTTAAACCAATCTTTTACCATTATGGGTCCTTCTTTTTGCTGTTGCTTATTTTTTATTTTAAACATGTTTGATAAGTAGAATCTAGGTTGGTTGATCTGTCTTAATGACTTGTGATCCAAATCTTCATTGCAAGAGGAAAATCACTTATTATTATCAAAATGTTCGAAAAACATTTTGAATGAGCCTTCACTACTTTCTCTTTCAAATACTTTTAGACACTGTGAGGGTACATATTTAAGATTATGTGTAGCCATAAAAAGTATGTTGGCCATTCACATTTAACAGATTTGCACACTTATTATTTTATTTAGTCTGCTTTATGATTGATTTTTTTTTTTTTTTTTTTAGAAGAGAGAAATCATCTCTCATAGTACCGTAGCAAGTTTGGGTCTTTGAGGTTATTTTGGAGACAGGACCATTTGATTCCTCTAGAACAAAGATTTCCCCTTTCTTAGATGCCTTAATTCTACAAGATGTAATGTCTTGATTACACAGTTTAGTTGTCATGAACTTCCTTTTGATTTCTCACTTTTGGCTTTCAAAAAGGGACAGATAGCTTCTCACTGAGACCTTCATCACAGCCAGTGTTAATACGTGACCAGTGATGCTAGAAAGTGACTGAATCATAGGCCACATCTCGTCAGTATTGTAAAGTTAACTGGGCAGTGGGGTGAGTCTATGGGAAAACAATGGTCATTTTAACAGATTGAACTTTACAGTTGAAACAAATTAATTTTCTAGTCTGTATTCTAGACTTGTCAGGTTCACAGCCATTTGATAAAGATATGGACAGGATGTTCTTTTGTGTCATGGTGACGATAGCCCAGCTTCCTCTCTTGTAGCTCCTCATCCTGTAATGATTACTGAAATACTAAAGCTTTTGTTATTGGCCACTATATAGTTGCCATATGTGCTAGCCTAGAGTTTCTCTTCATCTCCACATGGAGCCAGACAGATAACTCTGATCTAACCTTGTTCTCTCAGAGCTTCACAGCCTTGTTCCTGCTTCCGAAAGACCATTCTACTCCAGCAGTGTGTAGACAAGAGCTGTCTTTGGAATACGTCCTACTCCTCTCCAGTGATGCAGAGTGATTGTGAGCTACTTAGAATAACCTTTGTGGTTCTGGAGCTGCAGGCTCTGAGAAGGAACGTGATTCTTTCAGGGTTCTCTTCATCTCAAGCTCTGGTTAATCATGTTCTGTCTTGTAAAGGCAGTGCTTGAGGCAGTGGCTTTCAAACTGTTTTGAATAGGATCCAATTAAGAAATACAGTTTATATTGCCACCCCTTCTCCCCACACACCAGAAATAAGACTCATGACATCTTATATTTACTACATGCAATGTCTTTGATATATCCTACTATTTATTTAATTTGAAAATGCCTTCTATATTGATTTAACAAAACACTAATATGCCAAGACTTCCAATTTAAAAACAATACTGACTTAAGGAGACCATTTATCATTTTCCTTCTTAATTGCTTATTATTCCTGTTACAGTTTAACTTCCTCATGGAAATAATCTTCCAAAACTGTGTACCTTGTGATGTAGTGGACATAACACATTGTTGTTCTCAAACTCTTTGTCTTCTGTGTGTGCATATGTAACTGACAAGATGCCTTTTCAACTGTATGCCTTTTCAACGTGCGTGTCCTTTGGTGGAAATGGAGACTCCAAACTATTTTGTTGATTTAGAGGTAGTAATTTCAAACTTGCCAGATTGAATATATGTTATTGAATAGTGTATATTACAAAGAGGACCAGAGGTTCTCAGAACTTGTTTCTATTCTTCAGATTTTTGCTCATTCATGTCAGTAGATGTAGCTTGTTTATACCATCTAACGCTACTCTTAGTGACTTGCATCCTTTTTTTAAAAAATATTTATTTATTTATTTGGCTGTGCCGGGTCTTAGCTGCAGCATGCAGGATCTTTAGTTGCGGCGTGCAGGAAATTTAGTTGTGGCATGCGAACTCTTAGTTGCAGCATGTGGGATCTAGTTCCCTGACCAGGGATCGAACCTGGACCTGTGCATTGGGAGCACACAGCCTTAGCCACTGGACCACCAGGGAAGTCCCTAGTGGCTTGCATCTTGACCTGGTAAGATATACTTAGTGACTTAGCGATTTTCAAATTTTTACATGCTGGGAGTCTGTTCAAACTAACCTTATAGGATGCTAGATAGTATTTACTTCTCATTATGATTTATTTCCCTGGAGATCAATGTCATCTCAGAATCAAGCTTATTCAAGTAAGTGTGAACTGGATGTGTTATTGTTTCTCTGATCCCTCTCTTCTGTTAGAGAGATTATTTTGACTATGATGAGCTATTTTCTCTGTTACAAATTAGCTATGCTTCTAGCTGTGAGAAAGGAATCTTTCTAACCAGTTAGATCGTGTATTCTGCTTACTACATGAATTCTAATGACCAATCTCTTTATTAAGTAAAAAAGAGATGAAATGAAATATTTAAAATTAAATACTTAATTTTGCTGTAATACTGTTTATTTTAATGAATTTAATGAAAATATTCAGTGTAGTTTCTTTTTGGCAAATAAATAAACAGGTTTAAAAAGGTGTCTCTCTTAATTTGATGCTCATATGCTGACTGAAATAACTTCAAAATAAATCCATACAAATGATCCTGTAAATGGAATGCAATATTTAAATTTCAGTATTTGAAAGCTGCCTTTCTTTAAGTGAAGAGTGATAATGGTTTATGATTCAGGCTGTAGATAATTTACTCATTTTTTATACCATACTTGTCATTGTAGTCATTCTGAAAGAAAAGCACCTATTTGTAACTTCTATTTTTTCTAAGGAGTGGGTGGTATATGCAAGTAAAATATAGGATCTGCCCAGGGAAGAAAAGGGGATGTTTAAAAATCATGAAATCATGGTTATTATGATTATCATGCAATCTGCCCTTAGTATTTCTTAAATTATAACAGCTTGCTTTTCATTCAGAATTTCATATTCAATGTGATAATCTTAATTTTGGGTCTAAGTGACTATTTCTACATTTTACATTTAGCAAAAAGTATTTATAGGCTGTTTCATGTGAAAGAGGGAATATTTTGCTTAAAGAGTTATGGACCATAATTTACACATATTTTATTTATGCTAACATTCTTTTGTAGAAAGTCTCTTTATGTCTAGGACCTTACTTTTTCTTGGGTTAAACTGGACTTGAAATTAGTATTTGGTTAATAAACTGTCATTAAGGATTACTAAAGTGTTCTTTGTCACAGATGGACTCAAAATAGTCCTCGTGTCATGGTTTACGTCTTGAGTGGCTAGGTGTCAAGATGCTATCCTGAATCAGGTCTTTATTCCCTCAATAAAATCTTCTCAACTTTGGAACATGGTTCTGCTTACTCCTAAAAGATTAGGAAATCACGGACAGAGGGACAGAGAAAGATAACAGAAGGTTATTTGTAAAATGATGGAAGGTATTTGTTAATTTTTTCAGTTGTCCTGGGGACTTACCATGTCATATTGGGACAGTTACTTAATCTGCTCATCAAGATGCTGGTGCATTTACAGGACCCCCTTTGGTATGTTTCAAGCAGATGCTTGATTTGCAGCACTTATGAAGAAAGGACTGGATGGGTTTTTTTTGTTTGTTTTTGTTAGCAGCAGTTGTGCCAGTTATAACCGAGCATGCTTTAGTCATCAGTCTGTTATCATATACTTTTTATTCATTTCGCTAGTAGTTTAATGCCTTATGTTCCTATTTGTTCTGAATAAATTTCCCTTCTCAGATATGTGAAGATTAGACTGATCTGCTTCACTGTGTATTTAGGGACACTGTGTTTCCCATTTATCACCTGCTGCTAACCTTCAGCAGTAGAATTAAATTGACATTTGTTAAAGGGTGTTTTGATCTATCTTTGAAAAGGGTAGTAAAGAGTAATTAGTCACAGTAATGGCTCCCCCCTCCCCATTTTGTGTGCAATTTTAGGTCGCTTGCTGAAACAGGTTCTAATTTTGTAATGGTGGTAGAGAATTCTTGCTTTAGGTTCATGGTTTGTTTAAACAATTAAAAATCTGATGAATCCTTGAAGCATGTGTAAATTCAGCAGCCTTGAAAACTAGCCTCCTTTTTTTTTTTTGCTTGCCCACAAGGCTGGCACCAGCACCCGTCCTGCAGTGTTTTTCCTTTTTTCCCGTGACCCAGAGGTTGGCCCCAGTCCTGTCTGTTGAAAGAGTGTCTACAGCTGTGTGGTGGGGGCAACTTGCTTGAAATCATCGCTCAAAATAGGAAGTCAGGACATTGGCAGTATGACTTTAACTTTCCTGGGTGACTAAGTTTAGCATTTTGGTGCCTCAGTGACTAACAGTCAACATAAAGACCTGGGAGGGAATAAAATGAGTATGGGAGGGCAGAATGCATCAAAGAGCAGGCAAGACTCAGGTGCTAAGACTGCTAAAACATGTGTGCTTTATATGCTGGGCATAATTGATTATTCTGGGTCAGGCATCCCATTCTGCACATCCACGGTCCTAAAGCTCCAACAAGAGCAAGTTTTCTCTCTCCCCCAGTCAGCTGCTTCTTGGAGAGTGCTCTGCCCATTTTACTGTTCCTCATCATTCAGCTTCAAACTCGTGTACTGTCTATTAGTCCTCAAAATGCATTCTTCAGTCTAGGCTTGCCGGCCGCGTCACTCCCTACCTCGGATTCTCTCATGGCCACCTTTGCTGCCACCGTTACAGCCCTGCCCGCCTTGGTTGATCTCCTGCTTTCACCTTGCTGGCCTTCTGTCAAATTTGGGAACACCTCTCTTAGGTTTCTTTCATAACATGAGTTGTAAGACTACAGAGCTTTCCAGTTTTCTCACGGAGAGACTCACCTTTGAATTGACAGCGCTTGGTAAACAGTTTGTTCTTGTCTTTGTTGCAGTGGTTTATCATGAGTTTCATGGAATGTTTTTTTAATAGTAGTACCAGTGCATTATCGAATGGAGAGGACTTCCATTTTGACTAAGTGTTGAAGAGAACCACATCTTTAGCTTACAACTTTACTCATTTGATGGTTGGAAGACTTTGGCCTGGATTAGCTCCTGCCTTGATACATTTCAGACCTTGATTCCACTCCACTACCCACAGACTTCATCACCAGGTCTGGAAGGACACACAGGGACGTTTGTGTGTATAGGGATTGCTGAAAGCTATCCCTGTACCAAGACGGTCAGCACTACAGAAGTGACTGCAAACCACACGCACCCGTCCCACTAAATCCCAGCTATGTCTCCAATTCAAATTCCCTTTATCCAAATCCCTCGAAGGCCCAGGGCCACACCAAAGCTGCCTCACGCAAGGGAAAGTATGAAATCAGAGTAGAAAGAAAGAGTGCTCTTAACAGATTGCAGTTAAAATATCTTACTTTCGCAAATTCTACGAAAACATCCGACCGCATGAATATGTTCCTAGGCTTCCCAGGGCCTTGGAAGGAGCCTGTGCGAGTGAGGAGCCCCGAAGTATAACCTTCATTAGGTTTCTTGTAAACTGCCTCTGACCATTCTTCATCTTCTATGGTAGAGAAAGGTCTGAGTGCCCTATCTGACTATGGTTGGAGCAGTGCCTTTTAGAGTGTTATATATATATATATATATATATATATATATATATATAGTTGGCGCTAGAGAACTCATTGAAGTGAATTAGCCGCCAGTATACACAGCATTATTGGTAATAATGGTGGGTATTTAGTTAGCACTTTCCACCTGCTAGGCTCTGTCAGGAGCCCTTAACATATTATCTCGTTTAATCCTTAGGACAACACTACGAGTTAGGTGCCATTATAATTCTCAATTTAAAGAGGAGAAATCTGAGGCACGGAGACTTTAAATAACCTGCCACCACCAATAAATAGTAGAGCTGGGATTAAAGCTCAGGCTGCCCAGTCTGAGTCCTTCACCTACTGCACCGCGTCTCAATCCTGGTAGAGCTGCCATAATCCTGACCCAACGTAGAAGGTCAGTTTGTTCTTGTCTTTGTTGCAGTGGAACAAAGGAAACCTTCCAGTGTACTTAGATGGATGTCTTCTGTTTTTCCTGTTGTAAGAAGGCTGTGTAAAAGAGAAAGATTCATAGAAGAGAGGCTACAATAAAAGAAGTGATAAATTGCATTCCTAAGAAAATAGGAGTTCAGACTGTTTAGCCAGGGAGAGGGCAGTTATTGAAAAGCTGCTTAATTTTCCTGTGTTTTCTAAAGAAGTTCTTCTTTTCACATTTTTGATGTTGATAGTTAATATGTGCTTTACAGATACATATAGGTGACATATTTCTCCCACCCCCCCCATCTGAAAAGCTGTTTTTAAACTGATAATACAAATGAAAATGGTGTCTTGCAAAAACAACACATACAGGGTTCCTATAAAAACTATTGTCCAATATCTTCGTTTGCTGAAAAGGAATAATTAAAAAGAAATAGGTTAAATAATATAGGAGGAGTTTGATGAAACGCAAGAAACACTTTCTTAATGATGATATTAGATCACTGCACCAAAAAGAGGTATAGAATGTCAGTTTCTCAAGGTATATAAATATGATTAAGAGCTTTCCATTTCCAATATGCCAAGGGTTGAATTCTAGCTATGGTTTGGAAAACTTCCCTGTCACTTAAGAGAGATTTAGCACATCAACTAACTTTGCTATGGTACCTTTTTAGATAACAATCTCTTTTATTGTATACCTCATTCACTGCAGTCTTACTACTTTATAGTATTCGGCTCTCACCTGTGCTTATGTGCAGGAATCACCTTTAGGTATCTCATGCATTTAACAACCACTAACCTACAGCCCTATCTTAGAAGCCCTGCCTTATGGTTCCGATGGCCAGCAGTACGACTGCAGTGCTGCCACTGTAGTGACTGGAGCATGAGAGAAATTAATGGCAGTAGAATGATCCCACTCTTCTTTTACCCATCCCTTCAACCAAAGTGTCATAGATAGACATCAAAGACTTCCTTCTTTGTCAGTTTTATTATACCTTAGTCCTGTTGGGATCAGGTGAGCAGGCCTGGTTTTGCCTTAAAGGAAGGTATCAGAAGGGAGATTTGAAGGCAGCTTTCTCTCCATCCACTCTCGGCACTAATCATTTATCCTTCTGGGACTTTGTAAAAATTATATTGTTAGGTGGGATGGAGTGGTACTTTTTTTGGTAATTGTTTTAGGGAATCATCAGCAGGAAAGTCCCAGGGGCTTGTGTGAAGTCATCGCTGAGTTGCTTTATAAACCAGAAGATATGTAAAAGTTAACATAGTTGACTTCAAGTTTAATGAAGGATGAGTTTCAGTTCTAATTTTGACATGAACAATTAAATATTTTTTTTAAACAAGGTTTTTATACCATAGGGGTGTTTGTGATAAGGAGTTTAAAAAAGACATTTAATCACAGTTATATAATTTATGTTGCAAACATAACTTATAGCTTTTAAAATATAGTATTACATATTTTCTCTATTCAGAGTAGAAACAAATTGTTTCAATTATTTATTGCCTACCTCCTTCTTCAAACAATGCCAATAATTCTGGATCCATGATAACATTGGAATGTTCTACAAGAGAAGCAGGAGCGTGTTCTGAATGCTTACACCTGTATAACTTTAATGTTTCAAAATGCTTTGAAAAATTCCAGGAGCATATGCATTAAAATAGTAGAAGACAGTCATAGTAAAAAATTTAAAATGATGCGCTATGAAAAACATGGTATGAGGTATGATTTAATGTAGTGGAAGATTCTCAGGAGATCCATCAGACTCTGCTGACTGGATTCTGGACAGTGCAGATGTAAAACGTTTCCATCATTGCAGAAAGTTCTTCTGGACAGCGCTGCCCTTGTGAGCTGTGTTAAATCTAACAGCCTCTCACTGACTACCTAATAATCCCGTACAGGTCTCTAGGGGTTTGAAAATGACCTCATCTCGTACTTTATGTAGAGCTGGCCCTCTGATCCGAACTCTTTTACCTGTCCTGCCTTCCTCTCAAAATTTGTGTCATACTTCCATGATCATTTTTAAACTTTTCCACATATTCACTCAGCTGTTTTCCCCCAAATAGAAGCACGCTTTGCTTCACTCTCTTTCCATTTGTCTAAATCCTACCTTATTTCAACTTTTTTTTTAGGCTCAGTATGTGCTGCTTTATATTATTGAGCAGCTTTGTTACTTTTGAGAGGACAGGGGCCAGACTGTACCCCCAGTCCTCTGCATTCAGTAAGTGGTTGGTGGAGATGAAGATACTCTGCATAACAGGTGCACAAAGTACCACCTGAGGCCCAAACCTGGCCCATTGCCAGCTTTTGTAAATAAAGTTTTATTGGAACACAGCCACGCTCATTTATTTGCTTATTTCCTAAGAGTGCTTTTGCACTGTAGCAGTGAGGTAGTAGTTGCAGCAGAGACTATGTAACCCATAAAGCCTAAAATATTTACCATTTGTACCTTTGCCAAAAAAGTTTGCTGATCTTTGCTCCACATTTGTAACATCGCAGGCTCTTACAATGTGGTAGTCACAGAATATCACTTAGTATGCCTAGGTGAAGTAACTGTGATTACTCTTCATTAATGCATCTGCTTGACTGTTATTGTAAGGTTACATATAATGATCATTAACATTATGGGAGTTAAACACATACTTCAGGGATAGAATGAATTCCCAAGTACTCATTCCTTCTATTGGTAAAACAATGTTTGACTAAATCTTACATTGCTAATTCTTTCTTTCTGCCTAATAAGGATGTTTCATTGAAATGGAACAAAAGCATGGTGATTACCAAGCTTATATCCCCTTCTTTTCAGCATATCCCTTTTTAATGTAGTTTGCCTAATCTTGTAAAAAACTTGCTAATTATTGTATAAAATTTGTATCTGTAAAATATGTGTTCTTAGGTTAACTCAGAAAGTGTAAGATTTATTTTAAATTGATATTTATTAAACATATATATGATACTGATTAGAATACCCGTAAAGCAGATGTAAATTTAACATTCATTCATTCACTCATTTATTCCTAATGAAACTTTGAGCTTTGTACAGGGAATTGTGAATGTCCTTAGGATATGGTCACAGGACAAAAAAAAGGAGGAACATTTAAGTATCAGAAGTAAAGCAGAAAACAACATTTCATGAAATAAGCTGTTCAGAAGAGAAGGCCTCAGGGATAACACAGAGGATTCGATTGTCAAATCAGGTTCACAAGAATTAGATCTTACCTCCCATTAGGCTTTACTAATAATGTTTTAAGGATACAGGCGGTCCTGAGGCACTGCAAAGCATGATGAGGACCAGGACTGCACCACCCCCCCCGCCCCCGGCCACCGACTCCCCAGGTCCTCTCTGACTGTTGAGGATCCTCTGGTCCGCATTTAAGGTACTACATCTCTAAGCAATGCCTGTGGTGTGTTAGTACATTGTTTCCATTGGGAAGCATTTCTGTTTTGTACTCTGATGGTGACAAAACTTATGTGACATATTTTCCAGGGAAGTATACTCCATAAATTCAAAGATTCCAGATTTGTTAACCATAAGTGATCCTAGACAGATTAGGTATATCCTGCTAAAATGATTCCATAGATAAGGACTCTGCTGCTAATAAACATCATGAGATTTTTTTTGTTAAGAGCTCTGACACTAGTTGTTTACAAGAAGACCTGACCAGGTTAACTGCCCTCTTTCTTTCCTAGGGCATTTCCACACCCCAGTCCCTCCCAGCCTGCAAAGGGAGAAGATGACTTACAGGCTTGCTGCTAACCATTTCTTCCCAGTCTCTCTCCCTAGACTTTCCCTCCTCCCTCCTTGCCGCCCCTGCTCACATACAAACATTCGTGCTGTGGAAGCTGATAACAGACCTGAAAGAGGAGGCCGGATGATAAAGCCATGTCAGTCAGCGTGTGCCCTGAGTTTTTCTTTTGTTCTTTTTTCTTAACATTTATGGAGATTTGTGGATGTGCTTACATTCTGAGTATGATTCTTGTACCTGTATCTTCAGGATAGGAAGACAAATGAATCTTTCTCTCCGTCCTCACTATGTCATTGCTTTCTCACCATTTCTGCTGCCACTCTGTGGGCTGTAGTTTAAATATCTTCTCCCACCATTTTTAGGCGATGCAGTCTGGTCCCAACTTACCTTTCCAACTCTCTTGGTTTGCATTTTCCTAAAGAACCCTCCTGGCCAACGAGAGGGAACCACCTCTACCACCAACATGGTTCTCTCACGCCTGTGACTTCTGTTAAGTTCATTCTGCCACGAATGCCCCTTCTCACTGCAGCCTATCTGAGTTCCACTCCTCTCAATTCCGGATGACATCTCACCTGTCCTGCCAAACTGTTTCTGACTATCAGTTCACAGCAGGCTCTTTTCTGAAATACTAATTGTCACTCTTTGTGTCTGTCGCCTGGAACGCGCCTGTTTTCCTCCCTAGTTTGCGAGCTCCTGAAGGATGGGCACTGTTTTATGTACATTAGGTATATAGGTACCGTACTGCAGAGGTTAGTCCGTGTCTATTTGGAGTTGCTCCATGGGTTGAGAGTATTTGAATAATAATAATAGTAATAACTTGTGGGCAGGGCCATATTTTTCAAGTTGGTGAGATACTTGTTTTCTTTGTTTTTCCATGTTTTGTGTTTGTTTTTGAAAATCGGACCTGTCAGTCCTGCATGAGGACTGCACTACAGAGGCAGCAGGGTGGTAGGAGTGGAGGACTCTGTAGCCAATACAAATCCCAGGGCCACCAGGATTGCTCGTGTCTGACCTTGAGCGAGTCATATAATCTTCTATTCCTGAGTTTCCCCATCTGTAAAATGGGGCGATAATAGTACTTACCGCATGTGGTAGCTGTGAAAGTTACGTGAGTAATGTGTGGAGAGTGTAGAACAGTGTCTGGCATGCAGGGGAGCTTCTGCTGCTGCTTTTTGTTATTTTTTGTCCTTGTTGAGAAACGAAATGTAAGAGCCAACAGTTTTTCTTTAAATGTCCTAAAATAAGTCAATTGTTCATTGGTGGTTAAGAGGTCGTCAAGTTACTTGCAGAAGATGGTTATGCCTTCAAGAGATTTTGACCACATTTGAAGATGAATTCTGATGCCAGAGGAATTTGTGCTACCTAAACATAAGAAACTTCTCAGGGCACACTGATATCCAAAGCCACATTTTCTGTAATGGATAGCCTGTCTGACTGGACAAGTTTACCCTTCATTAAGCTGTGAGAGCCCCAGAGGCTTAATGAGGTGGCAACAAGGAGAGTGCTGATGTTAGTCTATTTCTTGAAATGATAACTAACAGCTTCAAAAGAAGTGTACGTACAAAGTAAGATGCTGTAGGGTTTTTTTTTTTAATTTGAAAAAAGAGCTGGTGTAGAGAGTGATAAATAGGGGAAGGAAATCAACATGTGTAAATGGAATCCTTATTCACTAAGACAAGGAGAATTGGTAAGGAGTGGGGGCTATCTCAGAGCTTATAAAATGTAGGTGTCATTCTCTAAGCTTTTAGGTATTCAGTAATAACTTTATAAGGGCAGAACATGATAAGGAGGGTGACAGAAGAAGATAGGGGCTATCAGATCAGCTAACTCAATGAGATTCTTCTGATTAGTCTTTCAAGAGCCAGATTTTAAGACTATGACTGTTAAGAACAGGGGTGGCTATTAAATAGTGAGGTGGAATGTTACTTTGATATACTTATCAACTGAATACAGATTTAAATGATTAAAAGTAAAATACCATTTCCTATCAAATCACTGAATATAAATGAGATGATAATGTTCACTATTGATGAAGGTATAGTGTGAGAGGCATTCTGATTACGTAGTTATTGGCAATGTAATTGATAGAACTGTTAAAGTATTTTATTAATGTGTTTCTAGATATAAGAGGTTCTCCCTTTTAATAACTTTACTATTCTGACTCTATAGTTAAGAAATAGAGTATCAGATAGAGATTTATGCATAAGAAAGTTAATTGAATCATCATTTATGATGAAAAAATGGGAAACCATCTGAATTTCCACCAATATTGCAATGGTTAAATTGTTTGATAACTATGAAAGGGAACATTATACAGCCATTAAATTTGGGCTGTAGAAGAATACGTGGTAACTTTGAACACATTTGTGACTTAATATTGATTTTAAATAGTGTACTTAGAATGTGTACAATTTATATAAAATTATAAACACGGAGCATGACTGGATGAAAATACAGTGAAGGGTTATCTCAGTATGGTGGAATAACAGGTAATTTTAGTTTTCTGTATATACTTTATTGAAATTAAAGAACCCTTGTTTTTACTTTTATTATTAGAAAAAATGTTATTAAAAAATGAATGGTTGTACTCTACTGTGGCCTGAGCACCCCCCATCATAGGGCTCTCTAATGGCACGTGTCAGTGTAAGCTAATAAATGCACTGTTTCACCAGCAGTAAGTATAGCCTGGCACAAAACAGGTGTCCTATAAATGTTTCTTGATTTGAAATTAATCTGTAGGTAGGTTGGACCTAATTACTTTGCCTCTGCCTGTTGGCAGCCTAAAGGAGTGAGAATCTTAATTGTCGAGAGTGTCACTTTTTTTAAAAACTGAAGTTCAGTGGAAGGAATTTGGTCACAATAAGTGGTTGAAGCTAGACTTTGTAGAAAAGCATTAAAAATTATCAAGGGCAAATAAAAAGTTAGCTATTGAAAATGGAAAAAATGAGGAAGTATATTTAGAAACTTAATCATCAAACATTTATTGAGTGCCTTTTATGTACTTGCCACTGTGCTGGAGATCCAAAGACGAATCAGATGTGGCCCTTGCCCTCAAGCTCACAGTCCGCTGGTGAGGTAGACATACACACAGTGAGTTGTTAGGAAACCATGTGGTACGTCCAGTAGCAGAGGAAAGTCTAGGCTGTTACAGTGAGCAGTAGAGGGGTGCTAATGCAGGCTGGAGTGGGCAAAAGGAACTCTTTCTGGAAGGTGATGATGAAAGTTGACGATGGTTACTCTTAAAATGCATAGGAGTGAGCTGGATGAAGGAGAAAAGGGGACGGTCATTCCAGAGAGAAGGAACAGCAAAAAGCAAAAGCCAGGGCATGGAGGCAATGCACATCCCAGTATATTGCGGAGTGGAGGGGTGTGTGTACCCACTAGTGGCATATAAGGAGGCAGTAGGTAGTGGTTAGGGGTCAGGCTGATGAGGAAGGCAGGGAGCAGGTACCAGTACCCTCTTTGGAGTCCTGAAGGTCTTAGACTTTGTCTTCTGTGTAGTAGTTATTCAGGGGTTTTAAGCGGATTGACAATGAGATTTGAAAATTAGGAAGACTCTCTGGTGGCATATATGGCATGTGCTTTAGAGGTACAAGACTTAAAGGCAGGAAGAGCACCCAGTTAATGGTCTTTGCAGGAGTGGACCTAGAACATGAGGGGAACAGGACCGGGAGAAGGGCAAAAACCAATAGGACAATTGATGAAACAGGAAAGAAAAATCTAGTATGTATGTTATAATACCAGTTTGTTAAAATTTTTTTCTGCATCTGTATGTACACAGAAGATAACTGTAAGGACCTTATAAAGACTGTAATATCATTCATGTTAATAGTGACTCTTTTTAGGTAGTAGGAATTCAGGAGCCAATGCCTTTTTTCATTTTTTTTTCCCCAAGTATTTTGCTTTGAACATGGATTACTTTTGTAATCAGAAAAAAAAAAGGCATGTCCTTTTAAAAGTAGTAGGAGAAAGATTAAAGAGAGTACCGGGATTAAGATACCCGTCAGATTTAGGGATGAGACTGCTGTAGAAAGGAATACCATAAAGTACTGACAAGAAAATAATAGGACCAAGTGAAGTAAGCCAGTCACAAAGAGACACATACCCACATGACCACCTATATGCGTAATCAAACCGATAGAGGCAATAAGTAGAAATGGTTGTGGGAGCTGGGTGAGGGGGAAATGGGGAGTTGTTTAATGGGTATAGAGTTTTAGTTTTGCAAGACGAGAAAGTTCTGGAGGTTGGTTGCAGAACTATAGGAACATACTTAACACTACTGAGCTGTAAATTTAAAAATGGTTAAGATGGTAAATTTTATGTGTATTTTACCACAATTTAAAAAAAAAAAAGTAGGACAAATCCTCATGTCATAGTTAACCTCTAGTGCCCTGTTGCCTAGGGAAGCAGGTAAGTCATGAATCCAAGGTTAGGGTTTTGCTGGACCAGCGTAGAAGGGAATAAGGAGTGCTGATGAGAGCAAACACACGTGGTCAGTTAATTCTGGGGTAGGGGATGGACAGGGAAGAAATAAGAGGTTAGGAATGGCTCTTAAAGAGCATGCATATTGAGAAGATGCCAAAGAGACAGGAGGTTGTAATCCGAGAATAGGAAATGGAAGTTTAAACGTATTCTGTGGAAGGGATACTTACATTCATTATAAATCCAATTCTCCTGTTAGATGGGAAGCTCCTTAGAGGTTGCTTGGAACTGTTCTTACTTGTACTTTGTAATAGTTGAGGGAATGAGACAAAATATGTAAATGTGCTCAGTAAAATGATCGGTTGAAGAATGTGTATATATTGAGTCTCCCATATTTGGAAGGAGCATCACACACATAGAAAATGCCTTTTGCTTGCCCAGCTTTTCTTTCTGTGGTCTTATTCTGAGCTGCAGATCGCTGAGGTGTTCGCCAAGTAGGGCTCATCATTCATATGGTCCATTCCCGTACCCTTTTTGTTTTCTGTCTAAGGGCACTTGATAGTCCACTGAGATTTGGGAACAATTTTATGGATGTTAACTCCACCCTGTAGATTCCGATTTAGTTGCTTTTGGGTGGGACCTGAGCATTTCTACCTTAGACGAGCTCCTTGGATGATTCTGAAATACACGACAGTTACACACCTACTTTTTGAGAAACACCAATTTTGTCTTTCTAATGTTAGAATTACATTACTGTATTTGCCTTTGGTATATAATATGACCATTACCCAATGTTTTCAGACATTATTGAAGTTTGGAGTAGAGTCTGGAATTTATTTTTTCTCAGAAAATTCGTCAGCAAGATAACTAATACGGATCTTTTTCTTAAAAACACAAACAAAAGCAGAGGCATGTGCTATTCATGTTTGATGAGAAGTCAGCAGCATTAACCTCCATTAAAAAAGGGTAGATCAGTTTTCTCCACATTGAGGAAATTCTGTTTAGTCATTTGAAACCGTATAATTTATAAGAAAAAGTTTAATTATAAAAAAGCATGCTTTAATTTAAAAGACTGGGACGCGATAACATGCTTCATTAAATTTTATAAAATGCTCTGTTTTTCTTTGACACAAATTTTAGCAATGTTCAATTTGTGTTGTCTCAATTATTTAATAAGCAAGATTTAGGAGTAGGTTGCTAGATTTATAACATCAGTTTGATTTTGAAAGTACATAGTGGGAGCTAAATTAGCTTAAATTTTATGGTCATTTAAAGGAACCTTCAAGAAGTTTTTAACAGTTGATTAATCTTTTCCAGACCTGCCAATCGTTTCTGCTTTGCTTTTCTTAGATACATATAAGAATCTGCTTTTACATAAGAAAGCCTAAAGTGAAATATCTTATTTCTGTTTTTGTTGCATAATTTTATTATAGAATAAAACAGGTACAGAAGACTGCACAAAATAAATTTATAGCTTAAGCACAAGACAAATACCTTTGTGATCACCACCTGGGTCAAGAAATATCATTCGAACTTTTTGGCCAACCCAATAAAACTTCGTACCCCAGGGGTCCTCCTTACACCACAGCCCCGTCATAGCCCAGTCCTTCCCTCTGTTTGTAACCACCATCCTGGTTTGTAGTAATGATTTCCTATGTTTTCAAAAAGTTTTATTACCCAAATGTAGCTCTAGACACTATAGTTTAGCTCATTAAAAAAAAAAAAAAAATTCATCTGTTTTAAAAAAATCTCTTAATGGATGGCAGCACTGTTCAGTAATGGGAGCCTCATATGCAATTTAAAATTTTTTAGTAGCCACATTATAAAAAGTAGAAAGAAACAAATGCAGTTAAGGTTAATAATATATTTTTTTAAATTAGATATATCCAAAATATTATCATTTCAACATTTAATCAATGGAAAAATTACTGAGATACTACACACACACACACCACGCATATATATTTTGATGGGAGAGTACTAAACGTTTGAAATCTGGTGTGTGTTTTCTACTTATAGCACACCTCAGATTATCTTGGATTTTGCCATTTGGAAGCCCCTTTTAGCTGGCTGCTGTATGCTTGTGACATGCCCCATCATTTTGGGGGGTACTTTCTTACTTTCTGTCATTCAAGATGTTTCAAACTCATCTTGTACCTGCCCAGTCCCAATCCTGGAATTGGCCATTTATCTCAGGGGCCCTGGTTCCTTTCAGTGCTGATGGTTCTAAAGACCAAGATACGGTGCTACGTGTGTACATTGCTCCTGCGGTGCCTTTGCTAGGTGGTCAGAGGTAGGGAAAATACGAATATATATATGCATACGCACAGGAGTACACACACACACATATGCATGAATATATCTCTACATATACTTTTTTTTAAACATCTTTATTAGAGTATAATTGCTTTACAATGGTGTGTTAGTTTCTGCTTTATAACAAAGTGAATCAGTTATACATATACATATGTCCCCATATCTCCTCCCTCTTGCGTCTCCCTCCCTCCCACCCTCCCTATCCCCCCCTCTAGGTGGTCACAAAGCACCGAGCTGATCTCCCCGTGCTATGCGGCTGCTTCCCACTAGCTATCTATTTTACGTTTGGTGGTGTATATATGTCCATGCCACTCTCTCACTATGTCCCAGCTTACCCTTCCCCCTCTCCATATACTCAAGTCCATTCTCTTACATATACTTTTTTTTTTCTTTTGTAGTCATGAATTCATACCAGTACTTCCAATTCTAATCTATTCCCACAAGATTCCTTCCTGCCTTTCCCTTCATATCTGTATGTTCCTTCTTTCACAGTGAGAACTCTGGCACTCAGCAATATCAACCCATTTACTTATTTGCTCAATCTTATAATTCATCTAGCTAGTATAATTTCCAAACTGCTTCTCTCATTTTCCACTACAAAACCCAAAACCTCTAGAAAGAGATGGGGATTTATTTGCTGTTTTACCCCACAATTAATAGTATACAGTCTATATATACTACCAAAAAATAGATAGCTAGTGGGAAGCAGCCTCATAGCACAGGGAGATCAGTTCGGTGCTTTGTGACCACCTAGAGGGGTGGGATAGGGAGGGTGGGAGGGAGACGCAAGCGGGAGGGGATGTGGGGATATATGTATACTTATAGCTATTCACTTTGTTATAACGCAGAAACTAACACACCGTTGTAAAGCAATTATACTCCAACAAAGATGTTAAGAAAAAAAAAAAAGAGTATACAGTCAAGTATGGTGTTTATATAAATTTCTTGTTTGTTTGTTTTTTTTTTGACCAAGTCGTGTGGCATGAGGGATCTTAGTTCTCTGGCAAGGGATCCAACCCATGCCCTCTGCATTGGGAGCATGGAGTCTTAAGCACTGGACCACCAGGGAAGTCCCAAATTTCTTTTCTTTTTTTTTTTTTTTTTTTTAATAAATATCTTGAGTTAGTTATTTCTCCCTTCCCTGCTCCTTCAGCGTGGTTATGATATTCATTTGAAATACAAAGGAGTATTTTTTTATTTCCTGTTTTAGGTGTTTCCTCTCGTACCCAACCATACTGATTCAGTTGTACGTATAACATTGCTAAGCTTCCAAAGGTTAAGACTTTACAAGGTACATCCAGAGATGTATCACTCCCTTCTATATCTCTTCCACCCTGCTTCCCCTACCCCTTGTGGATAACTTCCATCATTGTTTTCTAGTTTATCCTTCTTAGGTTTCATTTTATATGGATGGGCATATATATGCTTTCTTCATTTCCCCTTCCTTCTCACACACTGTGTCCATAATAGGCACATTGAAGAGACCGAAAGTAGATACATGTTTGCCTAGGGCTAGAGAGTCTGGGGGTAAATGAGGAGTGACTGCTGGTTCTTCCAGCAGTGAGGAAACAACAGTGGTTCTTCCTGGGATGATGAAAATGTTCTAAAATCGTGGTAGTGGTTGCACAACTCTAAAGGTACTGAAAGCCATTGTGCACTTTAAATGGGTGAGTTGTATGGCAATGTGAGTTATATCTCAATAAAGATGTTACTTTTCTCAAAGTAACAAGGTATATGGATTCTTTTTGCACTTTGCTTATTCTATATTCAACTGTATTTCCTGGAAATTACTTCACGTCCGTCAGTTCATAGAGATCTTTGCTTTGCTTTTTTAACTAGCTGCTTAGTACTCTGTTGTGTGTATATACAATAGTTTATTCAGCTGTTCTCCTGTTCTTGGACATTTAGATGGTTTTTAATCTTTTTCAGTTATAAATGGTCCTGCAATGAATAATCATGTGTAAATACATCCTCACACTGTTGGGGGTTATCTTCAGGGTACGTTCCTCGAAGTGGGATTACAGGATCAAAGGGAAAATGCATATGCAGTTATAAGATAATGCCAGTTCTCCTCCATTCTGCATTCCCACAATGCAAAATGTGTCTCTCTCCCCATAATTTGCCAACAGAGTTTATTTCCAACTTTGCCAATATGATGGCTGGAAAATAGGATCTTACTGTGGTTCACATTTGCACTTCTCTTATCGTGGGTCAAGCTGAATGTCTTTTCATATTTTAAGGGCCATTTTTATATCTTTTTGTGAATTGTCTTTTCTTGTTTTTCTGTAGGATTTTTATTCATGTTCTTCCTCCATTTTAAAAAGCTCTGTGTTGTAAATCAACTATATACTTCAATAAAATTTTATAAAGTAAAAAAAGTAAAAGCTCTTTGTATATTAGAGGTATTAACCCTTTATCTCTGTAGTATGTTACAAATGTTTTCTCCCAGTTTGTCTTTCAGTTTTGCTTATGCAAAAGTTTTTACATAGTCAAATTATCAATCTTTTTTTTTTTTTGCATCTGGGTTTTAAATCATAGCAAGAAAGCCTTTCTCTATACTCACATTAAAGAGGAATTCACCTATAGTGTCTTCTGGTACTTGCTGAGTTTCATATTTTACATTTAGATCTCTGATGCATGTGGAGTTTATTCTTCTGTATGGTTTGAGGCATGGATCTAATTTTATCTTTTTCCAATAACTGTCCATTTGTACCAGTCCTGTTTATTAAAAGGGCTGTCTTTGCCTCTGTGGTTTGAGATACATCTCCCTCATATGGTAGAAATGGGTCTATTTCTGGACTTTCTGTTCCATTGGCATCTCTGTGTGCGTGTGCTAGGTACTGTTTTAATGAAAGAGGCTTTTTAATGTGTTTTAATATTTTTCATGGCTCTTCCTTTTCAGTGTGTTCCTAGCTATTCTTGTATGTTTATTTTTACATTCGAGCTTTATAAAGAATGACTATAAAACTGCTGTGAAAGAGCTCATTGCTATCCTGGGGGGATTTCATTATATTGATACATTAACTTAAGGAGAACTGACATTTCACTCTTCCCCCTCCTCAAATGTAAGTATAATTCCATTCACCTCCTCCTCACTCTTTGTGCTGTTGTTTACTTCTACATAGGGCAATGACCCCCACCTTATAATGTTATTTTGCTTTAAGCATCAGTTGTCTTTTCAAGAAATTAAGAGAGGAGAAGAAAAATGGTCCTTTATATCTCCTCACATACTTACCATTTCCAGTACTCTTCAGCACTGTCTGTAGGTCCCAGTTTCCATCTGGTACCCTTTGATGACGCTGAGATGTCCTTAGCAAGAGCAGGGGATAGCTTTTCATGCGTTCAAGTCTCCTTTTTGTTCTCAGAGTAGTGGGAGAGGACATTCCTGTCTTGTTTCTGATTTTATGGGAAAAGCACTCAAGATGCTACGACTAATTATATTCTTGGTCATTCTGTTATGACTCAGTGGGCTGCTTTTCAGTTTTATGGGAAACATATAAACTTCAATGACTTAGGGCGATTTGTACATGAGAGACTACTGCGTTAGATCTCATCCCAGGCCCATTGCACTTGCCACTTAGTGTATTCCTAGTCATCCCACCATGAGGCTTAAGAAATACTGCAAGGCAATCTTAATATTAGATTAAGCAAAACATAATTATGAATGTAAATCTGCTGAAAGTCCCTTATGTTCTGTAATGTGCTGTACGGTCCCAAATTAATGATGTTTTGGTTGTCTCTTCTACCTTCTTCATTAATTGAACAACTGTAGTGTTGACTGTTTGGGAGTCGGTATTATTTGGCACCTGTGTGTATATTTCTATTCTCTCTAAAACCAGTCAGTATAAAAGCTGAACGTTTGGTTTCAGCCTTTGTTTAAAAGTAGGTGTAGCTGCTGTGTTTAAGTTAAAGCCTCTTTATATTATTTTTTCTCTTATGTCTTTTACACAATAATCTCTAAATAACATATGCAGGCTATATGAGTGTTATATTAATTTTTACTAATGAATTTTGGAAAGTTCTTGCCAAATATGGGTTCTAGTCACTGGCCTCTAGGGACTCAGTTTTTTCCCTTTGCCATCAGTGCATCAATGTGTAGTATACATGAGTGTCTTGTGTCACCAGTCTGGGTGTGATGATTGATTTGGTCAATTAGCAGTGAAAGACAAGCTTCTCCCTTAAAAAGAGAATGCAGGAGAGCTAAGATCAGAACAGCAAAGCATTTCAAATGGGCAGAACATCAACTAAGGTGCCCTCTTTGAGAGGAGTTAGTTTACATGTTAATGGAAATCCATACTGGGAAATGTTTTATATTGTAGTTTTGCCCTTTTACCAAGAATTGTCCCTAACATTATAGATGATAATTTTGTGAGGAATCTCATTTGGATGCCCATATTAAATAACCTTTCCTATGAATATTTTACATTTCTTGTATTTAAACATTTTTTTTGTAAACCGAATTTTAATGGCTACTGTTCCATAATTGATAATTTAAAAATATTAAGCAAAAACTACCATATCATGTAGGATACCTTCCAACTATGGTCTGTTAGCATGGTAAGTGGTGAACAAGGAGAGCACGTAGGGAGCACTAGTGTTGATTGTGCCTCTTCTGAAAGACATTCTGTGTTCTTTCACTTCAACTTGACAGTAGCTCTATGAAGTCGATAGGATTAAATCTTATTTTACAGTTGAGAAGGTTAAGAGAGATTAATTAACCTTACTGAGGTCACAGAGCTGATGAGTTGTGGAGATGTGTTTTAGGCACATGTCTCTTTGATTTCCATTACTTTGTGTTGCTTCCAAAGATCCACAGATAATTTACATCATGCAGGGAATATATAGGTGACACAAATCCTTCTTGAAGCCTGGAGTTCCTTCCTTTTCCTGTCTTCAAATATAGTTATTGGAAGATCCAATATAAAAATAGCTAACTGACTTGCATTTCACCCCTCTCTCTCTCTCCCTGTCTCTCTCTCTCCTCCTCCGCCTCCCCAATATATAACTGAGAAAAAGCAAGGGAACTATGTAAGTCACTAGCTAGTTGTCAGCCTCTTAGGAATGGGAAGTTTGCTAAGATGATTCTTAATTGCTATTTCATTTTTCTGTGTAATTTAGAACAAACGAGTTCCATCTTTTCATATTGCCAATTAGATGGATACACAATAGTTTTCAGTGTTTAAATAATATATGCTTTTATTTTCTGAGCTCTGTATTATTATCTATTGTGTATTGCTCTTTAACTGTCTCAGTTTATGGCTCAGATTATTTTAAAACCTTGGCCCTGGGAGTGCCTTAGATTTCAAATGCAACGCATGCTTTTAACAGAGGGTTATTCTCCCATTTGGTCTTGTTATACTGGATAAAACGTATACCTCTTTTTCCAGGCATTGCACTATTTCTAACAGTCACTTTGAATGAAAGGTGTGTAGTGCCCTGTGAAAGGCCATGTGAAATATTTGATCATTTAAATGTACTTCATCAAAGAGAAAAGGAAACACAAAGCACAGATGAAAATGACAGCTAGTGACACTGTTGATTTTGTTGGGCATGTCGTTCCTGTGTCCCTCTCCTGTTCTTCACGAGGTGTCCAGCACTGGCTCTCATCTGCTGCCTTTATGGTGATATCTGGTCTGTGGAGAAAGGTTTCACCATGTATTTTGCTTGACCCCTAATATGGCATTGGCACAGAAGTGGTTTTGATGCTGAGAGTGGTGAGGAAAAGTGAGGGTGCTGGAGTTTGTCCCCAGAGGAATAAGGAACATTGATTTAACATCTATAAATATTTTTGAGAGAGGATTTTAATGAATTGGATTCAGTGCAGTTTAGTTTTTGAAACTGTTCTCACTGCTTTATCTTCTCTCCCCTAATTCAGCGTTGAGTCACAGTGATTCATTTGTGTAAGGTTGCTTTTCTTCCAAAGAGCTTAAGGCACTTTAATATAGAATATTTACGATCTTGATATCTGCCCAGAAGTGGGCAAATGGAGAGTTGAAGTGATGACTAGTCGGCACTCGCCGTGGTACCGGTGTGTCCCCTGCCTCTTGGCTAGAGCTGCCTTCTCTTGGCTAGACTTCGGAAAACTGATTTCTTTTTAGGTCTGTCCTTATAGGAGTAAATGCGTTGGTCCACCTGTAGAATGTTCCTGTTATTCGAACCTCACCATTGTGTCTACTAGACAGATCTCCTCCTAGCAGAATGAGTAAGTCTCCCTTTGGTGAGTCGAGCATTTATGAGGTGCATTCGGTCACTTTAAAATCCTAGAGCAGAAATTCCGCTAGTGTCTGTGAGAGAGGAAGACTCTGACCAGCATCACTTTAGCCATGGGACAAGTAAATAGGCACCAATATGGGTGGCACGATCTTCAGGCCCCAGTAACTTCCATCCACGTTTTGCCTGGTTCTTAGAGCACCAGGCACAAAGCCTTGCAGATACTGGGTGTGTATGTGGTACATGTTTTTGCTTTGTATTATTTTTGTTCTTCTTCTGATCTTTCCTGCGGGTGATTTCTAAACAGACAACTCAGTAGTCATCCGGCAAAGTTCCTAGCCAGCTCACAACTTCCCACCTTGTTTGTTTTTAACGCTCCCTGGAGCTCCCCGTTGACAGATCTCAGAGAAAGAGAAGGAAGGTGTATCTCCCACAGAGGCCAAGGGGACCCCTGAAAGAGACTCATTTTAACAAGCAGTACCTTGCTTACTAAGCACATGCTTTTAATGCTTAAAAAAGAAGTCCTAAATAAATGCAAAGTTGTGGTGTTTATAATTTTATATACCTGTTACAGTAATTCAGTCATTCTAAAATTGTTTTGATTTTAAACATTTGAAAAAAAATACTTAGATGATTTTTAACTGGTAGCTTGATGGAGGTAGGAATATAACTGACACTTTTTAGCATCTAACCAAAATTCTTTCACTTATAAAGCTAAATTGCTAATTCCAAGGAACAATGTGCCGATGGTCCCTGCAATTAAGAAGCTCTCACCTTTGTAGATGACAATTTTGTGTCTTCCAGCAAGTGCTATTGTTAATGGGAAGAAAAGATTCCTGCTTTCTTGTTCAAACCTTGAACTAGTAACATACCATTATTCATTCACATTACTGTTAGTGCATTGATTTAGTGTAAAATCATTTTATAATCACAAATGGGCAAATAGTTTATTTACATGAGAGCTGTTACTACCCCCTCACCCTGCACATTTTACTTTTGTCTTTTTCTCTGAATTGCCAGCCTGTTACCTAGCTTTCTTCCTCTCTCTAAAGTAGAAGGCACAAAATGTCTTCTTTGTGCCCGGGTGTGGAAGTAAAGATGTTTCTGCTGTGTGCCTTCCTGAGAAACCTGGGATTTTGCAAAATCACACACTAAATTAATAGGGCTTAAGGGACAAATTAAGGGTAGGAGCTGGCCACTCAGAATTTACGCAAGTTTGTGACCAGATGACTGACTGACTCAAGCACAGAAAAAATAACTAGTGCTTAGGGAGATCATTTGAGGGACAGCCCAGGCAGGCAGCTCATAGTGATGGGAGGCTGCTGCAGGGGATATTAAGAATGTACGAAAACACGTTAGTCTCTGCAGCATCTTCAGAACTCAGCAAGCGTCGTGTGAGGGACGTTGGTCACGCTTCAGATCTCCAGCTTTGTCACTCTAGACCTATGTGACTGCTCCCATCTCAGCTGGCTTTTCTTCCCCAGCAGTAGTTCTCTGCATGAGCTGGGACTCGGGCCTCCTGGAGTTTTGTCCATTAACTGGATTCTTTGTCTTTTAAAAAAATTGATTTGTACACAATAGCCAATATATGGAAACAGCCTAAATGACCTTTGATGGATGAATGGATAAAACATGTGCTATATACATACAATGGAATATTATTCGGCCTTGAAAAGGAAGGAAATTCTGACACATACTACAACATGGAGGAACCTTGAGGACATGCTGAGTGAAATAAGCCAGTCACAAAAAAGGACATATATGAGTCCATGTACATGAGGTACTCAGAGGAGTCAAATTCATAGAGACAAAAAGTAGAATGGTGGTTGCCAGGGGCTGGGGGGAGGCGGGAATGGGGCTTATTGTTTAATGGGTACAGAGTTTTCGTGTGGGAGGAGAAAAAAGTTCTGGACATGGATGGTGGCCATGGTTGTGTAACAATGTGAACGTACCTAATACCATTGAACTGTACACTTAAAATTTACCATTTTCATTGTTTTTTATGCTGTATCTGTTTTACCACGAAAATTTCTTAAACATTTATTTGTAAAGTGTACGTTGTAGTAGATGAATAGTCTTTTATCTGTTGTGTTGCAAATATTTCTCTTATGTTGTGATTTGTCTTCTGACTTGATGGCTTTTGGCTATACAGATGCTTTACATTTTATGGAGTCATAGACATTTTGTATTGTGTTTATAAAGGTCATCTTCACCCCTGAGGTTATAAAAGTATAATAAGTTTTACCCACGTTTTTTTCTAACACTTTCACCTTTTTAAAATCTTTAAATCTTTGCTCTGTAGAGTTTATTTTGGTGTTGGGAATTTAGTGGTTTAGACAGTACAGCGAGGATATTTCTAGTGCTTTATTATTTTCAAGGATTATTAGGACTTGAGGGAAACAGCCTTTGCTCTCTGTTTGATTCTTACACACTGCTGAATTTTGACTTGTATACGGCTGTCGGAACGGAGAGGTGAGGGGAGTGAAAACCACATGGCAACACGAAATCTGTGTTTCCAGGGTGACTACTTATGAGAACATTTAGAGGACATTTATAAATTATGAGGACATTTAGAACATGCGGGCCTAAAGCAAGGTTACATTTCATTCGTTCTGGATGGACTGACTTAGCAAAAAAAAAAATTTTTTTTTTAATGTGTGGAAAAACATGGAGCAGAGGGTTGACAATGTCCCTTAAGAACCAATGTCTCATTCAAAAAGCATAAACCAGTTTGGAAGCAAAATAACCTTCGTACCTCAGGCTTTCTTTCCTACGAGATACCCCTTAACATTCCCAGAGCCTGTTTCAATAGCCGGCCTCAGATGGCTGCCCTTGATACAATGCAGTGTCTGAGTGGGTAGGAAAGTGGATGGCCTCCAGTTCCAGCATTTGAAGACTCAGTTGTAAGTAGAGACTGGCTAATCTAGTGCCTCGTAGGTGTCAGCAGGGGACTGGAGTTGGGTGAGCAGGGACATAACCTGGTGATGCCTGGAATACTGTAATACTAGGCCAGAGGTGGTCCAGATGCTGATGGGGAAGACGTTCCAAATCCATCATCATTTTTCTTTTCATTCATGGTTTGGTGGGAAAAGCTGTGGACCATCAACTAGAAGAACTTGGACCGAATTCCTGTTCTATTATTAACTGGTTGCTTTGGAAAGTCAATGTGGGCCTCATTTTGTTTTTCAATTTTATTTTATTATTTTTTTAATACAGCAGGTTCTTATTAGTTATCTATTTTACACATATTAGTGTATATATGTCAATCCCAGTCTCCCAATTCATCACACCTACCTCCCCCCCATCCGCTTTCCCCCCTTGGTGTCCATATGTTTGTTCTCTACATCTGTGTCTCTGTTTCTGCTTTGCAGACTGGTTCATCTGTGCCATTTTTCTAGATTCCACATATATGCGTTAATATACAATATTTGTTTTTCTCTGACTTACTTCACTCTGTATGACAGTCTCTAGGTCCATCCACGTCTCTACAAATGACCCAGTTTCGTTCCTTTTTATGGCTGAGTAATATTCCATTGTATATATGTACCACATCTTCTTTATCCATTTGTTGGTGGGCATTTAGGTTGCTTCCATGACCTGGCTATTGTAAATAGTGCTGCAATGAACATTGGGGTGCATGTGTCTTTTTGAATTATGGTTTTCTCAGGGTATATGCCCAGTAGTGGATTGCTGGGTCATATGGTAATTCTATTTTTAGTTCTTTAAGGAACCTCTATAGTGTTCTCCATAGTGGCTGTATCAATTTACAGTCCCACCAACAGTGCAAGAGGGTTCCCTTTTCTCCACACCCTCTCCAGCACTTGTTGTTTGTAGATTTTCTGATGATGCCCATTCTAACCGGTGTGAGGTGATACCACATTGTAGTTTTGATTGGCATTCTTAATAATTAGTGATGTTGAGCAGCTTTTCATGTGCTTCTTGGCCATCAGTATGTCTTCTTTGGAAAAATGTCCATTTAGGTCTTCTGCCCATTATTTGATTGGGTTGTTTGTTTGTTTTTAACATCTTTATTGGAGTATAATTGCTTTACAATGGTGTGTTAGTTTCTGCTTTATAACATAGTGAATCAGCTACACATATACATTTATCACCATATCTCCTCCCTCTTGTGTTTCCCTCCCACCCTCCCTATCCCACCCCTCTACGTGGTCACAAAGCACCGGGCTGATCTCCCTGTGCTATGCGGCTGCTTCCCACTAGCTATCTATTTTACATTTGGTAGTATATGTAAGTCCATGCCACTCTCTCACTTTGTCCCAGTTTACCCTTCCCCCTCCCTGTGTCCTCAAGTCCATTCTCTACATCTGTGTCTTTATTCCTGTCCTGCCCCTAGGTTCTTCATAACCATTTAATTAATTTATTTATTTTTAGATTCCATATATATGTGTTAGCATACGGTATTTGTTTTTGTCTTTCTGACTTTCACTCTGTATGACAGTCTCTAGGTCCATCCACCTCACTACAAATAACTCAATTTCGTTTCTTTTTATGGCTGAGTAATATTCCACTGTATATATGTGCCACATCTTCTTTATCCATTCATCTGATGATGGACACTTAGGTTGCTTCTGTGTCCGGGCTATTGTAAATAGAGCTGCAATGAACATTGTGGTACATGACTTTTTTTTTTTTTTTTTCACACACACACACACACACACACACACACACACACTGTATTTTATTTTTATAAGAGATAAATAGACTGACACCAAGCATTGTACATTGATGACCACAACAAAAGCAACAATAATTGCAATTACCAAACACGAAACACACCCATACTATGTCATAATATTGACATTCAGTCCGGTAATCCTCCACTGTAACAGCTCCTTTACTTTGCAGTGAAAATTGATTTGTATATTCTTTGCCTCTGAGTCCTTGTGGGATTTTTTTTTTAATTCAAACAGAAAGTCACAAAAATTATACTCATCCTCATCAGTTCACTCAGTCCCATGTAATTACTTTTTTTTTTTTCATCTTGATTTTTGTTAGCACTTTTATGAGTTCATCAGTTTTTCATTAGGGTTCTGAAAATGCTTCTTCATTCAGTTCAGCAGTACAGTCAGTTACCAGAAACCTGCACTTGTCAGAGACATGACTCTTTTTGAATTATGGTTTTCTCAGGGTATATGCCCAGTAGTGGGATTGCTGGGTTGTATGGTAGTTCTATTTTTAGTTTTTGAAGGAAACTCCATACTGTTCTCCATAGTGCCTGTATCAATTTACATTTCCACCAACAGTGCAAGAGGGTTCCCTTTTCTCCATACCTCCTCCAGCATTTATTGTTCGTACATTTTTTGATGATGGCCATTCTGACTGGTGTGAGGTGATACCTAATTGTAGTTTTGATTTGCATTTCTCTAATGATTAGTGATGTTGAGCATTCTTTCATGTGTTTGTTGGCAATCTGTGTATCATCTTTGGAGAAATGTCTGTTTAGGTCTTCTGCCCATTTTTGGATTGGGTTGTTTGTTTTTTTGATATTCAGCTGCAAGAGCTGCTTGTAAATTTTGGAGATTAATCCTTTGTCAGCTGCTTCATTTGCAAATATTTTCTCCCATTCTGAGGGTTGTCTTTTCGTCTTGTTTATGGTTTCCTTTGCTGTGCAAAAGCTTTGAAGTTTCATTCAGTCCCATTTGTTTATTTTTGTTTTTATTTCCAATTCTCTAGGAGATGGGTCAAAAAGGGTCTTGCTGTGATTTATGTCATAGAGTGTTCTGCCTATGTTTTCCTCTAAGAATTTTATAGTATCTGGCCTTACATTTAGGTCTTTAATCCATTTTGACTTTACTTTTGTGTACGGTGTTAGGAAGTGTTCTAATTTCATTCTTTTATATGTAGCTGTCCAGTTTTCCCAGCACCACTTATTGAAGAGACTGTCTTTTCTCCATTGTATATTCTTGCCTCCTTTATCAAAAATAAGGTGACCATATGTGCGTGGGTTTATCTCTGGGCTTTCTATCCTGTTCCATTGATCTATAGTTCTGTTTTTGTGCCAGTACCATATTGTCTTGATTACTGTAGCTGTGTACTATAGTCTGAAGTCAGGGAGCCTGATTCCTCCAGCTCCATTTTTCTTTCTCAATATTGCTTTGGCTATTTGGGGTCTTTTGTGTTTCCATACAAATTGTGAAATTTCTTGTTCTAGTTCTGTGAAAAATGCCATTGGTAGTTTGATAGGGATTGCACTGAATCTGTAGATTGCTTTGGGAAGTATAGTCATTTTCACAATGTTGATTCTTCCAATCCAAGAACATGGTCTATCTCTCCATCTGTTTGTATCATCTTTAATTTCTTTCATCAGTGTCTTATAATTTTCTGCATACAGGTCTTTTGTCTCCTTAGGTAGGTTTACTCCTAGGTATTTTATACTTTTTGTTGCAATGGTAAATGGGAGTGTTTCCTTAATCTCTCTTTCAGATTTTTCATCATTAGTATATAGGAATGCAAGAGATTTCTGTGCATTAACTTTGTATCCTGCTACTTTACCAAATTCATTGATTAGCTCTAGTAGTTTTCTGGTAGCATCTTTAGGATTCTCTGTGTATACTATCATGTCATCTGCAAACAGTGACAGCTTTACTTCTTCTTTTCTGATTTGGATTCCTTTTATTTCTTTTTCTTCTCTGATTGTTGTGGCTAAAACTTCCAAAACTATGTTGAATAATAGTGGTGAGAGTGGGCAACCTTGTCCTGTTCCTGATCTTAGTGGAAATGGTTTCAGTTTATCACCATTGAGAACGATGTTGACTGTGCCTTTGTCATATATGACCTTTATTATGTTGAGGTAAGTTCCCTCTATGCCTACTTTCTGGAGAGTTTTTATCATAAGTGGGTGTTGAATTTTGTCAAAACCTTTTTCTGCATCTATTGAGATGATCATATGGTTTTTCTCCTTCAATTTGTTAATATGGTGTATCACATTGATTGATTTGCATATATTGAAAAATCCTTGCATTCCTGTGATAAACTCCACTTGATCATGGTGTGTGAACCTTTTAATGTGCTGTTGGATTCTGTTTGCTAGTATTTTGTTGAGGATTTTTGCATCTACGTTCATCAGTCATATTGGCCTATAGTTTTCTTTTTGGGGGCATCTTTGTCTGGTTTTGGTATCAGGGTGATGGTGGCCTCGTAGAATGAGTTGGGGAGTGTTCCTTCTTCTGCTCTATTTTGGAAGAGTTTGAGAAGGATTGGGTGTTAGCGCTTCTCTAAATGTTTGATAGAATTCACCTTTGAAGTCATCTGGTCCTGGGCTTTTGTTTGTTGGAAGATTTTTTATCACAGTCTCAACTTCAGTGCTTGTGATTGGTCTGTTTATATTTTCTGTTTCTTCATGGTTTAGACTCGGAAGGTTGTGCTTTTCTAAGAATTTGTCCATTTCTTCCAGGTTGTCCATTTTATTGGCACATAGTTGCTTGTAGTAATCTCTCATGATCCTTTGTATTTCTGCAGTGTCCGTTGTTACTGCTCCTTTTTCATTTCTAATTCTATTGATTTGAGGCTTCTCCCTTTTCTCTTGATGAGTCTGGCTAATGGTTTATCAATTTTGTTTATCTTCTCAAAGAACCAGCTTTTAGTTTTATTGATCTTTGCTATTGTTTCCTTCATTTCTTTTTCATTTATTTCTGCTCTGATCTTTATGATTTCTCTCCTTCTGCTAACTTTGGGTTTTTTTTTTTGGTTCTTCTTTCTCTAATTGCTTTAGGTATAAGGTTAGGTTGTTTATTTGAGATGTTTCTTGGGGTAGGATTGTATTGCTATAAACTTCCCTCTTAGAACTGCTTTTGCTGCATCCCATAGGTTTTGGGTCATTGTGTTTTCATTGTCATTTGTTTCTAGGTATTTTTTTATTTCCTCTTTGATTTCTTCAGTCATCTCTTGGTTGTTAAGTAGTGTATTGTTTAGCCTCCATGTGTTTGTATTTTTTTCAGATTTTTTCCTGTAATTGATATCTAGTCTCATAGCGTTGTGGTCAGAAAAGATACTTGATACGATTTCAATTTTCTTAAACTTACCAAGGCTTGATTTATGTCCCAAGATATGATCTTTCCTGGAGAATGTTCCATGAGCACTTGAGAAGAAAGTGTATTCTGTTGTTTTTGGATGGAATGTCCTATAAATATCAATTAAGTCCATCTTGTTTGATGTATCATTTGAAGCTTGTGTTTCCTTGTTTTTTTGGATGGTCTGTCCATTGGTGAAAGTGGGGTGTTAAAATCCCCTACTATGATTGTGTTACTGTCGATTTCCCCTTTTATGGTGTTAGCATTTGCCTTATATATTGAGGTGCTCCTATGTTGGGTGCATAAATATTTACAATTGTTATATCTTCTTCTTGGATTGATCCCTTGATCATTATGTAGTATCCTGTCTTGTCTCTTATAACATTCTTTATTTTAAAGTCTATTTTGTCTGATATGAGAATTGCTGCTCCAGCTTTCTTTTGATTTTCATTTACATGCAATATCTTTTTCCATCCCCTCATTTTCAGTCTGTATGTGTCCCTAGGTCTGACGTGGGTATCTTCTTGACAGCATATATACGGGTCTTGTTTTTGTATCCATTCAACCAGTCTATGTCTTTTGGTTGGAGCATTTAATCCATTCACATTTAAGGTAATTATTGATATGTATGTTCCTGTTACCATTTTCTTAATTGTTTTGGGTTTGTTTTTGTAGGTCCTTTTCTTCTCTTGTGTTTCCCACTTAGAGAAACTCCTTTAGGATTTGTTGTAGAGCTGGTTTGATGGTGCTGAATTCCCCTAGCTTTTGCTTGTCTGTAAAGCTTTTGATTTCTCTTTCGAATCTGAATGAGATCCTTGCCGGGTAGAGTAATCTTGGTTGTAGGTTCTTCCCTTTCATCACTTTAAATATATCGTGCCACTCCCTTCTGGCTTGTAGAGTTTCTGCTCAGAAATCAGCTGTTAACCTTATGGGAGTTCCCTTGTATGCTATTTGTCCTTTTTCCCTTGTTGCTTTTAATCATTTTTCTTTGTCTTTAATTTTTGTCAATTTGATTACTATGTGTCTCAGTGTTTTTCTCCTTGGGTTTATCCTGCCTGGGACTCTCTGTGCTTCCTGGACTTGGGTGGCTATTTCCTTTCTCATGTTAGGAAGTTTTTGACTATAATCCCGGCTTCTTTTTTTCTCTCTCTCTCCTCCTTCTGGGACCTCTATAATGTGTATGTTGGTGTGTTTAATGTTGTCCCAGAGGGCTCTTAGGCTGTCTTCATTTCTTTTTTTTTTTTTTTCTTTATTCTATCTGTGGCAGTGAATTCCACCATTTTGTCTTCCAGGTCACTTATCCGTTCTTCTCCCTCAGTCATTCTGCTATTGATTCCTTCTAGTGTATTTTTCATTTCAGTTATTGTATTGTTCATTTCTGTTTGTTTGTTTTTTAAATTATTCTAGGTGTTTGTTCTTTAATTCTTCTGGGTCTTTGCATCTTCTCAATCTTTGCGCCATTCTTTATTCGAGGTCCTGTATCATCTTCACTATCATTATTATGAATTCTTTTTCTGGAAGGTTGCTTATCTCCATTTCATTTAGTTTTTCTGAGGTTTTATCTTGTTTCTTCATCTGGTACATAGTCCTCTGTCTTTTCATTCTGTCTATCTTTCTGTGAATATGGTTTTTGTTCCACAGGCTGCAAGCTTGTAGTTCCTCTTGCTTCTGCTGTCTGCCCTCTGGTGGATGAGGCTCTCTAAGAGGCTTGTGGAACCTTCCTGATGGGAGTGACTGGTGGTGGGTAGAGCTGGGTGTTGCTCTAGTGTGCAGAGCTCAGTAAAACTTTAATCCGGTTGTCTGCTGATGGGTGGAGCTGAGTTCCCTCCCTGTTGGGTGTTTGGCCTGAGGCGACCCTGCCCTGGAGGCTACAGGCTCTTTGGTGGGGCTAATGGCAGACTCCGGGAAGGCTCACGCCAAGGAGTACTTCCCAAAACTTCTGCTGCCAGTGTCCTTGTCCCCGTGGTGAGCCAGAGCCACCCCCCACCTCTGCCGAAGACCCTCCAACACTAGCAGGAAGGTCTGGTCACTGCTCCTTCCCTGTGGGTCCTGATGTACATACTACTTTGTCTGTGCCCTCCAAGAGAGGAGTCTCTGTTTCCCCCAGTCCTGTCGAAGTCCTGCAATCAATTCCCACTAGGCTTGAAAGTCTGATTCTCTAGGAATTCCTCCTCCCGTTGCCAGACCCCAGTGTTGGGAAGCCTGACGTGGGGCTCAGAAGCTTCACTCCAGTGGGTGGACTTCTGTGGTATAAGTGTTCTCCAGTTTGTGAGTCATCCACCCAGCAGTTATGGGATTTGATTTTATCGTGATTGCGCCCCTCCTACTGTCTCATTGTGGCTTCCCCTTTGTCTTTGGATGTGGGGTATCTTTTTTGGTGAGTTCCAGTGTCTTCCTGCCAATGATTGCTCAGCAGTCAGTTGTGATTGCAATGCTCTCGCAAGAATTCTTCTCCACCATCTTCAGCCAATCTCCCTGGACCTCATTTTTTATGTCTGTAAAGTGAAGCAGTTGAATCAGAGGATTGCTAAAGCCCCTCAGGTGTCTCTCATATTCTCTGGAATGCATTGGCATGGAGGGCTTCTACCTCCTGTGGATGAGAGTTCCATTTCCTCTTCAGTGTTTGCCTTCGCTGCCACTTGCCAGTCCCACCCATCTTACATATGCAGGAGAACAAACACACGTGCCTTTGACTCCAGCTCTGATCAAGAAGTAAAGGGAAACTAGCACCTACTCTTAGATAGTTGAGTGGCTTTGAGTTGACCTTAATCATTTTCGTTTTGTTAGGACAGTTGCATTAATAAAATCGAATTTGACAACTTAATATAAATATATGCCTTCATAGATATAAGGGCAGTAATTCATGTGTAGGAGGTGATCAGAAAATCTAGAAATAGGAGAAAGACAGTATATTGGAAATGTAGGGAAGACAGTATTCTAACTAGTACACCAAACACCAGTGCTTTGGTTAGATTGGGTCCAGGAGTGAATTTTACTTTCCTTTTCCCTAGCTGGGAACAAAGAATTCCTGGAGACGAGTTTGGATTTGACATTGAGAGGATGGGCAGATTGTTGAGGGTAGGAGTATAAAAGTTTGTTTAGCGTCAAATACATGTCAGATTCTGGAGTTGGTGTTTTAGACGTATTATCTCTTATCCTGGAAATAGCCCTGCAAAATGAGTGTGATCATCCTCATTTTTTCCAATGAGAAAACTGAGGCCTAGAGAATTTAAGGAACTTCCCCAATATTTCACAGCAAGTAAGCAATGAAAAGTAGTTCTTTCTGACCCAAAGTTCATATTCTTTTATATATATATACCATTGTGATATTGTGATTTATAATAAGAAATATATATTTGATCATCCTCCCTGTTTCTGGCACAGAGCTCCTAAACTCTTGGAATTTCCTAAGCAACTGAGAGCCAAAGGTTTTCTTTTGTTAATGTCAACAAGATGACTCTTGGACCCCACCTAAGGATGGAGGCTGGTTGCCAGGAGAACCAACCCTGTTATTAGAGGGTTGGAACTTTCAGTCCCGCCCTCCTGACCTCTGGGAAGGGGAGGGGGAGTGAAGGTTGAGTCAGTTGCCAATGGTCAGTGATTTGATCAACCATGCCTATGTAATGAAGCCTCCATAACGTCCCCCAAAATGGGGTTCAGGGAGCTTCCAGGTTTGTGAACACTTGGAGGTGCAGGGAAGGTGGTGCTCTTGAAGCATGGAAGCTCCAAGCCCTTTCTCCATACTTTGCCCTGTGTATCTCTTCCATCTGGTTGTTGATTTGTATCCTTTATCATATCCTTTTATAATAAACTGGTAAATGAAAATAATGTTTCCCTGAGTTCTGGGAGCTGTAGTAGCAAATTAGTTGAACCCAGTGAGGGGATCATTGGACTCTCCAATCTATAGTGGGTTGGTCAGAAGCACAGGTGACAACCTGGGCTTGCAGCTGGACTGGTGTCTGAATGTGTGTGTGTGTGTGTGGTTAGGGGGGACAGTCTTGTGGGACTGAGCCATTAACCTGTGGAATCTGATGCTATCTATGGGTAGATAGTGTCAGAATTGTTTTCAATTGTAGGACACCTAGCTGGTGTTGCAGAGAATTGCTTGGTGTGGGGAAAAACCTCCACACATTTGGTGATTAGCAGTGAAGTGTTCTTTCTGAAGGTAAAGAAAGATGCAGTAGGAAAGAACTGGATTTTTCCCTACATAGAAAGGAAAAAGCTGAGTTTTTCCTTTATAGCCATACTGTTTTTCATTCTTTTAGAATCAATGAAGATCTATTCATTGCAAAGAGTTAACATTATATATATATATATATATATATATATATATATATATATATATATATATATATGTTATTTTTCCCCCCCTAAACCTATCTCCTTACATAGGATCCCATCTGTGCTTTGAGGAAACTTATAGTTAATGAGATTATATAATGGCAAAAATACATAAAATTAAGTAGACCAAGATACTGTATCAATCAGGGTCTTAGTTGTAAGCAACAGTAGCTGACTTAGGCTAATTTAAGCAGAAAAGGAATTTATTAGAAATGTATTGGGCAGCCCACAGCCTCTCTGGAAGGGCCTGATGACCAGGCCGAGGGCTAGAGGGCCAGGAGCAGGGCTTCAAATTACATTGCAGAACTAATGGAGTGAGGGCTTGCTGCTGCTGCCGTGCAGAGGGACACTGCAGCTTGTACCACCCACACCAGTGTCACTGACACTGGGCACTGCTCTGTCCTTTTAGAGACTGGTTATAGTTGGGACCACCCAATACTAATAATGGATTCTGAATAATGGTCCCTTATCCTTGTCATTAGCTTTTGATTCAAATATTGGGATGAGTATTAATGCTCAGTGTGGCCTTGTGTATGTGCCCATGTTTTACAGAAGTGAAAAGGGAGTAACTGGCATTTCTGCTTTGATAGTAGGAAGAGGACTATTTCATAAGGAAGGGGATTCAGATCTGGTGGCCAAAAGAATGATACATGGCTCCAATAGGTGACTGTTGCTTATTTAACAGTTAATATCTTTTATCATATTTTATCTTCTAAAAGATCTGTCTTATATCATTTATAGCTGAATGTCAAGCTTTAGTCCTTAAGGAAATTATATTGTAGTAGAAGAGAAGTATGACACCAAAATGATGTTGTAATTGACATCATGTAATTGACATGTTGTAATTATCTGGCTATGCAATCAGACTTTTTGTATTTAAAATAAGAAAAAATGTTTTTCCATCTACTTTTCCATGCTAGAGTTGCTGTGATCTCAGACAGTTGAGAACATTTAGACACAATGTAGCTTTGTGGGAGAGGTGACCTAAATCGGAAGGGTTTTCAAGGACTCCTTTCCATAGAGCAGTTAAAATTACATAGTCCTACAAGAGGACTTAGAAGAAAAGGGGGGGAAAAAGAAGGTTCTTAAATACAGATGCAGGATGCTAGACAAGAGTACATGCAATAATTGTGACCTTGGCATTCTCCCTGTGAATTTCAGCAGACTTGCTGTCAACTAGATCCTCTATTCTATGTACTTACTTGCACATGCTTTCTCCCTGTATGTAAAAAATAATGTAGCTATGATTTGAGGATCCTCAGCTTTGTAACCTAAAAGAATGAGTTGGTTTACACTCCGGGAATACTCTTTTGGAGAGAGGAATTACCTACAAGACTTGTTCCACTGTGAGTTAGAAATCTTACTAAATTTTGTGTGCTAGCTTACAAGCTAACACTAGAAAAGGCTTTTACTGAAGCAAATAAGTATAAACACTTTTGAATTAATGTTGCATTTTCAAGAGGTAACTATTTCAGCAGGTGAGTGAAATAGATTACGTCAGGGGTCCCGAACCCCTGGGCCACAGACTGGTACCGGTCCGTGGCCTGTTAGGAACTGGGTGGCACAGCAGGAGGTGAGTGGCGGGCCAGCCAGTGAAGCTTCATCTGCATTTACAGCCGCTCCCCATTGCTCGCGTTACCGCCTGAGTTCTGCCTCCTGTCAGATCAGCAGCTCATTAGATTATCATAGGAGCGTGAACCCTACTGTGAATTGCGCATGTTAGGGATCTAGGTTGCACGCTCCTTATGAGAATCGAATGCCTGATGATCTGAAGTGGAGCTGAGGTGGTGACGATAGCTCTGGGGAGCGGCTGCAAATACAGATGATCATTAGCAGAGAGGACTGACTGCACAGAGACCATAATAAATCAGTTGCTTGCAGGCTCATATCAAAACCCTATCAGTGAGTGGCAAGTGACAATTAAGCTGCATCTGGTGGAAGGCTTAATAGTGGCAAGTGAGTTGATGTACTTCAATTGTACAGCTGCATCTGGTGGCAAGCTTTAAGTCAGAATCTGACACTTATTTCAGTCCGCACGTGGCCCACCCATTATTTTATTTACCACTTCCATCTGTGCCTCTTTCCCGCACTGCGCACTTGTCTCAGTCACAGTTTTGGTAAGCCCACAAGCTAACCCTAGCCAAAATGAGTAAAAAAACAAACATCACTGGAGAGCTTCTTTGAAAAGGGGGAAAGACACAATGGTGAAACAGCAGAAGACTCTAAGACTGCCAACAAAAAGAAAGCTGCATTTAAAGCTGGGACGAAGTGAGAGAGTAGCACTGACATATATACACTACCAAATGTAAAATGGATAGCTAGTGGGAAGCAGCTGCATAGCACAGGGATGTCAGCTCAGTGCTTTGTGACCACCTAGAGGGGTGGGATAGGGAGGGTGGCAGGGAGACGCAAGAGGGAGGGGATATGGGGATATATGTATACGTATAGCTGATTCACTTTGTTATACAGCAGGAACTAACACAACAATGTAAAGCAATTATACTCCACTAAAGATGTTAGAAAGAAAAAAAGAAAATACCAAGAGTCCTACTTAATTTACGGGTTCATTGCAACAGGTGATTCACATTCTCCAAGCCCACTTTGTATAACATGTGGCTACCGGCTATCCAACCAAGCCATGAAACCTTCAAAACTGCTTTGCCATGTGGAAACCAAGCACCCTGCATTAAAAGACAAGCCTTTGGAGTTTTTCAAAAGAAAAAAAAAACATGAACACGAAGAACAGAAGCGATTATTGAAGGCTACCACTTCATCAAATGTGTCTGCACTGAGAGCATCATTCTTAGTGGCTAACTGCATTGCTAAAGCTAAGAAGCCCTTGACTGTTGGTGAAGAGTTGATTCTGCCTGCTGCTAAGGACATTTGTCATGAACTTTTAGGAGAGGCTGCAGTTCAAAAGGTGGCACGTATTCCTCTTTCGGCTAGCAACATAGCTAGACGAATTGATGAAATAACAGAGGATATTGAGGCACAATTGTTAGAGAGGATTAATGAGTCACTGTGGTATACAATCCAGGTTGATAAGTCTACTGATGTTGATGACAAGGCAACAGTGCTTGTTTTTGTGCGATATATTTTTCAGGAGGATGTGCATGAGGATACGTTATGTGCACTTTTGTTGCCAACCAACACCACAGCTGCAGAACTATTCAAGTCTCCGAATGATTACTTATCAGGAAAACTGAATTGGGACTCATTTTGTGTCGCTATATGCACAGACAGAGTGGCTGCCATGACTGGATGGCTTTCTGGTTTCACTACTCGGGTCAAAGAGGTCGCTTCAGAATGTGAGTCTACGCACTGCGTCATCCATAGAGAAATGCTGGCTAGCCGAAAAATGTCACCTGAACTTAACAACGTTTTGCAGGTTGTGATTAAAATTATCAACCACATTAAAGTACATGCCCTTAACTCGCGTCTGTTCACGCAGCTCTGTGAGGGGATGGAGGCAGAGCACACACGTCTTCTCTTATACACAGAAGTGAGATGGCTTTCTAGAGGCAGATCACTGGCCAGAGTTTTTGAGTTACAAGAGCCGCTCCAGAGATTTCTTTTAGAAGAACAGTCACCTCTGGCAGCACATTTCAGTGACACAGAATGGGTTGCAAAACTTGCTTACTTACGTGACATATTCAGCCTGCTCAACGAACTCAATCTGTCACTTCAGGGGAGAACGACAACTGTGTTCAAGTCGGCAGATAAAGTGGCTGCATTCAAAGCCAAACCGGAATTATGGGGGCGACGAGTGAACATTGGGATTTTTGACACGTTTCAAACATTAGCAGAGATTTTGAAAGAGACTGAGCCAGGACCTTCTTTCTCCCAGCTGGTGCATGATTGCCCATCTCAGCTTTCAAGAGAGTTTGAGCATTACTTCCCAACCACAAAAGACCCCTGAACTGGGAAGGAGTGGATCCGTGACCCATTTGTTAATAAGCCAGGTGAAGCGACTTTGTCCATGCTAGAAGAGGATCAACTGCTTGAGATCGCAGATGATGGTGGCCTTAAAAGTATGTTTGAGACAACTTCAAATCTCCATACATTCTGGATTAAAGTCAAGGTGGAATATCCTGAGATTGCCACAAAAGCGCTGAAAAGCCTGCTTGCATTTCCAGCATCCTATCTTTGTGAAGCAGGGTTTTCTGCAGGGACAGCAATCAAAACGAGATTATGGAGTAGACAGGACATAAGCAACACTCCTCAGGTGTCGCTGTCTCCCATCACCCCCAGATGGGACCATCTAGTTGCAGGAAAACAAGCTCAGGGCTCCCACTGATTCTGCATTATGGTGAGTTGCATAATTATTTCATTATATATTGCAATGTAATAATTATAGAAATAAAGTGCACAATAAATGTAATGCGCTTGAATCATCCCGAAACCATTCCCCCGCCTCCCCCAGCCTGTGGAAAAATTGTCTTCCATGAAACCGGTCCCTGATGCCAAAAAGGTTGGGGACCGCTGGATGACAGGTAGTAAAAGTGTTTGGGGCCCTCCAGCTGTTTCTAGTTCTGATATTAGATGTTAGCTGAATCAGTAGGGAAAATTCCCAGTTTGGGCCCCAGTAATTGCAACCTGGGTTATGTGAACTGTCCAAAGAACTACTTTGAAAAGTCCCCTGTCATGTTATGTGAACCCCTTCTATGTGTTATCTAGGCAGGGGTGAGGAAAGCGGGCTATTTCTACCACTGTTAGTCCCTCAATGGCCCCCAAGCATCTAGTGAGTGAAGTACAGGCTCCTTATTTAGATATTCAACCACCTGCTACCTGGTTCCCACCTACCTTGTCTATATATCACACTTAAAGCTAATGCTTTCACTAAATTGGATTCTTCTCTGCTTATTCACCCCTTCCTGCCTCTGGCTGATAACATCATAGCATTTCTTCCCTTAACTTAGAATGTCCCACCTTCCTCCTGCGTATCTCCTGGCACAAATCATACTCCTCTGTCTCAGGACTGTCTTCTCAAATACTGTTTTTCAAATATGGTGAAGCCCTCTATTAACCCCCCTAGAGCTTCTGAACAAAAGCACTTTATACTTCTTGTTGTGTTGTCATATTTTTGCCTCGTTTCATAGCTACTTGTGTGTCTTATGGATTGAATTGTGTCCCCTCAAAAGATATGTTCATGTCCTAATCCCAGTACCGGTGAATAGGACCTTATTTGGGAATAAGGTCTTGGCAAATATAATCAAGTTAAGATGAGGTCATACTGCATTAGGATGAGCCATAATCCAGTGACCGATGTCCTTTCCTTAAAAGAAGAGGGAAATTTGGACACAGAGGGAAGGATACATGAGGAAGAAGGCCATGTGACCACAGATGCAGTTATTGGAGTGATGTAGCTACAAGCTAAGGAACACCAGGGGTTGCCAGCAACACCAGAAGCTAGGAAGAGGCAAGCAAGCATCCTCCCCTAGAGCCTTCAGGGAGAGCATAGCTCTGCCAACACCTTGACTTCCAACTTTTAGCCTCTGTGAGCGAAGAAATTTCGGTTGTTTTAAGCCACCCGTTTTGTGCTACTGCCCTGGGAACTGAAGTCCTGAGAAAGGTCTGTGAGTGCCCAAATGTTCTGTAACCAGACTATGCAGAGCAGGCACCTTCCAGAGATGTGATAGGATTCAGCAGCTTCTTCCCAGTTCTCCATTTTTAGGAGCTGGTGAAAACCTATTTGAAATTCTTGGCATCATGGTTGTTCCTCCTTCCCACTCTTTTCTGTTTGAGAAATTTTTTTTAAAATTAATTAATTAATTTATTTATTTTTGGCTGTGTTGGGTCTTCGTTTCTGTGTGACGGCTTTCTCCAGTTGCGGCAGTTGCGGCGAGCGGGGGCCACTCTTCATCGCAGTGCGCGGGCCTCTATTGCGGCCTCTCTTGTTGAGGAGCACAGGCTCCAGACGCGCAGGCTCAGTAATTGTGGCTCACGGGCCTAGCTGCTCCGCGGCATGTGGGATCTTCCCAGACCAGGGCTCGAACCTGTGTCCCCTGCGTTGGCAGGCAGATTCTCAACCACTGCGCCACCAGGGAAGCCCTGTTTGAGAAATTTTGCGAAGGAACTTGGTATCTTCGATGGATCACTGTGGCCATACTGTCTTCCAGCTGCTTCTTCCATTTATTGCACATTTGGTGTGAACCAGAGGTAGCTGCTCTGAGGTGCTGCTGAGCAAAGAAGGAGGGCCCATGGAGCGCATGCCCGCTGCTGCGGTTCCTCTCATCAGTTCCGAGATATCTCCGGCCATTTTCACTTTCCTAGTAGAGGACCATGATTTTTACTCAGGAAAGATAAAGTGCAAAAAGAACAAAAGTAAGTTTCTAAAGAATTTATATTAGCTCATTATGTATTGCAAAAAAAAAAAAAAGTTTAAAAGTAGAGAATCTTCAGGAAAATACTGCTTTATATTACAAGCAGGGCTGGTGTTTGCATGCATCTTCTCCTGTATATTAAAGTTTCCCTGAGGATGCATTTCTAACACTTGCTTATTAATAACAAGTGGAATATTTTATTTTATTTATTGAACTATAGTTGATTCACAATGTTTCAGGTATACAGCAAAGTGATTCAGTTATACATGCATACATATATATGTATTATTTTTCAAATTCTTTTCCATTATAGATAGATAATTAAGATATTGAATACACTTCCCTGTGCTACATAGTAGATCCTTGTACAAGTGCAATATTTTAAAGCTGTGTTTTCTAATAAATATTTTAGGATTTTTTCCTTTTTATTTTTATGATTTTTTCCCCAGCTTTCTTGAAAATAATTGACGAATATAATTGTGTGTATTTAAAGTATACAGTGTAATGATTTTGCTGTACATATGCATTGTGGAATGATTACCAAGATCAAGGTGATTAACACATCCATCACCTCACCTAGGTAGCTTTTTTCTTTTTAAATGGTGAGAACACTTAAGATCTACTCTCAGCAGCTTTCAAGTATGCAATACAGTATTATTGACTATGGTTACCATGCTGAACATTAGATCCTCAGAACTTATTCTTCATATAATTGAGAATTTGTATCCTTTGACCTACATCTCCCCATTTCCATCTCCCCCAGCCCCTGGCAACCACCATTCTACTCTCTGCTTCTGTAAGTTTTCTATTTTAGATTCTACATGTAAGTGAGATCATGCAGTATTTGTATTTGTCTGGCTTATTTCACTTAGCGTAATGCCTTCTAGGTTCATCCATGTTGTTGCAAATGGCAGGATTTCCTTCTTTTTTATGGATTAATATTACATTGTGTGTGTGTGTATAAACACACACACACACACACACACACCACATTTTCTTTATCCATTCATCTGTTTAAGGACATTTAGGTTGCTTCTGTATCTTGGCTATTGTGAATAAAGCTGCAATGAACATGAGTGTGCAGATATCTCTTCGAGATCCTGATTTAATTTCCTTTGGCTATACCTATACCCAGGAAAAGGTTTGCTGGATCATATAGTAGTTCTATTTAAAATTTTTTGAGGAACCACCATACTGTTTTCCATAATGGCTGTACCAATTTACATTCCCACCAACAGTGTACAAGAGTTCCCTTTTCTCCAAATCCTTACCAACATTTATTATCTCTTGTCTTTTTGATAATAGGCATCCTAACAGGTGCAAGGTGATCTCATTGTGGTTTTGATTTGCATTTCCCTGATGATTAGTGATTTTGAGCACTTTTTCATGTACCTTTGGCCATTTGTATGTTGTCTTTGGGAAAATGTCTATTCAGGTCCTTTGCCCATTTTTAAATGGGTTATTTGCTTTTTTCCTATTGATGGTATGGGTTCTATATATATTTTGGATATTAATCCCTTATCAGATATATGGTTTGCAAATATCTCTCCCGTTCTGTAGGTTGCCTTTTCATTTTGTTGATGGTTTCCTTTGCTGTGCAGAAGCTCTTTAGTTTGATGTAGTCCCACTTGCTTTTGTTGCCTGTGCTTTTGGTGTCTTAACCAAAAAATCTTTGCCAGACAGAAACAGACTCACAGACTTAGAGAACGAACTTACGGTTACCGGGGGAAAAGGTGGGAGGGAGGGATAGATTGGGAGTTTGGAATTGACATGTACACATTGCTATATTTAAAATAAAATGCCTTTCCATGAAAAAAAAATCAACTATACTCCAATTAAAAAAAAAAAAAATCTTTGCCAAGATCAGTGTCAAGGAGCTTTTCTCCTATGTTTTCTTTTAGGAGTTTTATGGTTGCTGGTCTTACATTGAAGTCTTTAATCCATATTCGAGGTAATTTTTGGAGTGTTATAAGACAGGGGTCCAGTTTCACTTTTTTGCATGTGGCTGTCCAGTTTTCCCAGCACCATTTATTGAAGAGACTGTCCTTTCTCCATTGTGTGCTCTTGGTGCCCTTGTCAAAAAATAGTTGGCTGTTGGACTTTTTGCTTCAATTTGCACCATTCACTTGCCTTGGATAGTGTTAATTGTTAGAATATTTTCATTTTGGGATCCATCCTTTGTTTCTTTGTGTCTTTCTCCAGTTTTGAGGGCAGTGTAAGTTTTCCAATTGAAAATCTCTGTATCTTTTCCTCCTTCCCGCTTGTTCTTAATTGAGGTCCTTGATTTAACAGAAGGTTCTGGCTGCAGATATAATTCTGTATTTTATGTTTCTGCCTGATATTTTGGCAAGTTTCGTGAAAATAGAATGTTTACTCTTTGTCTTATTTCTTTATCGCCTACCCCTTTTAAGTTACATGGACCACTTATGTCATTCGCTGATTTGTTCTTTGATCTGTACATTTACTCATTTGCTTATTCGTTCTTGCACGCATAGATTTACGCATTATTCATACAGTAACACACATGTACTAACTGCCTACTGCTGTGCCAGAAACTGCACTAGTCCCAGGAGTATGTGATAATGGAACCAACGGGCTCTGACGGTTACTGTACTTGAGATGATTGCTTTAGTGAAGGTGTGTATAAGATGCAGAAATGACCTTGGCTTTGTGTGGAGCAAGGTGGAGTGGGTCCCCCACAAAGATCAGATCATTTGCATCACCCATTTTCTCTCAAGGAATAGGAAAAGAAAACCAAACAGTATCAAGGAACAAAAACCGAGGCACTGTTAGTGATGCATCAACACCACCAGTGAGATCAGTGTGACACTCGGTGAAGGGAACTTGGGTTGATACCTTGTGGCAAACTGGTTTTGGGTGAAGCTTAGTATTGCAGAAAGCTGGGCTTGCAGCCACTTTGCTGTGCCCCTGCCCCATTGGTGGAAAACACATTCATTTGCATGTAATTTTCACAGCCAGGCTTTGTGACCACTTCCTCTCAACCCCCTCCTGAGGTCAAACTGTGCGCCAGATTTCCCTGTAGGTGTGGAAAAGGAACCATAGCTGCTTTGTAAGTCTCTAAAGACACGACCCAGAGAAAACCACAGCTCTTACATTATTTGCTTTATTTCTTGACAGGAAGACAAAACAAAAAACTTTTAAAATTCAAATTACTCTGCATATATTTGCCTATTAAATCATAGCTCAGTAGAATAATACTTTAGTGTTTTTCAAAAATAAAAATAAAAGGAAAGAAAATCTAATGGGATGAGAAGGTTGATGGTTTTTTCCCATGTAGAAACATATTTCATATCCATTGGGTTGAATAGGATGAGGATGAGGCAGAGAAACAGACATTTAAGATTTACATTGGCATGTGAGGGGGCGGATCCAGGGGACAGCATGAACTTTTTAATGAGCCTAATATTACTCTAGAGTTTTCAGCTGAGCTCATAGTATATGCAAAAACAAACAACACAACAAACTTCAGAAGCCAGCAATGGGGAGGACAATAAAAGCCAGAAGTCTGCCAGATACTAAGAGAAATGATCTTAGTATTGGTTGGAAATGTTTCGTTACACTGACTTAGATTAAAAGGCCATCATTATTGGATAATGGGGTCTTAAAACTGTTGAATTTAATATATTTGTCATTTGAAGTCTTTGTAGTGCAACAGTCAAAGATGCCCATTTTTATAGCTTTATTAATAGAACAGATTCTTGATTTTTTAAAATAAAATGGCAAATGTTCAAAATGTAAAATATGGTAATTAAATATTTTCTGAAAGGTATATTTTCTTGTACATGTAAGTTAAAAGAATAATCTCTTTTGAATATCTGTAAGTAAGAGTACATCTTACTTTTTAAAAAATTTTATTTATTGATTATTTTTGGCTGCGTTGAGTCTTCGTTACTGTGCGCGGGCTTTCTATAGTTGTGGCGAGTGGACGCTACTCTTCGCTGTGGTACGCGGGCTTCTCATTGCGGTGGCTTCTCTTATTGTGGAGCACAGGCTCTAGGTGCGTGGGCTTCAGTAGTTGTGGCACGAGGGCTCAGTAGCTGTGGCTCGCGGGCTCTAGAGCGCAGGCTCAGTAGTCGTGGTGCACGGGCTTAGTTGCTCTGCGGCACGTGGGATCTTCCTGGACCAGGGCTTGTACCCTTCTCCCCTGCAATGGCAGGCGGATTCTTAACCACTGTGCCACCAGGGAAGCCCCAGAGTACATCTTACGTGAGTACCAAAATAGGGAAAAAGCAGAATTCCAAAAGTATTTCCTATAAATAACATGTTAAGTTCCCCAAAATTAAAGCTATTTAATAAAAATGTCAATTTGGCTTATAAGGTACATTTACACATTGTTTTGGGTCCTCACGCAATCCTGTGAAGAAAGGTAATGACCCATAGCTTTAGCTACTCTGAGCCCTGCTGCTCCTCACATGTGTGAAGCATCATCCCAAGGCTTTGCATGTTTCCCCTCCTCTTGGGATGCTCTTCCTCCAGAAATCTGCATGCTCCGGTCCTTGCTTCCTTGAGATGGCCTCAGTGTTACCCATCAGAGAGGCCTTCCCTGACCTTTCCATAATGCGTTAGTAGTCTGCCCGCCCTCCCTCCTCGGTCCCAGCTGTTCTTACCCTGCTTTGTTTTTCTGCACAGCATTTACAGCCACTGGACACACTACATATTTATCTTGTGTAGATAGAATGTAAGCTCCAAGAGGCAGGACCTTTGTTTTATTCACCCCTGTATCACCACCCCCCCCCAATCTGGGACAGTGTATAATAGGTGCTCAATAAACGTTGAACCAATGTACGTAAGGACGAATGAAGTTTACAGATGAGAAAATGGAGTTAGCAAAGATGGAACTAGAACCTGGTCGTGCCAACTCTAAATACATCTTCTTCCCGTTATGTGGTCTGTTTTTACTCTTCATGGTTGTACAAAAAAGCGTTAACAGAGTAGGCCTGAGACAGCTTATGTATAGAAGGGCCTGCTTGCCAGGTTGGCCCTTGGCTGGTGTGGGGGATCTTGGAATCCGGGAGGATTCTCACCATCCCCAGAACTGATTAGAGTGGCTCACTGTATCTAAATTGTTTGTACAAACAATATAGTTTATGCTAGACACCTGCTTTCCTCTGGGTGTCTGGAATTTTGGAACAGGCTAGGCAGCAAGTGCCTATGTGATCAGCCCCCAGTACGTACCCCAGGCACCAAGTCTCTAATGAGTTTCCCTGGTAACCTATTTTACATGAATTTTCATATTTCGTTGCTGGAGGAATTGGATCCAGGTGAGTCCACTGGGAGAGGACTGTTGGGAGCTTGGGCCTCTGGACTTCACCCGTGCCCCTTCATCCACACCCCTTTTCCCTGATTTTGCTTTGTGTCTTTTTGCTGTAATAAATCATAGCTACGGGTACAACTGTTTGTTGAGTCCTATGAGTCCTTCTAGCAAATCATTCAACCTGAGGATGGTCTCAGGGACCTCTGACATAATGGTGTTCCTTAGCTTGCTCTTTTGACTCATCAGTGCATTACAAATGTCCTTCTGTGTTAGTTATACAGACCTATCTCATTCTTTTTTAATGGCTGAGTAGTAGTCTATATTAGGAATATGCTGTGAGTTATTTAACCATTCTCCTATTAATGAATATTGAGGATGCTTTGAGTTTTTCATTTTTATAAACAATGCTTGCACATATACACTGAGTTCTAAAAGTAGATTTGCTTTGGTCACTTTTGATAGGTACTACCCAATTATCTTTCAGAAACTTGCTCCAAGGTATATTTCCACTAGCAATGTATAATGCCCCATCTCTCCACATTCTTACTAATCCTGGATGTATCAGTCTTTTAAATTTTTGTGTCTCATGGTCAAAAAATGGAACAGTCTCTTAAGAGTTTTAAATTTGAATTTTCTGACAACCAGCAAGTTTGAGCATCTTTTCCTATGTTAGCTTCATTTGTCTGTTCTTTTGTCCTCAGTTCTATTCTACTGAGTGTGTTTTCTGAGTTGATTTGTTAGTGCTCTCGGTATATTAAGGATATTAGCTCTTTGTCTTTTTTATCTTGCTAATTTAAAAATTCAAGTCAGTTTTTCTTTCTCTAATCTTTGTCTTTTGCTTAACAGACGTTTTCAATTTTAAGGAGTAAAATCTGTTTATCTTTTCCTTTATGGATTTTCTAAATATCAAGTCTTGATTTGAAAAGTCCTACCCCATTCTAAAATAATAAACCTGTTCCCTTCTGGCTTGTCTTAATATTTTTGTAGTTTCATTTTTTACATTTATATTTTAAATTTATCTGAAGTTTTGTGTGTGTCTGTCACAAGAAATGTGAAAACCTAATGTAAATTTTCTTCCACGTGGATAAGAAAATTGTCCCACTCATTGGCTATTATGTTTTCCCCCACTGATTTGAAATGCCATCTTTATCACATACAAAGTTGTGTGCCTGGGTTTCTTTCTGAAGTGTGTATCTTATTTTCCTATTCTTCTGCCAGGACTATAATGTTTAATGACTATAACTTTATAGTCTGCTATTTTGATTTGGTAGGTAGGGCTCATTCTTCCTTTTTATTTAAAAAATTTCAGAAAAGTCTTGTTTGTTATCCATTTACTCTTGCAGATGAAACAGAATAGTTGACAAATTCTCCCTCTACCCCAAATTGGGATTTTTATTGGAATTGTGTTGAATAGAAATATTTATTTGGGGAGAAATCGATGTTTTTACAATTGTAAGGTTTCATCTAGGAATGTTGTATTTTTCCATTTATATCTTTTCCTTATTTTTAATTACTCCTTCCTCAAATTTTATGCTCTAGTAACACCAAACTGCATGAGGGTACCCACAATGCCTGCATTTTCTCCCTTTCTGATTTTGGCCAAACTTCGTCATCCCTCAGGTCAGGCATCACCTCTTCTAGGAATCCTGACGCTGCCCCAACATGAATTAATTATCCCTGACTCCCCACAGACATGACACACAGTGCTCCCATAAGATGTTGTGTCTTTCGTTGTACGTTCTGTGATTGCTTATTCATGTAACCATGAACTCATCAAGGGCAGCGATGTCCCACACAGTGCTATACTTTCAGCACTTAATACAGCCTGGTTCTTAGTAAATTTTTGTTAAATGAATAAACAAGAATCCTTCTTTATAGTTTTATAATTTTCTTCATATAGGCCTCAACATATATTGTTAAGTTTTTGTTGCTGTCATGAAGGGGTTCTTTTTTCCTCCATCCCATTGCCTAATTGTTTATTGATAGCATGCGGAAAAGTTGTTGATTTTTTTTTTCATTTATCTTGTAATCATCCTTCTACTGAATTTCTCGGTTCTTCAGGTAGATTCCCTTGGCTGGTGTTAAATTCTTGCTATTATAGCTTGGGAAGAGGTGGCTGGAAGTGACAGAGATAAGTATTAAAAAAGTATTCTATGCTTTAAAAAATGCTTTCCTATTAAAGGGAGATGAGATATATTATTTCAGAAGATATTTTAGTTTTTCTTTGTATTAAGTCAATTAACTATAATCTGAGTAAGAGGTAAACTAAGTTTATATTTGTTTACCTTATATTATATGGGTTTTTTCCCATCCCAGCAAATCTTAGCCAAATGATTAAGTACCATTAAAAAATACATAGTTGTGAGGCAAATTTTGTTATATTAATGTTGAGTTATGCAGATGAACAAGGTGAACATGAGGTTGATTTGGTCATTGGAACATCCTGATAATTGATGGGTGAATTTTGAGATTGTCTTTCCCTCTTATCCAGAATCACTTTTTGTGATAATGATAAATTATGTACTGATATTTGATGTAGAGTTATTTCTAGGTAAAGAAATTTAATATTTAGGATTTATATGATTTTCTTTTTATCGTGATCCAGGAACAATTTATAGTGGTTTTTTTTTTTTTTTTTTTTTTTTTTTCTAACATCAGTGTACTAAAAACTACTTTGAATGTCTTGGAACAATGACAGCTCTTTCTGTAGTTCTCATAATTTAGGCTCAACACTTGATGTTTGACGGTAAATGATTGGTCTTTGAAGGCACTTACTTAGGTGGAATTTCTAACCTTAACCTTTTTATTCACTCTAATTCAAGATTACAGTAGAAATTTAATACAGTAGAAAGCAACTGTGAGCTTTCAAATAATCACTATACTTGGCTATTGCTCTTTCAGTTTTATTTAACTCCTGTGGTCCCATGGCAAAAGAGTTTTTTCTTTGTTATTTATCTTTCCAAAATTGGTACAGGGAAATCAGCCTGAGTGGCATTTTTGGGAGAGCCCTGGCATCACTTGGCTTTGGGGGACACAAAATATCTCAGGACGAAGCGGCATCATAATTTCTACTTACTGTTTGCTCGGTGATTATGTTGACATCAACTAAAACTACTAAGCATCTGCCGTCTGCCAATGACTGTGTTAAAACAGTTTACGTGCATAGATCATTTAATCCGCAGAATCGTGCGAAGCTGAGAAGTATTATTATCCCCATTTGACAGAAAGGAAGTGGGGGCACAGAAAGTACCGGCAACTTTCTTAAAGACATACATCCATTCAGCAGTGGGGCCAGGATTCAAACTCAGACAGTCTGACCTCAGAGCCTAATCACTTAACCACCATAAAAGCATAAATGTGTTACTTGTACTTTGATTTACCAAAATGATTACCTCTAAATGACCATCCCCAATTTTGCTCTAATGGCTCACTTTACTTCTTTTCTCTCTCTTTCTCTTTTTCCTCTTCCATGAAAATTAGGTCTGAGGACTTGATTTGGTATCCTTCAGGTTGATCTCGTCTTCCCCTTGGCACCCAGTTCTTCACCTTTTAAAAGTGTCACTGACTATTCAGCAACATTCTATAGTGTCATTGAATCTGTCATGCAAACCTTTGTTGTTTCTTTAAAACATTATGACATCAAAAAGTCGATCTTAAACTCTCAAATGTATACTCTGTGAATTTCATTTTCTGTCCATCATGTCCAGTTACCATATCCCTTGTCAGCAGTGTTGGTATTATATGATCATTGGATCTGACGCTCTGGAGTCAGATAAGACGCTTACATGTAATCAGTTACCTGGTGCTGGCAGTGTCGAGGATGGAACTCTCTCCGGCTGACATTTCATTCTGATCCCTGCGGGTTCTTGCCCGGGGACTGAGTGGCAGCAGCAGTTGAGGGTGAGCTCCGAGGTCTGGTTCGTAGTCTTGGGTCAGAGCAAACACATCATCTTGGATCTTGCTTGTCCGAGATCACGCGGTCTTGTGTGCCACACACACGTCGTGATTCATAGTCCTTGATGAGTAGACCTGCTTCGAGAACTTTGGGAAGTCTACATAGGAGAGCCCTCCCTTTATGTTGATGGCCCTCTGCATAATGCTGATCTCTGCCATTTTATTTTGGGATCTGTGTCATGGCTATGTTTTCCTTCACATCGATGGCTAGTGTATATTTTGATGTAGTTTATGAATATTCATTGCTTAAGTACACCACTGTGAAGCCAGCCTACTATGGTCTTCAGGCATTTGGCCCTGCAACCAACCCAAGAAAAGCAAAAAATTAACCATGTTAACTATACAAGTTCACAAAAAATTTTAAAGTTAAAAATAATAAAAAGTAAACGACATAACCCAGTCTTTCTCTAGAGACAGTAAGTTACCTTGAAGGGCTTTACATCTATAAAAAGAATTATTAGCTTTTGAATGTCACATACAAGTGTAAAAAAAAAACAAAAAACCCAAAAAACAAAAAAACCTACTTCTTATTTGGTAGGAGGATGGGCCTCTCCAGAAAAGAAACCAAAGGAAAGCAATGCCAGAATTGATTACATTTAAACAGTTTAAAATACGTACTGGGTTTAGAAACACTGACATTTCAAATAGCTATTTTTTCCTCATTTTCCACCAGAAAAGAAAAACCTTAACATCCTCTCCTGGAGAGAAGTGATAAAAATTGAAATTTTATTTTGTAGCAAAATACTACTTTACAATTCAATTTCAATTCTGACATAAAGACCATTTTAGCGAGATTACATCTTCACAATGACAGTTGTAAATAAATGCGCTTAATATGTATCATTCACCAAAATTTAACTTGAGAACACAAAAGAATGCTTTGTACAATTCATTGGAAACAGGCACGTGGAGTAGGAAGGGGTTTAGGTTCCCCTCAGTGTTGGAAGCCCTGGATTAGTGGGAGAAGACTGTCCTTACATCATATTCAGGTGAGGAAATGAAAGCATCAAACTTGTAGACCTTGGGGTTGTGTGTGTATTGGGGTGGGGACCCCGTGTGTGGTGGGTGCGTGCACCCTTTCTTTTCCTTCAGCGTGTGAACTCTGCAGGGGCAAGGGTCATGCCATTCCATGAGCCTCACAAAGCAGCCAGCCCAGAGCATGGGCTGAAGAACCTCAAGACAGCTTATAATTCCCCTTTTAGAAAGCTCAGTTTAATTATGCACCAGTCTTTTTTTTTTCCTGTTTTTTTTTTTTTAACATCTTTGTTGGAGTATAATTGCTTTACAATGGTGTGTTAGTTTCTGCTTTATAACAAAGTGAATCAGCTACACATATACGTATATCCCCATATCTCCTCCCTCTTGCGTCTCCCTCCCACCCTCCCTATCCCACCCTTCTAGGTGGTCACAAAGCACCGAGCTAATCTCCCTGATGTGCCAGTTATTGAAATTTCCTTGAACAGAATTCTTCTGGATTTGCCCTGGGTATGTATCTGCTTCTCTTTGTATTCCATCTCTAAATGACCAAGGTGGGAAAGTGGCATGGGAAGTGGCACTCATCTCTTCCACTTTTGCTACCTCTTTTCCTTGGAAAGTAGGATGGGTTCAAAACTGGATACAAATACAGACCTTCGTTGACTTACAATGGGGTTACATATGATAAACCTCACGTTAGTTGAAAGTATCGTTAAGTCGAAAATGCATTTACTATACTAACCTACTGAACATCATTAAACGTGCTCAGAACACTTACATTAGCCCACAGTTGGGCAAAATCGTCTAACGCAAAACCTATTTTGTAATAAAGTGTTGAATGTCTCATGTAATTTATTGAATACTGTGCTGAAAGTGGAAAACAGAATGGTTGTATAGGTACAGAATGGATGTACGTGTATTGGCCGTTTACTCTCATGATTGCATGGCTGATGGGGAGCTGTGGCTCGCTGCCACTGCCCAGCATCACCGAAGAGTATCAGCATATCACTAGCCTGGGGGAAAGAACAAAATTCAAAATATGGTTCTTACTTAATGTGTATTGCTTTAGCACCATTAGGAAGTCAAAAAATCATAAGTTGAACCATCATAAGTTGGGGGCTCTCTGTCCATTTCCCTGGCTGATCATGATCTAATCTGTTCTCATCTGAATAAAAGTTTATTGTCAGTAACATCCTGGATTTAATATGATGTCATTATTGATGACCATACAGGTTGTGCATTATTATCAGTCACTTCAGTTTTTTAAAAAACTTTCCTCTATTATAATCGAAGCTTATCTTAATTTCACTACTAAATGATATTACTGATGAGCAACTTTAAGGTCTACTCTTCTCCTAAAAATTTCAGGCAAATGGTAGGGGTACTTTCCTTCTGTACCCAGATAACTCTAAAAACCCAGCATCACACCTTTATCTAAAATTGGATTCTGTCCTTATACATTTCAATTATTTTTCTCTGATTTAAAAAGCATCCTTCCAAAAAATCGAATTTCAACTTGATCAAGGCTCTAGATCGGCTACCAGTTTATAGGAAATAGAAGGAATAAAAGAATAGATTAGACAACAAGAAGAGAGTACAAATCGGCAAAATCCAGGAAATGAAAAAACCAACAGGTCAAATGCTCTGGTTTCCTCAACAAAAAAACTATGAATACTAAAGAGATTTAAGAGACACATCAACTAAATGCATTGTGGGGAATTTATTTGGATTATGGTTTGAATACATTAACTATAAAAACCAGTTTTCCTTAAGACACTGATGAAAGAAATTAAAGATGATACAAACAGATGGAGAGATGTACCATGTTCTTGGATTGGAAGATCAGCATTGTGAAAATGACTATACTACCCAAAGCAATCTACAGATTCAATGCAATCCCTATCAAACTACCAATGGCATTTTTCACAGAACTAGAACAAAAAATTTCACAATTTGTATGGAAACACAAAAGACCCCGAATAGCCAAAGCAATCTTGAGAAAGAAAGATGGAGCTGGAGGAATCAGGCTCCCAGACTCCAGACTAAACTACAAAGCTACAGTAATAAAGACGATATGGTACTGGCACAAAAACACAAATATAGATCAGTGCAACAGGATAGAAAGCCCAGAGATAAACCCACGCACATATGGTCACCTTATTTTTGATAAAGGAGGCAAGAATATACAATGGAGAAAAGACAGCCTCTTCAATAAGTGGTGCTGGGAAAACTAGACAGCTACATGTAAAAGAATGAAATTAGAACACTCCCTAACACCATACACAGAAATAAACTCAAAATGGATTAAAGACCTAAATGTAAGGCCAGATACTATAAACCTCTTAGAGGAAAACATAGGCAGAACACTCTTTGACATAAATCACAGCAAGATCCTTTTTGACCCACCTCCTACAGAAATGGAAATAAAAATAAACGGGACCTAATGAAACTTAAAAGCTTTTGCACAGCAAAGGAAACCATAAACAGGACGAAAAGATAACCCTCAGAATGGGAGAAAATATTTGCAAATGAAGCAGCTGACAAAGGATTAATCTCCAAAATTTATAAACAGCTCATGCAGCTCAATATCTAAAAACCAAAAAACCCAATCCAAAAATGGGCAGAAGACCTAAATAGACATTTCTCCAAAGAAGATATACAGATTGCCAACAAACACATGAAAGGATGCTCAACATCACTAATTATTAGAGAAATGCAAATCAAAACTACAATGAAGTATCACCTCACACCAGTCAGAATGGCCATCATCAAAAAATCTACGAACAATAAATGCTGGAGAGGGTGTGGAGAAAAGGGAACCCTCTTGCACTGTTGGTGGGAATGTAAATTGATACAGCACTCTGGAGAACAGTATGGAGGTTCCTTCAAAAACTAAAAATAGAATTACCATACGACCCAGCAATCCCACTACTGGGCATATACCCTGAGAAAACCATAATTCAAAAAGAGTCATGTACCACAATGTTCACTGAAGCTCTATTTACAGTAGCCAGGACATGGAAGCAACCTAAGTGTCCATCGGCAGATGAATGGATAAAGGAGATGTGGCACATATATACAATGGAATATTACTCAGCCATAAAGAGAAACGAAATTGAGTTATTTGTAGTGAGGTGGATGGACCTAGAGTCTGTCATACAGAGTGAAGTAAGTCAGAAAGAGAAAAACAAATACTGTATGCTAACATATATATGGAATCTAAAAAAAAAAAATTGTTCTGAAGAAACTAGGGGCAGAACAGGAATAAAGATGCAGACGTAGAGAATGGACTTGAGGACATGGGGAGGGGGAAGGGTAAGCTGGGACGAAGTGAGAGAGTGGCATGGACATATATACACTACCAAATGTAAAATAGATAGCTAGTGGGAAGCAGCCGCATAGCACAGGGAGATCAGCTCGGTGCTTTGTGACCACCTATAGGGGTGGGATAGGGAGGGTGGGAGGGAGGGAGACGCAAGAGGGAGGAGATATGGGGACATATGTATATGTATAACTGATTCACTTTGTTATGCAGCAGCAACTAACACGCCATTGTAAAGCAATTATACTCCAGTAAAGATGTCAAAAAAACCCCCAGTCTTCCACCTCTCCTGCTCCCAAGAGAAACACAAAACATTTTATGGGGATATTTAAATATTATCTGTGTAGTTGATAATATTATTCTTTAACTACTGCTGTTTTACATATGATAATATTATTGTTATATTATTAAAAAGAGACCTGATACTTTAGAGGCATATACCAAAGTTTTTTAAAAAGCTTGCTATTTGGTTAATACCTGGAAAGCCCCAGATGGGGCTAAATTTGCAGATGTGAGTGCTTAAAGCAAATAGGCCTTTAACTTGCTGAATTCTGCCCAACTGGCATCTCCTGGAAACACAGTAAACATGAAATGGAGCAAAGCTCGTTTAATTATGTCAAAAATAATTGCTAAAACTTGTCAAATGGAATTTGGTAAACAGATTCATTCCTCTGGCACCTTGCCTAGCTAAAGTTTCTCATATAGTGGTGGTAAAAAGATCTATAAGATAATTCTTGCTTTAAAATAGCAAAAACACAAACCCAACATTTAACTATGCTCGTCCTACTCTTAAAACATGAGAGATATACCAGTGATTTAGAGAGACTACTCTGATAGTTCACTTGCAGAAATTCCACTTTGGGCTTTGAAGCCTTGAAAAGATGTTGCTACTTTTGACAATACCCATGAAAAGCAAACTATTTATTATGATATATAATAAAGTACAAATATGATCATCAAACTGAGAACACTGTAGAGTTAGCATCTAGACAACAGATGTTTCTTTGTAGATAATTCACTGATGTTCCTACCACTGAACAGTAAAAAGTTTTAAGTAAAGCTTTTGGAAATTCAGTCCCATTTTAAGTATGTCAAGGAATCTCAATACTAAGTGAATCCGTTCATGAATCCATCGGTAAAATCAATAAATTACAGTTCGACTTACCAAGTTACTGCCTTATAATTTTGACTTTTTGTATATCAGATTTTCTTAAAACTCAGCACTCCGTCTTTTAGGTGTGGAATGGAAACTTTAGATAAAAGCAAACCAGGTACACTCTAAGGCAGCTGTAAATAATGAGAATCAACATCGGTACTACTGATGTTCTCAAACAGATCCACCCAGTACAAGGCAATTTGTGACCGTCCAGTAAAGGCAGCACATATAATTCACATAAATAATGCGAGGACCCAAAAAGTGCCCATCAAAATTTGTTCAGTAAAACCAAATACTAAGGCTTCTGAATATGCCATTTGCATTTTTGCTTCATAGTGCTGCACTTCAGCATTGAACACTCGTAAACTATCATTAAAATACGTACTGGCCATCTATATGAAGAAAAAAATAGCTATGAAATGGATACCCGAGTAAAATGGCAGACCTGGTAAGGCTGGAAGTTAAATGTGGTCAAAACATAGGCCGAGGTTCACTTCATATTTAGGAGTTGGATCAGGAAAGGTGCTGATCAAAACAACTGTCTTAAATAGCAAAAGTCTGGGAGACAGGGTTCTGTAGCCAACACCAGTCACTGGGGTTAGAATCTGTGGGCAACTCTGAGTAGGAACAAAGAACCAGAATGCTGAACGTTACCTCTCTGCCAGTCTGGAACAGGCGGCAGGGATTTATCATGTTATTAGGTGAGGTGTAAACTCTCCAGTTTCATTCTCTCTCTCACTACATTTCCTCTCCCTTCTGTCACTGACAATGTGAAGATCAGCTTTCCAGATTAGTGCCTCTGGATATTAATTAGAAAAGTGGCATGTTCTTAGGCATGGAGATTTTTCTGTGCCCAAACTTTGTAGAGGCCCCACATCTTCTCCTGAGCAACTTACTAGTTAGGGTAGCTTCCCAAATTCCTTAGCGTCATATTTGCCTGTCTGCTTCTCAGGAATGGCTGGGGGAGATGGCGTACGACCATGGTAACGTTAATTAGAACAATCATTACCCTATGCAAAGAGAACTTTTGTATCTTCCACCCTCTGCTTTTTTGTTTTTTGTTTTTTGTTTTGTTTCCAAGGTTACAGTCCTTTCCTTTATTGGAGTTCCAAATTTTAAAAACTGAAAGTAAAGCAATCATTTAGTGGTTCAGATAAAAGAAAAGCATCTTTACCTGAGTTACCCATCAGGTCACAGTAGTGACCTGCCCTAGCTCCTCCCAGAACAAGTTTCTGGGTATCTAAAAAAAACAGCTTACATATCGACTCATTAAAAGTCATCTCTACTATACGGGTCAACTATCTATGAGAACAGTTCTTCTCATACTTATTAAATGTACACAGTCCACAGTTAGATCTCTTACTAGAAGAAAATTATCTGCAGAGTAGGTTCTTTGGGGCCCAATAAGGTAGCCACCCTCTGTTTTGAAGGTGACAATTTGACAGACACTGCTCTTTTTTTTTTTTTTTTTTAAATTTTGTGTTGTTTAATCTGTAAATGGTAAGGGTAATTGTCACTTGAGAATTAGTGTGTGTTTGGGTACTCATGTCAAATGTGTTTAACAGATAAGAACTAGGACTAGTTGAGTTTCACTAACCTTGGTTATTATTGTGGAATATAGTGTTAAGCAGTGAAACTTGACCCCTGGTTGGAGAATGCTGAGTCACATAAAGAATATGACCCAGCCTTCTCTTCACTCTCTTCTTGCCTCTTCATCCTTCACTGTGCTCGAGCCATGCTGGCCTGCCTTCGGCTCCTCCAGTGGCCAAACTTCCTTCTGTCTTGAGACCTCTGCTCATGAGTTTCCTCTGGGGAGATGTTGCCTTACCAAACTCATTGCAGGCGAACTCGAAAGCTAGAATTAAGAGTTTTAAAAAGAAAAGCAAGGATCTGGGACATGAAGAAGTTAATCAAAACTAACTTTAGTAGGTTTTATGTTGCCTACATGAGTTGACCTCAAAAAAAGTATATTGACTAATGGTCTCCTGTCTTCAGTTTGGGTATTACTCGTGCTTGCTGGAGCTGCCCAGTTGGAGATTTTATAAAGAATATTGTGCTTGTGAGCAGTAAATTCTTACATGATTTAAAAAAAGACTTTATAGAATCTTATGAATGAGAATAGAAGCTAGAAGTAGGAGAGAGAAAAGGCCAGTCAGTAGCTAAAGGTATGGATATGAATTTGGATTTTATACTAAGAAGATGTGAATTAGTATCAGAAAGATAATTTCAAAGAACTGAGCTAACATATAGTAAGAAAATAATGAGACAAATCAAAGATAATAGGTAAGACTTCTTAATCCTTTAATATATGAGTCTCTGGCATACATTTAGCCAGTAAACAACAAATTGAAAGCAACCTCATATTCCTGATAGAAAGGGCTTCAGACATTTTTCTCTCACAAACCCCACAGTATTCTCTGAGGGCATGCTTCGAGCCGTCTGCTTCATCATGTGATTAGTGTTTGGGGATTTTAATTATTAACATTCACCTTGATGGAATACTTTTAATTGCAAGGAGAAAACTTGGGCAGATTAAGGTAGAAAATACCATGTTTGAGAGATGTAAGTGGTAATAGGGATAAATTGACTTTCAAAAAAGTACTCAGTATAGGAAAGAAAATGAAATTGTAAGGAGGAATGGATGGTGGGCCAGGAAATTCAGGGAAAGTTTGACTCCACTGTGGGACCCAAGTTACTGAGAGTTTTGCAGTGACCTTTGGAGAGTGTCATTGTCCTAGTGGGACTGTGCTTTTTCTGTCCCACACTGAAGTGTGTGCGAGTGTGTTTGAATCTGCATGGCATCCTACTGATACAGGCTGTTTTCCAGATAATGACGATTTGGCATTGATCTGACTTTTCTTTCTCACCTAACTCCCTCTGGAAGTGAATCGTGTGCCCTTGCAAGATTGCTGATGGGATTAAAGGGCAGTCTACTCCTTAAGGTATTAGACCTGGAACCTTAGATTATGTGTATGATGGTTCTATCAGCTGCAATAACCAACAAAGTCAACATTTTGGGTGTCAGATAGGTTATAAATAAAAAACAAGCTGTTAGGTGGACTAAATATTTTTTGAGGAAATATACACCATGAGTGTTGAGGATGCATCTTTATATTCTTTTATTTATTCAGCCTTGTCTAAAAATTTGCTGTCATCTTGGAGTTCTGTGCCAGGGTTTGATGTTGGCCTTGTTTCTGAAAACCATTGATCTGAGAAATTTTACTAGATTGTCTACTGTAGTACAGTGTTAACACAGAATATTTGCCAACTATTTTGGGGAAAACAAGTTAGATTCTAAATTCCAGAATGTCAGCATCATTCTTTGCTCATAAAGCCTAGAACCCTTCTATGGTACCTGAGTATATTTGGCTTTTCCTTCAACATAATCCATGCAGATGGGGAAGCACTTTTTAGGGGCATTGGGAAGATAGGCAGATCCTATTATGCTCAGTGTGGATATTGGATGCTCAGGGGCCTTTGGGGCCGCACACCTGGTGAGAAAGCTAATTATAGGTCACTGTTGAGCAGGAGAGAATTTTCTTACCTCGCATGTTCTTTTGGCTCAACCTAACTTTTTAAATTCATCACCACCGTGGCTTGTATGATCTTCCTCACAAAGACCAAAATGTTAGCTGTTGCTTTGTTTTAGGGTAAATATTGAAGTGCTTGACATCTGCGTCTAGAAAGGCTCATCCGTGGAAGCTAGAAAGTGGGGGGTAGTAAGGACTTTTTATATCCTGTAGGCTGAACTGTAGATTGTCTCTGGATTGATCTGTGTCAGCCTGTGGACTTAGGATCTACCTGGACCTTCCACATATGCCATGTCCCATAGATGAGCTAGAGAAATTCAGAGAGAAGAAAGGGTATGTTTCATTTTCTATAGCAGCCATGGTGTTGACCATTGAGACATAGTGTCTTTCTATGAAGATTGTGAACCTGTCAACCTATAAAGTTGTGATTTCCCATAGACATGGTGTCCTGGTTAAGGGCATATTCTAAGGGCTGTGGAGGATTTAAAGGAAGGTGATCATGATAAAGAAGAGCCAGGAAAATGGAGCTTAAAATGAAGTACTCATCCAGAAATAGTGCTACATTCCTCTTGCTTTCGAGAGGTGGTTTCTGAAAGGACGTACCACAACGGTCTGGGCCAATTTTATAAGGAAAAGATCCAAATACTTAGGATGGATGTCAGTTATGGGAATTGCCACTCCCAAATCATTGGAACTGGGTATTTTTAGGCTTGGGCACATTTTCCATCTTTTGCACTCACTCTTTGTATACATATGATCTGTATTGTTGAAACGGAAAGTCTTTGCAGGTTTCTTTGCCCAGATAGAGATTGTTCCTTGTCATCCCACCTGAACTTCCACTGAAGAGCTTTATGGTTAAGTTATTTTATTTGGCTGAAAGCTCTTTTTTGTTGATGTGGCTGAAGGAGTAAGCCTAAAATTCAAAGCTGTCTTATCTATGACTAAAATGTAAGTTTTTTGATAGTATGTTGGTATTCTGGAATTCTAGCAAGTTTAGTGTCCACTTTGTCACTGATCCTGAGACTTGTGTTAGACTAGTTTTGAGAAATTAGGCAGAGTGAGAATCCTGGGTATCATCCACACAGCGACAGTTGGTGTATCAGCTTTATTTCTCTGACGCTATCCCTATTAGAATACTTAGAGAGCTATAGAAACACTCTTATTTTTTAAAAGTACTTATTTAAAGGAATCCCTGAAATGATTCCTTTCCTAAAATGAGGAATTCTTTGTTTTTGGATTTTCATATCTTCAGACCATTGTCAGCACGTCAAATAGTAGTATATCAGATTTCATAAAATATTTATTGAGTATCTCTATTGTCCTAGGGAACTCAGATGGCTGAGAAGCCTAGTGGAAATAGTGGAAAGAGCTTTGTTAGTTATAGGTATAATAATGAATGTTAGGAGCCAAGAGGTCTTGGTGTCCAGCCATTAACTGGCTGGTCAGGCCATTGAGTCTCTCCTGACCTAAGGCTCTTTACTGTTCTATAAAGTGAGGGTTAGAATGAATGCATCTGCTGGTCCAGCTTTTGAGATCTATGGATGTTTTGTCTTAAAGGCATTCTGAGATGGTCTTTGCCCTTAAGAAGTTTCAGCTTTGTTTCTAGATTTCCTTACTTCTGTTTGGCTCAGTTCCAAAAATAACATGTGTTTGTTGTTTACAAAGGAAAATTCAACTGGAAAATGTATTATGCAGAAAGGAAGTCTCCTTCAATCCCGCCCTCTGAAAGAGAATCATTCTTAAAATAGGTATCTAATGATCTCCACTTATTTCTATGCATATATTAATATTTTTGTGATATATACACACATATATGTGTATATATAGTATGTGCATAGGTGTGTGTGTATATCTCTGTGTGTGTATATATATATCTTATTCATACTGTACTAAAACTTGATTTTTTTCATGTAACAGTTGAGATAATGGGCATCTTTCCATTTGTCAGTACATATAAAACTACATTATTTTTTTAAATTTAGGTATAGTTGATATATATAACATTATTTTCAGGTGTACAGTATCATGATTCAACATTTGTATATATTGCAAAATGATCACCATGATAAGTCTAGTTAACATCCATCACCATACATAGTTACAATTTTATTTTTCTTGTGATGAGAACTTTTTTTTTTAATAAAGCACACATCTTTTTTTAAAAAAATTTATTTGTTTTTATTTTTGGCTGTGTTGGGTCTTCGTTGCTGTGCACAAGCTTTCTCTAGTTGGGGTGAGCGGGGGGCTACTCTTCGTTGTGCTACAGGGCTACTCTTCATTGCGCTACGCGGGCTTCTCATTGCGGTGGCTCCTCTTGTTGCAGAGCACAGGCTCTAGGCGTGCGGGCTTCAGTAGTTGTGGCGCATGGGCTCAGTAGTTGTGGAGCGCAGGCTCAGTAGTTGTGGTGCACAGGCTTAGTTGCTCTACGGCATGTGGGATCTTCCCGGGCCAGGGATCAAACCCGTGTCCCCTGCATTGGCAGGCGGATTCTTAACCACTGTGCCACCAGGGTAGCCCAAGAACTTTTAAGATCTACTCTCTTTGCAAGTTTCAGTTATGCAGTACAGTATTACTAACTATAGTCACCATACTGTACATTACATAAACTATTGTATTTTTAAAATGACCTCATAGAATGTTAGTAATTCACTATTGGAGGCAGATTAAATATACATTTTGGCCAGAATGTCAAGTGTTGAATCATATTCAGCTGAAGCTAACGCTAAATATCACTGTCATAGAATGAATGTGCTGGAATACATGAAAAAAATCTGAAATTTCAACAAAACTATTGAAATGTTATTATAAAAGTTATTAGTGACCAGATTTACTTTTGACAATATACAGGCATTCTCATTTCTCACCACTCTCTGCTGTTAGATTGTTCCTGCAGTCACTGTACCATCCTACACATTCATGATACTAAATAGATGGTAGCTTGGCTGAGGTAGGTAGAGGAGCACAATACTCTTTGGCTAGTTCTACCAGAATAGTCGAGGGTAATGGTGCCCCTCGCAATTAAATTTGTCCTCTCTAAGAGTAACTAGTTAAAGACTGGGTAATAGGCTAGGTGAAGACTTATCTCCTCATTAACTGCTAGACTTGGAGATTTGTTTGATGATCATGAGTTTCATTGAAGGAATCCCCCAAATTGAAGCATTGTGCACTGCTTTTTTTCCCATATTCTTTTCCATTATGGTTTATTACAAGATGTTGAATGTAGTTCCCTGTGCTATGCAATAGGACCTTGTTGTTTATTTTATATATAATAGTTTGTATCTGCTAATCCCAAACTCCTAATTTATCCTCCCCCAGCCTTTCCTCTTTGGTAACCACAAGTCTGTTCGCTATGTCTGAGTCTGTTTCTGTTTTGTAAATAAGTTTATTTGTATCAATTTTTTAAGAGTCCACATATAAGTGATATCATATGGTATTTGTCTTTCTCTGTCTGACTTACTTCACTTAGTATGATCATCTCTAGGTCCATCCATGTTGCTGCAAATGACATTATTTCATTCTTTTTTATGGCTGAGTAATATTCCATTGTATATATATATGTGTGTGTATACACACATATACACACACACACACACACACACACACCACATCTTCTTTATCCATTTATCTGTCAGTGGACATTTAGGTTGCTTCCATGTCTTGGCTATTGTACATAGTGCTGCTGTGAACATTGAGGTGTATGTATCTTTTTGAATTAGAGTTTTCTCCAGATATATGCCGAGGAGTGGGACTACTGGATCATATGGCCACTCTACTTTTAGTTTTGTAAGGAACCTCCATACTGTTCTCCATAGTGGCTGTACCAAGTTACATTCCCACCAACAGTGTAGGAGGGTTCCCTTTTCTCCACACCCTCTCCAGCATTTATTACTTGTAGACTTTTTAATCATGGCCATTCTGACTGGTGTCAGGTGATATCTCATTGTAGTTTTGATTTGCATTTCTCTAATAATTAGCGATGTTGAACATCTTTTCATGTGCATTGTGCACTGCTCAAAGCATTCTTTCTGATTATTTTCAGAAGCATACTTAAGATCACATATATCTAACTTTCTAATATTATTGCTGCTTTATACAATGAGTTGATTGAAAAAAATCCATCATTAATTTTGGCTCCAGGAATGTGGCAGTAGAGCAATGTTGTTGACTTTCAAGATATACAGAATTGTTTCAATATCATCTGTATCTCAGCTTTCATTGCATGTACACCAGCTTCAGCTTTGTTGGAATAGAATGACATGGGACTTTTTATTATGTAGGAAAAATGTGAACTCTCAAGGTACATCAGTTTTGTTCAAATCCCCCCCCCCTTTTTTTTTTTTTTAGCATATTCTAATGAATAAATTACTTCTTAATAAATAATCATTGGATTTAGCAGGCCTGCTATTTTTGTATTCTTATCTGCAAAGTAGAATATTATGGGATTTTGTAGCTGTTGTTCAAGCAGCCTATTTACTAGGCACTAGCTCTTCTCCATCTTGTTTGAGGATATGGTATAAGTACACAGCAAGGCAGTTCCACAGCCTCTTATGCATCATGAAATTAGTCTTTGGCTGAAGGAGGAGGAGGAAAGTGTTATACTCCTTTTATGCTTTCTGGTTCTGTTCATTACACTGTGCTATAATTACTTTCTGAACACACAGCTGGTGAGTGTGACCAAAACTTTGAATGCTTATGACTTGTAAGACACATTTCACCATGTTTGTTCCATTGTCAACAATAGTTGGCTTTCCCTGTTCTTCACTGGGTTCCATTCTATACTTCTTCATTCTGATTCATTCTGTTAGTGTGAGAGACAGGAACTCTCTCAGCCAGAGAATAAAGCAGGAGCAGAATTGAATGCATTGTGAATGCACCACGCTGTCTTATTTAAAGGAAGTCTCCAATTGTTCCTGCACGTCCAAATGTCTGATGTACAAGATATAGGAGTAGCATGTTTACTAATACCACCATTGTTCTGTACATGTCTCAGTATAAGAAGAGAATTTTGGTAACATGTTTTCCAGGAGTACTCTTGATTCTAGGAGTCATGATTTTGACAAGTCTGGACACACTTTCATCTTCAATGAGAGGATTAGAGAGGTTGGCACTCTTTAATAGTCATTTAACCAGCTTATTTTTCAAAATTAGCCCCTATGTACTTTATTAGGATTTTTAAATTGTGTTGTTTTGGAGTTTGACTACTATAAACAAAATGTGCTTAAAGTACCTTATTTTTCTCAAACATTTTCTTCTTTTCTTTGTATTTTTTATGTGAATACTTTATTTTGTATCAATCAAGAATGACTTCATGGTCAGAAAGAGAAAGACAATTACCATATGATATCACTTGTGTGGAATCTAAAATATGATACAGATGAATTCATTTATAAAACAGAAACATTCACAGACATAGAAAACAAACTTATGGGGACTTCCCTGGTGGCATAGTGGATAAGAATCTGCCTGCCAATGCAGGGGACACGGGTTTGATCCCTGGTCTGGGAAGATCCCACGTGCTGCGGATCAACTAAGCCCGTGCGCCACAAATACTGAGCCTGTGCTCTAGAGCCCGCAAGCCACAACTACTGAGCCCACGTGCCACAACTACTGAAGCTCGCGTGCCTAGAGCCCATGCTCCGCAACAAGAAAAGCCACCGCAATGAGAAGCCCGTGCACCACAACAAAGAGTAGCCCCTGATCGCTGCAACTAGAGAAGGCCCGCGCACAGCAACGAAGACCCAGCATGGCCAAAAATAAATAAATAAATAAATAAATTTATAAAAACAAACAAACAAAAAGAAAACAAACTTATGGTTACCAAAGGGGAAGGGGGCGGGGGAGGGATAAATTAGGAGTTTGGGATTAGCAGATACCAACAATTATATATACAAAATAGATAAACAACAAGGTCCTACTGTATAGCGCAGGGAACTATATTCAATATCCTGTAATAAACCATAATGGAAAAGGAAAAAAAAAAATGACTTCATGGATGTCATTGTGATTTTATAGTTTTTCCTAGTTTTGAAAATTTTACATTGCAAATCATAAGATCCGGGTCTGATAACTGGATTTTTTCCTATTGTCTCTTTTTTAAAAAATTATTTTTATTTTATATTGGGCTATAGTTGATTTACAATGTTGTGTTATTTTCAGATGTACAGCAAAGTGATTCACTTATACGTATACATATATATATATATCTATTCTTTTTCAAATTCTTTTCCCATTTAGGTTATTACAGAATATTGAGCAGAATTCCCTGTGCTATATAGTAGGTCCTTGTTAGTTATCTATTTTTAATATAGTAGTGTTTATATGTCAATCCCAAACTCCCAGTTTATCCTTCCCCCCAACCCTCGACCCTTTGGTAACCATAAGTTTGTTTTCTAAGTCTGTGAGTCTGTTTCTGTTTTGTAAATAAGTTCATTTGTATCATTTTTTTTTTAGATTCTGCATATAAGCAATATCATATAATATTTGTCTTTCTCTGTCTGACTTCACATAGTATGATGATCTCTAGGTCCACCCATGTTGCTGCAAACGTCATATTTCATTCTTTTTAATGGCTGAGTAATATTCCATTGTATATTTGTACTATATCTTCTTTATCCATTCATCTGTCACTGGACTTTAGGGGCCTCCATGTCTTGGCCATTGTAAACAGCGCTGCAGTGAACATTGGGGTGCATGTATCTTTTTGAATTATGGTTTTCTCTGGATATATGCCCAGGAGTGGGATTGCTGGATCATATGGCAACTCTATTTTTAATTTTTTTTTTAATTAATTTTTATTGGAGTATAGTTGCTTTACAATGTTGTGTTAGTTTCTGCTGTAAGGAAAAGTGAATCAGCTATACATATACATATATCCCCTCTTTTTTGGATTTCCTTCCCATTTAGATCACCACAGAGCATTGAGTAGAGTTCCCTGAGCTATACGGTAGATTCTCATTAGTTATCTATTTTATACACAGTATCAATAGTGTATATACGTCAATCCCAATCTCCCAGTTCATCCCACCCCCACCCTTGATATCCATGTTTGTTCTCTAAGTCTGTGTCTCTATTTCTGCTTTGCAAATAAGATCATCTATACCATTTTTCTAGATTCCACATACATGCGTTAATATACGATATTTGTTTTTCTTTCTGACTTTGCTCTGTATGACAGTCTCTAGGCGCATCCACGTCTCTACAAATGACCCAGTTTTGTTCCTTTTTATGGCTAATATTCCATTGTATATATGTGCCACATCTTCTCTATCCATTCCTCTGTTGATGGACATTTAGGTTACTTCCATGTCCTGGCTGTTGTAAATAGTGCTGCAATGAACACTGGGGCGCCATGTGTCTTTTTGAATTACGGTTTTCTCTGGGTATATGCCCAGTAGTGGGATTGCTGGGTTATGTGGTAATTCTATTCTTAGTTTTTTAAGGAACCCCCATACTGTTCTCTGTAGTGTCTGCACCAAGTTACATTCCCACCAATAGGGTAGGAGGGTTTCCTTTTCTCCACACCCTCTCCAGCATTTATTGTTTATAGACATTTTGATGATGGCCATTCTGACTGGTGTGAGGTGATATCTCATTGTAGTTTTGATTTGCATTTCTCTAATAATTAGCAATGTTGAGTGTCTTTTCATGTGCTTTTTGGCCATCTGTATGTCTTCTTTGGAGAAATGTCTATTTAGGTCTTCTGCCCATTTTTTGATTGAGTTTTGTTTGTTTGTTTGTTTTCCCCTCTCTCTTAGTTTTCTGTCATCTTGGTCTCGTCTCCTGATACATCTGATGGTTTTAAATGAATTTTGGATACTGTGTATAAAATATAGTAGAGATAATTCTAGGTTATTGATAATGTCATTTTCCTCCAAAAAGGATTAACTTTTGCTTCTTTCAGTCAGAATCAGAGATTGAGCTGATTCACTGCTTTGCCTCAGACTTTGTAAAGCCGTCCTAGTCCTCCTTGATCCTTCCTTCTAAGATGTAGTCCTCAGGGGTCTCACCCGAAAGTCTTGATTGTCTAGGACTCTTCCTCACCCATGGGCCATGAACTCCATTTTTGCCCACCCAGTACCATAAGACTAGCAGAAGCTCTCTGCAGCTCCACAACGTCCTGGTTGTTACTTTATGCTCAGTTTTTCAGTCTCTCAGCACCACCTTGGAAACTAACAAATGCCTCAAAGGGAAAAGTAGTTCTAAATGCTAGACTTACCTCCTTGTGCGTCTCTTCAATCTGGGACCGTTGTCCCTCATACCCTGACTGTCTTGGTAGCTCTCTAATGTCTTCAGATAGATTTTTTTTTTTTTTTTCTTTTGCAGGGAGTGAGGGGGAGGCAGTGTTCCTAGTTGTTTAGTGCAAGAGAATAGGTTTGCAACAAACTATTTAACCACTGTTGGAATTTTACCTGTATTTGAAGTGGAATATTCAGGTATTAAAAATAAATACATAGAGCATGCCTTGTTTGTATTACTGTTATCTTGTACTGATTACATATTATAGGATCTATGTAATCATAGGATCATTCTTAATATAGAAGTTCAGGAATGCCAAAAATAACACTATTGAGTAAGGCATTCAGCTGTTCGACCAAGTTTAAAAAATCTACCAGATTGATTTTTAATTTATTCACGATTTATTTCATATATATATTAGCTGCTGGCATTTCTTATTCTCACCCCTTTTCCTGTTTTCCTACTAGGTGGTTTTGTTCTGGTTGATTTGCAAAAGCTCTCTTTGTATGTAAGAGACAGGCTCTTTGCCTATATGTGCTACAAATGTTTATTACCAGCAAATATGGTTTGTATGACTGCTACATTTTAGGATTTTTTTAAAGGTTTTTTGTAGCCTTTCTATTGTCCTTTTAAAATATTAATATTGCACAAATATTTATAAAGTACCCACATATAATCACAATACACTTATACATCCACATGCACAGACAAGACATTATTAATTATATTATTCAGGTTCTTTATATCATAATTTTTGAGGGATCAAGTTGATTTGCCAATGACTAATGGTAGTGATTTTACCCTTTCTCATGATAAAGAGTGATGTTCTTGGTCTTTTTTACCTAGAATTTGATCTTGTCAAGTGTTAAAATGTTATGATCCATGTGTTTTGGAAATGCTGGGGGTATGGTTTAGATTCTGATTTTATCTTTGTCTCTTTAATTCAGAATTCTTCACTTCTTTTCCCCCTCTTTTAAGTTAGAAGTAAAGAATGGATTCTATGGTTAAATAACCTGAGAGATATCATAGGAGGAGAAAGTGGGCCTGTACCTGAGTCTTAAAGTATAAATAGGATATGAATGGGTAGAAGTATGTGGGCCTTCCAGACAAGGGAGAAGGATTAAAAAATAAATAAGGATAGGGTAGAAAATGAAGTACATTCAGAATGTGAAAAGAGGCTGACTCGGGAGCAGGAAGCCAAGAAATAGGAAGCAAATGTGGGTTAATGAGGTAGGATCACATTCTGGAGGATCCTGAAAGCTAGGTGGAAAAATAATTATTTATAAATTGGCTATTCTTAATGCAAATAACCAGATAAATACATATTTACAAAATAAGCTTTGTGTCAAAGCTCGCTGTACGGAATCATCTGTCAAGCTTATTTATCTTGATTCATTTTCCTTTATTCCAAGAGCTCAGAGCAGTGCACCATGATTCACATTAACTAATCTAATGCACATTCTTTGAGTTTTATTTTGTATCTGACATTCTAACCAGGTAACCTCGCCTCAAAGAGATATTTTAAGTCTGTCATATTGTGGATCAGTTGAGAACTGCTTTCCTTCATTTCTGTTTTTCTCCTTCCTTTTCTGCTGTGCCCACCCCCAAAATCATAAATATGTTTCTTTGCATACATTAAGCAGATGAGATGAAAATATGCTAAATATGGGGAGATGGCCATGGTCTGCAGGCCTGGACTGTTCAGTTGTCTCTCAAGAAGCATGTAGGATGGTGGCTCATTGAGAGTTGAATGAAGCAATGAATACAGTTGCCAATAGTATTTTCAAGTACCCACTGGGCACAGGTGATGTGGAAAGATGCGGAAGCCAGGACCTTCTATTGAATGATATCACTGAGTTTGGGATGGTCAACTCTTCAGAAACAGCACTTTTACTCCCAAAGGGAAATTGAGAGAACTGAGTGTTCTCCTTTAGCTTTGACATAAAATTGTATGTTTTTTCTATTCCCAGGGGACTCCTTCTCACAGTTCCGGTTTGCGGAGGAGAAAGAGTGGGATAGTGAAGCGTCGTGCCCCAAACAGGTAAGGTGAAGCTCTGTCTGGAATGTGGATTGGCTCTTCTCAGGGCTGAAGACCAGCACCTTTCACATTGTTGTTGAAATGGAGACTTCACATAGAGAAGAGTCTAGTAATTCATGTAGAGTTCAGCCTCAGTTACCTAAATGGCTCAGAAAGATTTCAGGGAACTTAAATTATACAGGCTCTTGGAGCTGGAGTTGATCTTTATACCTGGCCATCTATGTGAACTACTTATATAGCTCATATATGACTATAGTTCATGTAGACTGGGTTGCAGGGCTGAAAGTTTATAGTCACGATTTTGAGTGGATTACTTTGCCATTTGGCCTTCCTTCTTTTCCCTTTCTGTGAAAATTCATCTTAGGCTTGAGAATTAATTTTTTTCTCCCACACTGTTTTTGGTGTTAGGTAAGAAAATCCTTAACTTTATAGTTTTAAATAACTCTTCTTCTATAATTAGGAGAATAAAGCTGTAAAATAAGAAGAAGTAGCATAGAAGTCTTTCAGTGAATCCGTAACACCCACACACTTTATTTGCTTTGTATTCCTGCCATATTTTCTTCCCAAGGAGTTTTGATGATTCTCCAGGCAGGATTTCACTGCATCTTTCCGTACGAGAGACGACAGGTATTCTCTCCCTTTTTAAAATGCACAGAGAATGAGTAAGTGCTGGCGTGGCATATGCTTCCGACTCCGGGGCTGGAGCATACTATCTGATACAGTGATCAGACAAGCCTGCCCACAGCTTCAGACAGGAGAGCGAGCAGCAGGCCTGACGGGTAAAGGGCGGGACCTTCCTCCCCACTCCGCTGTCAGCTCAGTACACACACAGTAGGTGGCTCACACCCCCAGGTGGGCTGGCGTCACGTTCAGTTGTTTGGGATGGACATTGACTTAAAGACAGAGGGGAGGGAAGTGACTTGTAAAATGACTTCCTGTTACTGTACAAAGAGTATGTTTTATAATATAGAAAAATTGGGGAATTAAAAATATTTGATTTGCTTGGGTCTGTTTGGGCATGTACCTGAGTATGGTTTAGAATTCTAGGACAAGCTGTAAACAGACGAACGCAGATCATGCAGGAATTCAGTGAAAGCCAAACAACTCACATTTCGACTCCTTTGAACCATGTTGGCTATCAGAGAACATTTTGTTATCCTGAGAGTTTCAGATAATTCTAGGGTTCTTCATTTATCAAAACGCATGTTCTTTATTAGATATTTTGTTAGATGTAGCTTATTGGAAGATGAATGAGACAGAGACTATGCTTGTTCATCGCCCGAGGCCCCTTACCTTAGCACAGTGGCTGACACATAGTAGATGATTGGTAAATATTTACATGATAAATGAAAAAGAATGCAACATAAAATAAGTGGTATAATAAATGAATGAACATAATACTGTGGAAGAAAGCTGCTTTGGGCTGGAAGTGATTGAGAGTAGGAGCATGGGATAAAGATCATTTGAATGGGCCTTGGTGGATGAGTATGGTTCTGGTAGGTTCTGTCTGGGGAACAACAGGAGAATGATGAGGAGATCTGAAAGACCAGGGCTGTGCTCAGAGTCGGGGGCATAGCTGGAGTGGAGCTGGAGTGTGGATTCTCAGAAGAGGCGGCTTCCAGGGTGGGTCTGGGCCACTTAGTACCAGTGCTTTGGTCTTCATTTTTATCTAGGGGCAGTTTAGCCTGTGGGTCAGAGCATAGATTTCAGAGACGCAAACCTGAGCGTAAATCCGAGTTCTCATCTGTAAAATGGAACTAATAATAAAATGTAACTCAGAGCTGTCATGAGGATTATATTAGATTATAAATAAAAGTCCTTCTGTGCAGTTCCTGACATAGAGGAAACACTCAAAATTAGCTCTTATTACTACTGTTACTTGTTAGCCAAAGTTTTGTTTAGCAAGAAAATGGAAATGGCTAGACTGGACCTCCGCAATATTGGGAAGGAGGGACTGAGGAGGTCAGAGGCTGGAGGCTGGGAGAGCAGGTAGGAGGATATTACATTGGGTGAACGGGAGGGGACGTGGGCCGACAGCATGGGCCGTGAGAGGGAAGACGGTTCACTGGCAGATGGGACTGCAGCGGAGGACGTGGTAGATTGCGTCACGGGCCAGACGTGAGACATGAGGACAAGAAAGACGCGCAGGGGCGCTAAGCTTCCCAGCACGCTGATGAGGTGAGCAGTGATGACTGATGGAGCAAGAGAAGGCAAGCTTGATTGTGTGCATCTTGAGTTGAGGTATTGGTAGGACACATCCCAAACTGAATTCATCACTTCGCCATCGGCACTGTTTTGTGTCCCACATCTCTCCTCACTCGGTTCTCTTTATTTCTGCTTACTTGAGAGAGAAAAAGAAGAGAAGAATCTATCTGTCTGTCTATCTACCTGTCTGTCTGTCTGTCTATCTGTCTATCATTCGTTCCTCATGTGCTCCCCTGTCCCCAGCACAGCCAGTGACATGAGGCAGTCAGGAGTTTGCCAGTGGGTCCTGGCGGAGGCCCCAAAGGGCACCCTGATGGGAGAGGGCCCAGTGCTGTCCGTGTGACTTGCCTTCGTGTCTCTGTGGCTCACATGCAGGGTGAGGGGAACGTGGCCTGGCCATCAGGGTCCCTGCTTCGGCCGTGTTGGCCCCATTACCACAGGGGAGTTGGTCCCTTCGATCCATGAGTGGGGTTTTCAGCCCTGTCCTTTGGACAGTGTGGGGACATGTGAGGAGGGAATGGGTGGGAGGAGAACTGAGGGTGAAAAAAATAGGTCCATTATTTTTTGAAAATCATCTGAAGCTTTTTTTTCATTCCATTTTTCAGTTGTGTTGACTAGTGACTTATTTAGTCAGCAGAGCTTCCTCAAGCAACCACTGAGCACTGGGTGGCACGCTGTGGTCCCTGAGTGCGTGGCTCTTAAGGGAACAGACACTCAGGCCCACCCCTGAGAGCGCAGTTCTGAATGAGGCCTGACGCTCTGTCCATGGAAAGTGCCCCAGCTTTCTCTAAAGTGTCACTTGATCTGGGCACTTCCACTGTAAAATGTCCCCGTGGTCCCTGAGTCCCTAAATGAATGTGGGCAGTGAGTGCTGTAGCTCTTGAGGAAGGTCCAATGGTCTGATCAGAGGCTGTAAGTGGAGTTTCTAGTAGGTTCGTTCCTCACCAAATGGTGTACCTTTACACAGACACTGAGACTCGGAGTCTGATTGGGTTCCTGGACAGGGAGGAACCTTCCGGAATAGATTCTCACCACCGAGTCTGTGCACACACTGATGGCGGAGAAGTGGGGTGGAGGGACTTTGTTCTAACAGTCAAGGCTGGCCTCCTGCTCCCAGCCTCCGAGTCTGCAGGAGAGGAGGCACTGGGGTGGCCAGGCTGCATGCTCCAACTGTGAGTGACTGTCAGGGTTGGCCAGGTGGAGGTGGGGATGGGGCTCTCCGGGCAGAGATGACCCACCAGTTACTTACAACATGGAGCAAAAAAGCTAATTCATGGTGGTTATTCCAATTAAATCTATTTTCAAATTCACACTTTACTATTACAAGCAATTCACTTCAGCTCCCTTTATATCTAAGGCCTTCAGCTTTAGCCCTTTAGGGGACAAACTGGTGACAAAGAAGGGGAGGTCTTCTTACATGGTGGTGTTCGATGGTCGGTTCTAGGCTCTAGGACTGCTGCAGGGAGACGAGGAGAAATCACTGTGCTGGGCTGAAGTGTCTTGAGGTCCTTATGGAGGCGGTGCCCTGTCACCTGGGCCTTGGATGGTGGGTGGGAATTGGAGACGTGGGGAACAGAGACACTCCAGCAGCTGAAGGGCCATCACTTGGGACTCAGCACATAAGCACAGCCTGGCCATTCCCTGGATCTCACAGATTCTTCATTGTTAACGATATACCTTGTAGCCATGTCACACATGATGCAAAAGAGGGGAGGAAGTTTGGGTACTTCTAGCTGGACCCCAGCACGTCTCAGCGGTCCTTCTCTAGAGAGCTGAGACAGCAGCAGGTGAATGGTTGGCAGGCATCGTGGATGGAAAGTTCTCGCTCTTTTATAGGCTGAAAGCAGGGGGTCTACCCGGGTGACTTTGCAGACACCTTGGCAGTGGGAAGGGTGAGATTTCCAGTTTGTAATGTGGCGACTTACTCGTGGGTTAAGCATTCAGGATCACACTTTTCTAGTGCTTTGAGAGGTCTTCTCCAAACTTCGAAACAAAGACTGGCCATGCTGGTCTTGATCAAGCACTTGATGTGCTGAGTGCAGGACCGAGGCAAGACCTGCGCATGTAGTGCATTTCCCACTCTCCTGCTTTGTTATCCTCCATCCAGCTCCCTAAATACTCTATGTTGTTAGATGTAAGTTCCTTTTTTTCCAGGGTGAGGGGCCACATCTGCTGCTGCCAACCTTGCTTACCTTAGAGCTAGCCATCTCCGGAAACTTTCAGAAGGGCAGTTGAAAAGCTGTATTGCTTCTTTTGATCCCTGTGTACTACCGTTGGGAGGCTCAGGGGTTTGAGTGGGTCTGGATTTAGTGTTGGCGCTCTACTTGAGAGCACCAGGAATGACTCCCCACCTCCAGTCATTATAAACCCATCTACCCAAGACATCCTTACAGTGGAATCGAGATTAGACTCCATGACCCCTGGGTGTTCTTCTCTAACTTGAAATCAGTGATTGCAGCATAAGTCATGGTTCTGCCTGGGTCTGTGATAGCCCTTGGTAGACAAGGTGGTCCACGGTGTCTGCCTCTAATGTGGCAGCCACCTTGTAGTTTTTCCCTCTCTTGGGTGGCCAGGGCACCTAGAAGCAGCTGTTAGGGGTCATGCGATAACCTGGAACGTTTTCTCAGATACGGTCAATTTGTGAGGGCATTGCCTGGACGGGATTTTGCGTCTATGCACGGGAAGGGAGTTCAAGGGACTTTTAGTGTTGGCCTCACACAAAGTGCTGCCAGCTGGAGGGTAAGTTTCCATCCTCTGCTTTCTGGTTGGAAGAGAGAGAAGCGTATACCTCATGGGCTTCTTTGGCCGTGACTGTCATCCCCATCTGACCGGTGAGATAGCTCTTCCCTGCTCTCCTGAAGGCCAGCCATCTGAGTCTGGGGGAGATGTCCAGTTAGATTTCATTAAGTGCTTTGAATTTTTTTCAGTAATTCCAAGAGCATCCACAGGTTCCAGGTTTCCATGCAGTTTTTTTTTTTTTTTTTAATAAATTTATTTATCTTGGTTTTGTTCGGTCTTCGTTGCTGTGCGTGGGCTTTCTCTAGTTGCGGCAAGCGGGGGCTACTCTTCATCGTGATGCGCGGGCTTCTCATTGCGGTGGTTTCTTTTGTTGCGGAGCACGGGCTTTAGGCACGCGGGCTCAGTACTTGTGGCGCACAGGCTTAGTTGCTCCACGGCATGCGGGATCTTCCTGGACCAGGGCTCGAACCCGTGTCCCCTGCATTGGCAGGTGGATTCTTAGCCACTGCACCACCAGGGAAGTCCCTCCATGCAGTCTTGATGTGAGGGGATCACCACCCTGCTGCTGCTCTGGCAGCCTGAGCTGTGGCTCAAGAAGGCGGTTTTGGTTTTGCTTATGTTAATGCAGAGATGGTAGAAATTAGAACCATATCAAGTGTGATTTATGATCTGATTACTCCCAGCTAAAAGTAATAAGATGATTTCTTTACAGTTACTACCTATCATCCTGTGCTTTTATTTCTGAAAGGTCATATGTAATCATCTTGATCACTAATCTATCTTTTTTTTTTTTTATATAGAATTCAGCATTTTACGTGGATTGTGAGTCATTGGTTCGAGCCCTTCAAGAACTGCCTCTCTCACTCCGACTCAATGTTGCTGCTGAATTGGTCCAGGTAAAAACCCTGACAGCATCCTGAGGCTGGTATGAATTAGGGCAGGAGAAGAAGAATGAAAAATATCCCCCTGCAGGATGTTTCAGACTCAGCTTTTCCTTTCATCAAGCTGAGCGTTTTGTATCAGGTAGAATTTCGTAAAGTTTCGAGGGAGAATGAAATACTTTCTAAAGGTTTTGTTTTGTTTTGTTTTGTTTTCATTTTATATTTGAAACATTTTAAAGGATCAAATGTAATAGAATTGAATGAAATGTAAAAGTATAGAGTCTGGCTTGTATTGTACTCAAAATGTGTATGTGCCAGGCTTTGTGTTAGGCACTAAGGTTACAGTGGTGAACAGACAGGCATGGTTCCTGCCCTCATGGAGCTTAATCTATTGGGAAAGATGGGTATTAATCAAGTTATCAAATTATAAGTCCTGTGAAGGGGAAGTACAGTATGCTGTGAGAATATGTAATAGTGAACCTGATCGACTTTGGTGTGATTAGGAATGGCTTTCCTGAAGGAAGTGACAGATAAGCCGAGATCCAAAGTATACGAACATTTGAATTGGGATTTAAAGAAGAGTGACCCAATCAGATCTGCATGAACAGCTGTGCTAATAATAATAATAGTAACAAAGAACATTCTGGCTGCAGAATGGAGAGAGGACTATATTGGGGTGTCTGTGTTTAGGGTAAATCTGTGCATGCACACCCATGCAAAAGTAGAGTGGATGAGGGGATGCAAATTAGGAGGCCGCTGCATGGTTCAGGTGATTAATACTGTAGCTTGGACCAGACTAATGAGGGTAGAGATGGCAGGGAACTGGACTTTACCAAGAAGTGTATTACAAAAGTAAAATTAACAGGACTTGGTGAAATACTGGAAATGGAGAGGGAGCAGGGAAAGAATTTTCTAGGTTTTCCAGCCTGTGCAACTCAGTGGTGGCTAGTATCAGGAAGGGTGAGGCTTGGACATTTTGGGTTTGTGTTTCTGAGATGTCAAAGTGAAAATATAAGTCCATTGGATATAGAAATTTATAGTTCAGAATCAAGGGTTGGAAATATAAATTTGGGAGATATCAGTGTAAGGTAGCTAAGAGAGGAGCCATTGAATCGGCTAAGAGAGGAGGGGCCCAAGGGCTATACCAGAAGGAACTTTGAAATTTAATTGTGGCTAGATTGGATTTTGTTCAAAAGTGAAACCCTGGGCAGTACTAGTTGTAAATAGAATGCCAGCAACTAAAATGATCAGTGTTGTTCTGCAGCTGAATGTGATACTAACTAAGCCTGAGCATAGGCAGGCATCAGTAGGTATCCACCCAGTTGTCTCTGTGGCACTTACGTCAAATTTAGGGCAGCAAGTAGAATTCAGGGCTGGAGGACACTTAGGGGCAGAGAAGTAGAGAGGATAGCATTTGCCTCTGATGGGGAATCACCCTGGGACTTCTTTAGGAGCGTTTGGGGGTACTGGGGCTTGTCTTAGTGATTGGGTGGGCGCGCCTCTTCCTCTGGCTGTCCAGAGATGGTCAAAGTCCTGACATACTTGGTTTGATCCCACACAATGAGGAGTGGTTAACAGAACACATCAGGGAAACACTGACATGAAGGTGATGGGGGCCCCAGGATTGAGGAGAGAAATGGGAAGTGTTGTGAGCATTTGAAAGTGAAGGATGATGTTGTCAGAGGCAGGCCTCAGAGGAAAGATATAAAATAATCGTACTTTTGTAAATAGTAACTTTTGACTATCTAGCCAGGTTTTTAAATACCCACCCTTCCCATGAGGTAGAGCAGTTATTCTCAACTGTGTTTGCATGTTAGACTCACCTGGGGAGTTAACAAACAAAAACAATGCCAGACAGCCAGTGCAGACCAGCTGAATGATTCCAGGATTAGAATAGGGGACCACATCCCATCTTCGCCCTGTGCACTGACAACGCTGGATGAATATTTAAGTTCACGTGTAAAGCCATACGGTCTTAAAAGCCCTAAGGAGTTATTAGCAAACTGGATCTGCTCAGGATGCTTAAATGTACAAATAAGGGGACATCACCTCCAATAGCAGCTGACACTCCTTCTGAACCTACCCCCTGATGCCAGGCTGGTCACCACAGGCCTCCCTCCAGAACTGTGGTTCTCAGCCTTCCTCTACATTACAGTCACCTGGGGGGAGGGTTTAACTTTATTAAATTAGAGCATATAGAGAAGTGCATGCGTAAGTCTTTACAACCATGGAATCAGCATCCAGATCAAGAATCAGAACGCTGCCACCACCCAGAACCTCCCCCCACCCCCCGAGGCAATACTTCCCTAAAACCACTATCCTGACTTCTCATACTCAAGATTAGTTTCGCCTGTTTGGGGAGTTTTTACAAATGTAATCAAATGGAATGTTTTCTTTCCTGTCTGGCAGTTTTTACTCAAATAATGTTACTAACGGTCATTCTTTTCTTCTTGGTGAATTTGTTCCTTCATCTCCTATATTTGTGCATTTTAGTACAGTGAACAGATCCGACTTGCTAATTACTTCTCGGTGACTTTTACAAATGTTTGCCTCGTCGCAGGCTTAAGTATACATTCACATAGACCTACAGGACTGTCCATTCTCAGGCTGGTGACAGGAATGCACAGCCCTTTTGATTTCAGCTCTGAGCAGGTTGGCACATGGCTGAGGTGGGCACGGTAGGGAGGTCTCCCACACTTACCCCTGCAGCAGTAAGAGGGGTGCTGGCAGGACCTGGATGGAGACACTTTGTGACCTTCCTGTCTGAATTGAGTTTCCTACTCCACAAAGTCTGATGGCTTCCTTTGCTTTAATTTCTGCTTAAGCAAATACGGCAGGACTCACATTAACTCAGATATTGTGCTTCTCTTTCAGACTGCCCTTCCTTTAGAGCTTCCTCAGGTGAAACCAAAGAGAAATAATGATGGCAGGGGACTAGGGATGCAGTTAAAGGGGCCCTTGGGGCCTGGAGGAAAGGGGTCCATCTCTGAGCTGAAATCTGCTGCCGCTGGCTGCCCCATGTACCTGGGTAAAGACAACCTAGGACTGGGCCCTTCCAAGGGTTCTCAGAACCCCGCTTCCCCACTGCAGTCGGCAGCAGACGATTTGGAAGAAGAACTAGATCTGCTGCTTAATTTAGATGCGTCTGTAAAAGAGAGAGGTGACATCTTAGCAGACCAGACAGCTCAGGACCTGGAATCTGAGAAAGATGAGGAGGTGGCCCAAGAAGAAACAGGTATGGTTTTCATTTTATTCCCCATCCATCTTCTTGATTCTGGTGTTTTTCTGAGAATAGCTTCACCTCTGTCACATCCCTACACATCTTCATCAGTGTCTGACATCGATCTGGCCTTGTCCACTGACATCTATTTCTGTGCTCACATCTCTGCTTCCCCCTGAGCTGACCTTTCTGACAACGTTGCTCTCACTCGATATACTGGGCTTCCAAAGCTGCTACCTGCCTGATTGCAATCGTAAACCTGGGGCTGCAAATTGAACTCGTGCTGTAAAAGGCATTTCGATACTCACGGCCTCAGCTGTGCAGCAGCAGACCTTTTAATCGACTGTCTGAACAGGCCTGTTGACCAGTTCTTTGTGCTTCTCGCTTGCTATTTCGATCTTGTTTTTTATTGTTTTAACAAAAGAAGACTTCCTCATTTGTGCATGTTCTGTTAGATGGTGGGCCATCTTGACAGGGAGAGGCCTAGTGACTGCCCCGTCCATACACTGCATTCAGGACCCTTTAATGGCTTTAGTTTCCAGGAAACTAAGCTGTTAGTCTTTTTAAAAAACTAGTGAACTGTGAACTTCAGCATCCAAATAAATAGAAGAGCAAATCTCTACTCCATTTATGAATTTGTTTAGGTATTATTGGATCTTCTTACGGAGTAGGAAAATAATAGAACATTTCCCCTTATCGTGAGCAAAGTAATAATTTGGCTGATTTCCAGCATGGATCAAACCCCAGGGAAGCATTAACCCTCGATTCTGGCACCAAGGTGAAGTTGTTAACGTTGCTTTTATTTTTTTTAGATCCTGCAACACCGTCTGCGTTGGAAGAAAAGAACGTGGCATCTGAGCAACCAAGTATATCCAGAAATGTTACTGAGGAAGAGCTTGAAGATTGGTTGGACAGCATGATTTCCTAAACACGATGAAAGAAGAAAAAAAAAAAAAGAAAGAAAGAAAATGAAAAGTGCCTGAAGCCAATTTTGGTTGCCTTGTAAGGGAAGGCGGGCCCAAGGCTGTCCTTCCAGGACAGCTGGTTTACAAGCACAGCCCGAGCCCGTGTGGCTGTCACGCTTAGCAGTAGACGCCTACCTCCCCCATGTTCAACAAATCCGAAATGAAACAGTAAGAGGCTCGCTGCATTTGTTCTCTGGCTTAGTAATTGAATAGATTTCTTAAGGGCAGGAGATGTTACGGCCCTTGTGTCCAGTTTCTTCCTCTCAATTTTTACAGCATAGCAGGTGCTGCTGATGAAGAGAGCTAAGCAACCAGGCATGCATTTGGCCAAAATAAACAAACGCTGGTCTGTGGATTTTTTTTTTCCTTTCGTTCTTGTGCGGGAGCCGTGGGCCGTTTGTTAGTCTCCTGTCCCTTTTCACAGCCTCACAGGGTGGTTGTAAATCATCCACAAAGGCTGCGTTACAAGAGGCCAAACCATGAATTGGTGATTATGACTTTATTGCAGTGGGCACTTCATTTTATTTAAGGAGATTCACCTAAACAGAGCAGCTCCACTACTTACAAGGGAGACCATAAAGCGTTACGCAATTTGGCATAAGATTGAGATTTTTTCTGAATTTTCAGTACAGTACTTTTTTTCTCTAATAACAGCAGTTGACAAGCTGTTACTGAAAAAAAAAAATCATATGAATAACCTTTGAGTGCAGTTTCATAAAGTAAGAAGATCAACACAACTAATTAATGGAACTGTCCATCTCGAACATAAACGTAAAAAACTTGCATAGCTATACCTAAAGAGGTTTTTAAGGCACTTACTTACTCGATATTTCAGTGTCGACAAAGTGGCGGTTTGTTTTTTTGTTTGTTTTTTTCTATTTCTTTAACTGCTTAAAGCTTTTCAAGCTGATTCTGGATACATTCACTAGCAAGTACCATGGGAAAAATTAGACTGCAGTTAAAATGATTTTTCTGTAGCTCAGACCATGAGTCACTAGTAGGGTACCATCACGTGGAATTCAAGTGTTTGTTTAAAATTCCAGGTATTATGCATCCAAAACTTCCTACTTCTCTAGCCCTTCCCTCAGTGGTGCCATCCCAACGAACTAGTTAGAACTGAGAAACTTGAAGGCTTTCAACTAGAGCTTCCTTGAAGCTGTGCCATCCTCTTTTTTCTTTTAACATTTTGACAGGTTATCTCGCACAGTGTACATCCATTAGGTACAAAAAGCCAAATCAATTCCAAAATATCACAGATGGGTAACAAACAAACACTTCCTTGTAAGGGAGGCATTTAGGAAATGTCACTTTTCAAATGTGTTGCAGAACTGTAAGAGAAGGATTTTATTGACCGTCCAGAACGGTGGAGGCTTCTTCCATTCCCATTTATCCAAGCTGATCTTCGTACTGTTTCCGGAAGCAGTCACCAGCAGGGAAGAAATCCCAACACCTTTCTTGGTACATCTTCCAGACATAAGATTCCTGAAATAACGGGAACAAAGGAGACTTCTTTATAAACCACAGTAAGCTGGAACCCAATTTATTTTCCCTCTCTATGTCTCCCTTTGGGAATATTGATGTGGATAAATATGAGGCCCAGCTGGTACATTCTTTCTTGCACTGTTCCCAGCTCAGGCTGTTTTGGGAGCATGAAGTCATTTCTCCCTTCTTCTGACCACCCCCCGCCCCCCAACCAAAACAAACAAAAAAACCCCACAGTGAAACCAACTCGATGATCGCCACTAAAAATACTTAAAAGATTTAGCAATGGGTTGACGCCATGCCATTTGTAACTGGTAGAAGGCAGAATATACGACGAGGGAGCACTGAGTGCCCGCTTAGGCAGGTGCCCAGAGAGCCAAGGCCAGATCTGGGTACCAAGGGTCTGAGCCGTGGAGTCTTCCTACGAATCCAATGATGTTTGAATATTTGGTAAGCTACCTTTTCCTCCCCCGTTCTCTGTCTTTACACTTCTTTTTCATACTTAGTCACAGAATCCCTCTGACACACTCTCACGCACACCGTCACACCCACACCTCCGCATCCCTGTGTCACGCACACAGGAGGTCGTTGGCTTTCTTAGGCTGTCTCTCGCACCATTTTACTCTGACGCTCCTGCTTTTTGTTGGAACCACCCACTCAGCTTTGCATTGTCTTTTTCTCTGTTAATGTTCTCCCCACCTCCAGCTATTCTGCCCTGAAGCAGCAACTATCAGGGTTTAGAAAATGTCACTGTCTGCTCGGAAAGATAACCAGGGGGCCTTCTGGAATAGATGGGAGTTGCCTGAGAATTTTGGCTTCTTAAGTCACAAAGAGATGGTGGAACAATGCAGGAAGCAGTGGGAAAACGCACAGAAGAGACAAATGGGGTCATCTTTCTATTTCAGATATCCTATGCTCTCCTGAGGCTTGACGTAGAAAGGGGAAGCTCTATCTTAATTAAGGTAGTTCTCACCTGACCTGTGTGCTCTGTTTCATCTTTATTAATCAAATACATCAGGAAGAACCTGGAACGAGGAAAAAAGGTTTAACAACTGAGAAAAAGACAATATTAGATACTTTGGTTAGAAAACCAAAGTTCATTTACTCAGTCAAGTGAGCTGGAGAGAGGATTAAATACACTGTTCAGCATCATGCTGACGACTCCTATACCTTTCAGAATAGGGGAAACGTGGCATGACAGCATACACCATCATCTTCTAATAATAATATACATTTATCTCAAAATTAGCCTTTTTGTGAGGAGAGGTCCTTTTTACTGTCATCAAACCTTGAGCTAAGATCACTTGTGAGGAAGAATTTTGGCTACCATTTTATTGTTTTTTAAAAAAATCCTAAGGTAAACAATAAAATGGTAACCAAAACTCTTACCACATAATTCTTAGTAGGCCAGTTTATCAATCCAGCAGCGTGCAGGTCACCGGCCGCCTTGACAAGAGCAAATATGAATTGGTGGGGAGGAAGGCCTGACTTCCTGAGGGGGTTCAAAGGAGAGTGGGAAGAGAGAGATTGGAGACCCTGAACATGCACGCTTTTCCAGTTTTGCTGGAAGGGAAGGAAAAAGCAGGGCAACAGCTGGAAGGAAAAGTAGGGCCATAGCCTTTTTTCTTTGTTTAGGATTAAAAAACATTATATGGTGATAGGAAAAAGTCAGCAGAAAGAAAACTTGCTGGAGTTAATATGACCTTGATTGAGAAGGGATGGGATCTAATTCCAGGTTGAGGGGCTGACATTTGCTTGGAGCAGAAACAGTCTGCAGCGCACGTCTATCAGAACAGGGGAGGGGCAGGGCATATGGACAAAGACACCGGCTCACGGGGACTCCTGCAGGTTCTTTCCTAATTGCCTCTACTTTCCGGAGACCGAGGAGGAAAAGGCATTGGCAGAGCGTGAACTACGTGACGTAACTATATTTCACTCACTGTTCCTCCCCCTGCCCCGTCACCTTTGCCGACCAAGGATACTCACAAGTAGTTGGCTAAGTTGTGCTCTTGTAAGGTGTGTGTTTCAAAACCATGAGGGGTTGTGTCAAAGTAGTCATTGCCGATCCCACAGATGAAACATTTGGTCTAAGAAGAATAACAGGGAGAAAAGGCATGAGTAGGCGTGACATTACAGGCAGGTAGCAAAAGGGTGAGGATCTCTGCTTGAATTGAGAGGCACTGTAAAATATTTCTCTATTTCCTGCTTTAGGCTGTTAGTCATCTTCTCCAGAGTGTCACATACCTAGCTTCTACCTAGTGGAGGGTACTTGCTCCTTCCTAAGCCTGGGACATGCTGGAGGCAGCAGGTTGTTGGGGGGGGGGTGGGGGCGGGTAGGGTACAGAGCACAGAGGGTGGAGCAGAAGAAATGCCCAGAGCTGGTAGATGGGCCCAGAGAAGAGGACAGGCTTGGAAAACAATCATGGTTGGTAATTTTGCCTAGGGCTGGCCCTAAATAAGAGTAGAACCTACTGTTTAAAAAATCCATGTGCTGTGAGATAACGGAAATCAAGTCGGGATTAGTAGAACGGTACCTCCATATCCTCTCGTACTTGTTCCTGCTGGTCTCTCAGCTCCCCAAAAGCATCAATAATAAGACCTGGAATTTTAAATACAAAGACAAACAAAACACTTCAAATAATCTGTTTAGTCAGGACAGAGGAATGATAGATGGAATGGCAGAGGCCATTATGTTTTGTTAAAAAAAAAAAAGTGAATTATAAAGCTGAATGATACAATTAAATCAAAATTAGAAAACACACTTGTGTTTTCAAATGCTGAGTCCTGGCTAACGATTTCTCATGGTTCCTCTTACTCCGCCTCTCGGCAATATTTGACGCTAACTATTCACTCCTCCTGGACTCTCTCTCTTCTTGTCCTTCCTTCCTTGTCCTATTTTGCTTGGCTGTTCCCTTTCTGTCTTCCTTATCGGCTCTTCCTCTTTTAGTCCCTGAGGCATTGATATGTATCCATCAGGGCTCCTCCCTCAGTGTCTTTGCTTTTCCTTCTGGGAAATCTCTACGTCTGCATCTTTGACCACCACCACCAATGGATCCCATTTCTTTTATTTTTGTATTCATTAATATTTGTCTTGTGTGTCCTTATTGAATGTAATATTTCTATCCTATTCCATTCCTGACTTGTCTCTCGAAAGACCGATTACAGTTAACTGCTTATTAGCCCTCAACGCCTGCACGATGTCTCATAGGTACCTCAACTCAGCATGACTCAAACTGAATTCATCACCCTCTTGCTCTAATTCCTGACAAGCTACTGACCAAAATACCAGTACCTCTCCCCGCAAAGAAGGAAAAAACACGTCACACTCTCACAGCTCCTCTTTCTGCTCCTTCCCACCCCACTGCCTGGGAGGAAAATGATCAGGGCAGGAATCATGAGGGTGTGGGGCAGCACTAGCCAAAGGAGATACTTAGGAAGCAGAATGAGACAAATGATCAATTCAGAGTGGGTAATGAAGGACTGCGGGGCGGCGGGGGGAGTCCTCTGTAAGGATGCTCAAGTTTCCTGTATCAGTGCCTGGGTGTATGTTTGCCTTTATATATAGTAGACGTTCAAGAGATGTCTGTTGAATTAACAAGTAAGCGAATGCATAAACCTCTTTACATAAAACAATTAAGTCAGATGCAGAAAGGCAAAGAGAATCAGATTGACTGAGCCCCATGCAGACGACATAACCGGCAAGCATACCTTGGATGATGGCCAGCAGGATGACAATGACGAAGAAGAAGAATGTAATGTCAAAGACGATGCGGTACATTTCGTACGGGTCCCCAGCGGGGTCTTCAATTTCATCGCCAATGCCACCTCCAGCTCTCACTCCCACGTACATGTGGAACAGGTAACACTAGGGAAGAAAAATGATGGCGATTCAGGTAAAAGCCGCAGAGTTTTGTTTTTACAGAGATGGTCAGATCATTCATGTAATAAGGTCAAAACGTGACAGCCCTGAGGCAGGAGGAGGGTACTCTTCACAATAACACATTCATGCTGCTGACTCTGTCCTCTACACCCTCTGGTTAGGCTGGTGTCTATAAAGGTGGAAAGATAGCTGTTCCACGTAGCCTTTAAAAGGTATTTTTTTGCTCTTTTCTTAAAAACAGTTTTGAACTCTTTGACACACACATGAGAATTCACTCTAGGTGTGTATAAGTTAAAAGAACTTTCTGCCCTGATGAGGATGGCATATGCCAGATACGAGTTTTCTCTCACTTAATTTTAAAGTGCCAGCCTGGACCTGGGGCCGGGCTACAGCCTCTGGGAAAAGGCCTCCCCTACTTGGCATCCTCTGCGCACCCGGGAGGGCAGGGCTCCCCGCAGAATCTCCTCCCAAGTGCCCGTGTGCTCCAGGTAGGCACCTGGGCCAGGGCTCACAGAGCAGGCTGCCCTCTGTCTCTCCTCCTGACTGGCTGTGATGGCTTCGGGATGGGAGTGTGGAGGCAGTCTTATGGCTGGTAAATCAAAAGCCAGCGGCAGCACGGAGCCCACGCTGGTCATACGGTTGCTCTTGTGCCTGTAGTGTCGCTGTCTCATGGGCTGCCTGCCCCAAGAAAGCACACGGAGAGTTTTTAGCCAAAAAGCGTATCTATTTTCTGGAGAAACGATCACAGGCGGGGGCAGGGGGGCAGTGTACTGTCACCTGTCTCTGATACACACATTCGTTTCCTGAAATCTGGTCATGATAAACGTCCGGAGATGCTACTGCAGCTGTGCTGGCTCACCCTGCGCTGTGCCGGCTCACCCTGCGCTGTGCCCTTCTATGCCCGCAGGGGCTGGCCTGGCAGGAGCCCCAGCCCCGCCCTGACCCAGTCCTGCTGCTGTGACATTTTTCAGATGACATGGCTCTTCTGAAACAAGCCCCACTGGCTTGCTGAAATAAACGGAGCACCAGATTCATGGGACTTTGCTCCGAGCTCTCAGAGGCAAAGAATCAGAGCTTGACTTCCATGAGATACAGACACAGGTAACTCACGTCTTCGCCACACACAGATGTGGATGGATGGTGATCTGCTTAGCTGTGTGCTTCTTTTTCCACCTGGGCCCCGACAAGTCGTCTATTCCCTCACTTCTGTCTTTCCAGGACCCACCTCCCTTTCGGACGAGACATCGGTGTTCTACTCTCATCTCTGTCCTGCTCTGTCTCCACTCTACCCACAGCCCTTCTGTCCCAGCCAGGCCAGGTGACCAGGTGGCCCTACAGGGAATTCTCACCGTCATCATGTCATCACACTTCATGTCGGGCTCATCGTCGTCTTCACTTTTGTTGTAGAACTTGCGGAAGAAGTTGAACGCCACCACGGTATAGAGGTAAACCACCACGGCCAGGAGACCGACAGTCAGGACCAACTGGGAGCGGAAAGAGAGAGAGAGAGGGAAGAGGAGGTGGGTCTTCTCCACCTTGAAAGGTTGGCGGGAGACTCCAAGAAAACAGAGGAAAGGGGAAAGATGAGGGGTCTGGAACGAAGGCTGTCATACAGCAGGTGCCGAAGGAAAGCAAGATCACAGAGAGAAACAGGCTTATTGGGAGAAAAGAGTAATGATGGACTGTTATGGAACAAATTGTGTTCCCCTGGAATTCATATGTTGAAGCCCTAACCCCCAGCACCTCTGAAGGTGACTGCATTTGGAGATAGGGCCTTTAAAGAGGTGATTTAATTAAAATGAGGCCGTGAGGGTGGGCCCTGCTTCAGTCTGACTGGTGTTCTTACAAGAGGAGGAGGTAGGACTCAGAAGGAGAGATACCAGGTAGCCGTATGCATCGAAGGATAATCAAGTGAAAAAGCAGCAAGAGGCAGCCAGCTGCACGCCAAGGAGAGAAGCCTCAGAGGGAACCAAGCTACCCACACCTTGATATTGGACTTCCAGCCTCCAGAACTGAGAGGAAATCAATGTCTGTTGTCTAAGCCCCCAGTCTTCAGTATTTTGTTATGGCAGCCCAGGCAGACTAACAGCTGAGGTACTGCATGGGGCGCATATAAACTACACAGGGATTTAAGGATGAGAATAGTGATGGCGCTCTGAGGATGGTTACTTTGTTTTTTTCACAGAGATAGCAGTGACCCAAGGCTTCACTCTAATGCTGCTTTTATTTATTTAATTGAAGTAAGAGTTGATTTACAATATTGTGTTAGTTTCAGGTGTACAGCATAGTGATTCAGTTATACATATACATGTATCTATTCTTTTTCAAATTCTTTTCCCATTTAGGTTGTTACAAAATATTGAGTATAGGGCTTCCCTGGTGGCGCAGTGGTTGAGAATCTGCCTGCCAATGCAGGGGACACGGGTTCGAGCCCTGGTCCGGGAAGATCCCACATGCCACGGAGCAACAGGGCCCGTGAGCCACAATTACTGAGCCTGCGCGTCTGGAGCCTGTGCTCCGCAACAAGAGAGGCCACGATAGTGAGAGGCCCGCGCACCGCGATGAAGAGTGGCCCCCGCTTGCCACAAGTAGAGAAAGCCCTCGCACAGAGACGAAGACCCAACACAGCCATAAATAAATAAAATTAAAAAAACAAACAAACAAAAAACCGTGTGCTCTGATATATCTCAAAATGGTTCCTTTAAAAAAAAAAAAAATATTGAGTATAATTCCCTGTGCTATATACATACAGTAGGTCCTTGTCGTTTACCTATTTTATATATAGTAGTGTGTATATGTTAATCCCAAACTCCTAAATTATCCCTCCCTACCCCCCTTTGGTAACCATAAGTTCTAATGCTGCTTCTAAAGAAACTACAAGAAATTAATATAACATTGTAAATCAGCTATACTTCAATAAAATTTTTAAAATATATATATATACATATATGTATAACTGAGTCACTTTTCAGTACAGAAGAAATCAACACAACATTGTAAATCAACTATACTTCAATAAAATTTTTTAAAAACTAAAAAAAATAGAAACTACAGACTCCTTGGGCTCATGGGTATCCCTACATCACAATAGTTCATAACTAACCATGAACTGGATAATTGTCACAGCTTTGAAGTTACTATAAGAATTATGACGGTTGAGCAAAGTGACATTTTTCATAACGAAGACACCTGCCTTGGACCTTTGCCAGGGTCACAGGGCCTGTTTGTTTCTCGGCTTTCAGAGGCACAATAAATGAGGACTACACAGGACCTGCTCATCGGGCCTATACCAGGGACTAGGTGCTGGGCTGGAGCTGTGAAGATCAACAAACAGCATAAAATCTTTGCCCTCAAGCTGCTACACAAAAGGGAGTGGGCATGATAAGTACCAGAACAGACATATTCAGCGGCTTCTTGAACAATGAATTTAGTGATTTGAACCTTGGATAGCAGACCTCATGGAAAGCAGCCGGTTTAGAAAAAGAGAAAGAATGTGGGCTTTGGGGCTTCCCTGGTGGCGCAGCGGTTGAGAATCTGCCTGCCAATGCAGGGGACACGGGTTCGAGCCCTGGTCTGGGAACATCCCACATGCCGTGGAGCAGCTGGGCCCATGAGCCACAACTACTGAGCCTGTGCTCCGCAATAAGGCCACGATAGTGAGAGGCCCGCACACCACGATGAAGAGTGGCCCCCACTTGCCGCAACTAGAGAAAGCCCTCGCACAGAAACGAAGACCCAACACAGCCAAAAATAATAAATAAATAAAATTTAAAAATAAAAAAGAATGTGGGCTTTGCACCAAGGAACAAATGGGCTTGAATCTAAGTTCTGCCACTTGGCAGCTGTGTGCTCTTGGGTGAAATACTTAGCCTCTCTGAGCCTCAGTGCTCTTCTCTCTCAAGTGAGTGTAACACTTACCTTATAGGGTGGTTGTGAGCCTACTGCAATACCCAGCACATGGCACAAACTGGGCATATTTTTTTTAACAATCTTGCCAGAGTCTAGTCGGCAAGCTCGTATAAGACATTCATTGTTTAATAAATGCTGGAGAGGGCGTGGAGAAAAGGGAACCCTCCTACACTGTTGGTGGGAGTGTAAATTGATAGAGCCACTATGGAGAACAGTATGGAGGTTCCTTAAAAAACTAAAAATAGAACTACCATATGACCCAGCAATCCCACTCCTAGGCATATACCCTGAGAAAACCATAATTCGAAAAGATACATGCACCCCAATATGCAGCACTATTTACAATAGCCAGGACATGGAAGCAACCTAAATGTCCATTAACAGAGGAATGGATAAAGAAGATGTGGTATGTATATACAATGGAATATTACTCGGCCATAAAAAAGAACAAAATAATGCCATTTGCAGCAACATGGATGGACCTCGAGACTGTCATACTAAATGAAGTAAGTCAGACACAGAAAGACGAATATCGTATGATATCGCTTATATGTGGAATCTAAAAAAATGGGTACAAATGAACTTATTTACAAAACAGAAGTAGAGTCACAGATGTAGAAAACAAGCTTATGCTTACCAGGGGATAAGGGGGTGAGGGATAAATTGGGATATTGGGATTGACATATATATACTCCTATATATAAAACAGATAACTAATAAGAACCTACTGTATGGCACAGGGAACTCTACTCAATACTCTCTAATGGCCTATATGGGAAAAGAATCTAAAAAAAGAGTGGATATATGTATATGTATAACTGATTCAATTTGCTGTACACCTGAAACTAACACAACATTGTACATCCACTATACTCCAATAAAAAATTTTTGTAATTAAAAGAAATTCATTGTTTAAACTTTTCATTTAAGGTACAGTTTTGTATAACGCCGTTAAACCAAATCAATAAAATTTAAACTTTCTATATCTAAGTAAAGGGGAAGAAAAGAATTCTAAAAGAACAACTGGCATTCCATAAATCCCGTTTTGGGAAACGGCACCTTTATAGGATAAAACTTCCCAAGACACACATGGAAAAATAATACACAATGCCCTTTCTCCCAGGAACCTATAAGGAAGTATTTACCACTCTCTAAGCAAACATCTGTATCACAGGTTCTCTTATTACCTCCCCAAACTTTAGCTTCTTGTATGTGGCAGCAAATTTCTATCTCTAGCTTTCCTCCATTCTTTTTAGTGTCAACCAAGAAACTGGTGCTGCTACCAGAAGCCTAGAAGAAATAAACCATCGTAATACCTGATGATCTAGCACCCTTTCATTTTAGAACAATTAAAGGTTAATCTGACTTTTTTTCTGGTTGGAATTTTTATTTTTTAAGGTGTGCAATGTGATGATTTAATATATGCATACATTATAAAATGATCACCATAATCAAGTTAATTAACATATCCATCACCTCACACAGTTACCGCGCGTGCGCGTGTGTGTGTGTGTATGTGTATGTGTGCTGAGAACACTTAAGATCTCCTCTCTTAGCAAATTTCAAGTATACAATACAGCATTTTTAACTATAACCACCATGCTTTACATTAGATCCCCGGAACTAATTTATTTAATAACTCAAAGTTTGTACTCTTTGACCAATGCTCCCCATTTCCCCCAACACACCCAGCCCCTGGTAACTACTGCTCTACTCTCTGGTTCTAGAAGTTTGCCTTTTTTATGATTCCACATATAAGTGACACCATACAGTATTTGTCTTTCTGTGTCTGGCTTATTTCTCTTACCAGAATGCCCTCTAGGCTCATTTATGTTGTTGCAAAAGGCAGAATTTCCTTTTTTTAATGGCTGAATGATATTCTACCGTATGTTCATAACAAATTTTGTTTATCCATTCATCCATTGATGGATACAGGTTGTTTCCATATCTTGGCTATTGGGAATAATGCTGCTACGAACATGGGAATATAGCTATCTCTTTGAGATACTGATTTCATCTCCTTCAGATATATATACCCAGAAGTGCAACTGCTGGATCATATGGCAGTTCTATACTTAATTTTTTGAGGAACCGCCATACTGTCTCCCATAATGGCTGTACCAAGCTGGGTACATATGAACAACTCCTTTCTTTTCTCCCTTCTCCTATAAATATTTAGAGATATGAGGGAACATGTCTCATTCATGGATTTGTACTTAATGAGGAACAAAATGCTAGGGAGTTTGAATTTGTTCGCAGGAGGAGCCATTAGAGGACTTTAATCAAGGGATTGACCCTGACAATTCTGTAGAAGACAGACTGGATATTGATGAGACTGGATGTAGAGCAATGACTATATAGATATATAAGCAATGACTATATAGGTATATTTAGAAATGCACATATACATGTATATAACATATATAGCTATATATTATCTACCTATATACACATATAGCTGTATATATGTGTGTATATGTATAGATCTATATATATCTAAGTCACTGGTTCTTTTTTTTTTTTTTTTGGATGCATTGGGTCTTCATGGCTGCGTGCGGGCTTTCTCTAGCTGACGCAAGCAGGGGCTACTCTTCGTTGTGATGTGCGGGCTTCTCATTGTGGTGGCTTCTTGTTGCAGAGCACAGGCTCTAGGTGCATGGGCCTCAGGAGTTGTGGCACGTGGACCCAGCAGCTGTGGCTCGCGGGCTCCAGAGCGTAGGCTCAGTAGCTGTGGCTCGCGGGCTCTAGAGCGTAGGCTCAGTAGTTGTGGCACACGGGCTTAGTTGCTCCGTGGCATGTGGGATCCTCCCCAGCCAGGGCTTGAACCCGTGTCCCCTGCATTGGCAGGAGGGTTCTCAACGACTGCGCCACCAGGGAAGCCCACTGGTTATGTTTTTTCCTAACCATATCTAGGTCCCTCTCGTTCTGCAGCAGTATAAACCCCATACCTGTTTGCCATTGTGAGTGACAGATGACAGAATAGTCCTCAGAGTCTTGAAGCCCATCGCGATATCCAGCAGATGAGCAGCGAAGAAGAAGTTGTTGTAGTGGCCCAGGACTGACATGGTCGTGTACCAGGCGAGGTAGAGAAAGGACTGGGGAAATGGAAGAAATTGAGCAGCTTTTCAGGCATTCGGGGGGCTGAGGTGCTTTGAGCTGGCTCAAGAATTGCCCAAGTCAAGCCCCATCTGCCTTATACTACTGCACAAGAGAGGAGTGTCCCCCCAGCACCCTAGGGCCCTCTGTCTTTGACAAGCACTCCCTGCATCTTCCTGAGCCGCCTCCATAGCTTGTTTCTCTGTGGCATCTAATGACATCCCTGGACTTGGGGCACAGAATTTTGCTTTCCCAGATGCCATACTTACATTGTCAGTAAACACAACTCCCAGCTTCCAGATATGGTACTTCATGTCGATGGAACTTAGCCTAAAGGGGAACAAATCATTTCAAAACTTAAAAATGTCAAGATTTAGTTAAGTGTTTAATAAGGGGAAAAATGAATTTTTTTCTCTCTCGGGTTTAATAACCTAAATACAGCCCTGAGCTTTATCAAGTTGTATGTGTTCACCATGAGAATGAGAATGGCTGAATCACACACCCTGAAATTTTAATTAGTCTTTCTCTTTCAGCTCTATCAGGCATAAAGGCTGATAAGTCTTTAGAATTTTTTTAAAGCATTGCTCTCCCCCCCATATTTTAGAACCTAGAAGAAACACTTAGGCGAGACCAGAGTCTAAGACAGCGAAGACATGATTGTGAGTTTTCCCTGTAGCACAGGGAAGAGAACTGGAAAGATAAAGGGTCTAGTCAGCCAGACTTCGGGATTTAACTCCTAAGCTCTGTACCATGACACCAGGGAGGCTGCCTCTGCTTTGGTCTCTTCTACGGGGCTAAAGTCGAGGGCATTTTTGTCCAACCCCAGGAGTTCAGCAATGCGTTCTGCTCCGTAGAGATCTCCATACTTGTTGATCACCTAAAGCAGAGAGGATGAGAGGGTGAGCTTGGGCCGTGCGTCACCACCAATGTTTTCTGCAGCCCCAGTGCCGTCAGAGCTGTGTTACGCTCTGGGCTCTTCCAAGGGGTTGATAAAGACATGAGTCAAAATGCAAAAGGAAAATAAAGAGAAAAAAAATAACCTCCAGAGAAAAGAGAAGTGATAAAGACAAGTGAAAACTGCTTTTCTAGCTATCATTTAGGAGGAGAGAAAAAACCTAGTATGTAGAAAACAGTGATTTTGTTAAGCTGATTAAGGCAGATGAGTATAGGAACTAAGCCCCAAACCTACATACGTCCATATAAAACCCCTTCTGTGACTTACTCTTCTCGAGATAGCATCATAAAAGCACCATTACATTTATTCATGTTCGTATATGGAGAACTTAAAAAAAAAACAATCTACGTTTCTTTGGAGGTCATGGAATTTACTCCCCCTGCCCCGCCCCCCAACAAGGCATACCTTTCTCTTTACAAACTTGTCCCAGTAGTTATTAGGAAAAGATCTGAAGAAGAAAATGAAACAGGGAGATTCTTAACAACATCAAGGCAAGCACATCAAGAAACTTTGCAGTTTGAGTGTCTGGACCTGTGATCTTTTGGGGTTTTGTCCTGCTCATTGAAGAATTCAAGACCTGATTGAAGTTCAGAGTCACCGCAGGTCTGATTTCTGGTTTCACTGCTTTGTGGTGAGTTCTGAAACACCTGGAAAGCTCCTTTGCATTTTCTACTTCAAAATTATGGTTAAGAGCCAGGAATTGTGATGACAGACTAGCTAGAGGCAGGGATATGTGTCTTGAGCTCAGTGTAACTAGAAACCAAACCCTGCAGGAAACACATGCATTCAACCTTCCTTCACTGAGTGCCCACCTTATGGCAGTAACTGGGGTAGGTGCTGGGGACACGGTGGTGGGAGGTGTAGACAAGGTCCCTAACTATGAAGTTTCCAGTCTGGAAATCACTGTTAGTTAATTTACATGGGGGTTTTCTTAATGGAGTGCTCTTCTACTCTGTTCTCCATTCCTGCATAACTAACTCCTGTGGGGTGGGTGCGCTTTACCCCGGGAATGAGATCCCTCTCTCCTTTGGAGGTAGTTCCTATGCCATCCCAACCTTAACCCCACAGAGGGAACAGCTTTCTTCTGGCAAGTAGCTAGTACCAGCTCCACTGCAAATACCTTCTTATTGTTAAAGTCGAGAAATAACTGTTACTTTCAGGTATGTTGGTAGAAACCATTTAAAATATTTTGCTCCCCTCCAGAATGATCAGTCCTTCCTGAGAGGTTCCTTGGGAGTCTAGTTTGCAGCCAAGGAACCTCTGGCCCTTGGTGCAAACATTCTTACTTCTGTTTTCCTTCATTTGTAAATCGTTCTTGTTAGCTCTGGAACACAACAGTCCCCTATGCTATAGAGGCCACCCAAGTTGGTGATGAGGAAGGGGGGGGGCCTCCCTCTGTTCGTGGGCCTCTCAGAAGAATAACCCTGAGCAATTGGCACCTCTCTTACAACAGGGTGGCAATCTTTAAACAAAACAAAAAAATTTTTTTGGATCTTTAAAGCAGTCTTGGTCTTTTTTTTTTTTTTTTTAAGATTCTTTTGGGATGTGGACCGTTTTTAAAGCTGTATTGAATTTGTTACAATATCGCTTCTGTTTTGCTTTTTTGGCCGCGAGGCATGTGGGATCTTAGTTCCCCCGACCAGGGATCGAACACACACCCCCTGTACTGGAAGGCGAAGTCATAACCACTGGACTGCCAGGGAAGTCCCCAGCAGTCTTGGTCTTAAACATCCAAATGCCACTTAAAAACAAAGCAAACTGCTAATAGATTTTATCTATGGGGGATGGAAGTAATTATTTTGACTTCCTTCTTTGTCCATTTTTCTGCTACTTGATTTTTTTTTTTCATGTATGGTATTTAGAATCCAAAATAAACAAAACAAATAAAAACAAGCCAGTCTTCCTCTGTCCACACTGGTATCACCTTTCTCTTAAATCTTTTAGAAAAAATGGTCTGTAAGATACAACTCAGGGTTGGCCACATTTTGGCATAAGTGGAAAATTCCACAAGTGATCCTGAAGGGCCAGTGACTAAAGGCTCCGGTCAAGACCCTTTCACAGATGTAATCTTACTTTGATCTGTATATTCTTGTCTCCTGACCAGGTATGTAAGCTCCTTCAAGGTAGAAGACATAATTCCACTTGGTAATATTCCTTTAAGTGTGGGGTAGGCCAAGAACCTTCAGCAGGGAAATGCATAAATAAGTGACAGATCTATATGTGAATGGTCAAGAAAAACAACATAAGCTGCTCAACCTCTTAGAAACCAGCAGAATGCACAATGCGATGCTATTACACGCCTACCAGATGAGCAAAGTTATCTGAGGATAACAAGTGCTGACAAGGAGGCAGAGAAGCAGGAATTCTCACAGGGTGCTGGTTTAATGTAAATGGGGACAAACATTTGCATATCCTATTCAGCAAATTCGTCTCCTGCTACCTACTCCAGAGAAACTCTTTTACTTGTGCACCAGGTATAAAAATAGTCCTTACAGCACTGTTTGTTTCTAACAGACACTAGTGTGGAAACAGTTGAAATAGCCACTGTCAGGAAAATGGATAAATGCACAATAATATACTCCTAATGGAAAATGCTACAGTTTTGAAAATGACCAGCTCGGGCCACACATATCAACATATTCAACAGATGAGTTCTTGAAGAGGGTGCTGAACAAAAGATTCAAATGACAGTACAATGCATATGGTATAACTCCATGTATATAAAGCTCAAAACTAGTTAAGATGAAACCATGTATCTAGGGACACATACCTAAGTGGTAACACTATAAACTAAGGCAAAAGAATGGAGAGCACTAAAGTCAGGAGGGTGGTTAGCTGGGGCCTGGGGAGGATAGGGGCCAGAGAGGATAACGTCTGGAACCTCAAAGTCTTCAGCGATGTTCCAGTTTTAAAGCTTTGTAGTTCATTTTATTACTGTACTTTAAAATATACTTACACATTTTTATATTTTCTTCTATATGTGTATTTAACAATACAAAAATAAAATTAAAAAGAAAGCTCTCCATGACATATAGTTAACTCAAAAAAAAAGCAGGTTACAAAGCACTACATGTACAATGATGCCATTATCGTGAAGAAATAAAGTTCATTGATCTAAATGTTTTAAAACAGTTGTTTTACTTATACATGCGTTTCCCTATTCATGGGCATTTCAGCCACTTCAAATAAATGTCAGCAACTGTCCTTGTTAAAACAGTTTGGTGTTCTTGTCTCAGTATCTCCTTAGGATAAATTTCTAGAAACTGAACTGCGTTTTTACTGGGACTTTTAGGCTATAACGTGCCACAGACACAAGCGTTACTGATAATTACAGAAAGCTTACCAAGGAATGAGATTATTTAATATTCAAAATTTCTATACTATAATAACAAAGGGTCAGAAATAAGTCTTAGTAGTTTCCCTTAGTTTTCCTTAAGTGAGGAGATTGGCAGTGACCTGCAGGCCGAAGCAAGCTTTTGATTTGCCTGCTCACACCTTTTTTCCCCTAAGAGAGGAGTCTTCCCTTTCTAGGGACTATTAAAAAAAGCTCAGCGGTGCCTGTGTAGAGCTGCCTCTCTCGATTTGCCTAACCATCTTTGAATAAATGGCATTTTCTTCCTCCAGGGGTCAGGGTTGCTGTTTCTAGATGTGCATATTTTATTGGCACAGCCAAGAGTTTCAACAGTCATCTTTGTTTACATATTCAGCCCTATTTCTTGACTTTTCTTTCATCACATTAATTTATCTTGCAACTCTCATTTCCCTATTGTGAATCACTGGCGTTAGAGCATCACCTTTGCTAATGGTGGTCATTTTTTTTTCTAAATTTTTATTGTGGTAAAATATACATAACTTAAAATTTACAATCTTAATCATTTGGCTATAATCCCTGTGTTGTACAGTATATCCTTGTAGCTTATTTTATACCTAATCGTTTATACCTCTTACTCCCCGTCCCTATATCGCCCCTTCTCCCTTCCCTCTCCCCGCTGGTAACCACTGGTTTGTTCTCTATATCAGTGAGTCTGCTTCTTTTTTGTTATATTCTCTATGTTGTATTTTTTAGATTCCACATATAAGTGATATCATATGGTATCTGTCTGACTTATTGCTGATGGCCATTTTTCTTTAACAGGGGAAGGGAATAACGAACAGCCACGTGCCAGGCACTGTACCAAGCACGTGACAATCCATTCATGAGTCCTCCCAGGACTGTAGGCGGTGGTATTCTCATCCCTCTATTAATGAAGAGGAAACTGAGGTTTATCAAACCTGATTCTCTTGCCCTAGGTCACGGGTGTCTAAGTTATAAAGCTGACTCAGTATTCTACCTCTTTGCCTCTAGAATCAATGCTTGTCTCCACCACGTTAGCAATTGTACACGTGCCTACCAAGAAGGCAGGCTTCACCCCACGGGTCCTAACATCCCCACTCAGACTGGCCTATTTTAACTGCCCATGGAACTGCCTATCAAATTATATTGGGAGGAGTTCTAGTACCAACAAGGCTACTTGTTTAGGGAGAAGACTTCAGAGATGGTGCTGTCACAGGGCTGCTGTGCCATCTGGGGACTCTGGAGAAGCTGATCAGTTTGATCACTGAAACCCCGGGCCAGGGAAACACTGTATGACTTGAACATGGAAAACTAGATTAAGTAGTATTGTGCTGGACCATCTGGTCTTAATTAAATATGCTCAGAACTTTCTGATAATATCCTCTGTCCCCCATGAAATGCATAGGGATACATATAACTGTTGGAGGCACAATAGGTTACTTTGTGAAAAGGCAGGGGAGAAAACAAGTCCCAGAAACCAAAGGAAGGCTTATATTAATCAGTCTCCAGGGCTGCTGAAGAAGGTATTATCCTATTTACAATAGAAACTCCGTTTTCTTTTTGGGGTGGGGGGAAACTTACGGCGTGTTGATTACCAAGCGATCCCATTGCCCCTTGATGTCATCTTCAGAAGGCTGTTCAGTGATATACAGGCCATCAAACTCCAGCTTCCTGGCAATTTCTTTTTCTCTTTTGAATACCACCAAAGGAACCTAGGAATGGGAAGACACTGGTTACTCAGAGAAGGCTTTCTAACGAAAGCATCCTCTCCCATGCGTAGCTCACAAATTGGCCTTCCGACTTCAGGGCAGCAAACTCTTTGTAGTGGGATTCTTAGGGTGCCTAGTTGTGGGTCCAAAGCCAAAGAAATCACTTCTCAGTCCTCTGGCTCAGACACCTCCCTCTCCAAAGCTGATATGATTTGGGTCATCCTTTAAACAGCTGATAGTATTACAAACTGGACTTCTTGACCCGTCCTGGTGAGAAGACCACATTTAGATGAATCACAGGGCCGAATGACTTAGGTCTCCTAAAACACTTAGGCTGGGGGTAAACCAAGACTTAGAAAGCATAATAAACTATTCTAGAATATATTGGACAGCTGCAGAAATAACAATGAAAAGTTCCAACCTCCTTCAATGGCTAGGGTCATATTCATCTCATGTCTTTGAATTCTGATTAATGAAATATGGCTTAATGGTTACAACGAGAGGATTCACTGGGCTCTGTGCATAGTCTTTTGCTATTGAAGTTTTCTTCCTGACATTCCTTCCGAGAAGAGCTCCTGCCAGGCACACTTATTTGTTCCCTACCATCGCTTCCCATTCTCTTATAGTTATGACTGCTTCTAGCCTACACATGGTGGCGTGGTTATAAAGACCTATCACAGAAGCAGTACATACACAGAAAATGCTGGGAAAATAATCCACTTGCTCCAACCATCGCCAGACACACACACTTCAGATAAGGGACAGAATGAGCAAGCTCAGAGGATACGACTGGAATCCCAGGAAATGAGAAGGCAGAAGAGCCAGAGCTCCACTAGCCAGAAAAGCTTAACTCAGACAGAGCTAGGGCTTCTCATCCACCCGGGAAGCTACTGGGTACTTGGCAACATCCCTGAGACCTTGGTCTCCAAACTGTTTCTTCTAATAACTTTTCGCAAATCTCATGATATCCATCCAACCCACGCTGCTCCTTTATTTCCAAGACAAAAAAGGCAAAATTTAGATAATTGTTCGTAAAGAGTTACTGCTTACCCTTTTTCTTCCTCCCTTAATTATTTATTTTTTATTTTTAAAATTTATTTTACTGAAGTATAGTTGATTTATAATGTTGTGTTAGTTTCTGGTATATAGCAAAGTGACTCAGTTATACATATATATACCTTCTTTTTCATATTCTTTTCCATTATGGTTTATCACAGGATATTGAATATAGTTCCTGCTTACCCTTTATTTTAAACAAGGCAACAACACTGAGGAAATAAAAGAATCATGACAGGAAGGTGGCAAAGGCTACTAATGGACATTGCACACTGCAGAATCAGTGCCTGGTGTTGGTTCATGGATCATGTGGGAGGGGAAGCAGGGAAAGCCACCCTGACTAGTGTCTGCTGTGTGTCGAGGTGACTCTGAATTACAATAATAATATCAAGTTTTAGATCAGTACTGATCACTGCGATTTGAAGCATTCTCCGTCAATCTTTTATGAATTTGTATTCCCTTGTAAGTACAACTTCCACATTTTTATTCCCTAGATAGTGTTTCTTTTTGTTTTCTCTAGGTTACCTGTACCCTAGCTGACAAGCTGAGCTCTAGATGGTGAACTAAGGAATAGTAGCAAACATGCTCTAGTGTTTACTACGTCTGGCTCTGAGTATTTTACACATGTTAATTCACTTAATCCTCCCTTTAGCAACTTTAGCGGTTGGTGTTATTATTATCATAGTCATTTTTTTCGCAGATGAAGAAACAGAGGAATGGCGAGGTTAAGTGGCAGAGCTGTGGGTCCAACCCCGGAGGCCAGGCTCCAGAATCCATTCTTTCATCGTTACAGTGGAGGCCTCAGAGCAGTTTAGGACACATGGTCTCCCCAGCAGAGCAGCTGGACTTGCTAAGTGCTACTGCAGTACACTGGGGGAAGTGAGAGCCACAAGGATAGGAAAAAGATTTCCTGGACTCTTCTCAGGGAAAAGGTGGCTTGGTGTAGGGCCAAGGAAACTTCCTACTTAAGAGAAGTAAGAAAAAATGTAATGAGAAAAAACAGTTGTGGTGCAGTAGAAACAGAACTGGACTTGGAACACCTAAAACAGAATGACTGAAGATTGACCTAGCTATAGCAGTGTCTGAAGATGGTCCCAGAGAACCATGTCTCCTGTTATTCATGCCCTTGTGTAGCCCCCTTCACCCTCTGTGCAACAGTGAATCTTGGCTGGCCCTGTGACTTGCTTGAATCAACAGAATGTGGTAGAAATGGCACCTTGCCAGTCCTGGGCCTAAGCCTTAAGAAGGGCTAGCAGCTTCCATCTGTGCTCTTTTTGGACACCCAAGCCATCATGTGCAAGAAGTCCGGCTACCCAGCTGGACAGAGCATGTGAAGAGACCACATGGAAAGGGAGATGCCCTGAGTCTACAAGGAGGGGGAGAGAGGCCCAGCTACCCCAACTGAGCCCAGCCTTCCAGCTGTTCCCTTGCCAACGTGCATGGGCCATCTTGGACAGTGTAGCCCATCTGAGCTCCCAGCTGGTTGCTGAGGTGGCCACTTCCACAGGGAGCAGAGGAACTGCTCTAATGCGCCCAGGCAGACACAGAATCAGAGACGAAATGGTTATCATTTTAAGCCATTGAATTCTGGTGGGGGATTTGTTAATGCAGTAATAGGACAACGGAAACAGTAACTCATCTCAAACAGCTAAAACCTAATAATTTCTGAAAGGTGAAAAGCATTTTTATAAAAATTTCAACATAAATTCAAAGGTGAGAAGAGCCCCTCATTACCAGCTCCATGCGTGACTTAGCCCGATGATTTTGATTCTATGCAATGTAACAAGGGGTGGCTGAAGTGAGACTCCTGGACCAAGGCTTCTCAAACCAGAGTGTGAATACAGATCACCTGAGGGTCATGTTCACTGCAGATTCTGATTTAAAAGGCTTGGGTAGGGGGCAAGAGTCTGCAGTTTTAACCTGCTCCTGGGTGGTGCCCAGGCTGCGGCCTCACCAGCCTTAGGCTATTAGTAAAGTCTTAGAGAACAAAGGGCTGTCTGGGTTCAAAAATGATGCTTCTTCCCCAAGGAGTCAGATTAGATTCAGAGTGGCTGGCAACTTACCTTCAGGCAGTAATAGCCCACCACGCAGACTAAAGAAATGATGGTGTGGATAATGGCCAGGGCTCGCAATGTTGGCGCCATGTAACCAGTGCTCTCCTGCAGGACAAAGAACACCACTGCTTCTTCCTCTTCCTCATCATTAAAGGAATTCCACAGGTTTGCAACGTCTTCTGTCTCTTCTTCTAAAGGTTCTTCGGTGACCTGGCCCAAAACACACACTCTCTTAGAAACACCGGAAAGACCTCCGCCACTGGGCTCTCCCCACGTATTTTATACCGCTGGCATTTGCTATGCAAATAGTAGTGATTCCATATTTCTCGATGAGGGCATGAGGTTTTTAGGTACCTTGTTCCTGGGAATCTCCAGCATCTCTCATAATTGCAAACAAAAGTTTTAAGAGACAAAACCTCTCTCTTGAAAACAAGCCAAAAATTTAAAAGTTAGAAGAGTTTTACTACATGTTCTACAATCCTTCAGCTGCAGGAGATAATCTTTAAAATGCTATGGCCTGGGGCTTCCCCAGTGGCGCAGTGGTTAAGAACCCACCTGCCAAGGCAGGGGACACGGGTTTGAGCCCTAGTCCGGGAAGATCCAACACGCTGCAGAGCAACTAAGCCCATGTGCCATAACTACTGAGCCTGCACTCTAGAGCCCGTGAGCCACAACTATTGAGCCCGCATGCCACAACTACTGAAGCCCGTGCACTTAGAGCCCGTGCTCTGCAGCAAGAGAAGCCACAGCAATGAGAAGCCCGCGCACCACAATGAAGAGTAGCCCCCGCTCGCCGCAACTAGGGAAAGCCCGCACGCAGCAAGGAAGACCCAACGCAGACAAAAATAAATAAAACAAATAAATTAAAAAAAAAAATGCTACAGCCTGGGAGGAGGCTAGGACAAACTCGCATATGCACAAGTGCAGACATTTCCCTTCTTTCTTAGGTGCCATTAACACCCGTGGCTTCACTGCCATCCTTACACAGTGACTCCCAAAGCTGCGCCTTTGAGGCTGTTACCGTGCATGTCCAGCTGCCTGCTGGCTGTCTCCACATGCATGGCTGAGTCACCTCAACCTCTCCATGTGCTTAAAGCTAGGCTTCGCCACACCCCTCTATAGACTTCCATTTTTCTGCTATGGGCAACAGTAAGCCATTAGTTTACCAAGTGCAATATTGATGTGGATAAGAGCATGTTTTATAAAAATTAGATTTGTGGTTTTCAATAGGAAGGGAGAGAGGCAAGAGACAGAATAGCCAGTTAAAGACTATGTCAAAAAAAGAATCCAGGACCTACAGCATTCATTAATTCATTCTACTAACATTCATTATGCATCTACAGTGTACAAGACCCACTTACCAACATTCAAAATCTTCATTTGTCTTGATGAGTCCCTGTCTTCCACATCCAGAAACCAACTCCTATTAATTCTTCCTTCATAATAGTTCTAACATATGGGCCAACTATCATGGTCTTTGTTACCTTATTCCCCAGGGAAAGAACTGTATTTATTATTCAGTTTGAAATACCTTACAGCTCCTAATATAGGGTCTAGCCCATTGTAGACACCCAACAAATGTCTGAAGAATTAAGTAATAACTCAAACAAGCCTGAATGATTGAAATGGTGCCCTAACTGGCTTCCCTTACCACCAGTCTCTCCATTCTCCCCATTGCTAAAGACAATGTCCTTTTTTTAGAAGCCAGTGTCTTAGAAATTTCCTTAGATATTAGAGTTTTTGCTTGAATTAAGAGCATAACCTCTATTACTTTTTAAAAAGTATATAATCTATTCACCAAATACCCCCTGAATGAAGCATCACCTTGTAAAAGAGCAGGATGAAGTTGATAGCGAAGGCTACAAACAGAGCAAGGAACCTCAGGTTGTAGAAATTCCTGGCCAGGTAGTGCTGAAAAGAAAAGGACAGGCAGAAGTAGAAGAGCTTTGGCAGGGAGAAGGACCTTCCCTCTTTCACACCGATGATCTTCTCTGATTAGAAGTTTACACAGGACTAGTCCTACTCTTTGGTAACCACTCATCTAGGACTAGCCTGGCCTTCTTTTGACTTATTGGGGGGAACCAAAAATGATGATTTTTAAAAAAATTGGTTAGAATGATGCTCAAGGGAACCCTGCTCTGGTTTAAACCTCAGGGAAACAAATGCCTAAACACGCCGCCAGCACAGGACTCATGCTGTTGTGAAGGTACATGTGCGCGTGTCCACGCGCATGTGTGTGTACCCTCCACACAGCAAGTAAGCAGTCAGTTTGGAAATTATGAGTGATCTAGGCCCACCAAAGACCCCTGAAGCTCCCACCCTGGCTGCAGCCAGACTGAGGCTGAGAGTCTCTGTCTCTTTGTAAGTCACAGACCCAGCGCTTCTGCCTCTCCCCTTTTAGGGGGAACCATTCCCATACCCACTGCCATCTTCCCTGGAAAAATCGACACTTGAGGACCGGAATGGTAGCTGCTTGGGGAAGCTCTCACCCTCTCCGTGGAGGGGGCTCCCCCAATGGTGCTGGGAGGTGTAGTCCTGGCCTTCAGCAACTGTGCCGCAGTGGGCAATTTGCCAGAGAAAGGATATTACAAGCTGGGCTGAGGGCTGAGGGTGTGTGGAGTAACAGAGCTTTTGAGGACTCCTGTGGGAGCCGAACACAACACAGGAATGTTCTTTCTGCATCTGAATGATCGCACTACTTCTGAAGTTTTGGACCAGGATGGGCCAAGTCACCACCTAGCACACATAAAGGAGCAGCTCTCCTAGAGAGAGGGCGGGGCAGAGGAGCTGGAGCACTTGCCTTTTCCCTTTTCCTTTCCCTCCAACACAGAAGGGACAGACAGATAATCGAGAAGAGGGAAGGAAGAGGAATGAGAAAGACGAGGAAGAACGACTAACCAAATGTGAAACAAAGTCAGTGGCCACTTCTCTGAGGTCTGCCTGGGCCAGCGCCTGCACCCGAGCGGGGCCAGGGCCGGAGCACTCACCAGCAACTTGGTCTGATAGATTTCCAGCCCTTTAAAGAAACTGGCCATGAAGGCTTCAGGCTTCTCAATTTTCTGGCCACACCATCGCTTCTTCCTTTTGGTCACGTCTGCCCACCCGGCCTCGGCCTGCTCTTCTTCTTTGGCTGTGTTCTCTTTCTCCCCATCTTCCATGCTGCAGGAACGAGAAGCCCACTCATCATGGAGGGGAGAGGGAGGCCTGGCCCTGGCAGGGAAGCTAAAGAGAAATCTTGGCTGAGAGGGGTGGGAGATGTATTATTCCTTGAGGGTGGGAACCTCAGGTCTTTATTACCCATAGTGCTTGGATGTCAACTTTGTATTGAGGAGCGGTGCCTGCTTTGATGAGTCACAGTCACAGGCGTACATCAGTTACATACAAGTTCTTCTGAACTTTGCCTTACCAACCTTTTTCCCCTTCAGAAATGCTGTCCTTTATTTTCTAGGCTTTCATGGGCATTACCAATAGTACCTATTCTCCTAAGTTTGTCGTAGGAATTAAATGAGATATTGTATAAAAGAGCTTAGCAAAAGGCCTGGTATGTAATAGTTATTCAGTAATTACTAGATATCACCATCATCAACATTATATGAAGTTGCTAAGTGTGAGTGTTTGATAATTTGCTCGGTCAGATGGTGAAACTCTGATCTACTATTTGGAGTCTAAAGTGAACAAAATTATTAGATTGTGTTTATTGTATAGCTGGGGTAAAAAGAAATGTATCCACACGTGAAAAGATGCTCACCGTCACTAATCATCAGGGAAATGCAAATCAAAACCACAAAACCTCACGCCTGCCAGAATGGCTATCATCAAAAAGACAACAAATAACAAGTCCTGGCCAGGATGTGGAGAAAAGGAAACCCTTGTGCACTGTTGGTGGGAATGTAAATCGGTGCAGCCACCGTGGAAAACAGTATGGAGGGTCCTCAAAAAACTAAAAATAGATCTACTATATGATCCAGCAATTTCACTCCTGGGTATACATCCAAAGGAAATGAAAACAGTAATTCCAAAAGATACATGCACCCCAGTGTTCACAGCAGCATTATTTACAGTAGCCAGGATACGGAAGCAACTGAAGTGTCCCATCAGTAGCTGCATGGATAAAGGATACACACACACAGACACACAGACACACACACACACACACACACACACACACATATATATACAATGGAATATTACTCAGCCATAAAAACGAAAAAAAAGAAATGTATCCAGGGCTTGCACAATATCTGTTTCTTATATTAATAGAAATCAAGCTTTCTATTTACCGTAACAACAAAATAGTAGTTAAGAGCAAGAACTATCAAGCACAGCAATCAGAGCAGTCCATGCTACCAAGAACTTACTCTGCCTTCTCAGACTCCACTTTTCCTTCTGCTTCATGAGCTGCTTTCGTCTCTGCTGCCTAGACAAAAATAACAATCAGTCAAACTTGCCTCAGATAAACGAGGTCATGGTGATGAGCCATATCCCTGGCCACTTTACTCTCCATGGTCACAAGTCCCAGTGGCTTTTCTCTCTTTACGCTTCTGCTTTTCTCAGGATCACAGAACACAGGTGTCCTGCTATATATTAAGCTGCTCTAGAGTGACAAGACAAAGATTTCAAGCTTGAAAACATAACCGCCCTGTTATCATTCAACCCAAAGAAAAAACTTTTGCTAGGACGTTGTCAGGGCCCCATGGCAGTGGTCCTACTGCTTCACGGGGTCAGGGAGAGATGGAACACAGGTCCAATCCAGAACCTGCTTCCATCGGACAGTATCTTCAATTCTCTTCCATCACCCCAATCCCTCTGATGGATGACCATTGCACTTAAGAATAAAATTCAAGCTCCCTACACCAAAGCCTATAAGGCCTACATGATCATGGCCTTTCTCTCCATTTTCACCTTGCATCACTTGACTCATTTCCAGCACAAACATGCAGACCTTCATTCCGTTCCTGGGACATTCCAAATCCTTCCCTGCACCAGGACCTTGGCACATGCCGTATCATTTGCCTGGAATATGACTGCCCTGGCTTTTGATGTGCCTGCCATTCTTCAGGACTTGGTTCAGATGATACCTTTGCAGATGCTCCTTGAGTATCCTACTTATAGTAGGGCCCACGTTCATTCTGTTAACACACGACCTTGTTCATTTATTTTAGCATATGTCAAAAACGATAATTATTTGTTGTCTTCTTCCACTAGAAATTAAGTTCCTTTAAAACAAAAGTGTTGTCTCTTTTGTTAATCAATGTATTCTCATATCCTAGGAACACAGCCTGGCATGTAGCAGGCCTTGAATGAGTCCCTTTTATGTATCAAACTCTGTTCTAGGCCCTGGGTTACATCAGGGAGCAAAACAATAAATAAATTAACACTGTCAGAATGCTTATGATTCTGATACTTCTCTCCCTGACTCCCTAACCCAGGTGAGACATCTCTCCTATACATTTCCATAGCACCTGACAGACTTCCTTCCTAATGTTCTTCATGCTTGTACTGACCTGTCCAATGTCTATCTTTTCCACTAAATTACAGGAACGATGCATTTCTCATTCACCACTGTATTCCCAGAGCCTAAAACAGTGACAAGTGCATATTAACTATTCAATAAACATTCATGTAAAAAACGAATAAAGGGGCTTCCCCGGTGGCGCAGTGGTTAAGAATCCGCCTGCCAATACAGGGGACACGGGTTCGAGCCTTGGTCCGGGAAGATCCCACATGCCGCGGACCAACTAAACCTGTGTGCCACAACTACTGAGCCTGCGCTCCAGAGCCCGCTCGCCACAACTACTGAAGCCTGCGCACCTAGAGCCCGTGCTCCGCAACAAGAGAAGCCACCGCGATGAGAAGCCCACGCACCGCAACAAAGAGTAGCCCCCGCTCGCCACAACTAGAGGAAGCCCGTGCACAGCAACAAAGACCCAACTCAGCCATAAATAAATACATAAATAAATTTATTTATTTATTTATTTTTTAAAAATGAATAAAGGTTGACTTTGGGCTCTGATCTCTTTACATTTCTCTCCATACTCTCTTTATCGCTAGAATGATGCTGTGAGTTGGATGCTGCAACACCCAGAACTTTCCATGGCCAAAGGGCTCTGAATTACTGCTATCTTAATCCAGTCGACTGACTCCAAGTCCAAACTGGATAGTGGCTGCATCACAAGAATGAAAACGTCCCAAGCATGATAAAACTCACTGGGCACTGTGCTAAATCATATGATAACATCTGGACCTTTTAGGATACTGCAGAAGTTTATCTCACCAGAAAGGTCTCCTCGTATGCTATACCTGGTCTTCTATGCTTTCAGTTACTGAATGAACCTGTGCGCCTTGAGAACTAACCTAATAAAGGTGTGGAAGCAAGTTGAGGGTCATGGACCATCCTGTTTGAACTCTACAATGTAAACTGGAAGACCATTCAGCAATTAGATATTGAGACAACCATCTAAGTCTCAGCTCCCCAGACATGGCAGAGCTGGAATTATCAGACCAGGGTAACCACAGATGAGCTGGTGTCTAACACAACATTGCCTCCTAGGAACTGGTGTCAGTACTGATGGCAAGGTAGAGTGGCAAGTCTTTTTCTGGGGATAAAGAAAGATGACAGAAACAAATCATGCTTACCTGTGCTTTCCTTTTCTCCCGTACAGCACTCTCTAACGTGGGGGGCTCATCCTTGCCAATAATCTCAGAGAGGTCACCCAAACCCACTTCAGGCCCATGCTTTAAGCCACCTTCTTTCTTTGACTGGAGTCCAAAGAGATCTGACATAATCTCCGCATCTCCCCTCTCCCCCTTTACGAAGTGCACGAGTTCCGTGGCGATACCTGGCTCGGGCACTTCTGCCCTCTCAGCCTCCATCGCATCATCGTGGATACCAAATTGGGTTGGGTCAGGCATGTCACCCAGGATCTTTGTGACTCTGATGTTCTTTGCGCCTTCTATGAGGCCCCCTCCAAACACTGTGCTCCAGAGAATCTGAAAGATTCCTCCCAATATGGCGAAGAGCAAGTGGAAGAGCCCCACGAACAATGTCCAGAAGAAAGAGAAGAACACCTTCACCAGCTCCTTCAGAGTCATCTTCTTTACCTTCCTACACTGCTTCTTGAGGTTCTTCAGGGTGGCCCTCTTCAGAAAGTTGGCCACGTTTCTCTTCACTGAGGCACAGGCCATGGCAAACGCAGAGGCACACTCAAAAGACTTGTCGTCCTCCTCTTCACCCTCAACTTCTAACATATAGGAAGAGTCTTCATTTTCTTCCTCCTCCTCTTCTGGCCTGTCGGCTGAGTCCGATTCTGAGATCTGTGACGCTAACTGCATCTCAAAGATGGTGTCTTCACAGAAGTTCACGAACAGCTCCATCTTCTCTTGCTCTCCGCCTTCGTTGACGACATCAAAGATGAACTGCCGCTTAGACTCCTTCACCTGGGGCTTCTCCCACTGAGTTCGACTGGACTCACTGATCTCAAAATAAACGCGCTCAATTTTCTTGGCCTCTCCCATGATCTCAATGCGTCCTAGGTACGGTTCAAAGTAAGTGAGGACGCTTTCCGCTGGGTCCAACAGACACTTAAGGCGAGAATCATTTGGCATATGTTCGGAGAGGTTTGTCAATAACACCGCCACGTTAAACCCTATGTCCTTGGCCGGCTCGTGGAACCGGTCTACAAAGTCAACATAATTAAACATGTCATTCTCATCCGCTTCTGCGCACGAAAGGAGAAAGTCAATCTCCGACTGCGTGTACTGTTTTTGCCCTTCCATGGCCTTCTGGAATTCCTTTTTGGAGATGATCCCTTTCCCATCGGGGTCATATTCTTTGAAGGTGTCTGAGCTGGTTAAGTCTTTAAGTTTCAAGAACATGTCAAAGAATTTCAAGATCATTTCTACATTGGTAGAGGACTCTACCAGTGTGTCAACCATCTGCTTGCCAATAGTTCCATTTACCACATTCCCTGTGAGGCAGGTTCAAAAAGACATACAGATACATAAATAAACCCATGTCATCATGTAACTGGTCAGGCAGATATTTTTTAGAAGACTTATATGCCAAATCGGTCAGCTCTTTTCTGACCGTGATGATCTGGAAATGGGTAGGAGGGAGCAGCAAGCCATAAAGACTACACCACCAGGAGCCAAGGGGGAAAGAAACACAGGGAAGGAGGAGATGGCCACGCCAGTGCCTTTTGTCTGGCCTGGGGCCTGGAGAGTGGTTTCATTATCAGATTATCAGGGACACATAGGGATAAGTGGTGCCCCTCTAATCCCCTTAGACCTAGGAGGGTGCCCAACTAGATGGCTGGCATACACACTGGCAGCCAGATGTATCGAAAAGCAATGGGGAGAGGGAGAGGATAGGGAAGAGCAAAGCTTGGAGGTTTTCCCCAGTTCATTCTGGCTTTCCTACTGAGATAAAATGAGTTGGTTTCAGGCTTTGTCCATCAGACCATGTGCCCCTCACTCATTTTTTTTGTTTCTGAAAATTTGGCTTTCTAACCAATGTCATATGGCACCAATGACCTGCCAGAAGGATAATCTGAGTGATTAGTACGGTTAGTGCTTGGACCAATTACAGTCGTGTGATTGCCTAGTTATACCAAACAGCCCAACCTTCCAGGAGGGACAGAAGCATCACCACCATGTCCTGAAGGAGATCCAAGAGTTCCTTCAGCAGCTCGATCTGACTGGAATCCTAGAACAGAAACAGGAGATACCCCTGAGCTATCTGATCCCTCAGCAAAGTACAGGGCAGTGAGCAAGGAGAGCCTGCTCTGGGAAGGTCAGGTGAAGGCTGCATCCATCTCCAGAATGAGCTCCCTTCTCATGGTGAATGCGGATGTCTTAGCATCCTCTCTTTGTAGCATCGGGAGGCTCGCTGCAGCAGGGTTCATACAAAAGACTTCCTTTACAGTTTTCCTTTTATTAACGCAACGTGGCAGATATACCGATTGTTGTCCAAAACTGCTGAACAACCCAATCCACCAAAGAGCCGTTAGGTGTCTCTAGTAGCTTAGGTTGCCATTTTTCATACTGAAGAATTACCAGTGAGCTTTTGGGGAATACTACTGCAATCCAATTAAAGTATCAAGGCTCTAATCACCAATTGGGTTCTCCTTTCTTTCTTAATTTAGGTTCTCCTGATTCTAATTGGTGGTGATCTGGGTGCCAGTGGCCCATAAATTGTCATTAATATATCATCGAGGCTATTCCTCCGGATGGTTTTGATACCAGTCTGTTTGGTTTTAATTTCGGCACTGCAGACAAGGCACTGCCAGGTGAGCTCTGGGCTTGATACCTATGTCACAGAAGGAAAACAATCCTTGGAAGATCTGAGGTGGGGAATCTGAGGGTGAGGTTAAAAAATGCATTCTGGGCCACACTTCTTTTACAGACTCTCTCTCACAAAGACATAGTTCTTTGGCCCTTCAGACTTCAGAGGGATTTTCTAGTGCCTTTGGAGTGTGTCATAGCTATCCACAAAACATCACGGAAGTGTAGACTGTCAGAACTAGAAGAGCCCTCAAAGGTCGTCTATTTTAACTCCCAATATTTTATAGATGATGAAAGCAAAAACCAGAAAAGGGAAGTAACTTCCCAGAAGACACCAGTGAGGAGGTGGCAGGGTCAGGATCCTGTCTCTGGAGCCTCTACACCGCACTGCCCCACTGGGCTGACAAATTGGCAGCCCTCCCAAGAACTCTCTCCTCCCATAAGGCCAGAGTCAAAAGGGGAAAAATGAAAGGGGTAAATAGCACATTCCAGAAGAGAGAGGCAGATGTGACAGCCTTGACAATTTTAGATACACATTATTTAAATTAATGCTGCCAATGTTACTCTGATCAGCCTGAAACATATCCTGAAGTTCTCCCTCATGTGTTGCCATGGAGAGAGGCCATCGACTACTACAGACACTACATTTATTTGTTCATAATAAATGCTCTTGCCAGAGAGATGGGGAGTGAGGAGGAAAGGCAGAGATGGGGAAGAGGGGAAGCAAAGGTGACAGAGAAGGGAGATGTGAATTACAGAGACATGCAGACATTTGACAGAGCAGGCGGGGGGTAGATCATGTGCATAAATTGCAAAACAGTGACAAGGAAGCAAAAGGGATTAGCACCATAAAAAGCAAGTGTTGAGGCTATTATGAAAAGGGTAGGTTGGGGGGACACAAGGGAGAAAGCTGCATTCATGCAAAAGCCCGGTCTGGGACACCCCTGCCCACCCCCCCCACCACCAGCAGGAGGTATTCATTCCTATCTCCCATTTAAGCCCTCATTTTAAAAATGAGACCTGATCTGCATGGCTTTTCCAATCATTTCGTCAAGCAGCCACACCAACAATGGGAAGACCAGGGGGTGGGGACTGACTTAGCGTTTCACACCAATGACACATCAGGAATGGGGAACGGGCCACAGTACCTGAGAGAGTTTCATCTGCATGTTAGCAAATACATGGAGGAAGCCGACCACTGCATCCCATAGCCTACTGTGCGCGAGGCTCTGCTGGTTCCCAATGCAGGGGCCCTACGGAGAGGAGGACATTCTTATTTCACCGGAGCATCACAAGCTGCTCTGAAACTTGCCCTAGTAAGGGCATTTGACATCAGCTCATATATGTAGAGAGCTCTTTCCAAAAGTCACATATTTTGCAGCTCAATATTTTCCCAGGATATTACTTTTCTCCCCACTCCATCGTGTCCCCCCCCCCCCCCAGTCCTAAGATCCTATTTCTGGGAAAAATCACTAGGAATGTCACAGTGCGGTGATTTTCAGAGATTTTCTTTTAGCTTCCGTTCTTATGCTAAAGAACATTATTTAAGAGGTAAATGCTCTGGTTGAAACAGGACTGAAGGGTACTCCTGCCGACTCTGGCCCACACCTTGGCCTAACAGGGGTTCTGAGGAACTCCAGGGTTCCAAGGAGCACAATTTGAAAACCAGGCCCTTGTACACGCATTGTTTGCAGGCAAAGCTGCACATTAAATGTGATGACCACATGGCTATCTACTCAAGTGAAAAAATCTGAACTATATTCCTAATGTTCAACTATTTTTAGGATTTTCTTATCATTAACCTAAACGTCAGGTACATCATCTCTATCTTTCCTGAAAGCCAGACCTAGACGGATGACTTGATGACCAGTCTGAATTTTCCATGTTAATAACCTTTCCTATTTTGGAAGATCATTATTGAACCACTGTTTCTTTTCTCTTCTTTTTAAAAATAAGTTATTTGGAATTCTTCTGAATGGAGAGTTGTCCTTCTTATTTATTTAATCATTTATTTACATCACTATGGACTCCACACATTCATTATATGCTTTGGGTTATAATTCAATACTACTTTATTTACTTTCTTTTGTAGCTCTAATTTTTCCAGTTTTGGCCATTGGGAGCTCTTTCAGTTGGCTCCTGTATCCCTTTGACATACCCCCATCATTTGTTTTTAGCATTTTCTTGCACTATAGGATTCTCCAAGCTCATCCTGTATGTTTCCAGCCCTAGTTCTAGAATCAGCCATTTCTCTAAGGAGCCCTATTTCCTTTCAATGGAGAATGGTATTAGAAACCAAGATCTGGGCTCTAGTTGTGCTTGTTGCTACTGGGGTATCATTTTTTTAGGTCCTCCTGGCTGACAGAGCAGCAGAAATATGTGTGTTGTCCTAATCCATGTGTGTACACATATCCATAAATATTTCCATATGTAACCATTTGTATCTATGTTAAGCTGAACATGAGTTTAGCATACAAATGTCTCTGACTCTCATTCATTCCCACAGGGATCTTCTGTCTCCTCTGCTTGCTCATCTGTAACCTCTCACTCCAACAGTGAGAAACCTGGTTCACTTCCATTATATATGTATAATGGTTTCAGAATTATTAACACATATCCACATGGGAAAAACTTCATCAACTAAAGTGATTATGTATAGTTCCTTTTGCCTTTGGTCTTTCAGACTGTACTCATTTCCAAAGTTTCTTAGGCCAGCACCTCATTCCCTACCTCTTCAGTGAGGCTGTCTTGTATATATACATTTTATACATTTAGAGTCTTCTGTCACATTCTGCCTATGTTCCTTATCCTTAACTCCTCCTTATAGCTTTTTCCTATATTTTTCTACACTTTAATCACTCTCCAAATCACGCTTCAATAAACTTTCAAAAGGAACACTGATACTAGTGTTCTAGTATCAAGTTCTAGTAAAGGCTTGGCAGAATTCCCAGGGAAGAGGTGAGCAGGAGAAATTTTGCCTGCATCCCTAAATCAAGTAAGCTTGTTTAAAAATCGCTGTTCATGTACATTTGGTGTCTGACCCCTAGAAGCCTCTAGATTCTTTTTTGAAACAAAACTGATTGTTGAAAGAAACTCACGTTCACCCAAAATATGCTTTTCTTTTACATTTGGGTTAAGTGCTCCATAGGAAGTTCTGGAGATTAGGATGGGCTCTGCAGAGAGCAAATCAGATGCTTGTCAGATCAGTTCAATGATCTTCATACGTATTTCACATGCTGTGAAACTTCAGATCAGTCACCTGTTCCTAGGTTTATCTCCCTATGTTCTTACAATCCTTGAATAAAGCATGGATCAATATCTTCCTTAAAAATCCTTCTTTTCAAGTCTTAGTCTTGTGTTTATTTTAGTAAGCAAATATGATCTGAGTGTGCCAGTTGGCTCAACATATAGATCTTCAAAAATCTTATATTACACCACAGAGCACCATGATATGGCTACTGATTTCACAGCAAATTCTGCCTGAGGACGTCCTCTACTCCTTTTCACAGTAGCTAGACCACTGTAGGCAATGAATAGAGAATGTTGCGAACAGAGAAAGACTGCTGTGAGATGTTCAACCTGAAATTCACCTGTTGATTTGACTGCCATTGCACTTAGCTTATGTGCTTCTGAAGTTACCTTTTCCATAGAGTGAACTTCTGACAAATTAGTAGGCTCTTATGAATTCTGTTTTTAATCTCAAGGCTCAAGATAATACCACTTGTCCCTTTATTCCTTCATTCTATCAATCATTTCTCCACTCCACTCTCCATGCTTACTGAACACCTCTGATGTGCCACACATGCTAGAAATGAAGAATTTTAAAACGAATAAGAAATTTTCTCTTGACAAAAAGATTTCAGTCTAGGAGGGAAAGCAACATTTTAACTAGATAGATGCAAATAAAGTGTGACACTGCTATTTACAGGTCACAGTGGGGTCCATAAACTACAGCTTCTTGTAGAGTGTAGGTACTACTGGTTTCTATTCATAGGTAAGGAATATTGTCAGTGCTATAGCTGGATGCACAGTCCACATATGCAGCCAAGTATTCTGTAGAGAATTAGAATATGGGAATGTTAAAAATGTTCTCTTTGTTTTCAGGCATGCACTCTATAGCACATACCTGGATGTATTCCGTAAGAGAATTGAAAATCTGCTTGGTGACCGCCAGGGCTTTGGAAAAATTGTGCTTTCCAGATTCATCAATGACGTCCTTCCCTGAATAATACCAGTAGAAGTCACTGATTGATTCCTAAGAACAAAAAAGGAGAGTTTAGTATTTCTCACATCTCAGTCCGTGAAGCTAAACCCAATGTTCAGGAAGAGTACAAGAGCGTCCTACATTTCTGTGACCACTTTGTTATGACAGGAGCCTGGGACTCTGTGAAGAAGCACAGAGGTATCTGATCCCGAGCACCTTTTAAGTACAGATATTCCCCCTCCGCAGGAAAGGACAGATAGAAGAGAGGGCAGCGTTCAGCTGGACCTGGGTGACCATGTTATAGGACAATTTATTCACAATGAAAAATGGACGTTAAAGATAATATTGATCATCCAAATAATCATGATAGCAGCAGCAACATAATAGCTGACACCATAAGTGCCGGGCGTTGTTCTGAGCACGTTACATGTATTAAAGCTCTCCGTCTTTACCACCACCCAATGAGACAGGACTACCCATTTTCAATGAGACAGGACTACTCGTTTTATAGATGAGGAAATTGGAACACAAGGAGGTTAAATAGACTGCTCCAGGTCACGAACTGCTGAGTGGCAGAACCAGGCTGAGGAATCAGCAAAGAGGAAAGAGCATCCTTTTTTATGTTTGTGCAGATTTTCTTGACATTATTTGGATTTTCCTTCAAACAATTCAACCAGGTGATGTCTCAACACTAAGAACTTGTGAACCCATCTTATTCCCGCTTTCTGTACCTCTTTTTCCTAGTGAAAGTCTGTTCCCATGCACAGGTTGCCTGGAGCGCTGTGGCTAAGCTTACACAGGCAAAACTAAAGTGACTCAGCAGTTTATAACAGAAGATTTGGTAGTTAACCACTCCCCCGACTTCAGTCTTCAAACTCACATTTAGGTATTTGACTCCCCATAAGTGTGTGGACATAAGATTACAAGACCTTCCTTGCTGGGGCTGGACTGTATCCCGGGCCGTCCCTGAGGCTGTGTGACTGTCTTTAGCTTCCAGAAGTGCATGTGAGGTGTGCTACCATCCAACGCCCACCCACCTGCAGACGCAGGAGGTAGTCCACGGTACTGATGATGACATTCACGGTGGTGGTGTTGCCCATCTGAGTCCGCAGGAAGTTCTGGAAATCTGAGAACACCAGGGTTGGGTCAGAGTCCGTCCCTGCGGAGCTCAGCTTCTCGGCTGAGCTCAGAAGAGACTCACCATGTGAAAAGCCTTACAAGGGCACACTGCTTAGGTCCTGAAGGACAGAGCACTGCCCTGAGCCCTCCCATCCCAGCGGCACCAGAAACTGGACTTAACGAGCCCCGAGGGACTTGACAGCAAGGGGTGGGTGTTTAGCTTCAACATCTGAAGATTCTGGAAGCAGCTTAGCCTGGGTGGCACTAAATAACATCAGCCATGAAGTTAAAGGCCATGTTACATAGGGTTTCTTATTAAGGAATGGATTAACTGTTGTCCTTAAATTAGCAACTGGCTGTATGAAATGTGGCAACCTGAAACGAATCAAAATTTTGTACCTGAATGTTGTTGTCCCTTGACAAATCAAATCTGTTCCACTTACCACTGTTATGTCCTTCACAAAGTAACTGTAGGAATCTAAAGAGATCTCGTGTAAACTCGTCATTCTGGAGTACTTTTTCACCTTGAAAACACAGAATACTGGTGAGCATCTGTTTGGCTTTTCAACATAGAATACCTTCCACCACACATGACTGCAAAAATGCTAAAGGAGCTGTGTCAGAACAGTGTGGAAAGGGAACTGTGGATGAATGGTGACAGACCCAATTAAAACTGGAACTGAGGCAACACCCAACAAAGCCAGAATTGTTAGCCCCGGGATGCATTTGGAAGGAAAACAACCAGGCAGTAATGATTCACAGTCCGTAACACATGCTTTGGAAGATGGAAGACACTTCTTTAATTAAACAACAAACTGCTGAGTTAAACTCAACATGCAACCACCAAGCCGAAAATGTGTCTGTGCTGAGCCAATTAAATAAGATCCCTTAGTTCCCTTAGGAACTCAGGCCGGAAACTCAGACTTACCACGCTCACGAACAATGACTAGCCATAAGAGAAAAACAGAAGAACACAGAGTAAGAAAACCACAGACATCAAGACAGACTCTCTTCAGCTAATACTGGTTCTGTGAACACATCAGCCTGGATATGCTTTATCAAAACTACGGATGGAAACATCTTGCTGAAATGGAGCAAGTCCTTGGAGATTAAGCAGCAGCGAACAGGGGCTCTAACCAGAGATAGTTAACTAGGATTTTAACTGGAAACAGAGCAGCCTTCACCTTCATCAGTTACTTACGTGTTCCTTCCTCAGTAACCATCCCCAGGCCTTCAGCTTTATTCTGCCTCTCAAATGCATTCAAATCAAGGACACTTGTAACAGACGAGAGAAAACAAGGTTCAGGGCTACGCACACTGGGAAAATGGGTTTTTAACGTCAATGAACCCATCAACTAAGAATACCCTGTCCTTGCATTATCATAAATGCACCAACGTATTGTGGTGTGGTTGAGAGTCCCATGATTCCCCGGGTTTGTGCTAAGCAGTGTTGTCCAAGGATGCCTGGAGCTCACAGCCCTTGCCATGTGCAAGGACAGGGGTCAGAAACATGTATGGAGATTGTCACTGTTTGTCCACCTTGAGTCCCTTCTTATGGATGAAGATTTAGAAAGGCTTTCCAAATCGAGAAGGAATAACCTGTTTCTAAGATTTCTTAAGGGAAAGTTTACTTTAAACTGCACTAATTCATGTTCACCTTCCACATGTACCTACTTTCTCTGAGAATCACAAGGAATTGCGGCTTTTGGTGCTTAGGATGAATACTGATGGAGAGAGCTACAAAGTTTCAGATTTTGAAGGGCCACACCCTTTTACTCTATCATTCAGGAGCCAAAAGTAGCCAAGATCACGCTTTCTAGAGGCAATGGTGTCCCTAGGTGTTCCTGAACCTGTGACAAGTTGGCTTTCATTTTTGTCCTCACCTTCTACAACCTTCCCAGCCACAGCCACCAACAAAGCCTGCTTAGCCAGGAACCTCTAGGACAACCGCAAAGCTATAATGAGAATAATGCTCATGTGATTTCCAACTGGGGCTCACTCTATTTCTCTAATAGGGTCTAACTCCTTAGCCAATATGAAAGATTTTATAGAACATAAGACCACAAAGTCTCACAAGAATATAGACCTTAGAGAAGCTTATGGCTGAGTCCAGTAAGATTCTGCAAAACCTCTTCTTCCTTTTACCACTGGGCAAAGGAAGTGACTGTTGGATTGGAAAGACTTTGGGGAAAAATCCAGCACCCCTTTTCCCCTTTTAGGGAGTCACATATGTTCTGTAAGTTAGATGAATTTTAGAGAGAAAGTGAAAATTCCTACCGCCATTATGTTGGTTTTCCCCAGACCCTGCTATAAAAAAGTTCTGTTTGATAATACAAAATTATCCTTTGATTTTGGGAGGAGAATACGGAAACAGGACATTTGGACATAGCTGCTTTGAAGCGTCACTGCTGATTCAGGAGACAATCTGTGCAGTGGACATTTCTGACCCTTACTCCATCCCGAAATACCCATTTCAAATGTTCTGATTTCTTCAATGCTTAACTATTTTACAAATACATATTATTTTTATAATCAGCAAAAAACCATTAAAATACCTTAAAACTTCTGTGAGAACTCAGTTGGCCTCTAACGGTATGTCACTTGTCCCTCTAAGCCATCATTATAAATTAGCTTAGCAATATTAAGTTCTACAGTCTACCAAGAGAACTCTTAGAAATTTAATTGAGAATATCATGAGCAATATGGGACTGAACTGCCTTGATTTTTGCCATCTTTGAGTCCACATGTACTATTTCACCCTCAGTGAGTCAGGTCTGGCAATATTACATTTTCTTTTCCTGAGGGAGGTAATAAACGAATTGGCTGTCGGTGGGGGAAAAATGGAGCTGAGGACAAGGGATTGTACTGCAGCTCAAATATGCTCCGTACAACCCCAGGGTACAATATTTACCCAATCCAATAAGACTAGCAATATTATGAAGTCCACCAAAGAAAGAACATCCATCCTCCAAATTTTCAATTGGACTAACGTTCCAAGTTTAAGAATTATTAATTGGAGGCAAACGAGCTAGATAATTACAACTTTGACTTCTTTCAGAATGAGTTGCAGACGATTCAAAATACATATGAATCTCGGAGAATAAGCTGACACTTTTCTTAGAAAGATTGCTGGCTTATTTCTGAAATGAGCAAGTATGGTAACCTTACGACTTTTGGTTACCTATTGTTCATCTGTCAGAGGGTTCAGCCATGAGGGGAGGCTTACACAACTGGGTAATATAAATGGAAAGTTTAATGCTTTGTTTTTCAGACAATGTCAAAATGTTCCCACGTCAGGATGTGCCTCTGTCAAAATGGATGTGTCAAAATATGTACCCACAAAATATCTATTCAGGCTCAAAGAATTGTTAAGGATTAACAAAGTGCCTAATGGGTCTAACGAACACATAGCCTTGAGTCATACTGAGGGATTCCTCCTCTTTTCCATTCTTTTCTAGTTGGACTTTTATCAGCATACATGTTTAAGAGAAACTCACACTCAGCTCCAAATAAAACAACATAAGAAAAAAGGAGGTAGGGGCGATTCAAACACCAAACAGGTGTTGGTAGGTGTGTGTGTGTGTGTGTGTGTGTGTACAGATTACATTTTCCCCTCTGAATGGTATTTGAAGGTAATCCTGAGGGCTGGAGGAACAATACCCATCCTCTTAGCTTTCGGAAGTAGGTACTCCTTTCTCAATAATTCCATGATAAGCCAGTTTATTCTGTGGCCCTCCCCCACCCCCTCTCCCTTTCCCCGAATAGTGAAGAACTTTAAGAAAATGCTATGGGTGGTTTTCCCATATTTACCTGCAACACTGCATAAGACCAGAAAGGCTTTGAAAGAACCCAGCATCCTTTTTCTCCTTTAGGTAATCTAGCATTTTCTGCAAGGGAGACACATTTAAAGAGGAAAAACAATGACAACCATGGCACACATCCTGACCCTCCTGATTGTGATGGGCAGATGGCAGCCATGCAGGCACACCGAGTCACATCCAGGATGGTGGTTTGTAACCCCGGGTAAGCAGTGAGATACTCCACCTGTGGACTTAAACCTTCCGTGTGCCTGAGCGCCACCCTCCACTTATGGAACCAGAATATTTTAGGGCAGATGTTTTATTTTATAAAGGTCCACTGGTATTGACAGTATAGTGGATCTTTGACATTCATAGATTTACTGTTTGAGGCCTCTGCTATTTGGGAACAGGTGCCAGGACTGGGATGTAGTAATGTTTACGGTTGCTGAGGTACAATCTGAACAGCTCATGCAATGATTTTAACGCACCGGAGCAAGGAGCTTACCTACTAATGAGCCTAGTTGAGAGCTCAGTATCTCTCTCACAATAAGACTTAGTTTCCTCTGTTCTCTGTTACTGGCAAGCCAGGAACTTTGTCTGACATAATAAGAATTTTGTTTCTTTGTCTTGTTTTTTTTTTTAAAAGGGCTCTGTAAGAAAGTCAACTGACAGGGTGGTGATGGAAGAGAACAGAAAGTGAGGGGTGCCTTTGAAAATGGTAGTTCTTAATGAGAAATTTGTTTGTGATGAGTTAAAGCCTGGGAAAAATTATATGCAATAATGGTAGTCATGGATTTGGAAATTCTCAAAGGCCCTGGGGTATAACCCTTATGAATGCCAAAAGTCTTTGAAATTTCATTTTCCTGTGCACACAGATGCTTTTATTTTTAGCCAGAGCCTGGAGCACTCAGGAGACACCGGTGCATTTCTATCTTCTGTAGCCAGTTCCAATTCAGATTGCTGAATGAATTCCATGTGCCAGACACTCCACTTTGTATGTCTCTGTGTGTTCTCTCATTTAATGCATGATGGCAGGGGTTTTTATTTGCATTATTCACTGCTACACCCTCTACCCACAGAAGAGAGCCTGGCCCTAGTGCATAGTCAGCAATCACTAAACCGCTGTTAAATACATGAATAAATGAACGAATGAACAAACAATAGGTGTGTGTTGTTATGAACCTCACTTAACTGATCAGGCCCCTTGCTCACAGTAAGGCAGCTAATACGCGAAAGGGCCGAAATAAAAACGTAAGGCTTAGAAAACTTCCTCTAGAGCATATTTTTGTAGAAAATCATCTAATGATGAAAAAAATGTAATGTTTTTCTTTTTGAACCCTAGGTAAGCCCTCTTTACTAAGCATACGTTTGTCTAAAGACTCCTAGTCCTGGTTTTATCTGTGTTCCCGGTTACTCTGGTGTAACTGGTCACTAAGGACAAAACACCAGCAAAGGTGATTCTGGGTGGCCACCTCTGTAGCAGAGTCAACATCTCTTCCCTGAAGTGTGACAGCTGTCAAATGGAAATACCCCAGGATGTCTGCACCACCTCCTGCGAGCCCCCATTACCTGCTGCACGCCAGCGTTGCCCCCATTCAGAATGGCGATCCCCAGCTTCAGAGTCTCCACCACCATGGGGCTCATCTCACCTGCCGTGGTAAAGATTCAGTTGAATCACCAAGGAAACAGAGGGTAAAAAAATCACATCTACTGGGCTTTACCAGGACCCGTTAATAATGATGTCACGTCATGGTGTGACATCTCTGTGGTAGTTAAGGGGCCCATGTAGAAATCTCAGAAGTCACCTTTGCTGGCGCTTATCATCTGAAGGACCATCTCTGCGGCTCCACGCTCATGCAGCCGAGCTTGCTGATAGAGAGTTTTCTGCTTTTCCATTTCTTTCTCCTAGAAAAAAAAAAAAGCAGGAAAAGATTTGTTTACCCCCAGAGAATTCACCGTGGTCAGGTGAGTCGGGAGAATCTTTACTTGCCTAAGAAGGCAACAAACATAATTTTGAACAAAACAGACCTTGGAAGTTTATTTTTAGATGCTGTCCAGCTTTCCAAAACTGACCACCCATAATTTACTCACCTTTTGATGCCACATTTTCTACTTTTTGTACTGATAGGTAACACAGTCTGTTCCCCTGTGATACTATAATTATAGGTAGTGACCCCAGATTAAGATGTGCTTGTTTTCAATGTTCAGTCATACAGGAAGACCTGCTGAGGGCTCAGCTGGAGTTTATCTGTCGGAGTGTAGGAAACACCCACTTATCCAGAATGCTCAGACCACACTTAACTGAGACTCTACCAGATACGAGATGCTAGAATGTCAAGGCTTTCCAGAACTGTAATTGTCTTCGTTTACTTTTACTATTGTATACTTTGTCTATAAAACAGTACAAGTAAACTCATGTCGTTCTATCTTGAGAGATTCAGGGTCCTGCACTCCCTCAAAATTAAGATTGTTATTAAGTACGTTTACAGAATAACGGTGCAAAAAACCATCCAGTGTCTCTACTGCTGTGAATTTTCACTTTTGAATGTTTGAATGTGCCCTTCTATGGCCCCTGTTACGACCACACTTGGGTAGATGTAGGAAATTTCCCAGAAGAGCAAACCAGTGGGGCTGTTTGCTGACTGGCTGGCTGCCTGCTACCTCTCATTAAGCCAAGAGACAGACAGCAACCACAACTAATCTATTTGCCACCAGACACATGTGGTGGGTGAGCCGTGCGGCTAATGTCAACACCCACCTCTGAAGGCCCTCCTGCTGGCTTCAATCTTAGTGAGAACTTACTTCAAATGTTTTTTCCTTGTCTTCCTCCTCTTCTTCGTCTTCCCCACTCTGACAACTCTGAATTCCATGCAGCAGGGAGAGGAGGAGACACAATCAAATTAAAGGTGAGCCTTGTATGTATATGTACAGCTGATTCACTTTGTTATACAGCAGAAACTAACACACCATTGTAGAGCAATTATACTCCAATAAAGATGCTAACGAAACAAAACAAAACAAAAAGGTGAGCATTGTATGTATATGTATGGCTGATTCACCTTGTTATACAGCAGAAGCTAACACACCATTGTAGAGCAATTATACTCCAATAGGGGTGTTAACAAAACAAAACTAAATGAAACAAAACAAAAAGGTGAGCCTTGTAAACAAGACTCTACTGTGTGAGGGCAGGGGACAGGATGTAATTCACAGGTACCTCAGGACCTCAGCACTCTGTAAAACCAAGAACATTTGGACCACTGCAGGCAACATTCAACGATAAAGGCCACCTTTGCAGTTACCAAGGGGTTGAGAAATGAGAAATGGGAACACCGAGATCACATAGTCAATGGGGACCCATCTGGTTTAACCACAGACCTGAACTCTTCTACTTAGTCAAGTTCTGGTGTAAATCGAGAGACAAGAGCACAGGGAGCTGGCCTTTCTCAACAAGAACCAGGGGCTTGGACCAAAGATTAGGGAAACCCAGGCTGTGAATCCCAAAGTGACCCCGTGGTGCAGCCGGTAGAGGAATGGGCGCTCCTGCACCCCAACCTACCCCCCTTGCTGCCCGACATGAAGTTCTCCCATTTGAGAAGCAGCAGTTTGCTTAACCACTTGGCATTCCAGAGGCCACCATCCCTCTATGTGACATAGAAACATCATCTCTGGTCACTCCATCTCTTCCAGAACACTAGGAACTTCCTCTAGTCTCTAAGCCTGTTTCCAAACATACCTAACTTCCTTCACCTACAGATGTGTCTGAACTGCTGGACGTGTTCTGAGCACTGAGTAAAAATGTGAGGATGATCTGGATGCCTAAGCCCTGATTAGCCGGCTTAGAAGTGTCATGCGAACCCAGCCACCAGACCCCACTGTTTCTGCAAAGCTTCAAGGTTTCCATAGGATGATGGGAGAGTGGTTTATTAATGCTGCCCGTATAGCACGTGAATTGTGCAAGGCCTGGAGCCCAGGCCGTGACCCAGTCCCAGGCCTGCCGCTCACTGTGACAGTTTTCATGTGCCTGCAGAGGTCTAACGGAAATAGAAAGACTGAGACAACGGGCAGAAAACCCACGTGTACCTTGGCCATCATGCTGGCATAGGAGGTGTACAAAGGGTCGTCTTCCAGTTTGCTGGAAAGAATGGAGGAAATATTTAGCAGGCTACCTTTGGACCCAGCAGAAAAGACCAAGTGCCATATAAATCTTCAACGTAGTAGTGAATTAATTAGAAACTCCCTCCCTCACCCCGATTCTTAGAAACCACTGTGAAAATCTGAATCAGCATTGGCTTGACACGGAATTCAGGGATGAAGTTACAATTTCAGGCTGCTTCATCTTCAGACTCAGTGTCAGGCGTTATGATGAAAGGGCTTAGGTAGTTCCCCTAGAGGTTTCTGGATGGCCAAGAACAGAGCAGCAAGGAAGGCTGCTCAAATCTGGCATCCCCTCTGTGCACACTGCAAGCTGCGGGAGGACGGTTTGGGGTTGACACAGCTGTGCCTGTGCCTGGGACGAGCGGGGCGCTCCGGCAGTGCTGACCTCCTCTCTGTGAGAGCGTTGCGGCTAAAGTGGAGGATGATCTGATGAAGTGGGTCTGGCTGCTTTTCTGTCTCCTCCTCCTCCTCCTCTTCCACCTTGGGAGATTTCTACACAAACCAAGGCAGACAGGTTTTAGGCGTGGATTTCAGCACATGGCACACCACCGCATGCGAACAAAGGTAAAGCACCAGGCACAGAGCGCATCAACTCAAAGCACAAAGAGAAACCACGACGTCATACGTTTATTTCAGGACAGAAGCCCTAAGGATGCAAGGTTTGGGAATGAAATATACGTATTTTTCAGCCAATTAAAGAAACATTGCAATTTGGGGGTTAGAACGAAATGAAAGGAAAAGCAAAAGCCTGACCGCAGGGGAGGCGCTACAGACCCCAGTCAGCAGAACTCTCATGCAAGCTCTGGGCACCCGCGGTCAGGAGGGAAGCCCTGGAGAGTCCCCGAGAGGCTGCATCCCTCCGTCAACACCTGACATATGTCTTGGAGAGCTGGGCTGGGAACAAGTGTGGGGCAAGAGTTATAAAGCACTGGGGCTGTTTTGGGGTCTATTACTATTCTAGACTCAACCCACTGAAACAGTTCTCTTTCCCGCCCTCACCCCTGACCCTGAAAATCTTGCTGTTCCTGAGAGATGCCATCCTGGAGCTGTGAGCCTTGCAGTTTCTCCTCTGAGTAAGCCTTTTCTCTATCTCCTTTTACAGAAAGGGAAATAGCAGCTGATGCCAGACATATAAGTGGATTTTCCAGCAGTGGCAGAACCAGCAGGGTGGACCATATTCAGTAAATTGGTGAGAACTACGCAGGTTGTGTGAATGGTTCAGAAGAAGGGAGAGGGTTGAAATGATGCTCATTGTCAACTTCACACTAATCAAGAACCTGGGAAAACCAAGTGACTGTCTTTCTCACCGACAGGAATATATGAAAAGACTGAAGGGCATAAAGAGAAATGGAAAGAAAATGCAGGAGGAAGGATTAAAGGAAAAAAGCCAGGAAGAGGATAAGAAACAGAAGGAGATGGGGAAAGAGAAAGAGAATGTAACATGGAAAGTGTTAAATACGAGAAACACAGGGCAAGACTAATGGAGAGAAGTAGGGATGAGAGAAAAAGATAGATGGGAGAAATAAGGAGAAAGAGGAAAAGAACCAGGGCTTGGCCAAAGGAGAGAAGGGTGTATTTTCTTTCTGAACCAGGATGAAGCTCAGTGTTGCTGCTGTAATAAGCTTTTCCCCTTGCGTGTTGTTTCAAGTAGTTTTAGAGCATGAAGCCTGTTAGAGACGAGGCGTGGCAAATCTTCAGAAGGGCCAAGTACAGAACTGTGAGAGGCAGGAAGGGCATTTAGATATGCCTTCCCCAAAGTGGAGCTACTGACCAGACATGCAGGGCTTTGGCTGGGGTGGCCGGCCTCCTGCAACCAAGGGCGCTCAAAACTTAACTTAGCGTGAACTTTCCAAGGCACGGCTGCGCATCCCAAGCAACATTAGCTGTTAATGAGGAGGAGGAGGATGATCACAGGGCCAGCCCCCCGAGTGAAATTCATCCTCTGGCTCTTATGACCATTATTAGCAGGGTTTCCTCTGATAATTTATACGGTTAGCTCCTTTCAGATTTAGACACCCAATTCTTTGCGCATCTTTAACGGTTATAACGCACACACATGAATACAAAAATCAAATTCATTCGCACCCATATCTGCTCCCAGTTGAGTCAGTACTTACAGCCAAATCCTGTACTAGTTTCTCTTCAAAGGAATACTCCTCTGTTTCTATCCAAAATCTCTGATAGCCATGGAGGAAGAGGTTAATAGAGCGGTGCCTGAGCGGAAGGGGTGAGAGTGAGGTCAAGAGGGGTCCACGGGACACCTTGTTTTAGTTTGGGCGGTTAACGGTTAGTAAGCAGTTTTGTACAATTCTTATCTTCTGATTGGTCAGGGTAGCCAAGAGCACACCGTAAGCATTTATTTCAAAGAAACCAGAACCTTCTAACGTGGCGGATCCTGAATATCTGGTTCAAGACCTGGAGGTCACCATAACCCTACTCTGGTCTCCTTGGGTCTTTATCATGTTTTCCCTATAATGAGAATTCATTAGGCCAAGGAACAGTCCTGAACTATCTGCTAAATATGGCAATTTGGTTATTCATTTTGGCCGATCACCTGTCCAGGTGATCCAATCAAAATCATGCTGATGGTGAGGGGGTTAGTCTCAGATACGCTGAAAGCAGCAAAGCGTGGCTTCATTACAGGGCCTCTGAGGAACCACAGCTGCAAGGGCTCCAGCTTCTACTCAGGAAGCAAAGCTTGGGCATGCTGCACAACTTCTGCATGCTTCACATGTTCTAGCTGTGGCCCTGGTATGTGGGAGCACTGAATAAACTGGCACAAGCCACTCACTCCCTATAGGACAAGAATTGACGTCTGGGAATATTAGCCACTGACGAGCCAGTAAGTGGTTACCCAAATGTGAGGAGGGAAGGAGAGAAAAGGAAGGTCAAGACCAGAGTCATCAAGACCTGGTCATGGTTTCCAGTAGAACACAGCCCTTACCATCTTTCTTCAAAATCTGACCAATCAGAGTTTTTTTAAAAATTGTACAAATTTGTGTTTTTATGGTCATGTTAAATCATGGTCAAGAAAGGAGGGGTGTGCAGAGAATGAGCGGGTCTCTCCACAGGTTACATTACCATTAAAATGGGTATAAGCCTGTCATACTGAGTTTTTTCATTAACCTTTTCCAGCCAAACCCGTTGAAAGGTGCTCAGGAAGAAATTGTTAATTTTGTGTCTGGGGAAAAGCATACAGGTTTTCTTTTAAAAACTCACATCAGAGAAACAGTTTCCATATGATAAAATACATCCCTTTAGCCCTTTAGTTTGGAAGACTCCATGTAGTTTAGATCCTCATAAGATGGAGAAAAGGAGTGGTCTCCACCACTAGCTTCTTAGGTAGTTAGTTTTTATTGTTGTTATGAAATCTACATACAATCCTCCATGCTAGGGAGAAATCCAGGGCAACCCTCTAAAACAGCTGGGTTAGGGGCTGGGGTGGCCACGTTTCATCAAGGACACAGTGAATTCCTGGACTTACTATTATCCATACAGGGACAGAGTTGTTGAAGGAGCAACCAAAATATTAAAGGATGGTACTAACATTTTCAGTGGATTTAGAAAAAACTGCTTGTTTCTGAGAGATGTAATTGCCGCCTAGCTGGCCCTGGAGACATGTGCTTAAAGCTGGGCCCTTCTGGAGGTCACATTAGCACATCAGGTATGGCTCTCTACCAGAGGGGAAAGCGAATGCCTTCTGATGTTTTACCACTTCTAGAAAACAGACAAAAATCCTAGGCATTTTTGCGTTTTCTACTGGGCTATAAATTTCATTTGTCTGCCAGGACTTCAGCAGGCTTCATGCCCATGACTGCCTGACTTAATTTTTCAGCTTTTTATTAATGAATTCTACTTGATTTGTGATGCCTCAACCTTTCCAGAGACACTAGTTTATTTTCTCAGGAGACCTGTAGGAGCAGGTGTGTGTCTCAGAGGCCATGATTCTCCACCATCTTCAAAGACCCTAACTAGGAGAGCTCAGTAGGCCAGCTGGCTCAGGACAGGGATATAGGACACTCTTGACAAATGATGGCCAAGATGCACAATTTGATGAAGCAAAATGTCAAGCATAGGAATACTCTTTCATCCGATATTCCAAAGAAACACATTTGTTTACATGGGATTCAGAATTTACTTGGCCAAGTCAGTTTATTTTTCCTGACCAGGTGAGGATATTCCTATTGATTTGAAAGTTGATGAAGCAGTGGCTATTCAACTACCTGCTTTGTTTATGATCATAGGCTCAACCTTACTGACTGTGCAATTAGTTTGAGGATGGGAATGTTGCCATATCACCAATGACACTGAGTCAGCCTCAGTGGTCAACACTGGTCCAGTCTATACCGATGCTCTGCCCTATGTTGACACAGCATGTGTTCACACACAATCCAGAAAAGCCTTCACATATATTTGACTTCCAGATTATAGACTAAACATCCAGGTAAAGGCCTCATGCCCATGGCTGGCTGGCCTCTTGGGCCATCCCTAACCAGTGCCCTTTCTTCATCTTGAAGGCAAGTACATCATGCTGAAGGATTCTCAGGTTACATTTCTGTACTTGCTAAGGAAACATAATAATTTTGGTGTCAACCAAGTACTGGAACATGGAAATATTGTTTGATCTGTGGATGGAATTTGGGGTAAAGTATTTTAGAAAACAGTTCCCTTTTTCCAGGGTGCCTTTACAGCTGCACAAAGAATCCCACCAAGGTAAAACTAGAGAGCTTCCATCTGCTTACATGGCTGACTTTACAGTGCAAAATGGTGAGCTGAGGCAGGTTTGGGGGCACGAAGGAATCTCATCTATTTTCAGTTTTTATGCTTACCTTAGCAGGCCATTATACTACATGCAGACTGTAATGGCTCTGAGGGTGAAGGACTCCAATCTCTACCTCTGGGATCATGAGGGTCAGGGCCAGAAGAGAGCACAGCTCTGGGAAGATACCTTAATTCTCATCTCTGACTCACATGCCAGGAGAAAATGACAGAACACTTGCCTGGGCAGGTTGTAGAGAGGGGCCATCCTGAAACAGGCCACCACTGCCCGTTTCCGCTGCTTTGATAGCAGTTTGTGCCAGACCGCCTTCTTGGACCTCAAAGGCTGTTCCACCTAAGAAGAAATCACATGGGTAGGTGCACACCCGGCTGATCTGGGTGGCAGAAGATAGTCACGTGCAGCCCAGACTTCTCAACCCTAGAAGAATTTTGATTTCTCAACTGTAGTCAGCAAAAGGTACCCAGCACTAAAAGATTCAGTCTGTGGGAGTCTTAGGTTTTCTTTCTTTTCCCAACTGCTTTTGGTGTCTTATTGCTTTACAAATGAGTAGGGAGTTTGGATGGGTCATTTGAACTAATGGGAAAAATTTGTAAAACACTGGGAATGTTAAGCATTGAGGAGTCTTGCTACAACAAGGCACCGAGATGACACTTTGGGGGTAGGCCAGGATGATCCTTGCTCCTTGCTTTCTGTCTTACAAGGGTGCTCTTAACTAAGAGCTGAGTGTGGAGGAGTCTTATATTCTGCAGGGTAGTCTTCCTCCCTCAATCCTCAAGGTAGATGCTACTTACCTGCTCCAAGTGGAAGACAGCTGCTGAAATTCTCTGCACACGCTCCACTGTCTTTTCTGGGTTGGAAGGTTCTTCACTCTTCAAAACATCCTTGTATAGGTTCAGTTGCCACTTTACAGCTGGGTCATCAGACTGCAAATTGAAGCACATACATGAAATGAGCAATCTCTTATACCTCTTCAACTGAAAAGGCCTTTTACTCCTAGCATGGTTCCATAGTATTCAAGAGTCTTTTCTATTAATTCCTCTCTCATTTTCTCTATTATCTTTTTCTGGAACAATGTAGATGCTTTGTAGGAACTTCTCATTCTAGCCTATATGTCTCTTAACCCTTCTGTCATATTTTCCACCCCTTTCTCTCTGCGCTGCCTTACAATTTCCTTAAATCAATCTTCCAATTCATAAATTCTCTTTTCAGCTGTATCTACTATACTTTTAAACCTATAACTTGAATTTTTAATTTCAATGATTATTTTTAATTTTTAAAAGTCACTGTGAGGTCTTTTTCAGTGCCACCTCCCCTCTCCTTTTTAAAAAATAATGTCCAAGTCTTGCTTTATAGTTTACATTGCTGCCTTTATCTCTTTAAATATTTCAACCATACTATAAAAATTCCTTTCTGTAGTTCCTTAGGCTTGAATTCTTCATTTCGTTGCATTTTCTGACTCTCTAATGGTGGTGGATTTCCTTTCACACTGTATTTTTTAAAAATATGAGCTTGGGGCTTCCCTGGTGGCGCAGTGGTTGAGAGTCCGCCTGCCAATGCGGGGGACACGGGTTCGAGCCCTGGTCTGGGAAGATCCCACATGCTGTGGAGCAACTAGGCCCGTGAGCCACAACTACTGAGCCTGCGCGACTGGAGCCTGTGCTCCGCAACAAGAGAGGCCGCGGTAGTGAGAGGCCCGCGCACCGTGATGAAGAGTGGCCCCTGCTTGCCACAACTGGAGAAAGCCCTCGCACAGAAACGAAGACCCAACACAGCCAAAAAATAAAAAATAAATAAATAAAAAAGTCAAAGGAGTTTAAAAAAAAAAAAATATGAGCTTGTATTCAGGAGTTTTGTTGACTGGCATCTCAGCCCATATTCTAGCAGGTAGACACTCTCTAAGTGGTTTCATGGCTGTTTTTACAGAAGATTCATGGGTTTCACTAGTTCAAGGCCAATTTTATGTACGTTTCTTGCTCTACATTCATGCACAGCATGGGAAGTTAGGCCCCACACTCCCGTTCCAGGTTACTAAAAACCCCAGCCCCTATAATGTATATATCTGGTCAGGAGAGCTCTACGAGTTTTCCCAACTGCATCATCTTCTCTTCATTACTATGATTTAGAGCACCTTCTTTTTTCTGGCACTTGGAATTTCTTTTTACTGCCTTTTTTGTAGTATATTTTACCCACCATTCCTACATATTTGGGACAGAAAGGAGAGGCTATTTGTGTCATTTTAATCTTCCATCTTAGAGCATAATATAATGTATCTGAGGAAAGAGTTGTTCAGATGTGCAGGCTTGGAAAAATCTTAAATAGGCTTAAAATCAAAATTGGTCTTGATTTTGTTTTTTCTGGGTTATATTAACTCAGGTACAAAGTTACTTTGTTTACAAATCTCTAGAGCTGGAAGTGCTAAAACTTCCCCCAGGTGTCTGTTCCCTTCTTTAACAAACCTTACAGTCAGTAAATTATGAGACCTAACCTTACCCCCCTGCTATGGCTTGATGCTCACACAGTGGGAGGTGGGAAGACATGTTTTACTGGGCCTCTCTGCAACAGCAAAGGAAAGAACAAAAATTAAGGGCCAAAAAATGAAAAATTAAGGGCAGAGAGTTAGTCCTACCAATTAAGCACAAGTACTCTGAGAATGTTTTTAGAAAACATTTAAAAAAACATGAGTAAACTAAGTGGGTGTGTGGCACCCTGCAGCCAGAAGGAAGCCTGTGTGAGTTCTCATTGTCTTCCTGCTGCATCACCTTTTCCTGCAAGTGCAAGTTATTCCACAGATGTTCCTTCACCTCTTCGTCTGTGTCCTTCTGTGGAAAGAGATGTTGAATTTTATTCCTACAGGTCAATATGGAAATATAAAGCAGGGCGCAGGGATGCACTGAGGGCCAATGGACAGTTTTGCTGCGATCTTTATTACAAGGACAAAAGAATAGAAATGACAGAGACTCGTCCCAAAGGGCATGCGCTGACTCCCAAGTCAACTGTAAAGATGAGGTGTTGGGACTTCCCTGGTGGCGCAGTGGTTAAGAATCCGCCTGCCAATGCAGGGGACACGGGTTTGAGCCCTGGTCCAGGAAGATCCCACATGCTGCAAAGCAACTAAGCCCATGCGCCACAACTACTGAGTCTGTGCTCTAGAGCCCACGAGCCACAACTACTGAGCCTGCGTGCCACAACTACTGAAGCCTGCGCGCCTAGATCCCATGCTCCACAACGAGAAGCCACCACAATGAGAAGCCCACGCACCGAAACGAAGAGTAGCCCCCACTGGCCACAACTAGAGAAAGCCCGTGTGCAGCAACAAAGACCCAACGCAGCCAAAAATAAAATACAAGAAAATAAATTTAAAAAGATATATATATATAAATGGTAAATTAAAAAAAAAAAAAAGATGATGGCGTGTCGCCTCTGTGCACCTTGGCACCTCTGTGTCCATTGGTCCCCGGGGAAGAAGGACAAACCCTTTAGGGGCTGAGCACTGATCACCACCACCTGTATTACATGCTCCGCCAAAGCAGATGGGCGACTTACATAGCTGTACCGTGATTTTGCGAGGGAGATCAGCTCCTGATCGCCTGGGGTGCACATATTCAAACCAATGGGCAGCATTTTCTTGAGTGCAGCCACGATGAGGGAGGTCTGGATGGAATACAAGTCTCCCCTCCGCTTTGTCTTCTTCCGCTCCTGGTCCTGTCCTCCAGACTAGGAGGTGAGGTTGAAACAAAGGGGCTCAGTGACTCTGGAAGGCACCACCTCACCTTGGAGGCAGCCTGCCTCCTGTGGCCCCATCAGTACAGGGTGGGCCTTTCTATTAAACATTTCAGAGGACAGTAAAGGAGCATATGAAACAAAGCCAACCAGGTGGCCCTTCAAGACCGGCCCTGACCCTGCGCCCTCTCCTTGTGCGCATGCTCACGGAACCACGTGACCAGACACACACCACGGACACCCACGGTCTCTCTTCGCTGACATCTGGGCAGAATGAACAAACTGGTGTTTCTACTAAAAGAATGATTCGATAACTGACAAAATGACTGCAGAAAAGAACTGAGAATCCTGATGCTGGGCGGCAGTACACAAGTGAAAGAGCATCTACCCTAGAGCAACTGCTCGTGGCCAGGGCTGGAGCGAGTCTTTTGGAGCACCGGCAGCCCACTCAGCCTCTGCTCAAGGCAGCACACGTTCCTGCAGGAAAAGGGGAACCCCCAAGTAGGTAGGGCTGCTTTGGGATCTGGCTGGGGCAGAGTTAGGAGAAACAGTGCAGACAAGTGAGGAGGGAACGCCCCAAGTCTGGGGGAGTCTGCCCTCTTTTGGTTACACTTTGTCACCCCTTTCTGGGAGCGTTCATCCAATGAAGTGGGAGGTCTGAGAGAAGAGGCCAATGCACTAGGCTATGGCAGCCCCAGGCAACCAACTGAGGACCCTCTGCACCCACAACACGAGGTGGGTATGGGTGGGCTCAACAAAACAAGGCTGTGTGGTGACCCGATTTTCCTGAGTCAGGTTCCAGAAGAGCAAAGCTGCCCACGTGGTACGTCGTTTGCTGGACTCTGCCTCAGCTGAGTGGGCTCTTGCTGGAAGTGAGGAAGGGCTGGGTGGCCAGAGGCCGAGAATGAAGTCAGGGACCATGACAGGGGAGAATCGGGGCTCATTAAAGCTTTTGCTTTGTGAGGTGCATTCGAGGGTTTGCAGTATCCAGGTGGTCGCGCTGTGGTTCACAGCAACCCAAACACATAAGGCTCTGGGAGCGGGGAAGAGGCCAGATGCTCCTCTGGAACTGGCTTGTAAGACCTGGGGCCCTGGGCTGGAACAGAATTTGTTTTATGAAGGATTGGCTTGCTGAGAGAAGATTAAGTAGGGTTAGAATTAACACCGCCTTGGGGCTGATCTCTTTAAATTACTTCCCAAAGTGTGAAGGAAGTTCGTAATTATTAATGGACACTCTTAAAATAGTGGTGACTTCTTTTACCCAGCTTGTGGTGGCTAAACCTTCGGGTGGTTACACCACAGAAACCGCAGTGAAATCCCTGGCCAGCAAAACCCAGTCTGACCAAATACTGCCAGACAATTCTACTTGTGCCTGGTGCTCCAAAACAACAGGTCAGATCCAGGACAGCAGTGGGAGGCGGCAGTGAGAAACATGAGGAGGGAGGGGGATTTGAGGCAGACAGGCAAGATACAAAGTGTCTTATGTCCTAGACACACAGTGGAGAGCTGATTCACACAAAGACCTCAAGAGCTCTATTTACTGAGTGCTTGCTGGGTTCCTTAGATGTTCTATCAGGCAGAGAATTCTAAAGGTTGTGCCTAATGCAGAACTCATTTAAAGTCTAAATTACCCTTGAAAATTGTAAGGGTAATTTGTGAGGTTCTATCCTCAGATTGTCCATAGAGGACATAGAACCCAGTTTTGTGAATATAAATTATGAGGTATAGTTACATATACATTACATATAAATGTTAAGAGGTAAATAGTAACATGCAGTATATAATCAAGGAAATATGCAAAATAGAACTCTGTGGATTTGATACACAATTTAAATAATTTCTTGCTCACTATTTTATTTGGCCAATCTCATGTTGTTCTAACTACAAATGCTGCATAAATGATGTGGCTCCAACGTGCCTGCTACTTAAATAAAGCATTTCTAATCCTCCGAACAAGCCTGAGATACCCAGTCAGTTTTATAAAGGGGAACATGATGTTCAGAGCAGTTAAGTGATTTTTCCAAGGTCACACAGCAGTTAAGAGTCTGGGCCAACATCCAGACCGACATCTACCTGGCCATGGCTCCATTTTCCTTTTCTAACTAAGAGCTGCACATGACCTGGTTCCTGCACATCTCCCTGTCTCTGCTACAGACCTGAGTGCAGAGGGCTTGGGACAAGTGGCAGCAGACACACATCAGTGGAGACATAGAGAAATATTTCCAAGCAATAACCTGTATAGGTTACTAGAAAATTGTCCCAGGGTTTATTCCACTGTGTGCACGTTTTATGCAAAAACTCATGGTTATTTCCAATCCTTGCTGCTGATTCCAAATCCTTGACTTTAGTCCTTGGAAAACTCTCTTTGACTCATAGGAGCCTTGCACAAGAGGCAGACATGTATAGTGTGGAAGGGCTGGGATCACTAACAGCAGATAAGAGGAGTGAGTCTCCCGAGCTCTCAGCCTCAGTCAGCGACCCTATCTGTCAGTGTGCTGGCTGCAGAGTGGGCAGCTGGGGAAGGGAGCAGAGATAGCAAGGAGACCTCGGATAGGGCGAGGCTTGGCTGGCTTCCCCGGCTTCCCCATTCCAAGGGTGGGTAGGGCCTACATTCACTCTTTGACAGGCAGTTGTCTTCCCTGAAGCAGGCCTGGGGGACCTCCAGGTGGGAAAATCCATTCTGTACCACCCCCATGGTGATCACAGTACAGAGGGTGGCCAGAGCCTGGCACCTCTAATACTAGGACAGAAAAGACACGTCATGCATTTGACCTGTACCTTTACTTGCATGGCCTGTGTGGAAAGACAAGAGAAAAGAAACAAGGAGAAGTCAGTCAGTGAAAGCAGGGGTCCAAGACACAAGGCACCACATGTTAGTCACAGCTCTTTCACCCCCATTCCTCTGCCAACACAATAGAAACCCAACGGCTCTGGAAGCCGGTTGAGCACAGCATGAAGAGGGGGTGGGAGGTTAGGATGGAGGTTAATTGGATCAAAAGGACTTACACCCAGACCAAGCAGTGCATCCCTGGGGCAAGGTCATCTCAGAGACCAGCCTTCCAGAGTGTGTGACCCTCAGACCCTGGTGGTCTTCAGATCTGGCCACCCAAGTGAACTCTTAGATCTCATGCCTTCCCCCCCTCCCACCTCCCTCCTGGCACCTGGGTGGGATGCAGACAATCTGTCATGTAACCAAAGACCCCAATTTTCTTTTTTCCTTCCACCCACCACATTATCACCTCCAGAAGATCTGTGGTTACAAAAAGAGTAGGGAGAACTGAACTAAGGGGCCATGTATGTGCTCCCCCTAAAAAAAGTTTCTAAAAAATGTACTCTAGGAATATCCAAGGTGGTTCAGGATCACCCCACAGTCCAAAGGGTGGGAAATCTCCCTTCTGTGCTGTGACCTTTAAATACACCTTAGGCCAAAGGCTCCTACACGCTACAGGTTCTAATTTTATTCTTTTCTTCACATATTGCTAGGATTAGTTAACTCAGTGCATTTCCCTAATGCTGGAAATGCTTTTATTTATGTATGTATGTATATATGTATTTATCTATTGATCTATTTATGCATCTTTTTAATGTTAGCTGAAACTTTTTATTTCCAACACAGAAATATAGAAATTCCTATACCTTCAAAATCATTTCATTTCCCCACACTTTATCACCAATAGTTTATGACCAAATAGACAACTTATGTGTGAAGTTTAAAAAAACAGAGACTCTTAAGGGAAAAGGAGTTGGAGGAGGACACAGCACACGGTAGGTGGTGTGCTGTGTTGAGACAGCACAGGGGGAGGCTTCGGAACAAGGGCAGAGCTCTGCCATCTGAAGTGCTCATCCCCACTGAGGGGGTGAGGGAAGTAGAGACCAGTCAACCCAACATTAGATGGTAGAGGGAAAGGTGAATGTCCAGAAGCCAGTCTGAGAATGAGAGAGCGAGAGGGAGAACGAGAGTGAGACAGAGAGAAAGAGAGAGGCACCAAAGGAGGAGGGAGGGCAGTAAGAGAACAGGGAAGGGTAGAGGAGGGAATGGTAGAGAGAAGAGGGGGAGGGGATGGGAGACAGAGAGATGAAGTGAATGGGGGAGGGGGAGGGGGAAAGACAGGGTGAAGAAGAGAAAGAGGGAACAGGAAGGGGGAGAGAGAAGAGATGGGGGAGGGGGGCAGAGGGAGAGAGAGCACTTGAACTGCACAAGTGCAAGAGCAAAGGGAATACAAATGAAAGTGAAAAAAGGTGGGGGGGGGGTGGAGGGAATGAGAGAGAGGCGAGTGAGCAGCTAGGGAGATGGGAAGAGGAAGCAAAGTCACACATGTCATTCTGAATACCCTTGACAAGCATAAAGATGTCTTCTCAACTCTTCCCTGCCCTTTTTCAATACACTGAAATCACGCTCACGGGGTGGAGTGGCTTTACACGAGGCACTCTAATATTTGCTGCATCACAACTCTTTTATTGTTTATAATCTTGGTCAAGGAACTGGCATTTCTTGGGCTAAACACATTCTAACTTACCATTCCCCTCTGAGGAAGCTGCTGCCATTTTTCCAGAAAACAAAACAAGTTTAAAAACAAAACAAAAAACACGTGCTCAGCTTAGTTATGTATTGCTTAACATGTATTTGCAAACTGGTGTTATATAAACAAAATACAATACAATGAGCTCTCCCCAAAATGTGCTTTAGCTGCTGGAAAAAAGGACACATCTTTGAACTGACCTTCAATTAATCAAGTAAGAACAGTGTGGCCCACAGTATATTGTTTCCACTTCCTTTCCATCTGCAATGGCATGTGCAGTGTATGTGGGCATGCAGCATTCCAGCACACATATCTCTGCCATATGCACTGAGGCCAACTTCATTTATACAACACCAGAATTCAATTATGAGTGCAGATAAAAGCAAGCACAGGTGATCATTCAGATCAGGTAGTAGAGAGAACATCTAATTTCAGGAAGGCAAAGGCAATGGGGATTCAGCTGATAATAAAGAGAATACCCCATCCCCATCCTCGCAATATGTAGTTCTACATCCAAAAAATACCAGAAATGGCTATGAGTTGCTGTTTATTGGAGGTATGATATCTCTCTGTCTGAAATAATGTGCTGCATTTATGTAACATTATTCAATTCTAGAGATGCATTTAAAACTGACTTTTCAACTGGGCCTACTAGTAGAGCTGGGAGAAGTCAGGCAGTAAGCTCAAGCCCATTCTACAGATTGGTAAACTGGGGCCCCGAGAAGTTAAGTGAACGATGCAAGGCCATACCTATACCGAGCAGCTGGGCCAAGAGTGGGACTTCGCTTCCTTTCAGGCTCTAGTCCTGTTTGCTACTACACTTTGTGTCTCAACTGAGGCCACAGGAACAATATGAATATTTGTTACCCTGAGAAGCACAGCAAATTATTATTTAACATCTAGGGAGTGTCCTTACATCCATTACACTAACTTTGACCCTCTCCAACACATCTCAGAAAAAACTGGCATACAATGTCAATGGAAATGAAATGAAAGCATCTGCTCCTATGGACTAACCTTACCAGCAGGAAAGATGCACAGATTCTGAATATGCTCATCCTCTGACAAGACTAACATACCCTTTTCCTCATTCAGTGATGTGAATGAACAATTTCAGGTTAGTTTGTTAGTAGGTTAGTTTTGAAACATCATTCTTTGTCACCTCTTCTCTTTCCAAATATAAATCCAAGGACCCTGAGTATCCATTCATCACCAGAGGGCTGAGATTATCTTTGCCATTTCTGCTCATCTGGGATCCAAATCCTTGTATCAGAATCATTTTCTTTGCTTTTTTGCCATCCACTGACAATAACAATGGATGCTAGCTGGTTCAATCAAAGGCCAAAAGATCTACCCCAAGTTGAAGGTAGCAAGGAATCTGTCTGGGATTCAGTGACTTTCACTAGGTGGACAGGGTCAAACGAGACACTGTAATGGTTTTAAGAAGACCCTTCAGAGGGAACTTAGGGACAGATATCCAGGGATCAGGAGTCTGAAAATATCCTTCCTCCTGTACCTCACATGAGCAGGTGTGTTTGTCAAAAGTCAAATGCAAAATAAACTTTGGAAAATCAAATAAAAATTATCCAAAGCACAAAAGGATGCACCTTAAGTAAGGTTCCTTTGCAGCAAAGATTCCTCTTGAATGTGAATATATATATACCTAATCTCTCTACACTGTATGTGCACAGTTCTATTTATCAAACTTTACTAAACAGCGCACACCAGATTCTAAACTCTGAGAATCAAATTTTGGATGCTGGAAGAAGTGTTAACGTCAACATAGCTTAAAGATGGAAGGGATGGAAAGTTCAGAGTCATTGCAGCTGACCAGAGCTAGGCACGCTTGGTGAAGTTTTGGGTGTTGAAGTTTTCACTTTTGGTGGCCCCTGGTCTGCAGCTCTGCATACAAAGGTCTTCTATCCCAAATGGTTATTTGGAAGGTTGCCCCAAGAGCTCTGCTACAAACCCGCGACTGTCATCTTTCCAGAACTGGTTCTCACTTCTGAGGGGTTCCCGTGCACACTCCACCTTCCTGGTCCTCAGAGACAGCACTGTACCAGCAGTGAGAGAGATGCACACCTCAGGTGTCACACGTCTCTTATACGTGACAGTACAGTCAACCCTCACCCAGGCACGCTTCTCAGGGGAAGAGAGTCCAGGTAAGCCATGACAGCCGGGAACGAAACAGCACATTTAAGTAAGCCTTGCTTTTGTGTGTACACCTAAAGGAGTGTGTCTGAGAATTCTCTCCAATAAAAACAGCAAAACCTCACTGTGCAGAGCTGACTCAGGGGGAACCCGGAGGCCGGCTCCCCCTCCTGTATTCAATACTGCGACACCCTCCCTGTAGGTGACTCTGTTTTCAGACAGAGGTTTGGAACGCCCTCTTTCAAACATTTCCCTGCAGGGGGATGGACAAATTTTTGGGTTTCTGAATGCAACTCACTTGGAGAATAAACAGAAGGCATTAAGAGGTCAGCACAGCTGAAATAAAGCAGCTATTAGATGTTCAAGATAGGAAGAAAATAAGTGAACTGTAAGAATATGTGTCTACGAAATCTTCAAAGCAAGGCAATGTCCTCACAGCTAATTAAAAGGTGGCTCTAGGCACATGTATTTTTGTAGCTTTTCTACACAGCAAGTAGTTCTACTTTAAAACAAGTAACAGCAGCTTTTGTTTTGGAGACCTCTCGAATGCCTTCGGCAAGTCTTGAAACTTAAACTTTTTGACGCACAAAGCAGCTACTTATTCATAAAATGTGATGACCGTGCTTATTTGAGAGCAGTTTCTTCTGGCTCATTCTCAAAGAAAGAACAGTGGACCTGTTGGTTTCTGTGGTTTGACCTAAACGCAGTAGGAGCTAATCCCTTCATACACCCAAGATATGTAGCTTAGGTCAAGTTTGGAGAGTCTTTGGAATTGATTTCTATGGACTTACTTTTGACATCTTGCTTTTGCTGTCTCCAGTTAAAAATGCCAAATTATTAATTTCGTTCTGAATCACAAAATTCTGCTCTTCCCTCTTGAAGTTCTAAGTGGGGGGAAATAAAAAAGCAAACATTACAAGAAAGTTGAGGTGTACCTTTCACCACCAACTCTAAATCCAGGGCCCCCATGTGTGCTTACGTGAGATTTACACCACAGGATGAAGACCTCTGCCACCATGCGGAAGAGCTGGTCAGAGTCAGTATCGGGGCTTTTGAGCCAGTTAGATCTGAGGTGAAAGATAAATGCATATGCATGTGGAATTCAGCAACGATTGAAAGACTCACACTCTAAATATTATACCGACAACAGATGAACACATTTATCCAGATAAAATTGCATTCCCATAGGAGGCAATCTTCAGAGAGACTAAATATCAATATATTCCTTGCATGCTTAGATATAGGCATGTAACTGTTGTAGGTATCTTTGAAGACCTACAATAATCATTTCCATTTTACCAAAGGATTCCAGGATTCTCTTAGCAAACAGATGTCAGAAATCAACATTTCAAAATGGTCAAAGGTAAGGTTTTTTTGTCCTTTAAACTGAAGAGGTGATCAAGGTTACATTCTAAGTTTTGGGACAGGCCTCCTTTAATCCTCAAGGCTAGCAAGACTAGGAAAGTCTTGGTCACTATGACATCTAATCTTGTCAAGCCTTTGAAATTGTGAGCACTGCATAAACAGTTCAGGCCTTGCCCGTCTTCCTTTCAAAGCCACTTTTATGAATGAAATCTGTAAGATAATATTTTTTTTAACTGTTATTTAAAGTGTATAGGCAGAGACCAAACATCTCCTATGCCCTTTGAAATGGTTTGCAAATTCCCTATAAATAGGCATTACTCATTTTTAAAAAAAATACTAGGCTAGGTAAATTTCACAGTGGCGGCAAGAAGGCTTAAATTACAGTAGAATTCAGTCATTTCCTAAAAGTTGTCTTGCCCCTATCTTGTGCATTTGAATTAAATTATATTTTGAAACGGCTGGGTGAGTAAATATCTGCATAAAGTAACACATTAGAAATTAAATTGTCTATCGTCTTTCTTAAAGAAAACTTTGGGGCTGTCATGAATGGTCTAAAAAACCTAATGTCCCTTGGTGTATGCATGGTAATAGCTATCAAAAAGCCAGTTCCCTAAGCCCTGGGACATCACACTGAATTGTTCAGAGCAGCCTGTACCTTCTGCCCATTCATGGAAGGCACCAGGCTAAGGAAGAAAGGTGAAGACTCATGAGGCCAAGACCACCTCTGGATTCCTTTCTCATCTCCTCAATTCCTTCCTGCCCTGAGTTCCAGCCTCATGGACATTCTTGTCTAACCTTCCTTGTTTTCTACCTCAACTAGCCTCTCCTTTATAGGCAGACACTACAGGTGGTCTGCCCAACACTCATTCTCCTCTTCTTCCTTAGGCACAAAGCCCCATTTTACTCCGGGTGGCATTGTGCCCTGCTGAAGGTCACCTTACCCAGCCCCCCTCGAGGGACAGCCGTGGAACTAAGTTCTGATCAATGAGATGGAAGAGGAAGTTGTTGGATGAGCCTTCCGGAAAAGTTCTCTAAAAAGGATCAGATAGCTGAAGGTGCCCTTTTGCCTTTCTACTTCCTCTCTGGAATGAAAATATGACAGCTCAGACTCTAATTGGCATGTTGCACCTGAAGTAGCTTTGAACATGGAAGCCAACGTTAAGGACAGAAAGACAGAGGAGTGAGGGTTTCTAATGAGGAGCAACCATACTGGCCATGGATTGGCTATCTCTGGACTTCCTTCATGTGTGAGATTTAACTTCTAATTTAAGCCACTCTATAAGGTATCCATCACTAGAAGCCAAATGCAATCTGAACTCGAGGCTTGATATTGGTAACGCTTTTTGATTTCTTTCATATTGATTTTTCAGGAGTGCTTTTTCAGGGTCAAGTGTCAGGTTTTATCAGAACCGCCAGCTGTTCCTTCTGTAGCGTTTTGGTTTAAATGTGCTTTATAGGCTTGCACTATGCCTTGAGTGGGAAGAGGCAAGGGGTCACATCCTATCCCGCTGAGGAAAAGCACAGCCACAGGGAGTGAGTCGCAGGAACACTGAAAGCAAAATCTCAGGTAAACATTTGCTCACAGGAGAAAGGAGAGGCTTTGCATACCATTGCCTTCATATGGGAATGCAGTTTCAGCTGAATGAATTTTGTTTTCAACACCCTTCTTCCAAGAGGCAGATTTTTACTCTTTGTCTTTAGTGAGGTTCTTTCTTCAGGTTCAGAATGGTGGGTACACATGAACCCACCATTAAATGTTTTCCCCCAGGCACGTGAACTCTCTGCACCTCGCAAACCAGATGAAGTCAGTATTTGCAGGAGGACAGAAGATCCTGACCTTGCCTCTCCAACGTGCCCGTATACTTCCTACCCCCAAATGATGTAACCAGACTCTCTCCTCCCTGCTCCCAGCCTTCCACAGAACTCAGACCTTTCTCAACATTCAGGCATTTGATCCTTTTGGAGGTACTTAGCCGACCTGTGGGTTTCTTTTATCATCTGCTCTGCATGCTGCCAAAAGACAGCTGGGAAATGCAAAGCTGTAGGTGGGGAAGACTGCTGGGTTTAGAGGTAAAACAGAAACAAAAAGCAGGAGAATAAAGGAGAGTTAGACTGCTGTTGTCAAAATGCCAACTTAGCAGGTTTTCGAAGAAAGTAAAGCCAGTTATCAGGTTTTGAAAGAAAGCAAAGCCATGTTCCTATATTCACGGTCAGGTTGTCTGACTAAGAGGTAAGAGCTTTATCTCTGCCTTGTTCCTGAGCCTCTTGTAGAGGATACAGCCTGAGGTGGTCACCACACAGGATTTACTTGGATTCCCTTCAACAGTTTGTGAGATGGGTTTTCACCCAAAATCGTACTATTTAAAGTTGTTCGTTTCTGTTCAGAGTGTGTCTGATTTCCAGAAAGGAGGCTGAGACTCTGCTGCCTTGTGTAGGGAGGTTTGTTGAACCTATGCTGATGTATAATCTCCTGGCATGAGGAGATGGAGCCCTGATCCGCCCTGCTCGGGCCACGGCACGCTTGGAGCTCTTGCTTATTCTGGGTCAGCTTCAGGTTCAACACTGACCCACAGAAGCTTCTCTTCAGAAGACTGTTTCAGATGTCGAAGAGACTTGGAACACTGCTGTGACAGGGCTGAAGGAAGTCCAAAGGTTTAATATGACGAGAGAAAACAGGGGAGGACAGGACAAGATGGCTGTCTTCAATGTTTAAAGAGCTGCTGCAAGAGAGACTGGAGTAGTTTTGTGTGGCTCTAGAGAGCAAAATCAGAGTTGATAGGAATTACAGATCTGAACTCAAAAATGGTTCAGAATGGGGAGAAGGGGAATTGGATGAAGGTGGTTAAAGGTATAAACTTCCAGTTATAAGATAAATAAGTCCTAGGGGGTGGAAGGTGCAACATGATTAATCTAATTAACACTGTATGTTATATATGGAAGTTAAGAGCGTAAATCCCAACAGTCCTCATCACAAGGAAAAAATACTTTTTCATGTCTTTTATTTCGTATCTGTGTCAGGTGATGGATATTCACTAAACTTACTGTAAGCATTTCATGATGTATATAAGTCGAATCGTTCTGTTGTCTACCTTACACTTACAGAGGGCTGTGTGTCAATTACATCTCAATAAAACTGGAAGAAAAAAATGAATGAGAAAGAGTTGAACAAAAATGGCTTTAACTGTCTGAAACTAGAATGGGAAGACACGCACAGTATGGCTGTACCTGTCGTCCATAACCGTGGTGGATAATGAGGCAGGAAATGCACCGCTAGGAAAAGGGAAGAGGGTATTGATTCATCCAGTTATAGGTAAGATGAGCTGACCTCTATTATTCCTGCCAACTCCACAATCCCGTGCTTCCAAGCCAGCCAGTTCTTTTGGGTGAAGAAAGAACTTGAAGGAGGTAAAGGCACACACACAGGAAGGAAGGATTTCTAAGCGAGGCTCAGATGGCCATAATGCTCCCTGGTGTTCAGGGAAGAAAGGGTTGAAAAGCGGGGATGAATGAATTAATGATCATCTCAAAGACTCTCTGGCATTGCCATTTTTAGCAACTGTCAAACAACGTGTAAGTGGAACACACTCTATCTTGCATCTTGATCGTCAATAGTGACAAATGCAGTTAAAAGAGCTATTCCAGGGGCAACCTTACTCTACTTTCATTTCTGTTTTCACCTCAAACTCTGACAAATTCCTTCGCTAACCTGCTAGCATAATTATGTTATCAGAAATGACTAAAATGATGACCCTGAAAGCAGGATTTCTTTTGAGACAGTGAGTAAAATTCCCCACAGATAGGTAAGGAATTTCATACACACACACACACACACACACACACTTATATATAGTGTGTGTAAGATGTTTATTTTGCAAAGCTAAATATAAGTAATCTTAAGTAAATATTTTAAACAGTAAGTACAATTTACCGTATGAAATAAATGCTAAAATGGGCATATCCAGACCTATTCCTTGCCCATGACAGAATGGCATACCACTCAAAAAGTCAGCAACGTTCCCCCCAGTATCCCTAGGTCTTTTCAGTATCTATAATGGAGTATTTTAAAATTAAACCTTCCCAAACTTACATTTTAGGCCTCTAAGCTTTAAGAGGGTGAGGTATAATAAAAACATCTATCTGGTCTTTGCCTTCCCCTGGGACCAACAGTCCTTTGTTCCTTTGCCTGTTCATGAACATTAGGCTACTATGCCTTCATTTCCCCCTCATCCAGCTTAAATTCCATGGCCAACCTTTAGAATTACCCTATTATATACACCCTCAACTCCCTAACCCATTTTTCTTCGTCACACTCATTTTGCAAAGCCCCAACTCTCTTCCCAGTCTGGGCCTGTACCTGGCAGCCAAACTGGCTGGAGAAAAACACGACTTGCCAACGGGTCCCACTTTAAATTCACGACCGCAGATCTCAAGTGGGGCCCTGGATGCAGCCCGGCGATCCCACCCACTTCCCTGGCCCACCCGCTCTCCCGCTCTCCCTGGGCCCTGCCTCCTTCCTCCTCAAACCTCCAAGCACCTTCTCTATCTCACAAACTCTCCTCTCGAGCCTACTTCTTCCCCCAGCTAGCAGCCCGTTTCTCTGTTCCCCTTTACAGTTAAAACTCCTTGAACAAGTTGTCTGTACTGCTATCTCCAAGTCCTTTTCTCCCATTCTCTTCCAACCTGCTCCGAAGAGGTCCTCATCTCCATCGCTCCATTGAAACTGCTCTTGTCAAGGTCATCAATAACCTTCATTCATCATCATTCTTTCCTCCTGGAAATCCCTTGTGAAGTAGGCATCCAGGACACAACATGCTGTTGGTTTCCTCCCGTCTCACTGGCGGTTCCCTCTCAGTCTCACTCACGGGTTCCTTCTCTTCTGCCTGACCTGAGCACACGGGCTCAGTCCTTAGAACTCTTCCCTCTCCCTCTCAGGCCTTTATTTATCTCATCCAGCCTCATGTCGCTCAAAGACCACATATCAGCGTGTAGGTGACTCTCAAATTCTCATGTCTACACCAGACCTCCCTCCTGAACTCTGGACTCATATATTCAACTGCCCACTCAACATTTTCATTTTTGTATTGAAGAGGAAACTCAAATTTAATACGACTGAAAGTGACATCCTGATCTTGCCCTAAAAAAACTTCTGTATCCACAATCCTCCCCAACTCAACTGCTGGGAACTCCATCCTTCCATTTGCCCAGAGTCATCTTTGACTCCCCTCTTTTCTCTTATCCCCAATCTGCAGGTCCCAAGGGCTCTACCTTTAAAGCAGGCCCAGAATCTGACATCTTCTGTCAACCTTCACTGCTACCAGCCTGGTCCCAGCCACCACCAACTCTTTTTTTTTTCTTTTTAATTGTGGTAAAATATATGTAACATAAAATTACTCATTAGCAACATTTAGTACAACCATCACTACCTAGTTTCAGAACATTTTCAGGACTCTGAAAGGAAACCCCAGCCCCATCATGCAGGGGCTCCCCATCCTCTGCCCCAGCCCTGGCACCACGAGTCCGCTCTGCACCCTCAGCTCTTGACTGGGTCACCATGAGCCTCTCGGCCGGTCTCCTCACTTCCTTATTTGCCCTGATCCCTCACCACAGCGTTCAAAGACTGAGTCAGATCACATCACAGCTTATCTTCAAACCTGCACCAACTGCTCATCTCGCTCAGAGGAGAAGCCCTGGCCCCGTGGAGAGAAGATGGCTTCTCGGACGTCTCGTGCTGCTCTCCTCACCCCTCACTCTTCTCCAGCTGTACTGGCCTCCTCGTGATCCCCTGAACATCCCAACACACACCCCTTCCTCAGGGCTTGCACCAGATGCTTCCTTTTCCTGGGAACATAACCCTTCCCCAGACCTGCAGTGTTCCCGACCTCACCTCCTTCGGGTCAGTGTTCAAATGTCGCTTTCTCAGTTAACATTCTTTTAGAACTGCCACCCTGGCACTCCTAATTCCCTTTACTTTGCTTGTATAATTTACTTAGATAAGTAAATTATAAGTAAAGTGTATAAGTAAATATATAAGTATATAAGTAAGTATATTGTAAATATGCAAGTATTTATTTTGTTCATTGTCTGCTCGCCCCACTCTCCTGCCGGAATGAAAGCTCCCTGGGCCAACATCTCTTTCTGTTTTGTTCTCTCTTGTCCCCTAATGCCTCCAACAGTGCCTGACACACAGTCAGTAATGTCTGGTGAATGAACGTGTGACAGAGCAGCAGAGGGGCAGAAGCGGGTCACTGCTGCCCTTATTCGACTAACTCCCTCTTCCCTGTGGTGGCCTGTGAAGATGGAAGGGGTGGCCATGCCGCTGATCATGTAGAATCACTGGCCAAGGAAAAGCATTGCCCAGAGGTCCCACACCGGGGATTCTGTGGGGGAGGGGCACCGGTGGTGGCAGCTGTGACCTCCCTCTCTCACCTGTAACAAAACCCAGTACCGTCTCTCCAGCCTGGGGACTTGCCTAGGCCTCCTCCGTACCTGTTGTTGTCCACGTAGCGGATCAGCATGGGGTAGAAGGCATAGAGGTCTCTGCAGAGGACGGCAAACTCATCCAGGATGAGGAGCTCTGCCTCCTGGGTGTCCCCTCTGCTGTCGGCTTTCAGCTGCTCCTCCTCCTGCACAGTCTTGACAGCCTTCTTCTTCAGCTTCTCCAGAGTTGGGATGAAGTGGCTTCTTAGCAGGTCCGCCCTGGCCTTGCTGATGATTGGCTGGGCATACACTGTGTTTGCAAACAAAGGGCCTCCCCCTCATTGTGCATGTTATGACAATCGATGAAAGGAAAGAAGTGATACTCGAAGGTGAGGCTGTGAAAAGCCATCAACTCAGGATGGCACTTGCCCTTCCTTCATCCTCTGCTTGGCACTTCCATCTCATGAAGCCTCAGTTGCTGGAGGCGGGGGTGGAGCTACAGGAGAAGGTCTCTATTCCTGTTCTGCTTCTCTAGGCCATAGGGAAACCTTGCCACCCTTTAACTCTTCACATATGGCGTTTGCTATACCTCTGAGCTCTTCATAACAGACTATCTTGTTTCATTTTAGAGTACATTCATGTTGGTTTTAGCTCACTAGCTAGATTATAAACCTTTTATTCATAATAACCAACACTGTGCTGAGTCAAGAGTAGGCACTCAATACTACGCTTTCTGGTTTATAGAAAAATCTCTTGTTAAAAATATATGGACCCAACCACAGTTCTCAGCCCCCAGGACTTGAGAACTGCCAACCTACTGCCTGGGGACTCCTCTGGGCCCTGAGAAAAGCAGAGAAACTACTATCATCTATAATAAACTGAGAGGCAGACTGGGGTGGCCACTAGAAGTCAATGAGCAGAAACAAGCAATCAGTGGGACCTGCGACTATGAGTCCAGCCTTCTTGAAGAGAAAGATAAAACTTACATGTCTCATCGAGTTTCTTAAATGGAATATCCTATTGGTCTAATTCATAATAAAGATGAGAATCAGAGTAATTATTTAAAGATAAGTGAAATAAAATTCTCAAGAGTCATGAACCATTCACAAAGTGCATTGCGTATTTTGTGTATTTCAAAGGTTCTTTAATGTAGGGCGTTTCAATTGGAAACAGCCTATAATCCAGCACTTTTTCTTTTTAATCTCACTTTACCTTACTTTTTGCTTTCATAAATAAGGCTGTTTTAGAAAGAGAAGGCAAAAACAGTTCTCTGCTGAGAAGCATTAACCAACAGGTCGAAACAACACTGTGATGGCTCACATTTCACACTTCAGCCTTCACCGGGCTGCATTTCTGCTTTGGACCTGGAATCGGAATGGCTGTTCCAGATATGGGTGATTTGAGGTTGCTATTTAAAATGGACTTTGTTTAGGCACCAGGAATGAAGTGGCCTAACTGAATGAGATCTGGGTTCACCTGTGAAATAACAGGTCAAGTTCAGTTCCCATCAGTGTGCTGTGACATCTTTCCACGGCACCACTGGGGAAGCTAAGGGAGTCCATCCTTCGATTACCTTCCTTCCCTTAATCCAGATTTAGAAATTAGAGCTCCTCAACAAATTGCCTTAGGGTTAACAATATTCTTGGGCTAATAGGTAAGAAAGGAACGCCAACTTTATCTACTCATATGTTCCCAGAGGCCTACACTGTCTAGGAGCCATCAGTACCCAAAGTATTTATAATTTGAAGTTCATTTCAGAGACAGGAAGGGGGTAGAAGTTTTCTTCCTTGGAATATCTACTCATTTGTCCAGGAAGCTAATAGCTACCACTGATCCCACCATTGTGTTTTATGGTTAGGAGATTGTAGGGGTGAAACAGCTATGGTCCATCAAAACTGCAGGTCCCTCAAAGGCAATGACTTTGCTTTAGCTTCTGTCTTCTCGACTCTCTGACAGAGGACACTAAAATATTCATGGTTTCCTGACTGTGGAAAGTGTGGTTATTAATTTTCCAAGCCTCTCCTCTTTTGGAGTTGTTTCAGGAGCAGAAAATCAGCTAACAACATTCATTAAGAGCCTACTGCATGCAAGGAGGAGTACAAAACAAGACGGAAATCCAAGTGAGGCTACTGTGAACCTAAGTTAGAGAGTGTCTTAGGAAGCATAACGTGAAATACAAATGCTAGAAACTTACAGTACAGCCCAGATGGGAGTGAGTTTTGTACGTGTGGAAAACACGCAGGATCACTTACCAAGAAAATATGGACAATTATTACTGTAAGAGCAAACGGAATTCTTAAGTACCAAAAGCAAATAAGTAATGATCATGGGATTCGGGTAGAGTTTATCAAGAAGGGCTTCCTGGAGATTCGAGGGACCTGGATTAGTTGGGGAGTTAGGCAGGAGCATTTGCTCCAGGAAGCTCTACAGGGGAATAAGTCAATTCTTTTCACTGTTAAATAACGAAGTGCGGGGAGGGGGAATAGCTTAAAGGTAGACTAAGCGAAGAAAAGAGAGTCCAGGCGTCTTGGTGCTGGGGCCGGGGCCGGGGAGGAAAGGCATGTGTGGTACCTGCAATGCGCTTCATCCAGGAGGCCTCATCGATGCTCAGGTTGTTGTTGATGATTTTCAGAATGTTGCCCAGGATGACACTGAGGTGTTCAGAGGTGACCTTGGTGCACCAGGGCCCTGTGCTGGGGGGCAGGTGCTCAGGCCCCCGCTCCCACCAGTAGGACAGGTAGTTGCACAGCATGGGCAAGATCACCTCGATGACGTGGGGCATCTCCGTGTACCGGGCCCCTGACTCGGCCAGGTCGTTGATTTCCTTCATCAGGCCTTCCAGCTGAGGGATGTCAGGGCACATCTCCTCCACCGTGTCTGGCATCCCCAGAACTGACCGAGAGGGTACAGGAAGAATAAAGGGACAGTAATTCAAAAGCACAAATAGTGCAACCTTCTCTCTCTCTGTCCACCCCTCCTTTGGTCTTTAGACATAGTTTTCCACCCCAGAGCCTCAAACAAGTAAGCTCCGGATACAGAGGAGCTTTTGCTCTCCTGCTGCCTTTGTAAAGACTGAAGCTTCCAGAGGCTGGGTTATCTTCTAGATGTCATATTCAGGTTAAAACACTTAAACTGAATCTTAAAGGAGCATAACAGAGACATGGCCGAGGGACATTTCATAAGACTTCTCTGTGATACAGTCAGTCTCTTGCTTCTCCATCCTGGCCTCAGTGCATGCACTGCAGGAAAGGCAGGACTAGGAGGAGAAAAGCATCCCCATCGGTGCTGAGTTGCCAATTTGTGGTTCGGTCACCTGGATGTCTGTACTGTTTCAAAAAGGAAAAAGAAACATCTTGCATCAAAGATTCTTTCAGCTGCACCAGAGACAACACTTTCCATCCAGTTGAAATTTCGGGGAAGAAAGCTTTGCACATACATTGATTTCTGAGTTTACAAAAGAAGTTACTGATGACCTGAAGTAACCTTTGCCAAGACCTCTTGTCATTCACTTAAACCTTTTTGTTTCTGAAGGTTTATGTGCAAGGAATAGTGAGTCAGCCCTATCTCTTCCTCACACTGAGTGACTGAGGTCACTTCACTGATGGAGGAAAGACAGGATGAGATGATGAGAGAGTTCAACATTAAACGTTGTCAGATACAAGAATAGCAAACAGAAGAAGCCAAGGGGATATCTGTCTTGTTCTTCTTAAGGCAAAGGACACTCTTTCCCTCCAAGACAGGAGGAGAAGACAAGAAACATCCTGAGGTTCCTGATGGGTGAGACGGAAACAAGGGCTCTGAGTGGCAGGGCGGGGCATGGTTGAAAAGAAGCACAGGCCAAAAGCTCTGCAGAGCGTCCATTTATGTCATAGCCCCCAGGGTCCGCCTGGGCCTGGGAGGCAGCTCATTGCAGACTCCACCCACAGGCCAAACTTCTCACAGTGGGGCCAAAGCATCAGACACCGGGGGGCTAGGGAGTCAGAGAAGCAACAGGAAAATGTGGTGCATTTTAGATCCACTAGTGGAGCCTATTAGATCCACTAGAAGATTTGAGGAAATTCTTTTTGATATTAGAAGTAAAGTGTAAAGTTCTCATGAATTTCAAAGGACAGAGCAGAAACTTCAAATAAAATGTGCCGTTTAGTGAATTGGGTTGTGCCCGCAGGCCCTCTGCCATGGGGTTACTGCTGGTGTGAAGTCTCTCTCTTTTCTAGATTTTAAGTCTATAGGAATGGAAGGGTTAATGAATAAGAGGCCACTGCAAATTCTTTGGCCTTTAGGAATATTGGCCAATTGAAGGGACTGTCTTGATTTCTGTCATAATTGTCCTGCCTGGAGCAGAGATCCAGAGTAATCCTGGCTGCCTTGGAGACAATGAATCTGTAGCTGTTACAAGTGGTTCTAGGAGATGGTGCGCAGCTGCACAGTGAGGGACTTGGAAGAGCCTCCCTGCTACGGAGCAGGCCCTGTGAGGTGCTAACACCCTTTCCCTAACTGTGATTTTCTGTTGCTATCGGTATGGCCTTTCGGCAGGTAGAAGACTACAGATCTCTCTTCCTTGGAAGTTAGGCGTGAACCAATGTCCTTTAAATCCAGACAATTCAAAAGGACTAGTAGGGCTTCCCTGGTGGCGCAGTGGTTGAGAGTCTGCCTGCCAATGCAGGGGACACGGGTTCGAGCCCTGGTCTGGGAAGATCCCACATGCCGCGGAGCAACTGGGCCCGTGCGCCACAACTACTGAGCCTGCGCGTCTGGAGCCTGTGCTCCGCAACAGGAGAGGCCACGATAGTGAGAGGCCCGCGCATCGTGATGAAGAGTGGCCCCCGCTTGCCGCAACTAGAGAAAGCCCTCGCACAGAAACGAAGACCCAACACAGCCAAAAATAAATAATAAATAAATTAAAAAAAAAAAAAAAAAGACTAGTAGCATGAAAGCCAAAGAACATCGAACTCCTATGATTTACAGCGTAAGGGAATTGTACAGGTTAGACACGATCCACTGCCAATGCTGGCCATTTGCAGAGAACAAGTCCAGCCTGTACCTTGCTGCAGAGCAACAAGAATCAGGGGTGACATCAACCTGAGGGTCTGGGGAGACTCTCACAAACAAAATCATTTGACACATACAGTGTCAGAATCAATAGGTACGAACAGTACAGTCAAACATTCTACCTTCAAGCTCTGCACACAGAACAATGCCAACTGCCACAGATGCAACTGAAGTTTACAACTGTTTGCTATAAAATTATACGTGAGAAGGCTCAGGGCGTGTGTGTGTTTAAATGTCACATCGACAATACATCATCATGGACACTTTTTTTTTCCCTACCTAAGAGAAACACAGAGTTGCTTGAGGTTGCTTCACTGGAGTCATTACAATGACCTTTAAAAGTTACTTATATGTAATTGGTCCTCGAGGGGAAGAAACATTTGTGATTTACTTGGTGTTTTGTTCTTCAAATGCCACGTAATAAACCCGCAGAATGAATGCTGCTGAGTTATCTGCCTGAAAAAGAGCTCAGCTGGGTCCTATTAGAATCAGACACAAGAATGTAAGAGGGGACCATTGGAACACACGGGCCTTCCATCTGCTAGATCAGTGGTTCTCAAAGCGAAATCCTCCCACCCGCAGTGGCACCATCACCTGGAAACTTGTTAGGACCTTCAGAATCCAGACTTACTGAATTAGAGACTCTAGGGGCAGGACTTGGCATTCTTTAACAAGCCTTTCGAATGATTCTAATACATGCTAGTGTCTGAGAAGCACTGGGAACCACTGAGTTAGATTCCAAAGTAGTATTTTCTTCACCAAGCAGCTCTTCCCTCAAGAAGCCAGCATCAGAGAGCACTGTCTCTGTAGTACAGGCAGACAGCTTGGATGGAAACTGGACCTCCTTTCTCTCTGGTTGATTTTTCCAATAAGGATTCGGAAAGTAAACTGGCTGGTGAGTAGGATGTTTTGGTCAATCTAATATTCTGATTAATAGACCACTGCCACACATAACCAAAGATTTTATCTAGTTTTATCTAGCACATAACAGTATTAAACCTTTTCCAGCTTTTGGATGAGTCAGAAAATGCTCCAGGACATTACAAGAGAGAAGAGTTCCTAATATGAGTAACTCTGCTGGCAAAACACCAACTGTTAATTAATAGAGACGCCCAATTGACTGAAGCCTTGATAAATCAGTTCATATTGTATTTCTCAACCAAAGACTCACATCATTTGTCACGTCACATTATCTGTCACATTCCTTTCCCTCCTTGGTCCCTCAGGCCACCTATTTTGTATAATGAATGAAGTCTACCTTCTCAGAGTCCGTCAAGCCATCAGTCATTCTCTGGCTCCAGGCAAACCTGGTCATCCCAGAATAAGTATTTGTGTACACTCTACTTTTCAACAGCCATACACATGGTCAGCATTCAGTCTTTGTTGATTCATTTTTTTTTTTTTTAAGATTTGATTTGATTTATTTTTGGCTGCGTTGGGTCTTCGTTGCTGTGCACGGTCTTTCTCTAGTTGCGGCGAGTGGGGGCTGCTCTTCCTTGCGGTGTGCGGGCTTCTCATTGCGGTGGCTTCTCTTGCTGCGGAGCACGGGCTCTAGGTGGGTGGGCTTCAGTACTGTGGCGTGTGGGCTCCGTAGCTGTGGCTCGCGGGCTCTAGAGCGCAGGCTCAGTAGTTGTGGCGCACAGGCTTACCTCTGGGAGCTCAAGAGCAGAGTAGGTCTCTCTCTTTCCCAAGGTGCAAGCTCTACACGTTGGTGATACACAGAGACACACTTTTTCTTGAATTACAGTTGGAGCAGAATAAACGTATAAGTATCCAGCGCTGTCATGCCTGGACCCATGTCCCTCTGGAGTTGGAGAGCAACATTTTAGCTTGCTTTTGCCTACAGATGTCACAGCCCTTCCTCAACTTTGCCAAAGCCTGCTCAGTTGTTCAGCTCCTACTTTAGCTGCAAGATGGGAATCATGAGACGGCAGAGAAAAACAAGGTTGGAACTATATTTTTCCTAGTCCATGAGAGGGGAGGAAGGGTGAGATGAGGCTGAGAGGGCTGGGGAATTAACTGAGAGACTCCATGTGAGACTTTGGGATGTGGAGGCATCTTGGCAATGCTTCTCTCTCGACGAGCTCTGAGGACACTAGTCTCCACTGTATTCTAGCTCAGGGAGAGAACTTTAAACAGTCTTGTCTAAATTGTCCTGGTCATTCTTTCTGGGGGTCACGTGCTTCTTTTATCTGAAGTAATGAAAGCAAGCGAGAATAAAGCCACCAGGGCTTATTAGTACTCTGGATTCTTAGACGGAAAGAAGAGTGGTGACAGAGAAAAGTGTGACAGGAACCTTTCCTCTCCTAGAACCCTTAGGACCCATGATAGCTTGAAAAGGAGGCTGGAACCAAATGGAATTGATGCACAGTCTCGTCATCTGTTGGTACTGTGCATCGATATTTTAAGAAAATATTGGTTCTGAATAGGATAGGTTCTGGTTAGAAATGGTTTACTATGATTTTTTTTGATCTGTTTTTCTTAATATTGATCAGACCCACGATGTGGTAATTTTTGCTTCATGTCGCATCAAATCATTGTAGTTCTTTCCAGCTGGAGTCCAAGCTTCATTCAAGGTTCCTACTGGAAGCTCCTCTGTTCTAATCCATTGCCCTTCAGCAGGATCACAATTCATCCATTCATGGGGACTCTCTCATCTACCCTCCAGAAGCAGTTTACCACCTGCCTTGGATTCCACTTCTAGGTTATCCTAGAAGAGGGGGTGGGAAAACTTTTCCTATAAAGGGGTCAGACAGTAAATATGTTAGCCATTGCAGGCCCGACAGTCTTTGCTGCCACTACTCATCTGTGTCACTGCAGTTGAAGGGGAGCAGAATGGGCCACCCCCAAATATGCCCCTTTGGCAGAGGGATTACTTTGAGCTGATTATTTTTAAGAAACTGCAGACCCAGGAGAGTGTCTGAAAACAGAGTTACTCTTTTGTAAGGAAAATCTGCATTTATAAAGAAAGTTTACCTTAGATACAAGTGCCTGTACCAGAAGAGAGCTCTTGCCCGAGATTACTTTTTCTTCTGAAAGACTCACGCGCATGGCAGGGCAAACTGTTTACCAAATCCTTCCTCTTCTCACTTTCCCATGAATTGCTACCCCCTTTGAAGCACCAGACTCCTAACCCTTTCCTTCGATCAGGATGGTGTATAAACCTCAATTGTTGGGCTGGCTTTTGAGTCTCATATCTTTGTGGGGCTCCCTTATGTACACATATGTACATAAGTAAAAGTTTGTTTTTCTCCTGTCATTCTGTCTTTTTTAGTAGGGGGGGTTCTCAGCCAAGAACGATGAAGGGTAGAGGGAAAATTATTTTTCCTCCCCTACACAGTGCTAAAGCAGCTGCAGACAACATGTAAATGAGTGGGTGTGACCATGTTCTAATAAAACACCATTTACAAAAATCAGCAGCGGGCCAGATTAGGCCTGTGGCCAGAGTTTGCCAACCACTGTTCTAGAACTCAGTGCCTCAACACTCCTGTCAAATTCTCTTTCTTGTAGAATTTCAGTTCCTTCTTGTGTTTTTCTCTGTTTTATTTTCCCCGAAGATGGAGAACACGTGGTCATCATCCTTGGAAACACGGCCTGTCTGTGGACTTGAAGAGTGTAACGAGGTTATCAGTGCAGCTGTGCCCCTGCCACTGACACTCTGGAGAGCAACTGTAAAGGGCAGTCACATCCCCAGGTGCAGAAAGAGAACGGAGACCAGGGAAGACAGGAGAACCTGAATGTTTAGGATGCAAGGGATTTAGAAATCAACTACACTGTCTCCTCATTTTACACAAGATGAAACCAAAGTCTAGCGATAACAAAGTACTTGCCTGTGCCCACTTTTCCAGCAAGATGGAGACATGCCACGTGGTCCCAGATCTGACCTCCCGGCCCCTCTCAGACCACATGAACCAGCAACAGTGCTGCAGGCTGCCGTCCCTGCCTGCGTGGCCTTCCCTCCCGCTGCTTTCTTCAAGCACATCAGTGATGACCTCTGTGGGATGATACTTACTAGACCTCTCCCTGGGGGTTTTGGTGTTGAAGACTGAGAGTGGGTTGTAGCGGTCAAGGGTGGGCTCCAGGAATGCCACTGGTATGGCAGCTGCCAGTGAGGCCAGGCATTCTCCAAGGGCAGGACGTTGCCTGGAAACAAAGAAGTCCATTTAGAAGTGGTGACACCCTCATGCTGGCCCCATGCATTGGTGGGCCACTTCCCCACAGATGGCTCCCCTGGACATCCTGGGCCCCAGGCTCAGCAAGGTTGCATGCTGTTCCCCCTCCCTCACCTTTCTCTGGACACTAACCAATGGTTTACAATGGTCTCACTCCCTGGTACCTAGTTCTTAAGCAACTAAGGTGATATAATACACTATGTAGCTTTGTTCTTCTCTCCCAGCATCTCTGAGAGCAAGTTTTGCTGGCATCCAGATTGAATCGGATCTTCCTGGTTCTCAAAACGTTTTGAAATCTTCTGTGTAATTTCTCTGTGTCTGTTCCCTGTGAATGGAGCTTGTGTCCACCAGTGGGAACAGTAGATAATGGGCCAAAAGCACCAATAAGACACAAAACTAAAAACCTGCTTTGCGAGAGAAACAACAGGTCCTAAAACCTATTGCTTGATTTAGACAAAAGAGCACTAACACCTATTACTTCTCTTTTTTTCCCACAAACATTTGTGTGCCTACCATGTATTAAGCTCTGGGTTTTAAGTCCTTCTGTGAAACAAGCAATCAGTCAAAAACAAAATGCTTGGGATTCCTAGTTCAGATTTGTATTGGATTGGCCAAAAACCCGAACGAACTTTTTGGCCAAGCCAAGCGTTCTCCGGCTGAGAGGGGTTGTGCTGCTTTCAGGATAACCAAGGCTGCAAGAATAAGTGATGGGAACCAGCCACCAGCTGGTCAAAGCAGAGCTAGTACTGAAATAGTGCTTCCCCCTCGCAGACCTGGGCTTAGCCTTGGAGTTGTACTTTCTAACCCCGCAGGTCCTTTCTGCTAGTGAGATGACACGGTGACAGTACTGGCTAGAAGGGCCCCATATGGGGGCTGACATCTGTTGCTTTCTGATGAGTGGGAGACCAGAGCCATCTGGTTTCCACCCATCAATATCTTTTCTCTGCCACTCACTGGCATTCAATCACAGACAGACTACATGCCCGCCTTGTGAGTTACACAAGTGATGTCAGTTCCCAAACAAGGGGAAAAATTTCTTCAAATAAACCAATAATGTGAGTCCTTTGTTAGACTGTGATACAAAGATAGCTAGTGGAAAATGCAGACAGTAGGTCGATAATGAAGAGTTGGAAGGGCTTACAGGGTTCAAGCTTACAGGGTTGTTTGCCTTCCTCTGTGACTGATCAACTCAAACTGAGCGTGGATACTGTGTATATGAAGCCCTCTAGCAGAAGCCTTGGGAGCGGAGGGTGTCAGGCTGCATCTTGGGGGATGTTACAGAACTGTCATGGAGAAAACCGCCAGCTAGAGAGGGCACACTTGGAGCCAAGAGCAAACTACCTACTACTGCAATTCTGTGGAAACAGGAAGGCATTCAGTTCTCAGGGTTCCCTTCAGCTCCCACCAAAACCCAAACCCAAGACCGCGTTAACTGCCCTTCACTATGACAACAGCCAACAATTCCAGCAGCACCAAGAAGCCAGAGTGTCAAAGCTGCAGGGTCTCTGGGTGGGATAACAAGCATTTACTATGGGGCAAGGCAGGGGGATGGCTAGGGAAGTCACTGTTTACTGAGGGGTGAGCGAGGTAGTCTTAACCTTGGCCTTTGGCTTCCAGGTGGTGAAATGAATGCAGGAAGGAAACATAGAACCCTGATGCAGTATGACAAAATAACATGTCTTTATGGTCTAATTATAAGGATTAAAATCAACCTGCAACACCATTATAGCACAGAGGAAGATACACATTTGAGCTGGATTAAAAATGTGATCTTGGGCTTCCCTGGTGGCGCAGTGGTTGGGAGTCTGCCTGCTAATGCAGGGGACACGGGTTCGAGCCCTGGTCTGGGAGGATCCCACATGCCACGGAGCAGCTGGGCCCGTGAGCCACAACTACTGAGCCTGCGCGTCTGGAGCCTGTGCCCCGCAACGGGAGGGGCCGCGATAGTGAAAGGCCCGCGCACCGCGATGAAGAGCGGTCCCCGCACCGCGATGAAGAGCGGCTCCCGCTTGCCGCAACTGGAGAAAGCCCTCGCGCGAACCGAAGACCAGCACAGCCAAAAATAAATAAATAAATAAATAAATAAATAAATAAATAAAGTAGCTATAAAATTAAAAAAAAAAAAAGTAGCTTAGATGGGGTAAAACTATGCTCATCTAATAAAATATAATTATTTAAAAAAAAAATGTGATCTTAACTGGTCCTGAAAAACTGACTTGACAGGACTATCTGGGGTAGAATCAGAATCTGCAGGGGGCTAGCCCGGGGGTACACAGAACTGTTCTGCTTGAGATGCCAGAGGAGTCTGCTGGACCAGAGAGAGGAAGGAGGGAGAGGGTGGGTGTGTGAGTCGGTAGAAAGCTGTGTATCCCTTGGAATTCCCACACAATCTTAGCCAAGTTAGCAAACTTATGAAAAATGAGATCTTTTCATTACTTTCAAAGACAATTAATATACATGGTTTTATTCCTTATCTTGTATCTTCTTCTTGGGCTCAGCTTTTAGGGGACCAGCTGACAGCTTATTTGGCCATGAAGTATTTGAGAAGATAACTTTCAAATTAGCCTCTAGCAAGCAAGAATGCCCTCAACCGCACAAGCCGTTCTCAGCTAACAGCACAGCCTTGTCCTTCCGTGGAAGGTCTGACTGTTAATTCGCCCAGGTCTGCTCTGGAGACAGAGCAGCAGCCCCCCTGGGCCCTGTGTGTGCTGCCCGGCTCCATCTGGAGGCTGCATCAGTGGTGGAGGGAGGGAACAGGGGAGGCAGTGGGGCTGTGCAGGCTTCCTCTCCCGGAAGCTTTGCAAAGCTGCTTCACCTCTGAGCAGGCCCCGGCCAGGCCTGTTCTCCCACCTCCCCTTCTCTCCACCTCTTCTTCCCCCATCCCCTCCCTTCTTTGCTACGCTCACGGTGGTGGTGGAGAGGCATGAGAAGAGGCCAACACCCTCAGGGACAACTGAGCAGAGTGAGGGCCTGTACGCATCAAACATGAGGACACACAGGGGCTGATTTTCAGTCAACAGTCTCGCCATTTTAACCAACCCCATTTCCTCTCATTAGTCTTGCCTTTTGAGGAGGAAGAGGAAATAAAGAGGTAAATTACGAACGGAAAGAAATACCATAGAGAGAGCTTTGAGTAAGAAAAAAATCTGGGTGAAAATCAGGGAGGACCAGGGGTAATATGAATATTACCAGGGGTAATATGAATATGGGTAGTTGGCCCAGGGAGGGGAACCTTGGAAACAGCTGGTCCTGGGTTGTCCTGGTACTAAACCCATTATTCCTTCCTTTCTCTTTCTCTCACCAAAATTAAAAGTTGTGATCTCCTGCCAGTGGACTTATAGGAAGTTCATCTGATAAAAGGCAATCCTTGGAGCAAAAGACAGTTCTCTAGTGCTCTTCTGATTCCCTGACTCAAGGGAGAGGGTCAAGCATAATATTAGTTACTGACAAACTGAGTCTCTACAAGCCCACCACACTGGCATTTTCTAGTCTGGAGCACACAATGATGTTAATTAGTTGTGAGGGAGAAACAACAGTTCTCCTGGCCTCGCTGTTAGAAGTTCTGTAAAAGTAAAGCCCAGAAGTCTGCCAATTAATGTTCCTGGCTGTGAAATACCAGAGTGAATGACCTTGGTCTCCAGGTCCAAGGGGGACTAAGCCTGGCAAAGGCCTGCTGTTAAAATGCTTCTCTGATCATTAGTGCCCCCCACCCCAGGGGGCAGTGTGGGTGTAGACCAAGCAGAGCAAGGGCTACAGAAACAGTTCCATGGCAACTAAAGGATCTACTGGAAGAGTTTATCAGTGGATAGAGAAACTCACTCTCCCCCTACACACCCACCCCCTGCCTTAGTTCTTATTGCCTAGAACAGTATTTTTCATATAACAGTACTTGGTCAATGCTGACAGACTGAAAACGGTTCAATTTATTTTTTTTAGCTGAAGTATAGTTGATTTACAATGTATCAGGTGTGAAGCAAAGTGATTTGGGGGGTGTGTGTGTGTGTGTGTATATTCTTTTTCAGATTTTTTTCCACTATAGGTTATTACAAGTTATTGAATATAGTTCCCTGTGCTCTACAGTAGGTCCTTGTTGTTTATCTATGTTATATACAGTAGTGTGTATCTGTTAATCCCAAATTCCTAATTTATCCCTCCCTTCCTGCTTTTCACTTTGGTTCAGTTTGTATTTCAGTTCTTGTTACCTCCTAAGTTGATCTCTCAGTTTTATTTCCATGGACTCGGACCTTGCTTCTCAACTGCCTATCATCCGGGACACAGGCAGAGACAAAGTCATCATGGTAATAATAATTATGCCTGCACATATCTGGTGCTTTGCAATTTTGAAAGTTCCTTCATGTAAATTCCACAGGATGCTAAGGAGAGGAGGCAACACGTAGCACAGGGGCGGAAAGTGGAGGCACAGCAAGGTTCTAGAGAGAAATACTAGTCATCTCAGTGGTTTAGGGAAAGCAATGTTTGATCAGAACAAAACTGGTCAAAGGGGGCAAAGCAGGAGGGAAGATATAAACATTTCTAAAGTGTGAAGGCAAAAACAAAGTTTTAATTTGAAATAAAATGGAGAGTCAATGCTTAATGCAGTTAATTACAAAACTTAGTTTTCTTGATGCACCCCCCATCAAATGCTCTACCAATTAATCAAAGTATATCCAGATTAAAGAATGTTAAGTATTCTCCATGTTTAAATACACTAAAGCCTTTACCCTACCCTGAAATTTTGTATCTGAAAACTTAACTTGTCAGTGGCCATCTCAGTATTGCCTCAATTAGAAAATATCCCCAAAAGAGGTCTCTACTCTGTTTCAATGACTTTTTCCTTCTCACACTCAACCCTATCACTGAGGTGTCTGGATCTTTTCTATCCACAATGTACTCAAGCTATATTGAGTGGTTCCTTTGCAACCCTACAGACATTCATTAGCCAAAGAAACTTCAGTAAAAGGTGGTAGAGAAATGGTGGGTTTCGTTATATTGGGTTGGTCAAAAAGTTCATTTGGGTTTTTCCGTAACATCTTACAGAAAAACCGGAACAAACTTTTTGGCCAAGCCAATACTTTCCTCCCTAAAACCCACAAGAGCTGGGGGAAAATTTGGGAAGAAATTTAGATCTATGCTAAAATTAGAAAATGTGTGATAATTTCACACTGCAAAGTATGGACCAAATCAAGTGAAGATGCTGAAACTGAAACATTCTTTCAAGACCTAGAGCAGAGTGTAGAGATCATTGGAAGTAAATATGGGGATTTTGAGGAGCCCAGGAAATGAGTTTTGCTTGAAACAATGAGGATTAAGGGTGTGAGCAGGCCCTGGGAGACCTGCTGGACGTGTGTGGGACCCAGGTTCCATCCTGCAGAGTGGCAGGCAGGACCAGAGTAGGAAGGAGTGTGCATGCCATCTGCCATAACTATTGACCTGGACGCCTGGCCTGGAGAACCAGTGGAGGTGAGGTAGAGTGAAAGAGTGAGAAGTAACCTGTTTTGTAGCTGCTGCCTCAACTCCTCTAAAGCAGAGAAGAAACATATATTAAATCACTAAGCAAAAGGCCTATTCTATAGGATGCACCAAGAATTTCACCAACCTCTTATCTGCATCAGCTGTTTACTTTGGTTGAGGAAGGACACCAAAGGATAAGGGTGGATGACTCCTAGGGCTAAAGGCACTGCTGATACAGTGAGAAAGAGTTAGTTCTCAGTCAGCTTCTAGGTTCTGAAGCTGCCTGATATTTCAGCCCTGTCCACTCTCCTCCACTGAACACACATACACGCACACGCATACATGCATCGTACATGCACACGTACTCCTTTCCCTTCTTGAGAACTAGAAACGTACCTAAGGACCAAGAAATAGATGAGAAACAGAGTTCAGAGGAAGGGTTATCCAGGAAAAAACCAGAAAACTTCTCTCTACCCTCACAGAATATAAGAAGAAGTATTAACACGGAGATAGTTTCAGAAAAGAACAATTAGCTAAAAGTTACTGAAGAGAAAATGAGAGATGTGGGAGGTTAAAGAAAAAGCCAATAAATACACGTAATTTCGCTCTCTGAACAACAGCTAAGACAAAAAACCCGACAACAATATAATAAAACGAAAGACTCGTTAAATAAACGAGGACCTAAAGACGGAGGGGGGGCGTATTAAGTTCTGAGAAGAAGTGCAGGGGCTGATACAGAAAGGACAACCCTGGGACACGGTAGTAGTGAAGTGAATGAGCTTCAGGACCAAAGAAAGAACCCAGTGAGCAGCAGCTTCTCCCCTCCCACGGCAAAGTCGCGTGTATGGGGAACAAATCACCGGATCCAAGGAACACACACTGTCAGAGCACAAAGAAGCAAAGGCTATATATACACTTCCGAGGAAGGAGAATTATGACCCAAGGATTTTATACCACGGAAACTGTTCACATATAAAGTCAAAGGATGATAGTCCAAAATATGCAAAGACTCAAAGAGTAGGGCTCTTACAGAAGCAACTACATATGACGAATCTGGCCAACCAAGAGATGAATCAAAATAAGAGTTTTGGAATGGGAAAGTCACAGTCCAAAAGGATTGGCTACACACTGAATCATTTAAATTCAAACCAAGGTAAACAACTCAAGGAACATTAGTTCTAGAATATTCCAAAATAACGTGTACGTGTTATAAGGAATTACATAGCAAAAAAGGAAAGGTAGAAAGGATAGGAAGTAGCTAGAAATGTAAATGTACTGAACTTGCTCATCTTTTTTAAAGTAGAGAATTAATGATGCTTTTATCTAAATGATAAATTAAAAATACGAGTTGTATGATAAAGAAATTCAGTTTTGAGCTTCATCCAACAAGTCAAAGTTGCAAAGCAATATTATGATCCAACATGTGTAAAAACGTACACATGTAGAAAACACCTGGAATGGTATACACCAAACTGTTACTAGGTGGGGTGGTCTGGGGTGACGAAAACAGCAGACTTTTAACTTTACATATGTCTGTACTGTTTGATTTTTTTTGAATAAGTATGTCTTACTTTCACAATACAAGAGAAAATAAACAAATAAAAGTCATTAATGGTGGCAGCATCACAACTCGAGGATTTTAAATCTTTATTTCCTTAGTTGCTTCATTAACTAATGGAGAGACAATAGGGGCATATTTGATCTCTTCTTCGAGCCTGGCTTTCTACCTGTGTGGAGTATAAAACACAGGCACCAATATTCACAGTGTTGTGAGTATATGAATAAAATATAAAAAGTCATATGGTCTGGTCTGACATTTCAGAGTTGACCTTTCTTTGAATTTTTTTCTTTTTTAAAAAGAGAATAATGCATAAGCTTTTCAAAAAATTGTATAAAGAAACACATACACATATAGATGTATGTATATACGCATATAGAAACTGACAGAATAAGAAAAGACATTGAGAAAATATTCACAAATGCTTAATGAAAGCAAAGATACCTTCCCTAAGTGAAATTCTGTATTAAACAGAAAAAATTTTATTAATTTTCTTGTTGATTTGGTATAAAATATGGTTATGACTTCTGTCTGCCCAGTTCCTACTAAAGGATAGAACTATTTATCTATATTTCATGTAAAACAATAAGGAAAGCTACATAACTCTAAGGAATTAAAATCATAATCAAAATAAATTAGTCATTAGTTCTCCAGTCGATGTCTTGAACTCTAGAAGCTATTTAAAAGCAGTAATTATGAAGACATAGACATTTCTTCAACATTATTTGATTATTAGCCCATGATTTCAAGTCATCAGTTCTTGAGCTCTTGAAGGAGCCCAAGTCTTGTCTTTGCTTTATTGAGAAATTGCAATTAGAATTTATGTAAGTTTCAATGTGAAATAGGGATTTACCGTTGGTTTGTTTGCAAATCATAAACTGAGGAGGCCCATGGAGCATGGATGCCAAGGGGATGTTTACATTAAATAATTTTAAGCACAGATCAAATTCCTTCAGTATCGTTGACTGAAAAGGCAGAAAAGGGAAAGAAAGTCTTCCAAGGATAAGACTAAGTCTAGGGTTTGGCTAACACTGTGTTTATCTTCCTGATCTTCCCCGTGGATTTAAACAGAACCACACAACACACGGCATTTGATGGTGAAAAGCAGGCAGTCACCAAAGGCCTCCATCGCTCCAGGCAGAGTAGTGAGTAGAGCAGGAACCTAAGCACCTCAGCAAATCAGCCTGTTCAGACTCAAGACCATTGAATAGCATTTCTGCTTCCAAAGCGTGGACTTGTCTAAAACTATAGCTAATGTGACAGCCGAGAATGGTAAAGGTCCCGGGCTGTATCACACAGAAACTCATTAAACACTAAAGCAACTGCCTCACATCCCTTGAGCTTCTCAGCAAGCTTTAACCACAGGAACTCTGGAGGCTACTTGGAAACTGTGATTGTGAAAAAAGAGACATTCCTTCGACATCCTTTTGGCCACCAGCACATGATTTAGCTTGGCTATATTGCTCTTCCAGCCACATACATTCTCCAGCGACTGCCAGGGAAGTCATACATCTCAGAAGCCTCGTTAACACATCTTATACTGCCGTAAACATTTCATACCCTAGGCTCCAAATCGCCAAGCCATTTCAGTGAGCATTTTGCTTTTGCTGGATTGAAAAGATGCTATTGTTGTTAAATGTTTAAACACTTACGAAACACATTCAGCCTGAATGTGTTAGCTTCTTTTGTTCGCTAATTACCTTTCAACATAGATGTTCTTTCCTGTCCCAAGGGAGTAGAGGCTGCACAGTATATGGTAGCATGAAATCTGCACGTCACCCACTGAAAAGACCAAACAAGAGCTGTCATTCCTGTTCATCAATCCCAGTGGCCCACCTCCTGCACACAGGAAGGGTCTGCAAACAGAAAACACGTGTTGGCATCACCTAAGAGCCAAAGAGCTCTCTTCCTCTCTTTTTAACAAACATAGCCCCTCTCTACTCAAATGCCAGATACTGAACTGGGAGAGGAAACACCAACAGAAAAACACCCTCCATTGAGCTATCCCAATTCCTTTGTAGGACTCCTGATACAGATCACATTGCTTCTCAGGGAAAGGAATCATTTGACCAATGAGTCCTTCCATATGGGTATTTTTTTCCCCCTCCAATAGAGGGAGACACTGTAATCAAATTTTATCCAGAGCACTGTTTCCTTCTTTTGAAAGGAAGAATGCAAGAAATCAAAGAAGTTTGAATGAGCTTTTTGTTCCTTTCTTAGGGAGATATGTACAATGTCCCTACCTCTGCAGAGACAGAGCAAAATTCCTCACGTCCACCTGTTCCAAGTTCTCTGATGGATGTTTTTCAAAAGGTAATTCAATTGTATCGTGATTTTGCCATGTTTCCCAAGGGAAGGGCATGTGTCGCTTAGGAACTTAATGGGCAGGCTACATGCCTCTATTAATGTATGGAACTCACAATAAGGCTGAAACCAATTTAACATAAAGAGAACTAATTTAATTTTTTATTTTTCAACAAGGAAGTGCATTGTGTCCATGACACAGAATAGTGAGTTTGAATGTCCCCCTACCTCTCCCCCTAACCCCATGGAAATAAGTGATTTTCATTGTTGAAGGCTATGGAAGACACAGCCTTGTCTACTGACAACTGGTTAAACTAATTAAATCATGTGCCACCATTTAAAGTGTGAAACTGAAGCTTGGTGGCAGTAAAAGAGGGCTGAACATGGTACTAAATGCAAACTAAAAGAAAAGCAACCAACTACAGTCTTCTTCTGGAGGCTTAGACAATGAAATGTTAGCAGCTTCTCTTTGCTCCTGGTATCCAATGAATAAATTAAAGCGTCTTTACAGGAAAATTGGTGTCTGGGAGCAACCTATATCTCTTGCTGGATTTCTCAGATAACCTTTTCAAATTAAGTGAGAACACAATGGCTGAGAGCTAAACCAGTGGGTGGAAAACTCTGGTCCTGAAAAACAGTGGGAAAAGATGAAATATTATATACTCAAATTTGGGGATTTCTTCCCCTCCAAGAGTCTGTTACTTCATTTTTAAATCTAAGAAGGAAAAAGTGTGGAAGAGTTATCTCTACTCTGTCCTCAAGGTCAGCCTAAGGGAATGAGCCACACACTTGCTGTTGATCTGTGGCCAGATGCACATGAATCCATGACAGACAGCAGGCTGACTCACAGAGTAAATCCACGCCGAACTGATGCTGAGACACATGCTCAAAGATGGACGTCAGGATGGGGAGCAGAGCCACCGTGGTGTAGTTAATATTCTGAGAAACGCCTTTAATCTGCGTTCTGGAATGGGTAAACTTGCCGAGCTTCAGGTTTTCTGAAGTCTTCTCTAAGTCTTCGGCTGCATTTTCAAAGAATGCTCGTAACCCGGCCTTCACCAGCTCTGAGCCTGACTTCATGACTGTCCTGTAAGCAAACAATGTTGAAAACCAGAAGCATAATCTGAACTTTTTGCCAACCCCCTTCTTGAGACTGGTGACTTGCAGTGCAACCTGGGCAGACATTTGACAGCCCACTCACCTGGAAGACACCGAGTCAGGAGAAATGGAGAGAGTGGTTATTAGCATCCAAAAAGAAACTGGGATCCACAAACCCAAAGGTCGGGTGGTGGGGGGGGTGGGCAGCAACTGGAAGGCATGCTTGATTTGAGGGAATGACTGCTCAACTCTTAGGAAATGGCAGGACGACTTAGAAAGAAACTGATGTTGGTCACCTGCTATCTATATAATATTGCAGCTGGCTACATTCTTCTGGAAATATCTAATTTAAAGGAGGGAGAGGGGAGCTTTTCTTGCAGCTCCACATGGGCTCAGCAACTTTCATAAGGACTAGTTAGAAATATTAGCTCTCCTGTGATGTATGACCTCTTAGAGAGAGAGAACAGAGAATTAAATCAACTGAAGCTTAGATTTCTACCAGTTTTCAGGGATGTCCTAGCTTGGAGAAGGGGAGTGGAGAAGAGCCAGCCCCTTTTAAAACAGATAGCTTAATCAGACCACTGAAAAAAACATGTGGGAATGGAGATTAGCTATGGGTGCCCGGGGCTTTCCCTTAAAACTATTTTATAAAACTTAGAACTGGAACAAAGCCTACAAGTCATCTATTATTTTCCATGTTTCTACATCTTATTCACAAGATTATGACAGGCTTGCTATAAGGACAGATGCTTTTTATCTACAGCATTTTCATGATAATCATCCAGCCAATCAGAAAAATAAAAACAAGGAAATAAAGTCAGTGAGGCTTGCTGTAAGTATTTATGAACCATCCTCCTCAGGTTTTCTCAGGAATGACTATTAAAAAAAAAAAAATGCAGGTCGGTACGTTTAAGAAAGAGGACTCTCTCTTAAGGCATTTTGCACGCTTTTGGGAATAAAGATTCCTCGTCCCAATTGCATTCCTGGGATGCTTTGGTCTGGGCCTGAAAATGTTGTGCTGTCTTAACATCTCCACAACATGTTTGTTTCTCTCTGACACTTGAAAATCCCCTTTAACTACCCTTAACTTTTTTTAAAAAAAACATTCTTAGTTTGTAGAGGATTTTCATCATCTGGCCACTCTTTTAGGTTGGTGCCTCTCTTCTGCGTTGGGTTTTCGGATGTGTGTTCTCCTCTCAACTTTGACAAGGGCCCTGCTTAATGAGTGTGCTAAAGAAAACTCCCTGTCAGTTATTTGCACTGCTTCTCTTTTTTATCTCATCAAATAATTTATGTTTATACTACCAGAATATACACACACACACACACACATACACATATATGTATGTATGTGAAAGAAAAGGAAGACTTCCTTTCTTGTTCAGCCATCTTTCCTATCAGACCCTCAGGTCATGGGCTCGAATCTATCTTTTGTCTTTGATCTTCTGGTAATCACATCCCTTCCTTGGCCATTTTGAATTCAGAGTGCTATGGGTCCCCTCTCCCAGGATTCTTATGGCATTGCCACCCATCAGGCAGCTCTTCCTTTTTCCTTTTTTGTGGAGAATTAGATACGAAGTGGTACTTTGCCACGTTACATATTTTATCTTCTGAAAGACGAACTTCTCAGTAAGAGAAGACAAGAATTGATCAAATGCTCAGCTTTCGGGATCTACCATGACAGTGGCTCTCCATCATGTGAGCTGAGAAACAGAGTGTGCTAATGTCATGGTGGGATCCATCTTTCCCCCATCTTCCCTTTTCTCCCCAGCTCCTGCATAACGGTGACACATCTCCTCTTCAGTACAATAAGAAGCAAGGAGAGAGGGTCACAGAGGGAGTCCTGAGAAACTACTGGAGAATTCTGGGCACACTTACCTTGTGTCAAGTGTCTGAGCTAAGATGTGAAGACAGCTCACCATTGTAGTAGCATCGTTCCCTAAAATCAGAAATATCCCCTGTGACTCCCCAAAGCATTCAGCCTGGCATTTAAACACAATCTTCTCAATACGCATAAACAGCCCAGCTTTATTAACCACCAACACACAAAGCGCCAGGCCTCCGTTCGGGGTCAAAGCATTTATCTCTGGCCTGACACATCGCTTTATGATGGAAGTTAGAGGCAGGGCTTAAAGCATTCATTAAAGATTCATTCATAAATCTGAGCTGTTCAAGGGGGAGAGAGGGGTTTATCATACTTCAGGCCAACTTTCTATGGCAAATTTAGGTGACACCTTAGTCCTCAGGCTCAGCTTGTCTGCAGGAGCCACAGATGAAGGCAAAACACAAGTTCAGGATAATTACAGAGGGTGAAGCCTTTAGCAATACTTCTCTTACCGAAGAGGGAAATCCTATGTCGAACAAGAGCAGCGAGTTTGCAGAACAGGCTGAAGCAGAAAAGAATGAAAGTCAGAAAGGGACAGAGATTCAAGGGAGACTCATTTGTACCCCACCCCTTGGCCCCTGTGCAGTAAAACAAAGTGCCTAGTACAGCACCCCGGGAAGATGCACTGTGTTCCCCTCAAAGAATCCTCTGGACCACACTAGGACAACATGTGGTTCCCACTGTCTTGTTGGAGAATCACGAGGGGTACCTTGCAGGCAGAAAACAATCCTTCTGCAACAAGTACTATGTTTTGCAATGACCCACCTGTTGCAAACCACCTCTTGCCAGAGCGTACTATATGTTGAAAGGTTCATTTGTATAACATTCATGGATAAACGAGGATTCTGGAAGGAAGCATGAGTTTTCCATTACTGCAGTAGATTGCAAGCCCTTTTTGTAGCCTTCACTCTGGGGAACAGGGTGTGAGGCCTTAGTTGGAGGTGGGCAAGATGGTGGGATTGGAAGAAAGTTAAAGGTTCAGGTATGGGCAATACTGTGCTGAACCAGCAACATTTCAAGAAATGGCTTTTCTCTGACATCTCCATTAGCCTATAGGCCTGACTGGGTTGCTGTCCTATCTGTGTCTTTGAAGCTAGGAAATCCCATCTGCCACGCTTTTGTGTTTTTTGACCCTATTCCATGCTTTCACCCATACTGTCTACCATGGAACCCCTTGGAGTCCAGTTGTGTCTTACTGTTTTACTTTCCACAGTGCCTAATAGAGGGCTTTGTGCAGTTAGCAAAGAGCCCGTAGATGTTTCTGAACACGCTCCTGAGAGCCCCTGTCTAGGGGCACTATGGCCATCATTTGACCTGCATTGCTGAAGTTCTTGGGAGGAGATTCCTTAGAACGCTGACATTACGTGACATTGGCACAGCTAGGTAAGAACTTAGCAATCCCTTCAGAAAGCTGTCCTTCCTGGTGGAACAGAAAGAGGGGAAGTAAAATAAAATCACCTGGTACAGGCCATGGGATGCCAAGGTGAGACCTAGCTGAAGTCCTTCCCAAGATCTTCTTAGAAGTCATGGGCGTCTTGCCCCACACAGGGCAAAAGTCTTTAGGAGACAGCTCAAATAGAGAAGAAATCCATCCAGGTGTTGGTGGGGATGAACACTTATTCACCTCTAAATGGTTTTCAATGAATACACTGACCCTTTCTGGGCTATCTACTGGACACCACAGCCAAAGTCTCTCCTGGTTAGTCATTTGTTTTTGCAGTGGAAAAAAGTTGGAAACACTGGCCTAGAGCTTAAGAGAGCTCAGAATAAGTTAACAGAAATTTGGCAGCCAGCGAGTGTGAAATTAAATATGAACTGCTGCTTCTTTTCTCTTCCCCGGATGTTTGTTTTTTTTTTTTCAGAGTTATGCATCTGACGAAAACTCATGGAGTTGGCGGAGATCCTGGAGGAATATGAGTTTCTGTGGCTCTGCCAGGACTCGCTGGGCTGTCGTGGTGAATTCACCTCATCCCGCTCTGCGTTTTAGCTTTCTCGTCTGTAGTCAGCGACTAATCACATGACCCTTTTAGTCTGTAGAATTAGGGGCTGATAAACTCAGTTATTTCTGGCAAAATGCTTCAAAATGAACCCACTCTGTATAAATACAAAATAACATTTTTCTAACTAAAGCAGATCCTTGGGTTGTTTGATCCTAATATAAACGTGGCTCCCCTTGCTGTCAGAAGTGCTTTCTCAGGCATGTCAAGGCCGGGGTCTGAAATTTCCAAAGGCCCTTTTTTGTTGCCTGTGGGACCCACGATTCAAGCAGAAGCACTGTCCTTCACCCAGAGTTATGAGGGGGCAGAGTCCCCAGGCACCTCTCTCTCATCTCAGAATCTGAAGGCGATAAATTAAAGAGATCCCAGGGGAGAGATTCCGGAAAGCACTGGTAAATTGCATCAGATGCAGAAGAGGTGGGGTATGGGTGAAGGCTGGGAACAAAAGGGGTCTGGAAATGTGAGCATGTTCAGTGCCGATACGGCCACTTCTATGGGAGGGCAGCGGGCACACTGATGGATCGGAAAGCTATTTGCAAGGCTGATCAATGAGCTCCAGCTTGTATTCCAGCTGTGACAAGTGGTGCCTGGCTGAACAAATGTTACATTTCCATGAATTAATACCCTAAGAAAAATAGATGAAGAGAACAGACACACCTGCCCTCTGTTGGCTTATCTGAGTATCTCACTTGGCTCCTCATTTCCTTAACTTCTTAACAAAAAACACTGGTGTGTCATGAAAATATCTAGGAAATCTTGGGTCAGTAACTGATTCTAAGTGTATCTCATTTTGACATCATGCATTCCTCCCTGCTTAACAAATATTAATATAAGAAGTAATTAGAGTGTAGAGAAAATGGCACTCGATCTGGATAGAGAGTGCTAGGCTTTCATTCTTGCCCTAACTTACTACCTGGGTCACTTTAGGCACTGGAGTGAACCTGCCAAAACCTCAGTTTCCTCATCTGCAAAATGGAGATCATAACACACAGGTGGTTCTTGGAATTTAAAGCATTGTGGCGTTTCACAATGATATTTCCACAAGTGGGCAATAACTTGTGCATATGAAAAACTGAGCTCACTGCTGAGTCATGCTGTGCTTGATAAATGTTAGCTAAATCCTAAGGTTGAATATCCTCCCAAAGATGGTGATATTCAATGGCTGGGCCTTTATAAAATATAAAGTGCATTGTTCACCATCAGTGGATGCCAGGGAAAGGGTCGATAGACTGGCTTTATTGCAGTCCTTAACTCTTTGCCATTTAGAAGTCTAATCCATCCCTTGTCATTCGTAAATCAAATACACAGAACCTGAGGCATAGTGGTATCCACTTGTAGCCTGATCATGAAGCACCCGCTTTGTTCTCAGCTCTGCTGAGGCATCCACGTGTCACGCCTAGTGGAATAAGAAGGGAAGCTGGTGCTTCTGATGAAAATTTGCTTCCTGTTAGGAATTTAAATTGAATCATGTCACTCTAGATTTCAAATCTCAGATCATCCACACCAGGACTTGTAAGATCTGATTCCTTAAAAAAAATTTAAGCGGGCTTCCCTGGTGGCGCAGTGGTTGAGAATCTGCCTGCCAATGCAGGGGACACGGGTTCGAGCCCTGGTCTGGGAAGATCCCACATGCCGCGGAGCAACTGGGCCCGTGAGCCACAACTACTGAACCTGCGCGTCTGGAGCCTGTGCTCCGCAACAAGAGAGGCCGTGATAGTGAGAGGCCCGCGCACCGCGATGAAGAGTGGCCCCCGCTCGCCGCAACTAGAGAAAGCCCTCGCACGGAAACGAAGACCCAACACAGCCATAAATAAATAAATAAATTTAAAAAAAAAATTTAAGCTTAAAAAGCCTGAGAAGAATGAGATTGAAAACAGTATTAATCCGTTTCTTCTCAAGGTTGTGTGTTTGCTTTTCCCAAGCTTCAGAATTACCTTCTCCTTTTTCTAAATGTTATTTCAGGATAGAAGCTGACCTGAGTAATATAAGTTTCCCCCAAGTCCTACTGATACCCCCAAACAGTGCACCTCTCTTGGTTGCCAAAATAATATACAGATAAGTGTGAATAAAGTCACTTTCAAAACCAGATGATAACCAAAACCTCTGAGCTACCAATCATCAGGCCACAGTTCATTTCTCCAAAAGATTCACCACTGAAGCCCCAGGAGTCTGGGGTTTTACATAAATCACATCAGCACTGTGACCTTCTCTTCTGTAGACTCACCTGGCCACCATTTCTTTCTCCTTATGAGAGGCGTACCCGCTGCTGCTAAGGGGCTTCAGAGGGGACGAGAGGAAGTAGAGGCGGTGATTGGTAAAGTACTGGTCAACCAGTGGGAGGAGAACCTGAAAGATCCACCAGAGATGAACTTCTAGGAGGCTGGCCAAAGCCCTTCCTCTGGTTCCTTTGAAAAAGTTCATTCTTAATGAGCAAAAAGACTCTGAACACAAAAAGACTCTGGTCCTGGAATTTCTAGGAAACTCTACCCTGTGAATCCCAGTTTCCAAAACATTTTTTTTTCTTCTATGCCTGTAACCAGAGGCCTTAGAAATACGTGAAGGGATAGTGCAGGACACTGACTAAGGGCCCAAAGAAATGCACATCCTGAATCAACATTTTCAGCGGCGTCCTGTAGGACACCTGCACTCAGATGTGGCTTCTTGGGCATGGCATCCAACAGAATATTTGAGGCATGGCCCAGCACTACTGGACTTGACCATCCTGTCTCTGCTTCTCAGAGCATGGCTACCCCAAAGTCTCACTTGTATTTAGTCCTCTGAGTAGGGTCATGTGGCTGAGACAGCTCACTGGCACCCAAATTCGTTCTTCCCTTCTTTCCCTTAGCAGTAGAAATCCCCGTGTTTTAGCTGGGCATGGCGTCACCCAGTCAAAGCACGCATTATACACCTCCCTTGCAGCTAGCTGAGGCTGAAATGATTAAGTTCTAGCCACTTAATAAAACAACTTTTATTAAACTTTAGAACTTTAATAAAACAACAGCTTGCCCTTCCCTCTCCTTCCCCCCTTTCTCACAGATGTGGTACAGGTGAGTCTGGACCTCTGTCAGGGACCACATCTTAGGAGATGAGAGAGCATCGAGAGAGGAAGAACCCGAGTCCCTGGGTGATGGCGTGGAGCAGAGCAGGCTGCTTACCTCCTCGGACCACCCACCTGCCTCAGGACCTTTCCACAACAGAGAAGCACATGTCCACCTCATCAAAGTCATTATTGGATCTGCGTAACTTGTACCCTAAATGGTACAGATCCCAAGAAGAAGGTAAACCGGTTAAATGCAGAGAGTCACTTACTTTGGCAAAGAATTTGATCTCCTGGTCATGGGGAGACTTTTCAGTTTTCCCACTGCTGACAATGGCTTCTACAAAGACAAAAGTGACACAAAGTTGGCCAGAGCTAAAGAAAACAAAAACAAAAAGAGTCACGGCATTAAAGAAACAGAGCAGCTTTTCGTCATGAAAGGGCCATTTGATTTTACAAAATATCTAATATTTTACAAAGTACTTTATAATTGTGAGGGTTGGTTATTTCTTGTGGCAATTGTCTAGGCTTTCACTACTCTTTTCTCTACTCTATTGATAAGAAGGCAGCTTCAGAGAGGTTGAGTCATATGCTCACAGGCATAAAGCAAAACGATGGAAAACTTAGAAGAGGGTGAGTTATGTGAAAAATGGCAAGTGATTCAATCAAACCCAGAAGGCAAACCAAAGACAAAACTGATTTTTTTTAAGTGTGTGTGGGGGGGAAATCTCAGCCCCTGTGCCCTTCCCTAAACCATATGTTTAAAAGAATCATGAACAGCTACAGTATGAAAGCATTGCTCTTTGTAAAAGGAATATCTAAATCTTTTTGATATTATGAGAAGCACACATTTTTTCTGATATTTCACAATGATACTTACCCAAATGGGCAATAAACTCTTGAGCAGAGTCAACATATTTCAGGATCTTCTTCAAAAACTTATAGGCAAACCTCTTTTCCATGGAGGAGGCATCCAGCTCCATATCCTTGATACCTCTAGATTGGAAATGGGTAAACCCCAGGGAGTAACAGAGGTAACAATGTGACTTTGGTGCACAAGCAATTTTCTCCACGTCAACTCTGCTTTCCAAATGTTGATGGCTATTCTGGCGTAGTGACCTGACTCATCATTTGACTCATTTCCCCTTGCACTTGAAACCTGCCTCTGTGAGCATGCAACACCTGAGCTACAATAATTGCTGAAAAGAGTTTTCAGAAAGATCTTTGTCATTCATTCAACAAATACTGAGCTGGGGATAAATCAGAGATGCAAACAAGCATCCCTGCGCTCATGGAACTTATGTGCTTGCTATAAACAGGTACAAACGCTACATAAAACGAAATATAAATTATCTGGGGACTTCCTTGGTGGTGCAGTGGTTAAGAATCTGCCTGCCAATGCAGGGGAAACAGGTTCAAGCCCTGGTCCGGGAAGATCCCACATGCCGCGGGGCAACTAAGCCCACGAGCCACAACTACTGAAGACCGCGCGCCTAGAGCCCGTGCTCCGCGACAAGAGAAGCCATGGCAATGAGAAGCCTGCGCACCGCAACGAAGAGTAGCCCCTGCTCGCCACAACTAGAGAAAGCCTGCATGCAGCAACGAAGACTCAACGCAGCCAAAAATAAAATAAATAAAATAAATACATTTTAAAAAATTATCTGGAATGCTGTAAGTTAATAAGTTTTGTGGAAAAAAGAAAAACTAAAGCAAGATGAAAGGGCCCAAGAGTGCCTGAAGTGGGGTTGAGTAGACTGTCGTGTTAAATCAGTGCTGGGCTTATTGGAAGGATGACACTGGAGTATAGGCTTGAAGGAGGTGAGGCATAGAGACATCAAGGGAGAGAGCTTTCCAGGCATAGGGAGCGGGGGTGCAAAGGTCCTGAGTGGGAGCATGCATGCTGAGTTGAGGCCAGTGTGGAGGGATGGAAGTGAGCAGGCAGTCAGAGGGGCGTGGGGTGGGCAGTGGAGTCAACCATTAGGATGCCGTGGGCCATCCTTAGCATTTTGCTTTTGCTTTGAGATGGGAAGCTATTGAAAGTTTTGAATAGAGGAAACGACATGATATGACTCTCATTGTAACAGAATTACTCTAGTTGCTAGGATTAAAATTGACTGAGGGCAAGGATTGAAACAGGGGGCCCAGGAAGGAAGCCCTTTCAGCAATGGCAGTGACAGCATGAAGGGTGAGAAGTGGTCAGATTCTGGGTATCTTAAGGTGAGAACCATCAGGATTTCCTAAAGGACTGGATGTGGGTTGAGGGAAAAAGAGAGGAGTCAAGACTTTTGGCTTGAGCATCGGGAAGAACAGGCTGTCATCAAGTGATGGGGAAGTCGAGGATGGAGCAGGTCTGAGGCATGGGTAGTGGGAACCTAGGGTTTCTCCTTGGTGACAGGGACGTCACCGCCTTATCGGTACATCCAAGTGCCCACCACAGGCTCTGGCTCAGGGTAAACCGTTACAAGGGTATGTTTGCCGAATTCAGTGATCTTTTTCCTTTCCCCCCCTATCTCCTTGATTCCCTTCTTACAGTAAAGAGGAATTTTTCACTTCTGTGAGGAAGTTATTTATTGGCAAATCACAGTCTGCATGCATCTTGGTGTTAAGAACAGGATTAAAATGACGATGGGAGTCTTTCTCAAATGCTTCCCCAGAGGCTGTCTCCTGCTGCCTGACCTTTCCCACTCAACAATACAGCAAATAGGTTTTGTTATTTTTTCATATGAGCTACAATAGAAATATGTGTATAGATTTTTATTCAGGTTTCTGTCATTCAGCAGCAAAAATTCTGTAGGAAACTAAAAGAAGAAACAGCAGCTGGCTCAGCAGACATTTCTTTCCGGAGAAATGGCTTATCGAGGTGGGGACACTGCCTTGTTTCTCGTTCTACAAAGGACGCAGCAAGCATAGCCCATCACCGACACCTGACCAGTGGGGAAAACAGGTTCTACCTTTAAGACTTAAGCAGCCCAGACCGTCCCCCCCTAAAACATTTGTCTAGATGATTCTGACAAACATAAGTTTGAGATAAAGTCTTAGGAAATCATGATTCATTCAGTCTCTCCAGTGGAGTTGCCATCTTTGTTCAAAGGTTGTTGATGTCACTCATCTTCCCTATTGTTATTATGGCATTTCATTAAATATCACATAAAACAAAAAAACACAAGTGTGAAGAGAACTGGTGATTCTGTGAGAATTAAGCTGCATATTTTGCAAAGACCTGCGATTGTTAAGTTTCCAAATACAGAGTTTTTGAATTAGGTGTGAGTGAGACAACCGTAAAAGATAGGGAGGAGGGCTTCCCTGGTGGCGCAGTGGTTGAGAATCTGCCTGCCAATGCAGGGGACATGGGTTCGAGCCCTGGTCTGGGAAGATCCCACATGCCGTGGAGCAACTGGGCCCGTGAGCCACAATTACTGAGCCTGCGCGTCTGGAGCCTGTGCTCCGCAACAAGAGAGGCCGCGATAGTGAGAGGCCCGCGCACCGCGACGAAGAGTGGACCCCGCTCGCTGCAACTAGAGAAAGCCCTCGCACAGAAACGAAGACCCAACACAGCCAAAAGTAAATTAAAAAAAAAAAAAAAAAGATAGGGAGGAAATTGAAAAAACAAAAAGAAACCCAGAATACTGCATTTACATTGTTTTGTATGTACCTTAATTCTCTTAACTGTACCTTAACTGCTCTTTAGCCCAATTTCAAGAGCTTTGAGGATGCATTGTGGATGTGGTTTATAATTCCAATCAATAAAACAACCAACAAAGATGAGATCTGGGGGCCTATGGTACAAGATTTGTGAATGAATGCATGTGTGTTTGTTTTAATTAAAATTAAATGTTTAAGGTATAGATGTATAATTTGTCACCATTCTTCGCTGTAACTGATGTTTAGAAATTGATATCGACCAGTCTTATTTATGTCGGAAGAGAGGGCTTCATGCTCCAGAATAAACATCTATTCATTTCAAAAGACTCAACCGCTATCCTTACTGTGATCTGCTTTGCAGGCAGGTGATCAACTATCTAGAGCGCGAGAGACCACACAAGCCTGCCCCTGCCCCGCTAACATCACCTGGAAGACGACTTACCTAGAAACCACAACGCCGTTCACTTGGAGGAACTTAAACAGGTCCTGTGCCTTCTCCCGGTCCCTGAACTTTTCCTTGGCAGTCAAGGTGTCATATGGTACCAAAAGAGGGTGACTGCCGCCACCTGGGGTCAGTAAAGTGAGAGATGACAAAATAGGTGGCTCTTCCTTTGCACTTCTGGGAAAACACACCTGCCCCCCAGCTCACCTTCTGCGGGAGATGCTGTGAACCTAGCTCACCTTTGCTCTCCAGCTCCAGCTTCTTCTTCTTGGCCCAGATATTGTGATAGTTCTCAGCTACCACCTCCACCATCCCCTGTGTCCCACCAGGGAGACGACGGTCAGAGAGAAAGCAAGCAAGAAAAATGGGTTCATATCTGCCCTGCTATTTCAGGCAGCCTCGGGAACAGAACACCACCAAATGCTAATGGCACATTGCTGAGTGTCTCCCATCATTAATTAGTCTGTGCTTATGCACCTCATTAGTTTTATATCTTCCCATACACACAGAAAACAATTTCTAATTCTGTCCTTTTCTGGTAACTTATTATCTTGGCAGTTTGATGCATTTCTGAGAAACACACATTTCCACTGGAAACTGCATTCTGGTGGCACTTCATTTGTCACAGGAGTTGAGTATTTTACTCCTGACCTGAGATAGGCAGCTGGGAGTGGGGGTCAAGCAAAACTCTAGGATCCCCGAAAGCCTTTAGCTTAGCAAACTAAAAATAATCACATGTTGGAGAAAACTGCTGCACATAAGATTTCTCAAATAGAATGCATCTTTATAAGGCTCATAAAATAGTGACCCGGAATGAAGGGTGTACTTCGGAAAGAAACTTTCTTTAAGGTCCAAAGCGTTGGTCTGATGGACTTTCTGAGGAGTAACGGCCTCAGGCTGGAGCCGGTCACGGTCACCGACATGTGCACCGGGGAGGAATGGGGGTGAGGAAGCTTAAGGCTTTAATTTCATCCTCTTGGGTGTAAGTCCCTAAATCCTACAATGATGACTTGTCTGTACCACCAAGGGCAACTCGAGTGAATCCACCACGGGATACACGATTGTCCTCAAGGTTGGGGGGTCCGGTGTGAGCAGTCCAGCACCCCAACCCAGGGGTCACCTCGTACGTTTTCTCCTAGTTGTTAATAGCTTTGTTCCTAGTTATCTCTCCTGGCTGTTATAAGTTCTGTTTTGGGTTTTCATACAGTAATTTGCTGTTCGATCTTCCTTTTATTGAGTCATGACCTGCTATGACGTCTCTGGAAGAAGCGCAAAGCCTCACCTTCTCGGACTGTTGGTTAATTCTGCTGAGACTGTGTCAGATGAGTGGCCTCTGCTCGTTGTGGCCCTCTCTAATTTTGATATTTCAGCGGTGATATGTTTTAGGCATTCCTCCCCCTCGCCTCTTTCTAAAAAACTCTTTGGAGGGTAATATGTCCTGCACTTGGAGGGGTTTTAGAAAGTCAGTTACGCTGTTCTGAAAGTATCAACACTGACCTGGAGCTCTCTGGAGAGCACAACGTTGGAGAGATCCAGGGGAGCAGGGCTGTAGCTGTTGCCCTAGGAAAGCAAAGGCAGAATCACTGGGTTTCCCGTTACTTGCCTTACTCTTATCAGCATCCCTGACTTCAGTGGCCAAAGATATGTCCCGAAAGATTCCCAGGGCTCGTGGGTGGTGGGCCTCAACTCTGATACCCTGGGGATAGCTTTCCCAGATTCTCCATGGGTTCTACTGGCCTAGTGTTGGCCTCTGGGCATGATGGTCATACCTGGCTGGCCTGGGACATGCTTCGAAGCTTCTCATTTTCCCGCTGTTGAAATAGGGCTTCTCCCTCTTTGGTCCTCTCTACTGTCCAGCCCACAGCCAGCATGGTTTTCAGGGACTCTCTGGCAGGCCAGCGATAAATTTCCTTCTCCTGGAAGAACATTGGAGCAGAAGAGCTGTGCAGGGCACGCCCCAGCACTGTGGCTGGCTTGTCTCCCGGAAGAGAGGTCCTCCCACAGTGGAAGGGGGCTAATTGGCTCCAGTTTCCTCTCACTGGGTCAGAATACCCTCTGCAGCATCCCGTCTGAAACACGTCATCCGTCTTTCTGAGGTTTTTAAGTATAGGACCCCACAGTCTCCTGCTTTTAGAGGGAATGTGCCAGACATATCCACAGTTTGTGGAGAAAGCAGAGCAAGAACAGGAGAATGACTTCTTCCCTCCCCCCACCCCCCAGCGCTGCCACCTCTGCCTCCTCTGTGCCCCGCCCACTGCACAAGTGTCGCCTGCCCTGGACCCACCCCTTTCTCTCCAGAGTGACTTCTGTTCTCTGGTAGGTACTTAAGAGGGGACATGTCAAAATGCATTTGCACAAAGCTCTCCTCGGAGCATGGGAAATAGACTTTCTTAGATTTAGAATTCTCTTTTGAGCCATGCACAATTTTATAACTGGTCAATATGCACATAAAGATACACATGTCATCCTTTACCTGTGACACTAGGTCTAAAGCCTACAAGGAACTCTTACTGATCGCAAGATAGGAATTCAGAGTTGAGTTGAACCAGATTTCATAATTTAAAAAAAACACAAACAAACCAAGAGACCTGTCCACGTTTCCCTGGGGACTCTCTTCTCTATTCTTTTTATCCGTCATGATTGGAAGTCCTTTCTATCTGAATTTTCTCCAACAATGCAAGTCCCGCCCCCCGTCCCCTGCAACAATCTAACAGAAGCCCTTCCTAGTTCAGTTACAAGTGAACCACAAATGCATTTTGGCCCAGCCTCTAAGTGCTGACTGGTGCTTCTCTCTCCAATGGGCTTTCAGAACCAAATAGCAGAATGGGAGGCTGGGTTCTCAGAAACCAGTCCTGAGGCTGTGGCCCACGGGCCAGCTCCTGAGGAGTCTGCCAAGTCCTGGCAAGTCTCTAAGGAACAGGACGGTGAATGTGCCCTCAACTCCTCTGCCATCTGATATAATTCCCAGGGAAGGGAAATTAGCATGGCCTGGTCCTTACCTTCTCTGTTAATGTCTTGAAAGGCCTGATCAATGGATGGGTCTTCACATTTTCATCCAGGGAAATTCCATATTTCCATCCATTCTGACTCTGTAGAAATGTTCTCAGTTCAAATATCCTTGGCACCCAGAGAGCCCCGCTAGGTGACCCACATCCCAGCTTCAATTTTCACTGAACAAATAGAATAATGGAATGTGACAGAGCTTGGAAATTTCCCTCCGAAATGTCTAACTGATCCTTTCGGGCTGTCAGGCTCTCTGCCCCCTGAATTTTGAACCCTGCTCCTTTGTTTCTTCTCGTTTTAGTTGCCGTCCCCTCCACTTACTCGCTTGTGTTTCAGGCCCACTACAGACAGAAGTATGCTTCAAAAGACCTGAGAACAATGCTTTTCAGAACAATGTGTCACAATCACAGGCAAGGACAGACGTCAAGGCTGAAGGCTTGTGAGTATTGGACCTACTGGCCACGGCTCGGAGGAGGCTGATTGGGTTTGCACCCTTTGCCCGCCAACCCCAGAGCAAAGCTGTAGCAAGGCATGTTTCTAGAATCATAGAGGTTTAAGAATTTCAGAAGTCATGCAACAAACATTGGTTGAATGCCTATGACAGTAGGTGCCAAACTCTGTCCCAGGCATGGTGGATACAGAAATAAATAAGGCTCTGTTTCCCATAACCTCACAGCCCAAAGACTTCTGGCTGCTCTGTCTCAGCCTCTGCCAATGTCCCCTTGTTAATGTGGCTGTTTCTCAAGTTTCTGTCCCTTCTCAAGGAACACTGTCCCTGGGGGATATAATCTAGGCCCATGGTCCCTAAGTGGATGAATCCCAAATCAGCATTTCCAGCCCAGATCTCTCTCCTAACTTCCATACCTATTTAAGCTCTGCTTGGATGGCCATAGGTACCTCTCAACAGGTCTGAAACAGCACCTGGAATTTCACTTCTCTAAATGGCTCTTCCTCTCAGGTTCCCTGTATCTCCGTGAACAGCACCAGCTTACATTCACTTTTCAAGCCAGAAATGTGGGAATCTTCCTTCTCTGCACTCTCTCATGTGTGTTCAACCTCCCAGACCTATTGGTCTGCCCCTCCTTCACTTTCCTGCCAGCGCTTTAGCTCAGGCCACCATCAGCTGTCACCTGGATTACTGCAACGGCTTCCTATGCGGTCTCCCTGTCTCCAGTCTTGCCGTCTCTCACGGATTCCATTTTCTACACCACTGTCAAGTGATTTTTATAAAATACCCTGCTCAGGGCACTCTGCTGCTTTAAAAATTTCTGATTCCCAGCTGCCATCATGGTAAAAATCCAAATTCTTTCTGGCTTCTACTGCTGCAGTGAAGATCGTGCTGGCCCTCTAGGCTCATGTCCTGCCCTTCTTCCCCTGCCCTACTCTGTGACCCCAGTGTGTTGAACCAAGCTCCCCTAAAGCCACCACACTCTCTTGCTTCTCGGGGTCTGCACCCGCTGCTTCCAGGGCCTGCAGTGCACTTGCTCCCCTGTGCCTGAACAATGGCCCCTCATTCATCACACCCTGTAGGTGTCAGCAGCTCGAGGAAGCATTCCCGGACCCTCCCTATTGGGCTGGGGTCTCTTCCTGTGTGCTCTCGCCCCGTGCCCATCACAGCACGGCACAACCTGTATAATGGCTGCTTTACTTGGTTTCTCCCACCGATTGTGGGGTCCTTGAGGGCAGGGGAAAATACTCTTTTCCTGTCAGATTATCAACGCCCTCCTGGCAAGGGTGAGCAAACTTGAAGCTTCCAGGCTAGTGGATGAGAGTGATTCATCAAATACCATGCCAGTAAATGCATAGTTGGTAACTGGTATATATAAATGTATAACCGCTGCAAATCCAACTATATAAGACTGCTATAAAAATACTGGGAAGGGAAAGAGCAAGGTGCTAAGAGGGCCTATAACTGAGAAATCTGGGAAAGAGGCGTCCTAGGAATTCACACTTGGACAGATTTTGAAGGAGGAATTGGTGAATGGTGTTTTCACACGTGTGAGTGCAGATGGGTACCTGGCTCAGACAGGGGGCAGATTCAGGCATATGCAGAGTGTGTGTGTGTGTGTGTGTGTGTGTGTGTGTGTGTTTATGCGCATGTGTGTGTGTGTGCTTGAGAGAGAGAGAGAGAGAGAGAGAGAGAGAGAGAACGAGCCTAAATGAAGGGGATATGGCTGGAGGGCAGAGGGTGAAGGGAGAGATGAGGCTAGAGATGGTAGCAGAGACCAGATGAAGCAGGGCCTATCAGGCCATCTTAAGGAGTTGGACGTTTATATGAAAAGAGTTGGAAGTTATTAAGGGATTTTAACAAGGAGAAGGGGCTGAGTTGGAGAACATGACCCATTTGGGAGAATCTGACCAAATTTGCATACAGAAACTACCACTTGCCTGCAGCGTGAAGAACAGACTGGAGAAAGTGCACGTGGGCAGACTAGTTAGAGGGTTATCACATCGTCTGGGTGAAAGATGAGAGCAGCTTAGACTAAAACCAAGGCATGGGCACAGAGAGAACCATTCAAGTTCAAAAGCGACTAAGGAGGTAAAAGGCACATGGCTTAGGGATGGATTGGATATTGCGATGGATTCATGTGTTGTCATCGGCTGCTTTTGTGCTACACCAGCAGAGATGAGTAGTTGCAGTGGAGACTGTCCGGCCCACAAAGCCTAAAATGTTTAGTCTCTGGCCCTTTATAGAAAAAGCATGCCAACCTCTGCTCTAGAATCATGAGTATTAGCCCATTCTACAGATACAACGATTGGTGTCCTCATGAGCTCTAAACAGGGGTTCAGGAAAGAATCAGAGCAGAGGCTGAGCCAGGGCTTCAAGCTGCCCCTCATCCAGGGTGCATCCAGGCGGGTGGCTTCTGCGGCCTTGCTGTGGAGATAGGTCCACCGTTACGGGCTGTAAGCTGCAGCTGGGCAAAGGCCCAGTGCTTAACTGGCTGCCCACAGGACTCCGAGATGTCTTTGGCATTCCTCCCCATGTGCCTGCCAGCATTAAAGGGCTGACAGAGCAATTAAACTTATTAGCAGCCTGACCTCATGTGGTGAAGAATTTTAAACACCAGCTGGACAGGCTTACTAATAAGGGAGGGTCTGGAAGTTCCAGCACTGCCCGCCACAGGAAGCCGTGTGTCCTCCCTAGAATAAAATTCAGCTTGCTGGCAAAATGCAAGGGTAAATCTTTCCATTCAATTTTCCCTTTTCTGACACTACATTCAAAGGAAACATTTAATAAAAGCCTCCGGCCCCACGTTAAGCCTTTATGTCAAACACACGCAAGCGTGTGCTTGGGCGCCGACTCCAGGAAACGCAACGTGAAGAGAGACATTAACACTCCCAGAAGCGATCGTTTTCTTGAGAGACACAAAAAGCCACGTCAGCAACTGCCCCCGCCCATTTCTCCGATCTCCACCAACCCTGGGAAATCACCGCTCAGAAATAATGAATGCCGTTGGCATGGCGAGTCTGTCACTTAGACAAGTCAGGCAGACTCCCAGGATTGGACCCTTTCATGTTCTTGGGCTGTTGTTTTGTTTTTTTCCCCTGACAATTGTCGGTTGGATGATGATCCCTACCTTATCACAGGCCCATTTATCATGTGAGTGCTCAGCATACTTGGTGACGATGTATTCCAACTTTTCAGGCAAGGAGAAACTGTGAAATGAGGGGAAAAATAAAATTACAACCTCCCCAAGCACTTCAGTCACATGTGCCGAAAAGATGGCCAGAGCTAACAATCGGCCGTCGGAAGTTGCTTGTGATCAACCAGCTAACCCCAAATTTGAAGTTGGACCCCAGACGCAGTGACCTTCCTGAGCTCCAAGCATATCCAGGACCAGGTCACAGACACACCCATGGCTAATCAGAGGGCGTCTCTGCAGCAGCCTCTGCTTCACAGGTGGCCTCCCTCCAGCTGCTCTGGGTTCCCTTGGCTCCTAAGAACCACTTTGGCTCCTGGGCTAGACCTGTCCGGGTTAGACTGTGAGAATCCCTTCATCCAAAGACACTGTCCTGCCATCTCACAGCTCTGATCTGTGGATGGCAGAAGTGGGTAGCTATAGGACCAAATGATACAAAATAATGCTTGTCTACATTTTGGGGTTTGGTGATTCATGTTTAAATACTAGAATCATGGCAACCCAGTAGACACACCTGTCACTTCTGTTAGCCCTGCAGCTTTTGCCCCTTCTGTTGGCAATACGCCTCCGCTTCGCTTTAAGGAATAAGTTTTCCTGACTTGCGTGCGGTCTTATGTGAACTGTCTCTGAGGATTGGCTCTGACGAGGCCAGTCAGACTCACTCTTCCTGGAATTTGAATCTTTCTTTTTTTTGGCCGCACTGCACGGCTTGTAGGAGAGCTCAGTTCCCCGACCAGGGATTGAACCTGGGCCACAGCAGTGAAAGCACTGAATCCTAACCACTAGACCACCAGGGAACTTGGAATGTGAATCCTGAGTTGAGTGAGACCAGGACAGCAAACTCTTCAGGGTGACTCATCCAATGTGGACACCTGGAGAATGTCCATCTGGTCACTCTGCCTTAGTTCCGGCCCTTGCTGAGGCCTGCTTAGTCAGCCTTTCACTAGGTTTTAATAATGACCCCACATCCTTGCAATAAGGCCCTTTTCTGTTTACGTTTTGGTCACAGTTTCCATTATTCACAGTACTCAAAGAGCCATACTGATGTCAGAGGTCTATTTGAAGAAATCAGAACTCTCAAAAAAACACCGAATGAGTCATCATTAGCACACCATTGTTAGAGTACTGCATTGTCTCATGATGTTTATAAAAGCGTCCAAGTGATCACACCTTTTGTCCTCCTTCAGCACACTTACGTTTTCATAGGGCCAAGCTCTCCAAATCAATACCTGCCTTCCCTTTGGCCTTAGCTTGAAGACTCACCACACCACTTACCTCTTCCTTACAGCAGGTTCAATTCTGTTTCCCACCATCCACTCAGCTCAAGGCTCTGCTGATGGAATATGTATTTAATTTTCCCAAAGATTAATTTTATATGTTATCAAAGTTGACAGCTCTGGGGAAGGGCTCAGGCTATGGATCTCATCTGAGAACTACTGCCATAAAACATAAGTCCAAGGGGCTCACAGGGGATGCCTTCTTTTCCCTGCTCATTCTACAGCAGTTTTGGAGCTTTTCATTGAAACTGCAGCTGGATATGAAGCCTGTATGCCCCATGACCCATAATCATAATTGGGGCCGTACCGCCAAAGACAAAATTGAGCAGATCTTGTCTAATACTTTGTCCGTGGCCTAATCATCACCAGTGAGGAATGCTGGAGAATCAGGCGGAGAAATGAAAAAGCGCTATTGTAGAGTTTTTCCAAAGATCCAGCATCCGTTGGCAAAGAGCAGGTCCAGTGGCTCAAATAAGGACCCCATGTTGTTCTGCCCTCACACCCTGAAGTCCTGCTGGAGCTCAGCTGAGTGTTATTTATGGAGATGTTTTGATGTATGATGTTATTAGTACTGTACATGCCTAATTCACAAAGAGCAAAGATTTCGTCAAAAAACTCATTAATAAATTAATTGCATCATTTGTCAGGGTTCTTGCGGTGCCTCAGGTGACATATGTGGAGAGCATCTACCTCTTATAATAAATAAATAAACCAACCCCACCCTCCAAAAAATAGCCCAGAATATAATAATACAGCATATAATCAGATATGGATGGATTAATCTTTCAGGAGTTTAGGACAAAATCTAGCACCTAATGTGACTTGTAGTGTCAAGGGACATGATGAACCATGTTGGCAGGAGGGAAGGGAGGGAAGCTTAAATTTCTGGCTACCTTCTGAAAGAGAAACACTGGCCACGGGGCAAAATCTAGGACCAGCTTAGAGATGATTCTGGACTCACTTCATGGTGTTGATAGGCTTGGGGTCAAAGTTGCCATCTGCGTCCACTGAGACCTGTTTCTCCAATGTGGCTGAGATTCTGGTATCTACATAGTCTGGTGGCAAGGCCCCAGCTATAGCACTGAGACAGGGCAGGGCCATTCGGAAAAGATCTGGGTCATACCTCTGTGAGGAAAGACAAAGACCATGTTAGCACACACACCAAAACCATAGCCCACCAGGCAGAACAGAACCACTCACCGATTAGCTGGGAAGAAAAAAAAAAAAAACACGTGCATTTGCCCAGGTTAACCAAAATGGGGAACATGTAAGGCCTGTAATACATTCTGGTGGAAACTGAGGCATCCTTGTCACAGAAAAGTGACAATCTGTAAAGCCTTCAAGTCACCGTTTGCTGTAGGTTGAGAAACCTTAAATCAAGGTTTAAGTCAACATCTCCTAACTAGTTAATTGCAGGAATACCTAAAGGTTAAAGTGGTTCTCACTAGGCCAACAGAGCCTACAAACTTGTCGGCCATAGATGGTTACAGAAAGTGACCCAGCCTGTGCCTAGGGAGGGCACAGCAGCTTTGCTGGCTCCCTCGGTAGCTGATGCAGGTCATATGCTGACACCATCAGCAGACTGCTCTGTACCACAGACATTCTCTCCTGAACCCGGCCAGGAAGGAATCTCAGTTAAAACATGTCAGGTGAGGGACAACCTTTGATCTGCTTGTACTAGACCAAAGGAAGATAGGAGTGAAGATCATGTAAGTGCAGGTAAACACCAGACTGCAGCTGTACACCTGCTCCAGACTTCTGGAAACCCAAAAAACTTCTCATTTTCTACCTTTAAAGCTGGTGACCTGTCTATGGCCCTACCACCCTCAATGTTCCCGATCTTGTCTAAAGCTGGTGACGTCACAAATCTAAATCTGGGGTAAGGGAAGGGGAGGCAGGTGTGAGGCTGCCTACAGGTCGGGGCTGTAATCCAATCAGACTACACAGGAAGGCCTGGGATTCAGAGGCCCGCATCCTCCCTCAAGCTCCTTCTCCTCGGTGGCTGGGAAGCACCTCGCCTGAATGGCGTAAGGTCTCCTGGGAATCCCACGTCCCTGCATCAGGGCAGACGCTAGGACTTCTCTAGGCTTCAACTTGGCGAAGGCCAGCTAACCGGGGCCCCACAACATAGCAGGGAAGGAATGGGGGCGGGGTAAGTCATTAATACTGGAACCAGGAAATATCTCCGTGATTCACTCTGGAAGTTGCCCTTCCATATATTAGCTTTGTGAGTCTGGCAAGTCATCAACTGCTCTTTCTCTCACCTGTCGAATGAGGGTCGGGCTAGCTCCTACTTGAGAGAGTTGGGGTAATGAATACGATCCGCTTGTGAAGTGCCTGGCACGGTTCTGGGCACATGGTAGATAGAGGCTGACTAGGTATCAGCTATTCTTACGTGCAGGTGGTTGTATCACCGAATGGGCAAGCCCCCTTCTTTGTTCAGGAAGCACTGCCATTACCTTATGGGCAAGGGAGTCAAGAATCCCCCAGAAGAGCTTCTCTGTCAGATGCAGCTCATCTTCCACAGCCAGACCATAGCTCCCCCAGCCTGACGGCAGACAGTAATACTTCCAGCACTGTTCGTAGTGATTTGTCAGAAGCTGGGAGGTTGAGAACAGATGTGCACCAGTGCGGTGGGGCCAGAGATGATCCACAGGTATCAACAGCACACAGGGGAGAAGAAAACAGCACACACCCGTCAGGAGAGTGAAACCAACAATGGAAACAGTTCGGTTATCTAGAGAGAGGCCCCCAAACGCCACTGGCAACGGTCTGCTCTTGTGCCTAACGAGCTCCAGCCTGAACGGAATCTACCTGATTAATTCTCGTGCCTCCTAACTCTTCCCTCGCATTTCCTGGAAAATGGAGAGGAACTGTTTCTCCTCCTACTGAGAAAATGCTACCCTCCGGAAGTAGTCACCGTGTGCTGTTCCAGGCAGTCAGGGATGGGGAGAATTTCTTCTGAGATCTTTGCTTATAATAAATCTGGGAGATCCTGGTAATGCTGACATGGGGAGGGGAGGATGGGGACTAGGCTGTGGGTCTGCAGATTTTCTCAGCATTGATTACTGCCCCTGGCTTCCCTGCCTTTCGCTTGAGCCTTCTGATGGTCCAGCCATGTTGCAGCAGTTCCCCACATGGCCAACAGAGGGCACACGTACACTGCCAATGGTCCCACCTCAGCCGGCGGGATCCACATCCTCCAAGAAAAATCCTGCTGATCTAAGGGGTAAAGGTGAGCTTATTGAGGGCTATCGATGATGTTTCTTTGGGAGCCAGAATCCAGCTGACGGCACAGGTCTGCCAAGGAAGCAATGCCAGGTTGAACTGTAAAAACTGTGGTTTTTAGCTAAAGGATTTTTTGGGTTGAAAACTGGGAGTGTTAGGGTTAGACAGAAGAATGAGCCCGTGGAGGACTGTGGAATCTCTGACAGCATACAAACTGTCTTCTGCCTGGCGTGGAGAAAGAGGATGAACTAAAGGCTTCTGGGAATTCTGTTTATCCCGGTAAAATGCTTCTTGAAATCCTTGCGTGAACTATTGATATTTCTGAAAAGAGGGAAAAGTTCTGTTGAAATCACTGGGCTGGCCACTGCTGACCCTTTTGAATATGCTAATATGGCAGGTGCCTCAGAGGTAAAAGGTGAAAAACACTGCCCTCTGTGTGGGTGGCTGATTCTGGTGTCCTTCTACCCAGGCCCAGATGCTCCCTACACCAGCAACGAAATGTTGGTAATCTGTGAGAAAATCAGGAATCAGGTGGCAAAGAGAGGGCTCTGTGGCCTTACTTTTCATTAATAAAACAAGAGAAAAGAAGTAAAAAAAAAAAAAGTGAAAAAGAGGACCTGTTACAGAAGGAAAAAAAAAAGCACAACACAGTATGGAATAGAAAAGGGACATTTTATTTTCTGTACCTAAATGAAGAATCACAGGGCCTTCAAAGCTTTTTGAGATTAAAAACATTCTGAAAACCTAATTAGGGCAGGAAAGTACAAAATCCAAGTGCCCTCACTAACCTCTGCTAAATAACAAGTAATTGGTAGAAATCGATTAAGGAAAATTGGAGCAGTTAATGAATCTAGCAGAACTACTCTTTCCAACCTTGACACTCAAGAAGGGATTTGATTTTGGAGATTGTATTTAGTTGGCTATCAACTTAAAGGAGTAAAACCCATTTAAGATGTATTTTGCTCCCCCAGTTGTGAAGATCATGTTTTACAACGCAAGTTTCCTGGGCCATAGACTGTTTTTTCTGTAACAATAGAGAGGTTTACCTTAAGAGGCATTTTGCAGTATTCACTGAGTTGCGGCACATCAAAAACTAGACGTCGCAGGAGTTGCTGTAACATGGAAGGCTTCAAGTGACTGCAGTATGAAATAAGAAAAACAAAAGGATAGAATGAAAAAAAAATAAGGAAGAGGGAATGAAAGGAATACTCAGCGATAACCATATATTAGAGCTAAGCTTCAAAACACTTAGCTCCTAAGTCAAAAGATCATGGATAAACCACAGTCTATGATAAAACACTTTAAAAACTGAGTATAGTTAAAATGCAGAAAGAGGGAGTGGGCTCATGGCTTGAGATCCCTAAGGTTAAATTCCAATCACCATGTGACAAGATGCACACTCAAAATACAGCCACTGATTATGTGCAAAGAAGTCTATAACAGAAAGAAAAAGTGCAGGTGATTTTAGAGCCATTGCTACGAACCGACCATCCTCCCGAACTCTGCAAAGGAAGAAGTTAGAGGTGATCAGCTGCACGGGTGGAATCTGAGGCCACCTTCTGGTGTGATCTGAGGTGTGCTCTGAGTTACTACCTGATCCCTGATATTCTCATTATTGAAATCATTTCTTTGGGTTAAGGGTCGGTCCTCAAAAAAACTCCTTTTAAAGGCAAGTTGAGTAATTAGAGAACAATGTATCAAATTATCAAAGCGTTCATGGCCTTGGTATTTGGTGCAAGTAAATTCTGAGATAGAGAAAGGAGAGATGAGCAACGCTGATTTAGCCTATATTTTCAGATTGCCAAACCTTTCAAAACTCAGTGGAACATCTGGATTCTTCCCAGTGAAAATACAAACTTACACACAATTTGGCACGTAAGTTCAGCCCATGAGCCCCTTTCAGAGACGTCTAAGAGCCATGGAGGCAAAGTTAATAACTGATGTTGAATGTAAAAATGCCAGGAAAGAAAGCCCTGGAGGCATCCACAACAAGAAGCATGGACATGAACGGAGACAGACAACAAAGTTCGTCTGTTTCACAACTTTTGGTAGAGCTGGCCTTGCGATAAAAAGCCCTGGAGTGAAGAGGTCAGGCATAATATATAGCAAAAAAAAAAAAAGCTTGTCTCTAAATGTAGTAATTATAAGCGTATAAAGTTCCTCATTTTTTTTTACATCGTTTACCCAATTAGCAATATCACCTTAGATTGACTAACGAATAAAATCAAGGAATAAAATAAATCTCTAACTTGATTAATTCCTGACTTACTAAAAATAAATTAAAAATCTATGTAAGTGTCAGTTTCTCTGTGTTTCTAGAGCTCAGATGGTTAAGAGGAGGAGTGGGGAAGCTCCTAGGAGTACAGGTATAGGGCTGTGAGCTCTATTTTTGGTTTGATGTAAAATTCTAATTTCCCCAAGGTCTGATCTGATTCTTTAAAAACATTTGCGCTAACATCAGTCTCACCATGACTTTTTTTTTTTTTTTTTTTTTTTTAACTAGGAAACAGCTTATGCTGGGAGACAGGACTTTTGGTTTGGTTTCTAAGATACCTGTTGAGTTCAGATCCAGCAAAAGGTAGAACAAGATCTATAGCTGTGATCGATGTGGCTACCAGCCAATTACAGAATCGATGCTGATAGAAGACTTTCTTTCTGTGCAGACTCACTGTTTATTCCCTTGACCACTACTCAGAAGAAAAGTAGGAGCCCATGTACACCAGTAACGGGGCTCTTGTCTCTCCTTTTGAAGTGGCAGCATGGAAACCCTAGTCACCCTATTAATTCCTAGAGGTCTATAGTGTGTTTACCAAGCTTTGTCTCTCTTCTAAGACCAACAGTATTCAAATGAGCTTAATTCTCTGCCAGTTCTAATAATATTGGAATGAATGAAGTGCTGTCAGAGTATAGGGCCTGATTTTGGCAGAGGATCTCAGAGAGAAACCCCTTCTGTGGGGTCTGGGTGGAGGTCTCCCACCTTCCACTCCACACCCTAGGCAAAGAGTACTGTGCATGACACAGTTTGGTCCCTAAAGCAGTTGAAGCCTGTAGGCCTTAGATGATAGAAAGGTAGCAGATAGAGGTTAATTTTAATAAAGCATTTAAAATGGAAGGACCATTGTTACATTTGAAATATAAATGTGAGATTGCCTTTTAACTTGATGTCCTAAAAGGACTGACCAATTCCTTTTTTCTAGGCAGCCCTAGCCCCTCACTGAGCAGTCATCTCTTGTGTGACTAGGAAACAACCCATTCAACAAGAATCAGGACCAGACCCAGCTGGCCGCTAAAGGGGGCACCTGCTGGTCCTGACTCCAGGACAACCTACAGCAGTGATTCTCGGTCTTGGCTACATCATGGCATCATCTGGGGAGCTTCACAAGCTAGAGGTCTGGCTCTCATCCCTGAAGGTTTTGATTTTTTGGGCCGAGGTGTGGCCTGGCATTGGGGTATTTATTTAGTAGCTCCCAGGTGATTCTAATACATAGCTGAGGTGGAAAGCCACTGGCTTAAGCAGCAGAGCCTGGTCCTAGACTGTGCTGCTGAGACCCGCCACGGGAAGAGTCCTTCTTCCTTTGACCCAACCAGTCCTGATGGAGTTTCCTGACAATCTCCCCTCTTGGGGGTGACTTTACCCTCTTCCTTGTTTGGCCCTGATGCTCATCTGTAGCGGTGAAAGCTACTGCCCTTCATTCCCCACGGGGACTGGAGATGCCTTCTTTTCTTCGTTTCAGGCCTTGTGAGGCCTAGAGTAGGTTGTTTGATTGACACTTTTACAGTCTGGCCTCTGTGTAAAGGTCCACTCATTCAGAATAGGAAAATCTGCTTCTGGCTCTATTTTAGGAACTAAAGCATTATTTCTTATATGCGGTAGGGGGCTAGGCCTGCCTAGAAATAAACAACTGGTCAGTCCTTTCAGTTCTTATTAGTTCAGAATACTTCAGGCCTGAAAATCAGTCTCATCTCCTGGTTCACCAGCCCTAAAGGCTAGAGCCCGAGCTGTCGGCCTCACTTCCCCAGAGCGAGAGATAAGCCTCAAAGGAGAAGCGATCAGAAAGAACCTGTGGGATAAATTAGAAGTTTCGGATTAAAATATACATACAGGGCTTCCCTGGTGGCTCAGTGGTTAAGAATCTGCCTGCCAATGCAGGGGAGACGGGTTCGAGCCCTGGTCTGGGAAGATCCCACATACCGCGGAGCAACTAGGCCCGTGAGCCACAACTGCTGAGCCTGCGCGTCTGGAGCCTGTGCTCCGCAACAGGAGAGGCCGCGATAGTGAGAGGCCTGCACACCGCGATGAAGAGTGGCCCCCGCTTGCCGCAGCTAGAGAAAGCCCTCGCACAGAAACGAAGACCCAACACAGCCAAAAATAAATAAATAAATAAATAAATATTTAAAAAATAGTGTGGGAAAAAAAAAACATACATACATACATATATATATATATATATATATATAAAATAGATAACCAACAAGGACCCACTGTACAGCACAGGGAACTATACTCAATATCTTGTAATAACATATAATGGAAAAGAATCTAAAAAAAGAATATGTATATATATATATATGTATACCTGAATCACTTTGCTGTATACAAAACTAACACAACATTGTAAATCGACTGTATTTCAATAAAAATTTTAAAAAAAGAAAAAAGAGCCTGTAGCAAGTAGGGGACCCAGCATATCCTTAGAGGCTGAGCATATCCTCAGACTAGATTCACCAGGTTTTGGGTTACACCATTCAATGCAGCTGATGTGGGTGCGTACACGGAAGTGAAGCACATAAGACCGGGTACTTACTTGCAAATGGCCAGCAAACACTCCTCTATGGTGTCCCTCTGAGCTTTGGTGAGGGAACGGCCCTTGGAAAGCCTGTATATCGTCTGCAGCGTAGAGTCGATCAAAGAGGAGTAGTGCTCTGTTCCAGCAAAGAGAGGGGCGCATCTCGTGAGGAGTGGGAGCACGGCAGAACATATGTACCTGTTCAGGGCCAGCACGGCCTCGGTGGTGCTGAGGGAAACCTAAAGAAAGAAGATTGAGACGCTGATTAGTCTCCTGGGAAAGACAGAGCCAGGATTCCCCCTGTACTGAGCTCTCATCTAGTAGGGTGGGGAGGTGTACACATATGCGTGTTTCACAGTGACAGACTGAACAACTTTCTACCTGGTCTAAAGAGACCTATTTCCCTTTTGCATCTTAAATGAAAAAGAATCAGGTTAAAAGAAACAATAAACAGAAGAAAAACAAAGGCTAGCTGGTGCTAACTCATTCCAAATGGTCCACAAACATCTGTTCCCTTCAAAGAAGAAGCCTAAACGCTTATTAAAATCAGCTGATGACCAGTCTAACCCAACACCCTTGATATGTGCAAAGACCAACTGCCAGGCTACTGTATTATTATTCTGGTTTTCGCTCTCTGTTTTCACTGTGTGGAGACTCACAAGCTGTCCTCTTGCGATCGTGAGATTAGTAAACGGTTACAAGCTGAGCAAGCTCTCAAACTCACTGGTTGTGTGACAATTTTACAGAGAGGAAGTGGAGCTCTGACCCCCATCACCTAATTTTTGAGCATTGTGAGCAATTTGCAATCTGATAATTGGTATGAGGGGAAGACATCACTGAAGGGAACCTAACTCTGCACGGGGAAAAAGTGTACAAGGAATAGACATCAAGGGCCTCCTCTTAAACTCTGCTGTAATCCTCATGCACAATGTTATCTCTCTTGCTCATTTATATTTAGTGTCACTAAGTGGGCCTTCCTTAGATTTAAGGAAGGCCCACTTAGTGACACTAAATATAGCCAAAGCATGCTTAACTACCATCTTTGAAAAGTGCAGAACTGCCAAAGAAACCTTGAGGTCCAGAGAGATGAAATATTATCCTTATTTTCTGTCATGATCACAGCCATTGTATCTGTAACGCATTTCCTTTAACTTACGATCTGATAAACTGTTTTCTTTGAATGGTACATATTTCTGGGTGTTTCTATTAATTATCAAAAGTTTGCCTTCTAGGAGCTGCAGTAATCGTATGGAAAGAAATAGCTAATCTTCCACATTTATCACTTTAAAAGAGTTGTTAAAATGAGGAAGGAAGAGCTTTGATTCCGGTGGCTTAAAAGTTTTCGAAAGAGAATGCATGAAAATGTGTGTGCTGAGGAACTGAATACAAAACGTCTTTTGTGGTAGGTGGTGTGTAGACAAGCATGTGATTTGAACGCCAAATTCTAGAATAGTATTTGCTGTTTATTTGATCTATAAACAAGTTGAATGCTTTGATCAGGAAAATTGGGAATGTCCCACAAGTTAAAAATATTTTAATATTTTAAATCAAGGAATTTATAGGAAACCTCAAAAAAATCGCTGTGAAAGCATTGTTTTAATTTTACAAAACAGCCATATGCCTCTAATGCCTTCATGGATATACCATTTCTTATCTCCATGCCACAGCTAGGGACAGAGCTCCCATTCAGACTGGAGCTCATAGTGCTTTCCATTTCTGGGTGACCCCATCCATTTCTGTGTAACTCGTTCAAATGGAATCCACCCCAGTTAAGATATTGGTTAGCTGACCACCCATCACCAGTGCTCAGACCTCTATTGCTGTTGGACACCAGGTGGAGCCTTTGAGAAACTTTATGACTGATCAAGAAGATATGCCACTGGCTCTTTAAAAACAACCCTAAACTGGCCAAGATTTGTTTGAAAACTTACGCTGATCTAATTGGTCTCTCCTCCTTGGACCCAGGACTCCTGGTACACTATCTCTCTGCTTCATCCTGACTTGGGGCATCCGGCATCTATGTGTTCTAACTCCTGGGGCCTCCTGTCTTGATGTCTCTTGATGTTGGATTACCCTACCTCACACTTGACTTCCAAACTTGGATTTGCACTTGGCCTCTAACACTGACCTTGTCATGCCGTGAGCTTCGGACTATCCTTCCTGATGGTCAGTGCACGTAACTTAAGGAGTGAGAGTATGAAGAGTATTTCCAGTCTATCATGCTGCCAGCCATCCTTTTTCATAAGTGACAGAGCCATAGTTCTCACGTGAGGGAGATTTTGTCTCCCAGGGTACCTCTGGTGAATTGCTTTGGGGGGGTGTGCTACGGGTATGTAGTACCAGTAAAGGCCCGGGATGCTTTTAAACATTCTACGATGCACAGGATGCTCCCCACCGCCACCTCAAAGAGTGCTGAGCTTGGGAAGCCTTGCCCTAGAGGGAGTATCTGAGGTCTGAATATCTGAATATCTGAGGTCCAGTTTACCTGCACATAAGTCTCTGGACTAATAAATTCACATCTGCCATTTCTTGGTTCTTCTATTTTCTCACCCTTTAAAGCAAACTGTTAGTATGTAATCAGTGAGTAGATAGAAACTATTCACTTCTAATTCCAATGTTAATCATTTAAAATGATGGAAAAATAATTTTTCTTATTTTAACCACTTACTGTATCTAAAGAGGCAGAGGCTCTTAAGTCAGGTAAAAATCCAACTTCCAACAAGTGGAGCAGGAAAGTTTGATCCTTTATACCATAAACACGGTCCAAGAACAGCACCATGGGTGCCTTGTGGTCGGGGCAGAAGTTGGCCGCCATATCTGGTTCGCTGACTGATCCATCTGAAAGACACACAGAGAATGTCACTTCCCCTTTTCTAGCTCCACAGTCTCAAATGGAACACAGAGCTTGTCTGGCTATGGCTTGTTCTCCTGACAAGAAACAGGAATTTTAGAAATAATACAGTGTTGTGCTAGAGTCAGCTTATACTGGCTTGGAAGAACTGACTGTTAAAATTTCAGGAATTTTGTGAGCCAGTTATTAGATATGCCCATTATTAAAAATTATGATTTGCAATTAAGTATATTATATTTTAAAAGGTAACAAGTACTCAAAGATCACCACTTCCTAATTATTGTACTATAAACTATACTTGAGGTTATTTATATCTGTTGTATTTGTATGTTGGAAGCACAGTACAACAGGGTGCTATGTGCATTCTCTGTCCAACTCCATGCTCAGTGGTATCACATTGGGAGCTTGAAATTGGTGGGTAAATGCCAGGAATCAGGGCTTGATTTATTGCTTTGTTGAATGATGAAGAAAGTGAGGGAGAAAAATGTAAAGCAGATTAAATTGAAAAGTTGAAAAGTGTGTCATGCTTACAGCCATTGTAACATAAATAGCACAAAACTGAGGAAATACTCTTTCAGTATTTAGAAACTATTATTTGATTTGGGTGAAATTTAGATCAGATCATCCAAGAATTCTAACCTTATTTTAATAGAGTGGTTCAAAGATAAAGTGGGGAAATATCATGAAGAAAATAAAAATTTCTTGACTTGGAGAACAAAAAGGATCTTGAAAGAGGATAAAAAAGAAAGTCTTCCTCCTACTGTTTTGTTAACACCAAAAACTAGGAAAGAGAACCCTTACATGATCAAGCTAAAGTCATAGCTTATATAAATACTGTACTTCATAAGGCACCCTGAGAGCCGCAAACATTTAGCACTATCCAGCCCAGAACCTAATGCAGCCCAGGCACCTGTGCAGGGCTCTGGGAGAGCAAGGAGAGAAGACATCTTCCAGACAGGAGGTTGCCTGCTTCTCCTCCCCTGAGCACCAGGGGGAGCTGTTTGCAAACATCGGAGGCTGAATTAATCTCTCAGACACGTGGTGTTCTGAAGAACAGTATTTTTACCGGATACTAATGAGTGCTTTGTGTTCAAAAAGTTTGGGAAACACTGAGTTCAACATTTATTTTCTTTATCATATGTTTTCTCAGAGCCTTTATAATCTTAATGTGCTTCATGAAGTTGTAAAATGTGATATATTCAAGAATGATGTCACCAAGATGGGGGGGTAGGAGACCCCAGCCTTGCCACCCGCCCCCCAAAGATCAACAATTAAACACCTATCCATGAACCAAACCAGTCTGGGAGAGCTCAGGGATCCACTTAAGAAACTTCAACAGAATGGAACAAAAACTCTGAGAGTAAGTGTACAAAAAGGGCAGGAAGGGTAGCTTCATTTTGCCTGCATCGCAGTGGCAAGAGTGAAACTCCTCAGCTGGAAAGAGTTCCTTTTGCCAGAAAGCGAGGGTGAGGTGGGTGATCGGCTTCCCCAGCCTTCTGGGGCACTGCATGAAGGACTAGCTTTGGTTTCACCCCACCCAGAGACTGGCAAAGCTGAGATGTCTAGAGATGGCTAGGAACAAGGAAGAAGGGCAGGGGCTACGAGTATCAGCCACACAGTAGGAGCCACTGTGGTTCCCAGTGACCTGCTTGCTGAGGACCCAGCAGCTTCTGCCACTGAAGAAACCAAAAGCCAGCACAGCCGCCACAAAATCCAGATTTCACCAGTTTTTGTCCCACAGGTTTTTGTGTTCACAGATGCCCAGTCACCTGACTCTCTCCCCAGTGCCTCTCCTGCAACAGCCAGAACCCAAAATCCGCACTGGCAGCCTGCCCCAGCCTCTGTGGTCGTGCAAGTACAAGATGCCACCTAGACACCTTCAGCTGAAGGGTTAGTCACTCCAGCTGTGCACCTGCACGCTGCCAGCCCAGCTGTCATCACTGGCCTCCACTGCTGTGCATGCACCCAGGCGAGACCCTGCAGGCACGGGAGTGCACGCTGATAGCCAGGGTCTCCGCAGGTGCTAGTGTACCCACAGTTGGCTCTGGTCTTTGCTGTTGGTCCCTGCCATTGCCACTACGTGTGTGTCTGCAGTTGGCCTCTGCCACTACACAGTCACCTGCAGCTGGTCCCTGCAGCCAAGTGTATGTGTACCACTGGCTCTGGCCACCACCACTGCCTACACTGGTCCCTAGTTACTAGAACCTAGAAGCACTGCTTAGGACCCCAACAGCCCTTGAAGCCACTGCGGAACCCAGGCGGCACCTGCCAAGGTCCATGCAGTTGTCAGTGTTGTTGACCCCAGTGGCCTGAGTCAATAAGACATCATGCCCCCTCTGGACCTGAAGCTGCCGCACACCCCCGTACTTGGTGCCCTGTACCATTAGACCTTGGGTCACAGTACACTTTAATGAACCCCACCTGAAGGTGAAGCTCTTTCTTTACCAAAGTCAGTCCATAAAGTCTGGAAGAGGTGACTGCTTCTTCAAAGGCACAGATACCTACGCGAGGCTACAGGAATCATGAAGGCTAAGGGCAACGTGACAGCACAAAAAGAACACAGTAAACTTCTAGTAACTGAACTCAAAGAAATGGAGATACATGACTTGCCTGTCAAGGAATTCAAAATAATTATTCTAAAGATGCTTAGAGTGCTACAAGAGAATCCAGATAAACAACTTAATACAGAGAAAACAATACAAGAACAAAATGATAAGTTCAACAAAGAGATAGAACAGAACATTAAAAACATGAAAAAGAACAGAAAAGAGATACTGGGGCTGAAGAATACAATGGCTGAATGGAAAAATTCAATAGAGAGATTCAACAGCACACTGGACCAAGCAGAAGAATCAGTAAACTCAGAGACAGATAATTTGAAATTACCCAGTAAGCAGAGCAAAAAGAAAAAAGAATGTATAGGAATGAAGAAGGTCTTACAGGGCTTAAGGGACACCATTAAGAGAAACAATTCAGATATCACTGGAGTCCCAGGAGAAAAGAGGAAGAGAGAGGCAGAAAGCTTATTTAAAGAAATAATGGCTGAGAACTTCCCAAACCTGGGGAGATATTTGGACATCCAAGTTTATAAAGCTGATATGTCACTCCCAAATTTCAATCCCAAACCATCTTCTCTAAGACACAGTATAATAAAACTGTCTAAAGTCAGAGACAAAGAGAAAATTTTAAAATCATCAAGAGAAAAAAATGTCTTTCATGCAAGGGAACCCCCATTAGACTATCAGTGGATTTCTCAGCCAAAACCTTGCAGATCAGGAAAGAATGGAATGATATATTCGAAATGCTGAAAGAAGAAAACTGCCAACCAAGAATACTGTACCCAGCAAATTGTATTTCAGGAATGAAGGTGAGATAAATGCTTTCCCAAACAAATAAAAGTGGGGGGGAATTCATCACCACTAGGCCTCACTTATAAGAAATGCTGAAAGGAGTTCTTCAAACTGAAATGAAGGGATAGTAATTAATAACATGAAAAAATATGAAAATATATCACACATTGTTAAAGCTAAGTATATAGTCAGATCCAGAATACTCTAATACTGTAAGGAAGGAAATAAGAAAGATCAGAGCAGAAATAAATGAACTGAGAATAGAAAACAATAAAAATTATCAACAAAACTAATAGTTGACTTTTTGAAAAGATAAACAGAATTGACAAGCCTTTAACTAGACTTACCAAGAAAAAGAGAGAAGACTCAAATAAATAAAATTATAAATGAAAGAAGAGACATTACAACTGATAACACACAAATAGAAAGGATCAGAACAGACTACTATGAACACTTATATGCTAACAAATTGGACAACCCAGAAGAAACTGAAAAATTCTGGAAACATAGAAGAAAACATAGTGGGTAAGCTCCTTGACAGGGTCTTGGCAATGATTTTTCTGGATATGACACCAAAAGCAAGTATTGACAAGTGGGACTACATTAAACTAAAAAACTTCTGTATAACAAAAGAAACAATCAAGAAAATGAGAAGACAACCTACAGAATGAGAAAATATTTGCAAACCATATATCTAACAAGGAGTTAATATACAAAATATATAAGGAACTAAAAAAACTCAACAGCAAAAACAAAAACAAATAATCTGATTTAAAACGGGCAAAGGACCCAAATAGACATTTTCCCAAGACATGCAAATGGCCAACAAGTACGTGAAAAGATGCTCAACATCACTAACCATCAGAGAAATGCAAATCAAAACCACAATGAGATATCACCTCACACCTGTCGAATGGTTATTATAAAAAACAAAAACAAAAAACCAATGGATAACAAATGCTGGTGATGATATGGAGAAAAGGGAATCTTTGTGCATTGTTGGTGGGAATATAAATTGGTGCAGCTAATATGGCAAACAGTGTTGAGGTTCCTCAGAAAAATTATAAATAGAACAACCAAATGATCTAGCAATCCCAATTCTGGATATATAGCCAAAGGAAATGGAATCACTGTCTCAAAGAGATATCTGCATCCTTATGTTCACTGCAACATTACTCACAATAGCCAAGATACAGAAATAAAATAGTCTAAGTGTCCATAGATAAACAGATAAAGAAAATGTGGTATGTATACACCTATATACAGACACACACAAACACACACAAAGGAATATTATTTAGCCATAAAAAGAAGGAAATCCTGCCATTTGCAACAACATGGATGGATCTTGAAAGTATAATGTTACGTGAAATAAGACAGAGAAACACAAGTATTGTATAATCTCACTTATATGTCAAATCTAAAATAATTGAACTCATAGAATCAGAGAGTAGATTCATGGTTACCCCGTGTTGGGGGAAGTGAGAGAAATGGAAGATGTTGGCCAAAGGGTACAAACTTCCAGTTATAAGATGAATAAATTTTGGGGATCTAATGTACAGCATGGTGACCATAGTTAACAATACTGTATTGTATACGTGAAAGTTACTATGAGAGTAGAACTTAAATGTTCTCACCGTAACAACAACAACAACAAATGGTAATTATGTGAGGTGAAGTATGCATGAATTAACCTTATTTTGGTAAACATTTTGCAATATCAAATCATAACATTGTACACCTTAAAATTATATAACATTATATGTCAGTTATTGTACACCTTAAACTTATATAACATTATATGTCAGTTATATCTCAATAAGGATGGAAAAAATGTGATATATTCCATAGATTCCCCAAAGTGGCTGACTGCAAACCCCTTGCTGACATGTACACCAATTAATCTCTTTTATAAAAATGTTCCTTGGAACACTAGTTTTGGGAAACTCTATAACAAAATCATGCTATCTTTTCAATTCTTCCATCTGCTAAGAGGAAACTGCCTAGATAGCAGGTGGAGTGACATGGAGAACCTGTGTGCTTTTGGGAGAGTATAGGTTTTGTAAAGTTAATAAGGACTGATGCCGAATGTCACATGTAGCACAGGGGGAAAACTCTATATGATCCATGGCTGCGAGGTACATAGTACTGTGGTGCAAGGGAGCCTGGGTCAGACCCTATCCTTTTGTTGCTCTGGCTGGCTGCACAAGCTGGGGGCACAGAGGCAAAGGAGAAGGAAGGTCTGGTGAGAGATCTCATTGGTTCCACTCCATCAGCCTCCTTCCAGAGGGTTGGAGTTCAGAAGACAGCAAGGTCTGGACTAGCCGTACTTATAGGAAATGGGGTACGGGAGTCTCAACGCAGGGGAGCAGGGGAGACAGCAGCGGCTGGAGCTGGGAGGAGAGGACTCCTCAACACCAGAAGAAGAGCAAGATACTTCGCCTGTGCAGCCTGCCCTGCGGTAGGAGGCTGGGAGGAGCCCTGCACTGCAGATGGAGTCTTGCTGTGAGCAGGGGGCCCTGGGGAGACTGGCAGGGCTCAGCCTCCAGCAGCTTCCCTTACCTTTGTTCAGGGAGGGCAGTTTCAAGGGGATGCTGATGATTCCAACCAAGTCCTCGGTGGGGACCAGGGAGCGCAGGATGGACCTGATCCGGATGGCCTCCCCCTTTCCTGTCTGGATAAGCTGCAAGGTAGGTTTGGAGAGTAAGATAAATGAGGTTCCCACACTCCCGCTCCACAAACCTGGGGCAGTAAAATGGTTCTCCTTGTCAGGGCGATGGGGTGGGTACACGTCTATGTTTCCCTAATTGTTCTAGACATGTGCGACCACAGGAAGAAGAGGAGCTTTCTCTTGATTTTCTAGAAGAGGTGCTACTGAGGGAATGACTCTGGCCAAGGAGGGCTAGTGTGTTCCTTTGCCGCGACAGCAATGGTCATGCCATTTTGGCATCAAGTCTCAGCAGTGAAGGTGCAGCCTGTCCTCAGTGTGACTGCAATACCAGGAGCTCTTGGCGGCTATGACAGGAGTGGTGACAATGTGGCCACGATTCCAGACCCTGGAATTCTGCTAAATGTAGAAACGACTTAGGAATTTCGATTTCCTAAAAGTTTGATTAATGCTGGGACTAGGGCAATAAAAGGGGTGCAGAGGATGTCAGAGAGAACGTGAACACCTCAAGGGAGTTATCCGGGGACGGATAACCTGATCCTATGGCCACAGGTGGGATGTACAGGTGCACATTCTCTTGGATCTGGGGGCAGCAGGTGCGCTTCTGGGCACAGGCTCTTAGCCAGCAATGGAACTGTCATGAGCTCAGGATAGACTCTACCCAGGAGGGAGCTGGATGACATGCTGAGACATAATGCTTGAAGGACTGGAGACAGGAGAACACCTGTGTGTGACCCTAGCTGCCACCTCTCATCCCTGTGGGCAGAGGGGAGGCTGTCAGTGATGAAGGCATCGCCCTTCCCCCTCACTAACAGAGGACGGGCCAGGGGAGAAGTGTCTGTGTGTGTGTGTGTGTGTTTATAAGGTATTGAGTCTGAGGGGCAGTAAGCAAGCAGGAAACACCTTCCCAGTGGGGCTCTGATGACTTAGCTATCCCAAGCTGCCTGTCTTCCCGAGACTAGGCAAATGGTGTAACCTGCTGTTTGAAGTGATTACAGGTGATTTGGGGAAATGACACCCTGCCCCAAGACTGTAGGACGCCCTAGTACTTCCCTAGCCCCCTTTTAAGTTTCCTTTATTTGTTTAAGGGCACAGAAATGGCAAGATGGGCCTATGTGGGTAAGGTACAAGTTCCACAGTAGGAACTGGAATACTAAGTTAAGAATTCTGATCAGCCTCGCTTTGAAGATTTAGACTTTCTCCTCTCCACAGTACTTTTATCCTAGATTCTTCCGTACTGGAATAGTTTCCCTAAACACTTGTAGATGGATTTGCAAACAGGCTACATCATTTATTAGATAAGACCATGACATACTGGAAGAAAGATAAGAGTGAATGCTTTAATGCAATGTCTTTCAAACTGTAGTCATGACCAATTTGTGGGCTGTAAAATCATTTAGTGGATTGTCACCAGCATTAAAAAGCATGAAATAAATGAGTATAGAATAGAAAATATTAGAGTGCATTATCCATAGTAAGGATAAATTTTGTTTCTGGAATATATGTATACTAGGTTGCAATGTAAATTGTATTTCTTACTATGATCAAAACAAATTTTCTTTCTTTTTTGGCCAGAAAGAAAGTTTGAAAGCCACTACTTTAATTGATTCTTTCATTAGCATTAAACAAATACAACATATCCACTGTTATCTTGGCAGTGACCAAATATATAACCTCATCAATACCAGAAACCACTGTTTATGTCATCCCAATCTGCATTGCAAGTACTTTTAGGAGACGCTCTGACATAATCCAAATGCAGTGAGCACTGCGGAGAGAGGCAGGCACCTGAGCCCTGAATGAGCAAATCAAACAGTTGTTTTAAAGAGTTAACCAAGTATTTTTTTAAATATAAAAAGCTATCTTTTCTGTTTTCCTACAAGAAGCAATTATTTCCTCTCTCACTTATGATGTGAGTCTTTATGAGGAATAAGGCCAATCTCTTTCTCCACCCCCAGCAGAGATGAAAAAAGGAAGGTGAAAACATAACTTTTTAGTTCAAAACTGGACGTCTGAGAAGACATCCCATAAAAATAGAAACATTTTTTTTAGTATGTCTGTAAAGCTTACCTCTGGGAAATAAGCAAACATGAACCATGACTACCTTCCTGATGCCTGACACCATGGTTGTCAAGAAAGCATTTTCCATGTGGAGTGTCCTGATAGACACAATCAAGAAGTCAAGTTGGTCATATTTTGACCAAGTTGAGGCATAGGAAAACACAGTTTTGGGAGGCTTTTGAAACAGAATATGTATCAGATATGCCCTATTAGTGTCACAGAGAAATCATGCAACGCAGAGATCTTCCCAGGAGTCATTCCTTAGAAAACTGTAGAATCAGGTACGAGAGATGGAAACTACTTTTGATGTTGGCTAAAAGGAACAGAGAGAAAGGCATGTTCACAAATGCCAGAGTCAGAAGAAGAAATGACATTCATGAAATCTACAGTGTTCCTGGTTCAAGCCCCTCAAATCTGCTCTCTGGGAACTCATCACTTACGTGCATTTCAGGAGCACAGCGGCCCAGCAGATCTATAAGAGCCGAATAAAATGACATAATTGCATAGCCCATGTGCACAATCTCTTCTTCATCTTCATGGTCCTCCGTGCTGCTGAGAGAGAACCAAAACAAGGAGGTATAGGAAGCCTGGCAGGTGGGGCCATGTTTTAGACGCGATATGGAAACACTTTCTCTGCTTACCCTGGGCACCACGCATCCTTTCCATTGGGCTCCTTCTCTCCCTCTAGTTGTCAATGAGGTGGTTTAACTCACCAAGCTCAAGGGACCCAAATATTTGTTCATGACATTCCTAGGGTCCCATGAACTTTACGGACATGAATGGATCATGCAGACCACACATACTCATGGAGCTGCACTGTGACCCCCAAAGCTCCTACCAACCATTCCTTCCCCTTTCCTTCCTTAATAGACATGGAAAGCACATTGGACAAGAAGTCAGAAGGGTCAAGTCCAGGTCCTGGCCCTGTTGCTAACAAGCTATTTGACTCTGGGCCTCAGTTTTTCTCATTTTACATGAGAAATTTAGGACAGTTTATGTTCGGGGTTCTATCTAACTCTACCAGATCACCTACCAGAACTAATGACCCCCCCCCCCCAAAAAAAAAAAAGGGAGCCACTGGCTGCAAAGTTACCTCTGCTGAGTTATACCCCATCTCTAGACTCTGGGCTCTAATCTAGAGGCTGCAATAAAAGGGAAATGTTCACAAGACATAATGAAAGGAAGGTCACAAGGCAATATGATAATGTACTAACTATGTCTTTAACCATTAAATACCAAGATTTTTAGTGCTGTGATTTTTCACATTCTGCAGCTTTCTTTTTACCTAAGGAATCAAATCAAACACTTTCAGAAGAGGGAGTGGAGGGTACTCCCTCTTCTTAAAAGTGAGGTATGAGATGGGACACCAAGGTTCAAAATACTGAAGGGAACGGGCTGGGGTTAGACAGTGACTGGAACCCTGTTGGTCCAGGCCCCTTAGCCTGGATACAGCTTCCTCCCATGGGGGTGCCATAGGGAGGCGCAGTGAGGGCTGAAAGAGCTTGCTGACTCCTCCATTTGCCAATTGGCCTGAGTGGAGTAGGAGAAATGGAGAGGGGTGAAGATGATACTGATCACTAGGCTTACTGGGAGTCAAGATAACAACAAGCTTGGCAAAGTGATCTAAAATGTCTGAGCCACAACTGCAAAGAGCCTGTGTTTTCTCTACCAGGGGGAGGTTATGGACGTTTGCTTTATCATGCGTGTACTGAGAATATTTCAGAGCTCACCAACCGTATCGGGGTGAGAAGGCAATTCATTCACTTACACTTCTCTCTTGTACCCCTGCGAGGGGAGGTCGAGGGCTGGGTTCTCGGAGATCTTAATGGCGCCTTGCATGGCCGCCAATAGACCATTTCCTCCTTCACCCCGCAGGGCCGGGCCGAAGCACTCGGGGCGTCTGATGAGCAGCTTGACCACGACGCTAGCGTTTTCTTCCACACTTTCACCTAAGGGAAAGAAGCATTATTACCATCTCATTGGAGAGAACAACCCCGGAATTGATTTCTTTTTGGCCACGCCAGGTGGCTTGTGGGATCTTGGTTCCCAGACCACGGATTGAACCCATGTCCTCAGCAGTGACACTGCAGAGTCCTAACCACTGGACCACAAGGGAATTCCCCCAGATTTGATTTCTAATTGACGAGGCTGGGAGAACAGTATTTGATGGATCTTGTCACATACTCTTAAGATTAGGAGGTAATACTGATGCAGAGAAAGGGGAGCTTTGATAAATTACGTCAGACTGTATTTATTTGAAGTATTATGATTAACTGATATAGAACAGTCTTACTTCTCAGTTCAGGATTTTGTGCTATTCACATGATTTTGCTATATTTAGGTCCTCAGAGGGCAAGAAATACACTACTGAGTCTGCCATGGATTACTGATTAATTCACAAGTAACTTTACCTCTTTATTAACTCCCTGAGGGGTGCTTAATAGGTATTTCCTTCCTTCCTTGAAAGGAGGTAAGATGGTAACTCAAGCGGGTGTGCCTCAATTAACATCTGGAGAAGTGACATGCTAGCTCCTGAGCTGTCTTCTCTCAGAGTCGAAGACATACCCCAGAACAACCAGGTCTGTGGGGATGAACCTCAGGGCATTTCTGAAATCATTTATCCACGTGAGAATCTACTTGGTAAAGTTATCTTGGTTACTCTTAGACTAGCTCTGTGGGGAGCTAAAGGTTGGACAATTGTATTTTGCTGGTGTTTTTCTTTGGAAGAACCGCAGACAACTAAGACAGGGTATCATTTCCCAAAGAAGTAACTAAGCAGTGAACTATCACATGTAGAGAGGGATAGCCAAGGCTTCTCAGAGACAATATTTATAATCAAAAGTAGTTTTACAGCTTGTTCACACAATTTCATGAAACACACTTTCTGTCTCAGTGTCTCAGACGACAACTTAATTTGTGTCTAAGAACTTATCCCTGGGCTAATAAGAAGCCTCAAAGACAAGACTTTTTGATGTTGTATATTGGATGAAGCCTAAAGAAAAACTTTTTAATAAAATCATTAGATATTATTAGAGGATTGAGCTCTATAATAGCATCTTGATATGCTGTTGTAATATTATTCATTCTTGTATTAAAAATTTCCTCCAATCTTAGCAGGTTAAGGCAGTAAATATTATTTCACAGTTTCTGTAGTCAGGAATTCGGGAGTGACTAAGTGAGGTGGTCCTGGCTTGGGATCTCCCATGAGGTTGCAGTAAGAATGTCAGCCAGCGCTGCAGTCTTCTGAAGGCTTGACTGGATGTGGAGTATCAGCTTCCACACTCACTCACATGGCTGTTGGCAGGAGGCCTCAGTTCCTCACCATGCGACCTCTCCATAGGGCTCCTTGAGTGTTCTCATGACATGCCAGCTGGCTTCCCGCAGAGCAAAGGATCCAAGACAGAGGGTAAGGCAGAAGCTGCAGTACCTTTTACAACTTTGTCACATACTGTCACCTGCCATATCCTATTCATGAGAAGTGATTCACTGAGTCCAGCTCACACTCAAAGGGAGAAGAAGCAGGCTCCGTCTTTTGGAAGAAGGAGCATGGAAGAATTTATAGATATATTTTAAAACTATCACAGGAGTTTAAGTTCTGTTTGATGAAAAATTTTATGAATCAACTTAGAGAAAAGCATTTGAATGGGAACCCTTAAAATCTGGCTTCTCTTCCAGATTTTTAGCAAATCCCTGTGTGAGTATGTACCCTGCACCGTCTCACTGGGTCTCATTTGCCCTGTTGAGATGCTTGTGCCTCTTCTAGCTTTAGAGTGAGTCTATTAGTTTAACCTACATGCAGAGATTTCTTCCACCATGCCCACGACATCAGAAGGGCTGAGCTTGCTGTTCAAATATTTGAAACTAACTTGTGCCCACACAAACTCACAAGTGAACACACTGCTGTGTCTCACAGCCCTGCAGAGTCTATCCATAGTCCTGGTCAAGAGCTTGGCCTGCTGACATCCCCTTTTATCACTTGACCTTCTACACCACAGGTAAAATTCAGGATTGTAAAGTATATACCTCTGTAAGTTTTAGAACTGTGTAACTAGATTCAGAATATTTCATTAAACTGAATTTATACAGCCCATCAGCATGCATTCACTATTTTATAGCTCAATCCTTCAAGAAGAGACTAAAATTTTTATAAAGAAGCTTTTCTTCAGGTTTCATCTAATATAACACCAAAAAAGAATCTGCTTTTAATTAAACCGGAATCCATGTGAAGAAAATTCTCAGGAGATGCTAAAAAGGTAAAATAATCACAATAATGGTATAGTGGAATGAATCAGGGAAGGAAAGGAACCCAAGGAGAAGGTTGAGTGATACTGTACAGTTTATAGAAGAGCTCAGATAAAGAGGTGATGCTAAGACTTAAGCACATATTTTCCCATGAGGTGAACCTAGCATTTATACAGGATAGAGTTTAATCACAGACGGATACTTAAAGAAAAGCACCGTTATAATCAGCATATTTGAAAGCAAATATTCTTAGTTACAGACATAACTCACAGTTGGCTACTTTCAAATGTTGTTCGCCCCCAAAACTTATCAGGTAGCACACTCTTAGTTGTCATTTTCTATTACAAGAATAATGAAGCTAAAACTTTGAAACTGTAAGTGTCAAAAAATGGAGAAAAAACCCAATCCTGTTAGTCAAGCTTACTTAAACACTGTGCTCTGATTCTTTCAGTTCTCAGAATGGAAACACTTGTGGGTCAGCCCTTTACCAGCACACTGAAATTAACTTAGCTCTTGCCAAAGCGATCAGCATCGTGGAATTTGACGGAACGTGGACCGCAATGTCCAAAAGAATTTGAAAAATTAGGCTATGATTTCTATATTGAGTTTGCTATTGAAATTCATTTGCCAAATTAGCCTTATTTTATCTGAATCTCAGGTCTTCAAATCTAAGCTAATTAGGTTGGAGCTACAATGGACCCAGGAAGCCATCACTTGATCACTGAATTGTGGTCATCTGTGGGGGATGCAGAGGGCACCCTGCAATAGGAAGGAACTGAAATGAAACCATTGATGCTAATTGGAGAGGGGACCAAGGAAAAGAATTTCTCAAGGCTTCACAAGGTAGAGAGGATGGCCTGATTAGAAGAGAGAACATTCTCTTCCTAATTACCTGTAGCTCAGGAAGTCGGACTGTCAACCAAATCCACAGTGGGGAAGCCGAATACTGACTTAAGGGCATTTTTCAAGGGAGAGAGAGATCTGAGGTAAGCTAGTTTTGCCCAGGGGCTTACAGCAATGTTTTTGCTGGAGTTCCAAATGAATAATAAGCTTAATAGCAGTGTGTATGTTCACAGAGCCTTTCTTCAAAGGCTCTCAACACTGCCTTCGCATTATGATCTTCTTTTCAATGTTCCTAAGAAGTTGGATGGAAATGGAATGATTCTCCTCATTTTAACCAGAAGCAGTCATTCTCACCACAGGGATGATTAGTAACGATGAAATGATCTTACCTTCCGCCCATCGCTTTTCTTACTCTCTCTATTCTAAACACAATCCCTGTTTTAAGTTCCTTTGCCTGGAACTTTGCCTTCCTCATTCCTTTGACATAAAACCTTGATCTAGGTAACTCCACTTCATCCTTCAGGACCAGCTTAGACTTGGAAGCCCCAGAGGATCTAGTCCTCTCAAATACCCTATCCTCTTCCTTAAAGCATTGCACACAAGTATAATTAATGCATTGTTTGTATCTGTTTCTACTTTTCTCACTAGACTGTATATTTAATAAGAACAGGGCTCATGTCTGAATGATCTAACCCTGTATGCTCAAGCCTCTTGTTAACCTCACGTAGAGGCTTGAAATGATCAGATGGAACACTGAGGGTGACTCTCCATCACTGATTATCAGGCCAATTATCAGCCTTTGTTTGCAGGGACCAAGGCTGTCCGTTTCCTAGGATTATAAATTTGAGAACGTCTTAAGACATTTTAATCCTAACCATCCCCGGTCATCAGTACCAATCACACTGAAGAATGGTTATTACATCTTTTTCTAAGTCTAAAAACATGAATGTACGAACCAGCTGATTCTTTTAAGCATTCATTCCTACTATGCCCTTCAAAGCTAACATGCTACTTTGTACTCTTGATCCTAAAAGACTTTTCCCTCCATTGTTATTGAGACATAAATGACACATCCTAAAAGTTTTATGGCTCCCAGCTCAACGCCCCCCCAGTATGCTCTCCCCCAACTACTCTGTTAAACTATGTCCATTTCTTCCTTCAAGATGTTATTCAACATTTGCCTTCTTCCCCAGGCATTCCTATATTCACTTCACCAGATTCCAGTAAGCACCATCATTTCTGGCCTGCCAACAGTCACATGTCTCACTATGTAGGTAGGTGTAGTTGAGTTTTTAGTATGTATGTATGTTGCTGATCGTTTTACTTGGGTTTTCTCTGTTTGCTGCTTTGATTTGTAAGTGACTTCAGGGCAGAACTTCTAGAGCATGTCTCCTGTCACTTCTCATAACCCCTCCTCACATGTCACATGATGGACGCCCAGCTTATGACCGCTGATGATCAAGCTGCCTAGGGAAACAGATTCAGCAAAGCTAGGACATACTGTGTTCCTCACAGATAAGCTTGTAGCCTGAGGAAGATATCACTAAAATACTCCGAGGACTCTAAGGAGGCACAGAATTCCTTTTCCTTTCTTTTTGCGGATTTGTAAGGAATCTTTTCCTACTTGGTACTACATTAGGAAGGGATTAATCAGACACCCAGACACATCTGTGTGTACACTGGCTATAAAGTTTGCAACTCCTGGGTTAACAGAAACTTGTCAGCTTCAGTACTCCTAGCATTAAACACAACCCAAGGCTTCCCAGCAAGCTAATAAAAATAATGTGGAGAAAATGATATGCTTTAAGAAGTGCTTTTGAAGACAAATCTTCTTTAAGAAGATTTAACACCAACTTTAATAGAAACTAGTAAAATAATGTTAGAAAGAATTTTCTAATTCTATTATTTTGATATAGCAAGAGCTTTTTTTTATTTTTTACTTTTTTTAACATCTTTATTGGAGTAAAACTGCTTTACAATGTTGTGTTAGTTTCTGCTGTACAACAAAGTGAATCAACTATATGTATACATATATCCCCATATCCCCTCCCTCTTAGCAAGTGCTTTTGATTTGCCTTTAAAAAAAATTTTTTTTTAAACATTAGCACCAAACAGAAATTAAATAATTCCACAATTATTGACCAGCTCAAAGGAGGAAATGCTATTTCTCCTTGTTCATTAGGGAGAAAGTGTTATCAAGGCAATACTACATAACGGTTTGAGTACAGTTTGGTCTCTGGAGCCAAACTGCTCTGGTTGAAATCTTAGGAAAAGCCTTACTAGCTGTGTGACTCCGGGAAAGGTACTTAATCTCTCTCAGCATAGGGGTGTTTATCCATAAAATGATGAAGATAACTGTATCTAACTCATTGGATTGTTGCATCAAATGAATAAGTTAATACATATAAAAGTGCTTTGAACCATGCCTGGCACATGAAAATGCTAAGTGCTAGCTGTTATTACCACCGCCACCATCCTCACCACGCACTACCACCTACCACAGTCACCCCTATAACCCACTATGACCGTCTGCCACCCAGCCATAATATACCACCACCACTACCATCACCCACTATGACCACCCCTACCATCACTCACCACTACCCACGAAACATTATCGCCACACTTACCATCACTAACCAGCACTCACCTTGATCACCTCACACAACTCACGATGGCTACCACTCAACCATCATATCCCATCATCACTGTCATCACCAATCACTACCCACTATTACTACCCTCACTATGACTCATCCATCATCACCACCTACCACCAACCCACCCCCACCATCACCATCACCCACCATAACCACCCCCGTTATCTATCATGATCACCCATAACACCTTCATCTTTCGCTGCTGAGCAGAGGCCACAAAAGTGGCCGGGAAGTCCTTTTTAATCATCTCTTAGATATAAAGACTTTGAAATAAAGATGTAAAGACAAAGAGCTTTGAGATCCCAAGGAATCCGTTTATGAGAGTCTTCCCATTTCAAATGCCCTAATACTCTTGTAAGGATCACAATAACAATGCCAACTAACACAACTGCAGGCTTACTACATTTCTGGCAGTGTGCTAATCTGAGTTTTCCATGGATTACTTCATTTAAGCCTCACAACAACTCTGTGAGATATATGCAGTTATTATCTCTGTTTTATATACAAAAAACCCCCGAGGCTAGGAAAGTTTTAGCAACTTGCGTAAATTTACAGAGCTAGTGATGGAGTCATATCTGAACCCAAGATACTCCATCCTCCAGCCCAAACTCTTCCATGTCATTCTGCTGTGACTGAGCCACTCTATCTCCTCTAGGTGCTCAACAAGATTCTAATTTTTTCTTTCTCCATACTTGCCATTCCTCTCTCTTTCATGCTCTCCCCTGTGACAGTCCACTCCTATCATTTCAACTGCAGGTGACCTGCAAGTCTACTCGGTCCCAATCTGTTGCCTGATTGATCTCTATCCTATTACCCCAATTAGGGGCATCTCCATTTGGGGTTCACAAATCATTACCTGAATCACACAAGCTCATTACCCTCCATCTCAAACCATTTTCTCCTTTGGACCATCCTTATTTCTTTTCTCCCTACCCTTAAATCTCTAAGCTTCAGGACTTCCCTGGTGGCGCAGTGGTTAAGAATCCACCTGCCAATGCAGGGGACAAGAGACATGAGTTCAATCCCTGGTCCAGGAAGATCCCACATGCCATGGAGCAACTAAGCTCGTGCGCCACAACTACTGAGCCTGTGTTCTAGAGCCCGTGAGCCACAACTACTGAGTCTGTGTGCTACAACTACTGAAGCCCATGCACTCCAGAGCCCATGCTCCGCAGCAAGAGAAGCCACCGCAATGAGAAGCCCGCGCACCGCAACGAGGAGTAGCCACCGCTCGCCGCAACTAGAGAAAGCCCGCGTGCAGCAATGAAGACCCAACACAGGAAAAAAAAGAAAAAAAGAAAATCTCTAAGCTTCAAAGTGACTTCTGTTCCTTTTCTCTCAACATACCCAGGGCCCAGCCACCAGAGTCATCACCACCAGCAAGTCCTATAAATTCTGTCTCTGTAATTTCTTTCCAGCTGATCTCCTCCATCCCATTCCCACCACCACCATTATAATTCAGAAACTCATTATCCTAACCTGGGCACAGAAGTTCCCAGTGGTTGCCATCAATCTCTCTTCTGATAAAAATTTTCCTAGTTCTCTGCACACTGAATCAAGACAAAACTCTTCAGCTTAGTATTTAGATTCTCCCTAGTATAGCTGCCTACCTATCTTTTAAACCTCATCTCTTACCACTGTCAACCGTGTATCTATCCTCTAGATCAGCCAATCACTGTGTTTCCTGAGCATGTGTGCTTTAGCTCTCAGGCCACTGTTCAAGCTTCTCCCTACCTGGATCACCTCTCCTGCATCTCTGCATCTGGAAATCTGACCCTTCAAAGCTCATCTCTAATATCACCTCCCCCAGGAGGCTTTTTCTGATCTCAACAGGATGTGAGCTTCCCCTCGTGAAATCCTCTATCACTCTGTCCCTACCTTACTCCACTGCTTATTATAGTGACCTCTATCCATGCCTGTTCCACTTACTAGACTGTTAATTCTTTCAATGCAAAAGCCAACATCCTTTGCCAAGACCAAATGTGGCCTTTATATAATAGAGACACAATAAACATTAAAGTGCACATATCTTCCTACTGATGGTCTGATAGATTTGCTAGAACGTATTGCATTATGAAATCGTACTGTAGAGAATATATTAAAAAGACATAAAACAAACAGAAAGCAAAGAGGGTGGACCAAATGTTTTTGGTTTAGACTTTAGTTGAATATGGTCGTACCTAATAAGCATAAGGAAGTTTTGGAATTTGGCCATCCAGGTAAGACCACAGCCAGTGGACTCCTCTACCTTCATAACCCATGTGGATAGTCCCACTAATTGACTCATAAAGCACTTGATCTTGACTGTGAAGGTGGCCAACATGAATAAATGGGTCCTGCCTGTATCTGGTTTGTGTCATACAGTCTCTTTACATAATTTGGTGACATTTATGAATCCTTAAAATCTATTTATAACAAAAAATTTCCCTTTATTACCACAGTAACTCTGCATTAATTCTGGGCATGCAATCATCTGGATTAGAAGTAAGACAGACTATTAGAGGATGCTCTGAAACTGGCCTCAGAGGAAGACAATGGAGCTTAGCAATGCTGATGATGAACAGACAGGAGGGACGGTGACAAACACGCAGGGAGAAGCAGAAGGCCCAAGTTCCTAAAAACTTGGCTGGATGAGTCCCAGGGGAACAAAAGATAGACATCTCAAGGTCTGTCACCAAGTCAGGAAAGGGGAAAAACCGCGACAATGGAAACCATTCAAATATTAAGAATAGAGTGCATTATGGTGTAGGAAAATAAGCAGGGGTGGTGGGGAGGGGAAGGAAGACAAGAAGAGCACATGGGAATATAAAGATCACGTCACGCCAATATATTTTTAGGTGAATTCTCATAGTTAGAACAATCGGCATGATTGTTTATTAGGTGCAATCCCTCTTTGTGATCACTTAACCAGCCCAGCTGGATTTGTTAGCCTGAAACTCCGAACTGGGAAAAGGGAGAACTATTATAACTATAATGTAAATATAAGTGAATTAGTATTTTAGCAGAATCTAGGGAGACAAGGTACAGTTTTAAGAAAGTAGTTTACTTATTTTACACAATATTCAGCACATTAAACTAGTGAAAATACAGAATTTGTGTCAACTTGGAATTCACTATAAATGAGAGGTGACTTGTATCAATATTAAGAAGAATAATATTTAGGGTTTCTATAGCAATTTTTTTCTCCTGGGAGTTTAGTTACCTTTAACAGTGATCAGTTATTCCTGACTTTTATTTATTCATCCGTACATCCATACATCCATCCTTCCTTCTTTCCTTCCATCCATCCATCCATCAATCCATCCATCCATCCATCCTTCCCCCCATCCATCTATCCATCCATCAATCCATCCATCCATCCAACCAACTAATAGTCTAAGGATCTGGAGGCACACTTGCATTTAATTCTGTGAAACAGGTGAGATCAAGATATTAATAAGCCCCCTCTTTTAGGAGAAGAGGTGCAGAGAGATGACAAGCCCAAGCCCATGCAGTGAGTTCCTTGCAGGCTCTGGCACTAGAGCTCAGGACTGTCCATTGGATTCTACTCTTGATCCTTGTCTAGCCTGATTCTCCCTGAGGTTTTTCTTCCAGCTGCCACCTACCTATAGAATCTATCATATTTATGGAGAGGAAGCAGTGCAAAGGATTTCCTTTTCCTAGTATCCGCCACAATTATGCCATCCTAGGTCTGAAAAACATGGAAAACCGAGACTCACTGTTCACGAAGACGGCAAACCTCAGGAAGGACAGGTAGCGCTCCCCTTCAATGGGGTTCCAGCCGACATCAGGGTATCCTTTGGCCAGAAGCATGGGGCAGCTCTGTAGGCCACAGCCTGCCAAGTAGGTCACCACCTGCCAAGAAGAAGACAAAGGTAAGTGCCCAGGTTTTTTTTTTTTAATGTAAGTTTTTTACATAGCTATAAGGTATGCAAAATTCTGGGAACTGAAGGGCTTTCATTTCCCTAGAAGCTAGAGAGAGCCCAGGACTTTCCAGGTAAATAATTTAGTAGATTTGAAATTGGAACCTTTTATTCATTTTTGTTTCCAAGCAATTGACGAGACTGATGATCACTGCTATGTAGGAACACTCCATGTGCTATAGTTCCATGGATTTTCCAGTTCTGGCAAGAGGGATCTGCCATTTAAAAGTAGGCCTAAGTAGGGTGTCTCTTGGGAGGCAACAGTGGATGCAGGCTGGCCATGTTCATTTGGCCATGCTATTTCAAGACCAAAATGTTCAGTCACTGGTCGACTGGGTGGGCCTTCAACTAATCAGGGGTCCCTAGGTAAGTTCTGGCTCAACAACAGCCGTCCCAAGTCAGCAGTTGAGATGTTCAGTGTGGGGTGGCTAGCGAAGAGGTCATGGCCAGTTAAGGACTAGGATGGGTAGTGCGTTCTCTTCACTTCCAGGTTACCAGACACTTATCAGAAGATCTCAGCTCTGCGATCTGGTAGAATATTTTAAATAGAATCTGCCTACTTTTCAGAAGGTGCCAGGCTAAAAGCTTAGCAAATAGACCTCCTGTGCTTGAAATGCAGTTGTCATTCTAATTTAGCCTCTGATATTTTATGTACGCGGGGAGAAGAGGGGAATCCATTGTGCTGATAATCCTCCAAGTCAGGAATGGGGTTTTCATTTTTTAGTCCCCAGGGCCTAGCACAGAGTAGGGGCTCAATAAACATTCATCAAATGACTCATGTATTTGCTGACAGCAAATACTCTAAGTCATTTTGAAAGAATGATGGATCTAAGCCAAAACTCAGTAAGAAACTATCATCACACTTTTTCCTACTTAAAGTAGCAAGGATATTATTATGCTTGGAGCTTAGATTTTGTTTGGTCTTAAAATGTCTAGAAAAGGGCTTCCCTGGTGGCACAGTGGTTAAAAATCCGCCTGCCAATGCAGGGGACATGGGTTCGAGCCCTGGTCCGGGAAGATCCCATATGTCGCGGAGCAACTAAGCCCGTGCACCCCAACTACTGAGCCTGCACTCTAGAGCCCGTGAGCTACAACTACTGAGCCCGTGCACCACAACTACCGAGCCTGCACTCTAAAGCCCGCGAGCCACAACTACTGAGGCCACGTGCCACAACTACTGAAGCCCATGCACCCTAGTGCCCGTGCTCCGCAACAAGAGAAGCCACCGCAATGAGAAGCCCGTGCACTGCTACGAAGAGTAGCCCCTGCTCGCCGCAACTAGAGAAAGCCTGTGCACAGCAACGAAGCCCCGATGCAGCCATAAATAAATAAATAAAGTCCGGAAAAGCATGAATAAAAGCAGGAATTAGGCAGAGTTTTCAGGGTTACAGGTGCAGGGCATTTCACCGGCCACAAAAATAAGTGGTCGTGTGTGTGTGCGCGTGCGTGCATGTGCATGCGTGCGCGTGCGCGTGTGTGTGTGCGTGTGGTTGCTGTACAGTCTCAGGCCTGGTTCCTGCTGTGATACACAGAAGGGTGGAATGGAATGGCAGCATTTACTGGCCCGTCGCCTTCTCCCCCAGGGACCACACTTGGGGCATTTCCCGACACTGGCCTGAGTGAAGTCTGCGCACTGTGCTGAGCCACAAGAACCACCTGAAAAGGAGGCAGCAACCCCACCATCCTCCTCTACAGATTTCCCTGGGTCCCCTTTCTCCCCTCTCCCCGCCTCCTGGCCTCCACTCAACATGTCTTGCATCTTCTGAGGGAGGCTTGTGGTCCTTGTCGAGCAGTATCAACTGAACAGGTGAACGAGGCTGACAGTGGGGTGCTGGGCACTGAGCCTTGTGGCACTGTCTTGTCAAAAGAGAACCGTTAACTGCTTTTAAATACAGGTGTCAGCTATCATCACATCACCCAAATAAAAACCGTGATATTTATTGCTGTCTAAATGTCTGAAGAGCTGAGCCTGACTGAAGTCTGTCCCACCAGAGGCAGAGACCAGGAATACCCATGGCATTTATGGAACAGCTATCACCTATCATGCTGCTGGGTGCACAGCTCCTGAGTCCCTGTGTGTATGGGGGCGGGGTGGGGGGTTGTCTTGTTTCTGTTCCAATCAGTTCTTCTTATTGAAACCAGGAAGTGTTTTCTAACATATAAACGGCGCTGTGTTGCTCTTCTGCTTGAAGCCCTCCAGTGGTTTCCGTGGCTCCAGGCTCTACAGGGAGGTCCCATAATATAATAGGTAAGAGCACGGCCTCTGGGGCCCAGTGCTTTTGACCCCTGGCTCTGACACTTACAAACCCCATGACACTGAGGATGTTCCCTAATCGCTCTATGCCTCAGTTTCCTCTCCTATAACTAGGGCAACAATAAAAAGGCTTGTCCTGAGGGTCATGTGAGTTAATTCCGAGTGGGCATGGCACACAGTGATTCCGGAGGAGTAGGGACTTCTGTTATTAGCAGCAATGGCAGCATAAGGCCCATTCCTTTCTGCTCCCCCTCCTTCCTCACCACTCCGCCCAAGCACTCTGCGCTCTGCTCACACCCAGCTTTCCGAAGTTCAAGCACGCCATGCTCTCCTCTCTGAACTTCAAACATTCCTGGCACGCGCTTCCCCGCGATGTGGCTGCGTAGCTTCTGCCCACGCTGGGGGTCACCTCTTTGCCGAGGGCCCTTCCTGATCCCCTTGTCAGGGTCAGGGGCCCACTCCTAGGTGCTCCCAAACCCACCACGCAGTGGACGACCTTCTCCTTGTCCCCCTACTAGATTGCTCCTCTCCACACTCAGGAAGTTCACTGCCAATCTCGTCAGCTGTCTAGTCAAGTAAACAGTCCCAAGACGGGACAGGGAAATGATGGAGGCGAGGTGGCCTGACCCCCACCAGGAGTGCACTTCACCGTCCCGACGACGTCGGGTAGCTCAGTCTCATCTCCTCTGTCCACGGAGAGGACATGTGTGGGCGCTCTTTATCTTTATAGTAATTATACCGTTTTCTGTCATGTCGCTTTCTTTAGTGTATAAACATGTAAATTCGATGACACAGAACTTTATTAGGAACCACAGGTCTCTGGGGGTCCCATGCAGACCAGTGAGGCTGGGCCTTCACACACAAAGAACACACATGTCCACGTCTGTGGAGCTGGCGAGCCCTGACCACAGGAGATGCTTGGTCCTAATTATCACACAGCTGCCAGTGACTCACATTCCCCCCCATATTTTTGTCACACGCTAAAGAGGTTCTGACGGAGACCCAGACTTCCGTCTGCTTCTCCTTGGCCTGGCTGTGCTGCAGGCAGAGGGCAGCAAGCACAGTGCCTCCCCAGGGCCACTTACCTTCTCGAGGTCTGGTTCCTCTAAGCCCAGCGCTAACTCGTTGTTGTCCATCACAGAGGAAGCAGCCACATCCAGCGGGGTGGATCCTCTCATGGACGGGGAGGCTGAGGAAGGAGGAGAGAAGGAGAAAGAAAGGGAGAAAGAGGCCCTCTAGCGCTGAGCTGAGGTTGCAGTGCACAGTACTGGCCAGGAGAGGGCAGCAAACACAAAACCTGGGTCCCATCGCTGTCCTCCGAGGGGCTCTGCCCGCCCAATTTAAGAACAGCTCTATTTGCTATCTTTCCTCCCCACACTCATTACTGATTGCGAATATAGCTTACGTTAGAAAATCAGTTCATAGGATCAGCTGGGACCACGTATTTTCAAGTGCTTTTCTAACGTGGAAGTTCTTGGGCCCCCATTTGGTGATCATTCAAAAGTCTCAGATGTCACTTGATCAACTAAGCTCACATAACTTGGCCATTTCTGGGGTCACCACCTAGAGTTTAAAAATAGCCTCAAACAGCATTAGCTCTTACAGTTAAATCAGGTCACCAACGTTGTCTTTCATTTCCTTTGTTTGGTTCTTAGGCTAGAACTGAGAAAAACTTCAGGTAGCATTTTATAAAAAGGTTGGTTAGTGGATGGTTGCATTTGATAAATAGGAGAACTGAGATTTCAGATTTCACGTGCACGTAATGTGTGTATTTGAGTCTTCCACAAATTCATTTGGTCTACATGCACAACAGTGAGTGAGGCATGTGCATGCGTTGGTTTTCTAGCAGTGGTGATGGATTTACACTGTTTGTCCATAGTTGCTCCTGGCCCGTCTGCCTTGCAGCTATGAAAGCACTGGTTGGTTGGCTGATGGGACAGGCATGCAGCCCAAGAGGGGACTGGATCCATGACCTTGGTCTCGTTAGCACTGCTCCCTGGTCAGCTGAATGGGCTGGGAGGCGCTGTATCTCCAGACTACATCCACAGTCTCAGGCAGCATTTCATATACCATGAGCCACTGGTCCCCAGAGAGAGGAGGCAAACTGTGTGACTATGCTGACACAAATCTGTCACCAGCGCTGGCTGGCAGCGACTTCTCTACTCAGGTTGGAGAGCAGAGACATGGTATTATTATCATCTCACCTGTTTTTAGATCAGGCAGGGTTCCTTCTTATATTTAAAAATACCATAGCATGCATGTGACTTCTTTCCCTTTATTGCCTAAGTGGTCAGCAGGGGGAGGGTAACCTCTGAGCCAACAGCAGACGTTATAATGTGACCTACCTAGGCCAACACTGCTATTCTCCAGCAGGTAACTGAGATGCTCAAACATGGCCTTCTGATTTTGTCGGCTAATTCGACAGAAATAGCACAGGAAGCGGCAACAGCTAGCAACCATCTTTGGAAAGGCAATCTGTAGGGAGAAGTAGAAAGTGTCAGGGAGAAGAATCTATCACGAGGCCTTTCTGAAAAGGCTGACTTCAAAGAGTCTCAGGGTGAAGTCTTGCAAGCTGCCAACCGTTTGGAAAAGGAATTTTCTCCTTACTTCCAGATGGTTCCAAGACTGATTCATAGGAGGGACAGAGAATACACACCTAAAAGAGGCTTCTAAAAATACTGAGAGCTAATTATAGTTCCTGAAGTATCTTTCTTTCAAAGAAAATAGATGTCAAACCAGAATCCCAGTCATCCTTACATGTCATGAGAAACTGTACAACCCTACATCAGACCATTCTAACTAGGAAGGGAGTAGACAGAAAGGGAGATGGGTGATCACAGACAAACAAGACCCAAAACTATTATCAAACCTGAGTCTTCTGGGTAAAGACTGGCCCCTACAGTTGTAGAAGCCCCCAAAGCATCACCCTCTCAGACTGTGAGCCTTCCCCAATTACTTCTGTCCTTGATAACCACTCTCCTATGGGCTCCTATAGTACTCGTAATATGATTCCTACAATTTAGCACTGAGATGCCAACTTCTATTACCATCTACAGTGCTTGGCTTCTCTGCTTAACAAAGTAATTAGCATATCCAGGGCTTGGCCACATCTTCTGTCTGATCAATCATGTTCAATAAATGGTGTCAGTGTTGGCTCAGGACCCTAGAAAGCCCTTAATTTCCTGAAAGCTCCAGTCTGCCTGCCTGCTGAGGCATCCAGACATTTGCTCAGGGATCTTCTGGAGAGAGTCCACTTTCAAAAGAGACCAGAAGGAAGGAAGTGAGGAGGAAGGTAAGCTTGGCTCCTGTTCTTCCCTCACAACCCTCACCTGTCAATACTGGTGGAACTGCTTTCCTAGGATCAGGCACTTCGGAATTTCCAATATTTGAAAACATACCCCATCTTCTGCCTTCAGAAGCTCTCTAACTCTGAGGAGGACGCAGACAAGTTGGGATACATGCCCAGGTGGGCCCTATCAGCACTCCCTGCCCCTTGGCAACAGGAGCTCCCCCTGACAGCAGGCTCCTCATGGGGGAGCTGGCCAGGAAATCCAACATCGTCAGGAGCTTGGCTCAGGGAGGAAACACGCATACTCTGGTGGGAACACTGCCAGGATCGTTATTAAAATCGTGCTCTCCTTTAGAACAGCCTTCTCCTGACACAGCACCAAACACACCAGGCTCCTAAGTGGAACCAGAGGCATTCCATCTCGGAAGGAGCAGGGCTGCAGAGGATGGGAAGGAGACTGAGCGGCCCAGTGGAATGAGCGAGAAGAACTCCTACACTGGCTGGACCCCATCTCTTGGCTCCTTCCTGGCTGTGAGCTCATCCCCGCCCCCTCCTTGGGAAGAGTCACTAGGCAGTAGGCACCAGCCATGTGGCTGTGAAGAGGTCACCTCACGTGTCCCTGCCCAGGGGTCAAGTTCTGGTTAAATTCTCCTCGGAGCATTACCTGAGATTTCTCTGCACCCAGCACGTTCACCATCACCTCCATGACTGTCTCATGCATGCCGAGGACTCGCATGAGGTTGGGGTGCTGGTAAAACACCTTGTTGTTCATTATGTCTCTAGGGTAATCGGAGAGAGAGGTCAGCCCTTGCTTATTTCAATGCTACGACAATTCAGGGGCGAGAACACACAAATGCACAAACATACTCGGGGTGAAGTAATGTACATGTGACATGCTGGAAAGACGCTAAGAAGGCACTAGGTTGGTGAGAATATACATGGAGGGCCTTTCTTTAGCTGAAAGGAATATTTTGTGCTCCTTTATTTCTACTAAGTGCTCTCTTTCTTTGAAATATTTCCTTCTAATGACATTAAACAGTTGTCCCTTGATTTTTTTGCTTGTAATAGTTTTGAGACAGCTCAAATCACTGGATTTCTCTTCCTCTGTGTGCTAAGGGTCTTCTATTTTCTGTTCTCTTGTCCTTATATCTATGTCTCTGTGTACTTCAGATATCCAAATGGTAGGGCTGTACCCTTTCCTTAAGGCAATTGTGTATTAGGTACCAGTGATATTTTTGGACAACAGTGCTAAAAAATCAATGAAATGATCAACAATGAAACATAAAAATAATTATATTTTTAAGTCATTCAACATAAATTCACATAATAAAGCTGCAGGCAAATCAAAACACAGAAGCATCCTGTGACCCGGCTGTGGAATCCCTTGCAGGTGGTTACTCTCTGCCCATTCCCATTCCCCCAAGGGTTGCAGCTGTTGAGAGGAGACACACTCAGTTTTTAGCGCAGCTGTGTCTACTGCAAGGCCTGGGGGAGAGGCTAATTCTGTGGCTTTTTTCTCTTTCCATAAAAGTCTCTTCATCTCTATTATAAGATTCCTCTTTGGAAATGAGTTTTAAAAATGCATGCATCTCCCCCCGACTCCCAGCAGGTATCCTCAGAGTCCCTGTTCTGGGCCTCAGTGATGCTCCTTTACTCTGCTGGCTCGAGGGTGGTAGGATGGAACATCCAGCAGCAGGAAGGCTGTAGCTCTAGTGCGTGCTTTTAATCAAGTAAAACTGTGGGCTGGTCAGTGAGCCTTTTGGGGCTTCAGTTTTTCTCATCTGCAACAGGGAACTATGCTACCTAATTAAAGGAAATCTTTTTGATGTCTAAAATGTGATCTTTCTTATGGTATATACATACAATGGAACACTACTCAGCCATAAAAAAGAATGAAAATTTGCTATTTGCAGGAACATGGATGGACTTGGGGGGCATTCTGCTAAGTGAAATAAATCAGACAGAGAAGGACAAATACTGTTATGATATCACTTATATGTAGAATCTAAAAAATATAACAAACTAGTGAATACAACAAAAAAGAAGCAGACCCACAGATATAGAGACCAAATTAGTTGTTACTAGTGGGGAGGTGGGGAGGGGAAACATAGGGGTGGGGCAGTGGGAGGTACAAACTGTTGGGTGTGAGACAGGCTCAAGGATGTATTGTACAACACGGGGAATTTAGCCAATATTTTGTAATAACTGTAAATGAAAAGTAACCTTTAAAAATTGTATAAAAATAAAAAAAATTTTTAAATGATGAAATTAAAAATAAACAAATAAATAAAATGCAATCTTTCTGGTGACATGGCTTCTAAGGAAGAGCCACGAGCTATTGTCATGGGGAAAGGTGTCTCAAAGAACTGAAGAAAATGACTCCACATTAGTCCTGAAAAAAGGGAGGAACTGGGCTGTAATTTTTCAGAGGGAAGTCTCAGAAGATCTCCAGTCAAAAAATCAAGTGCTCAAAATGTTTCTCTCTTGTTGGGTTGAACACACTGCCCCTTCCTCTGGATTTTTTTCATTGCCTCCCTGGGGCTACTTTTATCAGATTCAAACTAAATATCTGCTTTTCTCCAAGACTCCTCCCCACTGCTTCTGGCCATGTCCCTTCATCCCAAGTAGCCCTGGTCTCTCAGGTTATCGAAGGTGACTGATTTAATGAGCACATAATCCCATGAGGAGTGAAGTCAGGATGGGGGCACACGGAGGTTTTATGTGATTTGATTCCGGAACTGCCATGTAGCAAGCTGAACTGGTTTTCCCACCGGAAGCTTCTCTGAGAACTTGCACTTGATGGGAATGACCTACCCCAGCCCGTTGATCATGAGCAACTCCTCCTCCTTGCCCATCCGGACACTGAGCAGGCAGCGAATCTGGCCCAGGGCAGCCAGCAGGCTGATGGTGTCGCTCACGGAGACCTGGCTGATGGTGTAGGTCTTCCGCAGCGCCTGCAGCAGCTCCCCGATGCTGTCGTACTGCCTCCGCAGGAGGCTGAACATCATCCGAACCAGCTCTGCATCCTGGATCTGGTCCTCCTGGGCCCAGCAGATCATGGTCTGTGAGATGAGCTCCTTCAGCGTCGCTAGAAGGACAAGAGGAAGGACCAGTACCGCGGCTGTCAAGGCTCAGGAGAGCTGTGTGCTTCCGCCACGTCATTCAGTGATAATACACATCATCAGCTGGGCAGGGTGAAAAAATTCTTTCTTTAAGGGTGGGGTATGGCAGGTAGAGAAGTAGAACACATTACCAAAAGGCAGGACCGTGAGCCGTACTATAAGAAAACAATATCTCCACTTTGAATTGAGAAATCTAAATATTCTATTTGGATTAAATGACATTAAATGACGTTTGAATGATGCTGGATGTAGAAGACAAAGTAAGATGCCTTCTTGCCTTCAGGGTGCTCACAAGCTGGTTCTTTACATTTTCATTTTGACTTAAAAGTTACATTTTATCTTTATTTTATAATATAATGTAATACACACTAACACGGGGGTATGGATGCAAGCGCCATGGGACAGAGTGGGGAGTGAGTGATTCTGGATGCATGAAAACATTAAGAAGACATTGGTCACTGCCTCTTTAGAGTAAAGCACTATTAAGCGCTGGGATTTCTCTACCATAAATGCTATTCTCCAAGTGTTCTAAAGATACCACGTACCACGAACTGAGTAAGCCATGCCACTGATTCAAGAATTCTAAAATATATTTGAGATGACACAAACATAAACATACATTAGGGGATGGAGAGAAGTGGACCGAGAACACTCTATTAGGTCCAAAGACCTTGCAACACTGGACATCTGCCCATCACCCGCTGAACTGGCTGTGTTGTCTTGGATCTTTGGCAGGAGTCAGCTGACGTTATGTCAAGGACTAATTTCACAAGCATCAAGAGGGAAACCAGTAGGACTTTGAATTCAAAATTTATCAGGGCTCTGGTTGCACAGAAACACCACCGGCTGCACAAGTAAAGGAAAGACGACTGAAGTGGGGCTCAAACCAGACCTGGGACCCTCAGAGGTTGAACTGAATGGCCCCCGAGAAGTGCTGATGGGCACTGGTGTGGGAAGATGACCAAAAGAGAGAGGCAGATCTGTGCAGGAGGACATCTGTGCAGAGTGACAGGGGACCCTGGCAGAATGTCTGGGAAGCTACTGCTCACCCCTCTCCATGTCATACACATTTCCAGAAAATGCCATAACAGAAGTTAGAAATGCTGCTCTTAGAATTTCATCCAAGTCCGGCTCTGCCTGTCACGCTCCTGCAAGGTATGGATGGCACCAAGATCGTTAATTCAGACCCAGTGATAAAGGCAGAGTTCAGGGGATGATGAGGGTCACATAGTCTATCAGTGAAATGACTGGGAATCAACTCAGATGGGTGCTCTCGGGAGCCTGTGCCCCATCTCTAACAGTCTAGTTTTCTACTCCATACCACTAAATACGGCAGATATCTGCTCTACATACAGCAATGGCTCATCATAAGGGTATAAAAATAGAACTTCAGGGCTTCCCTGGTGGCGCAGTGGTTGAGAATCTGCCTGCCAATGCAGGGGACACGGGTTCGAGCCCTGGTCTGGGAAGATCCCACATGCCGTGGAGCAACTAGGCCCGTGAGCCACAATTACTGAGCCTGCGCGTCTGGAGCCTGTGCCCCGCAACAAGAGAGGCCGCGATAGTGAGAGGCCCGTGCACCACGATGAAGAGTGGCCCCCACTTGCCACAACTGGAGAAAGCCCTCGCACAGAAACAAAGACCCAGCACAGCCATAAATAAATAAATAAAAATTTAAAAAAAAAATAGAACTTCATTACCAAAGCTGCAGAAGAGATCTAGATGTAATGGATTAATTTAACTTACCGCTGTGTCTATCAACCCGGTGTGTGTTTTAGGTTCAGATAGGAGACATAAGCTGAAAAACTTAAAAAAGGATACCCAAGGCAGAGAGAAGCACAGTTGAAAGATGTTCCTAAGAGATCTCACTAGGCAGGGATTGCTGACTAATATCTGTTAGGTTAGATAATATCTGTACTCTCTGAGAGAGAAAAGTTGTTTATGGTCTAAGCCTGGGCTCCTCTCAGGAACTTGTTTCCTCAGTAGCCAAATGTAAAAGTTCCTGTTTCTCCTACCTAACAGTCACACTAAGGAATAAAAGCAGGACAAAACCACAGACACTCTTGGACGCAACGTAATTTTATCTAGTCCTAGTCTTCTATGTACAGTTCCCTCTTAAGCCTGAATTTGGCCTGAAAGAATTACAGTTCTCAATACCTACAACCAAATTCTTTGCAGAGATAACACACATCACCACAGTCCCCGCCACACATGAAAAACAACCATCAGAGTCGTTAATCAGCTCAAGGACCATTCCAACAGGGAATTTTACAGAGTCATAATGAAACCAAGCAAATATTAGCTTTCCCTTAACCTGGCTTTCGGATTAATTCGGGATCTGGGCGAGCTCTTAGCCACCCACAGACTTATCAATCTAAATCAACATAGCCTAGAGAACAAAACATTGCCAGCAAAACATCTCATGAGAGGGCAAATGGGAAAGGAAACAGCTATTTTTTTCTTTTTTGGAAAGGGCAAGATTTTATTTTATTTTAATATAGTTGATTTACAATGTTGTGCTGATTTCTGCTATACAGCAAAGTGATTCAGTTATACATATATATACATGTATACACACACACACACACATATATATATGTATACACAGTCTTTTTTTAAAGTTTTATTTTCCATTATGGTTTATCACAGGACACTGAGTACAGTTCCCTGTGCTCTACAGTAGGATCTTGCTGTTATCCATTCTCTATGTAATAGTTTGTATCTGCTAATCCCAAACCCCCAATCCATCACACCCTCCCCCCCCAATCCTCCTTGACAACCACAAGTCTGTTCTCTATGTCTGTGAGTCCGTTTCTGAGAAACAGCTCTTTAACCCGAAAGGGTGGAGCAGGAAATGCCCCACAGGTTCTTCGTCCAGGCCAGCCTTCAAGGTACGTATGAGACAACAGGATAAACAATTATCTGTGTGTGACCAAGCTAATGCTCAGCTAAAAAAATGTGGCCCCAAGATCCTGACAGAAAAAGCAACTCATCATCGTGTATTGATGGGCAGATGTAATTCAGCCAAAGGCATGACATTTAAGGCCATTCTTGTTGGACAGGGGTTCAAATGGTGAGACCAAGGTCCAGAAAGTGAGAGAAAGAATAACTATGAGAAGAAAGCAAATTGGGGAGTGGGAGGAAACATTCTTAAGAACGCTGAGACGCACAGCATACTTTGCGGCCTGACGTATGCTAGAGACCTAGCACCCACCAAGCAAACGTAGACTGAATCATGAATTTCTAAAGGTCTAAACACTTCTGGGGCTGAGAAAATGGAGCGTTATACCCCTGGCAGCAACGCTGTTGACAATTCCTCAGATTTTAATTAGCTCCCATGAGCCAGCATCAGAGCAGCGTAACCAGGGTAGAAAGGTTAAAAAGAATACATTTTCTTTTCTTTTCTTTTTTTTAAATAAATTTATTTATTTGTTTATTTTTGGCTTCGTTGGGTCTTTGTTGCTGCGCGTGGGCTTTCTCTACTTGCGGTGAGCGGGGGCTGCTGTTCGTTGCTGTGCACGGGCTTCTCATTGCGGTGGCTTCTCTTGTGGAGCATGGGCTCTAGGCACGCAGGCTTCAGTAGTTGTGGCTTGCGGGCTCAGTAGTTGTGGCTCACGGGCTCCAGAGCACAGGCTCAGCAGTTGTGGCGCACAGGCCTATTTGCTCCGCGGCATGTGGGATCTTCCCGGACCAGGGCTCGAACCCGTGTCCCCCGCATTGGCAGGCGGATTCTCAACCACTGCACCACCAGGGAAGCCCAAGAATACATTTTCTAGAATGTGGTAGGCTCTCTATATATCTGTACATCTGGGGATTAAAATAATTAATGCACACAACCATGTCTGGCATATACCGTGGGCTTAATAAAGGGTAACTATTATGCTATCTATGCCAGAAGCTATAAAAATGTGGTCCACAGACCCCTGGGGTCTCCAAGACCCTTCAGGAAGTTTGCAAGGCCTACTGTATTTTCATAATAATTCTAAGATGTTGTTTGCCTTTTTAATTGTGTGCATAGCAACACTGATGGTGCAAAAGCAACAGTGAGTAAAACTGCTGGGGACCTAGCACAAATCACGGCAGCAGCACCAAACTCTATGCTTTACTGCCGCATCCCTAGAACAACGCCCAGTGTCACATAAGAATGTTCTGAGTGAAATATAAAGATTGTTAATTTTATTAACAATAAACTCTTGAGTATACATCCTTTTAATATCCCGTCTGACAAAATGGGAAGCATGTCTAAAGCTCTTCTGTTGTACAAAGGTCAGCGGTTTTCCTGAGGAAAAACACCTGTGCAATTGTCGTGATTGTTATGAGCTAAACTAGGTGCTTATTTCATGGAATGACATCTTAATTAAAAGAACGACAGACAAACTATGGTTAGTCACACTTGACTAACAGAGAGATATTTTCTTAAAAATGAAAGAAGCCTGTCACTTGAAGGAAAACAACTGATAGTACCTATTGCCAAGTTTATCATTCGAGCTTTCAAGTGAAAACTAGAATTCTGCAAAATGTTTATCTGCCACTGTGAATTTGACAGCTTCCCAGCACTTAAAGACTTTTCTGATTAAGCTGTTGATATTAATGAATGATTTTAAAATATTTTATAATAAAATGTGTCAACATTTGAAAGCTCTGCATAACTCAGTGAACCGATAATTTCCCAAAGATCAATGCATGATGTTACAAAAGCATCATGGGTAAAAGAATCCATTTAATGTGTAAGATAGACCAATGGATTGTTATGTAACCAAATACAAAAATTTCTTTACTATGATTTCAGATCCCACATAGCAAATTAACTTCTGAGGAACTATTACTTGCCGAGTTTTGACGTAGTATCAGAGAAGAATATCCACAATTAACTGAAAAGGCTACTAAAAATACTCCTTCCCTTTCCAACTATATGTCTGTTTGAGGCCAATTCTTTAACCAGATACAAGAATTCAAAAAAAACCACCAAACAACAGAATCTAGCTATCTTCTAAGTGAGACACAGATTTATAAAAATACAAAACAACGTCACTCATCATTTTTTTAATTTTTAAAAATTCAGTTGTTTTTCATAGAAGTATGTTATTTATGTAACATGTAATGGGTTTACTATTATTATTTAATTTATTTATTGAAGTATCGTTGATTTATAATATATTAGTTTCAGGTGTACAACACAGTGATTCAGTATTTTTATAGATTATACTCCATTTAAAGTTATTATAAGATATTGGCTATATTCCCTGTGCTGTACAATATATCCTTGCAGCTTACGTATTTTATACATAGTAGTTTGTACCTCTTAATCCCCTACCCTATCTTGCCCCTCCTCTCTTCCCTCTCCCCACTGGTAACCACTAGTTTGTTCTCTATAACTGTGAGTTTGTTTCTGTTTTGCTATATTCATTTGTTTGTTTTAATTTTTAGATTCCACATATAAGTGATAATACACTGTATTTGTCTTTCTCTGACTTATTTCACTAAGCATAATTGGGTTTATTATTTTTAAAGGAATTAACAAATAACCATTTTCTCATAAAACTGATAATGAGAATTTAAAACAATTCTAATTCTAATTCAGTTTTAAATGTGTTAATGTGATAGATATAATCCTCATAAACTAAAGCATTTTGGGATCCTTGGTAATTTTTAAGAGCATAAAGGGGTCTCAAGACCAAAATTTAGAGAATCAGTGGTCTCTATAAAAGGCCTATGTTAGGTGATGGCTGTGATTGGAAAGCAAAGCTTTCCCTCCAGCTAAGATGAAACCCTGTTCCATTAGGCTATGTGATTCTAATCAAGTGGCTGAGACCTGAACCTTGAAAAGTGCAGCTTAGGAAGCTTTCTCTGTTTGTTTCTGGATAGGAGGTAGATTAAATGAGAGTATAAAAAGAGTAAGACAGCTCACATTGAGAATTAAAGTGAAGATTAAAGAATCATTATCTCGAAAATTGAATCCCGGCAGTCGGCAAGGGGCCCAGCCGTTACTCATTCATCACCAAAGGGCTTCCCGCCAGCTTGAAGGGTCCTAAATGCTTCCCTCTTCCATTTGGGTTGAAGATCAGTCACCTTGGGAGCAAGGAGGGGGCTGGGTATCTTTTTTTTTTTTTTTTTTTAAACATCTTTATTGAAGTATAATTGCCTTACAATGGTGTGTTAGCTTCTGCTTTATAACAAAGTGAATCAGTTATACATATACAATATGTTCCCATTTCTCTTCCCTCTTGCATCTCCCTCCCTCCCACCCTCCCCATCCCACCCCTCTAGGTGGTCACAAAGCACCGAGCTGATCTCCCTGTGCTATGCGGCTGCTTCCCACTAGTTATCTATTTTACATTTGGTAGTGTATATATGTCCATGACACTCTCTTACCCTGTCACATCTCACCCCACCCCCTCCCCATATCCTCAAGTCCATTCTCTAGTAGGTCTGTGTCTTTATTCCCGTCTTGCCACTAGGTTCTTCATGGCCTTTTTTTTTTTTTTTCCTTAGATTCCGTATATATGTGTTAGCATACTGTATTTGTTTTTCTCTTTCTGACTTACTTCACTCTGTATGACAGACTCTAACTCCATCCACCTCATTACAAATACCTCCATTTCATTTCTTTTTATGGCTGAGTAATATTCCATTGTATATATGTGCCACATCTTCTTTATCCATTCATCTGTCGATGGACATTTAGGTTGCTTCCATGTCCTGGCTATTGTAAATAGAGCTGCAATGAACATTTTGGTACATGACTCTTTTTGACCTATGGTTTTCTCAGGGTATATGCCCAGTATTGGGATTGCTGGGTCGTATGGTAGTTCTATTTGTAGTTTTTTCAGGAACCTCCATACTGTTCTCCATAGTGGCTGTATCAATTTACATTCCCACCAACAGTGCAAGAGTGTTCCCTTTCCTCCACACCCTCTCCAGCATTTATTGTTTCTAGATTTTTTGATGATGGCCATTCTGACCGGTGTGAGATGATATCTCATTGTAGTTTTGATTTGCATTTCTCTAATGATTAATGATGTTGAGCATTCTTTCATGTGTCTGTAGGCCATCTGTATATCTTCTTTGGAGAAATGTCTATTTAGGTCTTCTGCCCATTTTTGGATTGGGTTGTTGGTTATTCTCCAGGATAGATCATATCTTGGGTCATAAATCAAGCCTTGGTAAATTTAAGAAAATTGAAATCGTATCAAGTATCTTTTCCGACCACAACGCTATGAGACTAGATATCAATTACAGGAAAAGATCTGTAAAAAATACAAACACATGGAGGCTACACAATACACTACTTAATAACGAAGTGATCACTGAAGAAATCAAAGGGGAAATCAAAAAATACCTAGAAACAAATGACAATGGAGATACGACGACCCAAAACCTATGGGACGCAGCAAAAGCAGTGCTAAGAGGGAAGTTTATAGCAATACAAGCCTACCTCAAGAAACAGGAAACATCTCGAATAAACAACCTAACCTTGCACCTGAAGCAATTAGAGAAAGAAGAACAAAAAAACCCCAAAGCCAGCAGAAGGAAAGAAATTATAAAGATCAGGTCAGAAATAAATGAAAAAGAAATGAAGGAAACAATAGCAAAAATCAATGAAACTAAAAGCTGGTTCTTTGAGAAGATAAACAAAATTGATAAACCATTAGCCAGACTCATCAAGAGAAAAAGGGAGAAGACTCAGATCAATAGAATTAGAAATGAAAAAGGAGAAGTAACCACTGACACTGCAGAAATACAAAAGATCATGAGAGATTACTACAAGCAACTCTATGCCAATAAAAGGGACAACCTGGAAGAAATGGACAGATTCTTAGAAATGCACAAACTGCCGAGACTGAACCAGGAAGAAATAGAAAATATGAACAGACCAATCACAACCACTGAAATTGAAACTGTGATTAAAAACCTTCCAACAAACAAAAGCCCAGGACCAGATGGCTTCACAGGTGAATTCCATCAAACATTTAGAGAAGAGCTAACACCTATCCTTCTCAAACTCTTCCAAAATATTGCAGAGGGAGGAACACTCCCAAACTCATTCTACGAGGCCACCATCACCCTGGGTATCTTTGATACGGAGGTTGCTGGGCCTTCTGCAGCCTGCTCTGCGACCAGTACAATGGGGTGCACAGAGAAAAGGTGGGCTGCAGGCTGCAGGGGGCGGCATTAATCCTCTGCCCCTGACATTAGCTTACCTTTCAGCAAAGACTTCACTCTCATTAACGCTGGAAACCGGGGCTGTCAATTCCAGAAGGCTTTGCTCTGGAGGCCATGTATATCTAGGCCTCAGGACAGACGTCACTCACCTGTTTCTGCCTCTCCTCATCTTAGTAGCTGAATTACCTCCAGTTGGGTCCCTCCTAAATAAGCTTATTAATAGAATGATAATTTCTGTTACGTGCCCAATTTTGAGTAAAGAACTCTATATGAAACTATTTCAAGACACAGTAATTACCCACAGCAGCCTAGCTGGGAAAACTAAATACATACATGTGAAGAAGAAATAAAGTGTAAAATAATGGGTGAAACTGTGTTGCCTAAGACATTTAGAAATAAGACAACTTATAAGAAGGTACAACTTCCATTGTAATACATGTACCCAAAAGAAATCAGAGAAGAGAAATGATCAGATCTTACCTTCTTACTTTTTTCCCTAACGAGTCCTTTATCTAAAATTCTTTATGTTTCTAGAATAGGTCCACATTACATGGAGACTAAAGAAGAAGGGAGGAAGAAGTTCTATCATGAAGTTAAGAGGGTCCCTCCAAGAGGGATACAAAACGATCTGAGAGAAAAGACATTCCAATGGTTTGGAATGCCATTTCCCTTCAAAATATGATTCACACAAGTAGTTCACGTAGTAAATACTTATTTTTTTTGTCTGGTATCAATAGGAGAGTGCTGACAATTTTGGAAGGATTTTCAACAAAGCAAACGGAGGCGATTCTCGCGATATATTTGAATCTCTTTCTTAAGCAGAGACAGATACAACTAAATATTGATTTCATTTCTGCTGTTTTTCTAAATTCATCTTTGGAAATGCTGCCCTTTAATGACTAAAGACACTCTGGTGTTCATAAGAAACACATCTCTAAGTCTGTGAGTCTGTTTCTGTACTTAGAGAACGAATTTATGGTTACAGGAACAGGGGGGTGGGGGAGGGATAGATTGGGAGTTTGAGATTGATGCGTACACATTGCTATATTTAAAATATATAACCAACAAGGTCCTACTGTATTGCATGGGGAACTCTACTCAATATTCTGTAATAACCTATATGGGGAAAGAATCTGAAAAAGAATAGATACTTGTATATGTATAACTGAATCACTTTGTTGTACACCTGAAACTAACACAACATTGCTAATCAATGGGGAAAAAAATTGCTAAAACTACAAAAAAAGAAAAGAAAAGAAATACATCCCCTGAAGGGGGCGAGGCTCTGGGAATAAGGTAAAGGTGAGGTGGAGAGGTCCATCTACTGTTTGCCATCATGTTCTGGCCCCCGTTACTTTCTCATACGTGTGCACACACGCCTAATTGCTCCACTCAGAACCTCCACCCCATGTGATAAAATTGCTTCCCCAGTCTTGTTTGCAATGCTAGGATCTTTATCCACTGATTTACCTGTTCCAAGAAGGCCTTGTCAAGTGAACTGGATAGTTCAGCTCATGGGATTTTTAAAAAGCTAGCGTGCTCTTTTCAAAAACAAAAAAGAAAGAAAGATATGTAACCAAGCCCTTGTTTTTCTGTTGAGAGATAAAAAGTCCCATGAAACAGAACGCCTTTGGGAAGCTAGACGTGTACGTGTGGTTTCCTTGATGACTATAAATGGCTTCACTTATGAAATTATTAACATTCTGACTCACACCTTACTTTTGTAATTAGTCTAATTAGGGATAGTCAAATCTAGGCAATTATATCAAGTATATGATCTAGAAACCGCATTTTAAATGACTGCTCAGGCTAACTCAGAGTGGAAATATTTCTAAGGCACTGTATTGTTTAGGGAGACTTGATGACTGGAAGGTAGTCTAAAAGAAAAATAGCTACTTCACTACTTAATTTCTCGACTAGTCAGACATTCCACATAAGAAGAAAGAATTAGAGTGTCTTCAAATTAGAGCTGGCCTTAGTACACCGGTTTGGGAGCCCAGGTAGTATTTGTTGGTAAGTTGTTTATTTCCTTCCTCTTGTCACTTTGTAACCTCCTATTGGACCTCAGAACCTCAAGCCCACCATTCTGTGAACCTAGCAAGCAAATTCTCTAGGGAGTCACCCATCATACTTGGTATAACGCTTTTCTAAATGGTCAAATTACCAGCTTTGCCATGCCAACTACAATAAGAGAAAGGCCATTTATTCTCACGGTGCAGGTTTAAATTTTTAGGCTTCAGAGGTCTGAAAAGAATCTTTTCATCTCTAAATTTAGACTACAGTCCAAGTGGCCATCAAACAATGAAGTGCATGCTTATTATCAGAGAACAGATGTTGGCCACTGGCAAAGCAAATCCCTGCAACTTACAGATTCCAAACCTATGCTGGTGTTACATTTCTTTGAGTGTGCTCTTAAATCTGGGTCAGTTTGGAAGAAAAAGTGTTCCCGATTACATTGTGGAGAGGGAGCAAACAAAACTGCACTGCACTTAGTTTAAACTTAGAAAGCAATTTATAATGCTCACACTTACAATGGGAAAAGAAAAATAGTTATGTGTCTCTAAACTACGTACACTTATTTTTAAATTCTAGGTGATTAAAAAGTCAGCTTGTGGTATGCTGCAAATGCTCTGGAGGCGTAACAGTTGGTAGATCAATTCCGAGTAGAAAGAACAAGTGTATTCTGACCTCTGCTTTCTTCCTCCTTGGGGTAGGCTGAATAATGCCCCTCTACACCGCCCCCCAAGATGTTCAGCTCCAAATTCTCAGAACCTGTGAATATGTTACCTTACGTGGCAAAGATACTTTGCAGATGTGTTTAAGTTAAGGATCTTGAGATGGGAAGATTATCCCGGGTTATCTGGGTGGGCTCAATGTAATCACAAGGGTCCTTTTACGAGGGAGGCAGGAGGGTTAGAATCAGAGAAGGACTTGTGATGACAAGCAGAGTTTGGACCGGTACCTCTGCTGGAGGGGCCGCCAGTCAAAAAATGCAGGAGGCCTTTTGAAGTTGGGAAAGGCAAGAAGCAGATTCTCTCCAGAAAGACTGCAATGCTACTAACCCGTTTTAGACTTGTGACCTCCAGAGCTGGGTGATAACAAATTTGTGTTGTTGTAAGCCACCAAGTTTGTGGTAATCTGTTACACCAGCAGTAGGAAACTAATATCGTTCCATGGATAGGAAGTCCTGGGTTGAGGATATTTGACTGTTTTCCTGAAGCTCCAAATCAGACTGGAGCATCTCAGTGAGCAAGTACTACAGACATTGGGACCTGAGACAGAGCCGGTTTTCTAAATTTTGTATGAGGCAACTGGAGTAAATAAATGACAGGGTTGCTGACAAAAGCAAAGTCTCTCTGGATCTGGCCCAGAGCTGGTGTCAAACGAGGACAACATCAAACGCGGAAAGTACCTACCGTAGAACCGCTATGGCCCATTAGATAATGTACACACATCACAGGCAGCACATTCTCTAGTTCCCGTAGCACAGCTTTTTGGCCTCTACTCCCCCTCTGAACATCAAGGGTAGAACTGCCTGCATCTCAACACTACCCGCTGAGTATATGAAAGATGCTGAAGGTGATGACCATCGTGGCATAATGAATATTCCTGACACTGAGCCAGCATCCATTTGACCATCCTTCCTTCCTAACAGAACTCTGCTTTTGTACCGATATCTGCCTCTCTGCCTTATGGCCCATGTTCCTCTGTGAAAGGGCCCAACACCACTACAAAGGTGGCTCTGTTGACTAAGTCACCCGCACATGTTATTTTCTAGGTCACACTCATCGGTTCATAAGTTGACCCATGATCGAGTTCTCCAATCAAAGGTGATCTCAGGATCCTTGCCTCGAATATCAGGGCAGAAGAAACTGTCTTGCTTTTCCCTGGGACACTGTAAAGCATGGATGTAAGGCCCAGAACTACAGCCACCGTGTTGGCTGGGGATGTGAGCAGAGCCAAGGGATTAACTCAACCAGGGCCTGGCTCCATCTCTAAACCTCCAGATACGCCAGTCAAAAATGTCCCTTGTCAGCTACTCTACCTGAATTGGGTTTTCTGTTCTTTTTTGATGAAAGCATCTGAAATGATAATTGTGGAGGTGAAGTTCTTACGTATGACCTGTGCTTTGTATATTCACTTCAGAAGCTGATGGGGATACCAACTTCTAAGTATCAGAACATTAAACTGAGCACTGCTTTAGTGAATTCTTATATTCCCTTCCCTTACCCCGTGAAGTAGGAATTATTATTCTCTTTTTTTTTACAGAGAAGAAAACTGAAACATACAGAAGTTACAGAAATTTGCCTAACGTCACAAGTAGTAAATGAGCGAGCAGGGATTCAAACCTTGCCTGCTAGAATCTAAACCCATCTACTTTACCATCTTAGTGCTGCTTACACTCAATAGCTTCATAAAATTCAGAAAATACTAATAGTAAAACCTGAGACTGAGGAAGTAAAATCTTAAAATGCCAGCAGTTACTGACCATGGTGAGGAAGTGGTCATTATCGAAGCATCACTGCACACCGCTAATCACTTACATCGAGGAGATGAGCTGTGGAAACTTGATGGCCTTTCTGATGACTGTCCTGATTGCTGGAGGAGAAAGAGCCCTCCCTATGTCAGGGGTCAGATGGCACAGTAACACCCTCTAGATTTAGCTGGGAAGACTTACTGGGGAAAGTCTCATGCCCTCTGTGCTCTGAGCTCCAGAGTTTCCTCCGGGCTTACAAAGTATCCAAATACCTAGACTTCGGAGCAGAGAAGGTCAGGGAGAAAGTTAAATCCATCCACTCCAAGGAGATTTGGAAAATTCGTCATGTTAATTTCTCTAAACTTGCCTGGTGCCTCTCTGGCCCCGGCTGTGCACTTGGTGCCACTTTTGCCTCATTTCACTAGAACAATGATTCTATTGAGATCACTGAGAACAAGGTTACAAGGCCCTGAAAACCTGAAAGGCAAAGCCTGCAAAGACAACTGGACACTGTTGTTCTAAGAAAGAACCGCTCTGTTTACGACGGGGCCCAATGAACCGGCACTGGCTGTCAGACCCCCAGAGGCATGTGATGCGCAAGCGCCCCACCGCCCGGCTCTGCAGCAAGCAGCTGAACATCCAAGAAAGCACCCAGCTCTCGCTCATCTCAGCTCTCCATTTAATTTTGGGACATGTCTGCTTGTTTCCTTCTCTACGGGCTTCCTTGGCTGAGGAAGAAGGATAAAAGTTCAGGCTGCTTGCTAGAACATTCTACCTCTCACAACAGTAGTAGCCAGTATTTACTAAGAGCTTCCTGTGTGTCAGACTCTGTGCTAAATGCTGTATCTGAATGATCACTTAACCCTCACGACCACCGTGTAAGAATAGAAAAGACAGATGCGGCAGGAACTGAGTTTCTCCAACACGGATGGCCGTTGTTAGACTAATCCTCACTTTATTTTTTATGTCGGCAAGGAAGCACTTCAATATAATAAACGAACCAAGGATCTTGTAAATAGGGGGTCTGCTGAGGCAGTGGGGGAGTGAGTGCTGTACAGGAGACAGAGCCTCTCACCTCTCTGCACAACTGGACCCTACAAACCTCCCAGTCTCCCTGGCCTGGATGCCCTGGACCTTGGCTCTCAGGGCACGCCATGTGGGGACAGTCTTGTGGCGGTTGGCTATTTCTGCTAAAGCTGTTTCCCTCCCTCAGTGGTCTTCTACCTTGGCCAGAGCATCCCCACTTGTGAAGCAGACTGCTTCGCCCCCAGGACCGTTTCCCCAGCTGGCTGGCCACCCCCTGCCGTTAGAGGCGGCCCCGCAAAGCACCAGTGGGACTCACGGTGCCGGTCCTGCCAGCCGATCTCTGCAGCCTCCTGGGGTCTCATCCATCATATGGAGATAATTAGCCTGTTGTTTCTAAAATAGTCAACCAGCCTCATAATCACTTTCTCAAAAACACTCAGGCGATTAAATGACCGATGATGACAACAGGGTAAAGAGCACAGAGAGAACAGATGATGTTTGCTGATGTGTTGGGGAGGGAAATCTCTGAAATGAAGACGAAGCACAGATGGGACAGCAAAGGACTCAGGGACCTGAGGTCTCTGCCTTTACTCTGTTGGGAAAGCAATCAAATTGCTTTTATTTTAGTTTCTATGTCTTATTCACTGTGGAGAATACACTGACGGTGAGGCAAACTCCCAGCCGTGCATCCTTGAGGTCTGTGCTTGCCTGTCCCCCCCTTCACTCCCTCCCACCCCCGCCCAGCATCCCTGCACAGTTCTGAAAGAGCAGGGTCCCTGCCCTGGATAGGGAGCTTGATTCCCATCTTGGCCTCTTTTTCACATGTTGCAAGAACTTTGTCCAAATTATCTTGCTTTTCTCAGGCTTAGCTGCCTAGTGTACAAAAATGGGAATCTGGCTGCCACTCTATCTGGCTGTTTGCTGTGGGATAAACTCAGATGAGGTAAAACTCAGGTTCTAGCACAGAACCTGGCACAAAGCTGGTGCTCAATCGATGGTAGTTTTTCCCTCTCCTGACAGACTCTCCTCTCCATTACAAGAATGCAAGCTACTCCGAGGGTGGGCCTCACATCGACTGATCAAACAGATGCAGAACACCTGTTATGCATGGATTTCTGTGGCGCTCCAGACTGGGAGCCAGTGCATGATCACAATGAGTTCTGACCCTGCTCTGCCATCTATCGGAGGGCGAGTCACCGAATGCCTCGGATTCTCCACTTCCTCATCTCTAAGCTAGGACTCACAATGCCTGTTTCATCTGCCATGCAGGGCTAGCCAGTAGATTGAGACCAGGTGTGGAAAATCTTCTTGTGTCTCCTATGGAGCTAAATAAAAGTTAAGCTCTGCCTCCCCCCACCCCCATGTCTATTAACACAGTCACCCATCCTATCCCATCAGCAATGCAGAGACCACCTGTAACCCCTTCCTCTTCCTCATATTTCCAACTGGTTGCCAAGATATGCCAACCCTACTTTTAGAATGTGTCTGACCCCTTGAGCTCACTTCTTGCTGTTAACACGTGTATTAATTTTTTTTTTTTCTGCTGTGACAAATCAGCACAAACTTGGTGGCAAAACAATACCAATTTACTATCTTACAGTTTTAGAGATGAGAAGTCTGACCCAGATACGGGTAAACCCAGACTGGGCTAAAATCATGGCATGGCAGGGTGCATTTCTTTCTGAAGGCCCTAAGGGAGAATCCATTTCCTTGCTTTTTCTAGCTTCTAGAGGCTTCTGGCATTCCTTGGCTCATGGTCTCTTCCACCAGGAGACTTAAGCCAGGCCCTTCTCATGTCCCCAACCCTCTAACTCTCGTCTGCCACCTTCTTTCACTTTTAAGGACCCTTGTGATTACTTTGGGTCCACTCCAGAAATCCAGATTTCCCTACTTTAAGGCCAGCTGATAAGCAGCCTTAATTCCTTTTGCAATTAAATTTCCCTTTGTCATTTTACATATATATAGGTTCCAGGGATGTGGACATCTGTGGGATCACTATCTTGCCAACCACACCACCCTTATGTAAGTCCTCAGAACTTCTCATCTAGGGCACTGCAGTGATGTCCCAATGGGCCCCCATACCTCCAATGTATCCCTGCTGCAGTCCTTTGGATGGTTATCTTGCTAAAATAGATTGACCGGTGCTAAATACAGTGTCTGAGATATGGCAGGTGATCAACAAACATTTTAATAGCCAAAAAATGCTTGAAATTAGCACTCACTCTGTGCCAGGCACACTTTAAAGCACTTTGCATATATTAACTAATTTAATCATCGCATCAACCAAACGAGGGAAGCATTAACGCTATGTCCATCGTAACGATGAGGAAACTGAGGCACAGAGACATGGTCACATGTTCACTCTCACAGTAAGAGTGGCAGAGCAAGAATTTAAGACCAGGCAGCCTAACTCCAGAGTCCTGTGCTCATAACTACCTCACTATTTTTTAAAAATTTTATTTATATATATATGTGCGTGTGTGTGTGTGTGTGTGTGTGTGTGTGTGTGTGTGTGTATATATATATACATATATATATATGCCACACTGCACAGCTTGCGGCATCTTAGTTCCCCGACCAGGGATCGAACCCGGGCCCCCGGCAGTGGAAGCGTGGAGTCCTAACCACTGGACCGCCAGGGAAGTCCCTACCTCACTATTACTGAATAAAAGAATAATTTAGTCCTCAAGAACCTTTCATAGTCATTGCTATAATGTTTTTACATAAATAATATGGATGGGAATTGGACTCAGGTGGACAAAGGTTTGAATTTTTATGCCACCCCTGTGTGACTTTGGAAAGTTATTTAATCTGTCTTTACTTCAGTTTCTTCAACTGTAAAATAGGAATAATACTGTCAACTGCATATTTTCGTTGTGAGAATTAAATGAGGTAATACTTACAGAAGTGCTTAAGACAATGCTCAGGACACAGTGGGTACCATGTAAATGTCAACGCCTCCCCCCGGCAGCTGTAAGGCCAAGTAGTATAAAATACACAGGAACAGTAACATGTCACACTCCAAGACTGAATACAGTTTAACCGCTGGATTTTTCAAGACACTCTGCTCTAACACCACCCTACCTTTCCACTCTTCCTTATTCTACTCCTCTTATAATTCAGCCAATCTCAACTCATTGCCACTCTTGGAATATGAATGTTTTTTTGCCTCTGGGCTTTGTTGAAGTAGCTCCTTTCACCAAAAATACCTCTCCCTTATATATCTACCCATCTATGTTCTTTATGGACACTTTTCCAATCCCCCTCCTCTGGTCACCTACTGTCCTTTATCTGTACTTTTACTATAGCACATCTGACCTCATGTTATATCGAGTTGCCTGTCCACACGTATTCACTCCTTTGTCTGCGAGGTCCTTGTTTTCTTCACCTTTGTGAGCCTCAAATGACTAACATGCATTGGAGGTCAAAAAGATTTGTGCTGATGAGCTGAATGTGGGAACAAGTAAGGTGTGGTCCCAGTACTAAGTCCCAGTAAGAAAATAAACAGGTAGACAGATACTCCACCTGAGGTGGAAAGTCACACATGCCCTGTTAGAAATTCCACAATGTGGCAGGGGCAGGGTGATGGAGGATGAGATTGAAAAAAAAGACAACATGGAGGCGGTATCTGTGTGTGTATGTCTCAGGGAGAAGCTGTTTGGAGAGAATCTGAAGAGGCTTAGAAATACTGCCTGAGTGCCACAGATATACCTACTGCTAAGTTATCTTACTTTGTGTGTGAGTATTTGTGTTGGGGCCCAAGACTTATTTTGGTGGTGAACAGTAGACTTTTTTCCCCTCCTCAGCATGAGAAAAGGCTGCAGCATTTAGGTGGGGGGGGGAGGAGAATTTTGGTCTAGGGCTCAGGTTATTCAGTGACTGGGTGAGAGCTGATACAGGTAGCAGCTTTCTTTGAAAAGAGATTATGAAAAAACCTGCCATGGAGAAAGCACTCAGAGAATGACGGAGGTCAGGAAGGCACCAACTTTGAGCTGTGAAGTGACAGGTGATTTTTATTTTGTTAAATTTAGAATTTAGCAGAAAGAGCTGGTTGGCCTCTTTCTGGAGGGATAACTCAGGGGCTACAGATTTTTATATTCCAGGAAACCCTACTTAAATTGTAGTGTGCGAGAAGCACTGGCCTCCAACGAACAGGCAAAAGATTTTCTACGGAATGTGATGAATTGGGATATTAAAAAAGAAATGTGACTTAGTATGGTGGGCTGCTACTCTTAGAGGGTTTTTTTTTTTTTAACCTCTTCATGATCAGATTGTAACAACTTCCATCACAATATGACTTGGAATTAGTTTGGGCAAATCCCTGTGACACTGAACCACTTAGCAGGATTCTTATGGGTTTCAGGACACTTGCTTCCTCTTTCCTAAAAGCTGAGGTCCCCTGTAGTTTCTCTGGCCAACACCAACTGCTCGTAGAGGAGAAGTTGCACTACCTGTCCTGAAAACCCTGAGTCCAGATCTTTGGCTGGGTTAACTTTTTGATGTTAAAATTTTGACTTCTGTTGAGTTCAGATTCCTAAGCATAACAATGAGTCACAGGAGTGAGTTACCTCACAGATGCAGTAAGCAAGATAAAAAGATGAAGGTTTGGCTTCCCTGGTGGCGCAGTGGTTGAGAATCTGCCTGCTAATGTAGGGGACACGGGTTTGAGCCCTGGTCTGGGAAGATCCCACATGCCACGGAGCAACTAATCCCGTGAGCCACAATTACTGAGCCTGCGCGTCTGGAGCCTGTGCTCCGCAACAAGAGAGGCCACGATAGTGAGAGGCCCGCGCACCGCGATGAAGAGTGGCCCCCGCTTGCCGCAACTGGAGAAAGCCCTCGTGCAGAAACGAAGACCCAACACAGCCATAAATAAAATAAATAAATAAATAAAGTACTTTAAAAAAAAAAAAAAAGATGAAGGTTTTAAGAAGCCGTCGTTCTGTATGTATTGATAATATGTGTAATATGTGGGTTGAGGGCTCATGGATACATATGCTGAAAAATTGTTTGGCAAATGTCATGTCATGGGACAATGGAAACAGTGTGGAATCAGAGTCAGAAGACCTCAATCAAGTCACAGCTTTACTCATCTTGTTGACATTCTAGATCTGGAAATTTTTCTGGAACCAGGTAAGGGTGGAAAGAATTAGTGAATGAACAAGTATCCCTTAACTCTTCCGAGTCCTATGTTCGTCACCTACACAATGGAGGAGTGAAAAAAAACTAACAGCAGTAAACTAATATATGTGAAGTATTTGGTAAACTGTCAGTTCACTATAGCATGCAATTCTCATTATCTAAACTTTTAATATTTTATCAGATGCAAGGGTAAGAGAAATCATAAGCAATAACATGGGCAAAGTTACCAATATTTTAAAGGATTAGAAACCCTTACGGCAACTGGCTATGCATCCAGAAACATCATTTCCATTCAATCAAGTGAAAAACAATTTTGGGGTGGTATGGCAGTTAAACCATCCCCAAGATTTTCTCTTAAAATGTCAGCCCTGAGTGAGGAGCTTTATGTCCCTGGAACATTTGGCAGGGAACCTGTATGCTGACAACCAGACATGCTTGGCCACCTTCTATTTCTACTTCTGGGACAGCAGGAAAGAAGACTTAGGACACAAAGCTTGAACCTCTCAGAATTCTGCTTGTGGTATGGAAGCAGCATGGGGCGCACCATGGGGTCTCATGCTGGGGTAGCCTTTCAGGTTTGCACATCCTGCCAGAACAGACAGAACATAATCTTTCTGCCTGAGGCCCAGGGTAGCAATGCTAAAGATTGCAGTCCTTAGAGCCTGGACACCGTTCTTAGAGTTAGGAAGACTTCACAGAGCTAGGTGACTTAATCTAAGTGACTCCATTTACCTAACATGAAGCGGTCACCTTGAAGGACCCCCTGGTGTGACATACTGTGTTAGAAAGAAGCAACCACTTTCAAAACTGACTCTCCGCAGGGAATATGGGTCAGCTCAGCCTATTTTTAGTTCTGCTTTGGCAGTACCACAAAGGGAGTCTAAACTCACTTTTTTGGGCCTTTGAATCATGCTGGCCTGTCCTCACCAAAGACCCCCCCCCCCCCCGCCGCCATGGTGACAAATAGGACCGACCAAGGGTTGCCAGTGCAACTACTGCCAAGTACCCCAGACACTCTTCCAGAGGCTTCTACACTTCTACTGATAAGTGCGGAGGATTCTTTCCCTTCAGAGATAGTCTGACAAAGATGGAAGGCCAATAGAAAGGGCAATAAGATGTATGAACCCCAAAGCAGTGTTTTCAAACAAACTGATCACATCTTGACAGTCTATTGCTCTAGTCTATAATTTGAAAGCATGTTCTAAGATGCATAGAACAAGGAATAAGATAAAAGGCAACTATATTAAACCTGGGAAATTCCTTCTTCTTTAGACAGTGAAATATTTGCAGAATTTGGTACTATGGAGCAGACTGATTATAATATGCAGACAATCTTCCTCTTGAAATGTTAATGGTAATGGGCAGTCAACTGCCCTGCAGAACAAATTATGATCTTGTTTCAACATGGGTCGAAATGGTAGGAGTCATCTGGTACTATTAGGATTAGAGAAATGATTTGAACAAGGTTCGTGAATGTTGAAAAACAGAAGGTCCAATTCCTCTGGGATGTTATATTAGGAAAATCATAGCCAAAAACCAACTCCCCCCCTCCAAACCCCACATCCTATTCCCTTTACTTCTGCCTTATTATTATTACGTTATTTCCTTGCTGGGGCAATCTTCAATGCTAAGGAACCACAAACAAAAGTGACAGAAACAACAGTGGTTAGAAGAGGAAGATTATGAAAACATAAAAGAAAGAACAGAAATCTGTTTCCAGGCATTTAAAAGTAGACAGACAAGAGCAGACCCACCAAGCAATCCATCCCTAAAAGACGACTCAAAGTAAGTTCCTTAAGTCAGAAGAAAAGCATAGCCCCAAACATATAGCAATCAGTTCTACAAATTATAACAGAGCGCTTCCTTGAAGCTAGCTAAGCAGCCCTTCTCTATCCCACAGTATTTGCTTAGAAAGTCCGTGATCTTAATTAAGTCTTAGAAGAGCTCCAGGTTGGGGGCAGTGTGATTGAAAGGCACTGGAACTTACTAGGGCATCTCTCCTCCTTCTCTGTCGGCTGCTCCTTCTCTGGCTTGGAAGAGCCTTTGATTTTATACACCAAGGCACGGAATTTTCCAGTCCAGGAGGCGTCCTCCTCCTCCTCTTCCTCTTCCTCCAGGGGAACCCCTAAGCAAGTCACAGAACAGAGTGATAGCCTCAAACAGTACATGAAGCCACCAGATGATGGAAAGAACATAGAAACACTGCTTTCCACCTTTTGGAACTTTCTAAGGATACTATAGGCAGCCTCCCATAAGTATTTATCTACATCATGTCTTTCGGCAAGTTTTTTAAAAAGATGATTTCTTGTATACAAGAACATTAAGTAATTTCAATCCCAAGACTTACCTTTTTCTAACCCATACCCAAAATGGGCTCTAGAGTGTCCAAAAAGAAAGAGTTAACCATGAGTTACTTCAAATGAAAAAGTCATCTCTTATCCACGTAGTACTCAACCCACCCATGTACAAGCAGCACAATTGCTGAGAGCCTCTTTAAAACCAGCAGATACGTATCTAAGCAGGGATGGCTTGTTTAGAATCCTTAAGGGCAGACATGGCCATACTTATATCATTGCAGAAGCTAAAAAGCAAAGGGGATCAGAATCTTGGCTCAGCTGGGAGCAGAGTCCCAACTATCTAACTTGAGGTAAACTGGGTGAGGTTTATATAAAGATCAGTTCTTTTCCTTCCTTCTTTAGAGACCCAGTCCTCTCTTAGATCTCAGCAAAATTTCTTCTAGGTAGTAATTTCAGTCATGTATTATGCCTGGATGATGTCCTGTATCTTCTCTGCCCCAAACAGTTTTGGAGAGAATCATTTCTTGGACAATTAGTATTGTAATTTAAAATAGAAAACTAACTTCACAACCCCCCCTGAGCTTCTAACGAAGGAATCATGAACAGACTTGTCTTTCATAAAGCTTTTATCTCGGAAGCTCACCGCAGTGAATGAGAAGGTCCTCGTGGAAGTCATACAGCTCCTCCCGGATCTCTTCTGGGCACGGGCAGCTCTCCCCCAGTTGAAAGTTAAGAAGCATGTTGATCTTTGAGGGACAAAGAAGAATGGCTAGTTGGTTCTCAATGTCTGTCCAAAGAACTCAGATCCAACCTTAGTCAGACACCTAATATTTCTTTGCAAATTTTATTTAACTCGATTATTATTATTTTTTTTTTTCGGTAAAGATGGCCAACATTTAAAAGTAGCTTTCTATAACTGAATCATTTTGCTGCACATCTGAAACATTGTAAGTCAATTATACTTCAATAAAAAATAAAACATAAAAATTTTTAAAAAGGGTACAAACTTCCAGTTATAAGATGAATAAGTCCTGGGGAGGTAATGTATAGCATAGTGACAGTAGTTAACAATACTGTAGTTGAAAATTGCTAAGAGAGTAGATCTTAAAAGTTCTCATCATAGGAAAAAGAAATTCATAACTATGTGAGGTGATAGATGTTAACTAAGCTTACTGTGGTGATCATTTCACAATATATACATATATCAAATGATTATGTTGTACACCTTAAACTATACAGTGTTATGTGTTAACCAGATCTCAATAACTGGGGAAAAAACCCCACTACAAATAAAAAAAAAAAAAAATTCCAGCAATATTGCTTTTCATCACCAAGATACTGTCTCTGCTCTCCTTCTTCAGAATAATTACTTTGGTGACTATGGCTCTAATTTCTGTCTTTAAGAAAGAATGCATGATTCTGAGAAAAAAGTCATGCATCCAGGGCATTTTAAATGATCTTTGGAGAGATGAGTCATGAGAATACAAAGATGTAAAAAATACACTAATGAAACAAAGCAATAAACTATGACATGCTAAAAAAAAAAAAAGTAGCTTTCACTTTTCTCTGATTATAAAGGTAATTTATTAATTACACAAAACTTGGAGATTACCTAAAGAAGAAAATTTACTGAGATCTCCCCACTCAAAGACAGCCACTGTTAATATTTTAGTTAATATCTTTACGTATGCAGATTGAGATCACACTCTAAATAAACATTTTTGAAACTCAAATTTTCCACTTAATTTATCTCGAGCATTTTAAAATTTTCTTAACCTGATCTTTAACAGGTGCATTACATTTCATTATAAGGATGAACAGCAGTTTATATAAAATACATGTAAAATTAATGATCTGCTATGAAATACTTAAGTTGTTTTCATTTTTTTTATCCTTGTAAAATAAAGTTGGTTTGAATTTCTCTGATCATTTCCTTAGGATAGACTCAGAGAAGCGAAATGCCTGGACCAAAAGGTTTGAACATTTTAATGGCTTTTTTTTCCCCTTATGATTTTTTTTTTTTTTACATCTTTATTGGAGTGTAATTACTTTACAATGTTGTGTTAGTTTCTGCTCAATAACAAAGTGAATCAGCTATATGTATACATATATCCCCATATCCCCTCCCTCCAACTCTCCCTATCCCACCCCTCTAGGTGGTCACAAAGCACCGAGCTGATCTCCCTGTGCTATGCGGCTGCTTCCCACTAGCTATCTGTTTTACATTTGGTAGTATATATTAGTCCATGCCACTCTCTCACTTCGTCCCAGCTTCCCCTTCCCCCTGCCACCCATGTCCTCAAGTCCGTTCTCTACATCTGCATCTTTATTCCTGTCCTGTCCCTAGGTTCATCAGAACCATTTTTCTTTTTTAGATTCCATACGTATGTGTTAGCATACGGTATTTGTTTTTCTCTTTCTGACTTACTTCACTCTCTATGACGGACTCTAGGTCCATCTACCTCACTACAAATAACTCAATTTCGTTTCTTTTTATGGCTGAGTAATATTCCACTGTACATATGTGCCACATCTTCTTTATCCATGCATCTGTCGATGGACACTTAGGTTGCTTCCATGTCCTGGCTATTGTAAATAGTGCTGCAGTGAACACTGTGGTACATGTCTCTTTTAGAATTATGGTTTTCTCATGATATATGCCCAGGAGTGGGATTGCTAGGTCATATGGTAGTTCTATTTTAGTTTTTTAAGGAACCACCATACTGTTCTCCATAGTGACTGTATCAATTTACATTCCCACCAACAGTGCAAGAGGGTTCCCTTTTCTCCACACCCTCTCCAGCATTTATTGTTTGTAGATTTTTTGATGATGGCTATTCTGACTGGCGTGTGGTGATACCTCACTGTAGTTTTGATTTGCATTTCTCTAATGATTAGTGATGCTGAGCATTCTTTCATGTGTTTGTTGGCAATCGGTATATCTTCTCTGGAGAAATGTCTGTTTAGGTCTTCTGCCCATTTTTGGATTGGGTTGTTTGTTTTTTTGATATTGAGCTGCATGAGCTGCTTGAACTATACAAACTGCTGTATAGTTTGGAGATTAATCCTTTGTCAGTTGCTTCTTTTGCAAATACTTTCTCCCATTCTGAGGGTTGTCTTTTTGTCTTGCTTATGGTTTCCTTCACTGTGCAAAAGCTTTTAAGTTTCATTAGGTCCCATTCATTTATTTTTTATTTTATTTCCATTACCCTAGGAGGTGGGTCAAAAAGGATCTTGCTGTGATTTATGTCAAAGAGTGTTCTGCCTATGTTTTCCTCTAAGAGTTTGATAGTGTCTGGCCTTACATTTAGGTCTTTAATCCATTTTGAGTTTATTTTTGTGTATGGTGTTAGGGAGTGTTCTAATTTCATTCTTTTACATGTAGCTGTCCAGTTTTCCCAGCACCACTTATTGAAGAGGCTGTCTTTTCTCCATTGTATATTCTTGCCTCCTTTGTCAAAGATAACGTGACCATATGTGTGTGGTTTTGTCTCTGGGCTTTCTATCCTGTTCCATTGATCTATATTTCTATTTCTGTGCCAGAACCATACTGTCTTGATTACTGTAACTTCGTAGTATAGCCTGAAGTCAGGGAGCCTGATTCCTCCAGCTCCGTTTTACTTCCTCAAGATTGCTTTGGCTATTTGGGGTCTTTTGTGTTTCTATACAAATTGTAATATTTTTTGTTCTAGTTCTGTGAAAAATGCCATAGGTAGTTTGATAGGGATTGCACTGAATCTGTAGATTGCTTTGGGTACTACAGCGATTTTCTCAATGTTGATTCTTCCAATCCAAGATCATGGTATATGTCTCCATCTGTTTGTATCATCTTTGATTTGTTTCATCAGTGTCTTATAGTTTTCTGAATACAGGTCTTTTGTCTCCTCAGGTAGGTTTATTTGTAGGTATTTTATTCTTTTTGTTGCAATGGTAAATGGGAGTGTTTCCTTAATTTCGCTTTCTGTTCTTTCATTGCTAGTGTATAGGAATGCAAGAGATTTCTGTGCATTAATTTTGTATCCTGCTACTTTACCAAATTCATTGATTAGCTCTAGTAGTTTTCTGGTAGCATTTTTAGGATTTGCTATGTATAGCATCATGTCATCTGCAAACAGTGACAGTTTTACTTCTTTTCCAATTTGGATTCCTTTCATTTCTTTTTCTTCTCTGACTGCTGTGGCTAAAACTTTCAAAACAATGTTGAATAACAGTGGTGAGAGTGGGCACCCTGTCTTGTTCCTGATCTTAGAGGAAATGCTTTCAGTTTTTCACTACTGAGAATGTTGTTGGCTGTGTTTGTCATATATGGCTTTTATTATGTTGAGGTAGGTTCCCTCTATGCCCACTTTCTGGAGGTTTTTTATCATAAATGCGTTTTGAATTTTGTCAAAAGCTTTTTCTGCATCAACTGAGATTATCATATGGTTTTTATCCTTCAATTTGTTAATATGGTTTATCACATTGATTGACTTTGCGTATGTTGAAGAATCCTTGCATTCCTGGGATAAAACCCACTTCATCATGGTTTATGATCCTTTTAATGTGCTGTTGGATTCTGTTTGCTAGTATTTTGTTGAGGATTTTTGCATCTATGTTCATCAGTGTATTGGCCCGTAGTTTTCTTTTTAGTGACATCTTTGTCTAGTTTTGGTATCAGGGTGATGGTGACCTCGTAGAATGAGTTTGGGAGTGTTCCTCCCTCTGCTATATTTTGGAAGAGTTTGAGAAGGATAGGTGTTAGCTCTTCTCTAAATGTTTGATAGAATTCACCTGTGAAGCCTCCTGGTCCTCGGCTTTTGTTAGTTGGAAGATTTTTAATCACAGTTTCAATTTCAGTGCTTGTGATTGGTCTGTTCATATTTTCTATTTCTTCCTGGTTCCATCTTGGAAGATTGTACTTTTCGAAGAATTTATCTATTTCTTCCCGGTTGTCCATTTTATTGGCATATAGTTGCTTGTAGTAATGTCTCATGATCCTTTGTATTTCTGCAGTGTCACTTGTTATTTCTCCTTTTTCATTTCTAATTCTGTTGATTTGAGTCTTCTCCCTTTTTTTCTTGATGAGTCTGGGTAATGGTTTATCAATTTTGTTTATCTTCTCAAAGAACCAGCTTTTAGTTTTGTTGATCTTTGCTATTGTTTCCTTCATTTCTTTTTCATTTATTTTTGATCTGATCTTTATGATTTCTTTCCTTCTGCTATCTTTGGGTTTTGTTGTTGTTGTTGTTCTTCTTCTTCTTCTTTCTCTAATTGCTTTAGGTGTAAGTTTAGGTTGCTTATTTGAGATTTTTCTTCTTTCTTGAGGTAGGATCGTTTTGCTATAAACTTCCCTCTTAGAACTGCTTTTGCTGCACCCCACAGGTTTTGGATCATTGTGTTTTCATTGTCATTGTTGCTAGGTATTTTTTTATTTCTTCAGTGATCTCTTGGTTATTTAGTAGCGTATTGTTTAGCCTCCATGTGTTTTGTATTTTTTACAGTTTTTTTTCCCTGTAATTGACATCTAGTCTCACAGCGTTGTGGTCAGATAAGATACTTGATATGATTTCAATTTCTTAAATTTACCTAGGCTTGATCTGTGACCCAAGATACGATCTATCCTGGAGAATGTTCCATGTGCACTTGAGAAGAAAGTGTATTCTGCCACTTTTGGGTAGAATGTTCTATAAATATCAATTAAATCTATCTGGTCTGTTGTGTCATTTAAAACTTGTGTTTCCTTATTTATTTCCTGTTTGGATGATCTGTCGATTGGTGTAAGTGGGGTGTGTTAAAGTCCCCTTCTATTATTGTATTACTATTCATCTCCCTTTTCATGGTTGTTAGAATTTCCCTTATGTATTGAGGTGCTCCTATGTTGGGTGCATAAGCATTTATAATTGTTATATCTTCTTCTTGGATTGATCCCTTGATCATTATGTAGTGTCCTTCCTTATCTCTTTTAACAGTCTTTATTTTCAAGTCTATTTTATCTGATATGAGTATTGCTATTCCAGCTTTCTTTTTTTTTCCACCTGCCTGGAATATCATTTTCCATCCCTTCACTTTCAGGCTGTATGTGTCCCTAGGTCTGAAGTGGGTCTCCTGGAGACAGCATATATACGGGTCTTATTTTTGCATCCATTCAGCCAGTCTGTGTCTTTTGGTTGGAGCATTTAATCCATTCACATTTAAGGTAATTATCAATATGTATGTTCCTATTACCATTTTCTTAATTGTTTTGTATTTGTTTTTGCAGGTCTTTTCCTTCTCTTGTGTTTCCTGCCTAGAGAAGTTCCTTTAGCATTTGTTGTAAAGCTGGTTTGGTGGTTCTGAATTCTCTTAACTTTTGCTTGTCTGTAAAGGTTTTAATTTCTCCATCGAATGTGAATGAGCCCCTTGCTGGGTAGAGTAATCCTGGTTGTAGGTTTTTTCCTTTCATCACTTTAAATATGTCCTGTCACTCCATTCTGGCTTGCAGAGTTTCTGCTGAAAAGTCAGCTGTTAACCTTATGGGGATTCTCTTGTCTGTTATTTGTTGCTTTCCCTGGCTGCTTTTAGTATTTTTTCTTTGTATTTAGTTTTTGATAGTTTGATTAATATGTGTCCTGGCATGTTTCTCCTTGGATTTATCCTGTATGGGACTCTCTGCGCTTCCTGGACTTGATTGACTATTTCCTTTCCCATGTTAGGGAAGTTTTCAACTATAATCTCTTCAAATATTTTCTCAGACCCTTTGTTTTTCTCTTCTTTTTCTGGGACCCCTACAATTTGAATGTTCGTACATTTAATGTTATCCCAGAGGTCTCTGAGATTGTCCTCAATTCTTTTCATTCTTTTTTCTTTATTCTGCTCTGCAGCAGTTATTTCCACTATTCTATCTTCCAGGTCACTTATCTGTTCTTCTGCCTCAGTTATTCTGCTATTGATTCCTTCTAGAGTATTTTTAATTTCATTTACTGTGTTATTCATCATTTGTTTGCTCTTTAGTTCTTCTAGGTCCTTGTTAAACGTTTCTTGTATTTTCTTTATTCTATTTCTGAGATTTTGGATCATCTTTACTATCATTACTCTGAATTCTTTTTCAGGTAGACTGCCTATTTCCTCTTCATTTGTTTGGTCTGGTGGGTAAAAACCTTCCTCCTTCACCTGCTGCATATTCCTCTGTTTTCTCATTTTGTTTAACTTACTGTGTTTGGGTTCTCCTTTTCCCAGCCTGCAGGTTTGTAGCTCCTCTTATTTCTGGTGTCTGCCCCAGTTGGTGAGGTTGGTTTAGTGGTTTGTGTAGGCTTCCTGGCCGGGGGGCGGGGGGGGGACTGGTGCCTGTGTTCTGGTGGGTGGGGCTGAATCTTGTCCCTCTGGTAGGCAGGGCCACGTCTGGTGGTGTGTTTTGGGGTGTCTGTGATCTTAGTATAACTTTAGGCAGCCTCTCTGCTAATGGGTGGGGTTGTGTTCTTGTCTTGCTAGTTGTTTGGCATGGAGCATTCAGCACTGAAGCTTGCTGCCCGTTGGGTGGAGCTGGGTCTTAGCATTGAGATGGAGATCTTTGGGAGAGCTCTTGCTGATTAATATTGCATGGGGCTGGGAGGTCTCTGGTCGTCCAACGTCCTGGACTCAGCTCTCCCACCTCAGCAGCTCAGGTCTGACACCCAGCCGGAGCACCAAGACCCTCTCAGCTGCATGGCTGCTTCTTACGTCAAAGTCTCTGTGGGACCGTTGCAAAGTCCACAGGCTTCTGCATGACCCAAGCACCTCTCACTACCAGCGCAGTCATGTTGGCATGCACCACCCAGTAATTCCAACTGGAACTGCCATTTTAATGGCTTCTGATATTAATTGCCAGACTGCCCTCCAGAAAGCTCACAACAATTTGCATTAATACCAAATTTATACAAGAGTGTGTATTACTTTGCCATCTCCATTATGGTAGTGAGAGTTAACATATTTTCAAATAGTTTCCAATTTAATGGGTGAAAAATGTCATATCTCTGTTGCTTTATTTATTTTTCTTTTTTTTTAAACAGCCCTAATCTTTTTTTTTTTTAATTAATTTATTTTATTTATTTATTTTTGGCTGTGTTGGGTCTTCATTGCTGTGCGCAGGCTTTCTCTAGCTGCGGTGAGCCGGGGCTACTCTCTGTTGTGGTGTGCGGGCCTCTCACTGCAGTGGCTTCTCTTGTTGTGGAGCATGGGCTCTCAGGTGCATGGGCTTCAGTAGTTGTGGAGCGTGGGATCAGTAGTTGTGGCTTGTGGGCTTTAGAGTGCAGCCTCAGTCATTGTGGTGCACAGGCTTTGTTGCTCTGCGGCATGTGGGATCTTCCTTGACCAGGGCTCGAATCCGTGTCCCCTGCATTTGCAGGCGGATTCTTTTTTTTTTTTTTTTTTGTTTATTTATTTATTTATTTATTTATTTATTTATTTATTTATTTATTTATTTATTTTTGACTGTGTTGGGTCTTCGTTTCTGTGCGAGGGCTTTCTCTAGCTGTGGCAAGCAGGGGCCACTCTTCATCGCTGTGTGCGGGCCTCTCACTGTTGCGGCCTCTCTTGTTGCGGAGCACAAGCTCCAGATGCACAGGCTCAGTAGTTGTGGCTCACGGGCATAGTTGTTCCGTGGCATGTGGGATCTTCCCAGACCAGGGCTCGAACCCGTGTCCCCTGCATTGGCAGGCAGATTCTCAACCACTGCGCCACCAGGGAAGCCCTGCAGGCGGATTCTTAACCACTGCATCACCAGGGAAGCCCTCTGTTGCTTTAATTTGCATTTAATTGGTGAGGTTGAACTTTGTTTTTCCACCCAGAAGGACTGTTTTTATCTCACAGTTTATATATTTTCCATCCATGTTCTTCCTCCATTTTTCTGTTGTGTGATTATCTTTTTAAAAATGAATCAGTGAGTGCTTTGCACATCTGCAGTTTATTCACTCTTGGTAATATATACTCCAAATACATTTCCCAGTTTTTAGTGAGCTTTTAATTTTGTTTACAGAATTTTTTTTGACATGTAGGTTTTAAGTTTTGCAGCCAGCCTGTCATCTTTTCCCCTATAGTTTTGTGTCAGAGATGCTTAACTGTTTCTGTGCCATGGACCACTCTGACAGTCTAGTGAAACCCGTGGATTTTTTTCTCAGATTAATATTTTAAATACCTAAAACAAAATATAGAGCATTACAAAGAGAAACAATTATACTGCAATCCAGTTATCAACATGACAAAAAACAAATTTGTGATACAGTAACATATATACAAAAAGATCTAGCAGCAGGTCTCACATGCACTGTGATCTTGAAGTAGTGATGACTGTAAATGATACTTCAAGGTATTAGAACTCTGTAATATGATATGAAAAAATATGTAATTTCTGTGGGTGACAAGGTTAGGTACTTGCTTTGCTGTCTACATCAATAATTGAAAGAAATGCTCTTAGAAATTAATGAAAAGTTGGTGAAAATAAAGCTGTCACTCAGATTTCTGGATGTCTAAATTCTTCCACAGACCCGTGACACCAGGTTAGTGAATATCTGGAGGCACTGAAATAATAGCTAGAGGTAATCTTGTCCATTTTGCTGTGTGAGGCAGAGTAACCCAAACACCAGGCAAAGGGGTATATTCTACTTTTGTTTAGGATATCTAGGTGAAAAAAATTCACAGTCTCCTTTATTAAACCATGAACCTTATTTAATATTGTTAGGAAGATCCTTTTTCAAAGCTTCTACTGCAAACAAGTTTTTGGCAGAAGGTAAGGTATTGTTTATAATAAAATAATATTGATAAAACAGGTTTGAAAAGTAATTTTTGTGGTTGTTCCACAATGTTAAATTATGCTAATTATATCAGCAACATATATGGATGTGTTGTTTATTAAATAAAAATCAGATCTGAAGGTCTGATTTCAAGAATCTGAAAGTTAATTTCTTACTGAATGATCTTTCTTTTGTTGGAACACCTAGGAAGCAAGTGGCCCATCAGCCCTCAGGGCGTAAGCAAAAGGGGAGTGAACTGAATTTTCTGCTAGGTCATACCCTTTAAAGAAAGTCCTTTTCAAAGTGAAAGGCTTGCAACTGTGCTTGGCTAATTTGCCAACAATCACTGGACTAATCTTCGCTTTACCTACTTTTGTACTTAGTTACATCCCCCAAGTATGTTTTTTCATTTCTCTGAATAGTGTATGGATATAGGGCTGAAAACCTCTATTTTATCCTCACAGGTTACAGAAGAATGAGGTAATCATATCACTGTTTTAAAATTCTAATTCCTATGTATCCTATTTTCCAAGTGATTTTGCATTCCTCTGCCCTGAAATTGAAATCCTCCATATCCTTTATCAATATTAAATTCCTAATTACTTAGAAAGTTCTATGGGTAGGTTCCTTCTAGAAATGAATACTCTGGGAGGGGTGGCAGATGGGACAGCTGAATTTGGTAACAGGGTCCCTGCTTTTATTTCATTTCTAGGCCAGCAGCATCAGCATAGCCTGGAAACTTGCTAAACATGCAAATTCTCAGGCCTTACCTTAGACCTACTGAATTAGAAACCCTAGAGGTGGGACCAGCAATCTGTGTTTTATTCAGCCTTCCAGGGATTCTGAGGTCTGCTCAAGTTCTTGAGATACAGACTTCTGAAATGGGTCTGAAATGATTGTTCAGAGGATTGTCTAGAAGGCTAAAGAAGGAAGTAATGGTTAGGTCCCAAAGATGACAGAAGAGAAGGTAAGGAGGCAGAATGGGGCAAGAAGACGGTGCAGCCAGCAGGGCCCTTCTAGGATCCAGGATCACGAGCTGTGTCTATGGGGATGACAGTGTCAGATGGACAACCCAGTCCTGGCTGGCTTAAGGAGATGCCAGAAAACATGTGTAAACTCACTGGCTCACTGGCTCACTGACAGAAGGGCATAGAACATGGCATGAGGCAAATGCAAATACCTCTGACACTAAAACTAATGACAGCTTGTAGTACTTACAGAATGTTTCCTACCTGACAGATTTCCTGCTAAGCAATCTAAATGAATTATCTCATAGGATTCTCACAAACATTATCCACATTTTGCAGCCTGAAGAAACTGAGAGACAAAGAGAAGTAATGCGTCCAAGACTAGCCAGTGAGTGATGGTGGAGCCGCAATGGGAGCCAGGCTCGGAAGCCAACAGCAGTGTTTTAATCACCACTTCATCCACCTTCCCGTTTTTCACAAATACAAGTCAGCATCTGCCCAGTGAAACAGGGAATGTTCGCACCTGTTGCCAGTCTAAAAGCAGCCTGACAACATCTGTAAAGCCTTCAAGAATAATTCACACTCACTGCATTTTCCTCAGCACAGTGCAAAGTACCTGTTCCCACCAATCCACAGGGCCTTGGCATTTTGCCTCTAGCAAAGAGATGTGAAGCTCTGTCTGCTCTTTATCAAGGCCAGTATCATTCAAAGGCATCTTAAGGAGCCAAGATAGGTGGTTCATTTTCAAGCCAATATAAGTATCTATAGCCTACAAAATAGGTTTTAAGAACGTATTTGGAACATGCTGTGGTGGCCTCGCCATCGTTACAAAATGGTGGTAATTATATCGACAACAATTTATGGATAGGCTGCTTATTAAATATATATAAGATCCAAAGATTTGGTTTCGACGACAGAAAATGAATGTCTTCACTGGAAGATCTATCTTCTCTTTTGAAACTGAGGGAGCTGTGACAAATGGCCTGCAGGATATATGTGATCAGCCGAGCAGCGGCGACGAATGGAGACTATTATTTTACAAGCTGTCCCTCCCTCATCTGCAAGTTTCTCACCAGGATTTTCATTCTTTTCAAAGCAGCCTTTCAACCTGGGTGAGGCTGACTATGAGGTGGGGTACCGCAAAGAATGGAGACAACACATCCCAGGAGAGGACTCCCTCATCCATGTCCTGCCCTCCAGGCTTCCTGGGGCTGGGGTGGGGGGGATTCCAGAGGGTCTCGGTCAAGGAAGACTGTGCACCCGCCCTCACGAGTCAGGAAATGCGGACCACATTCTGTTGATCTCTGATGGAGAGTAGTGACTTCTGGAAGGACTGGACAGAAATGCTTCTAAGGGGTAGAAGCTGGATCCTAACAGAGACAGGAGTGGTGGCATGAACGAGCGAAGGAAAGGAGGAAGCCTGGCTCTGTGTGTGGTTTTGGAAGGTTATCTTTCCACCCAAGACAGCTGGCAGAGGCTTCCCAGTTGTCTCAGCACAGGACTAGCCTGTCTCCTGGTGCTGGCCGGGGTCTTTCAACCTCCCATGAAGGCTTTGTGTACCCTGCTTCATCGGGTTCAAGCTCTTCCCTAGGAATGGGATGGAGGCTCGGGAGGGGCTTCTCACCTGCTCCTGCGGGGGTGAGCGGAACTCCCTGGTCTTCCGAGCAGTCAGGGCCGCAGACATGTTCAGGGCCTGCATGAGTTCGTTGTAGCGGAACTTCTGATTTGCCTGGAGCTTGGAGACATAAATGTCGCCAAAGGCCACGATGGCCTCCACCCGGTGCTGCAGCTCCCAGTCACAGAGATAGCTGAGGAGCTCACACATCTGCAAAAGTGTACACACACGTGAATATAATAATACGTCATGTACATTGGTGAAGCAGCTATCATCCCCATTCTACAGATGGTAACACTGAGACTTAGGCAATTTAAGGAACTTGCCCAGTGTCACACAGTAATCATAGAGCTACTACTGGAATCCAAGTTGGCCATTACTGGATGACTCTGGATTAGTACTTGAACCCAGAGCCCAGCTCTTTACTGCTGAGCCAGGAGAACAACAGGAAAATGAGCTCATTAAACACAGAGCACGTCTGCCTGTGGAGACAGAGAACAGCATGTAGGAGAGCGTTTTCCCAGGGCTCTAAGCTCAGTACAGAAACCACCACTGAATGGTACACATGAGCACTGGGTCTCCTTCCTGACATCTTCTGGTTCTGGATGATGGGAAAGCGAGACCTCTGCTTCCCTCCCCATCTTTCATTGTTTTTGTTTATCGGCACTGTTTTTCTATGATCAGTTGTTATAACTAATCTTATCACCATTAGAATTTATACTAATAAGAAAAAAATAGCCATACCTTATTGAGCACTAGCTATTTGCCAGACACTGTGCCAGGCACTTGCCATACTTTATGTGTGTTCCTCATATTTTTACTAAAGCAGAAGTTCTATTTACCCACCTCCACTTAACCCATCACACGTGACTAAAGAACACTCTCCAGTGTGTCTGGGCACAGACAAGGCCCCGGGTGGTGGGGTGCTGTCACCTAGCAGGACACTCTCTGCACATCTGCACACCTCTGCTCCCGCCAGGTAAACTGGGACCCAGGGCTTACGATCGTCCTACTTGTGATTATAATTACAACATTTAAAGTCATGTGGGTGAATGAAATAGGAAAACTAAGTTGACTGACTAGGGAACATCTGTGAAAGGCGAGTTTTTTTTTTAAAAAAATGCTAAAATTGAGTGTGAGTTAGACAACTATAAAAAGTTGGGGGAAATCATAAAAATCTAGAAGCATTTTGCACTCAGGTTGCTTTCAATTACCTCTAAATCTGCAGCCTACCTTAAAGACCCCAAAGTGGTAATCGTAGATGGTGCATGACAGGTGTCATCCATGGAAAAGAGAGGACTCTATGTGCCAGTCAGGGACTCACATTAAAGAAGAGGTCTTGCCCCAGATCATGTGGATATAGATACCTGCTTCAATTAAACTGGCTACTGCAGGCACACTTATTTTCTTAATTTTAGAGATAAGAAAAGTTACAATAAAAAAGCCAACTCTTAGTTTTGACATTTTCCTATTATTTTTCTGCTTTCTATCTCATTTATTTCTGCTCTAATATTTATTTCCTTCCTTCTGCTAAATTTGGGCTTGGTTTGTTCTTTTTCTAGCTCCTTGAGGTAAAAAGTTAGATTATTTGAGATCTTCCTCCTTTTTTTAATGTAAATATTTATTGCAATGTACTTCCCTCTTCTATTTTTGCTGCATCCCATAGGTTTTGGTAATTTTTGTTCTCATTTTCATTTGTCTTGAGGTAACATCTTCTTTTAAAAAAATTTAATTAATTAAATTAAAAAAAAAAAAAAAGAAGAGGTCTTGGCCCTCCATCAGAATAGCACATTTCTATGTTTTAATAAAATATTTAAGGTACATATGCAAAATTTGTTATGCTTCTTCTCTATATTCAATGTTTTGATGAAATGACCACCTACCAATCCCATCATATTGGATAAGAGAGCTTCGACTGCAGATTATTTTTTATAATATATTTTACGCCAACATATGTTTCAAATTATATTTTTTAAACACACATTTTAATCTTATGTTTTACTATATCATCATCCACATTTTACAAATCATAAAGCCAAGACTGATGGGCTACTGACTTGGCAAATTTATTTAGCCAGGAAGTGGCTGAGGAGCAGGAATTGAAATCCAGGGATGCCTGAACCAGGGTCACTCCATTGAGATAAACTGCTCTCCTCTATTTCTTTTCTTTTCTCTTTTTTGAAGAGAAATTTATTGAAGTATAGTTGATTTACAGTGTTGTGTTCATTTCTCCTCTATTTGTTTTCATTTCTCTCTTCTCAGTGCTGAGAAGACAAAAGTCACCATCCTCTTTCAGTGCATCCCTGATGCTAGCTTACGTCTGGTAAGACTAAGCTGTGCAAGGGGGCAGCTCTAAGTGAGCAGAGCTCCTAGCTCAGATGGCACTTTCTTTGAGTGCCAGTGTAACAGGTTCACGTCAGGCTTGTGATCGGAGCACGGCAACAAATGAGAGCAGGTGATGAGTGTGGTCATCCTACAAGCCAGTTCCTTTGGTCAACTCCACGGCCAAAGGCTCCTCCCTGTCTCCAGACAAGATGTCACAAATGAGCGCTTTAGTCCCAAAGGGTAGGAGAGAAGATCAGGGAAAATCCGTCACTGGGACCAGAAAAACAGTTCTAAAGCACACGCTTTACTGACGAGGGCTGGTATTTTCGTTTTGGTTTGGGGAGACTTAGGGAGTACCTTCCAGCTCAGGAACAAGCAGGACCAGTGGGCGCTCTCCCTGAGCATCTCTGCTACACTCCACATTCAGGCCAATGCCCACAGTCCTGGCGTCACCACCAGGCTGCACTGTCTCCCTCCCCAGCTCTTTCCAAGGGCAGGATGCTGGCTGCCCCGAGTTACCTGCAGCTTGACGGACTCCGGTAACCGGGTCTGCAACAAGCCTCTGACGGGAGCCTCCTTGCCGGCCTTTTCCCCAGCCTCCACAGCCTTCTCCTCCACCTGGGTCACCTCCTCCTTCTCTGCTCCGCCCTGCGTGCCCCCACTGTGCTCCCCAAACACGGAGGGGTCGATGAGAAGGAGGATCTGCCGAACATCGTCATCGTCAAACACCCCCATGACCAGCAGGGTTCCGATGAGTTTCAGCACAGGCACAAACTGGAACTCCACGGACCCCCCGACGGGGTCCCGGATGTGAGCCCCACTGCACTGCACTGCCTCCGTTAGCATGCTCAGCGCCTTCGTCTTGAGAAGCTCCAAGGGAATCTCGGGGCTCTGCTTCTGGTGTTCCTCGCTGGTCATGACGAAGCAGGAGGGGGAGAACCTGAACCCTGGCTTGAGGCACGTTCTCGGGCCCACCCCAGGGAGCCCATGCCTCTTGGACTCGTCCGGGTACAGGCGGATTTTCCTGGTGCTGCTGGTGATGGGGATGATGTACTCATTCTTCATCATCAGCTTCCTCTCCTTAGCGCTGGCCAGGTGGATGCTGATGAGCAGGTCGTAGAAGCCGGAGCGCAGGAAGCCGGGGAGGTACTTGTTGTCAATGGCGTAGAAGAGCTGGGAGAGGTCCACGTGGCTGCACAGGGCGTAAGCCACGCGGCTGTTTCCCAGGGCGCACAAGGCGCTGTAGAGTCTCAGCGTGTGGTAATGGAACCACATGAGGTCCTCCTGCTCGCAGAGCTCCAGGATGTCCACACACCTGAGGAGGAGACAAGCAATCAACCACTCCACGGGGAGAAAACTGTGCCAGAATTCAGCGGAGCGCTTACCCTCGGAATCCCCACGGATCTCACCCGAGCCAAGGAAGGCAGAGCGGGTAGAAGCCTGGAGGGGTCTCTTACAGGTTATCATTCGTCTCCCAGTTCTGGTCCATATCCCAGCTCCTGATAACCCACCATTTCTAACTATGAGGGTCTCAAAAGTCTGTAAGACTTAAAAGACACTAGCTTGGGACTTCCCTGGTGGCGCAGTGGTTAAGAATCCGCCTGTCAATGCAGGGAACACGGGTTCAAGCCCTGGTCCGGGAAGATCCCACATGCCATGGAGCAACTAAGCCCGTGTGCCACAACTACTGAGCCTGCGCTCTAGAGCCTGCGAGCCACAACTACTGAAGCCCACGTGCTGCAACTACTGAAGCCCATGTGCCTAGAGCCCGGGCTCTGCAACAAAGAGAAGCCACCACAATGAGAAGCCCACGCACCACAACGAAGAGCAGTCCCTGCTCGCCGCAACTAGAGAAAGCCTGCGCGCAGCAACGAAGACCCAACGCAGCCAAAAATAAATACAAATTAAAATTAAAAAAAAAAAAAAAAAAGACACTAGCTTACCAAACATCAAAGTCCCCATTATTAGGGAAAAACCCAACTCAGAACTGAAAACATTCAGGTATGTGACAGGTGACTTGGTCCTCTTATTTGTAGGCTCAAGGGGATCCTCTGTTTCCTGATGTAAGAACCCCTCAGAAGACGTAGCTAAAGCCCTCCCATCAATTTACCATCTGCCTCATCTATGTAATCTCCAGTTTACCATCAGCCATGGGGCTATCCTTTTCCTGAAAACAAACACACACCCGCGCTCTTGTCCAGAGAGGAAACGCCTTCCAGCCTGTGATGAGTTGGCGTAGTCAGGTAGCCAGTGCACTTTCTCCATCCTGACTGTAGAGATCTATCTGCTGTGTATTATTCCCTTGTGTGTGGGGGCCCGGGGCTTTGATCTCTGCTTAGATTCTTCCACTTTGTCTTGGTCCTCACTGAGAATCTGAGGACACTTTGCAATTGGCTTACCTGGCTGGTCTCCTGGTCTTTTCTGCTCCTTCCCTACACTAGCCTGTCCTTCTGCTGCCCATGACCCAGTGGAATACCTAAATGTGAGCTATGCAGGTGTCAAATACCTCCATCCTCTATTGCTTTATTTTTTCAGTCCAAGAGATCAAGGGGTAATAACATCCATAAAAATAGAACTTACTTAATTTTTTCTATGTACAGAAACTGAACTAGATTTTCCCTACACAATTTCATTTTTTCTCTCTCAGCAATCCTTTGGGCGGGCATTGATCTCACTGTACTGATGAGAAGACCGAGGCCTGGAGTGCATGAGTAACTCCCTCAAGGCCATGCAGCCAGAAAGTGACGGTGCTGGAATTGAACCTAGCCCATAATCCAGGAGCACCTCTTAAGGAGTGGGGACCAGGAGCCTGATTCTTGGTTCTCCAAGCAAGCTAGGCATGCCTCATTCTTCCCCTTCTTGCCATCAGTAACATATATTTCTGAGCCATGCTAGGGTTTTTAATTAAACGCATGGAAATGTCCCTGAGTGCAGGTACTCGGAGCTACAGTGAAAGCCCCGTGGCAGGCACATCACTGTGAGTATCATGCTGTGTCTGAGTGAATGATCAAAGTGGGGAAGGGAAAGAAGAGAAACCGAGGCTTCGGGGCAATCAGCAGTCATCTTGGGCCCTTTGCCAACGAGGCTGCCCCTCCTTCCCTTCTGGGCTTGCTGGGTACCTGCTTCCCTGCCTCCCGGGCCCGGCCCTCCCTCTTTGGGCCCCTCCGCTACCTGTTCTCCTCGGGGATGTAGAGCGCCATCATCTGTAGGGGCTCCAGGCACTGCACCACCCAGCCATGGCGCTCGCTCACCCGCTCCGTCTCCACCTTCAGGAAGCTGCTGGGCATGCGGCTCCAGAGGACGGGCTGGATGCTTTGGACGTCCAGCCGTGGTGGGCACTGCGGGACGGGGTTTTTCTCTTCACTCTTAAATATGGCCGCCGACAGGGGCATGGCGTTCTGGGGCAAGGCAGAAAGGCATCAGGGAGGAGAACACACGTGCAACGCAGAGATGCTCAGTGGCTGGACAATGCACCCGGCCCATGATAACCAAAAGGATGAGCATACGTTACAAAGAGACAAATGCATCCAGGGACCAATGAGGGCTTCGCAAGCATCAGTGAAGACCTGACATAATGGGTTACGTGAACATTCATTAATTCTTTCGGTACTCAACAGAAGTGGGAGAAGGGGAAAATGGGAACCTATTAGTTTGGGAGGCATATGACAAGCAAGAGGTGACAGACTCCCGGCTTTCTCAGGCCTGAGCTTCTCCCCCTAATGGTCAGCAGGCCCCCTCATGTCACAGACGTTAGATGAGGGGACAGATAAATACCTTCAGCTTCCCAAGTTCAAACTGAAACAAAGAGGTGCTGGTAGGCTGCAGGAAGACCGCTGGAAACACTTTGGTATTGGGCTCCACCTGGAAACCAAAACAAATCCAGATGTTTGCCCAGAATTATAAAATCATAGGGGGGCTAAGTCATGGGTGTTTCAGTCAACACCCTCACTCTAAGCTTGAGCTGAAAGAGGGCAGTTAACTGGCTGCTCATTGTTCACTGCTCAGAAATTCCCAGAGACCCGGTGCCTAAGCGTAGCTACTGTCACTGCTCCCACCTTCCACACGCCCTTCCTCACTCCACGCGGGGCTGAACGATCTCACGTCCTTTCAGTTCCTCTCTCGGGTAACCGAAGCCAGCAGCTTTCTGCAGTGCTCAGGAGGACAGTCGCAGGTGGGAGCAACCCACCGGCCACCGAAGGCAGTGCCTGCTCTGGTCACAGAACAAGCTGAGGTGCTGCTCTTCACAGAGCACGGAGACCCCCCCCCCCCCCGCCTCAGGCCCACAGCGAGGACCACCATCCATCACTCCCGCCCTGGAAGGTGACAAGGGAGGGTGGTGCGGTGGCTTCAGTATTCTTTCTCAAGGCACATGGGTGTCGGTCAGGCAAAGCCGGGGGACCTACAGCAGAGCGTCGCAACCTCAGCCCTACTGATAAATGTCTCCAGAGTTGCCAAATGTCCCTGAAGGGAAAAGAGGCCCCACTCGAGAGCCCGCTTTGCAGGCAGGGACCACGCGGCGCTTCCCTGGAATTACATGAAGAGGCTGCACCTGGAGACTCTCTCCTCCCTCAAAACCGCTCCCTCTCACTTGGTTCCTCTGGACTTCTCTCCACCCCTTCCTCACTCTCCATGATTTTAGTTCTTACATTAGATGGTGCAGGATTCACCAACTGCCTTTTAGCTGCCACTGAGATGAGGCATGTGGATTTATGTATTTATGACATCTGGGGCTCCACTTATCCCTTGCTCACTTTGAAGTCGGGCTTTTGATCAGACTCGGAGGACCACGGAAGAAGAAATGGAGCTTTAATTCCACCAACTAAAGTCCTTTGCCTTTAAGCAAACCTTGCGACTCTCCCGACCCGTCACATTAGGGGCTGCTGGGTATTGGGAACATACCCTAAAAGTGCCCCTCAATGAGTCACCCCCTTGTACAATCCCCTCTCCTAGAACCTGTGCCTTGTTTCCAGCAAACAGAATATGGCAAAAAGCGACTGTCATGCCCCTGACTGGGTTACATTGTAGAAGACTCCGTCTCAGCAGATGGGAGAGGAAGATGGTCCAGATACCCTCGGAGAAGTAAACTGCCATGTTGTCAGAGGGCCATGTGACAGGAGTTCCAGGGGGTCTCATGGGGCTGAGAGTGGTTGGCCCCTGGCTTCAGCCAGCAAGAAATGGAGCCCTAGTTCTACAAATGTAAGCAAATGAATTCTGCCAACAACCATGTGAGCTCAGAAAAGGACCCCGAGCTCCAGAAAAGAATGCAGCCTGGCTGACACCTTGACTGCAGCCTTGTGTGACGCTGACCAGAGGACCCAGCTAAGCTGTGCCCTGACTCCTGACCCACGGACACTGTGGGACAATAAATGAATGCCTTTAAGTCACTGAGTTTGTGGTAATTTGTTATCAGGCAATAGAAAATGAATAGAGCAGTTTTCCTTTCTGCCAGGATATTGGTTACGGGCTTCTTGTAAATAATGAACTTCCTCAATGCATTTAGGCATAAGAATTATAAGCACACATTTTTATGGCTGGAAGTGACTTAAAAGATTGTCTGGTCCAGTGCTATCATCTGCTCACGATGAGGAGGCCAGACTGGTTAGACCCCAGGCGCGCACCCAGCACATGTCATTTGAGCACACTGTAGTGGGCTTACGTTTCAGATAAAACGTTTGCTTTTACCTGATGCTTCAGGTACCCATGGATGATATGAAGGGATGATGCCAGTAAAACCAACGGGTAGGGAGGGGGCTGCTAGAACTGCCTAGGCTATGTCTGAAATAAGCTTTGGTAAGGACATTCAACAATTATTTAGTGCTTATCACATACCTTCTTTGTGCCAGGATCTGGGTTTATGGGTGAGAGACACATATGGGAAATTCTGATTTGATTTGATGCTGTGTGACTTTGGCCACAAGGCAAGAGTCATCTCTGGTCTGGCCCCAGATTTCTCAAATACCCAACAGGTAACATCTAGAACAATGTGTGTCCCTCAAGTCATGGCAACTTGAAGCAAGCAGAGGTCTGGCAGCTGAGAAAACTTCACCTGGACCAGCCAGGTGAAGACAGAGAGAAATGCACTCAGCCAGAGGTTTTCTTTGCTGAGCTAAATTGTACCAGTATAGGGAACGACAGGCTGAAGAGGGCGGTACGTTTTTAGGTCCCTCAGGAATGGTCCCTGCAAACTTCATAAACTACCCAGTCAAATGCCAGGGCCCTCCTCAAACCTCCTTGCAGAGAGGAGGTCCTTGAAAGCATCTAGGATGGGTGCCCTGGGATGGGTTTATTTCTACCGTGCAGAGTACACTCCCACCACGATGAACAATGGAAACGTCTCTTCAATCACTAAAATAACAAGAACACACAAGGGTGAGCTCCTGATGGGTGTACCTAAGGAGAGAAACTGCAACTGGTGGTGTGGTAAGTGGAATACTAGACGGCCCTCCTGACCCCTAGGGTTAGTCCCCTGATCGTGTATGTCACAGGGCAAAAGGGTTTCTGCAGATGTTAGTAAGGTTACTGACGAGCTGGCCTTAAGATAGACAGAATATCCTTGTGGACCTAATCCGATTGCACGAGCCCTTAAAAAAAGCAGGTGTTTTCTCCTGCTGGGGGCAGAAGAGAAAATCAGAGAGAGTCTTGAAGCACGAGAAGAACCAGATGTGCCCTTGTTGGCTTTGAAGATGGAAGGGGCCAAGTGAGAGGGAATGTGGGCACCTCTGGAAGCAGAGAGGGGTTGGCCAGCAAGAAAATGGGGACTTTGGAACCTCAGCCTACAACCACAACTGGATCCTGCCGACAACGTGAATGAGCTCGCAGGGGATTCTACCCAGAGCCTCAGGACAGAGCTAGCTCATTCCAGCCGACACCTTGATTTCTGGCCTTGTGAGAACCTGGGCAGAGAGCCCAGTCAAATCTACAGAACTATGAAATGATAAATGGATGCTGTTTTAAGCTGCTAATTTTGTGGTAACATTTTAGGCAGCAATTAAAAAACTAGTGGCTTCCCAGCCGAGTTGGTCAGTTTGATAATAAATACTTAGCAAGCACTCACTAGGTACCAGGTACCATCTCATGCGTTAGGGGATGCAGCAGTGAACCTGAGAGATGGCCTCTCCCCTCAAGGAGCTTACATTCTGGAAGGGGAGGCTGCATTCTAATGGAATAAGCAGTGAGCCCAGATTTGAGGCTGCCACGAAGTGCCATGGACTTTCTTCCCTTTGTGTTTAAGGTACCTTTTATCACTGGCTGCTATGTTTTGTCTTTGCAATGACAGACATTCTACTTCTAATCACGTGTGAAGGTCAGGGCATAGGAACTAGCCTGAACTGAATGGTAACCCCTCTCGTAAATCTGAATCTGACGGCTGGCTCTGCTCTCAGAGCAGTGTGGCTGGAGTGGCAGTAACTGAGGAGTATCTCTTGAACACACATTTTATTTCTCATTTCTCCCATGATTACATTAAATGAGACAGAAAAAGCTTTTCAAATTGTGCAGCAGTATTTAATGGGGAGGTCTAGAAACATTGTTTGAGAGAATCCTCCACTCATTATTTTGCTTACTGGTCCTCTCTGAATGGAAAGCCAGTATATAAATATTGCTGCCCTGCTCCTCTTGAGATAATTGAAAAATGAAAATGGCTACAGCTGCAGAATAACAATTATCCCACTGCTGGGAGCCCAGACGCATGGCTGGACACGTTACTGTCTCACGGGAATGAGCAGGGGGCTGGGTAGGGATGAGCCCCCCGAGGGTCCCTGCTCAGAGTCCTGACCTCCTCCCCATCCCCACCTCAGGGTGGGAGTGGGTTTGGACCCCTGAGCAGAGTCATCGGGATTTATACGCATGGAGTCACGCGCCAGGCATCCTGGGGTGCAGGTGCCAACGTGCAGCTCAGACAGCGGACCAGCCCAATGTCATCCAGGAACTACTGTGAAAGATGGGATGCAAATGTGTTCTCCTCTTTGTTGTAACATCTTCTCACCGTCATGGGCTCTTTCCTGAAGCAGGCAAGTCCCTGCTGCCGCAAATGCCATGGGCTATTTATTTATTTATTTAGGGACCTTAAAAGTGATCAGATGCTTTGGAGCTCTCTGTAGCTCAGGGAGGACCCTTCAGTCAAACTCATTTCAAAAGTTAATGGGAAAAAGCTAATGGATTCTGAAGGACGGCAGTAATGTATATAAGCCTCCTCTCGGTACTGGTGGGGAGGGGAACGTGGAATCATGAGAAAGTACCGGAAGAATAACTTACTTTCTGCTTCAAAGCCTGGTTTTGCAGAGGCCTCTTTCTGGGAGCGGCTGGTGGGGTCCCAGCTGCTGGGTGGTAGTGATGATTCCACTTCTTCCCAGGAGGAAGAGGAGGTGTGCAGGGGGCTACCCACTGCAGGAGGTCCTGGAGAGGACTGCCACACCAGCAGGCCGTCCCTGGCCCCCAGGAAGGGCCCTGCCATCTGATTTTGGTCACCTAACATTTCAGACACTTGCTGCCAAGGGGCTTTTCAGCCCAGAGGCTGTAACCTGGGGCTGATTCTGGAATCTGGGGTTTTAGCCATTTACACAGGAGCCGGAGGCTTTTAATCTGCTGTAGTTGGCTAAGCTTCCCTGGACACTGCCTACCATTGCCCTGGTCAGAACTCTTCAGGAGCTCCACATTTCTTCCTAATACCTCCCTACCTTTCCAAATTTGTTACTATGAACCATAACCCATTCTATTCTGTCCATCGTTCCTCAAACATACACTATGCCCCCGTCTCCATTACGCTTCTGTGCCATTCTTTCAATCTAGTACACTCCTCTCTCTCCACCTGGAAGAATTCTTTGCTTTAAAATCAAGATTTCTCTGTAATAAACCTCCTCTTGATCACTCTCAATGGAATCAGCCTCTGCCTTCTCTGAACTCGGATAACACTCTATCCACACGTACATGAGGCTCTCCATTCTACCCTTGGAGTGTCAAGAAGGTTTAATACAGAAATTTGACTTCCTAACTTAGCCTGTCTCATAGTATGCTCTGTAGAACTCTAGGCTTATAGAAACTACTAATTGTTAAAAAAAAAAACAAAAAAGCTCTTCTTGGTTAAATAATATGAGAAATGCTTGGCTAGTTTTCTTTCTGAAGCATTTCTTAAACTTTTCCTGTACTAACACTCACTGCGAAACTTCCAAAGGAGGATATCATTTGTGGCATTTCCCAAGCTTACTTGGCCATCAAAGATAAAGCTTAAAGGAGATTAGGCTTCTTGTGGTTAATGACGGGTAAACCTACGTGGGTATAATTAATGGCTTCCCCAAGTAGTTCTGTCGAAGTTCATAGTCAATGAAAGAGGAAAATAAATTATTTATGTAAATGCATTTTAAAGCACCCTGTAAAGAAGCCATAGTGAATGAGAATAACCTTTTATTGCAAAGGGAATACTCCCTGGCAAATCAGTTTTTACAGGTCTATATTTTGAGCACAGAAGTTTCTTAAAGAGAGGAGTATCTCTGTTGACCTTTTAAACTTTGCATCTTATATAGTGTAGGTAACATGAAAGTTGCACAAGAAATACTGATGGAACCAACGAATAACCTTTTAGAGCCCATCACCAAGGAAAAGCCTTCTTATCTTCTAGAAGGATGACCAGCATTTCTGATCAACCAATAAATGAGATCTTTCCCTCTCTGAACAAAAGGAAGTCACTTTACTCTTGTTTGTCTCCCTAGATGGCACTGGACAACATGGGTACATCAACTCCATGTGCTATGGTGGGGACGCCACCTATGGAGAAGACCGAGGAGCCGTGCCCTGAGCACCAGGCTGGAGATGCTGCCTTCACGGCCCCAGGAGCCGCCCCTACCTGGTAGCAGGTGCCGAGTTCCCTCCCGTTGGCCGAGAAGGACAACATGCCCATTGCCAGATCCACGAGGCAGCCGATCTCTAGGTCCACGTTGCTGCGACTTGCTCTTTGGGACGTGGCCACGATGTCCCCACCCCAGACCATGTAGCAGTTGCTGCGCTTCACACTAGGAGCCAGAGAGAGGAAAAGGCACAGAATCTGGACTGGGGCAGTTTGGAATCAAGACTCAGGATTGAAATGCCCCCCAAAGCTTCCAATGAAGCTTTCCAATCAGCTGCGAATAATTTTTTTTTTCTTAAATGAATTCACTCAGTTTAGGAATGTGGCACCTCTATCTGCTTCAAACAGCAGAGCGTTCAGGCAACTTGCTTCCTGGCTCATCGTCAATTCATGTTTCTGAAACAGATAATGGGGACGGTAGTATTCCCACCTTAGAAGTGGGAGATAAAGGTGCAGAGAGGATGACTACCACAGGTGGACTTAGAGAGGAATTTGGTATAAGAGGCAGGAACGAAAACTCTGTGTCCTGAGTTCCATTTCAGTGCCAGGGCAAAAGGCCGTGTGACACTTGAGAACTCAGGCCCACGTTCCCTAGGATGGTAGGCCTGGGCCCCAGGAAGATTTGCAAAGTAGATAAAGTTAGTCTCTGATGGCCTCCCACCTCCTGATCTGTACTACCCCCCACTCCCAGCTCCCTGGAGCCCTGCCCCCTGCACTCTTCACCACCTACCAACCTGGGTCCCTTTCTCAGCTAGCTGGCTACCACCCCCCAGGAAGAAAACTCCACCATAGGCATTTAGCTTTAAAAGCCAACTATAATAACCACAAAGCCTTTAAACTCCAAAGTCTGGGTTTTTAATGGTAAGATTTCAAACCCTAGGTGGGCTTTGGAGAAGTGGTATGTGGATCCCCAGAGCCCCTCACGATGGCTGAGGGCAAGAGGCAGCTGGTATGTCTCCTCCTAAGCCCAGTCCTAGTGTGGCTCATCTGAGGGACCCGGTTGCTTAAAGTAACACCAAGCGATTTGTCTCAGGCTAAAGGAGAGAGTGGCTCTATACGGGATGCTAGAGCAGCCCCTTTAAACTTCCTAAGGTCAATCTGATCTGGCCTTGGAAAGCCAAGAGTTTGATTAGAATTCTCCCAGGTTTTTTCCGGTTCTAGAAGTCCATCACTTTCCCAGACAACTAGAAATCCCGTGTGTAAGCATTCCTTCACCTCCTCCCCTTGACTCTCCTCTGTGGCACCAGTCAGGCTGGTTTCTCAGAGTGAATGCCCTCAGGCAGCGCCAGTGCAAATTGCTCCTTCCAAAGAGTTATAGCCATTGCTAGATTTCCATTAAGGTTAAACTGTGGCGATGTCATTACTTCTTTTCAGTGATTCAAGTACGAAGTACACTAATGACTACAGAATTCAATTAATAAGGTACAGAAGCCGCAAGAGTGTGAAGTGCCACACTTTGGTCATATTTCAAAGGGTCTAAGTTTGAAATGCCTGAACACATCCGAAAATCGATCCTGTGTTTACTTCTTATTACACAAGACAAAGAACCAAGAGTTACTGAGCACCTACTATCTACTGGGTCTTAACGCTAAGGTGCCGATGTGTCAGTTAATTTTCACCATGAATGTGGTCACCGAGGCTCAGATAAATAAAATAAGCAGTCTGGCATGGCAGAGCGAGCAAACTGGAGCCACAGACCCAACTGGGGTGAGACTGTGTGCTTTTTGTTCTTCTGGCTGAAGAGCAAAGTCCGGAGTGGTCAACTGCTTTCACAGACTTTCCTTTTAACCAAACCAGATGTTGCATCTGGTTATAGCATCTACTCTGGGTCTCATAACATGATGGACATTCAGTAATGGTAATAACAGTGCTGTTTATTGAGTACTTGAGTTGAGGCACTGCTGTAGGCTCTTATCTATGTATCACCTCACTTAATCCTCATAACACTCTGTGAGATTAGAACTACTATTCACATTTTATAAATAAGGAAATTTAGACCCAGAGAGGTTAAGTAACAGGTCCAAAGTCACACCTCTAGTACGTACTGGAACCCAGTTTAAAGCGCAGGCAGTTTGCTTCCAAAGGCTGTACTCTTAACCACCCACCAACAATGGTCCCCCCAGAAAACAGCAATTGCGCCCGACCTCTGGCCATTGGCCTTTGATGAGCAAGTAGTATCGGAAGAGTACTGACTGCAGAACATTCCTGACTTTGTAGGGATAAAGTTGTCATGAGAAACAACTTATTACATTTCTATACAAGCCTGCCATCTGGGCAAGGACTCTAGCAAATCTCACTTAGGTGGAAATAAGGCATGGTCTGCTGGTTCATTTCTGGGGCATCACTGGCTAAAGATCCTTCCTTGGTGGTAGTACCAGCGGACCCGTGGGAGGGTATGGGTGTGCCTAAAACATATTTTCCTTGAAGATCCCTAATTTCTATTCAGTGGTTATTATTTATAAATTTGCCATGTCTCTTTTATGTTCTTTATGCTTTCAGCCACTACAGACTTTTGGGATGAGAAGTTCTGAGTTGATCAGTTGCTGTGTGATGTGGTACATCTTCTTATTTTCTGCAATTGGCTTCCCTCAAGCACCCAGGGATTTTTCTCTGTCTTGTTCTGATGTTGTAGAAATTGGGGCTTGTCTAGAAATCACGGAGTCTGAGAGGGAGCCCAGGCTTCCCGACTGTCCATCTGTATCTCCCATCCCTGGGTCATGTTTTATACATGTGATGAAATTGCCCTTTATTTTGGCTAATAACACTTCTCCCACCATAGTCCTCCCCCCCACCCCCACCATTTACTTAAGGATTTTAAGCCTGTGCTTCATTTTCCCTTTATAATAGAGGCTGATGTTTCCTTCTTTGGGGTGTGAGGGGGAAGGGAAAAAGACTGCTGAGGGAGGGCCAACCTTGCCCCTCAGGAGTCCTCTTACCTTTCGTGGACCCGGCCTCTTTCGTCCCCCAGAGTAACAGTCACGGTACAGTTTTTATTCAAGTCAAACTTTTCACTGTACAAATGATAGTCGGGAGTCACCCATCCGACCCAGACGCAGGAGGGGTCCTGTCCAGCAAAGATGCGAATTGCGTAGTAGCACTGCTGGGGAGAGACCACAGGGGGGCGTGAGTGACCACCCCCCCCCCCCCCCCCCCGCCACCCCGGCCCCTGTTGTGGGGAGCGGGCTCAAGAGGCAGAAATTATGCAGCCGCCCCCCTTGATTCCCTTTTCTTAAAAAGCACACACTGTGCTGGGGGTGTACTGCACTACACTCTGGACTGGGGGAAGAGTTGATGAGAGAATCTGGCTTCCTTATTTTTTCCCTTTTCTGTTGTGCTTTAGCCTAAAAAAATCGGGCATCTAATATACCACCCTCTGCCCAGAAGATGCTGCTGCCGAGACCAGGGGCAGCCACTCAGAATGGTCAGCACAGAACCCTAACCCTCTTCTGGGTACCAGGGCTGCTAGGGAGAGCCAGGCACATCTTTGCCCTCAGAGAGAAGAGCGATGAAATTGCCCTGGGGGCCGGGGGGTTAGAGAACTCAGGCTACACTTTCCAATTCTGCAGGAAGTCTTAAGTTTTTTTAAGTCTTGAAAAAGATGCTACAAAAGAAAAAGCCCACAATGTGGCCAAACGTGCTTTGTGTGGTCATCAGACTCAATGACAGGCAGGGCTGAAAAATTACAGCCATTCTTGGTGGGCATTGTAACAACTTGTGAATTGTATCACTGTGTTATCATAACTACTAAAGCATTGAGGTAAGTGACTGCTTCATCATTTTCTTTATGAAACTGAGCACATTTATTCTTTTTTTCTATTTTGCTTCTATTTTATTTTTTTTTTTTAAATTTTTACTGGAGTACAGTTGCTTTACAATATTGTGTTAGTTTTTACCGTACAGCAAAGTGAATCAGCAATACATATACATATACCCCCTCTTTTTTGGATTTCCTTCCCATTTAGGTCACCACAGAGCACTGAGTTCCCTGAGTAGAGTTCCCTGAGCTATACAGTAGGTTCTCATTAGTTACCTATTTTATACGTAGTATCAGTAGTGCAAATGAAGTCCTTTTATGTGCAGTCTGTCCTACTTTTTGATTGGAAAAGGGTCAGCCAGACACACCTGTGCTGGCATCTTGGCACTGGCAGCTATGAATCATGTGACCTTGGACAAGTCATTTGTCCTCTCTGTGCCTCAGAGCGCATGATATTGTTCATCTCCTGGGGCTGCAGTGGAACTTAAGAGGGAAGGTGATACAATGTGCTCCGTGTAGTGCCGTGCACATAGTAAGTGTGTGACATGCCGCTGCAAGAATCATACTCTCGATAGTTAACCTACAAACTTGGGGTTGCAGGATAACGTTATAGAAGGGGTGACATGCATTTCTCCCAAAGGAATTTGTGTGTGTGTGTGTGTGTGTGTGTGTGTGTGTGTGTGTTGGTCAGGTGCTAAAGAAGGATGAGAGAAAGAAAGAAATTCAGAAGCATTGCTTTCTGACCACTGTCTAGCCTGAAGAAAAAGAACCAAAGGCAGCCTCCATCTTCTGGGCTAGCTCCCTGCTCCTTTTTCTCATTTGACTGCTTTCAACATTATTCCTGGCACTGCTCAGAGAGACGGGAGAATTGATTCATAGCAGTTTACATAAAAGAGCAAACAAAAGGATTACATTAAGAGTCCCCCCCTTTCTCCCCCAACTGATGTTCATTTCAATCAGAAAGGCAGTGCTGAGTCCCTGGTGGCAAATAGGCACCAATCACACAATGATGCCCAATTAGATGCTCCAGGTAGAGTTCTGTTTTGCACTGAATAACTGTTTTTCTTTCCCCCACTTGAGAAATGCCATAGATATGTTCTGGAAGCATCAAGAAGGATATTAAAAGACAGAGTAATTGGCAATTAAAGAGGATCTCTAGACAGACCTTTGCTGTAGGGGGCATATTACCAGGCACAGCAAAGAATCAAATAATTAAAACCATAATTGAGCACATTTACTTACTGTTGTTGTATGAGAGAGTATTTCTTGCATCTGTTTCCTGGGGGGAAGAAATCCATGTTTTAGTTCTTCAGGTCTATAGAGAAGCCCACAAGTCAGACAGGCAACTGATCTACCTTTAATGATGAAGGCAAGTTTAAGAAGCTGGCTCTTCCCTATACATGAGTGAGACTGACTGGTCTTGGGACTTGTTCATTTGCAACCTGACACCACCAGGCAGGGCTGTGACTTCCAACTCTTGTCTCTCAGCCCAGGTGTAAGTTAGAGCTAGGGGGAGGTTGGGAGACGCTAATAATGTAGGCAGGGATACCTTGGAATACATTATCCTGTTCTCTTAAGAAGCTTTGCTTGTTTAAATCTTGGTAGACAGTAAAACTCTAGAGGAAACCCGGACCAGATACACATCAACAATAAAAAATAGACATTAAAGGGAAGAAAGATAGCAAGGAATATATTCCTTATCAGGAAGGAGGAAGTCACATTACTCATGAGTCACACAGCTGCTGGGTTGGACACTGGCCACAGTTATGCAAAGAAGGCGGTATTTGCCTACAGAAGCTTCTAATTTCACACAAAGGCAACAACAATTGCACTCTCTCATGCACTTACATTCTTTTTACTCCAAAAACATACGAATTATAGGTTGCAAGGAGGCTAGGGACTCAGACGGCTTGGGAAGAACAGAAACTTGTTCACTGGATGTGACCCAGTTAAGCTTGATTGGTCCCCTGATTATACACTGCACACACACACATGTGCACGGGCATGCACTCGTGTGCACACCCATCCTCATTTCTTCCTGACTGAAAGCAGAGGGAACCCTCCTCACAGGGCTCTAGTTGTGCCGAGGTAGAGTGAGCAGGAGACAGACAGAAAGCCGACTTTGCAACAGACACGCTGAGCACCTCTGAGAGCTGGAGGCTCCTCCCTCACCTTTTCTGGAAAGCGTCACTGTCCAGACACGGGCTGTGACTGAAGGAGGAGTGGCACTCGACCGGCACGCTCAGGCGGCAGTAGATCATGCTGGCACTGCTGTTCTGTGTGCCGAACGTCTTGTGGATCACCTTGAGGCACGGAGGGCTGTCCACGGTGCCATCGATCCTCACGACCTGGAAATGCCATGGTCCTCACCTGACACAGCCTGACTCTGACCCACCCCTCCTCCCCTCACTGACTACTTACGTCAAGGCTTTATGCGAACTACTAAGGTTGTCATGAGTGATAACGAACCATTACACTCATGTTGTCATGAGTGATAACGAACCATTACACTCATCCTTACGTGGACCGTGCCCTATAAAATATCACAGATCTGCCTCTGGCTGGGGAAGTGAGGGATCTAAATTAGGGATCTAAAAATGCTCACTGGGTTTTCTGCAAGGTCAAGGATGCCAGGCAGGGGGGTAATGCAGTGTTGTATTCGCTGATGCTGACCTTTTAGGAAGGTGACAAGTGGCTAAAGGAGAAAATCTTTCCAGAGGTTTCCCCTGTCAGTGGGCATGAGAACATCTAAGGGAGAAGGCACCAGAAAGCCCAAAGCTCAAGAAGAGACATCAGAGTTTCCTTGGGGGGGGCACTGTCTCCCACCCAGTGCCTTTCCCACCTTTACCACAGTTACAGCCTGAGCGCAGAAGCTCCTGGAGACTCCTCTACATACTGAGGAAATTCCCAGCTCCAGGGCACAAGCACTGCAGGGGGTGCACTGGAGGAAAGATCAAAACTGGATTTTTGAAGTGTGTGTGTGTGTGTGGCGGGGGGGAGGTGGGGTGGGAGGGAGGAGCAGAGAAAGTAAACAGACTCACAATAATAATTTTGTTACAATCTGAGCACTTCTCCCTGCGTTCTAGAGAATAGTTCCTATCCTGCGGTCCATGAGTACACTTACATATTTTTGTGTGGTTTGTATATTTTTCTAAGTGGAGGTTCTCCAGATTCTATCAGTTTGCCAAAGGGGTTCACGACCTCCAAAAAGTTTATGACCCAGCTTTCTAAAGTAATGGCCGGGTAGGAATCAGAGAAATTAAAGTCTCTACTATTTAAGAGTGTGGGGAAAAGCGGAGGATGAAGAATGGATACTTGCTGAATTCAAAGTGGGCAGTGAGTGAAGGGGACTTAACAGTCTGGGGGAATCAAGCCACTGAACCTAACGCTTCAGTGGAGCTGACTTGTCTGACATCCCATCGGCCCCCATCCCACCCCTACGCCATGAAAAAACCATGGTGGGGCTGGGTGATACAGAGGCAAGCAGATGTAGAACCAGAATCCGAATCAGGCTGCTTACAGTCTTTGGCTTCTCTGCCTCTCTGCTCCCCCGACAAGGTGGGAGTATCGTAATCACCTACTACACCTCCACTTAAAAACCTGGAGACGGTTCTGCAGGAATTAAACAAAGCCTAAAAGACATCGAGTTATGAGCAGAGGAGAACCACGTTTGGAACACATCATCCTGAGCGCAGGTACTGAACTTTTTAAGGAAAACAACATTTAAGGTCTCTGGATACTGTATTGCTATAATACTGGTATAGGCATGTCTGGAGAAAACATTGTGTCCCAGAGGTTTGGGGATGGATCTGCAAGGTGCTTACCACTTGTAAGATGCCACTCAGCTGCCCCAACTAAGGTACCTGCAACGACAGCTCTGAGGGCCAGCGAGGAGGTGACCGGGGTAGAGGCAGCCAGGGCGTGGACTTAGGCAAGCACCACCTGGTGACAGGAGCACCAGCGGGAGTTCAGGGCCTTGGTCCCCCGTCCTGCCAGGGTCCCCGCAACGTGCAGCATTACCTCTATCTGTGGATGATCCTTGGGCACATTGACAAATGTTGGGAGGCGCTTGCTGAACCACATGGCCACGTCGCGGTTCATGTTGACAGCAAAAGGCTCAAAGCCCTCTTGGAGGCCGCACATGGTATAAAACTTGAAGGTGCTGGCGTCCATCCCGAGATTCATGCGGCCGATCTGAGACAGGCCCAGAGAGCATATGGGCACAAAGCCTGCAGAATGGTGAGAGAGCCCGGTCAGCCCTCAGGACTGTCCTGGGAAGCTGGGAGGAAGCGGAACCTTTGCTTCCTTAACAGCTTTGAGTCTCAGCAGGAAAGACAGAAAGACGGGACAGCGTCCTTTTCTTTCTTCCTGGCACATAAACTCAACAACAGGAGGTCACATGGAGTTTACGGCTGCCCTTGGTATATGGGAGAGAAAAGTGAGTCCGGTTCAAAATGATTTGTTGAAAAAAACAATCATCTAGGTAAGATTCTTCTTAAGACATAAATAAATATCAGCTGGAAAAGTAAAACCAATAAGAGAAAAAGTGAAATTCTTTATCTATGCCTTAACTAAAATTGATTTTAGGCCCTGGGTAATTTTATTTTATTTTATTTATCTCTGGAGATGTTTTTGTTTTTTTTTTTGAGGTACAGTTGATTTACAATATATTAGTTTCAGGTGTACAACATAGTGATTCAATACTTTAGTAGATTGTACTCCATTTAAAGTTATTACAAAACAATGGCTATATTTCCCTGTGCTGTACAATAATATATCCTCGTTGCTTATCTCTTTGATACACAGTAGTTTGTGTCTCTTAATCCCATACCCCTAACTTGCCCCTCCCCACTTCCTTCTCCCTATTGGTTATCACTAGTTTGTTCTCAATATCTATGAGTCTGTTTCTGTTTTGTTATATACCTTCAATTGTTTTATTTTTTAGATTTCACATATAAGTGATAACATAGAGTATTTGTCTTTCTCTGTCTGACTTATTCCACTAAGCATAATACTCTCTGGATCCACCCATGGTGTTGCAAATGGCAGATTTTCATTCTTTTTTATGGCTAAATAATATTCCATTGTATGTACGTGTGTGTGTGTGTGTGTGCGTGTGTGTGTATAGACACATACCACATCATCTTTATCCATCCATCTGTTGATGGGCACTTAGCTTGCTTCCATATCTTAGGCCCTGGGTAATTTTAAATACTGCCCCCAAACAAAACAATGCCTAAAGAATGACTTGGTGTAAACCGCCCAACTTTTCTAGGTCTCAGTATCTTCCCCAGTGAAATGAGAGGTCTAATGGTTCATGTCATTTTGAGAGTACGCTCCTAAGAAGTTTTGGATGCTAACACAATCACTCCGCTTGTTTACAAAATACAGTTTACAAACCCCACCCTCCCAGCCTTCTGCTGTAGTCCCCTCCTAAGCAGGAAAGCGAGATTTTCAAGCAGGAGACATAGAAATCTCTGTTCACTCTTACAGTGACTGCCTCTCCAAGCTCTCTTCTGTATCCTCATCATATTATAACACTGCCACGCGGAACAGACCCAAGGCAGAAGTTCAGATTATTTCGTGTTCTTGTTTGTAGGCTATTTAAGAATCATAATTGTGGACCAACAAATCAGCAGAACTGGGAAAGCACTCATTATCCCAGATCTGGGAAGATGGGCGGTAGGCAGCCGTAGGGCAGCTGAGGCTGCCAGGAGAGCTCAGAAAAGGAGGAAGGGCTCGGAGGCTGGTGGCTGAAGCAGGGCCTGGAGTCCCTACGAGGAAAACCGTGTCACTCCTAGGATGGCGGTGCTCATTTAAGGGGACATTTAAAGGTCTATTTTGGGAGAATTTATGTTCAACAGTAAGTCGCTCATAGAGACCAAGGCCAAAATGCACTCCTCCTAAAACCAGTGCTTATATACTATTATCTAAGCCACAAAGTTTCTATGTAAATAAGTCTCATAAGTGAAAGATAAATCCCTCCCAAGCTGAGCTGGTTGCTTTCACAAACTATGAACTCATTTAGGACACTATTTAATACTATTTCTGAGTAAGAGAGCTCCAGTGAAGTCCTAGCAATGACGGTGACGTCTGTACAAAGAGCCTCCTCCCAGGACCACCGGGGGCTGGTGGTCCCACCACTCGGTAAGGCAGACGGTCTGGTCCATCAGACAAGCACAGATTCATGCACCGTCCTGAGCATTGCTATGTTTCTGGCGTGGCACTCGAGACTGGGATAGATGAAACTATCCCCTTCTAGAGACAGAGATTTTTATAAATGAGGAATCTTTGGAGATCTGATTCCAGTATGGAATAAGAACTGATTGTTGGCAAAACTTTTGGGTCCCTACTGGGCCAGCGGGCTCTGTTCTATGCTATGAGAAGACGTGAGGGAAGGAAAAGAAACCATCCTGATCACCAGGAGCTTACAGAAGTGGGGACGACAAATGGAACGCACAAGAGTGAATGTTGTGTGGTAAGACATCCCCACCTGCAAGACAGTACTTTGGTTTTCAACCTGGAAAAGTACCACTATAGTAGTTTTATCTTGGAGACATGATTTTGAAGCGTTCCATCCATCCATGATGTGAGCAGAGATAGGACATCTCAAGAAAGTCTCTCTTGGATGTGAAGAAAAGGCAACCCTCCTACACTGCTGGTGGGAATGTAAGTTGGTGCAGCCACTATGGAGAACAGTATGGAGGTTCCTCAAAAAACTAAAAATAGAGCTCCATATGATCCAGCAATTCCATGCCTGGGCATATATCCAGACAAAACTATACTTCAAAAGGATACATGCACCCCAATGTTCAAAGCAGCACTATTCACAATAGCCAACACATGGAAGCAACCTAAATGTCCATCGACAGATGAATGGATAAGACAGATGTGGTACATATATACAATGGAATATTACTCAGCCATAAAAAAGAATGAAATAATGCCATTTGCAGCAAAACAGATGGACCTAGAGATTATCATAGGGAGTGAAGTCAGACAGAGAAAGACAAATAGCATATGATATTACTTATATGTGGAATCTAAAATATGACATAAATGAACTTATTTAGGAAACAGAAACAGACTCACAGACAGAGAGAACAGACTTGTTGTTGCCAAGGGGTAGGGGTGGGGGAGGGATATTTGGGTGTTTGGGATTAGCAGATGCAAACCATTATATATAGAATGGATAAACATTGAGGGAACTATATTTGATATCCTGTGATAAAGCATAATGGAAAAGAATATGAAAAAGAATGTATATATCGCTTTGCTGTACAGCAGAAATTAACACAACATTGTAAATCAACTATACTTCAATAAAATCAATAAAAAAAAAAAGAAAGTCTCTCTTCCCCTTTCTTCTCCAATAACTTGAATGATGGGATAAGTAAGCAGCAGATTCAAAAACAATGGGGACTTGTGACTAACCCAGGTCATATCAATGACTTCCTAGTTACAGACCCCCTGACGATGCAAGATGCACGCAGAAAGGAAGAAAGGTCATATCTGCGTGAGGCCTTTTTTCTAAGGAGCTTGGGCTCCTCATTGTTCCTAAGCCATCAGCAGAGGGGACAGTACTTTGCTGAAGATAAATCTGAAGGTTTGAGGAGCTAACAGACTTGACCAAGGTTGTAAGAAGGGCAAGTGACAAAATGGGAAAAGATCCCACACCCTCTGACTCACAGACCAGCTGACAGTCAGTGTGCAAGAGAGGGGGTGAAGGTAACAGGGGGTGTGAATGCCCCAGATTTAAACAGCAGTTATGCCCTAGGGCAGAGGGCTGTACGCATTACAGAGCAGAGCGCTGTCGCTCTGAGGCAGAAGCCATCTCTATGGGGGAGAGCTGAACACTGCCTGAAAACAGACTCTGAAACAAAAGTCGGGGATGTCAAAGCAACAGGAGGGAGTGTCAGGGAGCTCCTCGGGACTAAGTGGGCACAGCGGGGACAGCTCTGTACAACAGCAGACAAGAAGCTAAATCCCAGGCTTGAGCCAGAAAAGAGAAACTCCAGAAAGGACCGAGAGCAAAGCTACATCCTCATAAGGCACCAGCACTTTCTCCTGGGGAAGAATACTTGAAAACTGGATACATTTAATCAGCTCCCTCCACCTGGTGGAGAGACTCCGCTCCACTTCTACAACTTCTTAACTTGAGGAGTTACAACTTCACGTAACTTGATAACTCTGCTTGATAGACAGATAAGGGGGAACAATGATGATAAACCCTACCAGCTAATATCTATCAAGTACTTTCTAGGTGTCAGGCCCTGGGCTCAGCGCTCTACAGATTTAGCTCATTATTGTGCCCATTTTACAGATGAGGAAACCGAGGCCTAGCAAGTTGATAACTTGCTCAAGTTCTGTCTCTTGGTAAGTATGTGGAGCCAGCATGTGAACGAGGCTGCCCGAGAGCAGTCCAGAGCAAGCAATGGGGACTGAGGCCCAGATGACTGCTTTCTAATTCTTATCTCCAGTGACTGGCTTTGTGATGAACTCTTCCTTCACTTTTCAGATGATTTTCCTAAGTGTCGTGTAGTTGATTAGTTTGCCTCTAGATCAGGCAGCTGGAGACCTACAACCACAAAGCACTCCAGGCCCCTTGGAGGAGAAGGGCTGCTTTCTTCAAGTGGCCACACGGCTCCCTGGAGTTGATCTGGATAAACAGATCCACTTGGTAAGGCCACCTGGCATTACTGTGAACAATGTCGTGCACACACAAGGATTTGCACTTTGCACACAACTCAATTAATCCCTAGCTTCAAATGAGACTGGAGAAGTAAGAAAACGGAAAAATAAAGGGGGAAAGCAATACTCCATCCCTACCTGCAGCCTAGTAGAAGTAATTATGCTGACATCATTGAAGAGGTTTGAGGAGAAAATTTGCAAACGGCCTTACCTGGAACCTAGATGTGCATAGAATTACTGTTCTAGGAAAGGTATGTCAAGAACACACGCATTTAAATCCTCCAGAGGACCCCAGGTTCTGATAAACTTTGAATCACAAGGCCTCATACGGCTTTGTGACTAGGAGGAGAGTCAGCCAGGAGGTCATCTTTTTATAATTCAGGAGCTTGGAAAGAAACCAATTATCTACACAGTCCCAACCATGGATCCATTTTTTAGGCCATGTCAAGCTGAAGAAAGACTTGAGAGCAAATCACTCCCAGCAATGGAAAGACTCAGATCTTGGGGAGAGGTGGTTAAATGACTGCCCAGACCATTCCTGGGCTGTTTCTGAGAGTCTCAATCCAGCAGCTCATGTTTTACCCATTAATTTTAATTTTCTAAGACTCACAAAGATGGTGTTCGGGGACAGCACTGAGATGGTCACAAGCCTTGTAGAAAACACAGGAAACAAGAGGCCACGTTCCCCTGCCATAGCACCCATCCGGGGAGAGAATGACAGGGGAAGCTTGGGTACCAGTGTGTCTGTGCACAGATGGCGGCGACATTGCCCGCAAGGAAGTTTCATCTGCTGCCTACGTTAGAGCTGCCAGCAGAGCTGCGGGATGTGTTAAACCCTGACAGGCCAGTGGCAGGAAGAGCCTGGGAGGCTGCCCCTGCAGACGCTGAAGCTGTAACGAGGCAGGAGGTGCCCCAGGGGAGTGCCTGGTACAGGCAGAACAGGAGACCAGCTCTGAAGCCTCTTCCAGACAGCATGTTCTGAGGTCTGGCACCATGTGCAGAACTATCTCTTCCTTTCCTTTAAATGGGATAAAAGAGAACACTAATAGCAAAGGTTTCACCGTGGAAGCTTCTGAGCTTCCAGATGCCTTTTGGTGATAACACTGTGAGCTGTGATGGTCCAGGCCAGGGAACAATGATTAGGAAAATTCTAATGAGGCCCATAAGAGTAGATCATCTATGATACAGGAGAGGATGAAGATGACAACTTATAAATAACCCAGAGGGAAAAAAGACCAGCCACGAATTGTAGTGCCTGCCCCCATTCCTTCCCCCAAAGGACTAAAAACTTCACACAGCGCAACTCCCTCTGGGGTAAATGGCCTGCATCAAGGCTGGGGTGCTGGTGACCAGAACACAAACATACAGGGGATTTTGCTTGATATGGGGCTATAATGCACAAAATGTTTTATTTTCAACAGATGCTTTTCCTAACAGCTCAAGGCAAGAATTGCGGCCTCTTTCCACTTTATGCAGAGAATAGAGAGATGCTGCTATATGGTGATTCTAGGCCTCCGGGTTATTGTCATCAAAGAAAAGCATGCAGACTCCCTTTCAACTGCCCTTCCTCTGACTCCTGAGCCATCACAGAACTGAAAGAGCCTCCCAATTATCTTGTCTCTGTGTGATTAAAGTGCGATACAATACTACAGTACAGTGTGTTAACACAGTACAGTACAATTCTATTATAAAACAGAGTGCTAATAATAGACTCAGTTATTCTGAAGGTTAAATCATGTCTCTGTACACAAAAGGTCTATGAGTGAGGCATCTCTTTCATTACAGCACAGATGATCTCTAAAAACGGAGTTCTAAAACATCCCTCTTCTTTATAGTATTCTTCTGCACAAACCCTAGGACAGCTCCCCATGTCACAGAGAGTGGAGTCCAAGGATGCTGGGCCCAGATTAGACAATAAATAAAGTTTTTTGAATAAAAAGACCAAGCCTTGATGTTTGAGGCTATAATCTGCACCTTCTTGTTCTTTCCACCTTCATCTTCTGTAAATTCCATACACAAATCTTCCAAAATATATCATCACTCTTTCCTGCAGTTTCCCGATTCCACACTATTACACGACTCACATCCCCTTTAGAAGAAGACCCTTCTCCTCAGAGGTAGACAGCTCATATTTTTTATTTAACCTTCAGTTCCAATCCCATTCTTATAGAATTTTCATCCTGCATTGGTCATTTGCCATTTTTAACCCACCGCTTCGCATTGGTAGTTACCTTTCCATATTTTCATCTTATTTATTTTTCCAACTAGAAAATGAACTCCTTGATTTTGCTACCATTTACATTTGTGTATACTTTAGACCACTGCTTTTCATACTTTAAAGTGCCTGGGAACCACCGGAGTGACTTGTCTGAATGCAGTTTCTGAATCAGTAGGACAGGCATGGGGTCTGAGGCTCTGCATTTATAACAACTGGACCACACTTTGAGCAGCAAGGCTTTAGACTTTACAGAATTCTTAGAACTCTGCACACAGACAAGATTCTTGTCTCCTCCTTATGTTGAGCCAAAGTCTCATAGACAAGTGACCTCCCCGAATCCACACTCAGGGGAGTCATAACAAGGTCTCTGGTCTTTGGACTCTTCCTACTCCAGGGAGCTACTTTCCTTGGGGATGAATCTGAATCTTCTAATTCTTCGTTTTCCTCCAGCCTCATGAAGAGAGCACTGCCTGTGATGGGTACTTGGTAAATATCTGTTTCCAAAGAACAGTGTCAGAGGATGCTCTTCTCCACTGCCCTCATGCCCCCTGACATGATTTCCCCCTCTTTGCCTCTGAACCAGTGCATAAACCATTCTTTCTGCTGGTAACATCTCTCCCAGTTGTTTCCAGAAACATATTTTTCAAAACTTTGATTTTAAACCTTTTAAGAAGGCATTAAAATATGACCCCATCTGGCTTCAGTCATCCTGTCTTTCTAGGAAAATACGCTGACTTGCAACTTTTCTATTACCCCAAATATGTGGCTCTTAGAAAAATCTTTAAAGCTCTTTTAAGGTACAGTTGGATATGCATGTTGCAGATAATAGATGTCTGCAAAAGGTGTGAAAGTGATTTGTAAAGCTAAAACACATTGTAAATACAGAATATTTTATATGTATTAAAAATACATACTCATGTATTTCTGCTGCTCTTGCCTGTGCGGTTTTATCTTTTTTCACTTTCAGGGTGGGGAGGGAGGACTGTTTCTTTTTGTAAAGTCTCAGAAATTTAAAGCTACCAGGAACCCTGATCATTTACAGAAGGGGGAAATGAGGTAAAAAGACATTAAATAAAGTCAACCCGAGATGTCACAGGTGGGAAGGGCAGAGGCAGGACAGGAACCCAGGCCTCCTGACCCAGAGCAGCCTCTTTTCCTCTCGACCTCCCTGCCTCCTTCTCATCTGTACTGAAGCAGCAGAGAGTGGCAAAGCACCAAGCACAGGGGTGTGATCACAGTGGGTATTAAGTCACTGCCATAGAATTTTACAACTGAGAAGGATGTTGGCACTTATGCAGTCTATCATCCTGTTTTCTGGTACAGAGGAAGGAGGCAAAGCCCAGAGAAGTCAAGCCAAACCTGTCTGGGAGCCACGCAGTTTGTTAGGAGCGAGTCAGCTAACCCACAGTCCAGGGCTCCTTCTCCTGGTGCCAACAGCCTTGGTACCTAACGTAGCTCTGCAGATGGGAAGTAAGAAGCGCCCGTCGCTCCTCTGTGTAGCTGGAAGCGCTGCCCTGACTGCAGTCTATTCACGGCCATTAACAAGTGCAACTGTGCTTGGGTTTCATAGCATGCTTGACTTTCAAAATAAATTCTATTTCATTCAAGGGAACAGCTAAGTCAGACTTCTGTGTTTCAGTGGTTCTCATCAAAGCATCAAGTTCAATTACACAGACATTCAGACTGACAATTCAATTCAGAATATGAGGATAATTCTTTAACTCACCAACTTTTCTCTCCTGCCAGGGATGTTAGTCCACATGCAATTAGCATTTCCTTTGTGATACCGGGAAACGTGAGGTACCTTAACATGCCACGGCACAGGGCAGGGGATTAGAGGAGAGCCCCTTGGTCAGTCTCTTGGCAAGTTCAGACTTACGTTTACACTGCACACATCAACTATCACTATTATTTGTCTTGATCCTTCAAAAATGATAGTATAAGATCTCATCTTCCCCACCAGGGTTTCAAATCTGCAAAGGTCAGTGTGTCCTAAGTGAGGAGGTAGAAGATCTCACCCTGCTCCCTGGATTTCCCTTCATCTCGTGGAGGTGGAAGAGGGGAAAGCTGGTGGATTTACCATCGTCAATCTCGTAGTCAGCGAAGGCAAGCTCAGAGCCTTTGTTGGTGATCAGCAACTCCCCATTCAGCGTGAAGATCATTGAAGCATCATCCAGGTTAATCATACATCCAACCACATCTCCTGGCTGCCAGGTCCGTCCAAAATACCCACTGCCTTGATGCCAACGCTGGCCCTAGAAAACAAGAGCGAGGGCTTAGAGAAATGGAGGTCCTAGCCTAGAGGGCCCTGTACTACTAGAGAAATGACCCCGTGAATAATTTCTCCTAATGGGCAGTGGTACCTTGTTTCTACAAGGCACTTCCCTTTCTACCAAGGACAACTCACAGGGAGAAGTGGTCCATCTACAGATGAATGAAACCAAGATATACAAGGCTCATCAGAAAAGGTGGCCTGAGTCTCCCAATACCTAGCCAGCTATGAAAACAAGCCAAACTGCCTCTAAGACAAAGTGGTAAGATTTTCCCTCATACTGGCTGCACAGTGTTCTGTGAGCCTCCCCTGCAGAGGGGAACATGGGCTCAGAGGCAAGGCAGATACGGAGGTGACTACGGAAGGGACAGGAGTGTGCAGCCTTCCCCTTCTCCCGAGGAAAGAGCGAAGGGACAAACACTAAGTGATGATCGTTCTATGGTCTCCATCAGCCAGTGTGGTGGCTCCTCCCTTTTGAAGCCAGAGATCCAGATACTCAGCACTTTTCACTTCTGGGGAAATATGTGAAGCAGAAAAACCCGGACTGAGGACATGCGGACACCAGCCAGACTCACCCTGCTGCCTTCAAACACAAAGGCCTGGTCATCGGCCCCCAGCTCAACGTCAGGCCGACAGCCTGGCCTGGCCCAGCCGACACGCATGTCTCCTCCGGTCACCACCTCAAACTCAAAATACCACTTTCCAGATCTCACTGCGTAAGAGCGCTCTACCCGGAAAAAGCGGATCTTGTCTATGCTGACTTTCTCCACAGCTGGGTCAGCTATCGAGAAGAAAAGGGAGTAGAGGGTGCAGGAGGGAGAGAGAGAACATAGGTTTAATATTTAGGGAGCATTCCTCAAAACACTTTCAACAACAAAGGCTGATGACAGATCTCCTACTAGCCAATACAGCATTCTGTTCATAATATAATCATCACTATCATCATCATATCATAATAGCAATACAAGCTACCATTCAGTGAGTGATTGCTTTGCAGTAGAAACTAAATCTCAGTTTTTCCTCACAATAATCCTATGAAATCAGTATTATTGTCTTCCTCTTACCAATGAAGAAATTGAGGCTCAGAGAGTTTCACCTCTTCAAGGTCTTACAGCCCATAAACCAAGGAGAGCAAAGATTTGAACCCAGGTCTGTCTTCCTCCAAATCCATCCCCTTAACCATGTTTTACTGCCCCACTAGCCTATGGTATCCCCTGGGGTACGAGATGGCAGTGACATGTTAAATAATCATAAGCTGGTGATTTTAATCAGTGCTAGAATTCAATTTAGAGATGGCATTACCTGGCCCCAAAGTAAGCTGATAGTCACATGTTTGGAAAACAAGAGAAATAAAGGCAACTTGGTTTTGTGACCAAATATCCTGAAAAGCTCAGCAGTGCTGGAGGATAACTTATTCCCTGTGGGATTATGTCACAGACGTGCTCGTTACAGAAACATCTGTCAATGGGACACTGCTTTATTATCAACATGGTCCCTCCTCCCTCCCCCCCACTTCTAAAATACACCATTGAGTTTAGCACTCTTTAGCACCACCAGCATTTCTAATAGTGCAAGTTAGACCTGTTGAAAGCTAGCATTCCGCCAGAAGAAGACCTGTTTAGTAAGCTGGGGCCAGAGTGAACAATCTCCACTGATTACCTAGTTCTTGGTCTGACGGCTCAATGTTATAGCCATAACCAACAAAAGTCCGAACAGCTTCACGAAGGCTGTCCCTGTTTGACTTCTTGGTACGCTCATCCAATAATGCATATGGCACCAGACGGGGATTTCTTTTGTTCTTTAAATCCTATGTGAAGCCAGAGAAAAGAGATGCTGAGAAAATGCATTATCATCTTTACAAAGAGCTTGTCCCACTCACATACTCCCAGCGACAGTCCTGGCTTCCTCGGGTGAGTCTGCTAGCTCTTCTCCCAGTGCCTTGATATTTACCAATGTACATATTTGCCGCTTCAAGATTAAATGAGTATAAATGGAAAATTTGTACTAACATTCAAAACTAGCAGTAAAAAAACCCATTTCAATAATGCCAGCCTGTGAATAAAATGAAGTGTCATGAAATTGGTTAGAAACCTCCATTCCCAAGGCAAGGCAGATGGGGGTTTGTGTAACTATTCCCTTATGAAAGATCATGCCATGATTCAAACAGTTATGGCCTCCTCACAACAGATTCTTTTTTTTTTTTTTTTAATTTATTTATTTATTTTTGGCTGCATTGGGTCTTCGTTGCTGCGCGCAGGCTTTCTCTAGTTGCGGTGAGCGGGGGCTACTCTTCGTTGCGGTGCGCGGGCTTCTCATTGCGGTGGCTTCTCTTGTTGTGGAGCACGGGCTCTAGGCATGCAGGCTTCAGTAGTTGTGGCACGTGGGCTCAGTAGTTGTGGCTCGCAGGCTCTAGAGCACAGGCTTGGTAGTTGTGGCACACGGGCTTAGTTGTTCCGCGGCACGTGGGATCTTCCCGGACCAGGGCTCGAACCTGTTTCCCCTGCATTGGCAGGCGGATTCTTAACTACTGAGCCACCAGGGAAGTCCCAACAGTTCTTAATAGACATCTCTGCTCACAGAGAAACATCTGAAAAGGTGGCAGAGCCACAGTGGGGCCATTTCATGGTAGTAGGCACATATTTGTATTACAGTCCTCCTCGGTTCCTTAATGGGGACTAAGAAGACAATAATGACAACAGCAGTGACAAGTCATCATAACCTCACATGCTGTTTTGAACCCCCAACTCCCTTCCCTGCCACAGTTTCCATAGTTGTGGTCTTCTTGGTTCCAGACGCGTGCAGGTTTGGAGGCTCAGGAATGAATGAACACGTGTGCACACAGCTATCCTTGAACTTCCCTGATACTGAGCCCGGTACTTACTGAGATGAAGGGGGCATTTCAGAGTGAGAGGTGTACCAGATGATTTGGGCCGAACCCCGGTTCTAAACTCCACTTAACTCCTTGCTGGGTTCTCAGGCTGCCTCTGGATAAACTAAGAACCCTGCCCAAGAATCTTGGCCCTGTGGACTGAAGTTAAGGGGGCACAGGCTTCTTGGTGGGCTAGTCTGCCTCTCTCCTGGGCTAGCTTCCCCTCCTTTTCCCCTTCAGTGGTAGTTACTTGGGACCATCCCAGAAATACTGCTGAGCTGTGACGTTGATTTATGTGAGCCTTACCTTGGCCTTGGAGAGTGCATGAAAGCTCAGCACTCCGTGAGGCAAGCAACAAGACGGGGAATGAGAGAAGATGCAGCCAGCGGCCATATACACAGGGCAACATGATCACAAGTGAACCAGACTAACAAAGGAAAGGTAAGTCTATCCATTGCTGAAAAACTGGAATTATGCCTGGAGTTAACATCAATGTGACCATTACAAATTCCATCCAGTCCCATGATTCTATAAATAATGAATGTGCTGAGGCATGAGGAACAGAGTGCAAGGGCAACCTCCACCTTCCAATCTAATACCCACCAAAGCAAAATGGCATTTTAATGCATGATCACATCTCCTGGCTTCTCCAGCAGGCCTGACCCAGCACTTCTCACCTGTTGAATGCCATAGGTCCATCCTTGTCTTATTCTGTCTTTTGCCCAAACATTGTGTGCATTTTCTGCAAGCTTATCCACTAAAATTTCTTGAGGAGGTAACAGCTTCACATCAGACAAATCCAAAGGGGCTGGCTTATAGCCATTGGACATCATGTAGCTACAAGTAAATGGAAAATATATATTTTGAACAGAACTGTACGACTCCCCCATTCCTGATTTTAGACCAATAGCACAGGGTCAGAACACTAGGAAAATAAGGCTACAGTCACAGATTCTATCTTTGGCAGAATGGACAGTTCAGCTCTATCTCAAGTCTTTAGAAGAAGACCCTCATCCACCATCCTTTTTGCCAACGCATGTCACAGATTAGGGCGACTGTTGGAGAAAGTGGATGGTCTGTGCAAATCCACCCTTATTCCTAAGAAAACTACTCTGCCCTACAAACGATGGGCACATTCAGTGTAATGTAACATCACCCGAAGCTCCTTGGTCTCGCTTCAAAAGCACAAAAGGTTATGATCACATTGGCAAGGACAGGACCTTGAGCCAAACGGTTTCTTACAAATCAGCAAAGAATGATCACTCAGTCTTAGAACACTAAACCTTCATTTTGAGAATTTTAAAAAATCATTACATTAGAGAGTTTGTGAGCTTGAAGTGATCTTCATGGTTTGCTGTCCAGTCCAGGAGTCACAAATGTCTGTAATTCGATAGATAATTTGATAGAGAACGTGAAGACGGGAAAAGCTCAGTGTGAGTGCAGGTAGACGCATCGTATGAGTGGAGAGGAGCAGGGCCCCGAGTGGAGTGACTCACAGGAGAGTAACTGACCACAGTCACGTGGGAATGTGAGTCCAGAGGCATCCAGGGCCCCAAGGCCACGGACTGCCCAGATCAGGGCCAGAGCCTAAATGTGATGACTTGCAGACCAGCGCTACTCGACCCAAGAACCTGTGAGCAGCGCGAGATACAAGGTCGACTGTAGGCATGATATCGCCCCTCAGCCACCTTCTAGGGATGCCTGACTTTGGGCAGAGTCAACATGTGTTGTTCGCTGAGCACTGCCCCCAGCCACCCCTCAGCTGCTGCCTCTCAGATGAGCTGCCCTTGGCACCAGGAGCTGCCTCTGAGAATGGCGCTTGGCAGCTTGGGAGTTTCACAGGGAGGAAGGGGAAGATAAGCATTTGATTAAGGGCTGGCACTGCCTTGGCTCATAAGTCATTACGACACCTGGGTGTGAATGCGTGTGCACCCGAGGCTGGCACATGTGCGGGTGAGCAAGTGAGCCAGGGGATGCGCCCGTGGGCTCGCATGTGAATGTGTGAGAACGCGTGGCTCGGTGAACGTACGGACGAGAGGGAGAGGACACGTGCAGATTTAGGGACCAAATTAAATCTTGGCAGTGACACACATTTCCACAAGGGACTTACAAGGTTGGCCCAGTGACAGAGGACTGAATCTTTGCTGTGGCTACCGGCGATGTTCAAGCTCCCGTGCCAACCGCTATTCTTATAGACCAACACAGCGTATCCATCTGAGTGCCACATCTCCTGGCTCAAAACTAACGATAGTAGATAGTAGTGTAGGTCCAGGCAGAAGCACTGGAAATACTCTACTTCAGCCAGCTTCCGTCTGGGGGTTTCAGGGCAGTCTAGGTACCTGGTGGAGACATCCTGAGCGGGCGCTAGAAGTATCTGGGGCCGTCACCTGCCTCTGTGCATGGGCCTCCTGTCCTCCCAGTTTAAAAATTCAGACTGAAGCATTAAAGTCTCTGACCGTTAAATGATCACCTACTTTTTGGGCAACTTGACCTTCTTGAGATCCTCCTCAGCAGCTGGGTTGACATGAGCGATGTGGCACCCCAGGGCCAGGAGGGTTCTGTGATGTAACGGAGAGAGAAAACAAGAGTCAACTGCAAGGTGAAGGACAGTGGGAACCCTAACCTGTGTCTGAAGTGATAAAAACAGACAATATTCATTCACTTAGACCAGAGGTTGCCAAACTTTCTGTAAAGGGCGAGATAGGAAACGTTTCAGGCTCTGTGGTCCTTATGTCTCTGCTACAACTACTCACCTCTGCCATTACAGAGCGAAAACAGCCATAGAAAATACACAAACTGATGAGCTTGGCTTTGTTACAATAAACTTTTTTACCAAAATAGGTGGCTGGTTTGATTGGCCTGTGGACCTTAGTTTGCCAACTCGTGATTTAGATGGTAGCAAGAATGCAACAAAAAGTTCGTTAATAGTCCCTTTGGGAGACATTTTCTAGTTTACAAATTTGCCTTAGGATTGTATCCTGCTTCTCTGATTCCGGAGGACAGATAGGATCCTAATAGCAAACCCAGAGGTCAGCAAGTATTTCCCACGTGCTCCCTGTACGAAGTGTCTTGAGCTGTGTTGGACACCATGAGGTACCAGAGCCACATCCTCAAGAAGGGTCGGTGTGATGGAAGACATCACATACAGGGAACCTATGAGACAAAGCAACCTGACAGAGCATCACTGTGCCAGCAAAACCACAGTGTTAAAAAGTTCTGCACCAACTATCAGACAGAGAAATACAATGCAGAGAAGCACGGGTAACAAGCACAAAGGGAATTCGAGAAGGGAGATATAAAATGGGGCTAAAAAAATGAAGATCTGAATCAGGGTTTAAGCCACAGGTGGGATCACAGAGAAGCTAAAAGTTACTTTTAAATTGAATTTTTGTGAATTAAACCATGTTTTCCCATTCATTTTTAGAAATGCCTTATCTCTTTTCTTTTTTAAAAAATATTTATCATCTCATTTAACCATTACAACAATTATATAGAGATAAGAACTATTACTATCCTCATTTTGTAGATGAGAAAATGGAGACTTAGAGAGGTTAAGTTGTCCAATTTCAGTATGACCTAGAACCTACTATATATCTTATCTTCTTTCCTTGATTATACATGAACTAAAAGAGGCACTTGGTCCTTTGATTCTAAGTTTCTCTTCTTTTTTTTCTGCCTACCTTTTCCCTGTCCCTGGCAAATAGCAAATGGTCTCTAAAGAACTATATATGCTAAATAACAATAGTAGATGTGTTATTCACTATGCTGAATCCTTTCGTGGCATGAATAATCCCCATCCTGGCTAATTTGTCAGAATGCATCATGTTTTCGAGAGACAACAGGTTTGTAGTTTAGTTATAAGGCATTAAATCATCCACTCACTGTTTAGTCCAAATTCAATTCAATTAAACACTCACTTTAAGGTTTCAGTTGACATTTGTAGGTTATAATTCTTCTCAGTTTCAGGCAGCTTTGAAAACTCGACAAGGCAGGGGTGTTGTCTTTTATTGTCATCCCGTATCTAGGTGACAACATAAGAAAGAATATAATTTAAGTTTTGACAACTGGCACTGCCTTGGGAAACAGAAAAGGACACACTTTGAAACATGGCCCAGGCAATTCATATCAGGCAAGACAAAGACAGCTATTTGCTGATGGGCAAATAGACGATCTTCTCTCTAATAAATGATACACGCCGTCCCCAGGCTGCCAGTGGCTTGTGTTCTGTGGATTGCTTCTAGTCAAGTGTCTGCATTCAGAACATACATTCCCAGAGAAACTACTTTGTGCGTGGTAGCCATGCTCCTGCCGGTCCAAAACTCATGGAACCACAGTGCCACCACAGGGTAGCATTCTTCAGAACATAAAGGACTACAGAATCGGGGCCAGCACTGTCCAGTAGAAGCACAAAGTGAGCCACCAATGTGAACCACATTTGTAATTTCAAATTTCCTAGTAGCCATAGGAGAAAAGCAAGAAAACAAAAAACAAAACAAAACAAAAAAAACAAAAAAGCCAGGTGAAATGCATTTTAATAATGTATTTTACTTAACCCAATACACCTGGAACCTTACCATTTTAACAAGTAATTAATAAAAGAAATTATTTCTGAGCTACTTTATATTAGTTTTTCATAGAAAGTCTTGAAAATCCAATGTGTATTTTACACTTACAGCACATCTCAACTCACACTAGTCACATTTTAAGTGCTCAGTAGCCACATGTGGCCCATAGCTATTGTATCGGACGGTGTAGATCCAGACATTAACTAATTCATTCATTCATTCCACAAACATTTGTTGAATGTCTACCATGTGGTGGGCAGTGAGCTAGACCTTAGGAGTTCAATGGTGAGCTGGGGTAGCCCCAGCCCCACGAAGGATACAGTCTGATGGAGTAGTAATACAATCATCATAGAAATAAATTTACAACTGCAATTGTAATTCGTTCTCAAAGGAGAGGTTTGTGGTGTTAAAAGAGCATACAGCAAAGAGGTGGTCATATATAAGGAGAATATTTATGGGAGCTATATCAATATGTAAGTGCTAGAGTGCAGGGACACTTTCAGTAACTAAGCTGGAATGTGCATAATCTGAGAGTGTCAGGGTCGTAGGGAGCTTCAGAATCACAGATCCTTCTGCCTTCAGACATGACCTTACACAAGTCACAGAACAAAGTCAATTTACATCCTCTTTGAAAAATGTTTTCTAGTGAAAGAGATTCCTTAACCTCCTCTGCGTGTCCATGAATCTTAGTGATGCATCTGAAAACCACACTAAACAAATTCTGCTTCACAACAATGAATCAGCCTCTTTTCACTAGCCATGCAGAGAGAACAGCTTTTTCTGAAGGGAAAGGGAGATGTGAGGCTCTGAAGGAGGAGCTAAGGGTTGACCACATTCGATATTCCCTGAAGAAAAAGACCAGCATCTGGGAGTAAGAAGGAGACAGGCTCCTGGGTCTGTCTGTGCAGAGCTGGTCTCCCCAGCACTCCTGACTGCAGTTCAACAAACTCCCAAGCAAGGCTGCTATACTCAGTGAGAGCTGGATGGGAGTCAGTAAGAACCAGTGGGTTTGGGCTTGTGAGGTTTGTTTCTCATTTGAGTCTTTGAAGAACACTTCCAGGTAACAAGGCAACCTAACCCTCCACCCTGGCCCAGCCACTCAAACACATACCTTGCCAAAAGTCCAGCCAAGCTCTATTTTATTCATTCCCCAAAGCTCGTGGATGTTTTCAGCCAGCCTGTCTCGGATCTTCTCTAGGTGAGGTGGTAAAACAACCTAAAAGGAAAAGGAATAAGTGAGAAGTCAGAACTGCAAGAATCAACCGTATTGAAATCTGTCATAAAATCTAGACAGATCGTGTGCCCCAGTTGAATTCTCTACACATCACCCAGGAGGGGCTACTTCTAGAGATTCCTTCCTCTCTTGGCTGCCCCTGGACCGTATCTCCCCTTCCTCTATGCTCTCTCCTTGGGAGATCTCATCCACCTGTAGATGGCCACTCCTGACCATCCAGTCTCCAGCCATGGTCTCTCCTGAAGTTCAGACCTACTATTCCAACTACCTGCAGGATTTTCCCACCAAAGTGAACTCAGCATGTTATTCAAAGCTGAATTCATTATTTTTCCTTCAAAACCTTTTTCTTGTCTTATTTGTATTTTCTCTTTTCATTGAATGGCCCCACCATAAAGTCATCTTAGTGTCTTTTCTCTTGGCATTACATCCCCCACCAACAACACCTAATCAGTCACAGAATCCAACATGTTTATTTCCTAATCATCTTTCTGAAGGTTCCCCTCCTCTACGTCACTCAACCCCATTATTTTCTACCCGGACCATTGCAAGAGCTTTACAACTGGTCTCCCCAACTCCCTGCCCATCTGTTCTTCACACTGTGGCCAGAGTGATGAGCCCATGACAACACAACCACATCAAAACACTCTCCTCCTGAGTACCTCCAAGTGCCCCTTGACGCTCCCAAGACACAGACTAGATGTATTAACCAAGCATAGAGTGCCATTCTTCAGTCCTCTCGTCACGGTCCTCCCAAACACATCCTTTCAAAGCTCCTGAAATTCTCCCCAAAGGTCACACTGTCGCTCAGTTCTGTGCCCTTGCACACGCAACCTTAATTCTTATTAGTACTCCCCATGATACACATAATACGTATACCCCCCACCCCCATGCCACATGGCAAATGACAAAGACCTTCTCCTTGGACCAAGCTCTAGATGGGTGCTTCTGAGCCATTTCTGACTAAGCTCGATCCTTGGGCCTTGTCCTCAAGATCCCAGTTTTAGCTAGAATCTTGCTAAATCAGTTTAGTGACAATCCACACCCTTGATATGTGATCACCCTCTATGTCTGATCAAACTTGTTCATCCCCCATCCTCCCCCAGGTGATATCGGATCTATCTGACCTGCCCTCAGCAAGAATCCTGTTAGATCAGTTTAGCAAGAATCCATCCCAACCCCTGATGTTCCTCTTAGTAATTTTCCATCACTGACACGTCCACCCCACCCCCACCCCAAACCTGCTCCTTGGCTGTAAATCCCCAGTTGTTTGTGTTGTATTCAGAACTGACCCCAGCTCTATAGCGGAGTTCCTTTTCCCCTACTGCAATAACTTCTAAGCAAAAATCTGTCTTTACCCCTTTAACTGCTGTCCAGCTCTGGTCTTAATACAAACTCCCTCAGTATTTATCCTTCTGGAGTTAGCTCAAATGCCTCACTACCTTTTGGAGGTCTTCCCCAGGTACCTTCAGGGAAAGTTTCTCTGTGTTTTCCTGGTACCTTGCTCATGTCTCTCCACAAAGGTCACAAACTGGGGACTCAAATTTCTCTTTTTTCCCCCTCTTTCTTTAATTTACTACTACTACAATTATAACAATAGACAATTTTTTATTACCATTTTCATTTATTAGTTGATAGCTCCTAAGAAACGGGAGATTTCATATAAAAATCCAGATTTCTAATTTCCCTTGACCAGTTGAAAGATTGCTAACATTGGCCCCACACTTTTGCCTGGCAACTAGTCAGCTGGGGCTAAGAAATGGCTCCCTGCTTTAGGAGGGCCTGCACACTTGAACTGTTTCCCTTCTGTATCACCTCCCTGTCTCCTACAATTCTAGCTCTATTATAATGATTATTAGTGTTTCCACTACTTACAAAAATCCCAATTATTTTCAAGGCGGGAGCTCATGGGAAAAATGTATATATATATTTTTTTGTAGTAAAAGTATATCAAGTCAGTGATGTATAAGGAGACCACAGAGAAAAGTAGCAATAAAATATTTTAACTATGTGTCATAACCACTATTGGCCTTTCAACTAAAGACACTCTTTAAAAAAAAAAACCAACTTATTATTGAAAAGTGAAAGTTAAGTGGCATAATGTTTTGATAAGGAGCAAAGTGGGGAAAATTATTAGCAAACAAATGACAACTGTATTTGAGTTTTATTGGTTAACTAATATAATCTGTTTAAATTAATCACAGCCTGAAGGGGGATTTCCATGTGAAGGACCCACTTGCTCCAGCAAAAGGGGGAAATGTGGAAAGAAGCCTCCACAAACAATCCTACATCATAATTTCAGTGACCTCAATTGGTGACTAGCTGGGATAGAGTAACATTGGCTTGGTAACTGCCTCCTGGGTGTCTGGGGCCTGAGACTGACGCCCCCAGGGAAGGCTGCTAGGAGCTGGGCTCCTCCCCCGCGGCGCTCAGCAAGGGCCTGGGGGTGCTTCAAGCACTGGACACAGGTAGCACTGAAGGGCAGGGATCTAGTCAACAATACTTCATCTGCAAACTGGTTAATGTGCCCCAAGCAGGATGGAGTTGACTGCGTATCTTGTATTTAACTTCTCTTTAGACAATAATTTCACAGACTGATAGATTCTAAAAAATTACAAAGTCTAATTCAAGATAATAAATTGCACCTTTCCAATGAGAACTTTCTTATTATTTGATTCCCAGCAACACTTCCCTCATTCCAGGGTCTATACAAATTCAGCTTTGGGTCCAGACATCAAAGTTCATCTGGCTTGTTGATTTATCTCCACTCTTTGATTTTCAGATCTTCTATTCTGTATGTTTAGAAACTCTTCTCACTCTGGTCCAGCCCTCCTTTCCTCCCTCATCAAAACTTCCCCTCATTCTTTTGAACTCTCTTTGAGGCTTGCTTCCTCCAGGAAGCCTTTTCTGAGTAATACATACATCTCTGATAACTTGGTAAGGAGGGCAGCACAGAGAAGTAGAAATCATGTCCATGAGTACAACCTCTCCCTGCTTGGGCACTAACCACCTTGTGTCCACAGAAAAGCTAGTTTAGTTCTTTGGCCCTCAAACTTCTTATCTAAAATACACAGCAAGCAGATGATCCGATTCCTAGGATTACCTCTGGCTCACAAACTCCTACCTCGTTTCCTATCAACATACTCAACTCCAGCTACATTCCTGGTGTTGTACTAGGCTCTGTGAAGCAGGCAGAGAGAAACTGTGATTTCTAGACAATAAGAATTCACAATCATTAGCTACAGGAGGTAAGAAGCAGACGCATGACCACGCACACAGAGCTGAATGTAATAGGGTCATACAGGTATTATGGGAAAATATACTCTAGAGACCATCTACAGGTTAAAAGAGCCATACTCCTACAAACTATTACCCCAAGTGCCTCAGAGACAAGGTGCCTTTACATTTATTTTCTCTAACATCTAGAATAGTGATGTGAATGGCACTGGCGTGGCAGAGGCACTGGAAAGCTGTTGTATGCTCCTCGTCATAACTGTGTGAACGTGTGTCTCTCAAAACAGAGACCCTGGGAAGGGAAAGAAAATGTCCATTTCGAAGTGAGAGAGTGGCATGGACTTACATATACTACCAAATGTAAAATAGATAGCTAGTGGGAAGCAGCTGCATAGCACAGGGAGATCAGCTCGGTGCTTTGTGACCACATAGAGGGCTGGGATAGGGAGGGTGCGAGGGAGACGCAAGACGGAGGAGATATGGGGATGTATGTATGTATACATATAGCTGATTCACTTTGTTATACAGCAGAAACTAACACACCATTGTAAAGCAATTATACTCCAATAAAGACTTAAAAAAAAAAAAAAAAAGAAAATGTCCATTTATCAGCACCTTCTGAGGCCTCCGTGCTCTCCCCTGATGCTTTCAGTTTTACTTCCCACTCTTCTCCTACCTGCTCCTCCTCCTCCAAGCATCCAGCCACAGGAGAATATTCATTGCCACCTGTCCCTATTTTGTGTTTCTACTTCCAGGCTCTTATTCATCCCATTCCTGTTACTTCACCCCTGGATGCCCCTCTCCATTTAAGTTTATTAAAGGTCCTGACTGAATGCCATTCTCTCTACACAGACTTTTAGAAACATTCTAGCATAAAGAATGTCTGTAGCATTTATTTGTGTACACGATCATTCTGCATATTACATTCGGACTTGAAAAAAAAATAACACATTAGCTCCTTATCTCAACTTGGTTGTGCATTCCCAGAGAATACTGTCACACTTCTGCCTATGCCTCACAGAACCTAGTACAGTGCCTTGCATGTAGCAAGTGCTTAATGTGTTCATTGGTTGCAAAAATCCTTCAAGAGCTCAATTGCCGCATATGGTGGAAACGTGAAGAATAATGGTTGTTCACACAACATGACAATTCTGTAGAATGTATGATAAGAATGTTTCAAAGACAATGAAGCAAGGAGGATTTAACCCTATTACATCATCTCCATGGGCTGCCTTCTGTTGGCAGCTCAGACCTACCTGACTGGTATCTATGGGGCACGGAATGAAAGAAGCTTGGGAGAGGAACTGGGTGGTACCCAACAGATCTCGAACACCTTCAGCATCACGTTTATACTCTTTGACGGGCTCCAATCTCATCTTTTCTTTTGGAAGTAAGGCTTCGTAGCAAGGGGCATAGCCAGAGGGAGGCAGGAACTTAAATTCTCCGTGACGTCCCCCCATCAGGAAACGTACTCTGCGTTATTTGGAGAGACCAGGAAGAGAGAGGTTAAAAAAATATATGCCAGCCCAAATAAGTGAAAGTTAAAGATCAGCTCTCCCTACCCAAATTACTTTTTTGGGAAGTGAATGATTTCAGATTCATCACAGCAAACACTCTAAAGTACACAACAAAGCAGTGGAGAGAAAGCTGACTGTCAATTCATAGTGCCCGTGATTCTCAGTTGACCATGTCAGCTAAGTTCTTAAAAATGAACTTATACTTTAAAACCACTAGATTTTAAAAATCAAGTTCATCCTTACTCTAGTAGGGGAATCATTACTGTAGATATTATTACTACAGTTTGAAAAGAGTAACAGTGATAATGATGATGACATTATTTTCTGAAAAGATAACATTCAAACTACATTTACTTGAGAGAGGTTACTCACACAATGATGAAAGAAAACATGATATAAATATTTGGGGAAAATAGGACATTCCCATTCTAAGGTGCAGGTAAAAGATCAAGTAACACGAGAGTATTAAACAGAAATGGTATACATGCCAAGAGGCTTTAATAGAAATGATAACACTGAAGAAGCTGCAGTTCCCCAAAGTAGCCATATGAGGGCGACTGTGAGGAAGCATCAGCAGGTGGTTACAGCCATGGGGGTGCCAAATAGGCATCAAGTGTTTGCTCACTAGGGTCCCAGTGCCTTCTCAGGGGCACCACCGCCTTGCTGCCATCCAGGCCTGATGCTCTGGCCCACTCCAGCAGTGCCCACAGGGGTCTCCCAAGGAAGAGGGAAGGATCCTTGGGGGGCCACAGTCATGACAAGCACTAATTACCAATAAACTGAGGTCTTTCAATATTTTAATTCAGCATTCTGGCTGAATTTCAGCCCCATATATATTATTAAGTTAGGGTTAGGGTTAGAGCCCATAGATCCTCTGCAAGAAGAGGGTGAAAGTGAGGGTCATAGGCTCTTAGGTTTGGGACTAGAAATATAGCTTTTGCAGATCAACTGCAACCATATTAAATTGATGAGAAAATATGACTGCAATTTAAAAAAGTTAAGACATGGCAAGATACACAGCACTACAGGATCAACAATAACTTTACACAGGAAAAATCTATCCATACACATGGCAGCTACACGTATTCACTCCCTTCCTCTTTCCCTCTGCGTAACAACTATTTACTGAGCCCATACGACTTGCACTGTTCTCCATACTGGGGATTCAGCAAGGAACAAAGAATACCCTGTCCCTGGTGTCAAAGAGCAGGCATCCAATGAGACAAATAGGACAATTACTGATTGGGAGACTGAAACAACTCGGGGAAGGAGGAGGGTCCTAGATTGGAGGCTACAAAGGCTTCTCCGAGGGGGAGATATTTTTGTTAACCCCGAGGGAAAAGGAGGAGCCAATGAGTTCAAAATCTGGAGGAAGAGCACTCCAGGCAGAGGAACAACACGTGCAAAGGCCCTGAGGTAGGGAAGAGCTTGGGTGGAGGGCAGTGTGAGTGAGAACACGGAGAGCCCAAGGGGCTAAGAGATGAGGTGGCAGGGGGCAGGGCTAGATCAGGCAAGGTCTCTGAGTTGGGATTTTCTTCCCGGTGAGCAGCTTCCAAGGGATTTTAAGGAGGAAGAAATATAGGATTCTTCTAGCTGCTCTATGTAGGAGGCACCTGACACCAATCTAGTCCCAGTGAGACATGAGGGGCGGGGGTTGGACCAAGGTGATGAAGGCCAAGCCGGAAAGCAGCAGTTAGATCCCAATTTTGTTAGGAACTGGTGATGGAGTGAGCCTGTGTGTGTGGAGGGGGGTGAGGTATACGTGGGAAAGGTTATGATCTAGCAAAGCTCTAACAACACTCTCCACTAGATCTCACGTCCTTTAACTGGAATATTCTGGTGGGGCAGCCTTGCGAGAAGGTCTCAGTGTTGGCTGAGTAACTGTGATTGTGTGTAGCCTAATGATAAAACTGGAAAATGAGGGCTTCCCTGGTGGCGCAGTGGTTGAGAATCTGCCTGCCAATGCAGGGGACACGGGTTCAAGCCCTGGTCTGGGAAGATCCCACATGCCGCGGGGCAACTAGGCCCGTGAGCCACAATTACTGAGCCTGAGCGTCTGGAGCTTGTGCTCCACAACAAGAGAGGCCGCGATAATGAGAGGCCTGCGCACCGCGATGAAGAGTGGCCCCCACTTGCCGCAACTAAAGAAAGCCCTCGCACAGAAACGAAGACCCAACACAGCCATAAATAAATAAATAAATAAATAAATAAATAAATAAATAAATAAATAAATACCCAAAAGTTAAAAAAAAAAAAAAAATAATAAGAGCCCCTCTTAAAAAAAAATCAAAAACCAAAAAACAAAAAAAACTGGAAAATGAAAATCTCTCTGAGTAAAAGACATTTAGGATTTTTCTCCCCTTCCCAATATAAACAAAATCTTTATCCAAACAGCATTTTATAAAATGCTGTTTTAAAATTAATTACAGAAATCATACGAAGCCTCCCACTTTCCCATTTTAAACTAGTAAGCAACAACAATATAGAATTAGAACCACAATTGTCCCTTGTGAACGTTCCTACGTTAAATGTTATATGACAGGGCACGATCTATGTGTATTAAGACTATGAACAATGATATAAGAACAAAATTGAGTCATTAGCCCGCAATGTTACTAATTTAGTAAAACTTCAGGAAATAATGACTAAGACTTAAAATTTATTGAGAACTTTCCAAAATTCAATTGCAACATAACAGATTGTGTTACTGACATGCTGAAACTATGGGATAAAACTAAATTGTTTTGAACAAAGAATTTGTGTGGGAAGTTTTCTGCTTTTCCCTTCTCACTGAGCATCCTTCCTGTGAAGAGCTGAAGCTTCCTGGGAGCTTGTACAGCAACTGTATTCTTTGTTACTCACTAGCGTACGGATTCCAAGGCCAAGCAAATGATCTCTTATGAAGCCGTCTAGATGGATTTAATTATTCATAAGCTCTCTCGCCAGTTCCGTTTAGTCTGAACACTTCTCTTATGTTTTAAAATCTGCTGTTGTCTTCTGGATAGATAACAAATCAAGAAAGGTGGAAAGCCGTGTAGCACTTAGGGAGAACAATGCTGCTTTTAGATTCAGTTATTAAAAGGAGAATGATAATCTGGTTTTACAGCTTAATCTTATCACCTTGAATGGCCACAAAGACTGTAAAATGAAAAATTAACGTAGCCAGAAATCAGCGTTTACTGCTTACTGAAGCATTCGTCTTCCAACGCCATTATGCTGTGCTTCAGTGGGTAGAAGGAATGGTTCTGGGTAGTTTCCCAAGTCCTGCCAGACAACAGCCCTGCTCCCCAGCAGGCGGGACTGGACAGGAGCCGGTGTGGGCACACCCGCCATCTGTGGCTCCTTCCCTCGCTGCCCAGAGTCTGTGGGAAGGGCTCCAGCAAACCACCACCAATACTGGTGGTCCTCATGAACTCTCTCTGGGACACCCAGATTGTCCAGGTCAAAGGAAATAATGGGGATCAAATACAGGCTTAAAGGAAACAATCAACAGAAAGAAATAAAATACCTGAAGCCCGCCTTAATTATTTGAGGATATGAAAACGGGATCCCCTCTGTCTCCATTTTAGCAGGAGTCCCAAAGGCAACTAATTCAGAGGATGCCAATATTTTCTCATCCTGAAGTGAAGTGCTGGACCAATTATGAGGATCCATCAAAAAACTGTGAAACCTGTTCAGCTTTAGCCCACCCCATACCTCCACACTGATAAGAAAGGTAAAGAATTCATTTGGAGAAAACCATCAGGGAGAAAGGGATGGGAGTTCTTTCCCATCAGGAGTCAAATGAGGGCTGTAAGGAACTACTCAGAAGTTTGTGAGTACCCCCCTGGATGTAGTGAGGGTCATATTTGTCTAGTGATACTGAAGAGTAGAGGGAGAAATGAGCCAGCTGCCAGCCATCAGAAAGGAATTCTGGCCGGAAAGGCAAATGACTGAGCAGAGATCAGAAACCCAGGAGCTGGGGGAGGTAGGAAGCCCATGCAGCTGGAGGGGGAGGGGAGGGGGGAGGTCTGGGGTCAGCCAGAAGGGAGCAGCCAGCAGAGGTGGTAAAGCCAAGTCAAGGGAACTGAAGTTGGACGCTTCCAGCCTGGTGCTCTCCAAGAAAGCTACAAAAGAGCCTCAGAAGAGAAAGAAGCAGCAATTGTGCAACTGCTACAAAAGTCCTGATGCCACAAGGCAGCTGCACCAACTCCATCACATGTGCCCATCCCCCAGTCATCTTGGGTCTGGGCTGGACCCTAGACTCTAGAAGGGCATGAGAAAGGAGCTAGCTAACTGAAGAGGAGCCCGACCTCAAACTGCAGGGGGAGTCGGGTAGGGCTCAAATATTAATTGGATACAAATCTGGAGTTTTTGTACTACTCAGAAGATGGAATTTTTTTTTAAAGTATTGGCAAGATGGTTCCTGGCCTTAAAAGAAGTAATGAAGGCTACAGAACTCGCCCAAGAACTTATCCAGGAGTCCAGAGCATGGATTTGAAGGGGTGGAAAGAGAACCAACAGAAGTTACACCTATCTAGTCTACTTCTTCCAATAAATCTGTTATCTGGCACTTACTGTTGATCTTTTAAACCCTTTGAAATTTAAAAGATTTAAATTTCCAATTAGAATATAAACCTCTCTTCTCTAAGTATATTCTTCCCTGCTCCTTGGGTTCCACTGAATCTCTCAGCATCGCAAAAAAATGTTAAATTGAAAATAAAAAGATAATTTAAGAACGGAGCTCATTAAAATTAGTTCTTCTTTACCCTCCAATTTTTCTCTACATTAATAGATTTTAAAAATCAATTTCATTAATCAATTTAATCTCTTCCACTAAAGCACATGTATCATCTTCTGGGGTTCTTCCTATAACTCAGACATGCCATCGGCTCTCCAAGGTTTTTTTTTGTTCCTAAAGTGATTACAGTCAGTGACTGTGTCCTTAGATTTCTCCACTTTAGAGATGAGTAATAGCTTCAGTAATAGCCGCCTGGGAGTAGTGAAGTTTGAGGATGTGTAGAGGAATTTTTTATTGACTAATTTTAAAAAAACAGAGAAAATTGCATTGAAAAATCCCCACTAGCATTTCCAATTTCATCTTTTAAGATTTGTGCATTTTTGTTTGCCGGTTTGCAGAAGACATGAGAATACCTATCGCAAATCCCCATGTTTGAAAGACTGATCCATGAAAAAAAAAATAGAGTAAAAATCAAGACAAACCTTTGCTATGCTCAAAAAGGATGACTAGGTTTCCTTATTCATAGCGTACTGGCAAACTGTGAAATCATTCTAGTCTTACTAGATGTCCCATTATTCTTAATGAATTCCTCCCAGGAGTTGGGATAGCGTTCCAAAGAAGAAAAAGATACAGGCTGTGGTTAGGAGGAGAAAGAATTAGCGAGCTTCTGCTGACCTAAATTCAATTCATAAGTCATGATTCATAATTGCATCTTTAGTCCATATCACTAAGACGGGAGAACAATTTGAGTTATGTATGTTCTCACATTCATATTTCTTTCTGGCCAGTGTTTGATGAAAGCCCAGGGAAATCCAGCCAGCGCTCATCATGTTCTCTGCAAAAGTATATTTATCTCAGTAATAATTTCCACAGCATTGACCACAGCAAGCTGCAAATAGCTAAGCTACTGGTTACCTGAATTTTAGCCAAGCCTGGTGGATACCAACAGAAAACAAACAGCAACCGCAAATACCAACCATCTTTGGATAGTGTTGCTTTTATAAATGAGAAAGGGCTGGTAAAAGAGTTACATAAGAAGATCAAGTAGATCTACGGGGAATTTAACCATAGCTATAAAATATATTCTACTACAGTGACTAACTCATCAATTTTCTGCAAAACTAAAAGTAGCTCCCAAATTTCACTACACACTGTGGCTTCTGTGTAATGTTCTCCATGTGGCCCATGCCATCATACCACTTGGCAGGGTGAGATTACCTTTTAATAAGAGCTTCCTGGTATTTAAGTAATTCAACTTTTGGGTGGGCTCCAAGGTACACATGCATCCCAAATTCTGTCCCAGAATGAATAGGGTTGTTACACTGAGGGCCTGTTACACTAATAATACCCTCCACAAACAAACCACAGTGAGAAGGAAACTAACGAGGCACATTCATAACAGTTAGAAAAGAGAGCACATATTGATTTGTGGATTTTATTAGTAATGACTCAGGCTGCTTTTGACTTCACTGTGGGTAAATCTAATTGAAAAAGATTTTGCTCTCCAATGACTGCTGGCAAGGACAGCCTAATCAGGTATTATTAACAACATAGTTTGTAATTATAAAAATAATTGTGGGGTCACAAATTCAAGACCATGACCTCGGTAAAGACCGAGGAGGAAAATGGGGCCATAGGAGAGAAATCTAATTTAGAGGCCTCACAGAAGTTGAAAGTAAACATGAGAAACAATTCTCAATGTTTGTATGATGGGAGAAGAATCTCTTTCTAGAGAGGAATAACCTTGTACCTTGCTGGGAGGGACACTGTGGAACTAGGCAATTACTCTACTATATTGGGTGAAAACAATAATTTCTTTTCAATTTTGTTATTAAACACATTTATTTTCAATAAGGTACTTTACTTGGATTAATACCTTGTTTTCTCTTTCTAGCTTTTTGTACAGCTGAACTAAAGTAGTACGGAGAGGAAGTGCTGGGTTTCCACACCGAATCATATTTTACCAATTGACGTAAGAGTAAGTACTGGTATATTGATCTCATTTGCTCATAAGTGAAAATAAAAGAATTGGCTACTCCAAGACAGGACCAGCATTGACCCTGAGCAAAGACATCGTGTGACGGGCTGGATGTATTTCAGTAAAATGTATTTCCCAAGTATGCAACCAACTGTGATTCCATCTCTCCTCAGGCCATATCAGGTTCTGAGAACCAAAGACAGGAATATGACACAGGTGATATTTTCCTGATAGAAAGGAGGCTTAAGAGACATCAAGTCCCCTGATACAACTTTTCAGCTTACCCTCGTTCAATTGCTATGAGCAAGAGGTTCTTATGTCTAAGCTGTTAACTTTTCAAGTCAACGCATCTGCACCCCTAGTTCTTAAATTCTCTCAGCAGTTGTGCCTCCTAAATGGGTTAGACGTCTCATTGTTCTTATCTTGGAACTCTGCTTCTTTTCTCCTGTGCACTGAGAAGGATGCATGATCTGCTGACCTAGACACAAGATACTAGAAACATCTTCTACATATGAATACCTTTCAGCCCCCTATCTCTTCCCCTACTAGCCACAATCTTTGCAAAGAGAAGATTTCAAAAAATCCCCAACAACAAAAATCATATCACACTCAAAAATTCCTATCTCTTTGACCTGAGGGGGGATCGGGTGGACGAGTTAACGATTAAAAGTCATGCAACGTCTGAGATCGGACATACTGTTTGCTAAACACAGAATATGCAGAAAAGTCCACTAGCCAGCAGACTGGCAAAGACCTCTTTCTCCAGAGATTTGACTTCTAGCTAAGCACTTCTCTCAGATTAGATGCTTGGGAAGTAGGTGGGCTTTCTTTGAAAATTAGTGAAACCCAGTGAGTAGGATATAGTCGAAACAAAGAAAAAAGGGAAGGGCACTGATGCGGGGTGACCAAGGCCATTAACTACCCAGGCAAATGCAGTCCTGAGAACTGACTGCTCAGTGACCTTGCTTCTCCAGGGAAGGCACTGAGCCAACAGGTGGATGATCCAAATGCTGTTACGTTGGATTTAGATTTCTGCTCATTTTCTTTACTCCTGGGGAATGGGGTGGGAAAGATGTACAATGGGGCTTCTGCTGGTTTTCCCCCTGATTGCCAGAGGGAATCAGTTTGTTCCAATCACTTTTCTTTGTGTTTACAGTGCCTCTGTCTTTCAATAACGCTTCTTGTTGTCTACATGCTCCCTATGGATAGCAATAGGAATGATACATTCTGTCACACTTCAAAAGGGAGAATTGGGGTGAAATTCTCATGGAAATATTGTCAGCACAGAGAAACACAGGTAAAGAACTCTCAACTCTTCAGAATATAGTTCCTAAGGCTGATGTTAGAGTCTCTGGCTTAACCTGTGATGGGCATATTTACAACCTTAAGTAAGGTTTTACCATAGTGGTTCTCCATTTGTTACAAGAACCTCAAACAATGTAAATGCTTAATTTCAATATATTATATCCACCTACATGGGTATGTTTATAAATATGTCTATATATGTGTGCGTACATGTGTAGGGATTTGTATACTGTGTTGCTATGTATGTTTGCAAACATACATTACAGGCATACCTTGGAGATATTGTGACTTTGGTTCCAGACACCACATAAAGCAAGTATCACAATAAAGTGAGTCACATGAATATTTTGGTTTCCCAGTGCATATAAAAGCTATGTTTACACTATACCATCGTCTGTTAAGTGCACAATAGCATTCTGTCTAAAAAAAAATGTACACATATTAATTAAAAAATAATGCTGTTAGAAAAATGACGTCAATAGACTTGCTCCATGCAGGCTTGCCACAAAGCTACAGTTTGTGAAAACTGCAATAAAGCAAAGCGCAATAAAACGAGGTACACCTGTAGTGTATACTAGCGGTCCCCAACTTTTTTGGCACCAGGGACTGGTTTCGTGGAAGGCAATTTTTCCATGGACAGGGGTTAGGGGGGGATGGTTCAGGTGGTACCGCGAGCAGTGGGGAGCAGCAGATGAAGCTTTGCTGCCCACCGCTCACCTCCTGCTGTGCAGCCCGGTTCCTAACAGGGGGTTGGGACCCGTGCTGTATAGTATGTATGTTTGCATATCTGTGTCAAATTCCAAAGGCTGAATATCATATCCAAAGGATAATTCTTTATTCCTAAATAGTCTATTTAATTGAGACAGAATGAAAGTTTCATCCTTTTTTGGAAAATATACGAATATGCCTTGATTTATCCATCTTCCGGAGGTACTGAGACCTATCACAGTGGTTATCACTCTGGAAGTCCCATCACTTGGATACTAGAAGCTCTCAGATGGATTTTTTGTGGTCCCAGCTTTAAGCGTCTGCTCTCCACAACTCTCCTCTTTTCATGGCCTTTTCCAATGGAAACCAGAGTGATTCTAACTGTATTGACTCTAGTCTCCCACTCAATCAATTACGATCTCCTTAACAAGCAGGAATCAAGAATGGCTAAGAAAATTTTGCGACAAAAGAGTTATAATGAGGTCTTGCCTTACAAATGTTAAAATGTATTGTCAGACTAAAATAATTAATACAGCATCCAACTGGTACAGGAAAGGGGCAACAAATACATGGAGGCTAAACAATACACTACTTAATAACCAAGAGATCACTGAAGAAATCAAAGAGGAAATCAAAAACTACCTAGAAAAAAATGACAATGAGAAAACACAATGACCCAAAACCTATGGGATGCAGCAAAAGCAGTTCTAAGAGGGAAGTCTATTGCAATACAATCCTACCTCAAGAAACAAGAAACATCTCAAATAAACAACCTAACCTTACACCGAAAGCAATTTGAGAAAGAAGAACAAAAAAACCCCAAAGTTAGCAGAAGGAAAGAAATCATAAAGATCAGATCAGAAATAAATGAAAAAGAAATGAAGGAAACAATAGCAAAGATCAATAAAACTAAAAGATGGTTCTTTGAGAAGATAAACAAAACTGATAAACCATTAGCCAGATTCATCAAGAGAAAAAGGAAGAAGACTCAAATCATTAGAATTAGAAATGAAAAAGAAGAAGTAACAACGGCCACTGCAGAAATACAAAGGATCATGAGAGATTACCGCAAGCAACTATATGCCAATAAAATAGACAACTGGGAAGAAATGAACACATTCTTAGAAAAGCACAACCTTCTGAGACTGAACCTGGAAGAAATAGAAAATATGAACAGACCAATCACGAGCACTGACATTGAGACAGTGATTAAAAATCTTCCAACAAACAAAAGCCCAGGACCAGATGGCTTCACAGGCGAATTCTATCAAACATTTAGAGAAGAGCTAACACCTATCCTTCTCAAACTCTTCCAAAATACAGCAGAGGGAGGAACACTCCCAAACTCATTCTACAAGGCCACCATCATCCTGATACCAAAACCAGACAAAGATGTCACAAAGAAAGAAAACTACAGGCCAATATCACTGATGAACACAGACGCAAAAATTCTCAACAAAATACTAGCAAACAGAATCCAACAGCAGATTAAAAGGATCATACACCATGATCAAGTGGGGTTTATCCCAGGAATGCAAGGATTCTTCAATATACGCAAATCAATCAATGTGATACACCATATTAACAAATTGAAGGATAAAAAGCATATGATCATCTCAATATATGCAGAAAAAGTTTTGACAAAATTCAACACTGATTTATGACTAAAACCTTCCAGAACGTAGGCATAGAGGGAACTTACCTCAACATAATAAAGGCCATATATGACAAACCCACGGCCAACATTGTCCTCAATGGTGAAAAACTGAAACCATTTCCACTAAGATCAGGAACAAGACAAGGTTGCCCACTCTCACCACTATTATTCAACATAGTTTTGGAAGTTTTAGCCACAGCAATCAGAGAAGGAAAAGAAATAAAAGGAATCCAAATCGGAAAAGAAGAAGTAAAACTTTCACTGTTTGCAGATGACATGATACTATACATAGAGAATCCTAAAGACGCTACCAGAAAACTACTAGAGCTAATCAATGAATCTGGTAAAGTAGCAGGATACAAAATTAATGCACAGAAATCTCTTGCATTCCTATACAACAATGATGAAAAATCTGAAAGAGAAATTAAGGAAACACTACCATTCACCATTGCAACAAAATGAATAAAATACCTAGGAATAAACCTATCAAAGGAGACAAAAGACCTGTATGCACAAAACTATAAGACACTGATGAAAGAAATTAAAGATGATACAAACAGATGGAGAGAAATACCATGATCTTGGATTGGAAGAATCAACACTGTGAAAATGACTATACTACCCAAACCAATCTACAGATTCAATGCAATCCCTATCAAACTACCAATGGCATTTTTCACAGAACTAGAACAAAAAATTTCACAATCTGTATGGAAACACTAAAGACCCCGAATAGCCAAAGCAATCTTGAGAAAGACAAACAGAGCTGGAGGTATCAGGTTCCCGGACTTCATACTATACTGCAAAGCTACAGTAATCAAGACAGTATGGTACTGGCACAAAAACAGAAATATAGAACAATGGAACAGGATTGAAAGCCCACAGATAAACCCATGCACATATGGTCGCCTTATTTTTAATAAAGGAAGCAAGAATATACAATGGAGAAAAGACAGCCTCTTCATTAAGTGGTGTTGGGAAGACTGGACAGCTACATGTAAAAGAATGAAATTAGAACACTCCCTAACACCATACACAAAAATAAACTCAAAATGGATTAAAGACCTAAATGTAAGGCCAGACACTATCAAACTCTTAGAGGAAAACATAGGCAGAACACTCTATGACATATGTCACAGCAAGATCCTTTCTGACCCAGCTCCTAGAGAAATGGAAATAAAAACACAAATAAACAAATGGGACCTAATGAAACTTAAAAGCTTCTGCACAGCAAATGAAACCATAAACAAGACCAAAAGACAACCCTCAGAATGGGAGAAAATATTTGCAAATGAAGCAACTGACAAAGGATTAATCTCCAAAACTTACAAGCAGCTCATGCAGCTCAATATCAAAAAAACAAACAACCCAATCCAAAAATGGGCAGAAGACCTAAATAGACATTTCTCCAAAGAAGATATACAGATTGCCAACAAACACATGAAAAGATGCTCAACATCACTAATCATTAGAGAAATGCAAATCAAAACTACAATGAGGTATCACCTCACACCAGTCAGAATGGCCATCATCAAAAAATCTACAAACAATAAATGCTGGAGAGGGAGTGGAGAAAAGGGAACCCTCTTGCTGGTGGGAATGTAAATTGATACAGCCACTGTGGAGAACAGTATGGAGGTTCCTTCAAAAACAAAAAATAGAACTACCATATGACCCAGCAATCCCACTACTGGACATATACCCTGAGAAAACCATAATTCAAAAAGAGTCATGTACCACAATGTTCATTGCAGCTCTATTTACAATAGCCAGGACATGGAAGCAACCTAAGTGTCCATCGCCAGATGAATGGATAAAGAAGATGTGGCACAAATATACAATGGAATATTACTCAGCCATAAAAAACGAAATTGAGTTATTTGTAGTGAGGTGGATGGACCTAGAGTCTGTCATACAGATTGAAGTAAGTCAGAAAGAGAAAAACAAATACTGTAGGCTAACACATATATATGGAATAAAAAAAAAAAGTTATGAAGAACCTAGGGGCAGGACAGGAATAATGATGCAGATGTAGAGAATGGACTTGAGGACATGGGGAGGGGGAAGGGTAAGCTGGGACGAAGTGAGAGTGTGCCATGGACTAATATATACTACCAAATATAAAACAGATAGCTAGTGGGAAGCAGCCGTGTAGCACCAGGAAGATTAGCTCGGTGCTTTGTGACCACCTAGAGGGGTGGGATAGGGAGGGTGGGAGGGAGATGGAAGAGGGAGGAGATATGGGGATATATGTATATGTATAGCTGATTCACTTTGTTATGAAGTAGAAACTAACACACCATTGGAAAGCGATTATACTCCAATAAAGATTTAAAAAAAAAAAAAAAGGAAAGGGGTAGAACAATGAACACAACAGTTTCCAACAGTATGAAGAAAAACAGAATGCATAGTACAAGCCCAATTTAATATAAAATTATTGAGATGTATAAATAAAAAGGTAATATGGTTATCTCTGGGTGGTACAACTATGGGCTCTTGGTTTTTTTTTTTTTGACTTGCATTATTTTTGTAAAAGGGAAAAACCAAAAAATACAATAGAAAAAAACTAAGTTTAAAAAGGTAAATCACAAACTGGGAAAAATATTTGAAAGTAATAATAGTTTAATAATCTTAATATATAAAAATTGCCCCCAAAATTAATACCAGAAAGGCAGAGAACACAGAATTTTAAAAATATATTGGGTTGAAATAATATGTAAGAACAATAAGCATAAAAACTGTTTAATCACATCAGTAATCAAACAAATAGGAAGTTAAAACTTTAAGACACAATCTTCTCAAACTGGCAAAGATTAAAAATAACCCATAACAGTAAAAGTTAATGGGGAACCAATCAGTTGGGTATTCCCATATGTTACTTTAAATGATACTACAGGCCCACATTTTTATCTGAAATTTTTGGAGCTGTGTTTCAGACTTCAGAATTCTTTAGATTTTAAAGAAGACAGAAAATAAGACATGTATATATTAAACAGAACCTCCAGCTAGGTGAGAGGCTGTACCCCATAATCAAACGCATACATTTTTGCTGTTAAGCATGTAAATATTCACAAGAAATTGAATACATGAAGGACTAAAAACAGCCTCATTTCTGTTGATGACAGTTTTTTCCACAAAATAAGTTCAGGTCAGAGTTTGCGGTGAAATGAGTTAAGAAAACAAATGTATGGTTTTCAGAGTTTTTTAGATTTCAGAATTGTTGATAATGAATTCTGAACTGTTCATACAATCTTCCTGAAAACCTCTTTGGCCACACGATTGTAAATTTAGACTTTAAAAAGATTATACCTTTTGACCCTCTTCTGGGAGGAACTAAACAGAAATGCAGACAAATGAATTATCCTCAAGGATATTCATGATAATTTCATTTATAACAATAAAAAAGAAATCAGCATGGAAGACTAACATAAAGTAATGGTTATATTGTGGGACAGCCAAATAAAAGGATATTATTGGCCATAAAAAATCATTTTGAGAAGGATACTTAATAACTCAGGAAAAGGCTCCGTACTTACTGCTGAATGAAAAGAAATCAAGACAAAACTTCATTTTTAGTGTGATGTCAATTAAAAAATACATATATCTGTAATATAAAAGACTTGAAGAAAATACACCAAAATATTAATAGAGATTAGAACTAAACATTGGGATTATGGGTGATATTTATTGCCTTATCTATATCTTTCAAATTTTTTGTAATGAGCATGAAATACTTTTTACAATTATTAAGGTAATTTTCTACGTAGGATTTATCTTATTCATCTTACTATTTATCGGAGGACATAACATAAACACTGGCAGGAGGTACGTGTCCCACAAATATATACACGTGACTCTAAATTGCTCCTCCCCTTTCACCATCGCTTTCTTCGGGGAGTTTGGCTTATGGTGCTGAAGCCCTGAAGGAGATTACCACGCTCGCCAGCTCATAAGAGTGGTGGGAGCTGGGGGAACAGCTACTCTCCATGAAATCCCAGCCATAACTTACTTGACACCTGCTGAAAAGCTCACCACAGGGAAGAAGAGCCCATCTGTGTTGAAGTTCTCAAACATCCCCTGCACCGGCTGCCCGCTGATGCGGAAAGAGATGCTGGGTGCTCCAAGGTCCAGGCAACAGCTCACCACGTCGTCCGACTTCAGGAGGTGCTGGTTGACGGAGGCCACGGCTCTGGGTATGCGGCCTGGTGAGCAAAGAACAGGAAGAAGGTGTGTGGGACTCTGGGGAGATGCTCACAGGTGAGGTGCGCAATGTGAAATGGTTTCCTAAGCTTTGTGAACAGGCAGCCCAAGACGAGATGAGTCCCACAGGAAAAGTCTCAAGCTGCCAGGAATGAGAACAAACAAGAATTCGACCCGTTCAACGTGTCCTCAGATTCTGGCCTGGTGTCTGAAGTTAACGGGCAAACCGCTTTGCTGGGCGTGGCTCCTAGAGTGTGTATGTGCGTGTGTTTATTCATAGATGCCCGAAGACCTTGCTCTCTTCTATTTCCTCTAAAAGACACGGCCACCTCAGCATCGGATGCAGGAGCCATCCGAGTGAGTTAGAGCAAGGCCATCCAGCCACAAAACGGTGCAGCATAGTTTGCTTGCTTGTTTTAAAGAATTTTATTATTTCAGTGAGGCAGGGAAACACATTGTCAGTTATACGCTGTATTGGTTGATTTTTGTTGTTGTTGCCTATCTTTCGTAAGATGATTTGTCATTTCCTGACCTAACTTAAAGTAGTGAGAAAATCATCTCTTAGGTTTTCTATGTCACACCATCCCATTGTGGAAGTTCTAGAAGTAAATTATCGTAACCACTCCTCCCATCCCCCTACCAAGTTTTCAGTTCTATTGGAAAGGGAGCAACAAAGGGGCAAAAGTTAGGTATTAAATGGGGTTTCAAGCAAAACATTTATAAAGGTATATCTTGTTTCTTGATCATGGAAGCAATACACATTCATTATAAATGTTAATTGTGTATATAGAAAAGTATAAACAAGGAAAAAAATGTTACAATAAATTTTTTTGACTTTTTCACATATATTTAAATATTCACCCAAACTGGGATATTGTAGATTTTGTAACTTGTTTTTTCTACTTATCACATTGCAAATATTTGATTGTATAATGGAATATTCATTAGAAACTAGATTTTTAATAGCTTCATAATACGCCATGAAGAGGCAATTTTTTAAAAATCCCCTTATGATGACTATGTGAGTTCATAACTTTTGTACATATATCTATGCTATGTAATATTTCTAATCTTAGTTTAGAACTCTTTTTCAGTGGTTACTGCTATTCTAGTAATAGATTCCAAACTAAATGGTGGATTTTAAAATAGTGAAACTACTACATTCTCCTTAATAAAAAAATTTAGGTACCCCCTTGTGGTTGTTTTGGTTGACTGACAAAATCATATTGTATTCCCTCCCACCCTTCCACAAACAGTAATGAGGCTCTACACTGTGCCAGATACTGTACTTGGGGCTGGGGATCAAAGACTGAGGATCCAGTTCCCACTCCTAAGAAATCCATAGTCTCGTGGAAAATAAACATTCAAATAAAGAACTACAATTCAGTATAACTATTGGAATGAAGGTGTACATGACGAGATGCCTTTAGGGGTAGAAGAAGGTGCGAAGTCAGCCTGGGAGTATGGAACAAGTTAAAACTTGAAGAATGAAAGGTTCACTAGATAAATGAGAAAGAAACGAGCATTCCAGACAGAAGGAACAGTTTATGCAAGAGGAGTGTATGAGTGTATGACATTTGCAGAATGGCTAGAGTTTGGTGAGGCTGGAACGTGGGGCTTTATGGGGGCCTGATGAGGGGTGATAGGGGAATAAAGGATGTAGAACTTGGACCACTGGCACTGCAACAGGGCAACAGCACCTAACATATTCAATGCATATTGGCAAATTAGCCTGGGATGGCCTCAGACTCTGTTTTTACAACTTTATACCTTGTTTCATCACTGAGAATGAAGAACAACTTCCTCATGGTAGGACCTACAGTCAACACTATTTAAAACAAAACAAATCTAAGCAAACTTGATGAGTGTGTAGGTTTGATACCTCTCCAACGTCTCCATTTGACAAGACTGAGTCTTCTCAGCTCCTTTTATGGAGTTTAGATATCCCAGGGTCCCAGAATCTTTCCTTCCTTATCATATTCAAGTCTGTTATTGGTATTAAAACTCAGCAAACTTTGCCATAATTGTCTCATTCTTAAGAGTTCTTGTTTTCCCAGTAAAAACCAATCTTTCCTGCTTCAACTATTTCTTTTTCAATTAGTTTAACTTCTGGAAAATACCACTGTAGTCATTTGCACAATTCCTGAGAGATTTCCATAAATTTGGGAAAACCAGGAAATTATCGAAATGCTGGGCTGGACAACTACCTTTAAAAGTATTGAGATCCTTACTGGATAAAAATACAAATGAGAAGGACCTTTAGCTTTCTGAGATCCACATCAACTAGGACAAAACTGACAGCGTTGAAATGTGACGCCAGGGCCCTCTTGTCCCACCCTCTCACAATTCACTGTTGGTTTTTGTGCCAGTCTGAGCCTCAGCCAGTAAAGATAAAGAGCAACCTTCATGGGGGACGCTCTTCATACAGCAGTGCTTTGATGCCATCTGAGACTGAGTTCTGAGCTTTATTTAGCCTTCAATACACCATAGCACCAAGTGCCTTACTGAGGAAGGATGGCTGGGAGTATCTCTCCTGTCCAGTCTGCTCTCTCATTTGAAAACCACCACCAGGACGAGAAGTTATGTCCTTGTGGTGAAGGACACTGTCTTTTAACTCCCGTATTCTAAGAGACTGGGTGCCTAGTAGAAGTTGCTGTTGGAACACTTGCTAAGAGCATCCATAGGCAAATCAAAATCATAGTCTGAGCCTATTTTTAAAACATATAGATAATATAGAGTTGGGACCAGTATTATCTAGAAAGTGAAGAGAGACTGTGAATAATCACTGGATATAAAGCATGTACTTAACAAGTGCTTAGAGCAATGTAATGGGAAGTCTATTTGAATAAAAGAGTCCATTTCATATAACATTCATGTTGTAAAAGGTCATGTGATAAAGTACATCTTGTTTTAAAATGTTGAGTAGTATAAAGATTTGAAACTAGAAAACAATGGAATTATGAGATTGCTTTTGTACACTCTGTTTTATAAAACCATTCCCATCTGGAGGAAGCAATCTCTAGCCTAGAAGGGTTTTCATGACTCCAGATGATTCTGGAGGGTCCTGCACCCCACATTTAAACAAGATGCTTGTCCTTCCAACTGCTCTGTAATGAGGTGTCATGGGGGTGGGAGCGGTCTCGGAGTCACAGAGGGCTGGTTCAAACACCAAGTCTTTGCCTGCTGTGATTCTGTTAGAAAACCAGCCTCTATGTCCATAAAATGGGTACAGTAATGCTCACGGTGATGTTGTCAAGAGGTTTGTAAGGTACCATTATTATTCCCGTGATTTTGACGAGACAATGACTTACGTCCTGTGTACCTCTCGAGAGGCAACAGCATGTAGCAGTTAAGGGTGTTTCTAGAACCAGGCTCCCTGGGCTTGAGTCCTGGTGCTGCCACTTACTGTGTGACCTTGGACAAGTCACTTACCTTTGTGGACTCAGGTTCCTCATCTATCAAATGAAAATAATAATATCGTGGGGTTATTGTGAGTTTTGAATGAATTACTCCATAGAGAGTAACTGGAAGAGCCTGACACATTGCAAACCACAATAAATGCTATTACTATTGCTTTTATAACTCCAGACATGTTAATTACTAGGCTAACAGTAGATAAGCTTACCAGAACATTGTAGGGGTATTATGTCCTTTATAATACTAGGTAAAAATAACAATATGGAGAATCATAGCATTGAGGGCTGAGTCTACGGAAGTGATTTGAAAATTGAGTTACTGAAACCAATAAATCCCTTTATTGAAAGACTGTGCTAAAAAACTGTCACTTTCAAATACATTTACGATGTATTTGACGCTTTTAGCACAACCAATAGAAATGTGATGCTGTAGAAAGGAAAAGCAAATACGTCACAGACAGTTTTTCTAAATCGCCTCAACTGCTTTTCCAGATATTAGGAACTCTGAGTAATCCTTGGACCACCTACTGGGACAGTCTGGGAAGTCTTGTGGCCTCTGCTAGTCTGAAGAAACCTCCCCTGACTTAGAGGCTCAGGACCACCTGAAGGTCCCAGGAAGCTTGGAAAGGCCGTTCCAAGCCTAGCATTTTTCAGATAAAGGGAAAAGCCACTTTATCATATGCCGTACATCTTCTAATGAACCTAAGGATGTAACACTGAGGGATTTCGTCTCTTCTGATGAGTAATGTAGACACTGATGCTCAGCTCAGCATTTCCATCGCCCCACGCACCGCAGAGTGTGGCATTATAACGTAAACACAAATATTCAGGCAACTGCAAAGCGAGAAGATCCAAATACATAAAAATGCTGGTGTTCTACAGCTACTCCTTGACCCCTCTCCACACAGCGCTAGGGTTGGAAAAGTCCAAGTCACAGTGGGGTGCGTTTTGATAGATGAACCGATACCCTGGAGCTCATCTTAGTAGGGAGACACGTAAAGACCCTCTCATCCAAGTTTGACTGTAGAGCTAATTTGTCCTCATGAGTCAGAAGTCCTAAGAAATCAGGAAATACAATTTTATTCCATTCATTTACTTCCTGTATCACTTATCTCTTGGGAAGGTGAATTCCTTTGCTTATTCCAATTTTGCAAGGGAAAAAGTTGCAAAAAGGGAAGGGTAGGTGTGATTTCCTCCTGTGAAATTGCTCCCTAACCAGTGACGTACTATATAGGCTGCCCTGAGCCAAATTCACCCCCGACTGCAGTTCTGAAAGGCTACGTATGTAAAGCCTACATCAGGAGAGAGAAAATGATGACAAGAAAAGAGCCATTCCTCTGAAAGGAGAATCACGGTGGCCGGGCTGACTCAGGAGTCTGTAGGGAGGGCTGGGCAGGGCTGAGATGGGGGGATATTTGTACAGCTGTTGCTTGAAAGTGACTTCATAGGCTTTGGTGGCTAAAAAGACCGATTAAGGCTGCCCTCCCCCTACACAGAGAAAAGGCTCATTCATATTCCCAGGATGTCACTTTAAAACTTCCTTTCCCATTCAGCATGGAACCTGGGTTCTTTTCCCCCTCAGGATGGGGCTAATCTCATGATCTTGAGTGAGACACGTGGAACTCTGGACTTGGTCTTTATGACGATGGTTGACTTCATAGACACTGAAGGAAGGGAAATCATATTTACTTTGCATCTAGTGTGTGTCAAAAAATCCACATTCCTCATTTCATTTAAATTTCCTAAGAGCCTTGTATCATCTTCATTTTATCTGAGGAAACCAAGTCTTTTTGCCTGGTTAAAAAAACCAAATAAGTCAAGAGCTGGGATTCAAACCCAGGCATACCTCCAAAGCCATGCTGTTTCTTCTTGAATTTCTCTACTGACAAAGTGTTAAGGGCTCTGCCATTCTTTCCAACTTCGGCAACATCCTCTGTGCTTTAATAAGTAGTTAATGACCAGTTCAAGGCAGTGGCTTAATTTGTGCACATAGATAAGTTTAAAGGTAATGGACCATCCATGTTCCTGCAAATGGCATTATTCTGTTCAATGGCTGAGTAATATTCCATTGTATGTATGTTCCACATCTTCTTTATCCATTCCTCTGTTGATGGACATTTAGGTTGCTTCCATGTCCTGGCTATTGTAAATAGTGCTGCAATGAACATTGGGGTGCATGTATCTGTTTGAATTATGGTTTTCTCCGAGTATATGCCCAGGAGTGGGATTGCTGGGTCATATGGTAGTTCTATTTTTAGTTTTTTGAGGAACCTCCGTACTGTTCTCCATAGTGGCTCTACCAATTTACATTCCCACCAACAGTGCAGGTGGGTTCCCTTCTCTCCACACCCTCTCCAGCATTTATTGTTTGTAGATTTTTTCATGATAGCCATTCTGACCCATGTGAGGTGATACCTCATTGTAATTTTGACTTGCATTTCTCTAATAATTAGTGACGTTGAACATTTTTTCATGTGCTTTTCGGCCACCTGTATGCCTTCTTTGGAGAAATGTCTATTTAGATCTTCCACCCATTTTTTGATTGGGTTGTTTGTTTGTTTGTTTGTTTTGATATTGAGGTGCATGAGCTTTTTGTATACTTTGGAGATTAACCCCTTGTCAGTTGCTTTGTTTGCAAATATTTTCTCCCATTCCTAGAGACTGTCATACTGAGTGCAGTAAGTCAGACAGAGAGAGACAAATATCATATGATATCACTTATATGTGGAATCTAAAAAAAAGGGTACAAATGAACTTATTTACAAAACAGAAGTAGAGTCACAGATGTAGAAAACAAATTTATGGTTACCAGGGGATAAGGGGGGGGGGAGGAATAAATTGGGAGATTGGGATTGACATATACACACTACTATACATAAAATAGATAACTAATAAGGACCTTCTGTATAGCACAGGGAACTCTACTCAATACTCTGTAATGGTCTATATGGAAAAAGAATCTTAAAAAAAAAAAAAAAGAGTGGATATATGTATATGTATAATTGATTCACTTTGCTGTACACCTGAAACTAACACAACACTGTAAATCAACTCTACTCCAATAAAAAAATAAAATAAAGGTAATGGACCTGGGCATTTACATCTCAAGGAAAAGAAGAAAAGTTGTCAGACCAGTTTCCATTCTCTCTCCCTAGCCATCCTCCATTCCCTCCTGCAGTAAGTTAGAGCGTCACTTCACTTCATTTCTACAACAGACAATTACCCTTTCATCAGATAGTCCAGAATTCACTGCTGTCCTGGTAGAAGCCATTAACAGAAACCTTATTTCTTCTGCTGGAGCACATGATGACATATTCATCTGTAGTGGCTTCTGCAAGATATATGTTCCCTGTGTGCTGGTTGGAGAATTCAGAATGATGCCCAAACCCAAGGAAGCTTTGTGTTTTAGTGAGCATGAAAGGTGCCAATTTTGTAGATGCTGGTTTCTCTACATCTCACCAGATGCTGAAGGCTGAGGGGTGAAGTCCCCCAAATGCACCTATACGGAGTTATATTACTATGTGAATAATGTTCAGAGAGCCACAGTCAGCTTTTGAAAAACTGAATCCCAAGCCCCCTACCCCTGTATTTCCAATCAGATGAGCCCTTGCCAGTAATGACCGTGTGGGCTCAGCACATCTGGCTTCCTGGTCTTGAGCAGACAAGAGGAAAGAAGGGAACACTGTACACCCCTGGGCACCGTACACTCCTGGAACAATACACAACTGGATGGATGTCCACGTCCTGAAATGCACTGACAGCAGCCCTTTCTGGATGCTCAACGAGTGGGTTGTCTGCCTCCTGCCTCACTGATGTATTTATTCTGCAGACTTTACAAAGGGATATGCCAAGTGCCCCATGGAGGGGCATGGAGGGCTGCGAAATCTAGAAAAGATGGAGTAAATGTTTTCCTCTGAGAATGGTTAGCTTCTCTTTGAAACTAGGGGCCATTTTGCTTCATCCAAGGGTCTTGGTGACTCCGTATTTCCTTAACCAATCCAGAGTTCTCGTTAGGTGCAGCCTGGGATCCAGAGAATATGCTTGGCTCATGGTGAGGACAGGGCAGGAGCTGAGCGGCAACCAGCAGGCAGGAGGTAATGAGTTTCTCACCTGAATCCCACTCGTTCCCCCACAGATTCAATTTTATCAAACTCAGGAGCTGTAGATGTGTGTGAGCATAGGGACTCTTTCTTTTCAAATCACTCCCCCAGAGACAACTTCCTGGGAGGCTGATGCCATCTGATGATAATCTAAGCTAAAGGCTACTACGACCGTATCACCACGGAAACAGTGGCTCTACGATGGGGCTCTGAGAACCAACAGGAGAAGATCCATCCCCGCCCCCCATGAAAATGGAACCAGGGAAGGTTAAGCTGGGAGGATATGAGAACAAGACTGCCACTTCACTCTAACCCATCATCCTGCCCTTTTGTACCCACTTCTGTCTGTACCACACTGTCTCCTGGGACACACAAAAACAGACACAGACGATTTCTTCCCATACATGATCCCAGATATAGAAGTACATAAATAAATACGTTTACACCATTCCTAAAAGTTAAAAACTGTTTATACTGAATATAAAACAGCACAAAATTAAAAAAAAAAAAAAACATACTGATCAATGGAAAGTAAAGACCAACTGTAAGAAACATGTCACCAGGACCTGAGCTACTGGTTTTAGCTGGAAGCTAAGGGAAGAAGGAAAACATGATGGATAATGTAGTTCTCAGATACAAAAGAAAATACATATTTTTGTCCTGTGGAGACAAACTTTTCCCTGGTACTGGATTTAAGGAGGAATGCGTGTCCTGGTTCTTTATGTAAGAGGCACACAGCACAACGCTTACCTAAGGAATTTCTATAAGGGACACAACGTCTCCAGTTGCAGTTTTACAAAAGATACAGATAAGACACACTGTGGACAGCAGATGGGAGGAGTAGAGCTTCTGCTGTGGGTGAAAGCCTGAGGGTTAGTTTTACATTTTCACCCAGGCAGAAGCCAACTCATTTGTCCACAGGCACAGGCCATGGACATGCTTTGGGGAAAGCATCAATGTCTATATAAAAAAAGGAAGCTTTGAATTCCTTTAAGAGATTAGCATCTACTGTGTGTCAGGCACAGACCCAGACACCTTACAAAGTGTATCATGAAGCAATATGTTGCGTCGACAAAATGACGGACTTGTAGTCAGATGTGGGTCTGTCCCAGCGTGACTGGGAGTAAGTTAATTAAACATCTTTGTGTCCAGTTTCCATGTCTGTAACATGAGATCAATATTATCCACCTTAGGGAGTCACTGTAAGAATAAAATGAGAGAAAAAATGTACAAAAGCTATGTAGCCTACTGCCCAGTAAGTAAATGCTCAGTCTTTTTCTCCTTCCCTGTTTACCCATATAATCTTGACAAGTCTATGCAATTAGGATTGTACAGAAGCAGACACTGAGCCCGAGAAAAGTTAAGTAATCTGTACTAGACCATGCAGCTGAAGTGCCAGACTCATGGTTTAAATGCAGGACAGTCTCATTTCAGATGTGATGCCCTTCCTGCTTAACCATCTAATTAGTTGAGACTTGAGTCTATATCATTTCAACAAGAAGTGACCATTTCAGTTCGAACAATTTGAGCCTCAATCATCCTCAGGAAGAGATAAGGGGCCAAAGCTTTGGCAAGGTGCTCACCTGACCAAAGGTGAAGTCCATCAAAGCCATAGGAGTACAGGTCATCGCCAACACCATTGCCCCCCCATCCTTCTCCGCCTCCGGGGTATGGGGCATAGCCTGAGGAAGAGGCCCAGCCCACCCGCAGGTGTGTGGGCTCCGCTGTGAGGAAGGGGTCCACCTGGTCGATGATTAGCTCGAAGTACCACTTCTTGTACTGTGCTGAGCCCTCAGCGACTCCCAGGAAGATGTTTGGCCGAATACTGAAATTAAACATGGGACAGGTGGCATCTACAGACTCTCAAGAAGTAAAAAAGCAAATTGAACCAGACCATAGGAGGCATCGGCCTAATTAAACCAAGGGCAAGAGCAATTTTGTGATTTTTGTCTTGTTCTAAAGTAGAAAAAGCTTCGAGCCTCCAACACTGGATCAAGTTCTTAGTGGGAGGTGTCAGGACAACATTAATTCCCTTACAAAATATAAAGGATATCTCTTCAAATATTCTATTCAAGGCAACCAACATTTACTGAGTGCCATCCATGGGTAAAGATGCTGAAAACATCATACAGAGTTGTATGATTACAAACCCTTGTTTCCTTCTCTAAGTGAAAGAACTGACTTACTCAAGTTCCATCTTCTGGTAAATTGGTTTAAGCACCCCCAAACCATTTTCATAGCATCAGCTTTTCCCCCTAGGCCTTACTAGTAACAATGGCCTCTTGAAAGCATTAAGAAGTCACTATTAGAAATAATCCAGACAGAGAAAGAGAAATACTGCACGGTATCACTTACCTGTGGAATCTAAAAAAAAAAAAAGAAAAAGTCCAACTCCTAGAAAGAGCAGAAAAGTGGTTTCCAGAGAGCAGGGGTAGGGTTGGGTTGGGGGGATAGGGAGAGATTGGTAAAAGGGCACAAATGTTCACTTATAAGATGAATAAAGTCTGAGGATTTAACACGGTGACTATAGTTGATAACACTGTATTGTATAATTGAAATTCACTAAGAGAGTAGAATTCACATGTTCTCATTAAAAAAAAATGGTAAATGTGTGAGCTGCTGGATGTGTTAATTAACTTGATGGGGAGAATCCTTTCACAATGTATATGTGTATCAAACCATCACATCGTATATTTTAAACATCTTACACTTTTGTTTTGTCAATTATACCTCAATAAAGCTAAAAAAAAAATTCAAGCTTGATGACAAAAAAGGTGGAGGTGGGGTGTGGAGACATCACTATTAGGCAACTTTGTTAAGGGATAGAGGTTGTAATGGATCCAGCAAAAATGGTTAAAAAGCTTGGCACAAACCACTTGGAGTTGTCCTGGTTGGAATCCTACTCTCAGAGGTCCACTGGCCTGGGCTGGGGCTGTGTCAGTTTTGGGTCCACAAGGGAAAAACCAGACTGGTACCCAGAAGAAAGTCTGTGTGATGCATGCAGACCAGAGCCTGCTCTACACTTCTGAGGGGAGGTTCTTTTCTCACATTGCAGGGTAGAGGGCAGGCCTAGGTGGAAAGTTGCTGTAGTTGTTCCCTAGTCCAGGCCCAGTGAGTTCCTGACTCCCATGTGGCCGCATGTACGGACCAGCAGGCCAGGGTTCTGCACGGGCCCGTGATCTTCATCCTGGCCTTCACAGGTGGCCCTGGGGTAAATGGCCATGTGCCAGAGGATACAAGAAATCATGGTCTCAACATGGGACACTCACTCTATTAAAAGATTTTTAGAAAAAAAAGTTGGTACAGCAAAATAAAAATAAATACGTTAGGAAGAAGGTATAAGATACGCATTAATGTTTAATATAAAACATGGTAGACCCCTCTCTCAAGGCCAAATTCTTTAGCCCTCAGATGGTACATTTACTCTACCTTTGGCTGCTTTACAGGAGAAGTTTGAGAAATATATATAAAACGTGGTAGACCCCTCTCTCAAGGCCAAATTTAATATAAAATAAATATAAACATGGTAGACCCCTCTCTCAAGGCCAAATTCTTTAGCCCTCAGATGGTACATTTACTCTACCTTTGGCTGCTTTACAGGAGAAGTTTGAGAAACTCAGCTGAAGGGACTGGAGTACAAGGCCCTAAAAAAGTACACATTTGCCTGGTCTCGTCTTATGTGGCTTCACCAGCACAGAAATGATGGGCAGGTGGCTTTGGAGTTGAGATCAGCCCTCTTCCTTTCCTTTCTGGGGACAAGATGGGCATTTGGAATGACGATGGTGGCCTTACCTTGTCACATCATTAATCAGCCGCGTCTGCAGGAGCAGGTTTCTCCGGGGCAGCAAGTTGTCACAGATCAGATTCTGGTTGGCTCTCACTGCGACCCCATTGCAGAGACAGAGGGAACACAGCACGTCCAGAACCTGCAGCAGGACACACGCCGCCAGACCTTAGGACCACTGGGAGGGCACAGCAGGCACGCCCTGATGGCCACAGCACATGAAGGAAGCAGGTCTCGTGAAGGTGGGGGCCAGGTGACAGGTGCGAGGACCTGTTTAGAGTCAAGAAAGCTGCACCTGTCTCACCAGGCATGAGTGAGTGGTGCCCGGGAGGCTGCTGCCCCTCGGGGAAGATGAGGCTGGGCTTCTTGCTAACTGCTCTGCCCTAGTCTTGTGCCCCATCCCTCCAAACTAGGCATGTCACCTGTGGCCACTGTTCTGTTAAAGTGGGTAAGAGTCTGAGCTCTGAAGACAGCCCGTCTAGATTAATATCCCAGCCAGGGCCAGGACTAGGGAGAGGTGAGTCATCTAGGGCACCAAACCCAGGCACAACTTCCTCTCAGGGTAAGTGCTGGAAGGCCCTCCATGGGCCTCAAGCTGACGCTCGTGCTCCTGCCTGGCCCTGGGGGCCCTCTGCAGACGATCAGTAGGCATTCACACAGTGCTTCCTGAAACACACTCCGATTCCCATTTGGCTAAGGTCCCTTGCTCGTAGCAGGCTTGGGACTCACGTGGGTGGGGTAGAGAGGAGAGCAGGGCAGATTCCGAGTCTTGGGTCTCTTGCTGTGATATTACCAAAGTTCACTAAGATACCCTTATATTCCTAGAAATCCCGATTCAAAAACATTTCACCTGGGCTTCCCTGGTGGTGCAGCGGTTGAGAGTCTGCCTGCCAATGCAGGGGACACGGGTTCGAGCCCTGGTCTGGGAAGATCCCACATGCCGCAGAGCAGCTGGGCCCGTGAGCCACAACTACTGAGCCTGCGCGTCTGGAGCCTGTGCTCCCAACAAGAGAGGCCGCGATGGTGAGAGGCCCGCGCACCGCGATGAAGAGTGGCCCCCGCTCGCCGCAACTGGAGAAAGCCCTCGCACAGAAACGAAGACCCAACACAGCCAAAAATAAAAAAAAACGACAACAACAAAACATTTCACCTACCGTTTCTCCCCCTTAGAGTGAGAGCAAACCACCAGAGCAAGCAAACCAGGCGGCCCCTTAATCTACCAGACCCATCGTGAATCTACCAGACCCGTCGTGAGTTGTTCCTAATCCATATCATTCTCCAGCCACCTGGGAAGTGGGAACAGCCTCTGGCCGCTTCCGCCACGTGCTGGCCTGTCTGCCCTGCCTCCTTGTGCTGCACCCTCATTCATTCAGATTTTGTGTTCCTATTGTGGCAGAACAAACTGCTGGGCCAGGCACTCTCCTCCCTCTCTCCCCTACGGGGAGGACTGTGCAAACAGCAGTGGCTAAATAGCGGCCAGGACTGCGGCAGGCTGCGCTGACAGGGAGGGTGCAGCCGCAGTCCAGTCTCACAAAGTGACCACCGAAGACTCAGTGCTTGGTGGGGTTGGACGGCTTCAGGTTGTTGATGGCATTTGTATCCATAATTCTCACAAACGAATTTCCTACCTGACTCCCTGCATGTCAATTTCATTCCAGATAAATACAAAGCACAATTATGGGACGAGCAGAAAAGAACCCCAAAGGCAGTTTTACGGAGGACTCTCACCATTACCATTGCGTGAAACATATTGACTGCGGCACTGAAAATCCAGAGGATAATTTCCCACTCTGAGAAAAGAGCCATAGATGGCCAGGAAATTAAATACTTATCATCCAGCCTATCGCACATTTTCATCTGTTTTGCCTTGGAGCGACAGCTGTAGGAGCCTTGCTGCCACAGCCGGAAGAAAAGCAGAGCTTAATCCACATACAATAGGAACCGTGAGAAGAAAAACGGCTCAGTAAAAAGCACACAGACTAAGGGAGTAGTATGTTGCCTACAAATAAATGATGCCATACAGAATGTGCTGACATTGTTCAGGCTTTGTTTTAGAAGGCATTTCTTTGGGTAAAATGGGAAGTAGGGGCAAACTCCCTTTTCAGAAAAAGTTTAAGTGGGTTCTTTTAAAAGTGAAGGGTGCCAGCAATCCCACTCCTGGGCATATACCTGGAGAAAACCATAATTCAAAAAGATACATGCACCCCAATGTTCACTGCAGTGTTGTTTACAATAGCCAGGACATGGAAGCAACCTAAATGTCCATCGACAGAGGGATGGATAAGAAGATGTGATATACATATACAGTGGAATGTTACTCAGCCATAAAAAAGGATGAAATAATGCCATTTGCAGCAACATGGATGGACCTAGAGATGACATACTAAGTGAAGTAAGTCAGACAGAGAAACACAAATATTGTATGATATCACTCGTATGTGGAAACTAATTTTTAAAAAATGATATAAATGAACTTATTTACAAAACAGAAACAGACTCTCAGATTTCAAACACAAACTTATGGTTACTAAAGGGGAAACATGGAGAAGGGGATAAATTAGGAGCTTGGGATTAACACCCACACACTACTATATAAAAAGTAGATAACCAACAAGGACCTACTGCACAGCACAGGGAACTCTACCCAATATTCTGTAATAACCTATATGGGAAAAGAATCTGAAAAAGAATGAATATGCATATATGTGTAACTGAACCACTTTCTGTACACCTGAAACTAACACAACATTATTAATCAACTATACTCCAATAAAATTTTTAAAAAAGTGAAGGGAGTACAGATGGGCCAGTCCACGTGAGGGACATGCACACAGTGCTAGGGGTCATCTGTACTTTCTGACAGACAGGGAGCATCCCAGAGACCTCTGGGATGAGTGGCAGGCTGTGGCAGGTACCGCCCAGTGGTCACCAGACTCTGCCTCCTTCTCGTCCTGAGCACAGAGAGGCTACATTTCCCAGCCTCCCTTGCAGTTCTGTGGGGTCATGTGACTGAGTTCTGGCCCCGTGGAAAGTGGTGGATGTGATGTACACTGCTTTCAGGCCCAGCCCCTATACTCCCTCTCTCTTTCCAGCTGGATGTGGCGATCCAAGGAAGGATTACAAATCCCAAGGGTCTCCTTATTCCAAGTGGGACCCAGCAGCACTGGCATCACCTAGGAGCTTGCCAGAAGTACAGATGCTCAGACCTACCCCCGGACTTACCAGATCAGAGCCTTCATTTTTTTTTTTTTTTTTTAAGAAATTCACGTTCTTTTATTTATTTATTTATTAATTTATGACTGTGTTGAGTCTTCGTTTCTGTGCGAGGGCTTTCTCTAGTTGTGGCAAGCGGGGGCCACTCTTCATCGCGGCGCGCGGGTCTCTCACTATCGCGGCCTCTCTTGTTGCGGAGCACAGGCTCCAGACGCGCAGGCTCAGCAATTGTGGCTCACGGGCCCAGTTGCTCCGTGGCATGTGGGATCTTCCCAGGCCAGGGCTCGAACCCGTGTCCCCTGCATTGGCAGGCAGATTCTCAACCACTGCGCTGCCAGGGAAGCCCCAGAGCCTTCATTTTAACACGATTCCCAAGAGATTCATAAGCACATGACAGTCTGTGAAGTCCTGTCCTGGAGGACAGTGGGGCCGCTACACAGAAGGAGCCTGTGTTTCTGAACGACCACACAGCACGGAGCCCTCCCGCTGGCCGGCCTCAGACAATGACTTCGCTGTGAGAATCTGGGGTTGTCTGTCTTAGGAATTAGGCTTCTCTAATCTGTACACTGGCCCAACTTGAGAATTTCCCTGGCCCACTCTGTGGAGTTCATTTGCTGCTTAGCTGTAATCATTTTCATCAATGACACCACATTTCATCTACGATCCTCTCTTGTGCTTTTAATCTCCATTAGTCACTACCCCAGACACAGGCTCCTGTGGGAATTCTGCTTTAAAGGTAAGAAATAGGTATTGTACATCCACGGACATATCATTTGGCTGGTGCAGTTCTGTCCTCAGATTTATCTATAAAAACAATGTTTAAAAATGCAAAACGTACTTAATTCTGTGAATTTGTTGTCAGGTTGTATATTTGAGAAATGAGTGCTTTGCTGCCCCTGAGGAACAGGTTCTGTTCTCGCTGTAGATGCGCAAACTGGGTGGTTAGGAACGCGTCTACATTGGCTGCCTGGGAACTCAGAGGTGATTTTATGGAGCTACTGTAGCAGGTCTGTGGGAGTTAATGGTTTGCTTCCCTGTGCTCTCTTCTGTACCGCCCCCTCCTGCCCCAAATCCCCACCCCAGGCTAACTTTTCAGTTCTGATTCATACTTTCTCAGGACCAATGATATTACTATTTTACCATGTATGTTTCTCACAGGTGGCTCCATATCCTTGTGAAACAAAGAAGATAATAAAAAAAAATTAATCTGTGATAACACTGAGCAGGCTTGGAGTAAGGTAGGTTCGGGGGGGACAAGTGAAAAGGGCATATTTTACTTTTATTATTACATGCTTACTCCATGGAAAAATTAGAGGGTAACTGTTATAATTTTCAGGAATTGTTCTTTTCACCCAATAACATCGGTGCTACCAACATAGTGTGTTTCTTACTACTAATAGCCATCTGTTGGATGAGATGAGACTTGTACGTATATGTGAGCTACCATCCAATCATTCAAGATGAGACAGGAGTAGATTCTGGCTCTATGCATCCATTCCTCTCATTCATTCATTACACCTTCAGCAAACATGTATTAAATGCCTGTCGTGTATAACATATGAGCTGGGCACTATGGGGTTTACAAGGTCCCTGCTGCAAAGGAACTTAGTCTCTGAGAGAAGTATACATGTAATATAATTATAAGGAAAGGCAGAGTGAAAACACCATGTAACAGTGTGCACAGTTGTACAAGGATTGAGGAGAGGAGATCATGTCCAACTGGGATTCAGAAAAAGCTTCAGGGAGGGCGTGGCATCTGAACTAAGTTTTCTGTTGTTGTTGTTTTTGGTTTTTGTTCTTTGTTCATTTGCTTGATTTTGTAATCTTTTTTTTTTTTAACATCTTTATTGGAGTATAATTGCTTTACGATGGTGTGTTAGTTTCTGCTTTATAACAAAGTGAATCAGCTATACATATACATATATCCCCATATCTCCTCCCTCTTGCATCTCCCTCCCTCCCTCCCTCCCTATCCCACCCCTCTAGGTGGTCACAAAGCACCGAGCTGATCTCCCTGTGCTATGCGGCTGCTTCCCACTAGCTATCTATTTTACGTTTGGTAGTGTATATATGTCCATGCCACTCTCTCACTATGTCCCAGCTTACCCTTCCCCCTCCCCATATCCTCAAGTCCATTCTCTAGTAGGTCTGTGTAAGTTTTGAAGACAGATACAGTTTTGATGGTTTCTGGAAAAGCAGAAAGTGAGGAGACGCTGAGGGATCACCATGAGCCGCGTCACCGTGGCTGGTCGCTCGTCACTGTGAGGTCAGGGGGTAGAGTACATTCAGAAAACGGGACATGGGCAGCACATCCCACCCCTGTCCCTTTCACTCCAAAGACTGTGCTCTTTCCCTCTAACCTTTTGGCCTAAATTTGATCATGCTTTAGATGAGTGGCAATGCTTTCCACAGCAAGGATAGAGCTGAGAACTAAAATACTGCCTGCCATATCAGTAAACAAAGGATGTCACAGCCATCAGCTGTCGTATTATAGCCGCCCCTATGGTGAGCCCTGAGGGAACTCAGGAAGGAAACAAAGAATGCCTCCCCATTCTAAACATGTGATTGGAGGTGGCATGGTACAGTAAGGGGTTTCTCAAACCCACCACATCTACAGACCTTTAACAAGAAGTGTCATGACCCTGAAGACCACCTTCATGGACCCACAGGGGCCCTCAAATTCCAGTCTGAGAAACACTGACTTATCGTATGAAATCACATTGCCTCAACTTTGACATCATTGCCAGAATTTCTCAAACAGTGCCCTGGCTCTGGAAGATTAACGACTACTCTGCTAGTGCACTCAGGTAACATTATCAGACCAGGCACTGCTTTCTAGCAAAGCCCTGCAGCTTCCTAGGCCTCAGTTTTCTCAACAGTGGAATGGGCAGAACAGTAATCAACTTTCCGCCGAGCGACAATCCATTAAAGGCTTTGTGGCTTTTGGCTGAAAGAAGCCATCGCAAAGCTGGTTATTTACTAAGTGTGTTCTGTGGTGTGATCGTAAAGCAGCCCTGGGAGCAATGAAATGAGGGCAGCTTTCCTGTCTAAGGGCTCCTCTTGACATGTGCCCATAGCTCATGGCTCAGGCCACAGGTTACTCGGGTGCTTATCAATTACCCTCATTACACTTTGCAGACGGGAAGGAACATGTTGGAACGTAGCTAAGCTGGGCTGAAGCAGGAGCCTCATGCCTGCTTTTGATTTACCACATTTGGGAAAGCAATTACAGACCCCATATATTTCTTTTTGTTCTTTGCCAGGCAATTTCACAGATGCTAAGGACCGCAGCTTTTTTTGTTGCTTCCTAAGGATGATACGTATCATCCAAGCAGTGCTACGGAGGCTTGTTCTCCTGGACCGCCTGAGACACGTCTCCGATGTGCAGTGACCCCAACTGATGGTGAGCAGAGAGGGCCAGTGACCAAGCTGGGTTCTCTCCACTCCACATGAGCCCAGCAGCCGTCCCTCACATCCAATTATGCCATCTGCTCTTGAAATGCACCCCCTCAGCCTTGAAGTACCTGCCTGCTCGCTAGCAAGTCATCACAGCAACCCCCATATACGGGGCAGATGTCGAAGGGTCAGGATAAGACATATTTTAATAGACTTTCCCCAGAGATCATTGTGTCTTAGAAATATAATGCCATAAAAATAGAGATGTCAGAACTTTAAGAGACCTCAGAAAAACGTGATATAGCATTCTACCTTCATAAGTGAGCTGGCGATGGCTCCATTTTACAGCTGAAATGACTGGGGCACAAGGTCACACACCTGTTTTGTATCAGAGGGAGAGCCCCACAGCTTGCCCCTTCCGGCTTGTTCATGCAGATCCATTTACTTCACCTGGTTTGACTCATGGCAAGTCTGATTTCATTTAAGAACATGCCATGTTGCCAAGACTTTCTACATTATTCTAAATCTGATTTCTGTACAGCTGCTTTATAAAGCTTGGTATTAGCTGTTTCACTACTAAAGCTCTTAGACCCGAGGGTGGGCGTGAATCCTGCAGCTGGCCTTATATGGAGCTGAGCGCCCCACACACAGCCAGCTGTGGGTTAAGGGGTAATGATGAGCCAGGCTTGGGAAGCTGGTGGAAACTGAGGGGACCACCCAAGATCCCGCGTGACTGGCTCGGAGTGTGCTCCTAGGGAGGAAGGGTCTTTCAGGACCTCAGTTTCCAAAGGTATTATTATTATTATTATTTTAAATCAAAGCCAAGAAAGAGAGTAGTCAACATCCTCTCAGTAACACAGAACACTTATTAAGCGGCAGAAAGGGAAAAGCCGGGTAAAGTCAAACACTGTTTGGGGTTCTTTCTATACCCACCTTGTGATTTCGCCCGTGCTTATCCAACAGGGAGATGACTGACTTGATGTGGCCTTCTGCTATCAGGTTTAAGGCTTCTGGGCTTTCAATCAGGATGCAGTGCAAAACTTCCAAGATACCTACACGAATACCACAAAAACCATTTGGACGTTAAATAACCTGCAGAACTGACTATAATTAGAAACCTGAGAGTGAAAGGACCATCCTGAGTGAAGAGTATCATCGTTTCTTTGAATCTATTAAATACTTCCAGCCAGAAGAAAAATGCAGCCACCTCGGATGGCTCAAAAGCCTCTGGGGCCAACCAGTCTGTAATTCAGAAGTGAGTTTATTCATCATTAACCCCATCTCCCTCTTCCTGGACAAAGACAGGATCCTTCTGTGTCAAAATATAGAGAAGCAGCTTTAAAATAGAATTCTTAATTTGATCAAACCAAGCAATACTTAATTTAAAAACAGATAGAAAATGGGATACTTAGTTTACTATAAATTCTAAAGGTCATTCAAGTAATTTAGAAAATAGTCTGAGTGTTCCTTGAATAAGAATTTTTCTAGGAATCATCCCAGAATTTTTATTTTAGATGCACCGGTATGTCAGTAAACTATAAGCTCACAAATAAAAACTATTTGGCTTTGTCCCCTTTCCTGGGCACACTGGATGGTTTTCTGTATTAAGTGAAGGTTGAAGAAAAACTAACAGGTGCCCTTGCAGCCTAGCACCTACAGGGTTAACACCGGGGTGGAAATGCATGGGAAGTAGTTGGCCAATATCTTTATTGGTTCTATTGAGAAGATTCCTCTTGATTCTGTTTCTTTCAAGGTTTTCATAAATTACCCTAAAATGTAGTCTGGCCCATGGGTGGAGGCACTGAAGAAAACAGAGGCTTTGGAAGAAGACATATGTAGGTGGATGGTCCTGGAGGAGCCTTGCCTTGGCCTGTCCAAGCTCCTGCCATCGCTAGACGATGAATAGAGCATTAAAAACCTTTTAGCTTCCCAGATGGGGGCCCACACCTTTCATGTTCTCTCACCTCTGAGGAAGCAAACTGCAGAGCCTCAAGGCATGGTCACTTAACCAACGATGACCACTCTTCTTGGCTCAAATTATCTGGGAGTCACCAAGAAGGGCTCTAGATAGGATGTTAAGGGTGATTCGGGGGTATGAGGATTATCATTTCCTCTAAGTTCTTGGTCATCCTTCAGACCTGCTTCTAACCAAAGAGTTGAGAGCACTATGTCCAGACAGGGTTTAGAAACCCAGAGAATAACAGTCCAAGTAGCAGTTAGAAGGGGACCAGCACCCTGGGGTGGGGAGAGGGCGAGTCAAGAACCCAGAGGGTGGAGATGAAGGCACAAAGTGAAAAATGAAGCAGAAAAGGAAAGATATTTGAAGCATGGGTTAAAGTTGTTCAATAAAGTTATAAGAGCGCCAGGAAAATTTAGGACTTTGTATTTCTTTTCGTTAAAGTAATTATTGAGGATTGCTTGCAATCCAGTGGAAAAAAGAATTGTTCAGAGATTCAACTTTGTTTTCTTTTTTTTAACAGAAATTAAAACCCCCCCACCTTCTCCAGTTATGTTTCCTGTCAAATCTTACCTGAGGAAGATTCTAGTCTGTCCAATTTGCTGATTAGCCAATCAAGGTTATTGGAGAATTGAGCACAATTGTTTCTGTTTCCACGAATGAGAGCAGCTGTGAACAAGAACACATTGGATCATGTAGGTTAAAGGGCACAGTGATGGGCCTGAGAACTTGGGGTGCTGTTCAATACTCCACCTGCTTAGCAACTAAAAAGAATAGAGTAACACTCTTCCCCTCCCAAGCCCTTTGATACAATCCTGTTTCTACATTTTGGAGAGTAAAAAATCTACCATTCACTCAAATATTTCCAGAAATTCTACTGTGTACCAGGCATCTGTCTACTTGCTGGGAATAAAGCAGTGGGAATGCAACAACAGATTCCCTGCGTTTGTGAAACAGGAGAGGGAGACAATATACACACAAATTAATAAAATTACTTCAGATAGTGATAAGCAAGAAAATAATATCTGCTTGGTTACTGGCTTAAGAATTCAATTTCCTCTAACGTTTTCTTAAATCTAGCTAGAGACCTGCTATTCTTCAGTGCTAAAGGAAGGCATCCAAATGAACACAACTGAAAAGGCTGGTTAAACTAATAGGCAAATAATAACGAAACATGAAACTCTAAAATATCTAAAACACATCAGTACATGACAGTGGTTCCCAAAGTGTATCCCTGGAGAGGAATGTCAGTATCACCTGAGAACTTGTTAAAAACACAATTTCTCTGGCCTTATCCCAGATCTACTGAACCAGAAACTCTGGGGATGGGGCCCAACATCTGTGTTTTAACCAGCCCTCCAGCTGATTCTGATGCTTGTTCATTATCTGAGGACCACTGGTAGGTGATACTGTAAAGCGAGAGAGAGAATATGCTGTCATTAGATTTCCACCAATCTAGACTAAGTAACCTTCCCTCCACAGGCCTGTACTGTAGACGCAACTCTGGAAAAAGTCCATGTAAGTTGATTGGCCCCCAAGTAGCCTGTTCTTCATGCTGTTGGCTTTCAAAGATCACGGGTTTGACAGATGTTTGTAAGGTATTTGGATAAGGAAATGTCTTCCTCAGGACCTCTGTTTTGTACCTCCAGAACTCAGTCTGAGCGCCTACCCCACTTTTCGGGTTGGCCCCAGCAAGGGATTAACCTCGAGGCTCTGGGGTCAGGCTGTCTGGCCTCAAAACAGTTCCATCACTTACAACATGTGTGACCTTGGATAAGTTATGAGCATTTCTGTTTCTTCATCAATAAATTGGTAATAGTACCTACACCTCACAGTGTTGCTCTGTGGATCAAAAAGAGATATTCTACTGCCTGGCATACAGAACTCAACAAATGTTAGCTATTATTGTAATAATTACTACTGAGTTCGAGCTACATCACTACAAAATGTTAGAGTTGGAAGAGACTTTATGAGGTCACTAAATACAGTGGCAATCTAATCAGCCTGACCCTTGACATGGAGAATGAGTCTAATCTGACTTCTCTGGCCTCCCCTCTGGCCTGCTCAGCTTTCCATGGACTTCCTCTCAATGGGACATTTACATCACAGCAAAGTACTAAAATGCTGCCATGTTACCATGGCTGAGCCATTACTGGTGGCCACCTTCTTGCAGAGGTTGATGCTGTCTTCCTCCTGCAGCCTGGCAGCCTGGGCCCATGTGATGGCATCAGTTACAGCAGGCACCGGAAGGTCACCATACACTCACAGTTGTGAGAAGAAAGGCTGGATGCTGGAACATCCCTACTCTTTGCCTTTTTCTTTCCACCAAAATGAAATAAGGAACAGGCCAAAGCAGCAGGAATCATGACTGCTCAACAAGTGGAGGGTGAAAGGGCACACAGTTGAAGAGGGTAACCATCCTCAAACTGCAGGTGTCAAAGGTCTAGAACTGGAGGGTACCTGAAATGTATTTTTGTCTTGCTCCCTCATTTTAAAGATGAAGAACTGAGGTTCAGGGAGTGTGAGTGTTAAGGGTTTCACAGGTAGTCTTGGCAAAACTGATCACTATTTGCTTCTACTTGCTGACATCTTGCTGTCAGTTTGGAAAGTACGATCAGCTACCAGTTAACAGAATGAATGGCTGGCTTAGAATCAAATGATTTAACAAAAGCTTCCAAAGAATGAGGCTGGATGACAGTCTTAGCTTGTCCCATGGAAATACCTACAGACCACCCTTGGCCACCTTCCCAGGGAGAGGGCTCTGGGTATGTACTTACCCAGCAATTTGTAGAGTAGGTTCAGAATTTCTTTCCAGGCCATCCCACTCTCCTCCCTGGCAATCCCTGCGAAGTGTGCTATGCTATTGTAGATATTCAAGCGATCAATGCAGTTTAACACAAGGGCCAACATCCCCTGTGAAGGTGAGTTGGGTAAAAAGTAAAAAATACTTGATTAAGATCATGGGATCCCTTTTGTTCTTTCCTCTCCAAGATCATTCACCTTTTAAAGCTGATAATGCTAATATGCAAAGAGACCTTCATGGTGCCAGTTTGGATGTTGTTTATTCCTCCCCAAAACAAAACATGCATTTTTATGCCTCAGGGACCTAAATAGCACCCATTTGGGGAGTATCAGCAGTCTCCTCTGACGGGTTTGCTCCCCACGTGTTTAACTCAATCCAAGGACATACTGAGGAAGGGGGAGCATGAATGAGTCTCACAGAAGCCTGCCCTGTGTCAGGTGTGAAATGATTCTGACTCACCCAGAAACAGTCCTGGATATAGGACCTATTTTTCTCTTAGATGCACAAGACATCTCCCCATCCCCTTGAAAAGAGGTGGAATTTAGAGACAATAAAAGAGGATCTTAAACTACTTTTCAGCTAATTTACAATACTATGCCGCCCAGTAAAAATATCGGTGCCCAGCTGTTCTTAAAGAGCAGGAGGGAGGTATTAAGTGTAGTTTCAACAGCCCTATAAGGCACACAGAATGTTCCCCCAGCCAAAGTCTGCTCACATCAGAAAGCTGGGTAGGGATGGGTCTACTTCCCACACTATCAACTTTGGAAACGCCCAAGGGACGAGCCCTGTCCCCAGGAATGGGGGGCTGCAGGAATATGACCATGACCTTCAAATTAGTGCCAAATCATCACGTCCAAGTTCAGAAAAGGCATGTGACTTGTCTAAGGACAGACACAGCCAGGAATGGAGCCAGAACTAGGGCCAGGGTCCCTAGAGCCCCAAGTTAGTATTTCCCCTATATCCAGGCCCCATCCCAAGTGACTTAGATGCTCAAGTTCGACTTGAGACATAGCAGCATCTGTATCTCTCAAACCAGCTCCTCAGGCATTTCTGATGTGGTGGAACCTCGGCATCTGTATTTTTCCAACAAGTTTCCAAGGTAATTCTGACATCTTCCGAAATGTGGTGATCACAGCCAATGCCATACTCTCGTAGCTGAGATTTATGGAAGATGAATTTTGGACACATAGGTGACAGTGAGGCTTTAAATTAATCTGGTTTGAATGTGCCCACGTACAAGCACGACAATGTTCGCTGCTAATGTGATCAGGGGTGCCTACAGGGAAGGGCGGCTTCCAGTGAATCCTTTTCTTTCCAGCTTCCTCTCTCTCTTGTTCTCTGTCTCTTTCTTAAACACGTGCATGAATGGGGACAAAGCTAAACTGTAGTCATTGGGGGTACTTTAGCTCTGGACACAAAGAGAATCTCAGTTTCTAACGTTTTGGACTTACCTCTTCCTTGAAAAGATTCTGTCTGTTTTTGAGTGAGCGGAGCTTGTTCTGCTTGTCTTCATGCTGCATCTCCTCCTCTGGGGGCTGGAAGTAGGCGATCAAGTCGTGTAAGGTCTGCAGGACCTCTTCTATCGGCAGGCTGACAGGGGCTGCTGTGCGGCTGTTTCCACTAAAACCACAAATATGGACACGGCTCAGGCAGTGGGTCCCCAGCAGGGCTCTGACAAGTGTCCACTAGGTCCTGGCTCCTCCCTGCCCCACGCTGGGCACACGGACTGCTGCCCGGGCTAGTCGCTCTACAGATGACCACAAATTGTAGTTTGCCGACAAACAGAGCAACGGGAGAGAATTTCTGATTCAATTTTAAAGCCATTTCATAAATCAAGGGAAATGACCCTTGGCTGTCTGCCACCATTTTTCCTTTTTAAGTGGAAACACGTTTATAAATAATAAACTTATTAACCCATAGCTCTTTTAGACTATCACACGTCCTTGGAATAGGTTAAGCATTGGCTGGAAGGGGTTTCATCAGCAGGTCTCTTCCCCCATCTACATCTTTGTCTTCTGTCTCTCTCCACGCATCTTTGTGATACCTCTGCATGTGTTTTTCTCTTCATGTTTGTGTGTGTGCAGGCACCCCATGTGTTCTGTGTGTGTGCTTCCTCACCCCATTTGTTGATGTCTCCCTTGCTCTCTGTATCTGTCTCTCCCTCCTTCCTCTGTGTGCCCTGCCTCTGTTTACCTGCCCCTCCCCCAGTGTCCCATCTCTCAACATCCTTCCTCTCTGTCTCAACATCCCCATCATCTCCCTCACTTTCTCTGTTGTGTTCCTCCCATCCTGTATGTATGTCTGTCTGACTCCCTCTGTCATAATTTTCCAAACAAATCTTATAATTAAATCCTTTCAACACAGAGAGACCACAGACCTCCACAGATGACAAAATGACCCTTCGTTTTCCCATCTCCTTGAGAGGGGGACACCAGTGAGCCTTTCAGAGGCCAAGGTTAAGAAGAGGAAGGGGGAAATGGACCCAGCCCCCGTGGAACTGCATCTGTGGCCCCAGCAGAATGGGAACTGATACCATGTGTAAATAACATCAGGGTTTTTCCTTGGTGGTCAATTTCTAATGAGCTGTCCTTTCATTTACAGCAGATTTGCTTATATATCAGTCTGGACACATGCTAAGAAAAGATTGCGATCTAGGCCTAAAGCAAAGGCTGAAAACACTCAGGTTATGAGGTAATGATAATTCCATTTTTGTATAAGGATGCCAAGTGCACACAATGAGAGAAGAGTGAATTACAGGCAGGAGGTATTTCTCTGCAGTGTGTCCTCTGGCCCATGGCAGGTGCTCAGGAAGTGGTTATTAATGACTCTCTGGGACATTATTGGACACAGAGACAGTGAGGAAGATAATCCCATGTGGATATGAGGTGAAGGTTTGGGAACAAAAACCCAGTCAGAAATGACTCCCCAATTCTAGATTCAGTGAAAGATGAATTCATTTTCCTCAATATTTCTGGTCTAGTTGCAGAGTTTGTTTTTCTCTCTCCCTCTCTCTCTTTTTTTTTTTTTTTTTAAATATTTTGCATTTACTGGAGATACTCATGCCAGTTAAGAGAAAAGTGTTTGTTTCTTCATGTGATAAGAAATGAGGATGAAAGAAGAGGTTTGTAGGCATTTCTGTAGCTTGATGGGGCAGCACATTGTTACACAGAGGGTTGGAAAGCCCAGGGACTCAGGCATAAAAAAGAATGAACTTCTGCCATTTAGACCAATGTGGATGGACCTAGAGAATATTATGCTGAGTGAAACAAGTCAGAGAGAGAAAGACAAATATTGTATGATATCACTTATATATGGAATCTAAAAGATAATACAAATGAATGTATATGCAAAACAAACAGAATCACAGATACAGAAAACAAACTTGTGGTTAACCAAGGGGAGACGGAAGTGGGGAGGAACAAAATAGGGGTATGGGATTAACAGACAAACTATTATGTATAAAATACCTAAGCAAGAAGGACAGATTGTATAGCACAGGGAAATATAGCCATTATCTTGTGATAACTTATAATGAAGTGTAATCTGCAAAAATACTGAATCACTATGCTGTACACCTGAAACTAATATAATATTGTAAACCAACTATACTTCAATTTCAAAGAAGAGAAACACTTGGGGAAAACTGGAAAAAAAAAAGAAAAAAAGGGAGACGTTTTATAATTATAAGAGTCAATTTTGGGGGAAGATACACCTATTATAAACATAAAGCACCCAACAACAGAGACCAAAATGTGTGAAGCAAAAATTGACAGAATTGAGGGAGAAACAGACAATTCAACAATAATAGACTTCAATTACATTTTCAAGCAGGTAATGTAATAAGCTATATAAATAAAGGATGAGACCACATCATTATCTCAATAGACAAAAAGAATTTGACAAAATCTAACACTCATTCAAGATAAAAAGCTCTTAGCAAACTAGGAATAAAGGAGAACTTCCTCAACCTGATAAAGGGCATCTACAAAAACCCTGTAGTTAACATGATACTTAATGGTCAAAGACCAAATGTTTTCCCACTAGTTCAGGAACAAGACAAGGATGTCCGTTCTCTCTACTTTACTTTATTCCACATTGCAGTGGATGTTCTATCCAGTGCAATCATGCAAAATAAAATAAAATAGAAATAGAAATAAAGGGCATTCTTATTGGAAAGGAAAAAAAAAACTTTTTATTCCCAGATGACATGATCCTGTATGTAGAAAATTCTAAAGAATCCACACCAAAAATTACCCCTGGTAGATTAAAAAATTTCATCTAAGTCATAGGATACATGATTGATCTATATACCAGTATTCATAGACACCAGCAGTGGACAATCTGAAATGAAATTAAGAAAACATTTCCATTTGTAGTTGCGTCAAAAATAAATACTTAGGAATAAATTTTACAAAAGAAGTGAAAGATTTATACACTGAAAACTGTAATATCTTGCTGAAAGGAATCCAAGAAGAATAAATAAATGGACAGACATTCTATGTTTATGGATTGAAAGATTCATTATTAAGACAAAAATTTCCTGAAACTGATCTATAGATCCAATGCAATATCTATCAAAATCCTAGCAGACTTTCTTACAGAAATTGACAAATTCACCCTAAAATTTATATGGGAATGCAAAGGACCTAGAAGAGGCAAAATAATTTTGAGAAAAAGTACAAAATTGTAGGAGGACTCACTCTACCTGATTTTAATACTTACTATAAAGCTACATTAAGGAAGACAGTGTTGTATTATCATATACATGTTTTAGCATGTGACATGAGTATACCTGTATGTGTGTATCTCTCTCTCTATATATATAAATATGTATACACACACACATGTTCATGTATATACATACATATATACCTTTATGTGTACATATGTGTGTACGATTTTTATATATATGTATATGTATATATATATAAAACACATACACAGAAATACTCTTCAGCAATAGAAAGGAACAGAACACCATTATGTACTGCAACAGGGATGAACCTCAAAAATGTAATGCCAAATGAAAAGGCCAGATTCAAAAGATAATATATTGTGTGATTTATCAATTTAATGCATTAAAATGTGAGAGAAATAGATGATTGGTTGCCTAAGGCTGGGGGTGGCAACTAGTATAAATTGCAACGGGCATAAGAATCCTTTTGGGGTGATGAAAATGTTCTAAAACTGAATTGTGGCAATGGCTGTATGGCTCCATAAATTTATTAAAATTCATTGAGTTGTACACTTAAAAGGATGAATTTTATGATATGTGAATTATAACCCAATAAAGCTGTTTAAAAATAATTTTCCCATTGTTTGGCATGTAACTTGCACTGAATTTTTAAAAATAACGGCTTTATTGAAATATAATTCACATATCATACAGTCATCTATTTAAAGGGTACAATTTAATGGTTTAATGGTTTTTAGTATATTTACAGAGTTGTGCAACTTTATTCTAAATCAACTTTAGAATTTTTCCTCAGCTTTCCCCCAAATCCCACACCCATTAGTAGTCATTCCTCTTTTCACCTGCTGCCACCCCAGCCCTAGGCAACCACAAATCTATTTTCTGTCTCTACAGATTTGCCTCTTCTGGATATTTCATATAAATGCAATAATACAATATGTGTTCTTTTGTGACTGGCTTCTTTCACTGAGCATAATGTTTTTAAGGTTCATTTATGTTGCAGTGTATATCAGTACTTCATTCCTTTTTATGGACATATAATATTCCATTGTGTGGATATAGCACCTTTTATTTATTCATTCATCACCTGATAGATGTTTAGGTTGCTTCCACTTTGGGGCTATTATGAGTAATGCTGCTTTGAACATCTGTGTACAAGTTTTTGTGTGTGCCTATGTTTCATATCTCTTGGGCGTATACCTAGGAATGAAATTGTTGAGTCACACGGTAACTCTATGTTTAACATTTTGAGGAATGCCCGGACTGTATTCCCAAGTGGCTGCAACATTTTACATTCCCACCAGCAGTGTATGAAGGTTCCAATTTCTCCACATCCTATCCCACACTTCTAATTGACAGTCTTTTTGATTATAGCCATCCTAGTGAGAATAAAGTGTTATATCACCGTGGTTCTGATTTGCATTTTTCTGATAGCTGATGGTATTGAACATCTTCTCATGTGCTTATTGGCCATTTCTATATCTTCTTTGGAGAAATGTCTATTTAGATCCTTCACCCATTTTTAAATTGGTTCCATTTGTCTTCTTAATGCTGAGTTGTGAGTATTCTTTATTCTAGATACAAATCCCTTATCAGATCTATGATTCACAAATATTCTCTGCCATATCATGGGTTGTCTTTTCACTTTCTTAATCGTGCCCTTCTCAGCAAAAAAGCTTTTAATTTTGATAAAGTCCAATCTATCTACGTTTTCTTCTGTACGTTTTGTTTTTGGTACCATATTGAAGAAACCATTGCCTAATTCAAGGTCATGCTGATTTAAGCCTATGTTTTCTCCTCCAGGTTTTATAGTTTAAGGTCTTACAATTAGGTCTTTAATATATTTTGAATTAATTTTTGTATATGTGTGAGGTAGGGGCCCCTGACTTAAGAAAGATATAAGGGCAGAGGCTGAGAGAATTGAGGGCCAGATTAATAAAACCATCCACTCCCTATGGTGATGGCTGTGGTCATAGCCCAGACTATATGAAACCTTCATGTGTACATGTAGCTAATTTTTTCTGCCCATACCAAGCCATTCGTTCTTAGGCTCTTTCTTTGAAGAAGGAGAACAGTCTGGATGTAATGCAGAATAAAAAGGAGGAAATATTTTGCTCAAGGTTCACAGAAAACCAGTGGAAGAGCCAAAAGCAGACAAAAGATCATTGACTTGCAGGTCTCAGTCCCATCCTGTAGCAGGAACACCCCTATTGTCTACTTGCCTTCCTTCAATTTAGTATCAGGACCCCTGAGTTGTACATAGCCAACCAACCAGAGATGATATTTCTCAGCCTTCCTTCAGCTAGATGTGGCCATGTTACTACTGTTAGCCAATAGAACGCAAGATAAGGTGATCTAATTTTGGGTTATATCTTTTAAAAAAAAGAAATGGCTTGCGCTCTACTTCCTCTCTCTTCCCATCTTTTCAGGACGGACCTTAGACATGGTACTAGTAAGCTATTTTTAATCACATGGATGAAGAATACATACCAGCACAGCTGGTTCTCAACTGTGGCTGAATATAAGAGTTATCTGGGGAGCGCTAAGAAAAAGCTGGTGTTTGGATCCCACCTCAGAGACTCTGATGCAATTGTTTGGAGATGCCACCTGGGCATCAGGGTGTTAAAAGCTTCCCAGGTGAATCTAACATCTGGCCAAGGTTAAGACCTTTACTCCAGGGCAGTGGTTTGTAAACTTTAGCAAGCATCAGCATCAACTGGAGGGCCCATTAAAACTCAGTTTTGCTGAGGTACCACTCCTAGGTGTCTGATTCAGTAGGTCTGTCGGGGGTAAAACCCAAGAATTTGTATTTTTAACAAGTTCCCAGGTGACGCTGCTGGGCTGGTCCAGGGACATACTTTAAGAACCTGTAGGAGATCTCAAAGCAGCAAGACAGAAGAAAACTGAGCCCCAGTTGCAGCATGGTCTGTTTTCCCCAAACCACTTGCCTCCCCTATACTACTGTTACTTGAAAAAGAAATAAAAGTTTATTCTGAACCACAATGGCAGCTTAGCCTGTATCCTAACTAACACACATCCCTTGGATCACAGTGATTCAACAGGAAGGAAAATAAAGGTATAAATTTTTTTTCTCACTTCATGCAAATTCACACACACAGTTGAAACCCTCTAGGCTTTAGAGATTTTCCTATGAGAGAAGGACGGCTTGCAACACTGCACTGTTTACAACAGAATCCATTCCTCGTGGTAATTGGTGAACACAATCCACAGAGTTCTGTTTCAGCGGCACTGTTGAGGCTGGAGGAATTATGAGCCAAGCAGGCTAAGTTACTTTCCCCATTTAAGTCCCAGCCATAGGTGGGTAACCCAAGCCTTCCATGCAAATCTCCTTGGAACCAAACCACAGCAACAATTCTGAATGATGTAGAAAGCCTTTCTAAACAGCACAGAGGGGGCTTCCCTGGTGGCGCAGTGGTTGAGAATCTGCCCTGCCAATGCAGGGGACACGGGTTCGAGCCCTGGTCTGGGAAGATCCCACATGCCGAGCAACTAAGCCCGTGAGCCACAATTACTGAGCCTGCGCGTCTGGAGCCTGTGCTCCACAACAAGAGAGGCCACGATAGTGAGAGGCCCGTGCACTGCGATGAAGAGTGGCCCCCGCTTGCCGCAACTGGAGAAAGCCCTCGCGCAGAAACGAGGACCCAACACAGCCATAAATAAATAAATTAACAAATACTTTAAAAAAAAAAAGCAGCTATTGCACCTCACTTAAAAAATAAATAAATAAATAAATAAATAAATAAATAAATAGCTAGCACAGAGGGTGTGGATCCATTACTCCTCTCTCCTCCCCTCTTCGCGCGCTAATACAAATGGGACTTAAAGCACTCCAGCTCTCTCCACTTAATTTTCACGAGAAGACCTTGGGTGTTTGTGACACCAACCTGAATAACTAATGCGGCTTGGGCATCTGTTGGGCCAAGAGTGAAGCTGGAAGGAGCTTACCTACTGGGAAGTAAGTTTCAATCCCAAGCTCTTTCTGGCAAAACTCTTTGCTGGTGCACACTTATTTCCTGAAAATTCATAGTATTGAAAGGGGGTGGTTGGTAGGATTGGATGGCCACAACATAGAAACTGACGAGCAGAGAAAGGGAAGGAGCTCACCTACCTTACAAACTGGCTGAATAAAGCGGTCGTGTTCCGGATGATCCGGGCAGCCTGGGACTCCTCATGCTGGCATCTCTGCAGTGTTAACCCGTCATCCATGTGGCCTTCCTGATGGAGTATGACCTACCCCAGAGCCAAGGACACCAGGTCCAGGTTACACAGCTGGAGAGTCAACGTTTCTGGCAGTATTTCCCTCATCCCTTGTACTCCTTCTCCGCAGCCAAGTTCCCCCTGGGCCCATTTTGAAAGTAGGACATTAACAAAGTTATTTTCCCCATACTCCCTGTTGCTGACGTATGACTCATTCCTGAGACACGGTGCTTTGATGAAAATGAAACTTTATGTGCCACTGTGATGTGAGTTACAATAAATTCCTTGGGCCTAGATGGCCCATTTGAAAGGGTGAAAACATATTTTATGATAGATTTCTCTCTTAAAATGAACTCAAAACCTTATCCTTGGAGATGAGAAAAATCACTTTGTTCAGAGCCTTTTCCTCCAGAGATAAACCAAGGAAGAAGAAAGACAAGTTAAAATAAAACCCTCTAAAACCCTCTACTGGGATCAGGCATGGCTTTCTCTCCTGAATGACAGCTACACTGAGTTAGCTGACTGTAGAACTGGGGAAGCAGCTCGAGATGGTAGTTTGCTTCTCATGGAGGCTAGAGAGGGGGTTTGAAAGCCTGGGTTTGGGTATCAGCTGACCTGAGCTCTAATCCTGCTAGGCCACATCCCAGCTGTGTGACCTTGGGCAAATCTCTGCTGACTTCACCATCTGCAGGTGGACTTAGAGGGTTATTTAGAGGATTAGATGATTTACATGTAAGTCATTTAGCATATTTCCTAGAATGTAAAAGGTACTCGATGCATATTTGTTATAAGGGGAAATATATTACTGATCTCAGATCAGTTGTCTGGAAGCTAATATACTTATTGCTCACCAGTGACATCATGATAGAATTTTTGGGTGGGGCTAGCATCTTTTGGTGTGGAGGTCAGCTGTTTTTTTCTCTAGAAGGGCCAAATACATACTGTTATTAACTGGGATGGTTTGACTCTAGTTCAAGTCAGGGTCAAATCCTGATTCAAGTTCCTGGCATGGTTTCCTCTGGATGGTGAGTAAGTGAGGGGAGGCCATTTGTAGGTCCTGGGGAAGAGGGATGGGGGTCAGTCGGTCTCTGTGACAATTAAATATGTGGCTCCAAAAAATATCCTTAGAATAAGGATTTTTGGTATCTCATTTTTAGCACAAAGAAACAACTTATTTTCCTTTCCATGTGAAAATCTCTTCCTTATTTTATGTTCTTCTGAAAGCATATCCTGATTTAATGAATTCACACAGGAAGTAGAATGCTGGCTTGTACAAGTTTATGTTCATTTTCGAAAAAAGACCTTGCATGCCATCTTATACACTGTAGCTTAAGCATTAGCAAAGGATGCCCTTACTATTGGCTTCACCAACTCTTTCAAAACGTTACTTTGTCCGAACTTCCCAGCAACTGCTTACCAATGTTGCATTTAGATTTGGCAATACATCTCACTAGGTTTACTCTGGCCTCAGTCCCAGCTTTTGGGTCAGTCCCTAAAGACCTTAGGTTTTGCTTGTTCAGATAACACATTCAAACCAGCCAATCAAACAAGAAAGTAATGAGAAATGGGGGAAATGCAGCTGTTACAATGTTGTTATTATGTATCCTATTGATCGCTGCAGCTCAGGTCCTAAGGTCCTTTTTCTCTCCGAGGAATTCCATAACCCAAGAGAAGAGAGCAGAAGCCCAAGATGGAAAGAAGGTACTTCCTTTAAGGTGAAGTATCATTCGTCAGGTTTTTCACTGCGTCTGTTTCCCATTGGTTTTTCTAAATTCCCATTTTGTTTCATAAAATGCTTAACACAGATTGGACAGTCTTTGTATTTATAGAGGGGAACTTAACTGGCTCCTCACGAAATGGAGCTGGGCAGCCCTATCAAGGGCTGAGCATTATGGCACCATTTAGAGAGAGTTTCTGGAAGCATCTCCCAAATTCACATGCACATTCCAGCAATTAAATGGACCTCTGGACTATGGCCAGAAGAAAAAGTCAGGGGTAGGCACAGTAAATCAACACCGTAAACTGGGATCTCTCCTAGTTGACAGGGTCCTTCGACTGTGTCCCCCCCCACACAGAATTACAGCCAAGATCCACAAATTCTACTTTCTTAAATGTCATTCTTATCTTAGTAGGTATGAAAAATTGTGGAAACTCTAGATGATATTATCATACTCTTTAGAGGATTTAATTTTCTTCTCATTGGTTGTTAGAGTAGATGATGGGCCTTTGGCATTGATTTTCAATTTGCCCTTATTTCCAGGGTGTAGCTCTTACTCCTGGGTTAGAGCCCTTTTGGGGATTCAGTTGAAAACCTACTGTATTTTCAGGGGCCATTCCAGCTTGAGGGACTTTGATTCCCCACCTCTGTATCCTAGTACTGTCATACTGTCCACATCTCTGCTTTGCTCTTCTCCACCATAGCTGACACTTTCTGTTCACTATCTTAGCTTCATACTCTATCCACAGTCAGCTTAAGATGCTAGGGGAAGCTGCATATAGAATTTCAGGTTCATGTTTCTATAGTTTCCTCCACTGGGGAATGTGGCTCCTCAAGTCCCAGAAACCTCGGCTGACCTTATCACAAATATGTCTCTCCAGCCCAGTGAAACTAACAGAAGACCCCACTCCTTGTGCTGCAACTCAGCAAAATGCTGAGGAGAAACTGGTGATAAAGGAGGAACTCACCTTAATGCACTTACATTCTATTTGGGATCTTTAGTACCCATGTCCTGGGTACCTTGCTTCTGGAAGCCTTCAAATGGGGTTTGTTTCTGTGTTTAATCCAGCCTTTATAATTGTTGGCAGAGGAAGGGCTGGGTTCATAAAAGCTAGTCTTTGTGCCCTCTTACTTATTCTATTTTCTATTTCCTCTTTGTAATTTTATTTACCCTTTCTGGATGTTTTCCTGGTATGTTTTACTTTATACAAAAATAAGCTATTTATTACCTTATGGTTTCCTCCCAACCTCCTTTCTTACAATAACCAGCATTCTGGGAAACTTTTCATCACCTCCACATTAGGCTGACAAATACAAGACATAGTGTACAATGCTTCCTAGAATCTTATTATGGGACTCCTTGACTACCCAAACCCATGTTTTGTTAAGGGTTTTCAAAAAAAAAAAAAAAAAAAGTATCATGCCTGGAGCATCTATTTTCTGGTTCCTATCAAAAGAAACCCTATTATGGCAACTGACTTTCTGGAAAAAAGATGCTCTGTGTATCCAAGCCAGATTTCCCACTGTAGCAGGCTGTGACAGACCACTCAGATCTGGATTCATTCTCTGTGAATACAGTATCATTCCACGGTATCTCATCGTTCTGCACGTTGGTTCCTGTGCGCTTGTTATCATGCAATCTGCGTTTTTCTTTATAGAGATTCTATTTAGTCTGTATATTATGAAAACTGCACAATAACTCAATTATCCACTTAAATGAAAGGAGCAATGATGTGGATAATCCCAAAACAGCATACCACCAAAAGTCATTTAGTTCAGGTTTTAGAGCACATGGAACATATTCTACCCTCTCCTCACAGATTTGTCATCTATATAGCTCTCTTCCCCCACTGAATATGAGGTCAGAGTAACCACATTAGGCTACACAATCTGTCACAGAAATAACTCTTCAGAATAGTAAGAACAGTAAGAAGTAAACATACATTATGTTCACCTGATTCTCACAATCACTTCTCTTGCCTAGTTGCTTCCAGACCTTCTAACCCCTCACCTTTCTTTTCAGAGGTCCCAGGCGGGATGTCTTGGCATCTTGTGCTTTGTAGGTCACCCACAGACCACTAGCTATATGTTGGACAAAGCAGACAGAGTCTCCATACTTGATTTCTGGGACTCCCATGCCCTCTATATCTCGCTTGTGACTGGAATCCAGCTTCTCCTTGATTTCCTATTTCACAGAAAATGAAACAAAGGTAGGCATGTCTGATTAAATAGAAATGCAATGTATAAAGCAAGTCACCTGTGCAGAATTTGTAAGCCAGGGAACCGATTACCAGGATAATCATGATGTGCCTGTCCAAGCCAGGACTGCAGAAAGGCTTGCTTCCTTTATCTGCTGCTAATTGTAAAATCAATGGATTTCAAGTTTTGGCTACTTTAGTGATTATTTAATCACTCTTTGGTTCTGGTTTTATATAATTCTCCATTATATTTTCTACTTTCTTCATCCCGACTTAGATACCTTAATAACTAACCCTTTACTGGCCAAATAACTTATTTTCAGCAAATTGTATCTTCCATGATTTTAATGGTTATGTTATATAAATGCCCTGACTCAGAGCTTTAAATATATCTGTTAAAATAATATAAGTATCGAGACAGAACCAAGGTGGCGGAGTAGAAGGACGTGCTCTCACTCCCTCTTGCGAGAACACCAGAATCACAACTAGCTGCTGGACAATCATCGACAGGAAGATACTGTAACTCACCAAAAAAAGATACCCCACATCCAAAGACAAAGGAGAAGCCACAATGAGACGGTAGGAGGGCCGCAATCACAGTAAAATCAAATCCCGTAACTGCTAGGTGGGTGACTCACAGAATGGAGAACACTTATACCACAGAAGTCCACCCACTGGAGAGAAGGTTGTGAGCCCCACATCAGGATTCCCAACCTGGGGGTCCGGCAACGGGAGGAGGAATTCCTAGAGAATCAGACTTTCAAGCCTAGTGGGAATTGATGGCAGGACTTCGACAGGACTGGAGGAAACAGAGACTCCACTCTTGGAGGGCACACACAGAGTAGTGTGTGCATCGGGACCCAGGGGAAGGAGCACTGACCCCAGGGGAGACTGAACCAGACCTACGTGCTAGTGTTGGAGGGTTTCCTGCAGAGGCGGGGGGTGACTGTGTGGCTGTGGCTCACCATGGGGACAAGGACATTGGCAGCAGAAGTTCTGGGAAGTACTCCTTGGCGTGAGCCCTCCCGGAGTCTGTCATTAGCCCCACCAAAGAGCCCAGGTAGGCTCCAGTGTTGGGTTGCCTCAGGCAAAACAACCAACAGGGAGGGAACCCAGACCCACCAATCAACAGTCAAGTGGATTAAAGTTTTACTGAGCTCTGCCCACCAGAGCAACAGTCAGCTCTACCCACCACCAGTCCCTCCCATCAGGAAACTTAGACAAGCCTTTTAGATAGCCTCATCCACCAGAGGGCAGACAGCAGAAGCAAGAAGAACTACATTCCTGCAGCCTGTGGAACAAAAACCACATTCACAGAAAGATAGACAAGATAAAAAGGCAGAAGGCTATATACCAGATGAAGGAACGAGATAAAACAGCAGAAAAACAACTAAATGAAGTGGAGATAGGCAACCTCCCAGAAAAAGAATTCAGAATAATGACAGTGAAGATGATCCAGGACCTCAGAAAATGATAGGAGGCAAAGATCGAGAAGATGCAAGAAATGTTTAACAAAGACCTAGAAGAATTAAAGAAAAAACAAACAGAAATGAACAATGCAATAACTGAAATGAAAAATACACTAGAAGGAATCAATAGCAGAATAACTGAGGCAGAAGAACGGATAAGTGACCTGGAAGACTGAACGGTGGGGGCTTCCCTGGTGGCACAGTGGTTAAGAATCTGCCTGCCAATGCAGGGGACACGGGTTCGAGCCCTGGTCTGGCAAGACCTCACATGCCGCGGAGCAACTAAGCCCGTGAGGCACAACTACTGAGCCTGCGCGTCTGGAGCCTGTGCTCTGTAACAAGAGAGGCCGCGACAGTGAGAGACCCGCGCACCGCAATGAAGAGTGGCCCTCACTTGCCGCAACTGGAGAAAGCCCTCACACAGAAACGAAGACCCAACACAGCCAAAAATAAATAAATAAATAAATAAATAAATAAATTTATTTATTTATTTAAAAAAAAAAAGACAGAATGGTGGAATTCACTGCTGCAGAACAGAATAAAGAAAAAAGAATGAAAAGAAATGAAGACAGCCTAAAAGACTTCTGGGACAACATTAAACGCAACAACATTCGCATTATAGGGGTCCCAGAAGGAGAAGAGAGAGAGGAAGGACCAGAGAAAATATTTGAAGAGATTACAGTCAAAAACTTCCCTAACATGGGAAAGGAAATAGCCACCCAAGTCCAGGAAGTGCAGCGAGTCCCATACAGGATAAACCCAAGGAGAAACACGCTGAGACACATAGTAATCAAATGGGCAAAAATTAAAGATAAAGAAAAATTATTGAAAGCAGCAAGGGAAAAATGACAAATAACATACAAGGGAACTCCCATAAGGTTAACAGCTGATTTCTCAGCAGAAACTCTACAACCCAGAAGGGAGTGGCATGATATACTTAAAGTGATGAAAGGGAAGAACCTACAACCAAGATTACTCTACCCGGCAAGGATCTCATTCAGATTCGATGGAGAAATCAAAAGCTTTACAGACAAGCAAAAGCTAAGATAATCCAGCACCACCAAACCAGCTCTAAAACAAATGCTAAAGGAACTTCTCTAAGTAGGAAACACAAGAGAAGAAAAGGATCTACAAAAACAAACCCAAAACAATTAAGAAAATGGTCATAGGAACATATATTTCGATAACTACCTTAAACATGAATGGATTAAATGCTCCAACCAAAAGACAGAGGCTTGCTGAATGGATACAAAAACAAGACCCATATATATGCTGTCTACAAGAGACCCACTTCAGACCTAGGGACACATACAGACGAAAAGTGAGGGGATGGAAAAAGATATTCCATGCAAATGGAAATCAAAAGATAGCTGGAGTAGCTATACTCGTATCAGATAAAATAGACTTTAAAATAAAGAATGTTACAAGAGACAAGGAAGGACACTACATAATGATCAAGGGATCAATCCGAGAAGAAGATATAACAATTATAAATATATATGCACCCAACATAGGAGCACCTCAATACATAAGGCAACTGCTAACAGCTATAAAAGAGGAAATCGACAGTAACACAATAATAGTGGGGGACTTTAACACCTCACTTACACCAATGGACAGATCATCCAAACAGAAAATTAATAAGGAAACACAAGCGTTAAATGACACAGTAGACCAGATAGATTTGATTGATATTTATAGGACATTCCATCCAAAAACAGCAGATTACACTTTCTTCTCAAGTGCACACGGAACATTCTCCAGGATAGATCACATCTTGGGTCACAAATCAAGCCTCAGTAAATTTAAGAAAATTGAAATTATATCAAGCATCTTTTCTGACCACAACACTATGAGATTAGAAATGAATTACAGGGAAAAAAATGTAAAAAACACAAACACATGGAGGCTAAACAATACGTTAGTAAACAACCAAGAGATCACTGAAGAAATCAAAGAGGAAATCAAAAAATACCTAGAGACAAATGACAATGAAAACACGACAATCCAAAAGCTATGGGATGCAGCAAAAGCAGTTCTAAGCGGGAACTTTATAGCTATATAAGCCTACCTCAAGAAACAAGAAAAATCTCAAGTAAACAATCGAACCTTACACCTAAAGGAACTAGAGAAAGAACAAACAAAACCCAAAGTTAGCAGAAGGAAAGAAATCATAAAGATCAGAGCAGAAATAAATGAAATAGAAACAAAGAAAACAATAGCAAAGATCAATAAAACTAAAAGCTGGTTCTTTGAGAAGATAAACAAAATTGATAAACCATTAGCCAGACTCATCAAGAAAAAGAGGGAGAGGACTCAAATCAATTAAATTAGAAATGAAAAAGGACAAGTTACAACAGACACCACAGAAATACAAAGCTTCCTAAGAGACTACTACAAGCAACTCTATGCCAATAAAATGGACAACCTGGAAGAAATGGACAAATTCTTAGAAAGGTATAACCTTCCAAGACTGAACCAGGAAGAAACAGAAAATATGAACAGACCAATCACAAGTCATGAAATTGAAACTGTGATTAAAAATCTTCCAACAAACAAAAGTCCAGGACCAGATGGCTTCACAGGTGAATTCTATCAAACATTTAGAGAAGAGCTAACACCCATCCTTCTCAAACCCTTCCAAAAAATTGCAGAGGAAGGAACACTCCCAAACTCATTCTATCAGGCCACCATCACCCTGATACCAAAACCAGACAAAGATACTACAAAAAAAGAAAATTACAGACCAATATCACTGGTGAATATAGATGCAAAAATCCTGAACAAAATACTAGCAAACAGAATCCAACCACACATTAAAAGGATCATACACCACGATCAAGTGGGATTTATCCCAGGGATGCAAGGATTCTTCAACATACGCAAATCAATCAATGTGATACACCATATTACCAAATTGAAGAATAAAAACCATATGATCATCTCAATAGATGCAGAAAAAGCTTTTGACAAAATTCAACACCCATTTCTGATAAAAACTCTCCAGAAAGTGGGCATAGAGGGAACCTACCTCAACATAATAAAGGCCATATATGACAAACCCACAGCAAACATCATTCTCAATGGTGAAAAACTGAAAGCATTTCCTCTAAGATCAGGAACGAGACAAGGATGTCCACTCTCACCACTATTATTCAACATAGTTCTGGAAGTCCTAGCCACGGCAATCAGAGAAGAAAAAGAAATAAAAGGACTACAAATTGGAAAAGAAGAAGTAAAACTGTCACTGGTTGCGGATGACATGATACTATACATAGAGAATCCTAAAACTGCCACCAGAAAACTGCTAGAGCTAATCAATGAATATGGTAAAGTTGCAGGATACAAAATTAATGCACAGAAATCTCTTGCATTCCTATACACTAATGATGAAAAATCTGAAAGAGAAATTAAGGAAACACTCCCATTTACCATTGCAACAAAAAGAATAAAATACCTAGGAATAAACCGACCTAGGGAGACAAAAGACCTGTATGCAGAAAACTATAAGACACTGATGAAAGAAATTAAAGATGACACCAACAGATGGAGAGATATACCATGTTCTTGGATTGGAAGAATCAATACTGTGAAAATGACTATACGACCCAAAGCAATCTACAGATTCAGTGCAATCCCTATCAAATTACCAATGTCATTTTTTACGGAACTAGAACAAATCATCTTAAAATTTGTATGGAGACACAAAAGACCCCAAATAGCCAAAGCAGTCTTGAGGGAAAAACATGGAGCTGGAGGAATCAGACTCCCTGACTTCAGACTACACTACAAAGCTACAGTAATCAAGACAATATGGTACTGGCAGAAAAACAGAAACATAGATCAATGGAACAAGATAGAAAGCCCAGAGATAAACCCACGCACCTATGGTCAACTAATCTATGACAAAGGAGGCAAAGATATACAATGGAGAAAAGACGGTCTCCTCAATAAGTGGTGCTGGGAAAACTGGACAGCTACATGTAAAAGAATGAAATTAGGTCACTCCCTAACACCATACACAAAAATAAACTCAAAATGGATTCAAGACCTAAATTAAGACCAGACAGTATAAAACTCTTAGAGGAAAACATAGGAAGAACACTCTTTGACATAAATCACAGCAAGATCTTTTTTGATTCACCTCCTAGAGTAATGGAAATAAAAACAAAAATGAACAAATGGCACCAAATGAAACTTCAAAGCTTTTGCACATCAGAGGAAACCATAAACAAGACGAAAAGACAACCCTCAGAATGGGTGAAAATATTTGCAAACGAATTAACGGACAAAGGATTAATCTCCAAAATATATAAACAGCTCATGCAGCTCAATATTAAAGAAACAAACAACCCAATCCAAAAATGGGCAGAAGACCTAAATAGACATTTCTCCAAAGAAAACATACAGTTGGCCAAGAAGCACATGAAAAGCTGCTCAACATCTCTAATTATTAGAGAAATGCAAATCAAAACTACAATGAGGTATCACCTCACACCAGTTAGAACGGGCATCATCAGAAAATCTACAAACAACAAATGCTGGAGAGGGTGTGGAGAAAAGGGAACCCTCTTGCACTGTTGGTGGGAATGTAAATTGATACAGCCACTATGGAGAACAGTATGGAGGTTCCTTAAAAAACTAAAAATAGAATTACCATATGATCCAGCAATCCCACTACTGGGCATATACCCAGAGAAAACCATAATTCAAAAAGACACATGCACCCCAATGTTCATTGCAGCACTATTTACAATAGTCAGGTCATGGAAGCAACCTAAATGCTCATTGACAGATGAATGGATAAAGAAGTTGTGGTACATATATACAATGAAATATTACTCAGCCATAAAAAGGAACGAAATTGAGTCATTTGTTGAGACGTGGATGGATCTAAAGACTGTCATACAGAGTGAAGTAAGTCAGAAAGAGAAAAACAAATATCGTATATTAATGCATGTATGTGGAACCTAGAAAAATGGTACAGATGAACCAGTCTGCAGGGCAGAAGTTGAGACACAGATGTAGAGAACAAACGTATGGACACCAAGGGGGGAAAACTATGGTGGGGTGGGGATGATGGTGTGCTAAATTGGGCGATTGGGATTGACATGTATACACTGATGTGTATAAAACTGATGACTAATAAGAACCTGCAGTGTAAACAAACAAAAAACAACTAATACTAAACTTTCTTTGGGTTAATTGTAAGGAAATATGTTAATATAAATGTTTCAGACATTAGATGAAATTTCTAAAAATCTTATATGTTCTGGTATAATGTTATAAGTCATAATTCTAGTTATTACTTTAAAATGTATATCTCAGAAATAACTAAAAAAAAAATCATATAAGTATCTTTCAGAGAAATCAGCAGAGGAAACAGACTCTTGGAGCAGGTCGGGGGCTAGTCCAATGCAGTAATTGTTGTATTAGTTTTTTATGGCCTCCTCAGTTGTGTGTTACAGTCAATGGGTTTCATTCTTCAATTGCCACTGTTTCACAAAACCTACCGTCTAGTATGGAAAAAGGATTTGCTTGTACACCAGGTGTCCACTTGGTGATAACCTGAGGTGCCTGTCACAGAGTGACTCAGGAAGTGGACTGGTAACTCTGTCCCCTCCTCGTCAATCAGGGCCTCTGTATGGTTCTACCCTATTTCCATTTCTTCTCTACATCTTGTGTTAACCTGCTCATTTGTAAAAGCCATTAGCTAGGTGGCATTTTGCATTTTTACAGAATAAAAATGTAGCACACTGTTCCCTCTGCTGTGCCAACTTTACTCTTATTCTTAATGATGGAACAGCAGGAGCATATGCACTAAGCTCTTCCCATGTGTAAGGCAGTGCTCTAAGTTCCTTACATACACTAACTCTTCATAACGGCCTCTGATGTAGCTACAAATATTATCCCAGTTTTACAGAGGAGAAAATGAAGGTACAGAGAAACAAGTAATTTGTCCGAGGTCATTTAAGAAGTAGTGAAAGAGCCAAGATTTAAACCAGGAAGTCCAACTCCAGAGACTGTGCTCTTCCCATGGTCCCAAACTCCTACTCACCCTTTAATACCCTGCTCAGGTGCCACCTTCTCTGTGAAGGCAGAGTTAGTCTCTCCTGCTGTATTTCCCCAGCACAGTCTCATCCCTCTATTGAGTACTTAGCACATCACAATGTAAACGGGCTTATTTTAATGATACTTTCCTTTTGCCAGGTTATAAGAGAATGAAGGGCATGGGCCAGATGACAATTAATTTTGGATTCCTAATACAGAGAATTATCAATTACTTAACAAACATATATTGAAGGAACAAATATATATAGCTGAGTAATTTTTTTCCTTCAAATATATATATATTTTTTTCATTTCAGCTCCTATTTCTTTCCTTCAAATCTTCATAAAAGCAAAATTAGGTATTTTGCACACATTTAAGGATCATTTTGAGCAATGTTAATATATTGCAAGAACATTCTTATTTTAAATGTATGTTGAAACACTGGCTAGATTGTTAAATATGACTTATTTCTCAAAATGAACATTTCCAAAGGAACATATTTCTGATTTTATAACAAAAGTCAGTGGGAAAATAGAATTTGATATTTTAGAATTCTTAGTAGGCAAGTGGTCAAAAATGCATTTATTCTATAAAACAATGGATATTTGATTTTCATTTCAAAAATATCCAGAGTTCTATAGACACTCAAGCCAGTAGATGGATTTAAAATACACCAAAGTTTTCATCTCTAGCTTGCTCTCTAACCATAGGCAATGCAGCAAAATAAAAATATTACACACTACAGCTGTTAAATATGAATAATTACACTGATTACCAAGAGCTCATAGTTAAAATAGCACATATTCCCCAATGATCAGTGACTATGGTCATTTCACTTGTTTTATCACTTTTCATTGATTTAAATATGACTTTGCCAAAATAAAATAAATACTAGGATTTGTTTTTTTAGAGTCTCTGAAATAAATGGATCATTATTGTTTACAGACGATGGTGTCTTTGCTTTCAAAAAAATGGAATCAACTCCCAAAGTTCTATGGCTGGCAACACAGGGGCTGCTTGTAATTCAAAAGAAAGACAGAAGCAATAACAACAAAATCTAAAACAGACAGACAAACCGACTCAAAGCCAACTCTACTAAACAACAATGACACAGCTTAAAGAAGTGAGAGCATTCATGCAGCTCAATATTAAAGAAACAAACAACCCAATCCAAAAATGGGCAGAAGACCTAAATAGACATTTCTCCAAAGAAGACATACAGTTGGCCAAGAAGCACATGAAAAGCTGCTCAACATCTCTAATTATTAGAGAAATGCAAATCAAAACTACAATGAGGTATCACCTCACACCAGTTAGAAAGGGCATCATCAGAAAATCTACAAACAACAAATGCTGGAGAGGGTGTGGAGAAAAGGGAACCCTCTTGCACTGTTGGTGGGAATGTAAATTGATACAGCCACTATGGAGAACAGTATGGAGGTTCCTTAAAAAACTAAAAATAGAATTGCCGTATGATCCAGCAATCCCACTACTGGGCATATACCCAGAGAAAACCATAATTCAAAAAGACACATGCACCCCAATGTTCATTGCAGCACTATTTACAATAGCCAGGTCATGGAAGCAATCTAAATGCCCACCAACAGATGAATGGATAAAGAAGTTGTGGTACATATATACAATGGAATATTACTCAGCCATAAAAAGGAACGAAATTGAGTCATTTGTTGAGACGTGGATGGATCTAAAGACTGCCATACAGAGTGAAGTAAGTCAGAAAGAGAAAAACAAATATCGTATATTAATGCATGTATGTGGAACCTAGAAAAATGGTACAGATGAACCAGTCTGCAGGGCAGAAGTTGAGACACAGATGTAGAGAACAAACGTATGGACACCAAGGGGGGAAAACCATGGTGGGGTGGGGATGGTGGTGTGCTGAATTGGGTGATTGGGATTGACATGTATACACTGATGTGTATAAAATTGATGACTAATAAGAACCTGCAGTATAAAAAAACAAACAAACAAAAAAACAACTAATACTAAACTTTCTTTGGGTTATTTGTATGGAAATATGTTAATATAAATGTTTCAGACATTACATGAAATTTCTAAAAATCTTAAAAAAAAAAAAAAAAAAGAAGTGAGAGCATCCCGAGATAGAGAAGCTGGATTTGGCTGACCACAGGTGGGTGAGCTCCTTCTGACTTAAGCCATGAACTAATACTCCCCTCTCTGTCTTCACTTGAACATGGCCCCAGATGTATTTACTGCTAGAAATGGAACCTTCCTATACGACAGGGCTATTTCAGTCACTCCCTTTCAATAACTCCCCAATTCCCACAGAACACAATTCTCACTTCTAAAGTTCTTGTATACCACATGCTTTAAGCAAACTGGACTATGTTTCTGTGTCATATCAAGTGTTCCCTCCCTCAGGGCCTTTACTGACATTACACTTCCTGCTTGGAATGCCCCTACTTCATCTCTGTATCTTTTCATCTTATCCATCAAACCTTTTGCAGATCCACCTGTGCATTTTCCCTGATCTCATGGCACCTCCCTTCCCCTCTCTCAAGGCTCTTTACCATCTTCTGCAATATGAATCCTTTGCTGGTACACTTCCTGTCTCCTGTCTCCAAGGGCAAGACTGAGATTTGTTTGTCTTTACATTTCGCACAATGCTCTGCCTAGGTTGCAAATAATTTGTTTTTGTTTTTTGGTCTGTGGGCATCATTTTTATCTGTTTATCTGCATCAACCTCCCCTACGTTACATCATGAGTGGATTCCAAGAAGGAACAGGTTACTTGGCCTAATAATGTGTTGAAGGGTAATAATAATCATTACCCCTTGTCTCCACTGAGAGTTTATAAGGAAATGGTTGTGACCACATCATAATTGTCACATAAATATGTATTTAGTTTAGATGATAAGCTGCTGCTCTCCAGATCGATTTAAAATTTCTAGAAGGACACGAAAGGGAACTGGAGCTAGTATTCGTTTAGTGCCTACTTTGAGTGAAGTATTTTGCCAAGTGCTTTACAATGACAACACCAACATGTGAATTTACCAAAGACCTACACAGTGATGTGTATTAGACATGACACTTTAAAAATATTTTATCTAAACCTTTCAATGGTCATGCTGTTTTTATTTCTCCTACTTTATAGATGATAAAACTGAGGCTTGCAGAGTTGGAGTAATTTGCTCAAAGCCCTGTAGCTAGTAAGCAATGAAAGAGAATCCAAAGACAAGTGTAATTCCAAAGCCCATTTGTCATTTGAACATAATTTCTTGAATGGTAACTATCAGTACAGTTAAGTATTGATTGTATTAATGTTTATGTGTTTGAATGCTGTTATAAAGAAGAAGTGGAAAATATATGTTATCATTTTGTGAAAAAATGGCTCTGGGTTCTAAAGTATAAACTTCAGGAGTCATACATACAAACCACTAACGACAACAAGGTGATATGGTTTATATTCAAGGTGCAACTGGAATTTGGAAGGGAGAACAACTCACTCTGCCTGGGGAGTTCGGGATGATTTTATACCAATTGCCACTTTATGTGAGCTTGGCTAGGAGAAAGAGGAGAGACGGGGAATACGGAAGGGGTCGACATTCTAGTAAGATGGGTATAGTGTGGCAAGGGGGTGGTGAAGTCCAGAAAAGGACCTGAACAACAGGACTCTGACTTTATCCTATAGGTGCATGTTTCTCAAACTCACACTGTTCACAGACTTTCTGTGGGAAAAGAGGACTTTGGACAGTACTGTATCTTCTTCCAGGAGTCAAAGGGAACATTAGGATAGTATAAAATGGACTCTTATGAGAATAGCAAAAAAAACCAAAACAACCTATTCAACTCTGTTTAATGTAGCATTTTACTTAAAAAAAAATGGTTTTAAAAAAAAATGGTTTTTTCATAGAATTATTGTTTGGAACACCTCTTGGAAAAAGCTAGCATAGGTAATGGGAAACTGTTGAGAATTTTAAGTGGGGGTAACACAAGGGTTGCATCTTAGAACAATTGTTCCAGCAGCAATGTGAATGACAGATTGAAAAGAAACAAAGGCATAGAGATGGACGAGTTTTAGCTATGGTATTAGAAATCTAGCACGATACCTGGCACAGAGCAGGTCCTAATTCGTGTTTATTATTAGAGTGAAGTTTGCTGCATTTGACATATTGAAGCCACCTACATTCACAGAGGACAAAAAAGTACCTTTCCAACAGACAGGAAACAATCAAAAAAGATTCAGAGGAAAAGGAGATACGGGAAGATGGGCCCCATTCATGGATGCTGCGGTCAGCCATCAACAAAGTGCTGGTGAGACCATTCCTTCCTAAAAGTCTCAGGAGAAACCTTGAGAAATCACCTTTAGGTTCACTTCTCCACCAATATAGTCCCCTTCTGAATTTCTGATCTCGATTGGGAGGTCTTAGAATGGCCTTAAGAAAATTGCACGCTGCAGGATACTGCAAGGAGCCTGGCTGGCCCCAGGGCTGGCTGCAGAGCCTCTGCTGGGTGGGAAGCCAATGACAGATCCTCTGCCATTTCCAGCATGCTAGGGGAGCAGGCCTGTCTGGCTCGTTAGGGAAGGTGCATTTCGTGAGCAGAAGTCACTATGCTGGGCTCTTTCCTCCGTCTTTCTCATCAATCCCTCCCTACACGATCACCTTCAGGTAGGCAGCACTCCTGCCATTTCATGCATAAGGAAACACTCTGTTAGGTCATCTTCCTGGTCTCATTTAATCCTCGTAACAATCCTTCAGGACATACTTCTTCACTCTCTCTCGTGTTTTACAAAAAGAGACAGGAAGACTGAACAGCACATGGCAGAGCCAGGATTCAAACCCAGGTTTCTTCCACTTCAAAGCCCAGGGTTCTCCTTGACTGCCTCTCTATCTGGTCCACTTTGAACAATCAAGTCTTGGGAAATTGTCGAGTTAAATTTTAAAAATGCTTTGTAGGTTCCATTTAAAATGAAACTGCAGGAGGTGGTGCTGTCTTGGGATGATTGAATCTCAAGGTCCATGTTTTCTTCTTTCCCCTTCCCTCCTTTCCTCCATACCCTCTCTTCCCCAACTGAGAACTTGGTGAGGAAATGGACAGAGCAAGCAAGGGGACAGGCACAAACAGTGCTACTTCAGTGCTTGCGATTTCACAGAGGGATGCTGTGAGCCCCGCTGCCCTCTTGTTTCGGGCGGAGCCGCTGAGGTTAAAAAGCTCAAGAGGTAGTTAGATAGGGATTGCATTGAATCTGTAGATTGCTTTGGGTAGTAGAGTCATTTCCACAATGTTGATTCTTCCAATCCAAGAACATGGTATATCTCTCCATCTATTTGTATCATCTTTAATTTCTTTCATCAGTGTCTTATAATTTTCTGCATACAGGTCTTTTGTCTCCTTAGGTAGGTTTATTCCTAGATATTTTATTCTTTTTGTTGCAATGGTAAACGGGAGTGTTTTCTTAATTTCACTTTCAGATTTTTCATCATTAGCGTATAGGGATGCAAGAGATTTCTGTGCATTAATTTTGTATCCTGCTACTTTACCAAATTCATTGATTAGCTCTAGTAGTTTTCTGGTAGCATCTTTAGGATTCTCTATGTATAGTATCATGTCATCTGCATACAGCCACTATGGAGAACAGTATGGAGGTTCCTTAAAAAACTAAACATAGAACTACCATACGACCCAGCAATCCCACTACTGGGCATATACCCTGAGAAAACCATAATTCAAAAAGAGTCATGTACCAAAATGTTCATTGCAGCTCTATTTACAATAGCCAGGACATGGAAGCAACCTAAGTGTCCATCATCGGATGAATGGATAAAGAAGATGTGGCACATATATACAATGGAATATTACTCAGCCATAAAAAGAAACGAAATGGAGTTATTTGTAGTGAGGTGGATGGAGTTAGAGTCTGTCATACAGAGTGAAGTAAGTCAGAAAGAGAAAAACAAATACAGTATGCTAACACATATATATGGAATCTAAGGGGAAAAAAAAAAGGTCATGAAGAATCTAGTGGCAAGACGGGAATAAAGACACAGACCTACTAGAGAATGGACTTGAGGATTTGGGGAGGCGGAAGGGTAAGATGTGACAAAGTGAGAGCGTGGCATGGACATATATACACTACCAAACGTAAAATAGATAGCTAGTGGGAAGCAACCGCATAGCACAGGGAGATCAGCTCTGTGCTTTGTGACCACCTAGAGGTGTGCGGTGGGGAGGGCGGGAGGGAGGGAGATGCAAGAGGGAAGAGATATGGGAACATATATATATGTAAAACTGATTCACTTTGTTATAAAGCAGAAACTAACACACGATTGTAAAGCAATTATACTCCAATAAAGATGTTAAAAAAAAAAAAAAAAGCTCAAGAGGACCTGGTCTACAGGGATGCTTTCCACTCATAGCAGAGAGAGCAGTGGGCAGTTTTTAAAGGGGAAGTCACGTTTGGCCAAGAACACAAATCTTAACATATAGCAGACATTTGATAAATGTTGACTGAATTGAACTGAATATTTTTATACACTGAGGAAAAATTTCCTCCAGTTGAGAACAGTGATAGCTCTCTGCCTTTATGTAACAAAGGAGGCAAAATTTGAGACTATCTCAATCATTCAAAACTTATGGTAAAGTCATTAAAAGTAGCCATAAAATAAATGGCTTCATATAATAAGGCTTGCTTTAACATTATTATTATTTTTTTTAAATAGTTCATATGTTTTTTTTTAATTAATTTATTTATTTATTTCTGTGTCGGGTCTTCGTTTCTGTGCGAGGGCTTTCACCAGTTGCGGCAAGTGGGGGCCACTCTTCATCACGGTGCGCGGGCCTCTCACTATCGTGGCCTCTCTTGTTGCGGAGCACAGGCTCCAGACGCGCAGGCTCAGTAATTGTGGCTCACGGGCCTAGTTGCTCCACGGCATGTGGGATCTTCCCAGACCAGGGCTCGAACCCGTGTCCCCTGCATTGGCAGGCAGATTCTCAACCACTGCGCCACCAGGGAAGCCCTGCTTTAACATTATTAATTCACCCTTCCCTGAAAGGAACTGAGTGTTAGTTATAAACTGACGTGGAGACATGACATCTAAATAGACAGTCTTGCTGTGCCAGAGTAAATATTAAATCGCATTACCCGACAATCCTTGGGGAATGGCCTTGCAATGTCAAGACCATGGGAAAATGATGTGAAATCAAGTTCACAGAAATTTGACTTCGATGTTCAAATTAATGAATCTCTCTCCTTAAGTGTTTACAGGGGTGTGTTATGATCGAAAATGATTACACAATGATGAGAAAATCTATGAAGAGGATGGAGGTTAAAATGGAATGGATTTCGCTCTGTATTAGCCTATGACCACACATTTACGTATCCCTTCAGTGAGCAATGTTCAGACTTACTACATGCTACACACTGTGTGGGGTGCAGAGGTACAGAAAAGGCTGGGGGAATGTGTGCTCCTTGTCATCCAGGAGCTCCCTGTCGAGTGAGTGGTGACTGTAACAGAATCGTGAACAGGGCCCTGCTGGAGGGAAGTGGAAGGGCCTTCTTCCCGTGAGGGGCACTTGACATTTGTCTGAAGGATGAGGAGGAGTTCGCTGATGACGGTACGTGGAGGGTTAAAAGGGTACAGGTTTAGTAATGAGAAAAGATAACATGTTCAAAGACGATATGTATTTAGTATGCTAGAGCTCAAGGCAAGAGTGAGCTGGTGGCCAGAGATACCATGAAAGGGCAGGCAGGGGTCGGCCCTTAAAGCATCTTTTATGACAGACTTCAAATGAGCTGCAACTAGATTAAGAATTGTGTTCAAGGTTCCACAGAGGGTAGATGGGAGTCAAGGCCAGATCTAGGTGACTTGGAAGCCATTTTCTATCTTACACGCTACCCCTTCCAGATTAAGGGAATAGGTGCGATGCTGTGATTCAGAGCCCTCGATACATCCCAGGCCTCCAGTTTGATTTGGATCCCCTGCTGAAGGAGACGAATGCAAGCTCTGACCGAGATCCCATTCTGCTCATTCACATAGTTTGCTCAGAGACCACAGTTTGATTCCACCCGAGCCAGGCCAGGCCAATGACTGCAGCCGATGCTCGGCCTTGACCCCCCGACCCAGTAAGGCTCAGTCACGCCCCCGTCCTGTCGTGCGGGTACAAGATTCACAGGGGCACCTGCCATCTTCCTCGTAAGGACAGTTTGCTGAGGATATGAACACACACCTGCGGCTGTCTTAGGGCCCCGGGTCGTGCAGTCATAGCTGTCACGGGCTCATGCAGCCTGACAGGAAACATGGGGCGGCGGGAAGCCCATCACTGCCAGTGACTCAGAGCCCAGCGTCCTCCCAGAACATAGGAGCCTAAACAGTGTTCCTTCCGGGAGTCTCTTCTCCTGTTCTCCAGATTCTCCAGCATACAGAGAAGATCAGACGAATAGCCCCACTAAACCCCATTCACTGAGGCACAAAGGACACACTATCTCCCCCTCTCAACCTTCCCACTGAGTCCCCCCAACCCCTGTGCCACCACCCAGATCCTGACACGCTATTTCAGACCCCTGTCTGCTGTCTGCTCCATCACCTAACACCTGGTACAGGCGAGAGCTGGCAAGGCAACTCAGAGCCTTCCCACTGTTGAAAAACAGAGCCACAAATCTCTCTGCTGGGGAACACTATTCCCCAGTGAGGGGAAGCAGAGTGGAGAGTGTATTTACGGAAGAGAGCCTGTACCAAGTAAGGTAAAAGTACATTTACTTAGGAGGAGTCTGGAGGCCCAGAGAAATCAAGGCATCTCTAGAGTTCTTCCCCAGGAGCTCTTTGGATCGTGGACGGCAGAACTACATGTTCCCACATGTTCTTCCTTCCTGTGTAGCTTCATTCACAGTTAAGATGCCCAATGCCCTGTCCACACAATGTCCCAAGGAAGCTCCGATCTCCTGGGGGACGCAGCCTTATCTTGGCCTGACACGGAGACTAGGTCACTTTAATAATTTCAGTTCCTTTCAAGTTAAAAGGAAGGTAGCTGGACTGAACACTGCTGCACCGAGAGTTATTTAAACCTCCAACACTGTGACGCCAATAAAATGCAACCACATTGCCAAGTGCACAGGACAATGTGACTCATGGGTGACTTCTCATCTAGCTCTGCTACGCTGGCAGCCCCCTGGTACCATGATGCCTTTCAGCCATCAGCTGCTGGCCTCCCTGTGCACGGAAACGGGGGGAACTTGCGGAGATAAGGAATGAGCTTTTGGAGGGTAAAATGTGCTCACAGGCTGGAAGTGGTGCCGAGTAGAAGGAATGTTACGAGGACTGTCCGTGATACTCTGAGCTTTTTTGGCTTCCCGCAGAGGCCACAGCACAGGGCTGAGCCATGCTCCACGAGGCTAAGCCAAGAAAGGAACGGAATGGAAGAGTCCCCTTGGAACGGGATCCTGCCAGCTGCCTGGAAGGCCACCTGATTCTTCTGCTGTCACAAGAGAAGGCTCTTTCTGCAGTGGTAAAGACCTCAGTGTCAGGGTTTGTCCCAGGGCTGAGACTGGGCTAGAACGCTCAAATAAGGGACAAGCCAAGCTGGCATTCTTAGAAAGGTATTTACATGGTCACCAGCTATGATGAGTCACTTCTTATTTTCCACCCCTCCCGACCCTCCCACACCTGCTCTCCCCCCACACTTCATGTCCAGGTTGTCTCGTAGGGAAGAATGGGATCTTGCCCATCTCTGCTCTTAGGACTTTTCTGTTGCTTTGTTTCGCTGCTCCTTTTAGCCAGCTGCAATGTCCTAACGCACTTCCTGGAGCCCAGAATGTTTTACTCCATGGTCATAAACTTGAATTTAAAATCCTTCTTGTGTTGAGGACCTTAAAAAAAACAAAAGCGAGGGTAACATGAAGGAGATGAGCTCCGAAAACCAGAATGAAGTCAAGGAGCTAACGTGCCATTGGAAGAGAAGCGGTCAGAAGGAGATGCTTGAAGGGGATTTAGGGCAGGAAGCTCTCATTTCTTAAGGTTTGAACCATGGGTGTAGGAAAAGCCTGACTCTGATACAGGGCAACTAGGGGAGAAAAATCTCTGTGTCAGAGATTCTCTGCCTAAAAATACTTCAGGACCATAAAAGGAGGGAAAAAAGGAGTGTGACTCCCTGTTTCAAGGAAGACAGTGCTGAAAGACCGGCCTCTCTGATTCATTATGAAGCAGAGATGTCCCGCAGGAACGCAGCTGTCAGCTTGACACCGAGTCCTACATGAACGGCATCATCAATAAGCCTTTACTGAAATCGTGTTGAGAACACAAATCAAGATCTATTTCTGGAAAAGAGCAAAGAAGAATGAAGCTAGAGAGGAAGCTCCCAACGGAGACGCTGACCTGTCCTCTTAGGAGGTGCAGGCTCCCTGATAACTATGCGTATGTTGGGCAGAGCCCTTCTCATGCTTGGCTGATCCTTCCAGAACAATCATAAAGTAACAGAGCACCGAACTGTCTGTCAGAAGTTAGCTCAGTGTGCAATTCCGACCATCCAACTAGATCCAGCTCTGAGTTACGCAGAGTCAAAACCTGGCTGACCGTTAAAGATAGAGGTTTAAAAAAATATCTGTCTTTCCACACACCAAGTGGCAAAGCTACATGTCTGGGGTTAACATGGTGACCATAGAATCCACTCTTAAAGACGGCTGGGGATGGACAGGCCAGAGCTAAGACATCTGGAGAGAACAGACGACCCAGGAAAAGGAACTAGTAACTCTGTATAATATAAGTAACTGCAAGACGATGTCATGTCCAGAATTACACCTTCCTCTGCATCTTTCTGAAAGCAATCACTTCCTTGATTTAAATAAATGTAGCACTGAAACTTATGCCTCCACGTTACCCTTGCTTTATGGGAGTGAAGCATATGACTTAAAAGTATTAAAAACAATTCAGAACATGTTTAACTACAACAATATTTTCCATTAGCCTCTGAGCAACGCTGTCCCTTCCTGTGAACATTTTTGTTTTCTAGGGCTTTCTACTTTCCTTTAAAGTTTTTCTCTCTTAAGACTTCAACCTTCAACCAAGGTAACCATTCCTCTATGAACTCAATTCAAAAGATAAGAGAACAAAGTGTTTATCATAGGTCTAATTTCCAATTCCATTTTGTTCCAGCCTACTTTTTTTTTCAGTCACCGTTCTACCTGGAGGTTTCAGAGCTTTCACTTTTGAGAACAAGGTCGAAGTGCACCTCACCTTTGATGCTCGGAAAGAGAAGGCTGTGGACTTGGTGTCTGATTTTCCCCGGTCTTGCAGTATAAGGCCTTGGTCCTCTGTCAAGGCCAGGTAGTGGCCTGTGGTGAGATGCCGAAGTCGGAAAGCCTGGCCCCATCTGATGTTACTGCCACTCCAACTGGGCAGATGAAACAGACAAGAAGTTGCATTTACACAAAAATAAGTCTTTTTCAATATTTATCCTGTGCTTTTTCACACATGCCTTCTGGGGTTCATCCCCTAACTCCTGGCTTGCTCTAGGATTGCATGCTTGCCTACAACTCAGCATGGTGCTCTCTAATGAACTCTCTTAAGATCACCAACAAGGAACACGGTCCTGGGGGCAGGTCAGTGGTTTAATGTAACTGGAAGTCCCAAGCTTCCAATTTTTCCTTCACTCCATTGAAGTGTCTCGATGCCAAAACCACAACAAAAAAAAAAAAAAGGGAAGCTTGCCTTTTTAGAGAAACTTATTTCTGGGAAAGTGAAGCATTTCCAAATGTGCCATCACAATTCAAGCATTTTACTACCACCACTAATTTGAAAAGAGACACACACCCTTATGTTCACTGCAGCATTATTTACAATAGCCAAGATATGGAAGTAACCTAACTGTTCATCAATAAAGAAAATGTGCCGTATACACATATACAATGGAATACTATTCAGCCATAAAAAAAGAATGAAATTGTGCCATTTGCAACAACATGGATGGACCTTGAGGGTATTATCCTAAGTGAAATAAACCAGACTGAGTAAGACAAATACCATATGATTTCACTCATATGTGAGTGAAACAAATGAGCAAACAAAGAAAACAACATAAATTTCATAGATACAGAGAATAGACTGGCAGTTGTGAGAGGAGGCAGGTTGGGGAGGTGGGAGAAGTGAGTAAAGGGGATCAAGAGGTACAAAGTTCCATGGTCCTACATCAAAAGGTTGGCATTCAACAGAAGTCATGTTAAGTGTTAGGGTAGGAATTATTCACCGAATAATCTGTATCTAATTTATCTTTTCAGTTAGAACAAAATGTTTCAGGAATACACATAACAGCTTTTAAAATGACTCTCCTCTTGATCTAATTCTTTGGAGCCCCAAAGAATCCAAATAACATTGATAAAAGGCTTAAATTCTTCATATTTAAGACTCTGGGGAAATAAACAAAGAACCATAACTGGAACTAATATATATATACATATATATATATATATATATATATACTTATTTTGATTTTTTAAAAAGTCCATTAAACAAGAACCAAGCCCTAATACCCTGAAAAAAAAGAGTATGATACTATAAGAATTTCAACAGGCTTGAAAGAGAATATAAATACCACAAGCCAGCTAACAAGCAGAAGCTCCTTAGAACCAGGTTCTTTCAACCAGCCACCTCCAGAGCTTCTCAGGAAAAAATTTGACTGTACCTGCATGTGTGTGTGTGAGAGAAGTTCTAATGTTTTCTCCTGATCTCCAGTGGATTATCTTGAGGACCCCCTGGGGGGCATATAGCATCCCGCCCCCCCCCCGGCATTAGAGAGATTTTACTTTGAACAAGTGTTCAGGGAGAGACTGAGCAGAGAGCTAGAGGGAAAGGCAGAGAGGGAAAACCAAAAATGGCTACACCGACCCTCCTCTCACCCCGAGCAGTTTAGCTCTAACCTAACTTGTGACCCCTCCAGGCAAAATAAAGGTCCAGAGCTTAACTGGACACCGCCTTCAGTAGTCTGATGTTTAGAGATGCCATGTTTTTACTCAAGGACCTGTATCCAAAGTCTCAGCCTCCCATTCCTTCATCCAGGTACAACTGTTTCTGACAAGTTCTGATAAATACAGTTTCCTTCACCGCTACACTTCCAGTAATGTTTTAGTCTTCCCTACCTCATGCGATTACAGCACTCTGTCATTTAAAGCTAACTTTGCACTGGAGCCAACAAGGCTACCGGGAGGAGGAAAACTTACCTGGGTTCCAGAGAATCTACTTAAGAAAATAAATGGGCGAACAGCTTTGATGGCTTTCAGTGAACATGTCTGCGCTTGCCTTTTATAACATAGCCACTGCAAGGGCAGCAGGAGCTGGGGGTTTGGTTCAAGGCAGCAGAGCTTGCTGGCTTCAGAGTCAAAACAGAGGTCTTGGAAATCGTGTGTGTGTGTGTGTGTGTGTGTGTGTGTGTGTGTCTGACTGCGTGCGTCCGCGTGTGCATGCACTTTAGAAACAAAAAACATAGTCACAGACATTTCAGAATTTAGCTCTTGGCCAAGGAACTTCTGAGAGTTTGCCAGGTGATATGGAACAAATGAAACATTTAAGACAATGGACTGTCCTGGAAGAGAAAATCCTTGAAAAGAATGCCCCCCCTGACACTCCATTACCTTATCCGAAGGGGTTCCACTCTCCACAGAGATCTGGCTCTCGTGCCAGCTCCCCCAGCTTCATAGTATATCCTCCTGTGAGCAGAGTTGGAGATTAGCTCCTCTGTGTGGGTTGCTGACCAGCTCCCTGCAGAGGCTGCTCAGAACCTGCTGTATTTCGAAGCCCTCACAGAGTCAGCAAAATGAGAAGCAAGAGTCAGAGCAAGGCACTACTTCCCAGTCTCTCTTATAAGGGAAAAAGGGTGCTAAAGGGGAGGGAACTGCTAGCCGCTTACTCATCAGGGACATTCATGGACCGTCAGGTGTACAATGGAAAAGGACTGTCTCTATTTCCACATCAGCAGTCAAAACAGCCCAGTCACATCATCAGACGAGATACCAAATGCTCCAATTCTTTCTCGTTCAGCTCGCTGATGCAGTTTCACATCTTTAGAAAATGTATTTGTACTTGTAAAACATATACATAGTACAGTGTGAATTCATTCCCATTGTTCTAGGAAGCTGGGCACAAAGCTCTATTCTCAGTTGCTGTTGTCTCCTTTCCTGCATTAACAACAATCTTTTAATGTGTTTTTAACTAAAATGTTTATTTTGGAATAACTCTAGATTTATAAAAAAAAAGTTGCAAAGATAGTCCAGAGAGCTTCTGTATAGTCTCACTCAGTTTCCCCTGTGGTTACCATCTTACATTACTATGGTACAGTTGTCAGAACTAAGAAACCAACATTGGCACATTATTACTAACTAAACTCAAGACTTTATTTGGATTTCATCAGTTTTCCTATTAATTCTTTTCCTTATGTTTTCAGTTATGCTTTCCCTGTTTCCTTTGGTCTGTTAGAGTTTCTTAGTCTTTCCTTGTTTCTCAGGACTTTGCAAGTTTTGAGGAGTACGGGTCAGGCATTCTGTAACATGTCCCACGAATTGGGTTTGTCTGATGTTTATCTGATGATTATCAAAGTCTGATTTTTAATCCATACAACTGGGACCAACCCATCTATATCACAGATTATGAGGAATTAAATGAACTATCTTAGTTGAAAGGTATGTCTCATGATAGTGGTCCCTGGATTACCTGGTATACTGAATCCAGATACTTTCTGAGAATCTTGTGACCTTGGATCAACACTGATCATTTAACTGCATTTAATTTCACTAATTTAAAATGCTACCTCTACTACAGAGGGTTTGTATATGTCACAATCGAATTACTCAAACTCCAGAAGAATCTTGATCTAAATTTTAAGACAACAGGTAATCAATTGAGGGGAAGAGGAAATGTGTGGTAATTATTTCCTTCTCCCAAGAAGTATTATAATTATGAGTTGGTTAAAAATATGGGCTTGGGAGTCAGGCAGACCTGAATTTGAATCTATTAGCTGTGTGACCTTGTCAAGTCCCTTCAAATCTCTGTGTATCAGTTTCCTCACCTGTAAAATGAGCCTAATAAGGGTACTTAAGTCACAGAATGGTTGTGAGCATTTCATGTTTTTTTTTTTAAATAATGAATGTGCACAAAGATGTTCGTGGGTGTACAAAATACTATGTATTGTTGATTTTTCCACATTTCGTTTAAATATAGATGTTTATAAATGTGCATCAAAAGCTACATTACCTGGCACAGAAATCCAATAAAACACTACATTAACAGTGGTTACCTTTTGGTGGTGGGATTATAGAAGACATTCTAAACCTTTTTCAAATGTATGTACTATCAGGAAATATGCAGGAAATATTAAGAAAGAAATCCTATGCTACTGCAGAGCTCCAACACCCCAGGTGTCTCTGGGCCAGGCCCAGAATAGTAATGACGCTGTGCTGACCTAGCCCTGCAGGAAAATTTGTTGAGATTTTCCCTGATGCTTCTCCATCCTCAATGAGAGCAAAAAGGGTCTCTCAGGTGGAAAGGGTGGAGCAGATCACCTAGGTCACATGATTTGAGAACTCTCTCCCTCTGACATTTAAAGAATTCTAGAAGGTTAGTCCTTCCCACCTAGGAGATGCGGGTGGCTTGCTGCATTGAATCTCGCAAGGTTACAGAGGTTGAAACAACCTGCCCCCGTTCTCTAAAACAATTACCCAAGGAGAGGAGGTGAGTGGGTGGGGAGCTGAGGTGCTCTGAAAGCTTGGCTGACAGCTTAGCCTTAGCTTCAGTAAGTTAAGTGACTTATTCCAGGATGCTTGACAAGCCTGAGGCAGAGCCAAGGATCACAGCTCAGAATGTTAGATTATTCTTTCGGCTTTGCACCCTGGGACGGTCAGCCTGTCTACCCAGCCTGGCTGCTCTCAGGCTTTACAAGGAATAGAAGTGATTTCCTCTGGAAAGTCAGCCCCATTACAGCGGAATCACTTGCATGCCTTCCTGACTCCGGGCACCTTCTTGTGTATTCTCAATTTCCTGTTCCTTTGTGCTCTCCCGAATTTTGGTATTCCTGGCTATCCTGGCCAGTTCTGAGGATTTACCTGATGACACAGGACAATGATGAGGCTTATCACTCACCTCACCTAGACAGCAAATAATGCCAAAGCATCCTGTGTTGAATGAGAGACCAGTTGCTACAAAAATCCGAGTTCCAGTATAAGGAGCCACTGCTGACTCACCCCAGTCTCAACTCCTTCATAGGAATAGTCTTTTTATTTTTCCTTACAAAGGAAAGAAATAGTCTTTTTACTTTTATCTGTCGATTTCTTTTTTTCCCCAAAATACAAATGAGATCACGTGAAATCCTCAGCCAAAGGAAGGCCACCTTTGCTCTTAACTCAATGATGACATGCATGCCTGCCTCAGGGGGCCCATTCTGGGAATTCCTCTCTATCTGTTTCACTCTCCCCAGCACCTTCTTTCAAATACTTGTCCAGCCTTGCTTTTGGGTCAGGATCTTGTTGAACCACTCAACAGGAGTGCCCACCAAATGACAAGTTTCTCCAAGTAGCATTGTTTCTGCCCAGATGCTTCTAATTTTGTTCTAAATTTAATGACAGGTGCATGTGTGTGTGGGGGAGGGGTAAAGGGCCATGCAAATGTTATCATTTTAACTGTCTCCAAATTCCTTTCCTTAAAAAAAGAATAGGAATGGGAAGAGAGAACTAGTGAGTTTGGACGTGTTGCATCTTAGATGTAGCGAACTCTGCCAAACTCACTAACAAAACTTCAGTTGTGTATCCACCTGCAAGCTTTTGCCTTACTGCAGCAGGATAAGATATTAAAAGAGACAGTACGTGGGCTACTGCATAATATTACTGTTTAAAAAAAAAGGAGGGCTTCCCTGGTGGCGCAATGGTTAAGAATCCGCCTGCCAATGCAGGGGACATGGGTTCGATCCCTGGTCCGGGAAGATCCCACATGCCGCGGAGCAACTAAGCCCGTGCGCCACACCTACTGAGCCCGCATGCCACAACTACTGAAGCCCGTGCACCTAGAGCCCGCGCACCGCCAACAAGAGAAGCCACTATAATGAGAAGCCTGCGCACCACAACAGAGTAGCCCCTGCTCGCTGCAACTAGAGAAAGCCAGTGCACAGCAACAAAGACCCAACACAGCCAAAAGTAAATAAGTAAATAAATAAATACATAAATATTTTTAAAAATAAATAAATAAAAAGTTTTAAAAAGGAAAAGAAAATCGCAACTGAGTAGGATCATGTGACATTATTCAGTGTAGGGAATCCTTAATTCCAAGGGAAATCAGGTCAGCCTAACTTTTCTACTCAGAGATAACTGCCAACCACTGGACCAGTACCAGGAAGGCTAGACACCGTGCCGGGTCACGTCTGGTTCCCATGAAGGGATACACAGAGGACAGAGCAAGTAGAAAGAGGTTCAGAACAATAAAGGATATACATTGCCAATGGATAGTTTCTAAGATGCACAGTAACACGCTCAAGCACATTGCCCCTGGGGGTCCTTTAGAACATGAACTAAGGAAGGAGCCCTGGCTGGAGACTCAGGATCTCTGGGTTTCAGGCTCCCATCTGAAATCATCCCGTGTGTGACCTTTGCCTGGAGCCTGACGTAGATGATTTCTAAGTCGTGTGAATGTGATCATGTGTTTCTAATGAAGTAAAAGAAATGCAGTTAATGAGGTTCCCGTAGACATCATGCAAAAAAACAAAGAATGTATTACGAGCAATCTGGGAGATCAGACTTGCTGCTGTCCTAAGTTCAGTCTAATTTACATCTGAGATTTGATTTTTAAAAATATATCAGAGTTCCATAGTTACAGAGGCCAAGCTTTTTATACTCTGTTCCTCTCTATATAAACAGAATACTAAAGGATGCTTCAGTGTGAATTTAAGACCTAGATTAATATCTTCCATCTCCTGATTTTGAATTTTGGAAAAGCAGCCTTTGAGTAGATAACTAGAGAACCAAAGAAAGCATTATCCTCAGCAGTACGCTCTACGTGCTGCCCCTGGCACCATCCCCTGCTAATCCAGCTCTGGCTGGATATTGACATTTGGTTTCTCCAATCCTGTTTGATGATAAGCAGAATGAAATCACTGAACTTCACCTTCATAGTACATAAAAGGGGGAGTAATAGAGATAATCTGCCTTTGAAGAGCCTGGTGAATAATTTATGTAAGTGCACAGACTCACTAGAATGATTATCCTGATTTCCCTCACAAAAATGGGTTCTTCAGTCTACAGTTAATGCTACCAGAAACTCCTTAGATTTGGAAGCAACCACAGAAAACAAAGGGATTGAAAAGCACCATAGAATTGCTCGCCTAAGAGGCAGCGTGTGTGTAGAGCTATTCCTGTGAGCACACTCAAGCATACTGCCTTTCCTGTTTTATAACTGCAACCCATGACTGGAGGGAAGTTTGTCAAGTAACCAACACTTACAGAATTCATCTGTCTCCACATCCAAAAGCAAACTCTTTAGCCTGAGTCACCGGAGACAGGAGACAAGAGAAGGATGAAGCTATTGGCTTACCTGTGCTGGGAATCATTCTGGTCCGTAGATGGTATTGTCAAACACTCATCGTGACCATGGAAAAGACGTACTACATGCCCACCAAGTAGGTATCCTGTAAGAGAATTATATCCTACCATGAGCTTACAGGAAGTTGAATCATGAGAACACTGTATTTAAAAAGGGTAAATTCATGCATATCTGAGTCAGTTACGGAAAACACCAAGAGAACAGCATTTGGGACGTGACAGATTCCACGACTTCAGGTCTCAGGTAGAAAAGACAAGAAAGTCAAAACAATTCTAACACTGAAAGTTAAATAGGGTTTCAGAGATGAGCAAGTCCAATATCAAAAGGGAGGGTGAAAACAATGTGTCAATTCGTATCATTAAAAGCCAAAAGGTCACCTGTAACTAATATAATGTTGTATGTCAATTATGCCTCAATTAAAATAATGCAACATTTAAAAAAACACACAAACACAAGGCCAAAAGGAAATTTAAGCTGCTACTCTTAGGAGGATAAGGATTTTCCGGTTGTTTAGGATATAAATACACCCAACACCAAGTTCCTGGATAAACTGTTACAATCTGGATGTGTATACTTTGTGGCAAATTCCAAATCAAACTGCAGCCATGAGAAAGAAAGAAGGTGCTGGGAAGGGGGAAGCAAACTGTTATTCCGAGCTCTCTTAGGAGGAGCTACTTTTCCAACGCGTTAAATAAACACAGAATAAACCAGGACACTATTTCTACGGCACCAAGGAGAAGGCAGAATGACATTCCAGTATCCCTGAGTGGACAAGCACAGAGGCAGCTATCAAGGAGCCCTTAGCTTTCAGAATAAGGAAAGGAATCTCAATAGCCATGGAGTTCAGAGATGGAAAGGAAACAATGCACTTCAAGGACTCGATGACCAGTTAGTCTTCAAATAAACTGTGAGCCTCCATTTAAAGAACACAGTAGCAGGAGAGGCGCCCCAGTCTGAGCTTTACCTTGCATGAAGAAATGAAATTCGTTATCCCTTTGAATTAAAAAATTGTCCCAGCTAGTCAGTTCTCAGGAGACAAATGGACTTAATATGTTCAATGTCTGTATCAGGATTTTGAGAAAATCACATAATTAGATCACTTTAGGTGTTGTCAGACTATTTGGGGTGCTGGATCAAAACGGCAAGAAGGAAAAGTCATGCCAGAGTAGAAAAGGGTGTTATCAATGCATCTAATACAGGGACAGCCTGATATTCCCTGGTTCATTTTTCTCCATCCAGGCAAGGCAAGTTCTTTTTGAACTTCCCTCAAATATTTAGAAGTCATTTTATCATTTTCCTCTCTCTTACTGTACTAATATTTGCAACTGCATACTTTTTTGCATTCAAATAATTCACGATATACTGTAGGGGAATTGTTAACAGCCAATTTGTTTAGAAAATTAACCCCTTCCATGATCACATTTTTTTAAAACATCTTTATTGGAGTATAATTGCTTTACAATGGTGTGTTAGTTTCTGCTGTATAAAAAAGTGAATCAGCTATATGTAAACATATATCCCTATGCCCTCCCTCTTGCGTCTCCCTCCCACCCTCCCTATCCCACCCCTCTAGGAGAACACAAAGCACCGAGCTGATCTCCCTGTGCTATGCAGCTGCTTCCCACTAGCTATCTGTTTTACATTTGGTAGTGTATATATGTCAGTGCTACTCGATTAAACTCTCCATCGTCTCATGATGGTGAGGCCATGCTCCCCTTGGAGCCCACCATTTACAGTCCTCAGGCTCCTCCAATCAATATCCTACTCCACAGAGGAAACTGCCAAATGCTGGAGTATCACAGCATTTCTTAGTTGAAACACACCAGGGCAATAATCAGGAAAGAAGGGTCATAAGGAAGATCGCTCACTCCCTCAAGGGCTGAAGTGGGTATCTCATCAGTGGATGCTGAGAGAGCATTTTGCAGTTGGATGACTCAAGCGATCAGCTACCCAGGCTCTATCACAAGGGCACTCAATACTTCTAAAAGCATTGTTGTGAAGTGATTTGCAATTAATTAATCTCCACAAGCCCTCTTTTGGGACTGGGCAATAATTTTATTCCTATAGCGGAAATGAATAAATTAACATGGAGAAGATTCAGTCAAAACTTCCTTGGGGAAGATTTTTTAACCCAGTTCCTTGATTCCTGATAGAAAGGGAATGATTGACAGTAGATTTAGAGCGGTGGGTGAATTCTGGTGTGAAGGAATAGAGCTAAAAACATATCCTGGTTTTTTTTTTTTTTTCAATGTATATTTTATTTTTTTATTATTATTATTTTTAAACATCTTTATTGAAGTATAATTGCTTCACAATGGTGTGTTAGTTTCTGCTTTATAACAAAGTGAATCAGCTACACATATACACACGTTCCCATATCTCCTCCCTCCCGCATCTCCCTCCCTCCCACCCTCCCAGGCGGTCACAAAGCACCGAGCTGATCTCCCTGTGCTATGCACCTGCTTCCCACTAGCTATCTATTTTACATTTGGTAGTGTATATATGTCCATGACACTCTCTCACCCTGTCACATCTCACCCCTCCCCCTCCCCATATCCTCAAGTCCATTCTTTAGTAGGTCTGTGTTTTTATTCCCATCTTGCCACTAGGTTCTTCATGACCTTTTTTTTTTTTTTCCTTAGATTCCATATATATGTGTTAGCATACTGTATTTGTTTTTCTCTTTCTGACTTACTTCACTCTGTATGACAGACTCTAACTCCATCCACCTCATTACAAATACCTCCATTTCATTTCTTTTTATGGCTGAGTAATATTCCATTGTATATATGTGCCACATCTTCTTTATCCATTCATCCGATGATGGACACTTAGGTTGCTTCCATGTCCTGGCTATTGTAAATAGAGCTGCAATGAACATTTTGATACATGACTCTTTTTGAATTATGGTTTTCTCAGGGTATATGCCCAGTAGTGGGATTGCTGGGTCGTATGGTAGTTCTATTTTTAGTTTTTTAAGGAACCTCCATACTGTTCTCCATAATGGCTGTATCAATTTACATTCCCACCAACAGTGCAAGAGGGTTCCCTTTTCTCCACACCCTCTCCAGCATTTATTGTTTCTAGATTTTTTGATGATGGCCATTCTGACCAGTGTGAGATGATACCTCATTGTAGTTTTGATTTGCATTTCTCTAATGATTAATGATGTTGAGCATTCTTTCATGTGTCTGTTGGCCATCTGTATATCTTCTTTGGAGAAATGTCTATTTAGGTCTTCTGCCCATTTTTGGATTGGGTTGTTCGGTTTTTTGTTATTGAGCTGCATGAGCTGCTTGTAAAACTTGGAGATTAATCCTTTGTCAGTTGCTTCATTTGCAAATATTTTCTCCCATTCTGAGGGTTGTCTTTTCGTCTTGTTTATGGTTTCCTTTGCTGTGCAAAAGCTTTTAAGTTTCATTAGGTCCCATTTGTTTATTTGTGTTTTTATTTCCATTTCTCTAGGAGCTGGGTCAAAAAGGATCTTGCTGTGATTTATGTCATAGAGTGTTCTGCCTATGTTTTCCTCTAAGAGTTTGATAGTGTCTGGCTTTACACTTAGGTCTTTAATCCATTTTGAGTTTATTTTTGTGTATGGTGTCAGGGAGTGTTCTAATTTCATACTTTTACATGTACCTGTCCAGTTTTCCCAGCACCACTTATTGAAGAGGCTGTCTTTTCTCCACTGTATATGCTTGCCTCCTTTATCAAAGATAAGGTGACCATATGTGCGTGGGTTTATCTCTGGGCTTTCTATCCTGTTCCATTGATCTATATTTCTGTTTTTGTGCCAGTACCAAACTGTCTTGATTACTGTAGCTTTGTAATATAGTCTGAAGTCAGGGAGCCTGATTCCTCGAGCTCCATTTTTCGTTCTCAAGATTGCTTTGGCTATTCGGGGTCTTTTGTGTCTCCATACAAATTGTGAAATTTTTTGTTCTAGTTCTGTGAAAAATGCCAGTGGTAGTTTGATAGGGATTGCATTGAATCTGTAGATTGCTTTGGGTAGTAGAGTCATTTTCACAATGTTGATTCTTCCAATCCAGGAACATGGTATATCTCTCCATCTATTTGTATCATCTTTAATTTCTTTCATCAGTGTCTTATAATTTTCTGCATACAGGTCTTTTGTCTCCTTAGGTAGGTTTATTCCTAGATACTTTATTCTTTTTGTTGCAATGGTAAACGGGAGTGTTTTCTTAATTTCTCTTTCAGATTTTTCATCATTAGTATATAGGAATGCAAGAGATTTCTGTGCATTAATTTTGTATCCTGCTACTTTACCAAATTCATTGATTAGCTCTAGTAGTTGTCTGGTGGCAGTTTTAGGATTCTCTATGTATAGTACCATGTCATCTGCAAACAGTGACAGCTTTACTTCTTCTTTTCCGATTTGGATTCCTTTTATTTCTTTTTCTTCTCTGATTGCTGTGGCTAACACTTCCAAAACTATGTTGAATAATAGTGGTGAGAGTGGGCAATCTTGTCTTGTTCCTGATCTTAGTGGAAATGGTTTCAGTTTTTCATCATTGAGGACAATGTTGGCTGTGGGTTTGTCATATATGGCCTTTATTATGTTGAGGAAAGCTCCCTCTATGCCTACTTTCTGCAGGGCTTTTATCATAAATGGGTGTTGAATTTTGTCGAAAGCTTTCTCTGCATCTATTGAGATGACCATATGGTTTTTCTCCTTCAATTTGTTAATATGATGTATCACGTTGATTGATTTGCGTATATTGAAGAATCCTTGCATTCCTGGAATAAACCCCACTTGATCATGGTGTATAATCCTTTTAATGTGCTGTTGGATTCTGTTTGCTAGTATTTTGTTGAGGATTTTTGCATCTATGTTCATCAGTGATATTGGCCTGTAGTTTTCTTTCTTTGTGACATCTTTGTCTGGTTTTGGTATCAGGGTGATGGTGGCCTCGTAGAATGAGTTGGGGAGCGTTCCTCCCTCTGCAATATTTTGGAAGAGTTTGAGAAGGATAGGTGTTAGCTCTTCTCTAAATGTTTGATAGAATTCGCCTGTGAAACCATCTGGTCCTGGGCTTTTGTTTGTTGGAAGATTTTTAATCACAGTTTCAATTTCAGTGCTTGTGATTGGTCTGTTCATATTTTCTATTTCTTCCTGGTTCAGTCTCGGCAGGTTGTGCATTTCTAAGAATCTGTCCATTTCTTCCAGGTTGTCCATTTTATTGGCATAGAGTTGCTTGTAGTAATCTCTCATGATCGTTTGTATTTCTGCAGTGTCAGTGGTTACTTCTCCTTTTACATTTCTAATTCTATTGAGAGTCTTCTCCCTTTTTCTCTTGATGAGTCTGGCTAATGGTTTATCAATTTTGTTTATCTTCTCGAAGAACCAGCTTTTAATTTCATTGATTTTTGCTATTGTTTCCTTCATTTCTATTTCATGTATTTCTGATCTGATCTTTATGATTTCCTTCCTTCTGCTAGCTTTGGGGTGTTTTTGCTCTTCTTTCTCTAATTGCTTTAGGTGCAAGGTTAGGTTGTTTATTCGAGATGTTTCCTGTTTCTTGATGTAGGCTTGTATTGCTATAAACTTCCCTCTTAGCACTGCTTTTGCTGCATCCCATAGGTTTTGGGTCGTCGTGTCTCCATTGTCATTTGTTTCTAGGTATTTTTTGATTTCTTCAGTGATCACTTCGTTATTAAGTAGTGTATTGTGTAGCCTCCATGTGTTTGTATTTTTTACAGATCTTTTCCTGTAATTGATATCTAGTCTCATAGCATTGTGGTTGGAAAAGATACTTGATACGATTTCAATTTTCTTAAATTTACCAAGGCTTGATTTGTGACCCAAGATATGATCTATCCTGGAGAATGTTCCATGAGCACTTGAGAAAAATGTGTATTCTGTTGTTTTTGGGTGGAATGTCCTATAAATATCAATTAAGTCCATCTTGTTTAATGTATCATTTAAAGCTTGTGTTTCCTTATTTATTTTCATTTTGGATGATCTGTCCATTGGTGAAAGTGGGGTGTTGAAGTCCCCTACTATGATTGTGTTACTGTCGATTTCCCCTTTTATGGCTGTTAGTATTTGCCTTATGTATTGAGGTGCTCCTATGTTGGGTGCATAAATATTTACAATTGTTATACCTTCCTCTTGGATCGATCCCTTGATCATTATGTAGTGTCCTTCTTTGTCTCTTGTAATAGTCTTTATTTTAAAGTCTATTTTGTCTGATATGAGAATTGCTACTCCAGCTTTCTTTTGATTTCCATTTGCATGGAATATCTTTTTCCATCCCCTCACTTTCCGTCTGTATGTGTCTCTAGGTCTGAAGTGGGTCTCTTGTAGACAGCATATATATGGGTCTTGCTTTTGTATCCATTCAGCCAGTCTGTGTCTTTTGGTGGGAGCATTTAATCCATTTACATTTAAGGTAATTATCGACATGGATGTTCCTATTCCCATTTTCTTAAATATTTTGGGTTTGTTATTGTAGGTGTTTTCCTTCTCTTGTGTTTCTTGCTTAGAGAAGTTCCTTTAGCATTTGTTGTAAAGCTGGTTTGGTGGTGCTGAACTCTCTCAGCTTTTGCTTGTCTGTAAAGGTTTTAATTTCTCCATCAAATCTGAATGAGATCCTTGCTGGGTAGAGTAACCTTGGTTGTAGGTTTTTCTCCTTCATGACTTTAAGTATATCCTGCCACTCCCTTCTGGCTTGCAGTGTTTCTGCTGAAAGATCAGCTGTTAACCTTATGGGGATTCCCTTGTGTGTTATTTGTTGTTTTTCCCTTGCTGCTTTTAATATGTTTTCTTTATATTTAATTTTTGACAGTTTGATTAATATGTGTCTTGGCGTGTTTCTCCTTGGGTTTATCCTGTATGGGACTCTCTGTGCTTCCAGGACTTCATTAACTATTTCCTTTCCCATATTAGGGAAGTTTTCAACTATAATCTCTTCAAATATTTTCTCAGTCCCTTTCTTTTTCTCTTCTTCTTCTGGGACCCCTATAATTCGAATGTTGGTGCGTTTAATGTTGTCCCAGAGGTCTCTGAGACTGTTCTCAGTTCTTTTCATTCTTTTTTCTTTATCCTGCTCTGCAGTAGTTATTTCCACCATTTTATCTTCCAGGTCACTTATCTGTTCTTCTGCCTCAGTTATTCTGCTATTGATCCTGTCTAGAGTATTTTTAATTTCATTTATTGTGTTTTTCATCGTTGCTTGGTTCCTCTTTAGTTCTTCTACATTCTTGTTACATGTTTCTTGCATTTTATCTATTTCCAAGGTTTTGGATCATCTTTACTATCATTATTCTGAATTCTTTTTCAGGTAGACTGCCTATTTCCTCTTCATTTGTTAGGTCTGGTGTGTTTTGACCCTGCTCCTTCACCTGCTGTGTGTTTTTCTGTCGTCTCATTTTGCTTATCTTACTGTGTTTGGGGTCTCCTTTTCACAGGCTGCAGGTTCGTAGTTCCCGTTGTTTTTGGTATCTGTCCCCAGTGGCTAAGGTTGGTTCAGTGGGTTGTGTAGGCTTCCTGGTGGAGGGGACTAGTGCCTGTGTTCTGGTGGATGAGGCTGGATCTTGTCTTTCTGGTGGGCACGTCCCCGTCTGGTGGTGTGTTTTGGGGTGTCTGTGGCCTTATTGTGATTTTAGGCAGCCTCTCTGCTGTGTTCCTGTCTTGCTAGTTGTTTGGCATAGGGTGTCCAGCACTGTAGCTTGCTGGTCGTTGAGTGAAGCTGGGTCTTGATGTTGAGATGGAGATCTCTGAGAGATTTTCGCCGTTTGGTATTACGTGGAGCTGGGAGGTCTCTTGTGGACCAGTGTCCTGAAGTTGGCTCTCCCACCTCAGTGGCACAGCCCTGATGCCTGGCTGGAGCACCAAGAGCCTTTCATCCACACGGCTCAGAATAAAAGGGAGAAAAAAATAGAAAGAAAGAAAGAAAGAGGATAAAATAAAATAAAATAAAGCTATTATAATAAAAAAAAGAAAAAAATTATTAAGAATAAATGTATTCAGAAAAAATTTTTTTTCAATTTTTTTGAAATAGATTTATTAATTTTTTATAGTAAAAAATAAGAAAAAAAATTAAGAAAAAAATTTATTAAGAAAAAAATATTTTTAATTTTTTAAAATAAAAAATATGAAAAAATTTATTAAAAAATGTTTTTAATTTCTAAAAATAGAAAATAAGGAAAAAATTATTAAGAAAACATTTATTATGAAAAAAAATTTTTTTAAGTAAAAAAAAAAAAAAAACACGGACGGACCTAACCCTAGGACTAATGGTGAAAGCAAAGCTATACAGACAAAATCTCACCCAGAAGCATACACATATACACTCACAAAAAAAGGAAAAGGGGAAAAATTAATTAATCCTGCTCCCAAAGTCCACCTCTTGAATTTCAGATGATTCGTTGTCTATTCAGGTATTCAACAGATGCAGGCACATCAAGTTGTTTGTGAAGCTTTAATCCGCTGCTTCTGAGGCTGCTGGGAGAGATTTCCCTTTCTCTTCTTTGTTCGTACAGCTCCCGGGGTTCAGCTTTGGATTTGGACCCGCCTCTGCATGTAGGTCGCCTGAGGGCGTCTGTTCCCCGCCCAGACAGAACGGGGTTAAAGGAGCAGCTGCTTCGGGGGCTCTGGCTCACTCAGGCCGGGGGGAGGGAGGGGTACGGAGAAGGCGGGGCGAGCTTGCGGCGGCAGAGGCCAGTGTGACGTTGCACCAGCCTGAGGCGTGCCGTGCGTTCTCCTGGGGAAGTTGTCCCCGGATCACGGGAGCCTGGCAGTGGTGGGCTGCACAGGCTCCCGGGAGGGGCGGTGTGGAGAGTGACCTGTGCTCGCACACAGGCTTCTTGGTGGCGGCAGCAGCAGCCTTAGCGTCTCCTGCCCGTCTCTGGGGTCTGCGCTGATAACCGCTGCTCGCGCCCGTCTCTGGAGTTCGTTTAGGCGGCACTCTGAATCCCCTCTCCTTTTGGGAGGTCTGACGTCTTCTGCCAGCGTTCAGTGGGTGTTCTGTAGGAGCAGTTCCACGTGTAGATGTATTTCTACTGTATCTGTGGGAAGGAAGGTGATCTCCGCGTCTTACTCTTCCGCCATCTTGCCCCTCCCCTCATATATCCTGCTTTTTAAAGGTCTTCCATCAGTTGCCAAAAGAGTTACAAATTTGTTGTTTCCTGATTATTCAATTTAGCTACCATGCCTCCTGAAACTGGGGTATCACCTTGACAACTCTCAGTTTTCCCTCTATTTTCCAACATCATGAAACAGAGAGGCATTCCAAGTTTGAAACTACCAGGCTCAAGATTTAAAACAGGGTTAAAGCCTGTGATATGAGTATTTTTAAAAATCCTGATCTTGCTATAAAGTGCTAGAATGTGATGTGATAACCCTTAGTTGACATTTGATTGACATTTGATTATTGTGCTCAGCTTTGATATTACCCATGAGTAAGGTAAGGCCAGTGTATTTATTATACAACTTGAAAGGTGTATTGACTTTGCCTGGCTCCAAGAAATAGGATATGTTGAACAAACTTTAATGATCTTACTTCTAAGAGAACAAGAAAATATGGAGAAAATACCATTTGTTGTTTTTAAATGGCCTTCCATAAATACAAGTAAAAACAAATGACCAAATATCCTTTTATTATAAAGTCCTTCTCCCACCTGTATGGAGAGATGCACTGGGGAGAAATATTTTAAAAAGTCACCTTCTTGGCAAATAATGTCTTCTAAAACTGAACCTGCTAAGGTCTGTATACTTATAACCATAAATAAAAATGAAAAGTCAGCGGGAGAGGGAAGGTACGTCTCCAAGGTCCTGAATACACATAGTGCCAAAACAATAGTGAACTCGAAAGGATTGAAAAATCATGTCAGGAGTGCTCATGTAATCAGAAATCAGGACAGAAAATAATCCACACTAACATCAGAGAAAGGAATTCAGGTGAACCAAAATCACGCTGTGTACCGAGACATTCAGGCAGGAGCTGGGAAGTCGCAGAAAATGCCAATATACGTAGCACAAGACAAACAGGCAGGCTGAGGGCTGAATGCACACAAAGAAGCACACCTTCTTCGATGCTACTTCCTGAGCACGTAGGATGTACATTCCAGAGTGTTTGCATAAAGGAGGCATCCACTTGTATGCTGCCATTTGATATTGAGAGATGCTGCAGCAGAAACAGAAATGAGACACCCTTTAAATCACCAGGCCAGTCCTGAGAGAAGCAGCTCACCTAGAATGTCAAGGATTGAATTAAACAGCCTTACTGTCATCGGGCCTGTGGGAGATTGTTCCACCCAATCTAGAAGCAGCTTCAAAGTGGGACACTTTATTCAGGGAAGAGGAAGTATTCAGCTACAGAGGTGGCAGACAAGAGTTGACTTCATCCCCTCAGCTGGATCCCTGATTCAACAGGAAGTTATAAAATGTCTATTCTTGGTAGGAGAAGGGAACTCACAAGTGGGAAAAATTACTCCAGCCTTTGGTCTAGGCAAAGTAAAATCTGCTGGCAGGATTGGCGCTGAGAAGCTTAAAAACTTATCTCTGACATTTCTCTGATCTGCAAGGTATTGCCCCACCTCCACCCCCTAAGGGCTTGACTTCAACAATGCTTGCCTAGTACCATCCCCAGGTGCAAAATCTCACTTGCCTCTTCTAACCACTGTGACATCCCACACACTGAAACATGTGCAATTCTCTTTCTCCCTCCAACATAAGTTTATGTTTTTATATCCAACACTTTCTGGCTTGTTCCTCATTGGACAAGAGCTAAACAATGTGATAAACTGAGAGTAATGGTAACTAGTGTGTTAATAGCTGGCTTTCTTAGGAAGAGCCTGGGGGCATTTAAGCAGAGTTTGCTGGGAACAGTACTTTAATCTAAAAAAATAACTGTTACATTCCAGGCCCCATGATAATCTGGCAGGAGAGAGAATTTAATCACCTCTCAAGTATACTGTGTAAAGGTATCTTATCCTGCCCAATCTAATGTGGTTCTCTTCTCCCTGGCCATCTATTTCTAAAAGAAACTACTCCGGAAATGAAAGGTGCTTGTGTTAGGAGGTACTTACAAGGTATCTTTCAGAGGATAGGCTGACAAGGATGAGGTCATCACCAATTCGAACCTTTTCTCCCTCAGACCTCTGCTTGGAAGCGGGATGTATGGTCCACCAGCAGGCTTCTCCTACACAAAGGCTCCTTGAGTTAGTGACTGCTTCTTGGAAGCCAGTGTCCCTAATTCTGTCCCTCATTCTCCTTCCTCCTGATGAGAATCCCTGAAACACGCATGCACGCACTCACACACACTCCAATTTCTATTTATCTATAAGCATTCCAGTTACCCCCATGTCTGCTCTTGAGTGTGTTTATCATTTTCATTTTCTCTAGAGACAGAAAGTATTTGCAAAAGAGTACTGGAGGTCAGAAGCTATAGAAGTCTTTGAGTATTTTTAATACATATGGAAAAATGCTTTTTTTTCACAAGCACCTACACATCTTTAAGAAATGACTTCATTGGTCTACTGACCACTTACAGACTTTTTATCTTTGCCCCACCCCTTCCCCATGAAATTCTACTAAATCATCAGTAATTCCACTAAAAAAAAAAAAAAAAAATCAGAGGTTTTTCAGAAGGCCTAAATCTACGAGGACTAAGACAGCAGGTGAGAAGTTAATAGCAAAGAAGAAAAACTGACATTTTGGAAAAAGGAATGTAGATAGATGCTTTTAGCCAAGAGAAAGCTACAACTCCAGTCTTTGGGTAAGAAAATGGATGAGAAGTTGATCTCTAGAAATAAGGCCATTCCTGCTACATATTCTCCAGAAACTCTCTGGAATTGGAGGTAACAGTTCCCTGTGAAGGCAACCATAGAAGATGGGGTTGAAAACAGGAGGACTGGCTGAAGGTTTTAAGCGAACATTTAATCTTTTGCATCCCTTTCTTTATCCTGCGTGCCAGGTGACTCTTCCCCCTCCACTGTACAGAAGAATAGAAGTTAAATCCATGGAATGACTTCCATGGATCAGGTACTGTCAGACACGGAAGTAAAGAGTATTGCTGAAAATGGAGACTAATTAGAATTCTTTGCCCTGATTAGTAAAACCCCAGCTCCTCTTCCTTTACCTCCATTCCTCAGCTTCCAGAATGCCAGCTGCGATACTGAACCTCCCCCCACCCAAATGAAGATTACTCTTTAGGGAAGCCAAACTACCCAACATAAAAGATACCTGTTTGGGCATCTCCAGTGCAACGCCTAGGTCCCTGCTAGATTACCCCAAAGCGAGGCTTAAGAGATGGCAAGCCACTCACACAGTCAGGGCTTCCTGTCGCTTTTTAACACCTTGATCTAAACATCAGCGGGGACCAAGGATGACCTGACATGTGAGGAAAGTCTCTAACATGAATGACGGGAACAAACCAAAAAGTGGGTAAAGGGAAAAAAACGAAGATTACAGACAGCTAAAGATAACTTTACGCAAATCTTAGAATTAATCATCTCAGAGAGATAAGAAAAAGTAACATTCATGAAGCAGCTATGAGAGTATCCATGAAGGATCCCTTCAAAGAGAAAGAAAATTCTTTGATCCTGAAAAAGAGAGAAAGAAACAGGAAGGTTATAGGATAAAGTTGAAAAATTCTCCCAAAATGAAGAATGAAGAAAAACAGATCAGAAACAAGACTGAAAAGAAAATTAGAAAACCAGTCTAGAGGAGTTCCAGAAAGCAAGAACAGAGAAAACAAAGGGAGGAAATTAACAAAGAGATAATATTAAAATTTTCCCAAGGCTGAAAGATAAAACATTTTCAGATTGAAGAGGCCTGCAGAGTCCCTAGCACAGTGGAGAATGGACACACACACCAGGGTCCACTCCTGTAACACTAAGAACAAGAAGGATCCAGGACAAGACATAGCACTGGGGAACTGCAGACATCAGGGCAAAAGAGAAGATCCAAGTAGCTCTCAGAAAATATAAACAGGTCACACACAAAAGATCAGGAATCAGAATGTAAACGTCTCACAGCCAGACCAAAAGCTAGAAGAAAACCTCCAGGATGCTGAGAAAAAAATATTTCCAATGTAGAATACTCTTACGAATTACTTGTAAAGCTGGAATCAAGAAACTTTCAGACAACAATTTTTCTCCCATGGATCTTTTCCGTAAAAGCTACTGGAAGTGGAGTCCCCCAAAACGATGCGATAAACCAATAAGGGAGAAAAACATGAGATCCAGGAAATACAGAATCTTGGAGAGAGAAAACGGGAATTTCCCGGATGACAGTGGATGTTTCTAAGAAGATGAAACTGACAGAACAGCTCTTGGCACTGAATGTAATCCGGGGAGAGTTTCTGTTCTATGGGACAGTTTAGAAATGAATGACCGGGTCACGGAAAGTAAAGCAACAAACAAGGCAATTATTAAGTACTGGAAAACTCAAAAGCAATACAGTAAAGTGAACTGACCATAGTATATCATGAGTCTCACTTGCAAATAAAAGTTACAGTTATGCCAATGTAAGTAGTTAATATTGACTTTGGTAGTTATATAAAAAATGGATGCAAATATATTGGGAGGGTGGAAAGAAGACAGGGAAGAGTGGGGACTAAGAGCTAAATTTTTATTGTTCATTTAGGACATCAATAGATCATACCTAATTGGAAAGAATAACTAAATAGCAGTAAACTGTATGACTCACACACAAGTGGGGAGCATACTAGAGGAGATGAAAGTGGACGCCCCAGAGACGTAGGAATCCAGAACAGGGAGGGGTGGGGCAGGAGATGGATATTTCCAATAAGCATGGGAGTACTATGTCTATCTTCTAACTATGTACGGGTATTACTCTGATTTACTTTGGATAAATAAATATGATCATTTTGATTACATTTTGATTAAACTTAAAATTTCGTAACAGAAGAGGCTGGCCTCTACATCTGAAGCGGGGAATGACATGTATATATCCATTATGTGCTCTGGACCACTGAGGGGGACCAGGATGAAGGGGTCCTAAAGAGGCACACGGGAGAAGACCATTCTTGTTCTCTCGCCCTCTCCTGGGAACAGGGTAGTGGTCTGGAGCCCAGGGACAGGGCCAATCCCCAAATCAGTAGGATGTGTACGGGCCAGGTGAAGGTCCTAAAATACCTAATAGTACATTTAGTGGGGATTTTTTTTTTCTCATTTTTTTCCAATTCTAAACTAATTCTAAAGCTATGTCTAAAACCAAAACAACAACAAAAAACTTTTAAAAGGAGAAAAGAAAGAACCCAATAAGCAAAATCAAGGGTAAAATGGTCACCAGTTCTGTTAGGTCAGTCAAATCATTTATTATCCACTGTGCAGGGGGAAAAGTTTCCAGAAATGTTCAAGAAACTGCTTCCAAACTTCTACTCACATTCTCCTAGAGATTCAACTCAACTACTTGTTTTCAACTCAGAAAAGGTTTCTGAGCCAAAAGTGCATTCACAGAATGACCTGGGTAAAAAACAATGCTTTTCTGTTGGATCCTGAGTGACTCTCCTCCTGAAGAGAGAAGACCCACTCCAGGCTATACTGAACCGTATCTGAGCTGCATAAGTGCCCTCCTCCTCCCCAACAAATAGCAAGCTGGCCTTCTTCAAGGAGAATATGAAATGGGTTGGGGGTGAGGGAGGTAAACAAATTATTTTAGGCTCTAGGTTTTCATGAATACCTGATCAACACTTTCCCCTCTGTCCTTCCGCCAAAGTCATCTTCTCATCAGCCACCTTGAGCTTGGGTTGGTGCATGTGTTTCCCTAATCTGTCAGCAGAACTCACACCAAGTCTGATTTTTAGGAATTTAGGGAAAAAAAGTGCTAGAAAGAGTAATATTCTCTGCTGCTATTTCCCTCTATTTTTATTGGAGGCTCTAATAATTTTTTAAAAAATAGGTTTCCTGAACACATGACGAGAAAGTGGTTATTTCTCAAATTTCCTCCCAATTCTCAAAAAGTCTGAAGCTATTTTACTGGTATAAATAGAATGACCGTATATGACTTTTCCAATTATGTGCTCTAAGACTGACAGCTGGTTTATATTTAGAGGTCAACTTACACTCAGAATGTGTGGCACTTCACTCATTTTGTCATTTTCAGCAAAGGTTGACAACACCTTAGAGGAAATTATATTTTAAGAATAACACTTTAGCTGAAAACAAAGCAACCTCAGATCAAATTCAAATATAATCTGATTTCAGGAAGAAAAAAAAAACCCTGAAGAGGCAGGCTCACTCTTCTGCTCTGTACAAAAAGGAGGAGAGGGAGGGGCTCTCGTCAGGCGTTCTTGGATGTGACCGTGCATGATGCAGAAACTGCAAATGCACATGGGTTAAACTCTAGACTTTTTTTTCTAGATATCTGTAAAATCAGACAATCTGGATTATCCCCTTATGAACTGACGTAGTTTTAGCAAAACCACATGGATTTTGTCCTTGTTTGACTACCCAACAATGGAACTCCCCTCCTATTTGGGGGAAAATGTCATGATATTAAAGACTGAGACTTTAAGTGAGACTCTTCCCGCAGTGTGACCTAGGCTGTTTGCTCTCCCCTTGCCTTTGTTTCTGTCCATTTTCTAAGCCTGGGGCTCAGCTTCAGAGCAGGTCTACACAATATCCTTCCAGTAAACTCTCATTCTGCTTGAGTTAATGGAATTAGTTTCTGCTGTTTGCAACCAAGAATCCTGATTGGTCCATAAGCCCAACCTCTAAATAGAGCAGAAATTATGTATGTAATGCCCTTGGCAGATAGATTGCCCATGAATATTTCCAGCCACAGGGAACATCTTCCATCCCGAGGCCAGCTGTTGCTCTGCTGGATACTTGCAGATATTACAAAATGGTTTCCTTCATTGAGAAGAAATGGGCCTCTTTTCAACTTCTATCCATTGCTCCACTGGTCTTTGGAATAACCCACAGCAAGTCAGCCCCTTCTTTGATACTATAACTAGAAATATTTGTTGACAATTATCTTAATCCTCTGTTCTTCATTTCTGGTGTCCAGGGAGAACCTGCATCTTCCTGGTCACCACCTTTCTTAGGATCCATCACTTGACTGTCATTATTTTCGACTGAACGAAAAAAAAACAGCTAGTGTTCCCCAGACTATATGACGGTATATGATATATAGCACTGGTGGTGGAGGGCAATTAAACAACATTGAATCATATAGTGAGAAATTTCTTTTATTACTTTTAAGCCTTCTGATTCTATCAGGAAGTTTTCACTTTGGAGCTTGTATATCATGAACACTTTTCTAATATTTTCCAACACCTCTTCAATTATTTAGTGACATGGTTTTCTTTTCACTATATTTATTTTTAAGGCAAGCGATACCAGTTTTCTACTTATACCAATGATTTTAGTTTTGTCTTATTATAAAATTATAAGTACAAAAGTAAGTAAATGTAAAGAAAAATATAAATTAAATAATAATAAAAGTGATGCACAGGAATGGCAAACACCGTGATGGTGGATGTCATTGACTAACATTTGGGAAACACTGCTTTAAAAGCAGCTGGTTCACTGCAGAATAAGATGGGACTACTCTTTTCAAAGATTTTTTTTTAATGTGGACCAATTTCTAAAGTCTTTATCGAATTTGTTACCATATTGCTTCTGTTTTATGTTTTGGTTTTTTGGCCACGAGGCATATGGGACCTTAGCTCCCCAACCAGGGATCGAACTGTACCCCCTGCATTGGAAGTCGAGGTCTTAACAACTGGACCGCCAGGGAAGTCCCAGAACTACTCTTCTGATCTCAACACTATACTTCATTATGTAAACCCTTATTATGCTATCTTTGTTTTTTAGCGATAATTCATTACCATTGGTTTTTATCAGGAATAACTTCTCTACTTACTTTCGGGTCCTAACCCTAAAAATTGTTTTTCTTTGAGACTCTGGCAGACTGTGGTTAAAACATTATATTTGCCCTCATTCTTAGTTCCTATGTTTTCATTACACATTCTTTTTTTTTTTTTTTTTAAATTCTCCAAAGTTTTATCAGACCAGGTTGATATTGACCAGTTTGGTTTGGAATCCCAAATGAGTAGCATTCAGTACCCTTCTCAAAAGCCCTTAGCCCAAGACCCCACTGAGCAGCAGACCTAGGCATGTTGACTTACCTGTGGCATGTTCCCGTAGACCTACATCAAAGGCAAGTTTATCTGTCTGGGATCTTGATGTAGTCAAACATGTTAGATACTGTGGAACAAGAGCAGATGCTAGTAAAGTCATACTCTTCTGTCAAATCTTGGCATCTCACCCTAGTTGGCTTCCAGTTGTCAATTTCAACATTGAGCTACTATGAAAAGGGCCTGTTTATCTTGTTCATTGCTACAGTGCTTCTGGGATATATTTTTGCAAAATATTTAAAACCTCAAAGATGTTCTTATCTGATGACCCAGTGATTTAACTCATAGGACTCATTGGAAACAAGTTTGAAATAGAAAAAGTTTGAAATATTAAATATGCTTTTGTTCAAAGATACTCTGAGAAACTTTTAAACTGGGAACAATATAAACAGAACATAAATGGCCAACAATAATGGAAAGGTTGATACACTCTGGTACTTTATTTTATGGAATATTATGTTACCATGAAGCATATTTTTCAAGAGTGTGTAACAATATGGAATATACACAAAATAGTGTACTTATATAGTTGCCACGTATGCAAAACTTAAATGCCTAGCAGCCGGGCTAAAGGGAATTGCACCAAATTGATAACAAGTTGTCTTTGGACAGTGGGAACGACCGTAATGACGCCCCCATTTCTATTTATTTACTGTTTTTTCAAATTTTCTATGAGCTTTAAAACTTCTCAAATAATACCTATGGTTTTTTTTTTCTGATGATAAAAATACATGTGCATGTAAAAGTTAAAAATTATTTTAAAAAATAACTTAATAAAGGAAAAAAGTACACAGCCTGCTCCCTGCCTCCTTTTATTGACAGGCACAGTGGGTGGTCTCAGAATTAGACGGGGAGGCAGATATGCACTCGGCACAAACTTGATGAGTTATACTTGTAGTTCACTGCAACAGGAAAATTGAGAATCACTGTATTATACAGTCATCTTCATAGGCTTCATGCTCAATGCTGCTCCTAAAAGGAACTGGCCAGGATAGAATTCATGTTAACTGTGAGTGGGATTTCTTGGGAGTGAGGGGCAACCAACCTAAGGATGAATAATGTAAACCTTCCTCTCTCTAGCACAACGGCTAGCCTGAGTTTTCAAAGCCAGAAGTGTGCTATTTGAGCTTCTGTTTATTCTATTTAGGTAGAAAAAGAGAGGTATTAGGGTTTTATTTACCCTATGGATAAGCACCAGATTCTTAAAGATAAATGATCACCTCTCAATTCTAGAGAGTGCCAGGGTGCAAAAGTTTCCCCACTCTCTGTCCCCATCTCCTGCTCAGATAACCTTCGATTTGGTCATTTTTCGTTCTTTGTCCTTTGCCACGAGGGATTATCACAGACGAATGTTCAGGCTGAAAAGGTCAACTTCTTACCAGTGCTCAGGAAAAAAAAAAAAAAATGCTGCAATAAATAAATTATTTAAGAGGCAGCTGCTGCTCTCGCTGCCAATTTGATAGTTCAAGCTTTGAGACAAACTTTGCAGCTGCTGCAGGTGTAAAATGTGTGAAAATAAAGTCTTGAATGAATGTAACAGTTTTCCATTAGGGCTAGAGAAAGAAATCTTCCTTATACCGATAGCAAGGGAGAATGATACACGTAGGAACTGGGGGCAAAGGTTATTAGAGTTGGCACATATTATACTTGATTGAGATCATGATATTCCTCTTAACACTCCCTGCAAAAAGAACTGCGGTATCTGTGTTTTACAAATTATATTTAAAACTTGAAAAAATGTTCAAGTTATAGTGAGTAATCGCCATTTCGGTTAATTCTGGTTCTAGATCCCTGAATAGATCAAAGCCTGACCTGCTTCCCGTGACTGCTTTGCTCCTTGTCTGCCTCCCACCTCTGGATTAACATAAATAGTACCTTCGAATTCTTCCAGGACTGAAGGCACCAGATACCATCCTATTTTCCTTTAGCTAGTAAAAGGGGAGAAATTTCACAAAAAATCCATTTGATTGTTTTTTCTCCTACGCTGGTAAGCTCGTATACGTCGTATGCGCAAGTCATCAGTTATTCCACGGTTTATTTGATCATCCATTCAACAGATATTTACTGAGCATCTTAGTATATCCAGCCACTGCACTCGGTCGAGTTAGGTTTAGTTAAATAAATTTTTAAAAAGACACGGTCCTTCTCTGGAGTGGGGAGGAAGGTGGTCAGGCATTAAACAAACACAAATATGTAAGTGCTAAGTGAGGTAAGTTCCAGGAAGGAAACGCTAAGACAGTAATGTGCTATAGTTATTTCCATTTCAAATGATTCCCGCTGATTACTTAACCTGATCTAGACACTTGCTGGTTTCCTGCCCTTTCTCCCCTCCTCATCTCTCCCCTCCTCCTTGAATGGTGAAAGCGGATCCAGAGATGCTTACCATTCTGCTGAAGGAGTGCCGCAGGAGAATCGCGTGGCCATACAGCAGGGTCCTGTGGCCACCCCCTTGTGCAGCCTGTGGGGAAGGAGGGCGAGAAGTGTCAGCACCAGCCAGACATGGCCTCTCTGACGGCAAAGCAGCACAAGAAGTCTTGGAAGACAGACTACAAAGAAAAGACCCATCGCGAAGCTCCCAAGGAATTCATTCTAGAAGCGAGTGGCCAGCCTACAGGCGGGGGGGGGAGACTGGTGACCACGGCCATGCAACATCCCTGGGAGAGCGTGGGTGGGGCCTCTTCTTGAAAACGGCCCCTGCCCAGGATCAGCGGAAACCCAGAGCCGTTCTACCAGAGAAGCACGTAAATTAGATAGGTACTGCTTACCTTCCTTTGAAACTTCTCAGAAGCGTTCAGAGTGAGAGAGAGAAACAAATGTGATGTAACTACAGCCTAGCGATAAAAAGGCAGCTTGGGGGCAGGCATATGGTCACAGTCTGTGCCTTGTGGTCTTTTCTCTTCAAGGCACTTTTGCCTCCTGCCCACTCACTTAAATGGGTCCTATTTACCCACATTGCACCACCGAGAGACGGCTCTGAAATCCAGGGCTTTAAAAGGGCAACCAGTGATGCGAGAATAGATCCTCTCGTTAAGTGTCCATCTAGGTGCCTTTTCTGTGCCCCACCAGGCAGCTCCACTCTGGCTGTTCACGCAGTGGCAGCCCAAGCAGCGGGAGAGGCCCAAGAGGAAGAGACAGCCCAACATAAAGCCGCCAGTGTCTGCTTCTTACTTTTCCCCTTATCTGATGGGCACTCCATGATCTGAACTGAATAGCACACGATAGGAGACAAGGCTATTATGTATCCAGTTATAGGTGAAAAGGTAACATGGAAAACTGAAATCTACAGAAAATTCTAGAATGTTTTGGCATCAACATTTTCAACCTTTTACCCAACTCTCTCCCTGTCATGTTAACCTGCCCTCAGAGACAAGTCACATTTTTTTGATCACACACCCCTTTTAGGAAGAAATATTTGCGCATAGACCACCATCCCCAAATATGGACAAAAAGAGAGTTCAAAGCCTGAGATTAAAATGAATCATAAACAGAAGTTCTAACATTTTCCTTCCGTATGCCAAGGGCACCTCTTATGCATCATGTATTAGAGCTACATAGCAGCAAGCCCAAGGGCTGGCTCGAGGGGCTGCTCCCCTCCTGTGTCCACCCCTCATCAGGGCCACGGGTGATGAAGGGGAAAGCTGGTGGCGGAGAGAAGGCAGAGGTCTAGATGGTAAGGCCTGAAGTAATTCTATTTCAACTCTATTTGGATTAACAGAATCACCCTGTCAAAGAGATGATTTTTCATGTCATACAAGGAGCCTAAAGAAAAGGAAAAAGATAAATGTGGTATCATGTTAAAAAAAAAAGCCAGTAACTATATATAAATGTGGCTGTGCTTTTTTTCCCACAGCTATAGAGATATTTAAATGCTCTCTAGACCTTAATACTATGGAAGGATTAAGTGTTCTTCACAATATTTCTGAATTTCTTGAAACCATCTGAACTAACTTTAGTTGCTGTATTTACACGAATGTGTCAACAGCGTACATTAAAATCAGTCACACTAAAGAATTTTCATTATCTTGTCAGGCTCACTGACAGTTGTAATATTACAAGTTAATTAATAGCTCACGATGGCTTATGTTGTGGGTTTATGCTCCCAGACTAGTCCTGTGCCTCAAACTGAACTACTCACTAAACTATACTTCCCATTGTTAACCATGGGTCACATCTTCCTCCAATTCTTCTTTGTTCCTGTCAACTCTATGAGTAATCGTAGGTAAAGAGTCAGGAGTTGCTGACCCCCAAAGTGGCACTAAGGAGCCTGTGTTATCCTTCTCTGGCAATGCTGGAAACATCTCCTGGCCCTCATGTCCTCAATTATGATGCCAACAGAAAAGCAGAGTGACTTAACTACCCCACTGGGATTGAAGGGAACGACACGTGCCAACTCCTCCCTCCACTAAGATCTCAGATGCTTGTGCACATCAGCTTGTTAATACACAGGCTGCTGGACCCCACTCCACAGTGTCTGCTTTACTAGGCTCGGGGTGGAACCTGAGAACTTGCATTTCTAATAAGTTCCAGGGAAAACGACATTGATTATGCTGCTGGTCCAGAAACCACATTTTGAGAACCACTGCTTTAAGGAATAATCAAGCTTCCGTGTCAGAAAGGTAAAGGAGCTTTTTCTGCAGAAGCTTTGATAATCGTCATCCTGGTGAGAGCTATCATTGGCACACACCGTGCCTCAGGTGCTTTACATCCATCATAGTTCATCCCCCTAACTTTTCAAGGTAGGAATCATTTCATCCACTTGGAACATGAGTAGTTTGAAACTCAGAGAGGAAAGGATCTTGCCACAAGTCACACAGCTGGATGTGGTGGTGATGGTGGTGGGAAATGAACTCAGAGTTAATTCCAAAACCTGACTCATTTCACTGTACTTTTAACAATATATTCATTTGCCTACTGTGTACAAAACCAGGGTACACAGCACCAGGAAGAATAGGATAGAAAGATACTTCCTCAGCTCCTTAATGAAGGTGAATTGATACAGTTGGAATTAAATGAGCTCTAACCACGTGGCAGGCACAGAACGACACTAAGTGCTGTATGGGAATCATCTCATTCTATCTCTTAATTAGTGCTGCGAAGTAACCATGGAATTACCTCCATTTTACGGAAGCACCAACTGAGGCTGCAAGAAGCAAAGTAACTTGCTCAAAGTCATACAGGTTCCAAGGGCAAAGCTGGGATTTAACAAAGACGAGGGATTTAACCGTATCCTCTATTGTCTCCCTCTCTGTATTCTGGCAGGAGACAAGGCTTGTGTATAAAAAACCATGTTACAAATAGAAATGACATCCCTGTTCAAAGAGGTGAAGACAAACAGCATTGGAATAGACCAGGAGGGTAAGGAGGGTGTTAAGGAATTGCTTTATCAAAAAGATAGACAGTAACATTCTAGTAGGACTGTTGATGTGTAAGGATAATTTAAAAAAAAAAAAAAGAGGAACCCATATAGGCAAAGCGCTGGAGGTGGGAGTATGAAGTACACGTGGGGACTGGTGGACAATTCACTGGTTAGCGTTGGGTTTGATGAAAGGGAACAGCTGGAAATGAGTTAGGACGCAGGTACAGGCCTGTCAGATTATGGAGGGCCACATCTGACCGTTCCACAGCTAATAGGACACTGGTAGAGGTTTTTTTTTTTTTAATCATGTAAATGTTTTGTTTTCTTTTTCTTTCTTTTGTTTTACATCTTTACTGGAGTATAATTGCTTTACAATGTTGTGTTAGTTTCTGCTGTATAAAAAAGTGAATCAGCTATACATATACATATATCCCCATATCCCCTCCCTCCCCACCCTCCCTTATCCCACCCCTCTAGGTGGTCACAAAGCACTGAGCTGATCTCCCTGTGCTATGTGGAGAATGTCACAATCAAAACTGTCCCTTAGGAAGGTAACCCTGACTGCAAAATGGTAAAAGAATTTAAGGCATCAAACCCTAAGGACAGAAAAGATCATTCTCTCATTCAGTTTCCAGGACAACCTAAGGAGAGGATGTAGACCAAAAATCTCGGAGTCACCCTTTACTCCAGCCTCCCTCTCACACTCCACAAGCACTCCATCCAAAGCACCTTCGGTGCCACCTTCAAAATGTATTCTCTATCCAACTACTCAGTGTCCCACTGCTACCAGTCTGGTTCAACCTATTGCCCTGTCTCACCCTGACTATAACACCTCCGAACTGTGCTCCCTGCTGCACTCGCCCCGTTTATAGTCTGAGCTAACACAGCAGTCAGAGCCATCTGTTTAAGACTGCCAATCACCTCACATTAATTTTCTTGCTCAAAACCCTCCCAATGGTTTCCTTTCACACTTAGAAATACGACGTCCTCACCATGGCTTCTAAGGCCCTGCATCAGGAATTGGCAAATTTTCCCTATAAAAGACCAGACAGTAAATAACTGGGGCTTTGCAGGACACATATGTCATGTAGTCTTCTTTTTTAAACAACTTTTTCAAAAATTAAAAGCCATTTTTACCTAGAGGGCTGTACATAAACAAGCATAGGCTGGATTTGGCCTGCTGTTGCGATCCCTGCCCTACTCGATCTGGGTCCCTCCACCTATCTGACCTCATCACCTGCCAGCAGGAGGGTCTCCACCACTCCCTCTGCGCCAGCCCCATGGCCCTGCCTCTATTCTTCAGACAAGCAAGCTCCTACTGCAGGGCCTTTGCACATATGCTTCCCTCTGCCTGGAATGCTCTTCCTTCAATATTCTCATTTCCATCCTTATTCATCTCTGTGTTCAGATATCTTATTAGAGAAGTCTTCTCTGATCATCTCTTCTAAAAGAACAATCCCCCTTACTTGATCACATTTTTTCTGCTTTATTATTTCTCATGGCATTTATTAGCTGATATATTGTTTTTGACATGTATCTCCCCTCCCTCCCTCCCCCTAGGACATAAGCTCCATGAGTCTTTGGTGTGTTCTCTGCCATATCAACATCACTTTTATCAGTGCCTGGCAAACAGGAGGCACTCATTTTCATATTTCATCTTCATATTTCCTGAACAAATGAATAATAATTGGATGAGACAGTCCTTTTGTCTGCCTTATACAAATGGAAAAAGAGAAGCTTTCCTATGGTCAGCTTGTAAGCAGCGAGCTTGGATTTCAACTTGGGTCTAACGACAAATTCTACCAACTCTTTTCACTATTTGATGCTAATTCTAGGTAACATTCCAGGAGATGATATGCTACATAGAAGACTTCACGGGTCTGTTCCCAAGCGGGATCCAGACCTCAAGACTGTGAGACTTTATTGGGACGGCAGTCCTGCCTCTGCTGGGAGTGACCTTGGCTATCATCATTGGCAGAATGAGAATATATGGTACCACCTCGTGGGATGGGAGTGCAGCAGGGGGTGAAGCCAGCAAAAGCACCCTGATGCCATGTCCTGAGGAAAAATGTTCCACTAGATCATTAATTCAATCATCTCATCTGTAATTTCAAAAATGATTCTGTCACTGACATTTCTTTAGGAGGTTCCCAGAGGACACTGTCACCCAGTAAGATAATCCCGATATGGCAACAAAGGAGAGGGGAACTCTTGCTTCTCTCCAGCCATACATAAATGTTTCAAGACTGTCAGATCTCTAAGCCACCTTCTTTTATAATCTGGAACCCCAGATTCCACTTTGGGGGTCCCAGGATCTGGAAAGACTCCTTGTGGATCTAACATAAGCTGTGAAAGCTTGGGGGGCTAGCTTCCTGGAGGGCTTGCAGGGCACGACATCACTTCCTGGGTGTGGATGTGTGTATTTTCATTTTCTTTTCCTCCCCCACTCCTCTCCCTTCCACTCTTTCAGGCTATCAAAGAAAGAAAGGAGCCTTGCTAGAAGGTCACAGAGCAATGTTGCCTCCAACACGCTGGAGACCCTTTACATCGCCCAGGAGGTTTCCTTTGACACAACCGACAACTAAATAACAATGATGCCATACAAGTAAAAAAACAGTAACACCTAACAGCAGAAGCAAAAGCAAGTAACCTAGTATTTTCAGTTAGAAAACATAATGAAAGTTTCTATTCATAATTGCTACAAGATATTAAAAATTTTAGGAATTTACCTAAATGTTGAGCTAAACCTTCAAAATGAAACCACAAACTTTTGCTCTATAAAACAAAATTTGATTTGGTGAAATGGAAATGTGTACTTTGTTACAGAATGAAAATACTAGTATTTGTTAATGCTTATTCTCCTAAATTTAACTTACAGATTTAATGTACTTTTAATGAAAATTCCAGTAGGGTATTTAGGAATTCAACAAAATCACTATAAAGTTAATCTGCAAACATAAAACATTAAGAAATTTATTCTGAAAAGGAACCAAGTTTTAGAAAATGTTACGAAGCAAAATTCATTCATTCATTCTGGTAATGGTTCAAAAGAAGAACGTAGCACAATACGGACAGTCCATAAACAGATCTGAAATGCAGCACATGATAAAGCAGATTTTTAGTACAATGCAGGGAAGGCAGGATTATTAAGCAAATGTCTCTTTGATACGTGGAGAGCAAAACAGAAAAGTATTCCATAAGATCCACAGGAAATATAAAAGATAGATTATGGATGCGTAACAGAGTTAAATAATTTATTTTAAAATTAAACTCTAAGACAACTAGCATGTAATAAATAGTCCACGTTCTTTTACAGAGCTAATACTTATCTATGCTCTGAAGCAACAGATAAATTCAAAGGAAATAAAAAGACAGGATTTTACCAAGATTACTAAACTTCAGAACAATGGAAACGTTGACATTTAATAGACTACAGAAATTCTTTGTATCACTTTGACAAAAGGATTAACATCTCATTGAAATGTAAGAAAAAAACCATCAAATAAAGAAATGGGCAAAGGATATGAATAAATGATTCATATCAGGAATAAAATTAAAACATATGGCAGAGATTTTCTCTCTTCTAGTAATGAAAGGAATGACAAAGCAACTTCGATGTATCATTTTTCATCAACTAAATTTTCAAAAATGGGGAAAAAGCCTTAATGCCATCAGAGTTGCAATTTAGCTGGTGCTACCCTGTAAGGTGGCACTGAATACAACTCTTTTGAAAAGCAAGATGGTAGTATATAAAAAGAGCCATAAAGAAGTCAATAACCTTTGCTGTAGTAATCCTACTTCTGGGAGTAATTCAAAAAAAGCAAAACGGTTTGCACACTGTTGTGAAAAGAGCATCATAATGGGGCAAACAAAAAACCCGGAAAGGACTTGACTATCCAAAAGAAAAATACTGTCTAGTAAAACATGGGGCTTCTTCAGGATGTTCTACCCTGCAACCATTAAAGGAGACAATTTACAGAGGCTACTGGAAACACAGAAAATGGTTATGATAGACCACTGTGAAAAAGGCAGAATGCAAAATGCCTTCTACTATTATATATATATATATACATATATATATATATATATATATATGTATATATATATATATATATGCGCAAGAATGATAAGGAAACCTGTAAAAATGAAATAGCCATTTGGGTGGTTGCAGAACGACTGGACTTTCCTTTTCCAAATTTTTCTTTTGCACTACTACCACGTGATCATTTCAGTAAACCGTCCATGTGCATGGGACGCAACACCATGCTGCATGTGTTTAAAACAATGGAGGGCTACAAAAGTGTTCTGTCTCTTCGTTAAAACTTCAGTTGCTCGAGGTGTGATTTATTTGCCAGAATCCTCTGTAAATGGCTTCACCTGTCTGAAAGGTGGCTGGCAAGGCATACGTAGCATGCTTGCAGTTAGGCACTGACTCCAGAGTCTAGCCCTACCCTGGTGTTGGATAGAAAGCCCAGAGAGGCAGTCTTTATCCAAGACACCTCTGTCCTCCCCTGAGTTCCCTCAGGCCTACCCCAGACTCCATAGGGAAAATCTCTTGCCCAGGGAGTCACTCTCACTTGGATCTCAAACATCTTGGCTCTTCTGACAGCCCTTAGTGGATCCTTCACCTCAGATCCCACCCTTGTCCCTAGAGACATGGTTTCTACACTACTCCATGCTTTCCAAGGCTGCCCCCACCAGCCATCAGATTCCAGGTCTACCTTCCCCAACTGCTACAAGCCATCACACCCTTCTGGCCAAATTCCCAAGACCCCACTCAAGCACCCCACTGTTCTAGGAGGGGTTGACAGATAGAACCGCATAATCAGTGGGACAGATGGGACTCCCCAGCTCAAATGGCACCAAAGGAACTGTTGGGGCACTTTCCAAACAGGTCTTGGATTGGAAATTCCTGGGAACAGACACAATTTTCCCTCTTTAATGACAGTTAAAGTAGTATACTGGAATTTACAAAGTCCAGGGGTGGGAAGGCACGTGTACCGATTAGTATGACTAGCGATTTGGAGTCAGATCAGGGAATATGACAATAGCAATTCCATAAGCACTTTCTAGCCATCCTAACTCCCTCACTATGTGTGAAAACCTGAAAAACCCAATACAGGACACTAAACTCTTTTCTTCACCACCTTTTCTGGATCAGATACTCTACTCTTCAGCTAGGTAATTGCCAAGTCCAGCTTTTGGTTCCCCACTTTGGGATATAAAGACACTATAAGAAGTCTAAGGTATCATTCTTACAATTTGACACCTTGATTTTTCACTTATAAAAGGATGATCAATATGGATCTAAAACTCTTAGTCAAAGATTTCTGAGCCATTGGCTATACAGAAAGCAACAGAATCAGGATGGAGTCCCCTAATGAGGTTTCCCCTATAGGAAACACTTCAAGTGAGTCTGGGCCAACTCGACCACAACAGCGCAGGCCCTTAAGGTAAACACACGCGAAAGGAGGCCACATGCTTGGCATCCTTCATGGGCCTCTTGGGATACTGTTAAAAACTGAAATCATGCAATAGAATTTTAATGAAGTTCGGAAAAGAGGAGGAAGTGCAGCGTCTGATAGCCCACTTCCCCATGTTCAGTGATCACGACAGTCTCCCCAGTTGCCCTACTGACAAGACAGACCCACGATTCACAAGCTGCAGGCACAGTACAACCCCAAAGAGAAAAGGTTAAAGCTGGTCCGCAGAGGGCCTATGGCAGAACGTGACCTCCCAGCAAGGTCAGCAGGGTGACCGTGACTCCAAGGAGCCCGACCTCCCATGCCCTCAGTACTGCTCGCTCACCATCACTGCATATCCCAGGGCCCAAGAACAGAATGCTCAAAAAGCTGTGCACAAAGGCAGGCTAGTCTCTTTTCTTTCTTTCACTTCTTAAACAGAGAAAACACAGGCAAAACCCAAACAATCCATCGGCCGACCATCTAGCACTGAATGCCAAATTTACCATTCCCATAGTTTATCATTCATTGAATTCAGCCAACCCAACCTCCTGGAAGCACCTAGAATTCTTCTTCCTGGGTGAGAAGATTTTGGCAATCTCATTTTTGTTCAAGTCATTAATTTCGTAGCTACATGGAAGTAGTTCAGGACAAAAGGATGAAAGGCCAGAGCCTTATGTGAGAAAATGTAAGCTCTGGGTCATGAGCCTTATCTGTAACAAGAACCTGCACAGCAAGGAGGAATTTTCTTCCAGGAAAGTGCCTACACGGCTTCTCTTTTGCACAGATGTGGCCGAAGGGGTGAGGAAAATCAGAGAGATGGCTCAGATGACTTAGGGATCGCAGAGGAACTGTTGTTATGCCCCCGAGTTCATTATTTCCTGTGAGCACTTCAAGTCATGAGAAGGAAGAGCCTGCGGATGGTGCAGATCTGAGCCCTGAATGCACGACTAAAGGCAACTGCGGAATCTCCTGCCTTTCAAGTCTTTAAAAATAAAGGTCTCGGCTCTTTGAGAATGGTGGACACATGCAACCATGTTCCCATCCCAACCCACGATGTTTGGGGAACAAATTCAATGACTTTTGGAGGTTCCCACTAGGGCTGGGATTTTACAAATGCTGATTCTGAAACAGGAGGATAAGCATTCTCCATTGAGGGGAAAAATGGTGGCCACTGGGACGCTTCCAAATTGAGCACGGGGTCATTCTAGATGCACCTGTTCTTCTCTTTGCAGGTAGACACCACAGGGAAACCAGACAGCCAGGATGGCAGCTCGAACATATTTCCTATTATGGTATCTTTCAAAGGAGCAAATTGACAGGAGATATTTGTCAGGGTACTGAAGACATTTAGACTGATGACGAGTATACTTTGAAAGAGGTGAAGCAATTATTTTTTTCTCTGAATTAATTTTCCCCCTTTCTCCTATAGCTGACTAACAGATTTCTAAGAACTGACATTGCCAAGTTCATTCTCTAAATAAAAGGACCCTGTCAGCCAGATTTGTTTTCCAGGCACTGCTCTAGTTTTTATTTGAACCATACATCCTCATCATTCATCAGCCCTCTGATGGAATGGTGGACCAGCGGCCACATAGGGTCAAGACTAAGAACTCTGCTCAACCACTTCCTTTCACCCAAGGCATCGTATAACAAATATTTCCTACAAAGAGTTTAACATCTAAAAGGTCAGATTACCTGGACATGAAAAATCAAATACTGTCTTTAATCTACTACGTCTCTAGGAAAAAAAAAAAAAAACATCACCATTCATCCTGGGAATTAACAAAATAGGTGTAAGTTTTTATCATAAAATCACTATTGAGTCCTCCCGTGTGCAAACACCTCTACTCATGTGGGCTATGAGGAAGAAAATGAACTCAAATATATTTTGTTGTTTGATCCTCCTCTCTCTCTCCTGCACTCTTTAACAAATTGTTTTTCTCTCCTGGATGCCCTTTATCAACACAACTTCTGTTTCCTTCATCCCTCTAACCCCCTTGCACTGTTCCCAATTATGATCTTGCTGGATAGAGATAACTTCATCCTGTTTTCTCTATATCCACAAAATAAGCCTAGGGTCAAGTTTACATTTCCAAGCAAAACAAACAAACAAAAGCCTGACCTTTCCTTGAAGTATATATGAAGTGGCCTTAGGTGGAGAAGCTGATTCTCAAAGAGTTCTGTGTATGTGTGGGCCTGTGGATGGATAAACAGGTGCTCTTAATACTTCCTATGTGTCCGTGGACCATACACTGCTCGGAGGGCAGTGGAAATGGTTCTCCTGAACCTCTCATGGGTTGATTATACAGAAGTGCTCCTCAATCCCAGCTATCCCTCAGAATCATTGGTAGAGCTTTCAAAATGAAAACAAATCGAGGAAAAAAAAACTACAGCCCCAAAGGCAGGGCCATTTGCCTAAGACTCTTATTTGGTAGGTCTCTGGTGGGTCCTGGGATCCTAGGTAATTCTAACGAACAGCCTAGCTTGAGAGCCACCACCCTTCTGGGACTTCCCCAGCCACAATGGACCCTTCATCTAAGTAACTGATATGATGCTTACAGTCAGCAAGTATTGGGTTGGCCAAAAAGTTCGTTCAGGTTGTTCCGTAAGATGGGACGAAGAACCCGAACGAACTTTTTGGCCAGCCCGATACTTCCGTGATCTCAGAAGCATCATTCTGGACCAGTGGCTGATTTTCCTTTTAGCATTTCTCCAGAATCTTACCAAAGCAAAGAATAAACATGGTTGTTCCCCCTTGCCCTTGATAGCTCTAGGACTAGTGTTCAACTATAACTCTCTGTCTCTTAGCTCTACTGCCATGTATGGGACAGGTGGAAAGACACAAATTTCTACTGTAAAACCTGTGTGGTGAGGGCTCTAGACAATTCAAACTTGGTAGAAAAAGAGTTCCAGGCCCACCACAATGACCTCTAGATCTCTACACCCATCTTCTTGGTGTCCAAGACCAGCTAGACCCTTCCTGTGCTGTGTCACCCGCAATCTGGCCTTCCCTCTCCCACCAGTCTGGACTTCATAAGGCCTGGGAAGAGATGAAGTTGAGGGCAAAAAGCAGAACAGATTAGGGGGGAGGGACTTTTACTTTTCTTCTCTCACTACTTGGTCACCCCCTCCCCAATCAGTCATTTCCAGTCTTCTGTTCTCACTCTGGTTGCTGTGTCCCCAGCCCTTAAGAGTGCCCTTCTGCATTCTCACTTATAACATTCTACTTTTTCCCCTGCATCTGTAAGGTCTCTTAGAGTTGTTTTGAATCATCTAACACTTGGGCAGTGCTATTCACATGGCTGCTTTCAAAAGCCTAGCTTAAATCTAAGTGTTCTTGCTACCAACTAGTTCTTCTGTCAAAGAGAAAAACTTTGGGGGTTTTTTTTGAAAAAAAAATGTCTCCTCTGCTGATCTGTGAATGGAAGCCAGGACCTGGATAGAGAAAGCACTATCTGATCTACTTTCTCGCCATTGTGCAGGGAGTAAATTCATCACACTGACATTGAGAGGATAACCAACTGGGACTGACAGTAAAACCAACTAGAGCTGCAAGAAACCACAGCAAATCTTTGTGGGCAAGGGAAGAAAGGCACATTAAAATGGCCCCTGCTATCTATGAGAGGAGGAGGAGAGTGGCTGGCTCAGAAACACCAAGTATGGGTTACAATTTGAAAAAAATTATGCCAAAATAAGCAAAACGAAATCTCAGTTGTGCTGATGTTTGCCTCCTTCAATGGTTGGAGAAAAATCAATCAATCATTTCCCAGTGGGGTTGTGATATGATGGTTAATATAATACAATGTGATGATTTGGTACAGAAAAGAACACTGCAAACAATGAATTAGCTGAAAAAGAAATAAAGAAAATGATCCCATTTACAATAACATCAAAAAAAATAAAATCCTTAGGAATAAATTTAGCCAAGGAGGTAAAAGATTTTTACACTGAAAAATACAAGACATTGATGAAAGTGAAAAAGACACAAATAAATGAAAAGATGTCCTGTGTTCACGGATTAGAAGAATTAATATTGTTAAAATGTCCATACTACCTGAAGCCATCCATAGATTCAATACAATCCCAATCAAGATTCCAATGGCATTTTTCATAGACATAGACAAAACAATATTGAAATTTGTACAGAACCAAGCTGTATTACAAAGATACAATAATCATACCTTTATGATACTGGCATAAAAAACAGACACATAGACCAACGGAACAGAATTAAGAGCCCAGAAGTAAACTCATGCATATATCATCAACTAATACTTGACAAGGGAGCCAAGAATACTCAGTGGAGGGCTTCCCTGGTGGCGCAGTGGTTGAGAGTCTGCCTGCCAATGCAGGGGACACGGGTTCGAGCCCTGGTCTGGGGGGATCCCACATGCCGCGGAGCAGCTGGGCCCGTGAGCCACAATTACTGAGCCTGCGCGTCTGGAGCCTGTGCTCCGCAACAAGAGAGGCCGCGATAGTGAGAGGCCCGCGCACCGCGATGAAGAGTGGCCCCCGCTTGCCACAACTGGAGAAAGCTCTCGCACAGAAACGAAGACCCAACACAGCCATAAATAAATAAAAATTAAAAAAAAAAATACTCAGTGGAGAAAGGATAGTCTTCTCAATAACTGGTTCTGGGAAAATTGGATATTCACATGTAAAAGAATGATCTTACACCACTCGAAAATTAACTCAAAATGGATTAAAAACTTGAATGCATGACCTGAAACCATAAAACTCCTGGTAGGAAATGTAGAGGAAAAAACTCCTTGACATAGGTCTTGGCAATGATTTTTTGGATATGACATGCAAAGCAAATGCAACGAAATTAAAAATAAACAAGTGGGACTATATCAAACATAAAAACTTCTGCACAGCAAAGCAAACAATCAACAAAATGGAAATGGAAGAAAATATTTGCAAGTCATATATCTGATAAGAGGTTAATATCCAAAATACATGAAGAACTCAGACAACTCAATAGCAAAAAACTCCAAATAATTCAATTAAAAAATGGGCAAAGGATTTGAAGTGACATTTTTCCAAAGAGGACACACAAAGGCCAAGTATATGAAAAGGTGCTCAACATCAGTACTCATTAGGGAAATGATATATCACACCTCGTGCCTGTTAGAATGGTTATTATCAAAAAGACAAGAGATAGCAAGTGTTGGCAAGGATGCAGAGAAAAGAGAACCCTCGTGCACAACTGGTGGGAATGTAAATTAGTGTAGCCACTGTGGAAAACAGCATGGAGGTTCCTCAAAAAATTTAAAGTAGAACTACCATATGATCCAACAATTCCACTTCTGGGTATTTATCTGAAGGAAATGAAATGACTATGTCAAAGAGATATCTACACCCTCCACGTTCAGTGTGGCATCATTTACAGTAGCGAAGATATGGAAGCAACCTAAGTGTCCATCAACAGATGAATGGGTAAAGAAAATGTGGTACAACGGAAGACTATTCAGTCATAAAAAGAAGGAAATCCTGCCAGTTGCAACAACATCGATGGACCTTGAGGGTATTATGCTAAGTGAAATAAGTCAGATGAATACTGTATAATCTACTTATATGTGGACTCTAAAAAAACCCAAACTCATAGAAAATGATATCAGATTTGTGGTTACCAAGGCAAGGAATGGGCAGTAGTGGAATGGGGTGAAGGTGGTTAAAACGTACAAACTTCCACTTATAAGATAAATAAGCCCTGGGGATATAATGTACAACATGATGACCTTAGGTAACACTACCGTATGGTATGTTTGAAAGTTGCTAAGAGAGTAAATTCACAAGGAAAAACAATGTTTTTGTAATTATGTATATGAGGTGATGGATATCACCTAAACTTATCACGGTAATCATTTTACAATATGTGTATGCCAAGTTGTCATGCTGTAGACCAGTGTTGTATACCAATTATATCACAATTAAACAACAATAACAAAAATATTGCAATTGATTTCTGCTCTTTATACTCAGAGAGATCACTGCTGACTGTGAATGATCCTCAGAAACCTGAAGAAGTAAGTATGTTATCTAAAGAGTCTGCAGGGAGAGGGAAAGTCAGAGGAACAGACAGACTGTCTTGAACCAGAGCAGCTAAAAAATTCCTGGTAACTTATCACTGTCTAGTAATTAATATGCATCTATAGCTGTTTACAGTAGCTAAGACTGCGTTCTTGAGAGAGCCTGGGACTACCCCAGTCCTATTGTTTCTCCCACTGACATTGACTGAAATCAGCGTAGCTAATAAATCATGGATTTGTATATCCCTGTTGCCCTACACTCCAAAGTGGCTGCCCAGAGGGAACAATGAACTGGGAAACAGCAGTTGCTCAATCTCTTGGCGACCCAGGTCAATCGCCTGGGGTCAGAGAACTGTGGCTCCTGCTTCTCAGACCTCTCCCAGGCCCTTAGCATCACCCGGGGCTGAGGCCTGCCTGGGTGCAATATGGGAGTAGAACAGGGAGTTGAATCCACCACAAAGTTTACAATCCTGAGCGGAGCAAGAGGTTCTGAAATGCTAGCATCTTGCTAAATATACACCCTCCATTTTCCCCATTATTGTAAATCTCTGGATGAAATTGGTACAGAAACATGTTATTGGACCCTGTTAAAGGCTGAGAGAAAGAATATGAATTTGAGATATTGTATTACATCATGTCATTTTTTCCAAAATTTGTGTAAATCCTAAAATTGGATCAGGGTTTGCCAACAGCCCCTTTAGCAAGCTGACGTGGGAAAATCCCCAGGAGGGCAGGAGATAAGGTAAAGTTGCCACGGTTGTAACATGGGGAAACAGTCCTCCAAACTATTGGGGCAAAATGCCAGGTCCTCTGGCCCCTGGAGCTGTGTCCTGAACTGAACACACAACGGACTGCGTTAACTTAGAGAATCAGCACCATGGATAGCTCTCTCTGATTGCCGGACTAAAGGCGGCTCAAGAATTACAATTCAGTTACTGGTATCCACTAATAAGATAAAAGCTAGAGATTTTTGTACTCCAGCAGTAATTCTGAAAATTTCTAATACCAAGTCATAAACTTCAGAAAAGGGACAACTATTTAAAGACATACACATAGTTTTTTTTAAAAAAAAAAGGGATGAATTCAACTTACCTTTCTAATTAATACCTCACAAAAGACATGCAAACAGGTGTTTTCAGGAGTGGTCATGCCATGAGTTTCCATCACTGGCCCCAGCACCAATCAGAGAGGAGGACTCAGGGGAGTCAGGAAGAGGAAACACTTCCTCAAGCAAATCCCCAAAGGCTGTTCTTCAGCAGAAGCCTGCGTGGTGCTGGCCACACTGACACAGGCACAGCTCCGAATTCATGCTTAAGAACAACATCCTGGTTCTCCTGCCCACCGCCCTCCACCTTATAAAAGCAGACGAGCAGCAGAGAAATGGGGCAGGGAACCCAGCCTCTAGCCGCACATCACTAATGAGATGGAAGCGGGTGATTCTTAATAACGTGCTGACTCCACTTCTCTCCATAACAAAAACAAAAGAGGTACAACTGGTGCCTATGAACTCAGAGGTCTCTTCCTTCCATCACGGAGCTAAGACCTGGAGTTATCCACCAAGGAAGATGTGAATAACTACCACCAACAAGGGCACCAACTATCTGGGTTTCATCAAACATTTTTTGTAAATAAGCCAAAGCACATGTCTGGTGTTTGGCTGAAACTACTTAGAACATGGAGTCCACAAGCTGTACATGAGAATACGCCTTAGGGGTTTCACAAGCTCAAGAACTGGTGCAGTTTCAACAACAGGACCAAAACGGATCATCCATGGTTGCCAATCTTACTTTTTGCCCAATAAAGGCATTTATGAAAGAAAGAAAGAAAGCTGTCACTTACACTATCACTATAATTTTCAAAAAGAAAACACACCAACTTTATTACAGTTATAAAATACTAAAAAGGACATAATCATTATGCTAAATGAAATAAGCCAGATAGAGAAAGACAAATACTACTGTATGATATCACTTACACGTGGAATCTAAAAAACACAACTAACTAACAAAAAAGCAGAAGACTCACAGATATTGAGAACAAACTAGCGGTTACCAGCTGGAGGGAGGAGGGGCAATACAAGGTGAGGAAAGTGGGAGGTACAAACTATGGGTGTAGGATAGACTACAAGGATGTATTGTACAACATGGGGAACATAGCCAATATTTTGTAATAACTGTAAATGGAGTATAACCTTTAAAAATGGTATAAAAAATAAATATTTTTTAAAAAGGACATAATCATAGAAAATAAGAAAGGCAGAACTTTCCATTTCTAAAGTTTGCTTAATGAAACAACTCATACATTGTCTTTATTTTCCTACTTTTCCTGATGACCTGCAGATTCTTCCTCATGGACAGACATCGGTCCTGGAAGGGCATCCTAAGATGTTCAGGAGCCACTAATGCAGTTCAGAGGCCCCACGTTGCAGAGGGGTAGAACAAGGCCCAGAGAGCAGCAAGGCCCGAGCCAGGATGCCCAGCCCCTGCTAGTCCTACACTTCCCTCCCTCCCATCAGATCCCCCCTCCCCACTCGGTACCAACCTAAGTCTCAGTTACAGGAGACGTCAGGTAAAAACAAGCATTCTGCCTTTTAGCTCTCCTCCTCTTCCTCTACAGAGCTGGAGGCCCTTTTACCCCATGAACTCCCTACATTTTGCTCTTATTCATGTTTTCTTTCCATTTGATGCCACTTGGTCATTCCAGATCCTTCCATTGTAAAACCAGATATTAGTAATCATAGGATTGGGACACTGGCTACAGGGTTTTTACTCCAGTGAGGATGAAAGCACCAGCTGAGGTAAGGGTTTCTCTGGAACCAAGTTAATTTTTCTTTCCCAGAATTTCCAAATAGAATAGAATTTCATTAAACTTTCATGAAATGAAAATAAGCTGGAGTTTTTTTCTAGTTCACTGAGTTTTCCCTACAAATATATAATTTAAACTCTGGTAGCTATTAAAAGTGAATTACACGATCAAAGGAAAAGGCTAATAAATAACTTCAAAGGTTTCTCTTCTCCCAGGATTTCTTGAATTCCAAATGTGCTTCATTTTTAAAAAGGTAAGCAAGGCTCTTAAAATGAAAGACTTCCCCTAATTCAAATATTCCACAATTCCGGATTTAAAAAATTTCTAAAAATGCAGCTGAAATTCATCTCTGCCCCCGCCCCCCACAAACTAATTATTAAAAAAAAATTCAGCAAAATTTCTCTTCAAAACATCCCACATAAGAATACAACTATTTACCTACTTAGTACGCACTGGAGAAAGTATAAGTACCCCAATCCCACCTCACTCCTCTAAGAAACTTTAAAGAAGATGTTTAAATTTTTTTACAATTAAAATGTAAAGAGCACACGCAAACACACACACACACATACACACACACACACACACAAGCATATGCAACCACTGAAAACTACATTTAGTCCAGCCTTGGGGAAGACGCTCAAGCTTTCTAAGACAACTGAGGTCACTGTGACAGGACTATATTCACAGAGCATTTGAATGTCCATAGCAACAATGAGAAGAATTCCAGGGTTTGTGTAACATCAGCCAAGCTATACGTTATCACATTTGCAAAATAACCCCAAGATCACACAGGCATACCGATTTTAAGCAGGAGGTACTGACTTCAGAATGAAAAAAAATTCCACCAAAGAAAAGGCAATTCCACTCAAGCTGAAACACTATATTCAGAAAGGGGGGGGCGGTGGTTGATAGAGTCTGGAGCTTTAAAAATTAATTCTGTGGGCTCTTTACTTGAAAATGCTTCTACTCAGGGTATGAATAAATGTAAAAAGCCAGTTAACTTTAATGGTTATTCTTAACTGTTGAAATTAACATTTGATTTTTTCTGCTGGTTGACTCTGGGGATGTTGCATGAGAAAGGGAAAATATCCAACTAGCTTCTTCCATTTTTATTATGAATTCCAGCCTTCCGGAGGAGCAGAGCTGGAGTTGCATAATAGACTAGGCGAGTCTGAAGCACTGAGAAGCTTGGAGTAAGGCAAGGCGGCACGCTTCTGTCATCTCACCAGCTTGGACCCTACGGCCACAGGCCATCTAGACCACAGTCAGAGGGAAAAAGAATTTAAAAACAGTTTTCAATATCTCGAAGGAAAAAACATGAGTCCACAGGCAAGCCATCCTTGTAATTTCAGAGCAGCAGTTTAACAAGCTTCTTGGCAACAAATTCCTAAGTGTGCAACCACCTCTAACTCCACCAGATTGAAGTGTGTGGTGCGGTGGTGTTTTCTTAAATTGCAGAGGCACAAAGGATGGAAACTGCCCTGAACACTCGCAAGTGAAAAGCCCAGTTCGTTACAAATACAGCGGGAGTCAGTTGTCCATGCAAAGTACACGTACAGTAAAGGAGTGAATAACATACCCATTCCGAGAGGTCACTGAGCTAGCAAAATCCAAAGCGAAACAGTAAATGGATATTTTAGTGTGTGCCAGTCTTGCTGAAAGCTTTCAAGTCATTTGAGGGGCCTGCTGATACTTACAATAGAGAAAGACCCCAATGGGAATAGAGGGTATGAAGTTCCTACCTGGTGAGTATTTTGTGATTTTGGCTAGAAGTAAGCAGTGGCATTAAAGTCTGTTTTTACTTTTCCAGTACTGTGCTGATGTCATCAAGAAACTAGCAAGCAAGCAACATGCTGTAGCCAAAATTTGTCTGCAGCACTTTTTTTGTAATTACATTATGCAAGAAAATCCACCCAAGGAAAATGGTCAGTACCCACATCAGAAAATTTGGAATTTCTTTTTCTTAGAAATACTGCAAACAATCAATTAGAGTTTTTCCTTTACCAAAGAGGAGTTTTCTTCTTTTACCAAAGAGGAGTTTTCTTACCATGAAGTAAGGTCTTCCAGATGGCAAATTTTAATGAGATATCATGTTATCGAAAGACCGGTTCAAGAGTAAAAATATGAGTTACTTGCACACGTTTTCATTAGTATTAGCTTATCAGAGAAACATTAAAATCCATTATAGCAGCATAAAGTTCTAAAATCATAGCCTAACATGAGCGAGAACAGTAAGGAAGGGGAAAGAAAGTGAGAAGAGACATAAGTTTAATGACAATTTGGTCTGTGGAAAAATACATTAAAAACCTTAGTTTGGAGGCCTTTCATTATTGTTTAATTTCTGAAAATAATATCTGGCTCTTTGAAGAAAGAAGTTCTGTCAAAACTGCAGAATACATCCCATATTCTTCCAAAAGAAAATTTATAGGAGATTCATGTCTCAAAACAATAAATAAATAAATAAATAAATAAATAAATAAATAAATAAATAAATAAATAAATAAAACTATACTGTCATCACTTAGTGCTTTAGGGTTGATGTTTTGGATGCAGTTTGAAAAAATTCTCTTTGTCCACACCAAGGCAGAAAGAGAATAAATGCATTTATCCATCTACTTAAAATTATGGGAGCCAGGGTCTCCAGAATAACAGCTAATACCAACAGGCTAAAATTTCCACAGCTAATTGGTGATAGGTTATTGTCAACGGGACACACCAGAGGAAGGGAGATGGTGACACTTTTCCATTTTAACTTGGTGCATTGCAACCATCACAGACAGGAGCAAGTTCTTTTTCATCTTGATGTCTGTCCTATAGAGATGGTGAAACCAAAGCCCAGGGCAGTGAGAGACTGGCCCGCAGTTAAACTTCCAGTAGGTGGCAGTACTAGGACTAAACCACCTGACAGCTTTGTCACCAAACAGGCTGCCATGAGCTCTAACATGGGGCAGGTTTTAAAGAGTAGTTTTTGGTATATAAACCCCTCAAGCTTTTGCATGTAAAAGCAATTTCACCAAATGGGTTTGGTTATTTTGTTAATACAAAAATATTATTTTTTTGTAGCAGGTGTGGATGACCAGCCGAAGGTTAAAAAAAGAAGTGGAAGCATCCCAAATCAGAATGCTATTTTTCTCCCTTTCAAAAGAAAAAGTAGGATCAAGTCAAACAAGTTAAGAATTTAATACTGTGGCATCTGGCTCTTGTCCATTAGGCAGTAGGCACAGGTAACAACCACAGGATGACCAACCCGACAGGCGGTGGCACTGGAGCGGGGAGGTCCCGAGTGGGAGCACCGAGGAGGTACTTGGAGAGCCTGACGCAGTGGCTGTTTACCAACTAGTGCAAAGGAAGTTCAGACTTGAATACCTAATAAAGTGATTTTTGGTGCATCCTGTCTACCCTAGCTTTAGGGCATATATGGGCGGGTCCTGGGACTGACATACAGACACGTGCAGAAGTGACTTTGTACTTTTTCTCCAAAGGAAACCTTATGTCCTATTTTAAAGGTGTAATTAATGCCCACTGTTAGATTTGACTCATTAAGTAATTTCTTTCTTTTAAAAAACATCAGTGGGGACCAGGTTTATTTAGAATTGTGTACAAAGTTTCTCCATCAGTCTTGTTCTCTCCCCACATACATACCAAAATAAATTCTCATTCTGGCTCTTTTCTGACAATGATGAAGGGAAGACAAAAACCTCAGAAAATTGAGAGGCTACATCTGGATGATGGGGGTTGTCCCTTCTCTTCTATAATACAGAAATGATGGTGGGAACTCAGGGTCCCAGGAATAAAAAGGTAAGGCTCCTATTTGCCTTCTTCATTCTGGATGAGTTTGCACAAGATCTCTAAATCTGGGCACAGCCAGAATTCAAACTTTAGACAATGGGCTTCTAATTCCCCTCATCAGCATCTGTTTTGATTTGTTCATTACCTAACCATGTCAGGGGAGATGCATCTTTAGCAGGTTCTTTTTTAATGATGTTGTCACTTTTCCGTGACCTTATAAGATGGATGAATGTCTTGATCTTGGCTACAAGGTAAGTATCTCATGACATGTACTTTAAATAACATTTACATGAATACAGCAAAATGTAAGATTATGCCTCTTTGGCCATTTACAAGGTCACACAATGCCAGGAGGCAACCCCTAGCTTCTCAGAAAGCATGGGCACGTCATCCCTGAGCCTGACAAATGTGCCACCACACGTATGCATTTCTTTAGCAACTGTGCTGCGTGTAGTATTCCCTATTCTAAAGACAGGGGCAAGTGAAAGGAGCCTGAAGTTCCTCCTAGTGTTAACAGGACCATCTCATAAGTAATATGGGGAATTAAAGGACCACCTCTCAGTGAGCTTACCCGTGAGACAGGTTCTTGCAGAAAACAGTATCTTTCCAGGTCACATTTCCCAGTCAAGTTTAAAAGGCTGAGTGTGTATTTGCATTCTAGACATTTTAGAATCTAAAGTCAAGAGAAGAGTGATCTTATATAACCGTAACATTAATTCTTCTTACATGTATATTTCATCTCTTTCTTGTTTTTTAAGTAGTAAAAGTCTGACAGTGATTAAGTCAACTTTTAGAGAAAACCAGAGCCCTTATCAGGAGTGCAGCTGGCAACTGTGTAAATCAAGGCCTTTCATTTTTAAAAGCATTATGTCATTCACGTCAAAACCCATTTGTAGTTATTCGGCCCTCGATTTAACATGCACCTGGTCATACAGTGTGGGTCTCTCCTTCTTTTGAGGCATTTGAATATGCCTGAAGATCTGTGACAGGAGGAAGTGAACCAGAGATGAAAAGAGGAACCAATATTCATTTCCCCACCCACAGACACTTGTCAGCACTTATTTAATTCTCACCCAACCCTATGAGGGAGGTTGCATTTTGAAGGTGTGGAAAGTCAGGTACAGAAAGGGGAAACAACTTGTCCCAGAGGTCACTCGCTCCAGTTTAACCTGGACTGAAAACACATCTGCCTGACTCCAAAAACAGAGTTCCTCTCACTACAAATGCTGCTAGCTCTGTATTCAAAGTCATTGCCATAGGATGATGAGGACTGACGACTCAGAGGGAGATGGTGACATCCTTTTTAGCCCCATGTCCTGCTGAAGGTGGTTGGGGACCTCACATACCGTAGGTTCTATCAATCCAAAATGTGAAAAATACCTTAATATTTGTATGCAGGGATTTTACATCAAACTCCAGCTATTTAATTGGCCACAGTGCCAAGCATCCATCTCCTGGTAATATTCCCAGAATAACATCAGACAGCATTTAATCAGAGGTAAAGTGACCCAAGGATGAGTTTAGCGAGGGTGGACTCTTGAGGGGCACTGACGTTCTCTGCCCCCAGGGCCTCCCCATCATTCATTCTCCTTTTCAACATAAAGTTGGGTCCCACATGCTACTGGCTGTAGCTAAGGACATTTCCATAATAAACTCAGTCGTTAAACCAAGCTGGACACCTCTGTTTTCTTTGCTGGCAAAAGGAATTGCTGCAGAACTGTCAATCCTTGCAAAAAGGCTTCTATACGCTCATCAAACAAATAAACAAATAACCCATGTCATTTTTTAAAAAAGTTCAGTTGCTGTGCAGCAGTGAAGAGACACAAAAGGACCAGTTTATGCCTAGAAGGAAAAATGACAGTCTTTGAAGCAACCCGTTTGGTGGCAGTCATGATCATTAGGGAAAGTAATATCTGTTAAAAAGCAGTAAATGCCTATTTCCAAACAGAATGGACTGACATGCAGAGGAGGTGTGAACCCAGTCAAACATCCCCAGGCTCCCCGGAGAATCATTATGCTCTGTCGTGTTAACTCACTTCCTTTCCTTCTTGATTTTTCCACTTTTTCTTTTTCTTCCCTGCTGAATATTATCATCTCAAATCGAATTAAGTACTAATAGTAAGTGCGCACAGCAATCACTTCAGAAAAGCAAAACATTCAGCCTCAAGAGGTTATATAAAAATATTATTTCTCATAATAAAGGTTGAGAGCCCAGATGGAATTGTGAGAGAGTTCCAAGAACTCTCAGTCATAGCAACTCTTCTGTTGCTGTAACTTCAGTTATAGCAACTGAAGCTGCTGTTCAGGTAACTAGTGGAGCCACCAACAAATAATAAAATCTAAATCATTTAAAAAGAGTACCCTTGGGGCTTCCCTGGTGGCGCAGTGGTTGAGAATCTGCCTGCCAATGCAGGGGACACGGGTTCGAGCCCTGGTCTGGGAGGTTCCCACATGCCGCAGAGCAACTGGGCCCGTGAGCCACAATTACTGAGCCTGCGCGTCTGGAGCCTGTGCTCCGCAACAAGAGAGGCCGCGATAGTGAGAGGCCCGTGCACCGCGATGAAGAGTGGCCCCCACTTGCCGCAACTAGAGAAAGCCCTCACACAGAAATGAAAACCCAACACAGCCATAAAAATAAATAAAAAATAAATTAATTAATTAAAAAGAGTACCCTCTCTTACCTGTACTCCAGCTCTCTTTTCAAATCCCTTCCTCTAGCTCTAAGATCTCTAGTTATTAATAATAATAGCAATAATGTATCAAGATGGGAAAGAACTGTTGGTTCGCTCTTTTCTTTGGTAAAATGGCACAAAACAGCAATATGACACATTGGGAAATTTCAGAGTCTGACTCAACATGCTGATTGTTATCCAATGACTTTTTAATAATAAAAATGTCATGGATAGTTTATTTTGGACTTGATTTTTCAAAGAGAATGGCTCCTCCAATAAGATTTAACATATTGGTTTTTAAATATTATAAATTAAAGATGGCCCCTGAAATATATAACTATATGGAATAAACTTCTGCTATAACATGGCTGGTAATTAAGGTATGTCTTATTCATATGTTCCAAAACTAAGAATTCAATCTTAGAAAGTTGGTATTAGTATTCTATTTGGAAAATGAATTGTTATTTATTCTTTTTTAAAAGACAAATCAAGTTGAGACTATTGTTTAAGTTCTTGGCAACAAAGAAGAGCAAGGGTTATAAACAGAACTCTTCAATTTACTTTGTCATCTGTAGGATTCCGTGAACTACTCAAACTAAATGGTAAAGAAAAAGAAGTCCTTTGAAATGCACTTTGTGAACAAACAAGATAAGAGAATGCACACAAGATAAATTCTCCAGTTAACATGGCTTCTCTCTATCTTCCCAATTTCTATCCTGGGTCCTATATTGGCAGGGTCTAGCTGATCTTGGTTGACACTGAAAGCAGTGATATTCCACATCAACCAGGTTTCTCTCACCAAAGGTGTCTGTAAATCATGAGTTAATCATACTGGAAAGAAAAGTGAGCAATTAAAAAGTAATTTGTTCCACTGAACTGGAAACGTTTGAGGGTATGTACCTAAGGAGGAAAGCATGGGGTCCTGAGGTCAGTGTCAGGAGGAGGTGAACACAGATTTCAGATTTCAGTGAACATCAAAAGAACAAAAACTCACCTGTGTTAATGCTCTAAGGAAAAGCTATTTTCAGGTGGCTGATGAAAGCATACTATGTTAAGCCGAAAGAGTAAAGAATCGCAAGTATTGGTGTTAAGGACCCTAGAAAATTAATTAAACATCCTAATTTTATAGATGAGAACACTATGGCGCCAAGAGATTGTAAGACTTATGTAAGATCACATTAAGAGCTGGAAGATGACCCAAATGTAAACATTGGTTCTCTTGAGTCTATGGTCATTGTCTCTTCTACCACCAATGAGACATTCTTTATGATGTATGAGTTCTTTCAAGTCAAGTAATAAACTGTGCTAGGCCCTGCAAATATTCCTACCTATGTGCAGTATAGGATGCAAAAAATTAGACTTGTAATTATAGTACACAATGGTAAGAACTACTTACTGACTGTTGCTCAAGCAAGGGCACCCAACCTAGACTCACGGGGTCAACAAAGGCTTCTCAGTCGACCTAATATCTAGACTCGTTCCTTGAAGGAGAAGTAAAGATTACATAAAGTAAGAGAGAGAGGAGGAGAAAGCTATTTTATATGGAGGAAACAGCTGACACATATGATCAGGGGTAAAGAGAGTTGTCGTGTTTAAGGAAGTGAAGGGAATTCAACGTGGTTGGATCACTGAGTGCTTGGGGTGGGGGGCGGTGAGAGACGGGGCAGGAAAGGTAAGCAGGGCTCACCAAATCCTGAAGGCCTTTATGCCTAGTTAAGGAATTTGGGATTTCTCTTAAGGTAATGGGCAGACAGAGAATTTTAAAACAGTAAAGTGTAGTGATTAGATTTGCATTTTGGAAAGAACATTATGACAGTTGAGTGAAAAAAAAAATGATAGGGGAGGTAGGCACAGAAGGAATCAAAGCAGTTAGTCTGAGGTAGTAACGCAGAAGATAAAGGATAGTCATCTAATAAAGTATCTAAGAGGGGTGGAGAGGCGTGTTTGGACTTCAGATATTCAGGCCATAGAATTAAAATACTTGATGATAAATGAATATAAATAGATGTGGGTCATCAGTGAAAGGGTCAAACATTACTCTGAAGTCTCTGGCCAAAGTCTTGCCTGGGAGACCTTTGGGAGACCATCATCCCTCAGTTAAAGACTTAGAGACAATTTTACCGACAATAGAAACTCAAGACAGCTTTGTACTTGCTCATCATGAGTGAAACTGTGGAAATCTGGGTACACGTCAAAGATTCTGCATTCTACAGGAAATCCTCTCCAAAATGCTGTAACCTGGTTGTGCTGCACTGAGGCAGTCATAAATCTCTGATGAGACTTTCCCAAGAAAAAAGAACCAGCCTAACAGGTACCCACCCCCCCATCCCAAGGCCCTTTCAGCCTCTCCATATTTCCTAGTGGATTATGGGTTCAATGTCCTATGCCCTGCTCAGGCAGCATTAATGGTGATCTATTCTATTTTCTGGTGGAAGTTCGTTAACCCAAAGGAAGCAGAGTTAGGGCTGCTAAGTAAGAGGAATAAGAGGATTGACTCAAGGAAACTGGAAAACTAAGGTTTTCTAGTTCAAAACTGGAGGAATGAATTGAATTGTATACTTTTGGTCTATGGAGTATCCCAGTCCCCACCAAGGACATAATTCAGGTACTCACCCCTTCGCCGCCATTTTCACCTGTGTTGGCAAGCATTTCCTGTAGGGCTCTGACAGAGAGGGACTGTTCCAGTACAAAATTGCAGACGCAGAGATCTGGAGGAACATACTGTGGAAATAAAACCAGAATGAGGATACCTACTCATATCAGTTGGGGATCAGTCACGCAGTAACATCTCAAGGGCAAAGAGCCTATGAATCAAAGTAACACTTGGATCGATGGATGGATGAATGAGTACAAAAGGTAGCTTTTTTTTTTTTTATTCACGTTAAAATGGGTTTCAAGTTGGATTCTAAAGGATGAGGAGAAGAAAAGCCCCAAGTCTCAAGGGAACAGCGACCAAAATGTCAGGATCAGCTTGAGTAATGGCTGGGGGCACACATGGGAGAAGAATACACATCCAGCCTTGCTGAAGGAGCGAAGGCTGATCGACACTGAGGTCTGGGTGGGACCAAAGGAAGAAAGTCACTGGGATCTCATCCACAATAATTTGTAAGAGGACAAGACCAGAATAGTGACCAAACACTCGGCAATAGTGACCAAAATAGGGAGCCCATTTACTTGTTAAGAAAATCTGGATACCACAGTGTAAAAAGAGAGGATTAAGAGCTATATAAATTCAATTCTGAACAAAGAAATTGATGACCCCTACAATAATCATTCTGATTTATTATATGCTCAGGTAATACCATGATATTTTCAAACATTTCTCAAAAAACGGACAGCCTTCTCTGCAGATTGACTAGTAATAGCTAATGCTCATTGAGTACTTTTCTGTGCCAGATATTGTTTTAAGTGCTTTGCTTATATTGGCTCATTTAATCCTCACAATCACTCCATGTATACATACTGTTTATCTCTCAGTTTACAGCTGAGGAAACTAAGGCACAGAGAAGTTAGGTCACCTGCCCAAGGTCATGGCTTACACTTGGGTGAGTTGGATTCAAATCTAGGCACGCTGTCTCCAAATCCATACACTTAACTCTGTTCCTGCTGCTGATGGAAACATTACAGATTTTTTTCACAACTAGACTGTTTTTTTTAATAAATGTATTTATTTATTTATTCATTCATTCATTTTTGGCTGAGTTGGGTCTTTGTTACTGTGTGCAGGTTTTCTCTAGTTGCGGCGAGCGGGGGCTACTCTTTGTTGCTGTGTGTGGGCTTCTCATTGCGGTGGCTTCTCTTGTTGCGGAGCACGGGCTCCAGGTGCGCAGGCTTCAGTAGTTGTGGCACGTGGGCTCAGTAGTTGTGGTTCACGGGCTCTAGAGTGCAGCCTCAGTAGCTGTGGCGCACAGGCTTAGTTGCTCCGCGGCATGTGGGATCTTCCTGGACCAGGGCTCGAACCCGTGACCCCTGCATTGGCAGGCGGATTCTCAACCACTGTGCCACAAGGGAAGCCCTAGACTATTTTCAATCAGCAAATATTTAAGTTTTATATTTATGCAAAACACAGTGCTCGGTATTGAGAAAGATCTAAAGACATGCAAAACAAAATCAATGCTCTTCAGGAGTTTACAATCTGGTTCCACGATACATCATTTTCCTTGGGAATACAGCTTATATTCACCTTGCACACCAAGCCTTTGTTTCCTCTGTGATATTGGCTGAACGTTGACACCATCAGAGTAACAGGAATAAGGAATGAGGGCCAGAAGTCACCAACAGCTATGTCTAACACTCGGAGACAGGTAACACTGTTTCTATGGAGCTCCAACTTAAAAGCTAAAAGCAAGCCTGCTACTAAAGCACAGATAACCCTTCTGATTTTCAACATTTTCATTTTTTAAATAAAGATTATGGAATTGGCGATCTTTAATTTCCCTTTAATTTCCAAGTGTTTGTATCTTCTTCCTCCTCCTCCCCAGCCTCAATGCCCTCAAAAATAAAAATGATGTCCCACTTGTTGGACCTGCCCACTCTTTCCCTTTAGTACAATTTTAAGACCCCCTTAAGCCAAGAGTGGCTCATCCTATCCTGAAGGCTACTGGCCCATGGGTGACTTACATTTTGCCACTTAAATACTTTTCTACTTAGGATCTCTACAGTCAGAAATCCTAAAAACCCAGACTCCCTAGAATTCTGGTGTTACAGGAAATTGCCCAGTTCTCTTTATGAACATGATGTAACCAAGGAGAAACTGTATGTAACACGAGGAGACAACGGTCTTTATTTTACGTTTCTTGCTTCGTTTTCAACATTTGTTCCTGCTGCAGGTAATTAACTCATTTGTATGAGACTTGAGCAAGCAGATGGCTGGTGATGCAGGGCAAGGCTTCACATCAGGAAGTGTTTTTAGAGTACATATCGCATCATTACAAGTACCAGACAATAATATGATAAAGCATTTCCCTAAAGACCATATGCCATAAGTATATATAGTCCGACTCAGTCTCCCCAAAGAGGATGCCACCTCAGAAGATTTTACAGAGGTTTTTTTCGTACCACATCTTGGTCTATCTGGATCTCACGTCACCAGAATAGGAAGCAAAAAGAGCTAGGGTTTGAGTGTCTCCTCTTCCTCCTTCACTTCACTAGAGCATGCGATTTGGAGATTTCTCTATTCAGGAATGTCTACGGGTATGGCTGGTACTTTATGCGTTTTGGCTAATCAACTGAATGACCCCAACATTCACGCTCACTTTTACAAGAACCCTATTTAGTCCAGTCTCCTTAAGACAGAAACCTTCACAGCTCCAAGTGCTAGAGATCCTGTCCTTACACGAGATTGTGTGATTCTGTCAGCTCTCTTTCCTCCTGTTCTGGTTTGCTTGGACAGGGATAGGAGCTTTCCCCCGGCAATGCCATCCCCCATCCTGATAGAGGACCACGGATACCAGACACGAGGCATGCTCCAATTACATTTTTCTTTTCCCTCCAGATATTAAAAGCCCAAGGTGGTCGTGATTTAATTACTGGTACAAATGGGTACATTTACAGAGGGAGAGTGAGCGCGGGGAGGAAGCATCTCATATGGGAACACTGTATCTGCCACTGGTTTACATAGTTTCCTTACAGTTTAGTTTTTCTTCCTCTAGAGCGTGGTCCTGCCTGGACTCTCCATGCTCGGGGATAAGGTCACACCACTCCAAGAGCAGGCAGAACAACATGTGGGCAGTGGCAGGGGAGGGAACAGGGCAACAGGAATATCTGGAGGAAAACAAAATGCAGCTAGCAACTTGTGACATGGAGTGCAGAGCACAGAGCCGTCTGACCTGCTCCACCAGCTGCCATCCTTAATTAAACTCCACACCGGCCTGAGCTCCCACCTCCACATTTCCCAAGAATGAGCCAAGGCCACTGGTCCATCAAAGCTAATTTGTTTGCAGCATGAGAGTTCCCCCAGGAGGCCGGCTCACTGTCTCTGCGCTCTGGAGCCTGTGCCTCGGTCACTGCCTGGCAGGCGTGGGGCATGTGTTTGATGATTCTCAGCACGGAGAGAAGGGCTCTGTTGACATCTGTTCTGAAATAGCTCCTCATCACTCTCCCCAGCCCTGTCCGCAGCCTAGAGAAGCACCATGTTGCCAAATGTCCTACAGAAAACCTTGAGATGCCAGGGCTCTGCATAAGCCAGGAACGAGGTATTCATTTAACCCCACTATGTAGAAAACAGTGAAAGGGAAGGCCTATGGACCCTCCATGTTCCATAAAGCTATGTAACGTATACCTCGCTGCACTCAAAGTATTTTTCTGGGGCTTACTAAGTCTAAGAAGGTGGGAATTTAACACTCCTGTTATTGGATTCATTTAGCATTTTTCTACCTAGCACCCCACAATGTACACTCACCAAGGTAGTAGTTTGTACGAGGCAAGCCTTCAGGGAAATGAAGAGAAGAAACAGTTAACAGGAACAGGGCTGTTCTCCCTCTATTATGCTGTTAACCACAGTCGCTGTGGCTTATATAGTTCTTCACGCAATGCAGGCTGTTTCCCTAGATTGTGGGTATCTTGCAAAATCTGTGTCTGACTCTACTTTTGCTATCCTTAGTACACAGAACAGCAAGTGCTCAACTCAAGCCTTCTTGAGCTGCTTCTCTGTGTCCTAGACTATCCGAGAGTGTGTGACTGATGGTAGCTGTGGTTGTAGCACTGAGCATGCACTTGCCTGTTGAGCCCCTTCCCCAAGCCTCCTGCTTAAGATTCAAGGGACCACCTCCCTGTACCAGGAAGACAGAAAGCATCCTTATTACCAGAGTTAGGGAATTGAAGGCTAAGAAAGCTGGATAAACAAACTTTGTTGTTTCTTTATTAGTCTGCTGCTTCAAGTACAAGTCCTTTTGCTAAATCTTCACAAATAATTGTTTCTTTGTCTAAAAATTTTATACAAAACACCCTGCTTGATCACCTTGGGGGTCCCATTTCTGTGTCACCTCCATGTGCTTGAATTAAATTGTTTTTTTTTTCCCTCCTGTTTAAAAAAAAAAAAAAAAAGATTCAAGGGACCCTTCTTCTCTCATTGTCATGGGTCTCCTCCCACTTCTCTGTTAGCCCATCTGGCTCTCACACGGCCACACCTCAATAATATACCCTGTAAGTGCAGCAATGGCTTTGAATGAAAAGCAATATAGGTTATATTGGTTAAGAGCGAACCCTCTAGCACAGGATTGCCTGAGGTCCTATCTCTGTTCCACCACTTATTAGCTGAATGACGTTAGGCAGATAACTTAGTCTCTTTGCCTCAGTTTCCTTACCTGTAAAGTAGAGATCTAATAGTACCCACTGCTCAGAATAAACTCATTTTTTATATTTAAAGAACTTACGATACGGTCTGGCACGTAGTAAGTACTCAATAAATGTCAAATGTTGTCCACACAGGGCAGTGAAATCCACACATCAATAACTCACTTAAATGTTTATGTATATATCTACTATTTTTGAAGTTCTTATTTTGTGTAAGGATAAGGCAAAATCCCTGCTCTTCAAGGTTGTGCGGGCTCATGGAGTATTGGGGAAGCAAACGGAAAATTTCCAAAGTATGATTCAAAAGGTCCATAGGTGGGTAAGGAAGCGTGAGGAAGCACCCAGAGTTGAACAGGGCTGGAGTGGAGAGAGGGGGAGGGGGAGGGGAACAAGCAAAGGGAGGTGAGAAGTGAGGCTGAGAAAGAAGTAGGTGCTAGGCTGAGGGTCTTGAGTCACCCTGCCAAGGATTTTGGACTCTGTCTTCAGAGCAATAGCCTACATTAAAGAAAGCGACCAAATCAAATGTGCATCGTTGAAAGATCACTGCAGGTCCAGTGTGAAGTGGGCTAGACCAAGGCAGAGAAACTAGTTAGGAAGTTGTTGCAATAAACTGGTTACAAGGGGACAATGGCATGAATTAAAGTAATGGTAGTTGAAACGGAGATAAAGCAGTGAATTTGAAAAATCTTCAGAAGTTAAGAGAGAGAAGATCTGGTGACTAATTGGACGTAGGAGAGGAGTGGAAGATAACCAGTGTTTCTATCGGATGGAAAAAGAGTGCAAAGAAGAATTCAGGAAGAACAAGCCACACCAAGGGTCAAAAGTACCACGAAGACAGTAACTGCACTCGGCAAATTGTCCCTGGATCTCCATTTGGGCAACAGAATGATGATGGGAGAGCAAAGTCTCTGTGATGATGTAGTGGTATCCCTGCAGGTGTCAGCAGAGGGAGGCTCACCTGGGAGAGGAGGAGGAACCTGAGGGAATGACACATGTTCTCCACAAAAGGAGAATTCCTGGAGACCCAGCAACCAAAGTCAGCCCAAGTAACCTTACTTCCCTTTCCCATGTCCATTAGGCAGTCAGCCAATAATTAGAGAACCTAACAGTATGCATTCAGTATTGTACTAGCTGCTGTGGGGAACAAAAGAGAAAAGACATGGTTTCTATCCTTTAAGGAATTCTTAAGCTATTTGAAGAGACAGATCTACCATAGATGAGACTTTATGAAACAATAAAAAAAGTTTATATTCAATGCTAAATTGGAGAGTATGAGTTATATGTCTTGCAGGACCAAGAGGACTCTCAGCCACGTTGGGATGGGGAAAGGCCAGCCCAGGCTGGAGCGTGGCCTAAAGAGGGTTTACATGGGCAAGTAGCTCCTGGCACAGAGCCAGAACTCAAATTTTTGTTTAATGAATGAACGAGATGGGAAAGTTATCCTTCCATTTCCTTGTGTGGATTCTTCCCTTCTGTTTAAAATTCCATTCGTTGAAGCAGCATTTTTAAGTTACAGGCTTTCCAGAACCTCTGTCCTCACTTCCCTTTGCTTTTTCACCTAATTCACCATTCCCCCAATTCACCTCCATGGGCACTATGTCTGCTGGTAAGAGGCAGAGCTGGACTCTGTCCCCAGTGGTCTGGCTTCTACATGCCTTGTTTGTTCCATTTCACCACAGTGCCTCACACAGGACTGATAACCATCTCCCTATCACGGCTCAATGCAGTCCTACTCAAAGACTATGGATGAGAAGACTTCCCAAGGCCCCAGAGGCAGAAAATTATTCTCTCCTCCAGAAAATGTTCCAGGTCAATCTGGCCCCACTAGGTACGGCGTGGCATTGGATAAGACCAACTTTCCATGGGTGAGCACCAGGATGGCTAGAGATGGGACATGTAGCTTGTATTTCAGGAGCTTTAAGCACTTCACAGACATGATCTCATCCACCTACAGCAGACATGAGCTCATCTGTGGACTGCCTCTCTTGTTACTGATAATACATAATTATTTGTATTGTGTTTATACTTCAAAGGCAGAGCCGATGTTAAGCAAACTAACACCTACATCTCGTCCCAAGCAGGTTTTAAGTATTTATGCAGTTAAGCGCCTTTTAAATCTACCTTTGTCAGCTCTGCTAAGTTTTTGATAGATTATAATGAAGAAAGTTATATACTGAATATTTAAACCTGAAGCTGTTGCCCAGTCTCTGTATTTCTACAAAAATAGTTGGTGGCTTTACAACTATTTCAGAGGTGGGTCAACTGAGATACAAAGGAATTAGGTAAAACTTATATGGGCAAGTGGAGAAATAAGAATAGAATTCACATATACATTTAAAATGTATCTATTTACCTATCTATAAATTGTAGCAGGTACTGTACTAAATCCTTTATAAATATTACCTCATTTAACTCTTACATCAACTCTTTTAGCAAAAAGATTATAGATAGACAGTTTATAAATGAGAAAACTGAGACTCAGAAAGGTTGAAACACTTCCCCACAATCACATGCTGAGAATAGCATTTAAATCGGGAATTCCAAACTCAACTCTTTCTGATACTGTGTCAATATTCCTAAAGAGAAGGCTCTCATTCTTATACCAACATTGTGTTGTGGAACTCTAATTCTACTAGGCTACCTCCTCCCAATTCTTTTTTTTTTTTTTTTTTTTTTTTGCCACACCGAGGAGCATGTGGGGATCTTAGTTTCCCAACCAGGGATCGAACCCGTGCCCCCTGCAGTGGAAGCACAGAGTCTTAACCACTGGACCGCCAGGGAAGTCTCCACCCAATTCTTATACTTTAATAATTTAAGGACTTCATATTAGGTTCTTGACTATCTCAGGAAGAGTTCTCTACTCTGGAATGGTTACTGCAAAGATTATGGGCTGCAGTTAGTGGGACTATCGGGGCTCAAGAGCTTTCTAAAATTGAGATTCCTGGCAAGCGAGCTCATTTCCATCTTCATGCAGTTCTGAAATCTGAAACCAACTTACCACGTAAGCTCTCTCTTCCAAAAAGCAATTCAACTCTGGGCATGATGGGACAAGTTTCCACAAAGGACATACATGTGGAGATTTTAAACATGTGTGCATCCAGATTTTAAACATGTCGAGGGAAGAGACTTTGCCTATCTGTGTTAAAAGTTATCATGAAACAAGTTTAAAATGTATAAAACCTCGTTTAAGTTTTTTAAAAATATATTTTGCTATGGAAAAGGATCTTTCAGAAAGGTCTTTCTGAAAATATGTACAGAAGCTATTCAAAACATTTGAGTTCCAAATTTTGCCTGAACTTCGCTAACAAAAACCATTATACGTAAACAGTAAGGCACACAGAATTTAAACTTATAGCTGGAAAACATTCCTTTTGGGAGGAGAGGAGAAAGATGCTATTATCTTTTAAAGGAATGAAATGAAGAAGGTGCCTTCTGATGCCCAAGGAATCAACCACAGGAAGGCAATGCTCTCAGTATCCCCCAGTCTCTTGGCGGTTCTTCATTCTAGGGAACAGTGAGCATCCCTGGGAGGACTGACAGCTGTGGAAAATCACTACCACAGCACAAGGAGACTTACTAAGCAAAATCACTCACAGTCATGAGCAGAACAACTGCAGCATCTGATGCCATGCTGGCCTGAGGTTTACTCCAAGAAAGAGGGAGTATTCAGAAGGAAAGGGATGGAATAAGTTGATCGTGCATAAGGGAAAGGAAGATTACCAAGTTATAGAAAGGTGTTGATATTTTAAAAAAATAAAATAAAAAGCTTCTACTAGGGAGTTAAATATTTACTTGAGCAGAACACTTGCTGAAACGCTTCCTATGTGAGCGAGGAGCCACTGCCACCTAGAAGCAGGAAATCCAAATTGCAGGACAAATATCCTTTGACAAAAGTCCTGCCAAGAAACACCAGCCCAAAGTGATAAAGAACTAAAAACACCCACAATCACTGTTTCTTTGCCTCATCCCTCAAATGCCCAGATATTGGTTGTTTAATTCACACTGATCCATGGATCCATTACAGTCTAGCCTCTCATAGGGAGAATGTGTATTAATTCAAGTAAGAGCCACACTTGCAACATCAACTATCCTTTTGATGATGCCCAGAGATTTCTCACAACAGGTAACACAAATAAGCTTGTTTTGGAAGCGTGAATGCAGAAGCACAGTTCGCCCAAGAATCTGCTGGGCAAGGCTGCTAACATTTCAGATTCCTGGCACCCTTCTCTAGGTGGTACTTTAAAAGAATCTCCCAGGTGATTCTGAAGCGGGATGTCTCTGACCCCAATTTGAAAGATACTGTAGAGTAACTGGACCAAACAAGTAAAGTCAGGTCTCTGGATGGTAATTGATTCTTACTCTAGATCTTTCATTAATAGAGTTCAATTCATCAAAATATAAGAATTTCTTTCAAATGAATAACCCAATAATTTGAAATCCACATAATTGTTGTTTTTATGATCTTGCCTGCTATGGCCCCAACCAAAAGTAATGCTGAGGTACCCTGGACACCTCTATTCTGCAAGCATCAGTTGTTTCTGGTACATAGGAAGAATGTCACCAAGAGCCTGGCAAAAATAAGTGCTGTGAAGCTTGTGTTCTTTAAAATAAGGAAGAAGGGGCAGCCAAAGAATCAGAGTCAAAACGCTGGGCAGCTGGCTTGTAAAGCTGCCTGCTGGGAAAATGCATAACTCACAGGCTGGATGGTTGATTTGGGTCTTGATTGAGCCAAGTTTTGCCTCCCTGCCTGGCATGGTCGGCATGTAAAATAACAAAGGTGCCAAAAGGTAGAAATGTGCAACACTTGCACCTGGAAAAAACAAGCTGTGCGGAGGAGCAGCAAACAATACCTACTGTTTATAGACGGAGGTAGCGGAAACAATGACTCTTTGTACGGCCCTAAAAAAAATACGGTCATAAATTAAACTCTAGCTTAATGAGTAGCACAGGTAATACAACAAGCTCTGTGGTAAGGAATGCGACCCTAATTTGCTACTTTTCAATGGGATCTACTGTGAGAAACTGAAGTTGTTATTCCAAAGAGCTTACATATTGGAAAAAAAAGCAGAGCTCAGGAAAGAGGAAAGGCAGCATGTCAGTAAGGAGATGAAACCAGCATGTGTGTTCCATGTGCCATGAATAAATTAGGGGTACCAGCCTCAGCAAGAGGAACAGCACAGGGTACAGGATGGTGGAGTCGGAATGAGGTGTGATAGGCAGAAATATCAAGAGATGAGATCAAAGCTGAGGGGGGCAGACTGGCAGGAAAGCCTAGTCTCAACCTAATGTTTGTGTTTTAGTCTCGAGCTTGGTTTCCTTTAGCTTTGGTGGGAGGAACACTGACCAGCAGTGTACCGCCCGCATATTCCTTGGCAATTTCACTTGCCCTCTCCCCCCTTTTGAGAAATGACATGGTTGTCAGAGAATTTAGAAACCATGGCAAAGCTTTTCTCCACGGCAAGGCACTTCTCCATTTTCTCCAGCAGTGGTATCCAGCAGCTGCAGGAGGGGACAATGTGTGTCTCTTGGCCTCTCATCGCATACAGGAAGGCGAAGATTGAGGAAAGCCTTCTGAGGCGCCCACAAGAGAAGAGAAAATGCCAAGCTCAACTAAAGGCTGATGGAACAGAGACACTGTGTACGCAATGGCAGTTCTGTCCCCTTAGGTGCAATGATCACCACTATTATTATCGGGGAGAACCTCCTGTGTACTGAGTCCTGCTTGATTACAGTATCAGCTCCACGAGGCTCTGGATCTGAAGTGGATAAAGCTCGGGGCGCCAAAGGGCAAGGACAACAGCTTGGCTTCCAAATGGTTTGAATTTTTTTTCCAATGCCTCTTTCCCACTCTCAGATTGAATCCAAATTCCAATGTGCAAATGCAGTTTTTACTTTTTGTCCCCTCCATGGAATTTTTGTTTTGGAAAAAATAAACATGTCACTATAAACTAAGTTCTGGATTCAAATTTTTTCTTTTGGCAGGAGTATATGGATAGATGTTCATAAAAGTTGCAGTTTTAAAAAGACTTTGTGGAAATAAATAACAGTTATAAATACTTTTCTCCAATATGGAAAAAGTCCTCCTATATCCTACCCCCTTCAACTGCCTCATAGTGTCTGAGCTAAACTACTACCACTAGATATTTACATGTGCAAGGATTAGTATCACATGCCCCCGTTTGCAAGGGGGCATGTAGTATTCAACACAGACATTTTAAAACATGTATACTGGAGAGGGATTCAGCACTGCCAGTCAGAAGTAGCTGCATGAGTTAAAAATGTTCACCTAATAATAAGCACTGCTTCACTGGAGTGGGCTATATCTACTTCAGTAGTGCCATCCTTACCAGGAAGCACTCCAAGTATGAAGGATGAACAAACATCAAAATGCTCATTCAACTGTGGAGACGTGTTGGGTTCCATTCTCTCCAAACCGTCTCCCATTGAAGTCACTGATACCTTTCACTCAGGTCGTGAGCCAGCTTTGATAAACACAAGGAAACCAGTAGGAGACTCAGTCTCTTCCTATTTCAACCCAACCCATCACTCAGCATCTGGTGAAAGTGACCAGGAAATACCATATCAAATACTGCCTCTGCCCAACCATCCAAGTTCACGTGACAGAGCCTTCACTTCAGTTCCCTTCCTTATCTGCGCTAGGCAACTAACCCAGGTTAGTGAGGTTTCCCATCAACAATGAGGACAGAGAATAGGTGTTGCAGGGCAGATTACTCAGGAGGGAAGGGGAAAGGAAAAACCTCATCAGGAGTTACCTCCAACACACAATGGTTGTGTCAACTTGGTGCCATGAGAGAGAATGAACACACTGAGAGAAGCTGAAAGAGCAATGCCATACCTCAGAAAGGAAAGCCCTTGCTCATGGTGACTGAAGATAAGTTTGTCAGACCTTATGAAGATAAATGTCTCAAATTAGGACTTCCCTGGTGGGGCAGTGGTTAAGAATCTGTCTGCCAATGCAGGGGACACAGGTTCGGTCCCCGGTCTGGGAAGATCCCACATGCTGCGGAGCAACTAAGCCCGTGCACCACAACTACTGAGCCCATGCTCTAGAGCCCACAAGCCACAACTACTGAGCCCACGCACCAGAACTACTGAAGCCTGTGCGCCTAGAGCCTGTGCTCCACAACAAGAGAAGGCACCGCAACGAAGAGTAGCCCCGGCTCCCCGCAACTAGAGAAAGCCTGCGCACAGCAACAGAGACCCAACGCAGCCAAAAATAAATAAATAAATAAAATTTTTAAAGTGTCTCAAATTAGTCAGTTGTCCTCCAGCAGCATTTGTCCTTACGTTCTAGTGAACAAGATGAAGATGAGCGCCATGTCTGGCTTTCTAGTAAACGTGTACATTTGGGGAAAGAAGCAAGTTCATTCATTACTACGGCAATTCGAAACTTTTCATGGCAGGCTGTAGGAAAGGGTGAACGGGATACTAATGAAGCCAAGGTCGGTGGTAGCTTTGCCTCGTTGCGTGATGACATCTAGCTACTTTGTCATTACTTAGTCAAACAAGGAAACAGATGTATAAGGCCGATGACTGCAAATTCAGACCTTCCACAATTTCTGAAAGTGAGGTCTGTGGACCACCTGCATAAGAACCAGACAGGAGTTTGTTTGAAAAAAAAAATAAAAGCAAATTTCTGGCCCCATGCAAGACAAGGCTGGGGATTGAAGGATGTGCTCATTCCAGTTTGAGAAGCTCAGCCTTTCTGGGTGAGCTCAGTGCCAAAGCTCACAGATGCCGGCTAGGATCATCATCTTCAAGGATAAAGCATTCATGACACAATTTACCTGCGAAATCAGGGAGTGAGCAAAACCACAGTGCTCATTTTTCAAACTGAAAGGTGATCATAGGAGGTTCTGGAAACTTCCTCATGAACATCAAAAAGTTCTCATCTTTCTTGGCTGTATTTTTCACAAAAAAAGTAATTCCCTTTAGCTAAGAGGTTTTACTGAATGATAATAGTAAGCCTTCTTGCGTTCACTCAGTCTCAGAGCTTGCATTAAATTCTAAAAACTCTCCTCACCTTTAGGTAAAAGAAGTAGAATTGTTTGAACCTAGATGCTACAGCTTATCAGGGTAAGGATTCAGATTTCAAGTCTCAAGGGACTGCCCTGGGGATGGAGGAGGTGGGGTGGAAGTCAATTATTCCACCCTCAGTGCTCTGAGGCAGTACTGTACCTGAACCGCCCCAAAGAGATGATAATCTATTTTATTTTGAAGTAGAAATATGTTGGGATGTATAGCGAAGTGCTAAAGTAGCGCTTAAGGCAAAAGTCTTTGATGAAAGTGCTCTAATGAGAAATGCATCATTAGGGTCAAGGGTTTTTAAATCCTGTCAACCACTCAATAGCTCAAAAAAAACTGTCTGACAGAGGCTTACAAACAGATTTCCTGTACCAGTTGTTCTCATCTAAAGGCTTTGCATAAAGCTCAGCTGAGTTTAAGTGGAATGGAAGAAAACTGATTGGAAAACATACTGACAGAGAAAGCAGCTAAATCCTGGAATGACTGTTTTAAAAACAATTTGTATTCACTCCCTGAAATAACTTGGATGAAGAAACACAAATTAATTCTCCATAGCATTCTGAATTATTTAAAATCAACTATTTGCTACACAACAGGAATTTAAGAGCAAACAAGATATTGTTTCCAAATGACTCATAAAATGTTTCAGTTCATGTAGTTTGTTCAGGTCACTATTTAAAAACTACTCAATGAACTACTGAAAAGGAGAGAAATAAAGTTGTCAACTTAACTGTCTGTAAATCTTAACTTCTAAAACAATTTTAAACATTTCCTTTACAAAACTCTCCTCATGTAGTGGCTGGCAAATCGGATCCTAGAGGTTATTTTGTGTAACATTTTAAAGCACGTTGGAGGGAGAGCAAAACCAGATCTCTTGAATCACTATTCCGTTCTTTGTAAACAATAATTTCATCTGTGAATTATGAATATGCACATCGTTTCAAAAGACCACATAAGAGGTCATCAGCATGGCTTAGGTTTTATCCCCAGGTTTTAAAATACCCACAAGGAATAAAAATGATGGATGTAACATGCCTTGGGTTTTTGACTCAAATTCTAACACAAACGCAATGCATCATTTTAATTCCATGTAAAAGTAACAACTGGAAGAGAGATATTCCCCTAATCACAGGAAGAAAAGGCAAGTCTTTGTGGTCTAATTAGTAAGTACAAGAGTTGGTGGAGGAAGAAAAAATACTGCTAATCGAGACCAAAATAGCAGCTATTAGGTCTGAGGAGCAAAGTACTAAGCGCTGCAGAGGAGCCCGGGTATGAATAACACCTACTCATAATTCACCTGGGGCCACTTGCCTGCTGTGAACAAGTAAATGACAAATGAGCAGCAGAGCGATGGTGCCACTTTACACACTGAATAAATTCTTTGTGAAGATTCCCACCACTAAAGGTACAGACTGTCTTTAAATAAGAAGAGGGGACGGTATTGCCTCAAGCAGATAAGTTATCAAGACAGTATTAATAACTCAAATAGTAAGAAGGACAATATAGACGAGAGGAGATCTCAGGGTTAACACTTTTTTCCTTCTCTTTAACTAGGTCCTCGGATCCGGCAACTGACAAATGCATTAATAAACTTGACATGCGTTGCTCTCGACTTCTATGCTATTCCTTTGGATATGTTTCCCTTCTCATCTCTTAACTGTTAGAAACAGCAGAGCGTGAGCCTCAATGTGGATGCAGAAATGGAAGGAAAGCTTCTGGAAAGAAAACCATTTAGCTGCCGGATGGGAAGAACTGGACTGTGGAGCCATGATTTTCAGAATCTGAGCATCCCTAGGATTAGATTCCAACCCTTCCACTTGATGAATTCACATATGGACCAGTAGGAAATGAGCCCTTTATCCTGCCTACACAAAACAACAACAGTCCCTGACCCAGTGTGAACAATCTTCCCTTGGGGCTCTCTCGATTCCAGATGCTCGTTCTCTCATTCTTCAGACAACTTGGGCTTAGGAGGTAGGGTCTGTGTCCTTCTCCTTCCCCAGACTGTTTCTAGATCACTGCTCTTCCACAAGTTAACTCCTTCTCCTTTAAGTTTCCTGTGCCTGGACACATCACCCTTTGCTGCCTCCCTTTCTGCTATTTGTTTGTATCTGTCACCTTCCCATCTTCACTGAAATCTCTGGCCCTCTTTCGTTCCCACTTCTGGTGATTAGAACACTCACACTGTTATTTCTTGAATTGTGCGCTCCCCCCAAATATATGCTGAAGTCCTGACCCCCAGCAACTGTTAATATGACCTGATTTGGAAATAGGGTCTTCACAGATGTAATCAACTTAAGATGAAGTCATTAGGGTGGGGCTTAATCCAATATGACTGATGTCCTTACGAGAAGGGGAAAACGCCATGTGAAGACAGACACACAGAAAAGGGCCATATAAAGATGGAGGCAGAGACTGGGGGTATGCTGTCACAAACCAAGGAACACCTGGGGCTGCCAGAAACTAGAATGGGCAAGGAGGATCCTCCCACAGAAGCTTCGGAGGGAGCATATCTCTGTTCACACCTTGATTTCAGACTTCTAGCCTCCAGAACTGTAAGAGAATAAACTTCTGTTGTCTGAAGCCACCTAGTTTATGCTAATTTGTTACAGTAGCCCTAGGAAACTAATGGGCTATATGAATAATCTACCACATATTACAGCTTCTCAGTTATTTTGCTTCTTCTTCATCAGTGATCTTCTATACTGTAGTTCAGTCACCCTCTTTCACGGTCATACACCTGGGGCCTAGTTTCAGCCAAACTGCTCTACTCGGAAACCTCTGATGGACACACCCCACTATTTCACCATGCAGTCACCTTTCAGCGGGCTTGCTTACTCAATTACTCTCATCACTATTTACACCCCTTAATCCTTTTCACTCACACAGTCTCCTCCTATCTTTAGTTCTTTCCTCATTCAGCTTAAATTCCAAGATTCCATGGTCCAGTCTCCTAAACTCTCTTGCCCTTTTGACATTTACCCCACTCACCCGGCAACACTTTGACCCTGGCAGAATTTAACTATCCACCTTCTCCATGCCTGCGCTGGGCCTGCGGAGGGCTGCTGCACAAGATGACACAATTCAGAAAACTGGTAGCGCTGAAAAGTCATGGTTACCAACCTCAGCTGGCCCTCCCTGCTGTGCCCTCACACCGCTCAGCAATCGCACTAGTCTCCTCTAGGCGGCTCACTCGCCAAAACTTTCTGCACAAAACCTACAGGTCTCCTCCCAGCCTTGCCTTCTTCCTCTTCAGTGGAATAGGAGGTCTTCCTTGCTTGAAGGCCAATTCCTCATCTCTGTTCTTAATACCAGCCCTTTGCACTGTATCAGCAACTTGCACACTAAACCATCCCTCCCCTCTCCTGCATCTCTTTCTTCTCTTTCCCCAGTTGTACCTTTCCATCAGCATGGGAACATGCTTAAGTCTTAAACACACTTAAGTCTTTTCTATTACAAAAATCCTTCCATCCTCTGACCCTCTCCAGCCATCACTCTCTCTTTCAGAGATTTCTGCACTGGCTGTCTTTATTTTGTCTTTATTTTCTTATTTTCTGCTTGCATTCCACCTCGGCTAAACTGGCTCTGCCCTTGTCGCCCCACTGAGCAAGCTCTCACCAAGACTGCCATTGGCCTCCGTGTCACTACATCTAATGGACACATTCCAAACTCACATTACCTTGCCTCCAAGTGACATTCTACCCTACTGACCATACTCCTTCTTGACACTCTTCCCGTGATTTCTGTGGCTTCTATGACATTGTCAATGCCTATTTTCCCTCTGATCTCTTAGGTTTCTCCTCCTCCTCCTCTGTGCTGTGTTTCTCTCCCTCTACTCATCTTTAAATATCTACATTTTCCAAGCCCTCTTCTCTTCCCTTCTTAATCCATATTTTTTCCACTCCCAAAGCTTGATTGGCTATCCTTAAGCCAATATCTCCTAAATATTCTCCATTCCAACCTCTCTGATCCATACATCCAGATGCCTATCAAAATGTCCTCTTGGATGTTTTCCAGGTCTTTTGAATTCAATATGCCCCAAATTCAGTTCATAAGCACTATCTGTCCTAACACTTTCCTTCTCCCATATACCCTATTTCACTAAACAACATGTCATCCATAGGCAGCTAAAGCCTGTAACTCTAGAGTTACACTTGACTCCTCCCACTCTGATCCCTTCACCACCCTATATGTCCCATTAACCACACCTGAAGTCAATTTAATCCCTGTCTATTCATGTCCTTTTTACATATGAAGGACCTATACAGTTTCCACAAGTTCATGTTTTCCCCTGACAATCAGCCCGTTTGTGTTCAACTCCCATCTTTGCTACGTTAAAACCTGTGCCCTCGCCTCTTCTCTTTTGCATATGCCGAAGCTGTTCTCAGTTAATCCCCTCACTAACAGTGCCATATGTTAGTCCCCCCTCCCCGCCTTTTTTTTTTTTTTTTTTCTTATGGCTTCAGTCTCTCCTTCTCTACGGCCTCCTTTTTCTCTGCCTAAAACATGCCTGTCTCTCTCATCATGGAAACTCCTTCTTTATAACCCAGATTTTGCTTCAACACCATTTTCTCTTCTTCCTTTTAGCTCTCAGCTGCTTCACAGAGCAGTGAACACTCACTGAAGAGGTTCTGGTTCAGGGAACAGTGGAGAAGCTTACGGCAGAATAATCTTCCTGACAATAACAATTATAAATTTTGGAAAAACATTAAAAAGATAACTGTTTGAAGGTACTGGAGAGCAATCTAAAGCCGGAGGGAAAAATATGACTCTTGAAAGAAGGGAAGCCAAGTAGGTGATATGCACATTTAGTTACAATTTCCCCTGAGGGCACTCCCTTGTTTATGGATCTTACGGGGGATTGATGGCAAGAAAAAAAGCTGCTGTGGAGTCAGAGGCCTGAGTCTGGGGTTGTTGGAATGTCAGGAAATTGAAGAGGAGAATGTGGAAAAAGGAGGGAACCACCGTATATGAGAACCCCAAATCGGCATAAAAATGCCCCTCAAATTCTGGCCCACTCATCAACTGTACAGCGCAGCACTCCAAGTATCCAATGGAAAGGAACAGCTGGAATGCTTAAAAGGAAGGAAGGTTTCAGTAGCTACCTGGTTTTGGAGTGTCAGAATTTGGTGATCAAGCCTAACTATCTAGATGGGGTTAGGAAACACTTCAGGATTTTCCTTAAAACCCAGATGGGCTACATCCCAAGACTAACGACTGTATCTTAAAACTAAATGCAAAACTAAAATAGACCAAGGCTCCAGAAGATCAAGGAGCTCCACCAGTAATTTAATTGCCTGCTACAACAAAATACAATACTCTTTAGGGAAAGAAAAGTGAAAACAAAATAACTCCAAAATATCACCTACAATCTTCAGTATACAATAAAAATTACTAGACATGCAAAGAAATAGGAAAACGTGACTCACAATCAAAGGAAAAACCAGTCATAAGGAGCAGGTCCACAGGCAACCCATATACTGGCATTAGTAGGCAGGATTTAAAATAACTATAATAAATGTTAATGAATTTATCAGAAAAAAATAAGAACAATGGGAGATGAGAATGAGAATACGTAAACCTTAGAAATAAACTACTGAAAATTTTGTAATTAAAAAAATACAGTATCTGAAGTAAATTCACTGGAGAGAGTTAAAGGCACTTTTAAATTAAAGAATCAAGAAACAAAAATAAGTCAATAGGAATTATTCAAACTGAAGCCCAGAGAGAAATATAGTTGAAAAAAATGAACTGAGTTTTAGTGGCCTATGGAACAACATAAAATGGTTTAATGTATACGTAATTGGAGTCCCAGAAGGAGAGAATAAGTGTGGCAAAATAAGTATTTTAAGAAGTAATGCGGGACCTTCAAGATGGTGGAGGAGTAAGACATGGAGATCACCTTATACCCACAAATACATCAAAAATACATCTACATGTGGAACAACTCCTACAGAACACCTACTGAACACTGGCAGAAGACCTCAGACTTCCCAAAAGGCAAGAAAATCCCCACGTACATGGGTAGGGCAAAAGAAGAAGGAAAAAACAGAGACAAAAGAATAGGGACAGGACCTGCACCTCTGGGAGGGAGCTGTGAAGTAGGAAAAGTTTCCAAACACTAGGAAGCCCCTTCACTGGTGGAGACAGGGGTTGGGCGGGGGGTAAGTTAAGAGCCATGGAGGAGAGTGCAGCAATAGGGGTGCAGAGGGCAAAGTGCAGAGATTCCCGCATAGAGGACTGGTGCCGACCAGCACTCACCAGCCTGAGAGGCTTGTCTGCTCACTGGCAAGGGCGGGTGGGGGCTGGGAGCTGAGGCTTGGGCTTCGGAGGTCAGATCCCAGGGAGAGGACTGGGGTTGGCTGCATGAACACAGCCTGAAGGGGCTAGTACGCCACAGCTAGCTGGGAGGGAGTCCGGGAAGAAGTCTGGACCTGCCTAAGAAGCAAGAGACCATTGTTTCAGAGTGCGCGAGGAGAGAGGATTCCTTCCCTGTCTGCACACAGAAGGCAGAGCACTGACTAAACGAGCTCCAGAGACAGGTGAGAGCTGTGGCTATCAGCGAGGACACCAGAGACGGGCAAGAAATGCTAAGGCTGCTGCTGCAGCCACCAAGAATCCTGTGTGCAAGCACAGGTCACTATCCACACCTCCCCTCCCAGGAGCCTGTGCAGCCCGCCACCGCCAGGGTCCCGGGATCCAGGGACAACTTCCAGGGAAAACACACAGCGCGCCTCAGGCTGTTGCAACCTCATGCTGGTTTCTACTGCCGCCGCAGGCTCGCCTCGCATTCCAACTATGATTACCGTACCCCTCCCTCCCCCCAGCCTGAAAGAGCCAGAGCCCCCTAATCAGCTGCTGCTTTAACCCCCTCCTGTCTGGGCAGGGAACAGATGCCCGAGGGCAACCTACATGCAGAGGTGGGACCAAAACCAAAGCTGAACCCCAGGAGCTGTGCGAAAAAAGAAGAGAAAGGGAAATTTCTCCGTGCAGCCTCAGGAGCAGTGGATTAAATCCCCACAATCAACTTGATTTACCCTGCATCTGTGGAATACCTGAATAGACAACGAATCATCCCAAAATTGAGGGGGTGGACATTGGGATCAACTTCAGACTTAGGGTTTGCTGTCTGAGACTAACTTGTTTCTGATTTTTATGTTTATCTTAGTATACTTTTTAGTGCTTGTTATCATCAGGGGATGTGTTTATTGGTTTCACTGCTTTCTTCTCTCTTTTTAAAATTATTATTACTTTTTTATTTTAATAATTTTATTATTATTATTATTTTTTTTCCTTTCTTTTTTTCTCTCTTTTCTTCTAGCCGTCTGGCTAACAAGGTCTTGGTGCCCCAGCCAGGTGTCAGCCCTGAGCCTCCGAGGTGGGAGAGCTGAGCACAGGACATTGGACCACCAGAGACCTCCCGGCCCCTCGTAGCATCAATCAGCGAGAGCTCTCTCAGACATCTCTGTCTCAACACTAAGACCCAGCTCCACACAATGGCCAGCAAGCTCCAGTGCTGGATGTCCCATGCCAAACAACTAGCAAGACAGGAACACAAACCCACCCATTAGCAGAGAGGCTGCCTAAAATCATAATAAGCTCAGAGGTACCCCAAAACACACCATCAGACGTGGCCCTGCTGACCAGAAAGACAAGATCCAGCCCCACCCACCACACACAGCCACCAGTCCCCTCCACCAGGAAGCCTACACAAGCCACTGAACCAACCTTACCCACTGGGGGCAGACACCAAAAACAACGGGAACTATGAACCTGCAGCCTGCAAAAAGGAGACCCCCAAACACAGTAAGTTAAGCAAAATGAGAGGACAGAGAAATATGCAGCAGATGAAGGAGCAAGGTAAAAACGCACCAGACCAAACATATTAAGAGGAAACAGGCAGTCTACCTGAAAAAGAATTCGGAATAATGATAGTAAATATGATCCAAAATCTTGGAGATAGAATGGAGAAAAAACAAGAAACATTTACCAAGGACCTAGAAGAACTAAAGAGCAAACAATGATGAACAACACAATAAATGAAACTAAAAATTCTCTAGAAGGAATCAATAGCAGAATAACTGAGGCAGAAGAACAGATAAGTGACCTGGAAGATAAAACAGTGGAAATAACTACTGCAGAGCAGAATAAAGAAAAAAGAATGAAAAGAATTGAGGACAGTCTCAGAGATGTATAGGACAACATTAAACACAACAACATTCAAATTATAGGGGTCCCAGAAGAAGAAGAGAAAAACAAAGGGTCTGAGAAAATATTTGAAGAGATTATAGTCCAAAACTTCCCTAACAAGGGAAAGGAAATAGTCAATCAAGTCCAGGAAGCGCAGAGGGTCGTATACAGAATAAATCCAAGGAGAAATGTGCCAAGACACATATTAATCAAACTATCAAAAATTAAATACAAAGAAAAAATATTAAAAGCAGCAAGGGAAAAGCAACAAATAACATACAAGGGAATGCCCATAAAGTTAACAGCTGATCTTTCAGCAGAAACTCTGCAAGCCAGAAGGGTGTAGCAGGACATATTTAAAGTAATGAAAGGGAAAAACCTACAACCAAGATTACTCTAACCAGCAAGGATCTCATTCAGATTCGACGGAGAAATTAAAACCTTTACAGATAGGGGCTTCCCTGGTGGTGCAGCGGTTGAGAATCCACCTGCCAATGCAGGGGACATGGGTTTGACCCCTGGTCTGGGAAGATCCCACATGCCACGGAGCAACTGGGCCCGTGAGCCACAACTACTGAGCCTGCGCGTCTTGAGCCTGTGCTCCACAACAAGAGAGGCCGCAAGGGTGAGAGGCCCGCGCACCGCGATGAAGAAGTGGCCCCCGCTCGCCGCAACTAGAGAAAGCCCTTGCACAGAAATGAAGACCCAGCACAGCCAAAAATAAATAAATAAATCAAAAACAAACAAACAAACAAACCTTTACAGACAAGCGAAAGCTAAGAGAATTCAGCACCACCAAACCAGCTTCACAACAAATGCTAAAGGAATGTCTCTAGACAGGAAACACAAGAGAAGGAAAAGACCTACAATAACAAATACAAAACAATTAAGAAAATGGTAACAGGAACATACATATCGATAAGTACCTTATATGTAAATGGATTAAATGCTCCAACCAAAAGACATAGACTGGCTGAATGGATACAAAAACAAGACCCGTATATATGCTGTCTATAAGAGACCCACTTCAGAACTAGGGACACATACAGCCTGAAAGTGAAGGGATGGAAAATGATATTCCATGCAAGTGGAAAACAAAAGAAAGCTGGAGTAGTAATTCTCCTATCAGACAAAATAGACTTTAAAATAAAGACTATTACAAGAGACAAAGAAGGCCACTACACAATGATCAAGGGATCGATCCAAGAAAAAGATATAACGATTGTAAATATATGTGCACTGAACATAGGAGCACCTCAATACATAAGGCAAACTCTAACAGCCACAGAAGGGGAAATGGACAGTAACACAATCATAGTAGGGGACTTTAACACCCCACTTTCACCAATGGACAGATCATCCAAAATGAAAATAAATAAGGAAACACAAGCTTTAAATGACATATTAGAACAGATGGACTTAATTGATATTTATAGGACATTCCATCCAAAAGCAACAGAATACACTTTCTTCTCAAGTGCTCATGGAACATTCTCCAGGATATATCATATCTTGGGTCACAAATCAAGCCTCGGTAAATTTAAGAAATTGAAATCGTATGAAGTATCTTATCTGACCACAATGCTATGAGACCAGATGTCAATTACAGGAAAAAAAAAAACTGTAAAAAAAAAAAAAAACAAAAAACACATGGAGGTTAAATAATACACTACTAAATAACCAAGAGATCACTGAATAAATCAAACAGGGAAATAAAAAAATACCCAGAAACAATGACAATGAAAACACAATAATCCAAAACCTATGGGATGCAGCAAACGCAGTTCTAAGAGGGAAGTTTATAGCAATACAATCCTACCTCAAGAAACAAGAAACATCTCAAATAAACAACCTAACCTTACACCTAAAGCAATAATAAAACTAAAAGCTGGTTCTTTGAGAAGATAAAGCAAATTGATTAAACATTAACCAGACTCATCAAGAAAAAACGGGAGAACACTCAAATCAATAGAATTAGAAATGAAAAAGGAGAAGTAACAACTGACACTGCAGAAATACAAACGATCCTGAGAGATTACTACAAGCAACTATGTGCCAATAAAATAGACAACCTGGAAGAAATGGACAAATTCTTAGAAAAGCACAACCTTCCAAGACTGAACCAGGAAGAAATAGAAAATATAAACAGACCAATCACAAGCACTGACATTGACACTGTGATTAAAAATCTCCCAACAAAGAAAAGCCCAGGACCAGATGGCTTCAAAGGCGAATTCTATCAAACATTTAGAGAAGAGCTAACACCTACCCTTCTCAAACTCTTCCGAAATATAGCAGAGGGAGGAACAGTCCCAAACTCATTCTATGAGACCACCATCACCCTGATACCAAAACCAGACAAAGATGTCACAAAGAAAGAAAACTACAGGCCAATATCACTGATGAACATAGATGCAAAACTCCTCAACAAAATACTAGCAAACAGACTCCAACAGCACATTACAAGGATCATACACCACGATCAAGTGGGGTTTATCCCAGGAAGGCAAGGATTCTTCAATATATGCAAATCAATCAAAGTGATACACCATATTAACAAATTGAAGGTAAAAACCATAGGATAATTCAATAGATGCAGTAAAAGCTTTCAACAAAATTCAACACCCATTTATAATAAAACCTGTCCAGAAAGTAGGCAGAGAGGGAACTTACCTCAACGTAATAAAGGCCATTTATGACAAAACCACAGCCAACATTATCCTCAAAGGTGAAAAACTGAAACGATTTCCTCTAAGATCAGGAACAAGAAAAGATTGCCCATTCTAACCACTATTTTTTAAAAAATATATTTATTTATTTATTTATTTATTTTATTTTTGGCTGCCTTGGGTCCTCGTTGCTGCGCGTGGGCTTTCTTTTAGTTGCAGTGAGCAGGAGCTACTCTCATTGTGGTACATGGGCGTCTCATTGTGGTGGCTTCTCTTGTTGTGGAGTATGGGCTCTAGGCACACAGGATTCAGCAGTTGTGGCACACAGGCTCAGTAGTTGTGGCTTGCGGTCTCTAGAGCGCCGGCTTAGTAGTTGTGGCGCACAGGGTTAGTTGCTCCGTGGGATGTGGGATCGTCCCAGACCGGGGCTCGAACCCATGTCCTCTGCATTGGCAGGCGGATTTTTAATCACTGCACCACCAAGGAAGCCCCCTCACCACTATTATTCACATAGTTTTGGAAGTTTTAGACACAGAAATCAGAGAATAAAAAGAAATAAAAGGAATCCAAATCAGAAAAGAAGAAGTAAAACTGTCACTGTTTGCAGATGACATGATACTATACATAGAGAATCCTAAAGATGCTACCAGAAAACTACTAGAGCTAATCAATGAATTTTGTAAAGTAACAGGATACAAAATTAATGCACAGAAATCTCTTGCATTCCTATACACGAATGATGAAAAGTCTGAAAGAGAAATGAAGGAAACACTCCCATGTACCATTGCAACAAAAAGAATAAAATACCTAGGAATAAACCTACCTAAGGAGACAAAAGACCTGTATGCAGAAAACGATAAGACACGGATAAAAGAAATTAAAGATAATACAAACAGATGGAGAGATATACCATGTTCTTGGATTGGAAGAATCAACATTGTGAAAATGACTATACTACCCAAACCAATCTACAGATTCAATGCAATCCTTATCAAGCTACCAATGGCATTTCTCACAGAACTAGAACAAAAAATTTCACAATTTGTATGGAAACACAAAAGACCCAGAATAGCCAAAGCAGTATTGAGAAAGAAAAACGGAGCTGGAGGAATCAGGCTCCCTGACTTCAGATTATACTACAAAACTACAGTAGTAAAGACAGTATGGTACTGGCACAAAAACAGAAATATAGATCAATGGAACAGGATAGAAAGCTGAGAGATAAACCCACGCACATATGATCACCTTATCTTTGATAAGGGAGGCAAGAATATATAATGGAAAAAAGACAGCCTCTTCAACAAGTGATGCTGGGAAAACTGGACAGCTACATGCAGAAGAATGATATTAGAACACTCCCTAACACCATACACAAAAATAAACTCAAAATGGATTAAAGACCTAAATGTAAGGCCAAACACTATAAAACTCTTAGAGGAAAACATAGGCAGAACACTCTATGACATAAATCACAGCAAGACCCTTTTTGACCCACCTCCTAGAGAAATGGAAATAAAAACAAAAATAAACAAATGGGTCCTAATGAAACTTCAAAGCTTTTGCACAGCAAAGGAAACCATAAGCAAGACAAAAAGACAACCCTTAGAATGGGAGAAAACATTTGCAAATGAAGCAACTGACAAAGGATTAATCTCCAAAATATACAAACAGCTCATGCAGCTCAATATAAAAAAAACGAAAAACCCAATGCAAAAATGGGCAGAAGACCTCAATAGACATTTCTCCAGAGAAGATATACATATGGCCAATAAACACATGAAAGGATGCTCAACATCACTAATCATTAGAGAAATGCAAATCAAAACTACAATGAGGTATCACCTCACACCAGTCAGAATGGCATCATCAAAAAATCTACAAACAATAAAGGTTGGCGAGGGTGTGGAGGAAAGTTAACCCTCTTGCACTGCTGGTGGGAATGTAAACTGATACAGCCACTATGGAGAACAGTATGGAGGTTCCTTAAAAAACTAAAAATAGAACTACCATATGCCCCAGCAATCCCACTACTGGGCACATACCCTGAGAAAACCGTAATTCAAAAAGAGTCATGTACCACAATGTTCATTGCAGCTCTATTTACAATAGCCAGGACATGGTAGCAACCTAAGTGTCCATTGACAGATAAATGGATAAAGAAGATGTGGCACACATATACAATGGAATATTACTCAGCCATAAAAAGAAACAAAATTGAGTTATTTGTAGTGAGGTGGATGGAGTTAGAGTCTGTCATACAGAGTGAAGTAAGTCAGAAAGAGAAAAACAAATACAGTATGCTAACATATATACATGGAATCTAAGGGGGAAAAAAAAAGGTCACGAAGAACCTAGTGGCAAGACGGGAATAAAGACACAGACCTACTAGAGAATGGACTTGAGGATATGCGGAGGGGGAAGGGTAAGATGTGACAAAGTGAGAGAGTGGCATGGACATATATACACTACCAAACGTAAAATAGATAGCTAGTGGGAAGCAACCGCATAGCACAGGGAGATCAGTTCTGTGCTTTGTGACCACCTAGAGGGGTGGGATAGGGAGGGTAGGAGGGAGGGAGATGCAAGAGGGAAGAGATATGGGAACATATGTATATGTATAACTGATTCACTTTGTTATAAAGCAGAAACTAACACACCATTATAAAGCAATTATACTCCAATAAACATGTTAAAAAAAAAGAAAAAAGAAATAAATATACTATGTTTTATTAAAAAAAAAAGAATTTAAAAATCCTAGTGAGTAAATTCCAAAAAGTAACACAAACAATAATGTCAATACAATTAGAAAGTGTTTTATAAAAGTTAAGTTGTTAACTGCCTAAGAAATTTATAAAAAAAAAAAAAAAGATGTGGCATATACATACAATGGAATATTACTCAGCCATAAAAAGAAATGAAATTGAGTTATCTGTAGTGAGATGGATGGACCTAGAGTCTGTCATACAGAGTGAAGTAAGTCAGAAAGAGAAAAACAAATACCGTATGCTAACACATATATATGGAATCTAAAAAAAAGAAAAAAAAATGTTTTGATGAACCTAGGGGCAGGACAGGAATAAAGAAGATGCAGACGTAGAGAATGAACTTGAGGACATGAGGCAGGGGAAGCGTAAGCTTGGACGAAGTGAGAGAGTAGCACTGACATATATACACTACCAAATGTAAAACAGATAGCTAGTGGGAAGCAGCCGCACAGCACAGGGAGATCAGCTTGGTGCTTTGTGACCCCCCAGAGGGGTGGGATAGGGATGGTGGGAGGGAGATGCAAGAGGTAGGGGATATGGGGATATATGTATACATATAGCTGATTCACTTTGTTATACAGCAGAAACTAATGCAACATTGCAAAGCAATTATACTCCAATAAAGATGTTAAATAAAAAGAAAAAAAAAAAAGAAGTAACGGGGACTTCCCTGGTGGTGCAGTGGTTACGAATCTGCCTGCCAACGCAGGGGACACGGGTTCGAGCCCTGGTCCAGGAAGATCCCACATGCCACGGAGCAACTAAGCCCACAACTTCTGAGCCTGCACTCTAGAGCCCACAAGCCACAACTACTGGCCTGTGTGCCTAGAGCCCATGCTCCGCAACAACAGAATCCACCACAATGAGAAGCAAGGAAGAGTAGCCCCTGCTTACTGCAACTAGAGAAAGCCCATGTGAAGCAACGAAGACCCAACGCAGCCAAAAGAAAAAAAAAAAAAAAAAGGTAACAGCTGTCAAATTTCCAAAATTGTTAAAAAAAGACAAACCCAACCAAGAGATCCATAAAGCTCAGCAACATTTAGGCAGGATAAATAGAAAGAAAACTACCCTCAAATACATCATTCAAACTGCTGAAAATCAAAGATAAAGAAAAAATTCTTAAAACCTTCCAAAGAAAAAGACTTATTTCATACAGAGAAATGATAAAATGATAGCTCATTTTTCATTAAAAAATAAATAAAAGCAGGTCAAAGACAACACAACACCATCTTTAAAGTGCTGAAAGAAAAATGTCAAACCAGGATTTTATAACCAGAGAAAATATCCTTCAAAAACAGAGACAAAATAAAGACATTCTCAGGGAAAAAAAAAGCTGGGTGAGTTTGTCTCTGTCAGATCTTCACTACGAAAAATGCTAAAGGATATTCTTCAGGCTGTAGGAAAATCTACCAGATGGAAATCTGGATCTAAAGGAAAACCTGAAGAGCACTAAAAATGTTACATACCTGGATATTATTTTTATAAAAACCATTTTTTTTTCTTTTCTTAATTTCTTTAAAAGACAGTCGACTCTTTGCAACAAAAATAATAAAGTATTGCACATTATATAACTTGTAGTAATAAAACACATGCCAATAATGCACAAAGGATAAGGATAGTGATGTAATAGTAACTCATGGAAGATTGTAATAAGTTAAGGATTCATATTGTAATCCCCAAAGGAGCTAGTGAAAAACAATACCAAGAAGTAGAGCTATAAAGCCAACAGAGGAGATAAAATGGGACATTTAAAAAAAATATTTGATTTATTCTAAAGAAGGCAGAAAAGGAGAAACTGGGACAAAAACTAGGGGTATACATACACACACAGAACAAATAGCAAGATAGTAGACTAAAACCCAATAGTATCAACTATTATAATAAATGTAAATGGACTGAACACTCCAATAAAACAGCAGAGATTACAGAATGGGGGGGGGAATCAACACTTAACTCTATGCTGCTTATAAGGGACATATTTTAAAAATAAAGATATAAACAAGTTGAAAACAAAAAGATGGAAAAAGATATACTACACAAACAGTAAGCATTAGAAAGTTTACAGCTAGATTAGTATCAGTCAATGTATATTATAAGACCAAGGCTAAATAGTTACATTTGATAATGAGAAAAGGACCGATTCATCAGAAAACAAACAAAAATTCTAAACATGTGCTCATCTAATAACAGAGTTTTAAAATACATATAACAAAACTGACAGAACTAAAGAAAGACACAGGCAAATCTTCAGTTTTTAACATCTCTCAGTAGTTGACAGAATAAGTAGATACAATTTAGTAAGAATATTCATCTTGACATTCATAAAACACTACATTCAACAACTACAGAATGCAGTTTGTTTAAGTACATATGGAACATTCTTCAAGATATACCATATGCTGGGCTGAAAAATAAGTCCCAGTAAATTGCAAAGGACTGAAATCATACAGAGTATGTTCTCTGACCATATTAAAATTAAATTAGAAGTCAGTAACATAAAAATCTACATCCCACTAATTCATCTTACTTTTTAAAACCATTCGCATATTGCTTAATCCTTTTTATCTAACTTACTCTCTCTGACTCTCCTTTATATGTCACTTTCAAGGTCACAAATGTCCTGCTGATCCTCAAATCCAGGCCTTTTAATTAATTAATTCAGTACACGGGTAACTTAACTGAATAAAACACCCGTTCCTGAGGACCTAATATGTGTCTGACCCTCTGCTGGGGATAATAAATGCTATTGCTTAAATAGCAGTTTGGATGTGCCAGGCCCTAGGTAAGTACTTTACAATTATAAACCCTTGTTATTAAATCTTCATGAAAATCCTATGAGATGGGAACAGTTTTAAAGATGAAGAAACTGAGGCAAAGAGAGAGAAGTCATTTGAACCATGGTCATAAAGCTATTAGGCAGTGAAGCCAAAATTACCAGCCCAGAAATTCTAGCTCCATGGCTGTGTTTCTTAACTGCTGTACTATACAGGCATACTTTTTTTTTTTATGTTCCACTTTATTGTGCTTTGCAGATATTGCTTTATTTGCAAATTGAAGGTCAGTGGTCACCTTATGTTGAGCAAATCTATCGGCACCATTTTTCCAACAACATTTGCTCACTTTGCATCTCTGTGTCACATTTTGGTAATTCTCACAATATTTCAAACTTTTTCATTATTATACTTGTAATGGTGAGCTGTGATCAGTGATCTCTGAGTTACTACTACGACTGGCTGAAGGCCTAGATAATGGTTAGCATTTTTTTTAGCAATAAATTATTTTTAAATTAAGGTATGTACATTGTTAGTTTTGAACATAATGCTATTACACCCTTAATACACTATAGTGTAAACATAACTTTTAAACGCACTGGGAAACCAAAAAAATTTGTGACTCACTTTATTGCGATATTTGCTTTACTGAAGTGGTCTGGACCCAAACCTGCAGTCTCTCGAAGGTATGCCTGTATAGTCTTTGACTTTAGTGATCACAGAATGGTGGAGGGCAGGAGAAAAGACAAGTAAACCATCCTACTGCAATGCAATGGATGTTTTGATCACCCCCCCGCTACCCCATTTACAGTGTTTCTGTGCCTTATATCTCAATACTGAGGCACTTAGTAATCTGCCTTATCACCCCTTTATAAACTTACTTTCTAGGAAAAAATATGATAATCTTTATACTGTAAAAAATTAGCTATAAAAATTTTAATATTGCGTCAGGTGTTGAGAGCATTTGCATTTTAATAGATTCTGTCTGATTTAGGCAAAATACATATTTCTAACTTTGGAATGTCAGGCATTCAGAGGACACATGAAGGAAGGTTGTGGGAGAGGTGTGGAGATCTGCCCAGGTATTCTTAAAATCTAACCACTTGAAGAAATATGGCTTCTTTATAATTAAATAAGTTAGAGTCATAATACTCTTTATTGATGAGCATTATAGAAATTAGTCAGTGATTCGAGTTTGTAATGAATCATCTTCAGGAAGTCATTTAACTTTGTCTCAATTGTTATATCTTTCTTTTTCTGTAAATGAGAATATTTGCTCCATAGGGTTGTAAAGATTAAATGAAAGAAAGTATGTAAGCACCGCGGCATTGCATGGCATACAGCATATGATGCTTGATAACTGTTAAAAAAACCAAAAAGATGTGTTAAGTCTCTTTATATTAATGTGTAAGTCTCTTTATATTATAAGACAAGGGAATTTTTTGAAGTAAGTTTTATAATAGTTTGGCCTTTCCTAAGATCTCAAGTCCATAGAGAATACTACACACTAAAGTAACAATCAGAAGTTAAAAAAAGGGTATACAATTTCAGGCTGAGCCTCTGGCTGTAAATTTGCAAAGGCTTAGTTTTTTAGGAGTAAACAGTAAATCTTTCTGAGCTGAAGATAATAAAAGCAACAGAAAATAAGGGTTTTTTAGCCAAGAATTCCATCCTAATTTATGTCATTGACATAATGATGTTTGCACAATCGCAAATGTTTAATTCTGGGTCTTGAGAACCTATACAAGTTTTCAGAAACCATAGCAGACTATTTTTCAGTTTTCAAAAGAGGAGGTGAAAACAATAGGAATAAAATTTTCCCTGAAAATGTTCAGTTTGAAAATTAGATATGAAAGTGGATTTTTCATTTTGAATAAACCATGTGATCATGGTTTAAGACACAATGTTCCCTGACAGAGGTAGAACTTTTTTCTGAGACACTAGAGCCCAAAGGCTTTAGATGGGACACTGGCTTTTGAAGGGTACTAGGGTAAGTTGTTCCACTTCATCAATTGCAGTTTCATTATCATTAAAATCAGTGAAACAAACAAACCTCAGTCTGTTGCAACTGATTTTAAACAAAAAGTTCCCATATTTTTCCTCCTTTTTGATGATCTACAATACAATTAAGGAAGGTGGAAGTCAGGATTTGGAAAGGTGTTGGGCTGCAGTAGTTAAGTAATGGTCATCAGTGAAGATTCCTATGGGATAAGGCTTATGAAATTTTCTCTTTCTGCATGAGAATTTGACCTTCAGTTAATTGTCCAGTTTTGTTCTTGGGACAACCTGATAAAACTGATACGTTAATTATGTTACTAGGGAACATTACTTAGGGTGAAAATGATCCCTGATTGGTAGCCTGTCTCTGGCCTGGAAAGGCCACCAGTACCTCATAGAAAGTCCTATATTTGTGATTTCCCCAAGTGTGATGACCCTTGTAGTGGTGGTGGTCCTTCGTGGGCATCTCAAAAGCTATGTCTATGGAGTTGTTACAAGATACACTGGTTCCTGTGGTACATGAGGGTTTTAAGCCATGGTGACTCCACACCTGCCTGATGTGGACCTTGTGTCTTTGAACTTGAGCTGTCATTTTGGGTGGGGATTCAGAAGGCAGCCCCTGGAGGGCTGCAAGGATTCCCGCAGGAGTGCCTGACACTTCCCAGCAGGCAAGCTGTGGCTCCTGTCCTACTGAGCAGACTGGGGTCTATCAGCATCTTATGAGTCTGGATGTGAAGTTGAACCAAAGACGACCCCCTTGAGGACACTGCAGATACATCACAGATGAGATATAATAAGAACCAGAGGAAAAGTAGTACATTCCTGATTCCTGGGAACACATTTTCCACTTAAAAATGACAGTCAATAAACATTTGCTGCTATTGATAAAACAGAGATGCAACATTTCCCCTCGATGTTTCCTTGTCTCTGGCTCTTACCCTGAGTCTTCCCTACAAAACAAAATACCTTTTAACTACTCAAGCTGTGCTCACTAGAATGGAAAGCTGAGTAAGGGTGCTTTCATGAATGAATATCTGCAGTTTCAGGGGCCTTCAGAGAAGGGTGGGCCATGACAAACAGGAATCAAAGTCACAAGAACCTTCCCAAGTCTCCAGGTCTATAGCAAATGTTCACATTCTTACACTTTTGCTTCTTATTCTTCTACCCTCTCACTCCTTGCTTCAATATGACCTCTTTTTCTCAGGGCTCATATACTGAGAATCTCTTTTAAGTACCTGATCTCATCTGTTCCTTCTCTGTCTTTCTTCTCCCTAGAGTTCATCTCAGTTTTATCTCTCTGAGTCTCAACTAGCTTGAAATACCCTTGACTGGGAATGCCCAAGGTCACCATTTGGCTCTGTAGCCAGCTGGTAAGAGTGACATTTGAGGTCTGTGCCTCATGCCCAGTGCCAGGCTTGGGAATACACACGCCTTCTCACTTCATCGCATGGCTTATATTAGTTTCCAAAAGCCTAAGAATGGCACAGCTGGTTGTGAAATCTGATGGTAGAAAATTAGGAGAAGTATCTACTGAAAAGGGAGGGGACAGGCCAGAAGAGGTGTGTGCATAGTTGGAGGTGGTTGTAGGAAAGCCTGAAGCCACAAAAAATGGGCTCATCTAGCAGGCTGCTCTCAGGAGCGTTGACAGGAAATTCTGAAGACCTACTCTATCCTTTCCAGGAACTTTACCCTGTTTTTCTGTAAGAAGCCCTCATGGTACATTTTCTTCATACTGTATATAAAAGAGAGACACTCACATAATGATAGTGGGTGTGTTAACTTGTAACAACTGGTATATCCTTTTAGGAAAGTAGTTTAATATTGTTTATCCTTCTGATATCATTAATTCTTCTCCTGGACATTACTCCAGGAAGCAAAAGTAAACCAACAAAACCACATACATGATTTTTTTTTTTTTAAATAACCACGAAGGCTACATAGCAATATGGAACTGGCTGAAACATGAAAGAAAAAAAGCGGAATGTCTGAATATCCACTATGAGTACGACTTTGAAAATATATGGGTACATGTGGACAAAGGCCAGAGTGCAAAACAAAAATGAAAACAGTTGTGACAAGGGAATACAGTTATAGATGATACGTTTTATTTTGTTTAAAAATTCTTCAGTCGTGTTATCTTGTTTTACATTTAAAATGAAAAATTAAAATAAGAACAATCACTTAGTCAAGCAGGGGTTAGGAAGGATTCGTCTTAACCCTAATGTATTTATGAGTGGTGTAGGTTATTATTTTTACACCTGTGAGATACAAAGAATTCTTGGATTATGATATACAGTTCTCTTTAATTTGTTTTAGGTAATCTGGTCTAGGTAAGAGTAAATCACAATAGCCAGTGGTTAAATAGAGTTTACAATGTGCTAGGTGGTTCACACGTATTAATTCATTTAATCCTAATAACGCCCTTATTAGGTAGTTCCTATTAAACTCCCACTAGGCAGAGGAGAAAACTAAGTTCAGAAAGGTGAGGTACCTTGCTCAAGGCCCTGGCTTAGCTGGTGAGTGGTGGAGACAGGATTCAAACTCTTGCCAGTCTGGCTCCAAAGCTGTGCCCTAAACCAACGTCCTAAGATCCACTCAATGGATGACTAGAAAATGGTACCATGGGTTTCTAATTCAGGCCAATGCTCTTTCTACTGCACCAGGCTGCATCTTATCTGGCAGGTGAGAAAGCTGAAAAGAAGACTGAGTGACTTGCTCATGGTCACATGATGAGCTAATGGCTGAGAATTAACTACTTGACTTATAATCTAATGATTTTCCTATAATCCCAGACTGCTGGGAATGAAAAGAAAAAAACCTAGCTAAGAACAAAAGTAAATGAGAAAAGGCCTCAGGGAAATCAAGCCTAAGACCTTTAAAAAGATAAAAATCTTCCTTGTCTCTTTGCTCTGGCATTTCTTTGAATGTGACCCTGTCCTACATGCCACTGACATACGTCTGTGCTCGTGGATCAGTGACCTACACGGGAGGGAGGAGGGTGAGGGAGAAGAGAGGGCTTCTGGGAGACGCAGCTATCACGGTGCACATCTGCTGCGCTAGGACTTGCCCAGACTCTGCATGTGTGCCTGTGTTGTATATGTTCACATGAAGAAATGACATATCAATCAGGTGGGCTCGCTGGAAAATGTAACCATCTTCCGATTTAAAATTAAAAAAGATTCTGTAAGAAAAACTGAGCGTGGAGGGGTGATGGTTAATTGTGCGCCAACTTGGCTAGACTACAGCACTCGGTTGTTTAATCAAACACCAATCTAGGTTTTGATGCGAAGGCGTTTTGTAGATGTAATTAACATCTGCAATTAGTTGACTTTAAAGGGGATTACCCTTGATAATATGGGTGGGCCTCCCCCAATCAGTTGAAAGCCTTAAGAATAAAAACTGAGGTTTCTTGGAGGAGAAAAAAAATCTGCCTTAAGACAGCATTAACTCCTGAGTTTCCAGTTGATCTGAACCTACTGATTTCAGACTTGCCAGCCTCCTAATTGCATGATCCAGGTTCCTTAAAATAAATCCATATCCATCCATCCATCCATCCATCCATCCATCCATCCACCCATCCATCCATCCACCCACCTATCTAGAAAAAGGGAGAGATCCTATTGGTTCTGTTTCTCTGGGAAACACTGACTGATATAAAGGTCTTTCCAGGACTACAAAGTACTGTGAGAATACTGGGCACACAGATCCACCTGACATACAGTTCATGAAGAGCAGAAAGCAACTGAAAACGCAGGAAGCAAAGTCTGGCTGAGGAGAGATGATGTTACACGCCACCCTGCAGGCGGGGACCAGAGCAAACATTCCTCTCTGCCCCCGGGTCACAGCAGGCAGTTACAACAATCTCAGCACAGTCACAGCTGAGAGGGATGAGCTTACTGTGAAACACAGGTCCAAGGACCTATGAGTCCCTGTAGCAATAAAACGATAGCTGGGAGTACAGAACACGCACTCAGATTTCTAGGAATTAACAACAAGGAGGTAGTAAAAGAACCTCCTCCATGAAGACTGACAATGACCTCAAGGCATCCCCCGTGTCCTGCTGAACACTGAAAGACAGTGTTCTGATCTGCTTCCCATTTTAAAAATAAATGTGTCCTTTCACATTTCTTCCTTACCATCCTTATCACCCTCACCACCATATATCCCAGCAGTCCCATCCCCTAGACGACTTCTGGGGTGCCAGACGGGAAGGTGCAGGGCAGACAGTCAACCTCACCTTGGCTTCTGAAGTGGGTTCCAAGAAGCACAGGCGATTCCCAAGTCCCTCAGCTGCCAGGCAGAACTTCCTCTGCTCCTTGTGAACGTTGGCGACGCACTGGAGGACCACTTCATCTTCCTGCCAGGGGAACAGAGACCCATGTGAGCAGTGAGGGGGCTACCTCCCCACGCAGAGCCAAGCCCCCAAGGCACCTCGCTGTGCCTTTATCAGGTACGCTGAGGGGCACATGCCTTTGAATATTAGATAAAGGAGAGTTCGTTCTTCCCATGGCACAACCGAGCTCCTCCCTTGAGTTAGGACTCTCCTCAAATCTGGGGTGGGGTCACAGAGAGCAAGTACATGGAACAGAGGTACTACTTAAAGACACAGCGAGAGCCTCACTTGTGAAATGTACAAACTGCCCACCATCCAAGCGAGCAGTTGGTGTCAACACTTGAGTGAACGAGAAAGTAAACCTAAGCGATCTCTCCAAATAAACAATAAAACAATGAGGTGAGATTGAGGGAGACAGAGACAACAGCAGAGATCTGAGGGAGGTGGGATTTGTGGAGGGAAAGTCCATTTTATGTCAGGGAGAGGAGAGACATGTTTTGTCGGGGGGAGGGGGTGCACGCAGTGATAACGCATCTGCCGGAGGTGACAGAGGAGGCTGTGGAGAGAGGCAGCAGATGGGTGTCAGACACATGGGAAAGGAAGACAGAAAGAAACCTGGAGGAGCCAGACCGGAAGGAGATGCTGAAGGCCGAGTGGGGGAGCCACTCTGGATTCCCAAGGAGGGGACCTTTCTCCTAGGCACCAGTCTCAAAAGCAGCCCTCCTCCAATTGCAGACACCTTGTTTGAATGGCATTCCTCTGGTTGATGGTCCAGAAATGAGGCTGACCTCCATGTACACTAATATGCTCACCCCGTGCTCAACCCTGCCTGAGGCGGAGAGGAAAACCTTCTCCTTACCAACCCCTCCCTCCTTACTCCTCCCACCCGTCAGTCCACAGTCTCTCTCTCCACTACCGCCTGACTTTGGGTTGCAAACATCAAAAAGATTTCCAGGTGTGATGAAGTTAAAGGAGTAACCAGAGGAGCATCAGGTGGAGCTTTCTCCTTAGCAATTGCTCTCCTGTTGCCCGTCTCACTCCCATGTCCCCGCTGTTAGTGTCTGTCGTGGAGTATTGGAAAGGCGTACTAAATAGGCATGGTTTTTCTTCATCTGTGTCTACAGCACACGTGGTCATGTGGAAAAATGAAATCCTCTACTTGGTGGGACATGAAGAGAGGCAACAGAACCAAGCCCCAGAAAGATGGCTGTAGGTGCCCAGGGATTGGCCAGGGGCAGCAGGGAAATTCGAGAAGCCACAAACCACAGACATATGAGGTGAAGACTGAGGGAATAAAAAAAAAGCTCCACACTTTCACTAGCACTGAAATGTCACTGTTCATCACTAAATTGAGTCAGTAATAAATTCAAGCCTCTGCGTCTAGTGAAGCCAGAATTCAGTCTTCGTTTGAATTGAGACAGAAGAAAACTCCAGAATACCGCTGTTCTCAAAATGTGGGCTCAGGGAAATCTCTGGCAAGGATGAAGTTTTTCCCCGGGGGGGGGTCTCCCCCAGATCCCACAGCAACCAGCGGTGATACCATCCTCCCTAAGGGGCACAGGCCGTGGGGGAGTACTCTGAGTTGATGGAAGGGTGCTACAAAACAGTGGCCGTGGGCGTTAAATGGTCTGTACTGCAAGAGGCAATCCTCATAACACATAATTTACCTGTCCAAAATGTCAAGAGGACCCCTATTGAGAAATATCTAAATATCTCCCACCTACGCACCACTCCCCAGTGAAAACAGGAAAATCTGGAAATCACAGGAGTGGTTTTATGGACCAGACTTTTCACGAACTCGACAGGGTATTCTGTCGAGTGAAACTCGACAGGGTATTCTTTTCAATATGTGTCTTCGAGAATCTCTTTCCATGATCTCCTTTCCCATGCTCTTTCCACCCCAAAGTGCCCAAACCACCTTGCACCAGCTGCCTTGGGATCTTTGTCTTCTGAAATTGACCTGTGCTATAATTCACATCCTCACAACCTAGGCTGCCAATCAACTGATGAAATAAAAGAACTACCCTGGGGACTTCCCTGGTGGTGCAGTGGTTAAGAATCCACCTGCCAATGCAGGGGACACGGGTTCGAGCCCTGGTCTGGGAAGATCCCACATACCGCAGAGCAGCTAAGCCTGCGAGCCGCAACTACTGAGCCCGCGAGCCACAATTACTGCAGCCCGCGTGCCTAGAGCCTGTGCTCTGCCACAAAGAGAAGCCACCGTAACAAAGAGTAGCCCCCGCTTGCCGCAACTAGAGAAAGCCCGCACACAGCAACGAAGACCCAACAGAGCCAAAAAATAAATAAATAAATTTATTAAAAAAAAAAAAAAAAAAAAGAATTGTCCTGGCTCAGCAACCACTTCCTAAAGGGCACCCGTGTACAGGCGCTGTCCAAGTTAGCACTCTGGGGGACACAGGTGGGTGTGGGACTCTGGGTCAAACTCACTCTTCTCCAAACACTTTCGCTTTTTTCCACACGGAACCGTATGCTCCGTGCTGACCTGGCTACAGACACCGCCTGGCGTGGTAGCACGTACCTGCCTTCGCTCCAGACGGCAGCTATTATCTCCACAAACCTTCAACAGACAGACATCTGGAGCCTTGGAGTGCTTGGCCCGGAAATCTTTGCACCATTTGGAATCATAAGATGAGTTAATTGAACCCATCTCATGAATTCTCTCACTCCCTAGTGAAACACAGAACGCAAGCCCCCCCCAGTTACCAGCTCTATCTAGTTTACTGATCCCTATACTGATGTATACTTTCTCCCCTCTTGCTATCTCACTTCCTTTCTCCCTTTGCTTTAAAGCAAACCTGGGAATTTCCAGATGATTCCATTTCCAAGGAAGCCCCTTTAATCGAAGGTTGGAAATTCTTCCACGTTTGTTATCTCCTCTCCCCAGAAGCTCACGCTCTCCTCACATCCCCCAATGCCAACTCAGATCATTCCTCTTCTACTCAGGTGCAAACACTCTTCTAGTTTGAGACACATGATAGCCAATCTCCACATCTTCTCTGGCAATCTATCAACAGACTAATTACTTCTCCCACCATTTATCTGACTCTTAATGACAATCAGGAAATTTGATAAACATTTTTGTGTGATTTCAACACACATGTAACTGACTACCTTCCAAGGGCAAAGAATTCTTCCAGGGTATCGTGGAGTACACCAGGTTTTGTAAGAGGAGATCTGTTAATACTTTCATGATGGAGCTGACAACTGAAAGCCCAGCCCACAGCCTTTCTCCACTCTGCTTCAGCCATCATCTCAAGTAACTTCAAGGTTCATGTGGACAATCTATTCAAGAAGAACACCTAGACCTAATGACTGCTGCTCTGTTTTAGTAACACACTCTAGTGAACATTCCCTGTCATAACCTAGAATGATTCTAATTCTAAAATCCTAAACTAGACTATCTTACTCTATAGATGCAATCTTCTCGCTTGCTTGCGTTCTCATTCTCTTTCACTATTCTTGCTTCCCCCTTCATCAAGACGTCCAGTTCCAAGACGGCACTGCCATCTCCATTATTTCCACCACCCCAGCAAGGAAAATGATTGATTTTTTGATAGAGAAAACAACACAACTTTGAAGTTTTGTTCTACTATAAATTTATGGGGTTTTTTTTGGTAATGCATTCTCAGCTTGTTTGAATCTTTATTCACTGGAACAAGACCATAAAGTTTGTCCTTTTTTGTAGGACTTAACAGCAGATCCAACACAGTCAATATCAAATAATAATACCTTCCATCTGTAAGAGGGCACAATAATCAGTAATGGTAAGACCTTTCAGACCCAGCCTCTGTCATTAAGGGTGAGGGGTATGAATCCCCTAGGTCTCCAGGAAATAATCTCTGTAAGATCACATAAAGGTTTCTGGCTTTCTACCAAATAAGTCAAAAGTTCTCTGCCTGGCTTTTTTTTTTTTTTTTTTTTTAAATTATTTATTTTATTTATTTATTTTTGGCTGCGTTGGGTCTTTGTTGCTGTGCGGGGGCTTTCTCTAGTTGCCGTGAGCGGGGGCTACTCTTCGTTGTGGTGCGCGGGCTTCTCATTGCGGTGGCTTCTCTTGTTGCAGAGCATGGGCTCCAGGCGCCGAGCTTCAGGAGTTGTGGCTCATGGGCTCTGGAGCGCAGGCTCAGTAGTTGTGGCACATGGGCTTAGCTGCTCTGCAGCACGTGGGGGTCTTCCCGGACCAGGGCTCGAACCCGTGTCCCCTGCATTGGCAGGCGGATTCTTAACCACTGCGCCACCAGGGAAGCCCTCTGTCTGGCTTTTAAAGCGTCCCTCCCCACCACTGTTGAGTTCTCCCCTCCACCTCTAACCTTATCTCTCCTCCATTCCTATTGCCTACTGTCTCCCAAATAAGTCTTGCTCAGCATCCATGAAATGCTCCTTCTTGAAATCCCTCCATTCCTTCATTCGACTGTGTATTCTCCTAGTTCTCCTACCTTTCCAATGGATCCTTCCCATGTTCCCTTTCTCCAGCCACCCCTAAATATAGGGATCGCCCAAGGATAGGTCTTTGTCATTTTCCCTTAGCAATCCCATCCATTCTTCAGGTTTCCAGTTTTATTCTGAGAAGTCGTTATGCCATCTGTACCTCCAACCTGAAGGCATCCCAAGGCCCCAAACCTCCACCTATTCCTAGCTTGATCCATGGACTTATCAACACCTCAAAGCAATATGTCCCAATGCATCAAAAGGCTTCCTTTTCCGTCTACTCTTATTTTATGTTCCCTATGTTTGTTCATGACACATCCAACCCCTCTGCAGCCCAGGCTCAGCATCATCACCCCCTGTCTATCTATGAGCCTCCTCTCCCTCCTGTCCTACAGCAAATGGGCCAGAGGAAGGAGAGACTGGAGCTCCAGAGCCCAGGACAAGGCTATAACAACACCCAGAACATTCTTCCTCTGGTCTGTTCCTGGAGGCACAGCTCTGACCTTATCATTTTCCTACTGAAAATCCGCTATGACTGTCTACACGATCCATAAAACAAATATAAATTTCTTGAACTAGCATATGAGGACCTTCACCTTCCAATTTATCTTCCCGAGTTCTTCCCTACAGACGTCCTTGGCCTTCTTTACCTCCATGCCCTTACTCATGCTGTCTGTAATTCTAAAGCTGCCATGATTTGCCCTATTTTTCCAAGTTCATAGATTCCCTAGCCTCCCAAGCTTGGCTCAAATACCACATTCTTTACGAAGCCCAGGTCATCTCACCTCTCCTGCCGAACTTCCATAGCAATTATCACCATACTCTTGCATTATGATTATTCATATGCATGTCTTATCCCCAGCTACATTTTATATCTGGAAATGGCTCACGTTTGCTAATCTCTGATTGTGTTAACAGGCACTGTGTTTTACGCACAATAACCCATTTAAGCTTCACATCAACATTATGACGTAGGTACCATTGTAATCTCTATTTGACAAATGAGCCCCTGTGCAGAGCAGTTAAGTAACTTGCCTAAGGTCTCATGGTGGCAAGGGGTAGAGCCTGGTATCCAGTCCAGGCTCTATATCCATGGTCTCTCTCAGCTCCTCTCGGTTGAATTTGTACCCCTTGAAGGCAGGGTCCCCATCTGGTTCAAGTTTACACCTATCAGGATACTCACAAGCATGGTACCTTATACACATTATACACCCAGTAACAATTTATTGAATGGGCGTGTTTTCACCTTGTAACCCCAGTTAATTACAAACTCTGCTAGAGCAGAAAACGGCTTCCCCATCCAAGCTGGGAACATAATGTGTTTGGTAAAATCATGTTGGCTGATTGGGATATGGAATCCGATTAAAAGAAGAGATTTCTCTACTCTCATGTAACAATAGTTATTGTAGAAAGGGTCACTGCTTCACTGGTGAGTCAGAACTGAGTAATCTCATCAAAAGAGAACAGACGTTGACATAACGAAGTAATAGGGAATAAGCAATGATGAGGCTTTGGAGTCCATTTCAAAATTTTTTAGTTTCTGTTGCTTAGTTATTATTATTACTGATAATAATGACCATTCACTCTATACCAGACACTCTGCTGAAATTTCCCCCCAGATTATTTAACACTCACACCAACACAACCATTCTAAGAATGAGGAAACCAAAGCTCTAAGGAATTAGCCGATTTTCATGAATGACCATTTAATGAACAGCCATTATGTGCCACTATGTTCCAAAATCTCAGTTTAATCCTTACAACCACCCTTGGATAGGTACTAATATTCTCTCTATTTGTGGATAAAGCGGTTGAGGCATAGAGAGGTTAATTAATAACACTGCATAGCATGGAAGTGACAGATTCTGACCTTGAACCTAGGATTTCATGAATCGGGAGCCTGTCCTCTTTACCATGGTGCCAAATTGGCTCTCGACTCCAAGAGACTGACCTTAGCAATAGGTCTGAAACTTGTCTTCCAGACTCTAAGGCCCATGGTGATGGTGTCGATAAAAATAGATATATCCCAGCCCTCTCACGTGGCCATACAACTTTAAAAAGTAACCAAATCACAGAGCACGATGCCAGAGAGAACAGCCGGAGAACTTAGGAACTAATAAAACCAAATTTCCCTGAGTCCCATGACTATAACAATGGAAGGAGTGAACATCACCCCCAAACTTGTAGCAGAGTGGAGAAAAAGATTAAAAATCCAAGGTATATCACATATCAGCATCCCTCCAAGCTCTGTGGTTCACGAGCACCAGCTATTCCTGTCATAGCTTGAGCCTGTGGTGGTGGTGAGTGATTGTCCCTGAACAAGAATATACAGCCTTCATCTCTCTTTGCTGAGATTTCATATTATCACAGGTCGCCTCTGACAAAGTAAAGTTCTTTCTGTACTCTGCTAGCTAAAGAACTCTGAACTTGAAAATGAATGGGGTTTGCCTATTCTATCCCTACTCCTCCTTTCTTAGCCCCTGGCTCCCAGCCCAAGGACTGGAGTGTCCGTTTTCGCCATCTCGGAGTTGATGGCCAGAGGCACCTTGGCTCTCCCTCTTCTCTCCGGGTCATTCGCAAAGGACTCTTTGGGACAAAACAAAATGGCTGACAGCCCTACTTAAGGTAGATCATTAGGCAGCTGATGACAGCCCTATAGTTAGCTGTGCACATCACTGGGACAGAGAAGCACGGGAGCACGTGGGACAGAGTGCAGTCCAGCAGATTTCATGGTCCACGTTTAAGTGCAGATATGACTGCAGAGGACAATCCATAACCACTGATCGCTTTAAAAAGGAATATGTGGCCTAGCCACTCATCTGGCACTATTTGGGGAACTGGTACGGTTAGAGCTAAATATATACAGACATGGGTAACAGAGCTCATGCTAAGGCTTTACGCCAAAGCATCTCTTAAATGAAAAATAAGTGGGCTATTGGGATGACGAGACCATCCACAGATTATTTCACAAGGATTAATGGCACTGGCGGTCTACTGTACATTCTAAGTATCAATCATTTTAACTATTTGCTTCCTTAGATTCAAAGCTTCTTAGAAGCAGGAGCCGCTCATTTCCCTGTGAATCCTCAGTGCCTGACACTGAGTAGAAAATCACAAATATTTGTGAATTTAACGAAAGAATCATATATTTTGAAAACAACTAATAATATTAACAAAATATTTATGTATAAAAATTGCACCATAAAGAGACTTCTGTATTTTCTTACTTGCAGAGTCTAGAATGCCAACATGGAAATAGTTGGGATATATAAAAGGCTCTAAGTAAGATACCCTGTTCACTTCCACAATGGCCCTATGAGACCTACAAATATTCTTAATCTCATTTAAAAAATTATGAAGCTAAAGGTGATGACTGAGGGAGGACATTAACTAGCCTGATGTCCAGCTCTAGAGGCTGACATTATGTTGTGTCTCTAAGGATAACATTTCTAGGGGTTTGCTGTTGCTATTGTCTGTTTTGGTTTTAGTATGATTACACCTCTGGAACTCGTTGTTTTTCCAATCTGTCAAAAATCAGGAATGGCTCCTATCTCTGGTTCCTTACTACTCACTGGTTGCTGCGAAATGCAATAAAATGGAAAGGACAGGATCCCAAGAGACAAAGATGATACAGTTTATCATTCCTCCCTTTTTAAAATACTTTCATCATTTGGCTCATAGGGTAGACTTTCTCTTGCTTTTTGCTCCTATTCACTAGCAGCTCCTTCTCAGGCTCCTTGGCTGGCCTAGCCTGTGTAATGCTGGAGTAATGCTCCCAGACTATTTTTCAGAGTTCTTTTCTTTATCTGAACTCCCCTCCCTGGTCATCTCATTTGGTTTCATGGCTTTAAAAACCATTATGTAGTCATTAATATTATTGACTCTCAAATTTGTATCACCAGCTTAAACTTCTCCTCTGAGCTCCAGACTTGTACCTCCAATTGCTTAATATGCCCAACTCCTAATCATCTCCCCTGTACGTTCCTCCTGTGATCTATCTCAGGACATGGCAACTCCATTCATTAGATGCTCAGGCAAAAGAAAAATCTTGAAGTCATACTGATTCCTCTTTTTTCTCACCTCACTTTCACACCAGCAACAAATCCCACCCATTCTACCTTCAAAATACATCTGATTGGACCATCTTGCATCCTCTTCACCACCACCACCTGGTCATGCCATCGCCTCTTGTCACCATTACTGCGATCACCTCTGAACTTATTCCCCACTCGTATCTCTTTTTGACACAGTAGGCAGAGGAAGGCTTTTAACTGAGACCATGTCTCTCCACTACTCAAAACTCGCCTGTGGCTTTCTGTCTTACTCAGGAAAAAGGCAGAATTCTCACTGTGGCCTATGAGGTCCTAAAAATCTGCCCCCCTGCCTGTGATCCCTCTTCTATCACTCTTTTGCTTGCTGACTTTCAACTGCACTGGCCTCCTTCTAGGAGCTCAATTTTTTGAAGCATGCTCCACCCCCCCCAACCCTTTGCCTCACTTCTTTTAGGTGTCTGCACAGTGTCAGTTTATCAGAGAGGCCTTCCCAGGTTACCCCATATAAAATTACAACCCCATTCCCACTCTGCACTCCCCATTTTGCTTAATCTGCCTTCTTTCTGCACTAGCACTTACCGCATAAGAACATGTGCTTGTTTGTTTCTGATCTCTTTCCTCCCTCATTAGAATGTAACCTCCATGAATACTGTTTTGCTCACCACTGTATCTCCAACGGCCAAAACAGTGCCTGGTACAGGTAGGCACTCAGTCACCAAATAAAAGACTAGTGGTTTTATTTCCTATTAAATACAGTGCCCTCCAAAACTGATGAATTCATTACACCCTTTTATTCCTTTACAGGAAGCGTCCAAACATTCCTCAGTTTCAGCTGGAATTGCTTATGTTAAGGGCTGACAAACAAAAGAAGCAACCCACAGCCTACAATCCTCTGGCCCTCTCTGCTCCAGCAACCGAAAGAAGTGTCCTGTTTCCTCTTTATAACTTTTCCCATTGCCGAGAAGGCTGAATTTGAAGTCTGATGATAAAATCGACTCAGCCTCCCTCATGGCTTGGTCCCTTTGGAACTTGCAGAGAAGAAGGCAAAGAGGAAAGCCTTCCCTGAGTTTATTAGGGAGATCCGCAGGCACTAGGGTTCCCATATGCAATTAAGTCCCTCTCAGATAGAACATGTTGCTATGCGACATGGAAGAATGCTGTGACCTATGACATCTTCTCCTAGAAATAATGGTCAATTTATTTAAATTTTCGATTCTCACAGGATAGAAAAATAATGATCTAGTTGGTACCAAGGGAATTTCAGGCCCCACAGGAAGGTTTTTGCTTTGTTTTGTTTTAATAAAGTTATTTGTAACTTGGTATTTTGAATCCTTCTCCCCTACACCAGTGACCACACCTGGGAGCATACACACACCCCCTTTGCTTTCTTTCTTCTTTAGGCACATCAGCCGGGATGAAGAGCGAGTGGGAAAAAGCTAGAACACTAAAACAAATCATGACGTTAGATGTTTAACCTAAGAGGGAGCAAGGGTCGATAATAGTTGTGGCAGGGAAATCTCTGGATCTAACATTGCTCTGAACCTAATTTTAAAAAGGTGGGAATGTAAATTGATGCAGCCACTATGGAGAACAGTATGGAGGTTCCTTAAAAAACTAAAAATAGAGCTACTGTATGATCCTTCAATCCCACTGCTGGGCATATACTGGGAGAAAACCATAATTCAAAAAGACACATGCACCCCAGTGTTCATAGCAGCACTATAGCTAAGACATGGAAGCAACCTAAGTGTCCATCAACAGAGGAATGGATAAAGAAGATGTGATACATATATACAGTGGAATATTACTCAGCCATAAAAAAGAATGAAATAATGCCATTGGAAGCAACAGGATGGACTTAGAGACTTTCATTACTAAGTGAAGTAAGTCAGACAAAGACAAATATCATACGATATCACTTATATGTGGAGTCTAAAAAAATGATACAAATGAACTTATTTACAAAACAGAAACAGACTCACAGACTTAGAAAACAAACTTATGGTTACCAAAGTGAAAAGGAAGTGGGGAGGGATAAATTAGAAGTTTGGGATTAACATATACACACTACTATATATAAAATAGATAAACAACAAGGACCTACTGTATAGCACAGGGAACTCTATGCAATATTGTGTAATAACCTATATGAGAAAAGAACCTGAAAAAGAATAGATACATGTATAGGTATAAATGAATCACTTTGCTGTACACATGAAACTAACACAATATTGTAAGTCAACTATACTCCAATAAAAAATAAATTTTTTTTTTAATTTAGAAAAGAAAAAGGGGGTTTGACCAGCACACTTCAACTTCCCATGTTTGTATTATAACAGCTGATGAGTTTGCACACCTTCTCCATCTTGATACACCCTGAGCACCGTAACCCCAGAAAGACACAGAGCATCCAATTCTGATTCTACCAACAGCACTACTGAGAGACCTTGATGAATTGTGCCACGAGTGTTTATGTTATCAGATCTATCCTTTATTTTAAGTCAATTTCCTTTGCTTTTGTCATTGGTTCTGGGATCTGTGGCTTCTGTCTTGAGGCATAATGCCTCCCCTAGGCCATGCAATTCACCCTTGACAGTCAACCCAAGTCAAATCTTCTAACAATCCCTACGCTCAGGGGAGTGGGTCACAGGACCATCTGTTTCTGTTTCTGGGACGTAAACTAACTTTTGAGTTTCTCTCTACTAGCATAAGGCAGTGCCTCAGACAGGGAGCTGTCTGAAATTTTCCACTTTAAGATTTGTAGAAAAAGCAAACAAAACTCAAGTATCCTACATGTAAGATACACTTGAATACTCTGTGTGTGTACATAATCACTCCAACTTACTGACAGATGTTGTGTCTGAAAGCAAGAACAAAGCATCCAGCAATTTCCATACACAATCTAATAGCTAGGGAACACTGTTCCTTTTTTGAAAAGGATGCTTGATGAAGTCAGTAGGTTATAATGGAATTTATGCGCTGACATTTAGATGGCTAAGTCTTTGAAAATAGATCACTTAAAGGCAAAAGAAGTGTTTTCATAGTTTAATGGTGCGTAAAGCCCTATGAACTGTCCAGGACTACTTTCTTTAAAAAGTTATCCATGTCTTCCAGCTTACATACAATCATTCAAGAAATATTCGTGTGCCTACTGATGCACCAGGTTCTGTTTCATGGCCTGGAGTGAAGTGGTGAACAAAGGCAAGGCATCTGCCCTCCTGGAGCCCCCAATCTAAGTGGGTGACTATATCGTCATATAGATTGGCTCAAATGGGCTTTCTGTTGTAGTGGTTTGCAGAGACGATGATATAATTCAGGACCAGAGGAATCTGAGTAAGACAAAAGAACCCAGGAATATTTGAGATACTTCTCCCTCCTCCCTGACACCTTTTCTGTCCAGGCTGAGCTCCTGTGTATGTGCTTCTATCAGAGAACTTACCCCTCCATATTGTAACTCTTGGATTTCTTATTGAAATCCCCTCTTATCAGATTTTTTTTCCGCTTGGAAGGCAAGGATTACATCCTGCTCATCTCCATCTTGTTTGTGTGGTATCCCCAACACATACCATGTGGCCAACATGCCACAGATGCTTGTTGAATGAAAATCATGAAGGTGAGAAGAAACAGTGGATCGGAACGGTTGGTCAAAGCGGAGTAAAAAGCTGTAGACCACGAGTACCTAAAAGTCAGGAATCAAAACCAGACACTGTCGGGGATCATAAGACACACCTCCTGAAGAGACAGAGGACCCACGAAAGCCAAGCCAAGCTGAGCCGAGCCTGTTTCTACTAACAGGGATTCACTCTGACACATCCTCCTGGGGCAGGACTCAGTGTTTAGTTCTCAGAGTCTAATATGCAGTTAAAAGTTGGCTACTGTGTGCAGCAATTTCCCATACTTGATGGTTTCATTTCAGTGAGGCTCTTCCTACCACAAATCAGCAAATACACAGTGCTGAGGGAAGGTGTGTGCTAGCAGGCAAATTAAATATAAGGAGAACCTACCAGGCACAGGTTTAAAAACTTCATATTTTATAAAATTTCAAAAACCGCATCACGTTAGCCATCAGTATGCCTATCCTACAGGTAAAGCCACTTGGGCATAGGTTCAGATGTGGTAAGTAATGGCCTAGAGTCAGATGGCTATTGCTTTTGTTCATCCATTATTCATTAATTTATGAAGTATTTATTAATGCCTATTACACGCCATGCACTGCTAGGTCCTGAGAAGACAAAAATGCATCAAGAGCTAGCAAGTGGGGATTTCAATCTTGTTCTGTGTGACTCCAAAACCCACATTCTTCCCACTATATGGAGGCTCCTTGGTGAAGAAAGCATTTCAGTAATTTAATAATTGACACCACTCCCACTTAGCAATGCTGTTTTTTCAATTTCTCACCTTACTGGGGCTGGTGGCGGGTGGGTGGTTGCAGCTGGAAGACTTTCATTGAAGGGGTCGCTTCCTCTTCCTTAAATAAAGTATAAACACCCAATTGTTTCTCGATCTTAGTCAAGTGCAAATAGAACTTCAAGCCCCAGGGTCATTCTTTTTGTCCACACTCCACCTCCACCATTCACTACCACACTGCCGCCCCTAAATCCTGCCCAGACTTTTTTTTTTTTTTAATTCCAGAGACCACTACATTCTATGAACAGGCTTAGAAAATGCAAGTGCCCTTCCACAGCAAAAGTCCTCAGAGTTCTTGGCCAAACCAAAATCTAATGAAAACCCAATAAAATTAAAAGCATATGAGATGGGGTTATTTAATTGGATTGCTTGATTCCTTTTGTTACACAGACTAGTATTTATTCCACATCCCTCATATAAAAAAAAAAAATGCCATATTGCCTTTTTTTCTAAACATAGTAATGTCTGGCTCTGAATCCTGACTTGCAATAATTTCAATCTCAGTCATGTTCAGGGAAGCTTTCCCCTCCCCAGGGCTGTGTAACAATCCCAGGAGATTTATGTAGTCCATAAAATTTGGAGCAAAGCAGCTGGTCCTAAGTCCATCAAGATTGCTGCCAAGATGCTCATTTTCTGAGTCTGTGTGGTCCATTTGCTGGCAGGGATCCAGTAGTTCTTTACCCTTCTTAGGCACAGAGACTGTCGTCCCCAAGGTCTTGGTGTTTTAGGATCAGCATCTTGATCTCCATCACCCTACCATCTCCTGGGTAGTATATGGGCAGGGCTGAAGGTCTCTGCTACCTATGAAGCCCCTGCCATGCCCTTCTCTCCAGCCTCCAAAGCAAGGCTTCGCCAGGCTTGGCAACTTAGCCTCACCCTGTCCAAGTCTTGGGACCCATCCGCTACTAGGACCACCCAAATTTTCACCTCCAAGAGACTTTGGGAAATAAAAGTCCTCAGAGCAAAAGGAAGCCCCAGGTCCCCAGGACACAAAGCCTAGCCTTTCTTGATGAGAAAGAAAAGAAAGAAATAACTCATTTTTATTCTGTATTATTTTTCCCAAATTTTTCTCACTTTGATGAGTCAACAGGAAAAAAACAAACCTGCCTCTGCTGCAAAGCAGTGGCACTCAACCACACGTGAACATGAGAATCACCTTGAACGCTTTTAAAATATGCTGATACCGGGGCCCTACCCTGATCCAAATGATGGGTATCTCTAGGTAAGGGTGCTGGGTGCAAGTATCCCCAGGTGACCAATGCTCAGTGAGGGTGGAGAACTCCTTTCCAGACTCAGGTCAGAGGTGACAACTAGGGAAGTCAGAGGCAGCCGGCAGATACCCTGATACAGGTATGGAATCACAGGGGAGAAATAAGTGAGTTCTGGATATGATAAAAGGAAAATCCTGGGGGAAAAATCAGGTATCCTCATTTCCTTTTAATCAAGGATCCAAAAGCTAGGCCATGGCTGACCCAAGACCCTCCAGTCACCAAAGGCCGTCATCTGCGGGCCCCTCGTCAGGTGTGCTCCTCTAGAACGTAGCCTGATTCCTTTTTTCTCTTTTTTGCTAGGCCTTTATAATGTTGCCTCATGAGACTCCTTCTCTCTGAGTACAGGGGACTAGGAAGATGATCTGTCAACTATAAGCGAATCACCAGGAGAAACTAATATGTCGTAGACTCCTCCAAAAGTAGGGAATGATAAATTAACAATGGATGAGAAGTTTGAAACAGAAAGCTAGCCAACAAACCAGCAAGTACGTATTGAATGTTCTCAATGTACCTGACATTATCTATGCCATGACACCTGTGGCTCTCCTTTCCCCAACCCACTCCCAAACCCCTCCTTGACAAGCGTGAAGGACTTTCTGATAACTTCAACGAAGAGCAAGTAAAACCATTTGGAATGAATAACACTCTTTCCATTCCCTAAAGAAACGGAAGTGCTTTGCAGCTAGGGACAACCGAGCCTCAAAACGTGTAAGGGAACTGTTCAGAGTTGCCCAGTGGCCGATTTTGGAAGAGAAGCAAGTTCTCTCCACCCCTCCTCAGTAACACAGTTCCTTCTCCGTGGCAGGAGTCAGCATATCTAAATGATGTTCCAAAGCTAACGGGTATCCATCTTTTTCTTTGGCACATATTTTTTTCTACCTGGAAATAGGGAGAGCAGTGTTAGTCTTCTTTCCTAAAGGTGAGGAATATTTATGGCTGGGATCACACAATGCTAAATAATTTGTGTGACTTAGAAGTAAATGTATTTCAAACAAACTTGTGAAATCACAGCTCAGCTATAGGTGGCTATGGGTGTGTTGAACACAGCAGAAGTCTAGTCACTGCAATATTTATGGTCCCAGGGATCAAGAACCTTTCCTTTAATAATTTTAGGTTGTAAAACCCTGAGCTGACTTAGAGTTAAGCATCACTATCCACTGCTTTTATTATTTTGGCTTTTGAAAAACTGAAGTAGAGGTGGTTGGGAAATTAGGAGGTTGGGATTAATATATACACACTGCTATATATAAAATAGATAACCAACAAGGACCTGCTGTATAGCACAGGGAACTCTATTCAATATTTTGTAATAACCTATATGGGAAAGGATCAGGAACATACATATATATGTATATATAACTGAATCATGTGATATCCACCTGAAACTAACATGACATTGAATCAACTATACTTCCATTTTAAAATAATAAATAAATAAATAAATAAAAGACGTTAGAAGGGATTAAGTACATTTCTGAAGAAAAAAATTGAAGTATAGGTGATTTACAACATTATGTATCTATAATTATTATTATATTAGTTTTCTTTTTTATGAAGCAGATCAACGATACAGAAAGGCCCCTATTTTATCCTACAGTTGCAACTAATTGTAGTTCTGATGATTTTTGATTCAGCCTTGACTGACTAAAACTGTACAGAGCAGACCACACCAGAACAGCCCAAAGCAGTATCCATCTCTACCAGCAAAATGCTAAGAAAGTGCACAGGCCCTCCCTCCTCCCTGCATTGCCATGATCAGGTTCTCCTGTGCAAATATCCCTTCAGACCAAGATAACGGGAGGAAAAGTGGTCTACATGGAATCATAGCATGTTTAGAGGAGAAGCACCTCAGCAGTCATTGAATCCAAACTTCTTGGGAGTTCATTCACACAAATGAGGGGGAAAATTCACATGTGAAGCTCCAAAAGATATATAAAAACCTACTGAAAGATGTAATATTGGATACTATTTTGCACACTTCTCTTTCCAAATTAAAAACCTCTTCTGTCATGTGCTACCCTGCTCTGCCTACCCACAGCCAGTACTTGTTAACTAGTTAATCCTCTTGGTATTCTGTGAGATCAATTCTTTAGGCTTTATTAGAGTTATTTGGCCTGGGGAATTCCAAGTAGGAAGGAAATTTATTATTCATCTGCAAGTACAGGCAGGATTGATATATGGAAGATCGTAACCATCTGTTATCCACTGAGGTCAGAATGAGACAGGAGAGCCCTAAAGATATAGCAGAAAAGACTAAAATGAGATATGAGGAAGGTCTTACTGAAAGTGAGGGTTAAACACGACCATAAATTATCAAGATTGGATTACAGTTATTTACAAACGGAATACAGAAACATCTCCTCTGGGAGTGTTTAAAGTATCTTGTGATTGAGATTCTGTAAGAACACAACTCTGAGGAAATAGCCATTAAAATAAGATTATTTTTGGTCGATTTACCCAATTTTAGCACCTTGATACTCATGCACTTGATGTGAGCTCCACAAAAAATGCATGAAATGTTTAATTCTCCCTCTCCTCTGTTTAGCATGGCATTATGTGCAAATAAATAGGCAATAAAGTATTTTTGTTGCTCTTTGTTTAACATGGTAGACAGTTGTGCCTAATACTTTTGTCTAGAACCAACATCCAGAGACCCGGATTCCTGGGGTCTGTCTCTTGTGACAATGTGACAAAGCCTCATCTATTTATTCAATAATGTGTGATATTATCTCTGCTTCTGCAGCCAGTTGCGTTCACTTTAGGTCACCAGTAACCCCCAATTTGTCATATCTGGGGGAGCTTTTCTGACTTTGTCTTTCTTGACCTGTCTATGTGGCCATGGGCACTGCAAATCTCTTCATTTTTCTGGAAACGTTTTCTCTTTTGGCTTCTAAGGCAACGCACGACTCTCCCAGTGCATTCCCATTGTCTCCCCTCTCACTCAGCCTCTCTCACACCTTGAGAGCTGGGAGTTCCTCAGGCTTCTGTCTGCTCGTACTATTTACCGAGTAACTCCATCCAAGTCACTGGTTTCAACTCACATCTCTTTCACTTACAACTCCTCAATCTCCCAGGCCCCCCGTGTTAGAATGAATGAAATGGTCATCTCCATTTGGACGTCCCTGACACACCACAAGTCCATTCATCCAAAGCATCTCATTATCCTTCCTTTCCCAGACTTGCTCCCTCTGCACCCCCTGTATGGGCGAACAGGTACCGGCATTCATGCACACACCCATGGCAGGAGGCTGGAAGGCACCCACAGCTCCTTTCTCACATACCCAGTTAGAATTTCCTTTCCTCCTCCCCTCCTCTCCATTCCCACTGCTCCTGCCTTGATTTAGGCCCCTAGGATCACAATAGATTCCTTACCGAGCCGGGCCTTCTGTTTCACTCCCCTCCACCAACCCTCCATGCTCCTGACCGTGATATCCCCAGAAGGCATATCTGAGCAGCTCACTCCATTGCTTAAACCTCTCCAGTGGTTTCCCCGTAACTTTCAGTTTCCTCCTCCTCATCTGGCTCCTGCCCTCTTGTCCACAGCCTCATTTCCCACCCCCCTTCACTACCCCTCCCCCAAATGCTAAACTTCAGCCCTCTGGAGCTACTACTGAAGTGCCATGCTTTCCTCTTACCTCTGAGCCTTCGCACAGGCTGTTTTTTTGGCCTGGAACACCTGTCTCCATCACACTCCCTATTTTCTGAGACTTATGATCTGGAAAGGCCCACCACTGTGCTTCCATAGGACTCCCTGCACACCTCTGGCCTTACGTTTATTACCTTGTACCCTAACTGCAGGTTTGTCTGCCTCCGTCTGCTGGCTGTAAGATCCCTGAAGATGGGGACTATGTCTGATCCGTCTGTGTGCCTCGAACAAGGCCTTGCACAGAGGAAGTGTCCAGTAAATGCCTCAGGAATGAATGATGAGCTTAGCTGGCCCAGGGTCTCGACCTCAGCCTGTCGCACCAATATAGTCACTGTTTAACTTCTAGTTGTTATTTGTTAAGCCAGGCCACTGGAAGGGGAAGCGGGCAGAAAGAAAAGGCCAATGTCACGTGCAATGGAGTAGCTGGCTGGGTTAAACAGTGGCAGGAGCAGGCCCCTCGACTGCCCTCTCTGGCCCGTTGCTCTGGTTTGAGCGTGCTCAGCAACAGTACGGCTCCTTGTTTCTTAGCCTTCAAGCCTTCTCTTTACTGGCAGCTCCCCGACGTCAGGAACCATGGTTTCCAGTTCTCCAGTATCACCATAGGACTTTGCCAAGGGAACCTCCACCTCGGAAAGAACTAAAGGAACAGACCAACGGGATGTCCTCCAGCCTTCGCGGAATTCCCACTATGCCCGTTGTTCAGGTTTTGCGTGACTGTCAGTTTTCAGGGGCAATTCCATCCCGCGAGCCTCAGCCTGCCAAGAACCCAGCAGCTCCTAGTTCAACATGAGTCCAGCATTTACCTATGGATCCTCAGAAAGAGGATGGAATGGAAAGCCTACGTCTAACTCACTGTGCCTCTGCAACTGAGTCAAAGAGTCACTCACTGCTGTGCATCTCGGTTCCTTTGTTTGTGTGTGAGTTAACCCTATGTTTGCCCCTCTGAAGCTAATACTTCCTTTAGAAACAACATCCTTGCCGCTTTTGCAACAATAAAAAAGTCATGAACTGAAACCTGTGTGTTGACTATTGCAGAAACATAAAGACAATGCAATACCACCCGCTTATTTTCCAAGGGTGACAAGTTTGTGGTGTAACGACATCGTCAACATGTGCGTACAGATGTACACTTCTAGGGAGGCTAAACTGTTACTCTTTATACTATACCAGTTGATCTTTTTGCATTAAACCTACAGAATTGTCATATGTTCCTCTTTAGATTTCTGCTTTTTTATGGACAAGTAATCGGTATATAGGATTTTCTCACCCAGGCAATCATGCAAATGGATATTCTCTCTTTCTACCACGTGTAACGCCAGACTTTTATGGGGAGACGACTCTAGAGGAAGAATTCATAAACATTCTCAAACAGTTAAAGATAACCACCAGCAAAGCTGGAATAAGCCTGTGGAATCCACTGCATCTGGGCCAGGATGAGAGCTAAATGGATACAAAATGCCAAAAGGCCTTCTGAATAGTAGTAGTTAAGATTTATTTGTCCACGAATCTTGCTCTAAGATGGCACTTTAGCCCTCTCAACTTTCTTCCATTTCAGTTGACAAATAGATGTTTTTTTAAATGTATTTTTTAAATTAACTAATTTATTTACTTATGGCTGCGTTAGGTCTTCATTGCTGTGCGCGGGCTTTTCTTTAGTTGTGGCGAGCGGGGTGGATATTTAACCACTGCACCACCAGGGAAGCCCCAGATAGATGTTTTAATAAAGGTCTTACTTTATTTAGAGCTTAGAGATACAACTCGTTGCTTCACTGGATTCCTTTCTGAAGCTATAAGCTGCAATTCCAGTTGCTGCCCCTAAGAAGAAAATCCTAGTTTCAATAGCAGCAAACCTCACTGGAGTCTTAGAAGAGAGGGAAAAAGAGCCAGAGTGCTGTGGGCCTTGCTGCTCTGGAGATTTTATCTGACAAGTTACACATTCAAAGACAGATAACCTCCACTGGCAGTATCATATTCTGCAGGTTTTTATGTAATTACAGTTAAAGCTTTAAGATGTTTTTCAAGTCTGTCTTGTGAGTTGATTGATTTTGCTACCTCCATTTTCATTTAAAATCCATGACAGCAGAGTAGTGAAGAGTACCAGCCTCTGAAAATCAGACTGGCTGGGTTGGCACCTTATCTCTGAATCTAGCCATGTAGGCTTTGGCAAAGTTTATTACCTTCTTGCCTCACTTTTTTTGGGTTGTGAAATGGGAATAATAAATAATTTCTTCAGGCATCGTTTGAGATGAAATGAGTAAATGTAAAACCCCTGAAACTGTACTTGCACATCACAAGCATTCCATAGATAATGGTATTTTGTTAATATTACTACCATATTTTAGTTGAGAAACCCTTTAAGAATAACCAGTATTTAAAGGCCTATGTCCCCTTATAACAATAGAATAGATTGATCTTCACAGACATATCAGTGATGTCTCCAAAGCTACAACCGTAGTTTAGAAGGAGAAATTGGGCTGATTTTTGCTTTTTTGGTTGCTTTTTTGACAACTGAGATGCTGCTTTAAACCTAAACAACGTAAAATCCCCCAACAGATTACTGCCCCAGACCTGAAATATCAGTCCTGATCTTGGAAGTTGTAAGTTAAATGAGGAGGGTCCTGCTTCTGTCCTGCAATGAACTGTCAGCCCTCTGGGGGATCACCAGCACTGACCAAACAGCAAATAACAGCCCGCTCTGGACCCCATAACCAAGCTTGCCAGTCCGCTCCCAGTACGCCGGGATCTTTCCCATTCTTTGAAACCAGTTCTATTTCTGAGAAAGAGACAAATACACATGCCCTGGCCTACAAAGTTCTGCCCCACTCTCAAGTTCTAGTTGGTTGCTGGAGTACAGAGGCATTTTCCTGTCCTTTAACCAGACTTCCAGTGCCCTTGATTAAGTCTGTGACAGCAGCTGTAACAGACAAAGCACCAAAATGCAATTCCCAAGTCCCTGGTTTGAGTGCTGATTAGATTACTCACTGGCTCTGCGGCTCTGGGTAAGTCCTCACTTCCATGAGCCTTATTTACAAAATGAAGTTAATAATGCCCAAGTCAGAGACGATTGTGAGAAGCAACATAGTCACGCATGCAGGGAAACGATAAGATCATAACGAACATCAGTGACCCAAATTCTTAGCCTTCAACTTTATTTTCAGTCTGCTGATTTGCCTGGGGCCCTATCATCCTTGCTATGTAAGCCCCAAGCTCCTCTTGGGACTTGACCTCTGGCCTCTAGATCTTCTGGGTTCTCTTCCATTCAGCCAAATTCTGGCAGGCCGCTGCAGGTGCCACAGACACATTAATAATCCTGAAGCTAATAGAACCTGCTTGTCTGTCTCACTAATATGATTAGACATTCTTTGCAGTTTTTTTTGTTGTGGTTTGTTTGTTTTTTTAATTTGGGCTCCTCTTTCCTGACAATCCTGACAACTTCTAACAGAGCTTCGCAGCCTGTGGGCACTCTTTTTCATCCATTTATATGTGGGAGGCTCTACCAGGCAAATGGGAACTGTCAGTATCCTGAAAGGTGCATGAGGGTGAAAAAGAGAGAGAGAGGAGATTAGGGTACAGGATTGAATAGATGTAATGACTGACAGCCCTTGCTCTCTGCTGGGGAAAAGAAGAAGAAAGCCACCATTTACTGAGTGCCTATTATGCACCGGTTCCATGCTAGGCAATTTGTAAACAGTACTTCCATCAATACTGATGATAAGCTCATATGCATTTCACAAAGGAGAAAACTAATAAGGCTCCAGGTACATGTCATTTACCCAAAGCCACACAGTGGAAGAGATGAAAGGAGAATCCAGGTCTGCTACGGGGCTGGGGAAGGAGAGAAATAGGTGAGGGAGATTAAGAGGTACAAACTTCCAGTTGCACAAGAAATGAGTCATGGGTATGAAATGTACAATGTAGGGAGTTAAAAAAAAAAAAAAAAGAAAAGAAAAGAATCCAGGTCTGCTGGAAGGGATAGGGGAAAAGTCACCTCATCTTTACATTGCCTCTGCCAGCGCTGGGTTGCTTCAGCCACCTCAACGAGCCTCCAGTAAGAGCCAAAGCACATCCCATCTCTGCTTCTTCCAGAGATCACTGCAAAGCTCAGGAGGGCTGGGAATAGGCACTGGAACTTGTGAGCTGGAAAGTCAGTACGCATGTCTCCCACTCTGGAGCAGGGCAGCGAGGAACACCCCAGATAGGAGACACACAGTATTACTGCTCTGTTTCCTGTGGTCCAGAGCACGTGTTCTGGAAGTCTTTTCTTTCCTGGCACCAACAGGTGCACTCGAACTGGGCATGACCAAAATCTGTTCACTTGCTGGGAAGATCAGGGAGCCCAGGCTGATGCTTCTGCAAAGATAAGCATCCTGCAGACTCTGCAGTCTAAACAAAGGCTATGTATATCATCCGTAGGTTTCGCCTCAGCACACGGGGCTCTGTAAACTGCAGTACAGAAACCTCTGACTTGGGGCGGTCTGAGATGAAGGCAGGAAACCTGCCTTTGCTGCGCGCAAAGCTGCAGCGCCTGGCTTGGGGCTGGGCGGCACCCAGTCCTCCCCCCCACCCCCTCCACTCTCTCCTCCTGGCCTGAGGAATCAATTATGTGTTAGAAACTCATGATCAGGCTCTTGTTTTCCCAAATCGAGAGCAGCCAATAGACTCAAGAGCTAATTAGTTAGCAGGATGGTGTTTTGTGTGTGTAGAAGGGCATTGGAGAATATCAGACCCTTGGTCAGACCTTTTTGGTTAGGCCATGCAGGTGAGTGATACCCCCAGCATTCTTCCATTGAGGGGGGTTCCTGCTAAGGTGGTAATGGAACTAGCTCCATGCTGCTGCCTTATCTCTTGCTCTATCCTCTTTAGGTCTCAATCCTTCAGTCACAGGAAGGCAGGGGACAGGGGATGGAGATGGGAGAGAGAACCCCTGGATACTTTGCTCTCTAATAGGGAACGATAGGACTGCCCCTAAGCAAAACTTCAGAATAGGTTTACATTTCCTTTGGGGTATTCTCCCACCTCATTCAGACTGCATTCCACTTCCCAGACTCCCCTTTGTCTCTCTCCTTCCAAAATGTCAGTGTCTTCAACACTTCCCTCTGGCTGAATACCTTCGTTTCACACCGGCACAGGCTCCCGGTCTTTGGAGCAGAGAGATCCTTGCTTCAAAGTTACTGACCTCCTACACACTTTGTGAAAACTTCCAGGCTCATGATGTTATCACTTTAGGGAACTGTCAGGGTTTTTCCAGGTTTCATTATGGCATCTGTGTTATTTTTAATAGGCAGTACGGGACTACACATGGCGCTGTTACATTTTAAAATTTATTACCAGGAACACAAATGTACTTCTGTAACATGCTCAATATCCTGCCCTCCCACTACAATATGGCGCAGACAGGCCCTCAGATGGCCTTCAGGGATCCCCGCCCTCCTGGGGTTCACACCCTGTAGAATCCCCGCCCCTTGAGTGTTGCTAGACCTGGGGACTTCCTTCTGATGAAAAGAATGCGGCAAAATGGTGTGATGTCATTCCAAGATTAGGTTCCAAAGAGACCCTGGCTTCCCTGTTTCTTGCCCTCTCCTGCTGTTTCTGGTGGACGTCCGCTGCCCCGTGGGGAGGTCCACGTGGTCAGGAACTGCTGTGTCTGGCTAACAGCCAGCAAGGATCAGAAGCTGCTAACAGCCAGGTAAGTCATCTTGGAAGTACCTCCTCCCCCAATAGAACTCTGAGATGACTGCAGCCTGTAGGACAACTTGAACCAGAGGACCCAGCTAAGCCACATCCAGATTCCTGACCCACAGAAACTGAGAGATCATAAATGTTGTTTGAAGCCACTAAGTTTGGGGGTAACTTGTTATGCAGCAGCAGATAACTAATTACTCTGTATATCAGATGTTCGGAGCACTAAAACTCTCCCCAAGACATTCTTCTCAGACAACTTGTATCACAAATACCTGACATTTGTACTACACTTCCCTTTTGGAACCTGTGGAAGGTACAGAGAATTAATCACCCCACACTCCAGGGGGCAGCCCCTTCCAATCAGTCAGAATGGACCACCAAGACGAAGCCATTTGTCTTCAGGAGCTGACTGTATGAGAAGAGTGCCATCACCTGTCATCCTCTGTCACCTAAGGAGGCCCAGAATCCCCTTCCCATGGCCTCAGTTCCCTCACTCTGTCTTTAATTTTCTTTAGGAGTCCAACTACACTGAAACAAAAAGAATTGATTTCCAGATAAATCTTTCCTTTGCTCTATCAGCTAAAGGCCCGTCATTACTTTGTCACAGTCTGTGGAAACTGCTCTCTATGATTGGTATTTTATGTACATTTCCTTATTTCATTAGTGTCAGTCACCTTCAAATCTTACTGTCAAGGCTTTTTCTTTGTTCCCTTCTTTAGAAATATTTGTCCATTTCTTTAGGAAGTCTACAATAGTCTCCCCTGATCAAGGTGTTTTGTAAGTCACATAGAAACATGAATAAAGGATTCACATCCTTAAGACCTTCAAGGTTCTTTTCTTGTTCAACCAGAGCATCTTTTCATTGGTAGACTGGGCTGCCTCAGAGTCTTACCTACTCTTAGTCCCAATTAAACATGATTTGGAGCCAGAAAAGGAGGAGGAGCAAAAAGCAATACGGAGCTCAAACCTCTCCTTGTAAATGAGATATTGCAGGATGGGCAACTGCCTCCACCTTTTCTCGTGTTTGGCAGCTGGATAGACTTCTTCTTCCCCAAGAGGGGCTGCTCAAGTTTGGGAACCCCTCAGTGGAAGACTCGGCCACCTCAAGGCACTGGGGACCAAGACAAGTTGGGCAGGGGGAACTTGAGACCAGCTTAGCACAAGACACAATCTCTCGAGGACCAGCTTTGTGCTATTTAATTTCACTGTTGAAGAATGCAAGTTGAAGCTATAATGAAGGACCATTTTGCATCTATTAAATTAGTAATTTCAAGAAATACTATATTTTTATTATTATTTTAACTCTGCTACTTTCTAATTTGGGGATCTTGAGTCATTTACTTAATTCACTGAGCTTCCATTTCCACATGCTCAACTTGAGATTTTCTAGAGTCTATCACATGGTGAGTGCACACTAAATGGTACGTATTGTGATTATCATCTACTGAAGTAAATGACTAGCAAAAAGTTGGATCTAATCTTTAGAGCCAAGCTGAACAACAGAACTTTCTGTGATGATGGAAATGTTCTACAGTCTGTGCTATTCAATATGGTAACCACCAGCCACATGTGGCTATTGAATACTCGAAATATGGTTAGTATAACTGAGGAACTAAATTTTTAATTTTATTTTACTTTATTCAAATTTAAATAGCTCCATATGGCCAGTGGCTACCATATTTGACAATTCAGCTTTAGAGGAATATCTTATTTCTGAAGCAGCCTGCCATTCTCATGTCCTTCCCACAGGGAGTACAAGCAAACTGCCTGCATGACCAGAGAGCGCTGCAAAATATCACCTTGACCCCTGAAAGAGTCCAAGAGTGCAATACTGCTCAGAGGAAAGCACTTTGTGAATGGGTATGGGATGGAGAGGGAAGCCCTTTCGGGCAAAGAGAGTGCATCTGACCTGCCATCAACAGGATATTCAGTTCTACTTGTTCTGAAGAATACTTGTCACTTTGTTATCGCCATCATCGTCTAGTCACCTTAATGGCTACTGGCTGGGTGAAGTCAGGGGGTCCTCTGTGTGAGGCTAATGAGAGCATGAGAATTTAAAGTAATTAATACCAAGTCCTAAGCAATGAACCATATGTGAAATGTAAGCTTCCTTCAAGCTAATACTAACACCTATACATATTTCACCTTCGTATTGATTAAGCACTTATATGTCAGGCTAAAACACTAGAATACAAAATTGAACACAGTTCTTTACCTCATTTCTCTCTAATCCAAGTTAGGGAAGCAAGTAAAGAATGGTGGTGTAGGATGAGAAGTACAATATGGCCTCATAAAGAGTCCGTAATCAACTGCAGGTGTTGGAAACAGAGCAGAAAAGCTTTCTCAGAGCAGGAGACCATTGAGCAGGGCTGTGAAGGCACTGTAGAACTTGCCCGCAGCAAAGTGTGTAAGGGAAGGGACGGTGCTCTTGGCAGAGAAGAAGCACGTGCAGAGCCCGGCACCTTAGAGAAGCATCCACAGTTCGTGACCGACACTCAGGGGGCAAATCTGGGAGGAATATAGAAAAGTAAGTGTGGTTAGGACATAAGAGGCTAGCCTAAGGAGTTTAGATTTTCTCTTAGAAAATGGGAAACCACTGAAGGATATCAAACAGGATGGTAACAGGATTTGTGTGTTAGGTCACTCTGAACATCGTGTGGGGGACAGACTGGAGGGAGGGTACGGGCATCAGTTAGAAGACACTTGCACTGGAGCAGGAGACAGGGGACGGTGTGTGTGGAGGGAAGGAGCAGAGACAGGGAATCCACAACGGCTAACAACTGTGGGTTTTTTTTAATAGAAAGGATGAAAGTTTCCACACCAGAGTGAGTTTTATGGGGGGAGGAGTCTTATAAGATTGAAATACTGTTATGGGCTTAACTGTGTTCCTCGAAATCCATATGTTGAAGTCCTAACCTCAGTACCTCAGAATTCAACTGCATTTAGAGATAACCAGTCTAATGACCATGTTATGTTTAACCTTAATTACTTCTTTAAGGTTAAAGACTGATTAAGGTTAAATACGGTCATTAGGCTGGTCCCCAATCCACTATGACTGGTCTCCTGACCAGAAGAGGAGATTCAGACACAGGCACAGAAGGAAGGCCATGAAGACACTGGATAGAGAAAGTCATCAGTGGGCCAACGAGAGGCCTCAGGAGAAACCAACCCTGCTGACACCTTGATCTCAGACTTCAACTCCAGAACTGTGAGAAAATACATTTCTTTCTTTAAGCCACTTGGTCTATGGTATTTTGTTACAGCAGTCCTAGCAAACTAATACAAACGTATTGGGTCGGTTTTTATAACAATTTCTACCCATAAAAAGAGACGTTGGTGTTTATTCTAAAACTTCCATACCTGGGAGGGAAAAGCTCAGTTTTTCCTATGTCTTCAAGTTAAAAAGAAAATCTTTTACCCTAATCTCTTTTGCCTGGTTCTCATGAGAACACTAATTTGAGCAAGAGAAGAGGAAAACAGAAGTTAGGCCAATAGTAATAAAAGGCATTTTCTCCAGATCACAGAAAAGGATAGGTTTTTAGTTCCCATTCTAAAACTTTCTCATGCAGAAAATAAATATGAGGGGTGGGAATATTCTTAAGAAACTGCATCCACTATCCTCAGGACTTTGGACACTGAAGCCATTCCTGAGAGTTCATGTACAGGCTTAAGGGAAGCAAGTCTCCTACTAAGGTGCCTCAGGGTCCCAGAACCTTCAGAAACTTAAGGCTTGTCTTCATTATCTAACTTAAAGCACTTCTACTGTTATTTTTGATGGTACAAAAAATTACATCAATCTTCCTCTTTGGCTATAAAATGTATAATCCAGTATCCCAGTACAAAATAAGGATCAATTATGTTGATATTTTTAACTTTCATCAAAATAAAAAATCATTTTGTCACAGCTTACCCTTCGAGTGGCATGGACATATATACACTACCAAACGTAAAATAGAGAGCTAGTGGGAAGCAACCGCATAGCACAGGGATATCAGCTCGGTGCTTTGTGACCACGTAGAGGGGTGGGATAGGGAGGGTGGGAGGGAGGGAGATACAAGAGGGAAGAGATAATGGGAACATATGTATATGTATAACTGATTCACTTTGTTATAAAGCAGAAACTAACATACCATTGTAAAGCAATTATACTCCAATAAAGATGTTAAAAAAATAAAATAAATCATTTCATCAAAATGATTTTTTAGCTTTTCAATCAAAATAAAAATGGAATTCTTCCCTTGAATTTCTTCTCTGAGTCTCAAAAGGGTTTTCATGTATGTATATGTGTGTGTGTACTTATTCTTGTGGCAAAATGAGATAAGGAGAGACGGGAATTGACATTCACATCTGAGACTGAAAAACAGAGGCAGCTTCTCTGCAATTTAATGATATTTGGCAAACCTAAGGCCTACCATGCATCTGCCACATTCTCCAGAGGGGACCTCAATCAGGAAAAGTAAGATCTATTTCTTCACTTAGCTGGCTAATAGTCATTTCAATGTGACTATGCCCCAAACAGATCTTTTAATTTCCTCTTGTGTCTTCCTCAATACTGCAGATACCACCATTCATCCAGCTGTCCAAAGCTCACATCTTCATTTTCAAGCCCACCCTCTCTCTTATCTCCCTCCAGTATCCTGCCCCTCAGCAGCTCCCATCACCATCACCCGCAAACCACGCCCATCTTCCCACTTCACAGCATCCTCACCGCTGACTCTTCAGCCCAAGTTCTCACCACCTCTGCTCTGGCCACCACTGAAGCCTCTTAACTCAAACTTCCTGCTTCATTCTCCTCGGTCATCTTAGCAGTCAAATGCAATCTTTATAGAACTTAACAGATCAAACCACTCCTCTGCTACAAACCTTCAGTAGTGTCCAGTTTTCCTCAGGATTAATCCAAATGCCTTATCGTGTCCTCCAAGGTCCGTCCTGAGCTGCCCACTGCCTTCGTCTCTACCTCAACTGCCAGCGCTGTCCCTCCACGTCACCAGGACCCACTCACCCTGGCCTTATTTCAGTTCTTGAACATGTCAAGCCCCTTCCCTTTCAGGTCTTCTGACCCTGGCCATTCTCTCTGCCTGCCATGCTCTTCTGATAGTTTTAATATGTGGCAGCTCACGCACCCCTCGGATCTAAGCCAGGAACATGATGCTGAGCTATCCACCCTCCCACCCCGCCTTTGCCCTCTCTCACACCACTGCTAATATACCAGAGAGCGGCCATGATCTGTATTTATTCACGTACTTTCTCTGTTGTCTTTCTTCCCCACCAGAATGTAAGCGCCCTGAGGGCAGGGAGGTCCTGCCCTCACCACCATGCCATGAGCAAGGCCAGTGATGGTAAACAGCCACCAAACAAAAGAGACCTCCAAGAAGGGACTACCGTTATCTCACATTTTCCTTATTACTCTGCAGTTGAAATCAGCAAAATAAGAAATACTTTTAAACCTTCTCTTTTTCAGAAAGCAAGTTAAAATGCAAATCGGCTTAACTGGAGGAGCTGCTGCTAGGAAAACTCCCGGCTCTAACAACAAGCTTCCTGCTCAGGGAGCTGAATAATTAGTGTCACCTACCTGTCTAGACCAAGTCTGTGGTAGCCTCCCAGCTTTGAGCACGGACCCCGTTCGCAGGCCATGACAGAGAGCAAAATGCCCCCCAAAGTGTGTTACTGTGGGTCCCAACTTGGTTTTCCAGACTGAAATTTTTATTTCAAAAAACATAACCACAAAGCCCTCAAATTCATTTCAGGCCCACGGGGCACCTTGCAATGATCACCCCAATATAACCTACAGGGTGTGAGAGAGAGAGCTCGGCTTCAGGCCATGGCTCTCTCCCCCCAGGAACTGTGCTGTGCTGGGGTGGGGGGGGGACAGATTTTCAGGAACCCCAGATGAACTGTCAACACGTAGGCTGAAGTCCCCAAAGACAGCAGGAGCTAGATGAAGGCAGAACACAAGAGGGAATTATAAGGGGAAATATGACAGGGCACCCGGCTGCTGTGTGCAGGTGACTGCGACATAGCCCATGATTTCCCAAATGCACGAGCAAGATGGGCATGTTAACTGTGCCTGTTCCATCATCTCCAGACTCTGGGGTCCCCGTGTCACCTACAACAAAAAAGGGCTTGACAACCTGACAATTACTACTCTGAACAACATCACAACCTTCTTTACCGTCTTAAGTAAGCAGCACTTTTGATATGATATTGTCATGTTATTAGGGGCTGTTCACTCATTTCTCAGGGGGAAAAATGGGTTAATCTCTTTTTAAATGGATTATAAACTTCTGCTTTATTCGTAGTAATCAAGTTAAGTAATGACGCTATGGCCTTACCTGTGTCAGGTGGCCTATCTGAAGAGTCCCAGGGCACCACCCTTTGCTTGTTTCTGACTTGTTCCAGGGTTTGGTTCATTTTCTAGCTATCCACAAGAAATGCTGTGCTTTTGTTTATGCAGTTTGTAATTCCCTCCTTTCTCCCACCTTCTACTGTGCTGTAGTCTGGAAATCCTAATTAGCAAAACAATTAGAACTACCTATTTTAGGAACAAATGTCTTTTGGTTATGGCCCTTTTTGGTGAGTGAATATATGCACTTAGTGTTTTGGCTTTGTGACATCCAATTTGGCTGTTCAGAGGCCTCTGCTTATTATTAGATCGCCAATTATATTTTAAATGCCCACAGATACTGGAAAAGTGACCTCCAGATAAAGGAAGTACTGCCTTGGTGGAAATTTCGGTCTAAAATTTATTTAGCTTGAGGAAAGGAAATAAAAGGTGACATTTCCAAGCCACGTGCAATCTGCTGATATAGTCAGGTGGTTATAACCTGCAGCGCTAATTGTGTTATCAGCATTGCCAGTTTTGAATGTCACGTCTTTGCAATCTCCTCTCCTATTTAGTTTGGCCGGAAGCGTCACAGAAAACCATTTCACCCTGAAATCCTCAAATCTAATTCTTCTTTGAAACTTTGAAAAGAATTTTAGAGGCAAAATATGAGGGCATTAAATACATTTAAGTTTTTAAACTACCTAATATTAAGCAAAATAAACAAACAAAAACAATTGAACACAAATGCTCAAAGGTAAGTTGTATGAAAACGGCTAACTTGGTTCCGGGAGAATATAAAAATGAAATGGCATGAAACGACATAATTAATTCATTATGGAAATCCAACTGCTTGGCTGAATATTGTTTTCACAACCATCTTTTAGCTACATTTCCACTCTTGGATGGGAAAAAAAAAAAGGTAATTTATTACACTGATTACTTTATCATTACAGTCAACTTCCAAATGCAGGGGACAGACAATACCAAGTTGAGAAATCAAAACAATTGTTTTGGTTCACTCAAAAGCCACTCACTGACACATCAGTTTCTATCTTTGCCTTCTCTCTGGTTCCATCCTACAGTCAACAGCCTATGGCCCGGCTGAGCAGTAGAGAAAATGAAATTTGGAAATACCTATGGATAATCCCCAAAGTGGTAACTGAGAATTAATTTGCTGAATGATACTCCAGTGATATGTCTGAAAAACACTTCCTTTCTGTACAATTAATATCTTTTCTCTTCTCTCTCCTATGCTCAAGGAAATAATTCAGTCTCCAGCAAGATGTTCACCACAGAATCCAATGTGGTGACCATGTAAGGACCTGCAACAGGTATTTCATAGTCAACAGCAGTAAGGTATTTAGGACATTTCGAGAAATAAAATGGAATTAAAAAGCCAAATGTATAAAGCAGAGCATTCACTTAAAAGCGCAGGTCTTTAAACAATGAACTTTTAGGGCATGAGCATTTTGTAAATTTAATTCTACGATCACAGACAATGTTTGAGAGAGTTGGTTTGGTCAAGTGGCTGAGAGCATGGGCTCTGGAACCAAGTGTCTGGATTTCGGTCTCCGTTTGCACTATCTGTGTGATCATGGGGAAATTACTTATCTTCTTCTGCCTCAATTTCCTCACCTTAAAAATGAGAATAATAATAATAGCACCTACTCACCAAGGTTATTTCAAAAATTAAATCATCAATGTCAAGTACTCAGAAAAGTTCCTGGAAAATTGTAACTGCTATGTAAGTATTAGCTAAAAAAGCACCTATTATACAAAGACGATCCCTACAAAGGGGCTTTTGGTCAAAGTGACATTAGTTACCACTGTTGCTGAAACGGATGATCCAAAAGCCAGAATGAACAATTTGGCAAACAGAGAATAAAATCTGATGTGCAATTTCCTCTGGGTACTCCTGTCCCTAACTGCAACCAGGACTGCAATAAAGACATTTCTGTGAAGAGTACTGTGACTTTAATTCATAGCACTCAGCCTTGTTTGCAGCCTGCCTAGAAATGATGGCAGATCCTTGCCACTGAAGTGACCCTGAAGATGTGGCTGGCTGAGCACAGAGTGCTCAATAATGCAAATCGTTTGGCTGTGCTGTGCATGTAACTGGGGTAAGAAGCCACTGCCGCACAAAGGCGAACGACTTGAGAAATCATTGTTACCAGCAGGAGAACAAGCCAATGAGAGCCTGGCTTCTCCTGAATCCTGAGCTCTAAGCACTATTATTCTTGGTGCTGCTCTACCGTTCTTTCCCCTTTGCCTTCCAGGTACTTGGTCAAGGCACTTATTAAAATGTTCACACTGTACTTGTTTCAGTATTTCCTAAGAACTTCCTGGATCACCCACATCAGATTCATCAGCATGTTTAAAGATCCAGGTTTTAGGGTTCTAGGAAGCTGAAACAGAAACTCAAGGGATGGAGCCTAGAATTTCTAGAAATTTTGAACAAGAAACCCAAAAGATACCTAGACATGCTATGCTGCAGAGTCACTTCAATGCATACAGGTTTTAAAGTTAGCACTACTGCCATTTTGGACCTTTGTTATCAGGGCGGCCCTGTGCATTGTATGATGTTCCAGCTGCATCCCTTGCTTCTACCCACCAGATGCCAGGCGCCACCGACACCCCAGTAACCAAACATCCAAAAACAACCAAAACATAACTACCAAAAACATCTCTAGACATCGCCAAATATCCCCTGGGGGACAAAATCGCCCCTGGCTGGAAACTACTGAGTTAGTCTATCTTTAAACTCACGTGGGATCAAGGCTCAGATGACTGCCTCAGTGAAGCTGGGAGGCTCACGCATATGTGCACCTACAGGATTCCTTGTTTACATGGGTTCAAGGCGGTGCTCCACATCCAAGTCTCAATTTTATTCATATTTCCCGTAACACCTTGCACGAGGTTGAACTCAATTTGTTAAAAGATGAGCTATAGTTCAAGAAGTTAAAGGGAATTTGTTTTGACCTCCACGTTGCTAATTGCTATGACATCAAACCAGAACAAGAGTTATCAGCCAAGGAACAAGCTCCTGCTCCCACAGACCTGCCCTCTGTTGCTTGGTTATTCTACCTGTGCTCGAAGGGAATTAATCCTAGCGCATTCAGTGGTTTCAAATATCCATGCCTGTGTAATTACAGCACATGAAAGGCAACCCGTTTTCCATAAGAAAAGAGCAAGTCCGTACGTTTATGGATGAAAAGGGACTAATGAAGTATAATACAACCGTATCTATCATTTTTGTACTCTTGCTTCCTGTATGTCAGTCAACGAGCCAAATGCTTCATAAGGTTATGTCAATGAATCCTCTCGATAATCTCATGGCGTTGGTACTATTATCGTCCCCATTTTATTTATAAGGAAAGTGAAAGCTTAACGAGACTGAGTAACTCATCCACAGTCACGCAACCATTTTATGGTTGTAGTTAATTTAGTCTTAAAACATTTTGAATAGAGATAAGAAATAGGAAATATTCCCTACTTTATTTTATGAGATTAAAACCCCTTAAGGGGAATAGGGGAAAAGACAAAGACTGCTTCATTCATGAGTATAAATTTAAAAAACAACAATAATAACAAATGGCAAACTGAATCCAATAGAGTAAGAAGAAGATGTTATATCATAATCTAACTGAGTACATTCCAGGGATTCTAAGGTTGAGCACATAAATATACTTTCTGATGTTGCACCAATCACATTAATGGAATAAGGCAGAAAAATGATATGATGATCTTAATAGATGCAGAAGCAGCACTGGAATAGTCATTTACAAAAAATAAAAAAAACAAACCAAAAAACTCCCTAGCAAACTAGGAAGTGAAGGGAACTTGCTTAAGTCATCTTCAGTGATAAAACATTGGAAGCAGTCCCTTTAAAAATTAAAACAAGTATATCCACTATCACTAGTACTATGCAATATCACAAAAGAAAAACCCTGTCATTGTTTGCGGTCTATATACTTTTGTGTGTAGAAAGCCCAAGTGAATTCAAAGACAAACAGAAATATTAAGAAATTTACAAGGTGGCTGGTTCTAAGATAAACATCCAAAAAAACAAAGGCATTTCTATGTCCCAGCAATAAAAATTTACAAAATGAAGTTTAAAAACATAACAAGATTTAAATAACAACAAATAAACCAGGAAAATACATTAACAAAAGATTATGGGACTTTCAGTTTTTTAACTTTTTGAACTTTGAGCTGATAATACTCCTCACATCTTGGCCCATAAGTCAACATTGGCCCATTCACTTTCATTTCTTGTTCGATTCCAGAGCACCCATAGAAAACATCCTAATGTGTTTGATTTGTATCCTTGTTTCTATGAGTGCTTATAAAGTGCAGATTACTGTTTTATGTGCCTGTATATTTATCTGACATACAAGGTCATGTGTCATTGATTGCATGCTTTCTTTTAGTTATCATTATGTTTTCAAATCTATCAATTTCAGGAGAAACTCATATACCCGTTACTGAAAGACATTAAAGAAGACCTGAATAAATGGACCATGATCAAAGAGAAAAAAGATACTGTAAAAATGTCAATTACCCTCAAATTAATCTATCGATTCAGTACAACAAAAATAACCAGTGTGTGTGTGTGCTTAACTTGATAATTCTAAAAATTACATGGAAGAAAAAAGAATAGCTAAGATGCTTGAAAGAAGAACAATAGGGAATAAGAAAGGAGGACTTGCCCTACCACACAACAACACTCTATTAAAGTTATAGTAAGTAAGATAATATGGTAATAGGCCCAACATAAGCATATGAGACCAATGGAAAAGTATAGCTCAGAAACAGGCCATTGTGGCAGATACTGTAAGTTGGCCCACTCAATACTTATTTCAACCACATTCCATCTTGCTTTCCTCTGCAGTGGACACTACCCAGTTAAACACTCTATTTAAATTCCTAACCTCCTTTAAGCTAAGGCTAGCATTTGTTAACAGTTGTATACAATAAGATTTCCTCAGGGAAAATTTCTCTTCCTGAAAAATACAAGGTAAAGCATCACAAAGATTCGGTCTTTGTCCTTTACAATTCCCCCTGTTTTTCCTGACTTGAACACAGATATGATGCCTGGAGGTGCAGCAGCCATCTTGTAACCATGAGGAAAATGTTAAGGATGTGAAGGACAGCAGAGTCGTAATGTAAAATAAGTTCAGGCTCTTGATGATGCTTTTGAACTGCTATGCCAGCCTGAACTGCCTTTCATCAGACTACTTACTGCATGAGATAAATAAGTCCCATGTTAGTTTAACAGGCTACTTTACTAATATTTTCTATTGCTTATAATCAAATAGAATTTTAACTCACGTACAGACACACATACGGTCTTGATATTGACAGAGGTGCAAGTATAAACCATTACAGTAAGTGACACCTAGCAACTGGTTAGCTAGCTACCTGAATAATAAAACTAAATCCTCACTTCACAACACACATAACATCAATTCCAGTGGATTAAATATTTCAGTGGAAAAAGAAAAACTTTCAAAATTTTAGATGAACATAAGTATACTTTGGGCATTTTGATAAATAAGGATCACTTAAGAAACAAACAATATCACGTATCTTACAAATCTAATACATCTGACTGCATTAAAACTAAAAATACAGTTTCATTAAAAGACAAAGTAAAAGTACAGGCCAAAAACTGGAAGATCTTTATAACATATAACCCACAGCTTAACAGCTATAATGTACATTATAAGATGTAAGAACTCTTACAAACTATTTGGAAAAGAAAGTAACTCAGTATAAAAATGGGAAAAAGCTACAAGCAGGCGTTTCAAAAAAAAAAGAAAAGAAAAGAAACACAGATGATGTCTGTTAAGTACATGAAAAAGATGCCCAACCTCAATAGTAATAAAAATTAAACACAATATGACACCATTTCACTCTATCAGATTTGCAAAAAATATACAAGTCCAACAAAAACTAGTACAGCAAGGACATAGAACCAGGTGGATTCAGAAAATGATGGTGCGAACGTAAACTAGTATAAAGCACCACTCTGGAATTCAATTTGGCTTTAGACAATATGAATGAAGAGGCACACAGCTCATCAATTTCACTTCTAAGTATAAATCCTACAGAAGTTCTCACACAAGTACAAGAATGTTCATAATAGGGCAGCACACAAACACACACATAAAAGAAATCCCAAACTCTCCACTGACAGGATAAATACATTGTGACAAATGCATGCACTGGAATACCAGAGAAAAACTGAAAAGTAACTGATGAGAACTACATATATCAACATAAATGAAACTCTCAATATTAAGTAATAATACAAGTTCCAGAAGAACATACCATTTACATAAAAATTTTCAAAAAGAAAAAAACGAATATTGTTTATTAGTGTTTAGAGAAATGTAGCAAACCCTAAAGAGAAGCAAGAGAATGACAAATACAAAATTTTGGTCCGAGGTTACCTCTGGGGAGGAGGTAAAGAAATACAGTTAGGTAGGGAGTACGGTTATCAATAATGTTGGTTTAGCTGAATAGTAAGTACATGGGCTCATTTTACCTTTATTCTTTGTAGCTCACATATAGGCACTATGTATTTTTATATGTATGAAATATTTCATAAAATTGCCAAGGTTCCACAGCAAACTATTTTCAAAAACGTTGCCATGAAATTGGTCAAGGCTGTTCTGTATTATAGAAAGGAGATAGTTTTAGACACACTGGAAATATGGGAGGGAATGAATGGATTCAACTGAGTTCTAACACCTTTTGGAGCAAATATACTTTGAGATCTTTAAATGTGCAGATGACACCGAGCTTCTGCAGCAATATCAACTGTTAAGTACCACAACCACCATGGCATTAGAGGTGATTTGCAGAGCAAACTTCTGAAGCTATGAGTGGCAAACAATCAACAAAACAAACAAACAACTAGTAAATGTCACCACGGGTGAGCACAAGACAGTTTTTTTTTACTAAAAAAAAAAAAAAATTAACCCATATTTTCGCAGCTGCCTAATGAGCTTTCTCTCTGGCACAACTTAGAAAAGAAGACTTGATGACATCACAAACTATTTTTAACGACATTGACCCAGTGTGTTATTGCCTGGAAAAATGGCCAACAGAATGTCAATGATCATTACAAAAGGTACAAAATATTATCCTATAATTTTGGAGAACAAGGGTGTTTATGTATTTGGTACACTGTGTGCAGTTCAAATTGTTGTTCTTAAAGAAAAATGTAATGGATCTGGAAAAGATTCAAAAAGATTAAGTATAATGATCAAGGGGAGGAAGTTGTACCAAATGAAGTCACACTAAAATACAAGAGTTAGCCAATCTAAAAGATGAGATTAGAAAAGGAATGTAACTGGAATGTATCAATTTATCACCCAAAGGTATAGACCAGGCAACTCAAAGCTCCAGAGAAGGAGAAACTAACATATACTGAAAATCTGAAATGTACTAGCTACTAAGTTAGGTGCTTTCTCACACATATTCATTTTATCTTTAAAACACTAAAAGTACTTCTTATATAGAGTAATCATGTGAAACTCATTACTGCAAAAGATGCTACAGAATCAAGATATACATGGGCTACTTCTCATTTTTACCTTTTCTTACCCTTATTCATACTCCTAATACTGCATTTATTTACTTACACATTAATCTTCCCAAATGTCCTTTAAACTCTTTGAGAGTATCTACTTACTTCTTTTTCATCTTTTACGTCCAACACATAAACCTGACAAGTTTTGAGCACTTAATATGTACTTATATATATATATATTAAATGAAATGATGAATGACCAAAATAGCTTTAGATAAATCGGAAGGTATACTCAGGGTCTAATAATGGAATAAAGGGTTTGGGGGCCTAACCTTTGATACTAACGTTGTAAAACAGAAATCACACCAGGATGCTCTTCTGTAACAGTGGATTTCCTGTGGGAGACAGCAAACCGAGCAGTGTGGTGACCCCTGGGTCCAACTCTGGGCGGCAGTTTTATGGTCCGTAAACACTAAGAGAAAACACATACCTGACTATATACAACTTAAAATGCATCTCTGTACAGCAGAGAGCAATGAACTGGAAGATCCCATTTCATTTTCCTCCAGAATGTTAGCCTGAGTCAAAGCCTGATAAAGGTAAAGGTTAATATGGGTTTCAAGCAATAGACAACCCAAGTGAAAGGGCTAATCAATAAACTAATTTAATGCAGCCAATATGATGGGCATTATTTCCAAGGTTGTAAGATTAGATTAAATTAACCCAAAGAGTTGGATTCTATTGATTTTTCTATCCTCACTTCGTATAAGCCACACACTGAAAAACTAATTCAGTGTGGAATCAGTGGAACTAGAAACAGCTTTGCATCTAGTGGAATATAAGTGCTTCTTCCCATGGTCAAAAACTGATGGATAATTTTACTTACTATTTACAACAGACCTTCCCTACCTGCTTCCCAATAAGGCCACTTTTCAGCCAACTAGTTTATAGAGGTATTAAGTGCAATAAACAAGGGTTATTTGAGGTAGAGAATAAAAACAAGTAAAATAGAATTTTAATGACTACTGGCATAATCATAAAAAAACAGACATTCTAGATTTAACACAAAGATTACTGTTTTCAACTTCCTGTTTCAAATTGCCAGAACATATTTAAAACAATGTAGATAAAAGTTTAGAAAAAATTCTCCCCTTCTTTTCTCATAAGAGACAAATAGGAATGTAATGTATCCTTTTTGTTGTATCCTGCTTAATACTTCCTACAGAATATTTTGTTTCTCTGTAAATAAATGAAAGAATTTCACCATAATTTAATAATAATAAAAAAAAAACTGATGGATAAGACGGTTGACTCTATTGCAAGCCAAGTTCCATAGTAGTCTGAAAACCCGACTTAAGTGCAGCCTTGTTGCAAAGCTCAGGAGCAGGGATTCTTAAAGTGGCAGGAAGTTGCACAACCCAGAGGGAAGGAAAAATCTTGGAACAGTGATTTTTATCAAATAGATGATGCAGCCACAAGATGAGGGCTGGCAGGTTAAACGTAGGTGTATTGTTTTGAAAACTACATCTGTGCAGTTCAGTAATATCCTTTGTGCTCCCTAGAGCACAAAGCAAATGCGGCTCTTTTCCTGCTGTCCTAGTCATCTTTGTACATCGGCACCTATGATTTTTTATGATCTTCACAAGCTTCTACTGTGACACTCATCTTGGCTTTCTCTAAAAAACTCAGTCAGCCATGGAGAGAACATATTCTCATCTGAAACTGAATAATTAATATTTGTGAGGCACCTTTGAGATAAATGAGAGCTAGCTGTTACATTCACATTTTACAAGTAGCCAAATTGGAAGTAAGGCAAGGGAAAGCACTGTATGTGAGGGTAACCCATTGACTTAGCAGAAGAAGCAACTCCTATCTCCAATCAGTCAAGTTGTTTGTTCTCTAAAATATGTCGCCGATCACTTTGATGCAAAAAACCTCCCCTAGCCCCACAAACTTCCCAGTCCCACCCCCTACAAAAAGGGCAATGCTCTTCTTTCTGTTTTAAGCTTTAAATTACATCAGCAATACATGAGCACGTATTTATTTAAGACTTTGGCATTTCAGAAAAGGCCTCATCCTCCATCCCTGTTTCCTCTTTCTTCCCAGAGGTAAAACTAGGTTAATCTCCTTCCAGACACACCTACACACTTGTATACATACTCATATCTATGTGTGGTTGTATGTAAATGTAGCAACAGAAACTATATACTATCTCATAAAAGGCATTAATATAAGATTATGTGTATATATAAATATATACGTATGTATGTGTGTGTGTGTGTATATATATATGTATATATCTCAACTTTTATTCCACCCACTCAGTGCATCTTGGAGATTCCTCTGTGTTGAGCTGGAACAGATCTAGCTTATTCCCTTTAAATCCTTCATAGTTACTTTCCCATGGTACAGAAATACTCTATTATTTGGCAGTGGACACTCTTATGCCTACCTCCTGCTAGATATACTGAAGCAGAAATGCTGAGTTAGAACTTCCAACTCACCTTCTAAAGTAGTGGTACCAACTTATAGTGCCATCAGCAATGAGTGAGGGTCCCAGTTACCCCACATTCTCAGCTAGTTTTGATATTGTCAACATTTTTATTTAGGGCAGTTCACTTTGACCCATTCTCTTTTGGACCCCTGAGTTCAGTCATTTTTCTGAGCAGGGATACAGAAGGTGGGTCAAAAAAAAAAATGGAGTGGTAAGAAAGCAATTTAGACTCTCTTCTAAGGCTGCCAGTATTTGATGAGCTTACTAGCAGTCATGTGATGTCTCTCAAACAATCTACACCTCCTCTTCCCTAGTTTTTTCTGATGTTGGCTAGAAATCTCACTCATTCATTTGGTAAAATGAATGCCCGTCTCCTACTAGACCAACCCCAGGCATACCCAGCCAGAAGGCCCTATGTGCTCTGAAGAGCTTCCGGCTGAAGGAATTGTAGAAAACCAAAGAAATGTCTTTATCCCATTGCTGCTATTTCCATTTCCTAAAGAAACACTAATAATAACCCATCTTCTGCAAAGAAATATTATTTGTGTCATATAATATTTAACAGAGCTCTGCCTTTCCAAAAGGCAACTGTCAGAGGTATCCAGTCATTTTAAGAAGCTTCCTAAATTATTCATTGGATTTTTGTGATTTTCCTATACGTGTTCAAAAAGTTCTCAATAAATCTATTTAAGCAAAATGTACAAAGGAAGAAGTCCCTCAAAACAGTGTTTCTAGAGGGGATGTAGAGGATTGTTGGAGAAGCATTCAGAATTCTGAGGAGTGTTTCTTCTATTCAAAGAGCTTTATTAAAAGCACAATGAAAACATTAGTGCCATCAATGGCACTTTTTAACCAGTAAATTAGAGGACTATCGTAAGCTCAAATCTGATACTGTAATCACCATTAAAAGCTTAGCCTGCCTCCCAGAAGCTAAGAGGAAGAAAGAGAGGAATCCTGCATCACGACATACTTATAATTTATTATCTCAGATTTTTTAAACCCTTCTCAGAAAAGGCTGCCTTTACTGTTGCAAGGAAGGTAGTTTATAAGAAAAAAATTAAATCTCTTTGAGCAACATGACAATCCTTAGTGACTCCTACACTTCACTAATGTAGGGTACTCATTGAGCTAAAAAATGTTTCCTTGCTTTCTCAAAGATTTCCACATCAACCCATAAAAACTGAGAGGAAATAAAATTATAACTTCTCTGAGGTCCCTGGTGGTGTAACTCTTACAAACACTTAGACACATTGAAAAATTAGCCTCATAGGCCTCCTGCATCATCTCTTTCAACAATTATTTTAAGGGAGTAATACAAAACACAAAGGATCAGAGTGGGAGAAAAGGAGGAATAAACTCCTGCAGTGTTCCATCCCTAAACATAAAGTATTGTTTCTTTCCCAAGATGTTGGAACCACTGGCCATTTTGATGGCTGAGGACAAGATTCTTGTGTAGGTGCTCCTCTTAAAATTCTCAGGTTTCAATAGTAAAGAATTTCAACAGCTTAAAGGAACAGAAGTCACCAGATATTCAAATCACACTCTGGTATGAGGTCTCATTACCTTGGGTATTTGTAAAACTTTAGCCCAGCACCAGATGGCTTCACTAGTGGATTCTACCAAACATTTAAAGAGAATTAATACCAATCCTTCCCAAACTCTTCCAAAAAACAGAACAGAAGGGAACACTTTCAAACTCATTTTGTGAGGCCAGCATTACCCTGGTATCAAAACCAGACAAGGCCACTACAAGAAAAGAAAATTATGGGCCAATAACCCTGATGAACATCAATGCAAAAATCTTCAACAAAATATTAGAAAAATGAATTCTACAATACATTCAAAGGCTCATACACCATGATCAAGTGGGATTTATTCCAAGGATGCAAGGATGGTTCAATATCTGCATTTCAATCATTGTGATATACCACATTAACCAAAATGAAGGATAAAAATCATACGGTTATCTCAATAGAGGCAGAAAGAGCATTTGACATTCATTCAACATTCATTTATGATAAAAACTCTCAATAAAATGGGTATAAAGGGAATGTACCTCACATAATGAAGGCTATATATGACAAACCCACTTGCTAACGTCACGCTCAATGGTGAAAATCTGAAAAATTTTCCTCTAAGATCAGGATCAAGACAAGAATTCCCACTCTCACCACTTCTTTTCAACATAGTATTAGGAGTCCTAGACAGAGGAATGAGGCAAGAAAAAGAAATAAAAGGCATGCAAATCAGAAAGGAAGAAGTAAAACTGCTTTGTTTGCAGATGATGTCATCTTACATATAGAAAATCCAAAGACACAGCCAAAAAACTATTAGAACTAATAAATGAATTCAGAAAGTTGCAGGATACAAAATCAATATACCAAAATGTTTTGTATTTCTATACACTGATAATGAACTATCAGAAAGAGAAATTATAAAATAATCCCATTTGCAATTACATTAAGAATAATAAAATACATAGACATAAACTTCACCAATGAGGTTAAAAACCTGTACACTGATAACTAGATATTGATGAAAGAAATTGAAGATGACACAAATAAATTGAGAGATATTCTGTGCTCATGGATTAGAAGAATTAATATTGTTAAAATGTCTGTACTACCCAAACCCATCTACAGAGTCAATGCAATCCCAAAATTCCAATGGTATTTTTCGCAGAGATAAAACAAACAATCCTAAAATTTGTATGGAACCACAAAGACCCTGAATAACCAAAGCAATCTTGAGAAAGAAGAATAAAGCTGGAGGAATCACACTCCCTGATTTCAAACTCTATTACAAAGCTATAATAATCAAAACAGTATGATATTGTCATAAAAACAGACACACTGATCAATGGAACAGAATAGAGAGCCCAGAAAAAGCCTGTGCATATACGGTCAATTAATTTATGACAAAGAAATCAAGAATATACAATGATAAAAGGGCAGTCTCTTCAATAAATGGTGCTGAGAAAAGTGGACAGCCACATAATAAAGGAAAAAACTGGATCACTATGTTATACCATACATAAAAAGCAACTCTAACTGGATTAAAATAACTCAAATTGAAACTGTAAAATTCCTAGAAGAAAACATAGGCAATAAACTCTTTGACATGGCTCTTGGCAATATTTTGGACTTGACACCAAAAGCAAAGGCAACAAAAGCAAAAATAATCAGGTGGGAGCTACATCAAACTAAAAAGTTTGTACACAGCAAAGGAAACCATCAACAAAATGAAATGGCAACATACATAATGTGAGAAAATATTTGTAAATCGTATATCTGATAAGGGGTTAATATCTAAAATATGTAAAGAACTCATACAATTCAATAGCAAAAAATCCCCAAACAGTTTGATTTAAAAATGGGCAGTGGGGGCTTCCCTGGTGGCACAGTGGTTGAGAATCTGCCTGCCAATGCAGGGGATACGGCTTCAAGCCCTGGTCTGGGAAGATCCCACATGCCGCAGAGCAACTAGGCCCGTGAGCCACAATTACTGAGCCTGAGTGTCTGGAGCCTGTGCTCCGCAACAAGAGAGGCTGCGATAGTGAGGGGCCCGCGCACTGCGATGAAGAGTGGCCCCCACTTGCCGCAACTGGAGAAAGCTCTCGCACAGAAACGAAGACCCAACACAGCCATAATTTAATTAATTAATTAATTAATTAAAATGTATTTCTTAAAAAAAAAGGGCAGAGGATCTGAATAGACATTTTACTAATGAACACATACAGATGGCCAACAGGTACATGAAAAGATGCCCAACCTCACTAATCACAGGGAAATGCAAATCAAAATCACAATGAGATATCACCTCACACCTGTTGGAATGGTTATTATTAAAAAGAATAAACGGGGATAAGAAGTGCTGGCAAGGATGTGGAGAAAAGGGAACCCTTGTGCACTATTGGTGGGAGTATAAATTGGTTCCACCACCATGGAAAACAGTATGGAGGTTCCTCAAAAAATTAAAATTAGAACTATAAATAAAAATATGATCCAGCAATTCCACTTCTGGGTATTTATCCAGAGGAAATGAAAACACTAACTTGAAAAGATATCTGCACCCCTATATTCATTGCAGCATTATTTACAATAGCCAAGACATAGAAACAATCTAAGTGTTGATCAATGGATGAATGGATAAAGAAACTATGATATCTATATGCACAATGGAACATTATTCAGCCATAAAAAAGAATAAAATCTTGCCATTTGTGACAACATGGATGGACCTTGAGGGCATTATGCCAAATGCAATGAGTCAGAGAAAGACAAAAACTGTATGATCTTACTTATATATGGAGTCTAAAAATAAGCTGAACTCAGATATAGAGAACAGATTGGTGGTTGTCAGAGGCGGGAAGTAGGGGGTGGGTGAAATGGGTAAAGATGGTCAAAGGGTATAAATTTCTAGTTATAAAGTGAATAAGTCATGGGGATGTAATGAAAGCATGGTGACTACAGTTATTAATATTGTATTCTATATTTGAAAGTTGCTAAGGAAGTAGATCTTAAAAGTTCTTATCAAAAAAGAGAAAAAATTTGTAACTATGTGTGGTGATACATGTTAACTAGACTTACCGTGGGATCATTTTACAATATATGCATATATATAATCATTATGTTGTATGCCTGAAACAAATATAATACATCAATTATCTCTCAAAAAACCCCACTTTAGTGAAAAGCCTAATGTAGTACCCTAGAGAATCATGTTAACAACTCTATTTTTTTCATTGAAATACTTCCTCTAAACTACAACTCATTATATTATTCACTTTAAAACATCAAGTCAGAAACAACGTCTGACCAAATGGGGTCTATGTGAATGCTAGAAAAGAATCAGGAATCAAGTAATCTTAGAATTGGAATGAATCTGAGAATTTTTCCCACGCATCTTCCTCTTCAAAGAGAGGAGAGAAAAAAACCCTGAATAAAATTAGATTAAGGTTGTACTTCCACATGGGCATTTTATCTTGCCTTAAATGGATGTGAGAAGACCCAGAAACAAGGGTCTGAGAGAGTTTTTGTTGTTTGTTCAACAATATAGAGGATTTTGTTTATCCAAGATATTTGGGTAAGGATTATTAAAATCTTCAAAGTACAGATCTTAATATCTGCACACACAAAGATAATTTTCATAAAGGAAATTAAGGGAGAGAAAGTGAAATCCTTCTTGCAGCAGAGCTTGTTAAACCTGAGATAGTGCCCATATCATTATTAATCACCAAGTGATCATATGTCAAGTGTCACAGAGTCATCTGATACAGAAGTAGCTTATTCACTCTCATGCAACACAAGAGATGGAGAAAGATGTAGGGAAATAAGGAAATGCACCATAGTTCTAGATGTATGACGAACATGAGGCTTATCTAGGAATTCCAGATTGTTCAAGAATATCAGGTGGCCTTCTACTACAAAGCAAAGACAAAGACGTGAACCTTTCCCTCAAGGAGCTTACTATGCAAATGTAATGGACATACATGGCAGATTATTATACCTCATGGTTGGGATAGACACGGAGGAAGAAGTGAGGTCAAAGAGATGTCTTTGGCTGGAAGGAGAGAAAAGAGAAAGGATTCACCAAGATGGCATTTCCTGCATCAACATTTCTAGTCTACTCAAGACCTGCCCTTTGCTATTTTCTTTGAATCAGAGCTCCGATCTAGAATAAGACTTCTCAGCAGGAATATGGGAAGGGATATGTAGTCATGACACCTCTTTAATGTCAGTGTCTAGTTTCATGTGTTATGTTAGCGGGTCTGGACCTGCTCCCTTTCCACCTCTGGCTTTCACTGTGATGCCATTGATTGGTGACTGGTCCCACTTGGAGACATGAGGCAAGCTTTGCACAGATGCATAAAGGTTCATTTCAGAGACAGTCATGAATAAACTTCCAGTGATGGCCTGCCATACAATAGCCAGTTTCAGAAAATGAAAATCAAATTTGTTTTTTTTTAAGTCATCATCCCAAGATGTGTTTTTCAAGGAAGAAAGAATGCTAGTTTTAAATATTTACTGAAAAGCCCACTCATAAACACACAAAATTGTAGCTATGAGCAGAGTTCTCTATTACTGATTACCAATCATCACAGTTTGAATCTTTTTTGATCTTTAGGCAGAAATAACTTCTGACACCAGCTCTCTAAAATGAGATCGGAGCTAAATTCAAGAAAGAGTAGAACATTAAATTTTGATACTACTGCACTTTTTTTTAACGAACACCCACTGACTCACATATCCATACACACTCAAGTTCAACGCTTTGCTGCGTATTCTCCTCTGGATCCCTGCGTCCATCAGAGGCACTATTTAGCCAGTTAGCTATGGAACCTAACAAATACTTGTTGAGCATGGTGGAATGGAGAAAAAGAGGCCAGAGAATCCCCGGACCTGATTTCCAATCCTGGTTCTGCCACAAATCAGCTGTTGATTTACTTAACCTCTATGAGTCTCAGTTTTATCCATGTTAAATGTGGATGAATTCAAAACATTAGAGAGTTATTGGGAAGGCTGAATCCAATTAGATGCATGTAAAAGCATTTAATAAACCATGTAACTCTTGTGTCTTTTTTGTACCTACTAAGTTGCTGTTAGTACAAAAATATTACACTTTTACCACTAAAAGGATGGCAAGGTGCCACTTCCAGGGGCGACATTTTTAATGACTAACTAAAAAAACATGGAATAATAGTGAGTGCCTACAGTCCACTATCTTTCAAACTTAGGAACAAAGGCCCATCCTCACTTCCAAGTCTGGATCCAACATCATCTCAAATCTGGAAGCAAGGCTGAAGCACATGAAGGACCACAGTGGATGCCTACAATCACTAAATTTTCTTAAAAACAAAGAAAAGCTTTTAACTAAGCGATTTCAAAGTTTTACAATCATAATATTTCAAAGTGTTAATTCAGTTCCTGATATTTATTTTATTATTGTTTTTTGCGTTAACTGTCAAGAAGCTCAAAACTAAGTTTTACATCTAGTTTTAAAAAGAATGCTTAGCCTGTGCTTTTTGCTAGAACTTTTCTCCTGACTCACACCTCCTCCCCCTTTCATTAACGTCTTTTCAAAAGAATGCTACTGAATTTGTAGCTTTTAAGATTAGAGAGTCAGGAAGGCGGGTTAACAATGAAGGAACATACCAACACATTGTTTTTAAAAGATAAAAACTAACAAAACTGTGAGTCTTAACCTAGTAGAACTTCAGACTAAACAGCCGGCATCAGAAAACTCACTGTAGACTGTAGCTGACACAGGATTATTTTGTTGAGTGTTTACTTCTGAATTGCTACCTACTGTGAGCTCCCTCTCAACTTTTCTGCAAACAGCAGGATTTCTCGTGTCTTAATGCAATTCTTTGTGTCCCCTGACTTATACAAACTGGGTGTTCAATAAAGTTGTTGAATAAATAAAACACAGTCAAGATCAACAGCAGCAAACAGGATTCACTTTTAAGGGGTCTGTTTTGATGACTATATGGCCACCAGGAAAGGCAGGTAAGTTTTAAGATACAGAAACTCTACCTCTAATTCTGACCAACCATGTCAAGCTAGAGAACAAGGGAGTAGGGCTGGTTTCCATAAATGACTTGCACAGGTAAAGTATTTCCCATATTCACGTCTTGATCAAACCCCACAGTATGCATAATATAAATGAGATACAATAAAAGAGATGAATAAGACAGAAGAGTCTAATGCACAACACCCATGTGACAAGAGATAATCACTGTAACATAGATAAGTAAGTGAGCCATGAGCCAGCCCAGCATGTTAGGTGGGGCTTCAAAGAGAAGACGTCTTTCTATGGGCTTGAGAATCAAGGACAAATTCCTTACAGGAGGTTCAGTCAGGCAGAGAGAAAAGCATGCTCTAAGCTCTGGTCACATGAATGTGTCTGGTCTACACTGGCCAGTGGCTCACAAGGCTGAGGAAAAGTGGAGAGGCAGCAGACAAGGCTAGCAACTTAAGTTGCAAAGGGCCTTGTATGCACTGCCAAATAGTCTGAAGTTTGTTTTGAGAAAACAGAAATCCAAGTTAGTTCAAGCAGAGGAGTTCTATAATCAGATTTTTAGAAAAGTAAGTCTGCAGGCTGCACAACGAGCCCCAACTTAACAATTACTGAGCCTGCTGTATGTACTAAGCCAAGTACCAGGGGCTCAGCATGTACTGTCCTCACAGCAGGCCAATCAAACAGATGCTATTGCTTCCCCTTTCTATAGGTAAGGACACAGGGTTTAGTGAGATTAAATGACTTGCCCAAGGTGTCACAGGTAGCGAGCGACACTTCTGAGATAGACCAGTGTCTCCAATCAGGGTCTGATTCCAACGTTTATGCTCTTAGAACTAGAAGGAAAGATCACAGGCAGGAAGGGCAGCAGGCGGGCCAGTGCCCTAGTCCAGCCCAGAGACACGGAGGATCTGAACCAGGGCAAAGAAAGTACGACTTGTATCACTAGCATACTGTGAGAGCCAGGAGCTGCTGTTTTAGCAAATTGATCCCGAATGCAATAGAGGGTATTACAGAGCAAAGCACTGTCTTACTTTAAAAAATTTGAAAGAATGCACCAATGACAACCATTCACTTGGAAATACATATCTACAATCAAACATCATTTTTCACAGCAAAAATAGGAGCACTTATCTTAAGAAGCCTCAGGAACAAAAACGTCTTCAAAGCTTGGTATTACTTACTAGAAAAGGTCTTTGCATATCTCAAAACTAGTGGGCCCAAACCCACAATGAGGTTGTACTTCACACCCACTAGGATGGCCATAATAATAAAATAAAACAATGCCAAAAATGGAAAATAAGTGTTGGCAAGGATGTAAGGGAATTAGAACCCTCCTACAGTGGCAGTGGAAATGGGAAACGGTGCAGCTGTTGTGGAAAACATTTTGGCGGTTCTTAAAAAGTTAAACATAGGATTATCATATGACTCAGCAATTCCAATTCTAGGCTTATAACCGAAAGAACTGAAAGCAGAGATTCAAACAGATACATGTAGGCCAATGTTCATTGCAGCATTATTCACAATAGCCAAAAGGTAGAAACAATTCAAGTGTCTAGCAACAGATGAATGGATAAACGTAATGTATATACATACCATGGAATATTATTCAGTTATAAAAAGGAATGATGTTCTGATATCTGCTACAACACGGACGAACCTTGGAAAAATTCTGCTAAGTGAAATAAGCTAGACACAAAAGGAAAAATACTGCATGATTATTCCACTTACGTGAAATACCTCGAATAGGCAAATTCACAGACACAGAAAGATTAGAGGTTACCAGGGGATTGTGGGGATGGGGAGTCTTTGCTTATTGGTTAGAGCCTCTATTTGGGGTGATGGAAAAGTTTTAGAAGTAGCAGCGACAGTTACAAACATTTTGAAAGTATTTAATGATACTGGATTTTACTTAAAATGTACTTTAAAAATTGTACTTAAAAATGGTTAAAATGGGACTTTCCTGGTGGCGCAGTGGTTAAGAATTCATCTGCCAATGCAGGGGACACGGGTTTGAGCCCTGGTCCAGGAAGATCCCACATGCCGCGGAGCAACTAAGCCCATGCACCACAACTACTGAGCCCACGTACCACAACTACTGAAGCCCACATGCCTAGAGCCTGTGCTCTGAAACAAGAGAAGCCGTCACAGTGAGAAGCCCGTGCACCGCAATGAAGAGTAGCCCCTGCAGGACGCAACTAAAGAAAGCCTGCACGCAGCAATGAAGACCCAACGCAGCCAAAAATTAATTAATCAATTAATTAATTTAAAAATGGTTAAAATGGCAAATTCTATGCTATACATATGTTACCATGATAAGAAAATTTTTCCCTCAAAGAAAAACAAAAACAAAAAACTAATGTGCAGAATTGCCTCAACTACTGCCAGAGGGAATAAAAGCAACCTTTCTTGTGTATAGAACTGTGTGGAACTTGGCCTCCCTGCTGGATAAGAATGGCAATATATGCAAATGAACTGAGAACCTTCAAAATATGTTATTCAAAAGACTTCACTGGCTTCCTACAACCAACAGGCTAATACTTAAACTATTTTACAGGGGATGCAACATCTTTCCTAATTTGGTTCCTACTTACCCGTCCAAGTCCAGGCTCGTCCCACATCACCTCTGCTTTCTCTATAACTATGCTTCAGGAATACTGACAGGCCCCAGGACATGCTGGGCTCTCTCATACCTCTGTTTGCCCATGCTGTTCCATGTGCTTAGGAAGGGCTCACTAACTGCTCCCCTCCCCAACTTCCATCATCTAGCAAATGCCTAAACAATCTACCATCAAGTTTCAGTTCCATGAAGCCTTCCCTGGACTTCCGAGCCTCCTTACCCATGGTCCATTGCCTTTATTTATTGATCCCTCTATAATAGCAATTGTAATATTCTAATTGCTTACTTGCAGGTCTGTATTCTACTAGACCATTATTCTGTTGAAAGTAGTAATATGCCATTTCACTTCTCTCAACAGGGACTAGTATTCCGTAAGTGTTTTTCTAACGAATGGGCAAGACAGTAAGCCCAGCACTCAGCTGGGGAATGAAAACTCAGATCCCCCAAATTCTAAGGAGTGGTCACGCATTGGTATCAATACTTCCTCAATGTACTTCAAAGGACATCAAATTTTGGTTTGAATACACGGTATGAAGTAAAACATCGAACAATCAAAGTCAGAAAAGCTGCAAAGGACCACCCACACCTGTGGGACTATAAGAAATCCATACACTTTGGAACTTGAGGAAGTTTCCTGAGAAGGCAAATGAGAAGCGGTTTTTTGAAAATGGGCTCCCTGTGAAATAGGATTGTTCAATTATAAAGATGCACCGAGTTGCACTGCAATGAAGGGAAACCAAATCTGAAGGTGAAAAATAAAAATGTTAGTAATCATCCAATACTACCAACCTCAAATGGGTAATTCGATTATTTTTGTCGCTAAATATGTCTGTTTCTAAGCAGAAGAGCTTCCACGTTTTATGTGACTAAATAAACCTTCTTTAAAATCCAACCATTTTGTTGTTGTTCTGCTTCTAAATACATCTGATCATTGGGTTACTCTGAGGCACTATCTAGCAGATGGAGTTGATACACATAGTGAGTTTTTCCAGTCATCAGAAAGATATGTTTCTAAATAAAAATTAACAAACTGATACTCTGATATACTCCCATGAGTTTGGTCAGCACGATTAGGGCCTAATCGGCCCTACATGACCATAATTAAAAACGAGCATTTCGTTCTTTAGGATTGAGAATTCCAACATTAGGAATGACGTCATCCTGGGCTTACAGCACTTCTTTATGGCTGAAATGGAGGCTATATTGAGGAAGATCTTTCCCCAGTCACCTCCTTTCTCCTTCCCCTCCAAGACGCTGCCTGCTGTGATGCTCCCTGGATTTCCCCTTCCATCAGTTAGCTAATTCCAGCTCTGCACAATTTTTTACTACCTACAACGCCCATTTATACTATTATTTCATTTGGAAAACTTATTCCGCATCCTTCACAACCAGCTTTAAAGTAAACTTTTGACTACTTTTCAGTTGGAGTTTACTTAGTACCCCTGGCCTGAATGGACAGGAATCACTGCTGAATTTCTCCCTCCCCTGTGCTACTCTGGTCATGCTAACAAGTTCCTACCAGCATGCTGGATCCACTAGAGAACAGAGAACTAGACCCAAATGTCAAAGTCTTACTCTTCTGCTTCTTTGGAACTGCTTAGTATCAGTAAGCCTGAGCCATTGCTCCATTATGGCAGCCAGGCCCCCGCCCAGCACAGCACTTGGAAATGACCTGTGTTCTGAGTCTTCTCTCCTGGAGCCACCATCTGACACCACGTCAGGTACCGTGCTGGTCTTGGGAGGCATTCCAAAAAGAAACAAGCTGGACTCTTCTGTGATCAAGTCCCCAAGGGCCTAGCTGAGAAGTTCACCTAAAGGTCATGCCACATTTCATCAGAACCTCAAAGAGGCTTTTAACATGTTCATTTCAGAAGGAGGTGGCTTGGCCTAGTCTTGAATGTCCAGGCCCAGAGAAGGTTCACCTATGCCCTTGAGCAAGTCCAATTCATAAGTCCTCATTCAGATGTGCCCCATCTCCCACACCCAAGGCTGGACCCATGTGACAGCTGATGTCGCAAGAAAAGACGATGAGCTCCACAGGAGGGGTGAAGCCCTAGGTTTCAACTCTGGCTCCCTGACTTAATCGCACACGTGAAGCTGGGATTGTCAGTCACTCTTCTTAGCCTCCGCATTCCCAGTTTTAATACATGCATAGACGTCCTTTATATTTGAAAAGTTGGTCCCCCAAAACCGTTCTACTAAGAGCTGATCATTACAAACGTTAAGGGCCAGAAACTTGAACTTGACTAATTCCTAAGATTGATTCATGAACCTAGCTCTCCCAAATCTGCTGCCCATGTACCAGCTCTCACTAGTGGCTGGGCTGGATTTTCCTTGCATCGCTTCCATTTTAACTTATCCATTTTAACTCCCCAGGTAGCCCTGGAGAATTAAAGCAACAGGGAGACAGCAGCTCAGCAGGGTCCCAGGAAGATTGAAGGCTGAGGCTAAGCTCACAGAAGCAATAATGGAAAACTTGACTTAAGTCAAAAGATTTTAAATTGCCATTTCTGCAAGAATAGGTTCTGTTTATTCTTGGGTTAAATTTTAAAAAAATTTAAAAAATAACTGTTCACTCAGGAGTGATGTGAAAAATGATGGTAATTCAAAGCCTTGGATGCCTTCTGAGTCCTTTTACATTGTGGCTGCTTTGTGCTTATCGTAACAAGAAAAACACTTTTCACAGTCCTGTGGTTCTGGAATGAGATGTCCTTCTCATGTTGGTCTCTTGTTTTTAATTTATTGAATTATAAGCATAAACTTCTAGGCGCATGCAATTCTCGGAGGTGGATGGGCTCAGCCTGATTACTGAAGGATCCAGAGAAAAGCAGGTGAAAGTTGACACCAATTTACAAAATCTCTCTGCCCCGCAACCTTGCATTAACTCTACTTCTCCCATAATTAAGGTGTTTGGTTTACTGAAGCTCCTTTTATACAGGACACTTTAAGATATAATTCACACATCATACTTTCAAAGTGTACAATTAAGTGGTTCTCAGTATATTCACAGAATTGTGCAGCTTTCACTAGCACCTAATTTTAAAACATTTCCATTACCTCAAAAAGGAATGCCATACCCATTGGCAGTCACTCCCCATTCTACCTTCTCCCCAGCCCCTGGCAACTACTCGCCTGCTTCCTGTCTCTATGCATTTGCCTGTCCTGGCCATTTAACATAAGTGGCAGGCATCACACAATATTTGTCTTTTTGTGGCTGCTTTTGATGCTCCTTTTCAATTTCCTCTGATCACCCTTCTCCCTCTCTTCTTCCCTTATATGGCGCATGCCTTCTGGTTCTCTCATAGGTCCTCCCCTCATTCCGCTCTCTGCTGTGTGTCTGGGTCATCTCACCCCCGAACCCCGAAGCCCCAAAAGCTTTGATTCCTTTGCTGAAGACTCAGACTCAGATCTTTATCTCCAGCCTAGATCTCTCAACTGGGCTTTTGGTCCACACCTCCTCCACTGCCTCCTGGGTATCTCTCCTTGAATTTCTCACAGATAAAGTTAAAGGTGTCTAAAAAGCAAGCTCACTGTCTCCTACCATCCCTCAGAGCCACTGCCTTCTCCAGGGCTCCTTACCTCACCATTTCCCTGGGTTTCAGAACCAGAAACCCAGGCCTCATCCTTGAAGCCTCACTCCTTTGCCTTTTTCCTCATCCAATGATCACCAAGTTCCGCTAAATCTTTCCCACCCCACGTAGATTACTTCCATCCTCAATACCATTCTAGTCCAGGCCTGGATTTCCAATCTGGATGGCGAACAAACTCCAACTGGGCTCTCCGCCTTTAGTCTTGTCTCCAGCCTATCATTAGACCCAGAATGACTGATTGGAAACAGCTCTGATTAGATGCACTCCCTGCTGAAGGCCCTTCTAATACATGACACAGCTTTCAAAGTCTTGCCATATCTGGCCTCTGCCTCTTTCTCCAGTCTCATCAGGCACCAACTCAGCTTTCATTAAGTCTCTCCTCTAACTCACAGGGATCTTTTTTACCTCCAGGCCTGTGTTCTGGATAGAATGAATAGCAAGTGAATCTCTCTTTGACCTGGCTAACCTATTCAGATGTCTTTTAGTCATCTTTTCAAGGCAATCCTCCCCAACTATGTACCATCCCCAAGAAAAGATTAGAGGGCTCCTCTCTCGCGTGCTCCTCTTTGTGATACCTTGTACTACTGCAATCACAGCATTTTTCATATAATCTGAATCATCTGTTTACTTGCCTCTTCTTGCCACTAGACTGTGAGCTCTGTGAGGGCTCACCATGTATCCTCAGTGCCTGGCACACTGCCTGACACAAGTGCTCAAAAACACTCCTAGAATGACAGCTTATCATTTGCAACATACAGGCAATGGGCATAGTGGGATTCCACTTTACCAATGGCGGGTACTGACCCAGAATATTTTTGCTCTTTTATTTCTCCTATTTGGGCATATTTCATGGTAGGGCCTGATCAGAAGCAAATAGATTCCTTTCTTATAAGGTAGGCAAAGAACGAGGCAAACAACTCAAACATCAGTTGCTTTTTTAAAATTTAATTTCTTTTTATTTCCGTCTAAAGGGAAGGACAATAACGTGCTGGACCTGACTCTAGTGCTTCACCTGTCCCTCACCTGCCGGGCTGAATCTGACTCCTTTGTGCTTTAACTTCCTCCTGTGCAAAATGAGGATGGTAAACACTACTTACCAGGGTGTTGCAAGAACAAATAAGAGATGTGAAGGGACCTCAACTCTGAAAGGAAGAGCTACAAGAAATGCAATGGATTTCACCTTGCTCTTCTATGCCATTAGAAAAATATTAGCTACACTTAGATACCAACACAAGTAACGTGACACAAAGGCATGAATTAAGCTCTGTGGAGAGATATACACAGGACCCTGGGCTTGAGACGCCCAGACCACCTACTGAACACCCATCTCCCCGACACTCTGATTCCTCTATCTTTTGGTTGCTCAGCTTCAGGTAAGGAGAAAACCCATCAAATTTTCTTTTTTCAGCCTTGAAGGATGAGCCATCTGTTTCCCCTACTCCATCCTCCATGCAACTCAAATTTGTGAAAACAAGGCTGGATTCTCCAAAGGAGAAAGTGTGATTAGGGTAACATGTTAAGGATTGCTTGTGGAAAGTCACCTATTGTCTGATAAATTCATAATTATAGGTTGCATCTCCACTCTCTTAGAGGCACCATAACAGTCTCTTAGTTTTAATTCTGCTGGTGGAGAGGAAGACTTTACATCATTTAGGAGGCCAGCTGTGTTGTATTTCAGCTGCAAAATACGAAAGTTCTCAAGTGTGCTTGGCATATATTCTGAGCTGAAGCATACGCTGCTTACACAGGCAAAGTGTCCTTGTACTGCAGATGCCTAGTAAGGCGACACGGGGACTTTAGACATATGTGGCCCATCAACACTGGCTCCCTCACTGATGAGCACACGCTGTATCACTTTTTCTTTCTGATTCATGTCTTACAAATGGGCACCAATTCAATTTAGAGCCACACCACCACAGAATTTTGGAACTAAAAGGAGGATTCTTAGTGGTAATCAAACTCAATGCCTAAGTTATAGAGATAAAGAAAACAAAGCACAGAAAGTGTATTTTAGAGCAGAAGCAAGAAGAACTACAATCCTGCAGCCTGTGGAACAAAAACCACATTCACAGAAAGACAGACAAGATGAAAAGGCAGAGGGCTATGTACCGGATGAAGGAACAAGATAAAACCCCAGAAAAACAACTAAATGAAGTGGAGATAGGCAACCTTCCAGAAAAAGAATTCAGAATAATGATAGTGAAGATGATCCAAGACCTCGGAATAAGAATGGAGGCAAAGATTGAGAAGATGCAAGAAATGATTAACAAAGACCTAGAAGAATTAAAGAACAAACAAACAGAGATGACCAATACAATAACTGAAATGAAAACTACACTAGAAGGAATCAATAGCAGAATAACTGAGGCAGAAGAACGGATAAGTGACCTGGAAGACAGAATGGTGGAATTCACTGCTGTGGAACAGAGTAAAGAAAAAAAGAATGAAAAGAAATGAAGACAGCCTAAGGGACCTCTGGGACAACATTAAACGAAACAACATTCGCATTATAGGGGTCCCAGAAGGAGAAGAGAGAGAGAGAAAGGACCAGAGAAAATCTTTGAAGAGATTATAGTCGAAAACTTCCCTAACATGGGAAAGGAAATAGCCACCCAAGTCCAGGAAGCGCAGAGAGTCCCATACAGGATAAGCCCAAGGAGAAACACGCCGAGACACATAGTAATCAAAGTGGCAAAAATTAAAGACAAAGAAAAATTATTGAAAGCAGCAAGGGAAAAACGACAAATAACATACAAGGGAACTCCCATAAGGTTAACAGCTGATTTCTCAGCAGAAACTCTACAAGCCAGAAGGGAGGGGCATGACATATTTAAAGTGATGAAAGGGAAGAACCTACAACCAAGATTACTCTACCCAGCAAGTACCTCATTCAGATTCCATGGAGAAATCAAAAGCTTTACAGACAAGCAAAAGCTAAGAGAATTCAGCACCACCAAACGAGCTCTACAACAAATGCTAAAGGAACTTCTCTAAGTGGAAAACACAAGAGAAGAAAAGGACCTACAAAAACAAACCCAAAACAATTAAGAAAATGGTCATAGGAACATACATATCGATACTTACCTTAAACGTGAATGGATTAAATGCTCCAACCAAAAGACACAGGCTCGCTGAATGGATACAAAAACAAGACCCATATATATGCTGTCTACAAGAGACCCACTTCAGACCTAGGGACACATTAAGACTGAAAGTGAGGGGGATGGAAAAAGATATTCCATGCAAATGGAAATCAAAAGAAAGCTGGAGTAGCAATACTCATATCAGATAAAATAGACTTTAAAATAAAGAATGTTACAACAGCAAGGAAGGACACTACAAAATGATCAAGGGATCAATCCAAGAAAATATAACAATTATAAATATATATGCACCCAACATAGGAGCACCTCAATACATAAGGCAACTGCTAACAGCTATAAAAGAGGAAATCGACAGTAACACAATAATAGTGGGGGACTTTAACACCTCACTTACACCAATGGACAGATCATCCAAATAGAAAGTTAATAAGGAAACACAAGCTTTAAATGACACAACAGACCAGACAGATTTAATTGATATTTATAGGACATTCCATCCAAAAACAGCAGATTACACTTTCTTCTCAAGTGTACATGGAACATTCTCCAGGACAGATCACATCTTGGGTCACAAATCAAGCCTCAGTAAATTTAAGAAAATTGAAATCATTTCAAGCATCTTTTCTGACCTCAACACTATGAGATTAGAAATCACTTACAGGGGACAAAACATAAAACACACAAACACATGGAGGCTAAACAATACGCTACTAAATAACCAAGAGATCACTGAAGAAATCAAAGAGGAAATAACAAAATACCTAGAGACAAATGACAATGAAAACACGACGATCCAAAACCTATGGGATGCAGCAAAAGCAGTTCTAAGAGGTAAGTTTACAGCAATACAAGCCTACCTCAAGAAACAAGAAAAATCTCAAATAAACAATCTAACCTTACACCTAAAGGAACTAGACAAAGAAGAACAAACAAAACCCAAAGTTAGTAGAAGGAAAGAAATCATAAAGATCAGAGCAGAAATAAATGAAATAGAAACAAAGAAAACAATAGCAAAGATCAATAAAACTAAAAGCTAGTTCTTTGAGAAGATAAACAAAATTGATAAACCATTAGCCAGACTCATCAGGAAAAAGAGGGAGAGGCCTCAAATCAGTAAAATTAGAGGGGCTTCCCTGGTGGCGCAGTGGTTGAGAATCTGCCTGCCAATGCAGGGGACACGGGTTCGACCCCTGGTCTGGGATGATCCCACATGCCACGGAGCAGCTGGGCCCGTGAGCCACAATTACTGAGCCTGTGCGTCTGGAGCCTGTGCTCCGCAACAAGAGAGGCCACGATAGTGAGAGGCCCGCGCACCGCGATGAAGAGTGGCCCCCGCTTGCCGCAACTAGAGAAAGCCCTCGCACAGAAACGAAGACCCAACACAGCCATAAATAAATAAATAAATAAATAAAAATTTAAAAAAAAATTAGAAATGATAAAGGAGAAGTTACAACAGACACCGCAGAAATACAAAGCATCCTAAGAGACTACTACAAGCAACTCTATGCCAATAAAATGGACAACCTGGAAGAAATGGATAAATTCTTAGAAAGGTATAACCTTCCAAGACTGAACCAGGAAGAAACAGAAAATATGAACAGGCCAATCACAAGTAATGTAATTGAAACTGTGATTAAAAATCTTCCAACAAACAAAAGTCCAGGACCAGATGGCTTCACAGGTGAATTCTATCAAACATTTAGAGAAGCGCTAACACCCAACCTTCTCAAACTCTTCCAAAAAACTGCAGAGGAAGGAACACTCCCAAACTCATTCTCTGAGGCCACCATCACCCTGATACCCAAACCAAAGATACTACAAAAAAAGAAAATTACAGACCAATATCACTGATGAATATAGATGCAAAAATCCTCAACAAAATACTAGCAAACAGAATCCAACCACACATTAAAAGGATCATACACCACGATCAAGTGGGATTTATCCCAGGGATGCAAGGATTCTTCAACATATGCAAATCAATCAATGTGATACACCATATTACCAAATTGAAGAATAAAAACCATATGATCATCTCAATAGATGCAGAAATAGCTTTTGACAAAACTCAACACCCATTTATGATGAAAACTCTGCAGAAAGTGGGCACAGAGGGAACCTACCTCAACATAATAAAGGCCAAAAAAAAAAAAAGAAAGTGTATTTTATGTGGTCACATTGTCAGGTAAAGGTACTATTTCCATTGAGCGTCAGAGAACCCTTTACAAGACACTTTATTTCTGCACATATTTGCAAACTAAATCCCAAAGGAAAGCACATAGATTTTTTAAAAAAGGTGGGGAGGGCAGGAGCTCGATGTTATGATCGGAGACAGGAGAGTCCAACATCATACTGATTGCTTCCTGGCACAGCCCACCTCCAAGAGGCAGAACCAACTTGAAATGGATTCCCTGTCCCTTCTAGGGAGGTCAGCAGCAAGCAGAAACAGGACAGACCTCTAAGACGCTTGCTGCAAGTTGAAGAATTTCAAGTCTGTGGTGCCACTGTTACCGAAAAGGTAGAACTGAGGGTTTCGGCAACCTCAATTTGCCATGGTGGCTTTTTTGAATTTGACTTCTCTCCTTAACCTAATTCTTGATTCCCAGACCCTGCTCATGTCTCTTCAGGAACCTCTGCCCACTAACTATCTCCTTGCTCTTATAACTCTATTTGTTCTCTTCCTACTTGGTTCTATCCCCCCACCCCACCCCCACCAACTACTGCCACCAAAAGCTTAAGTTTCCCTCATTATGAGACACACAGCAGGATGGCCATGCACCACTCCCATGTCCTCCCACCAAAGGCTACTCACCTTTCTGCTTTTCCTGAACATTCAAGCTTATGGAAATAAAGACTCCTCTATCCTCATGGCTGCCTTTTCTTTACCTCCATTCATTCCCTTAGAACTCAGAACTGTATTTTAGCTTCTGCCCTCAACACGCTAGCAGACTGCCCTGATTCCCCAAAGCAAGTCAACTTCCAAATCCTGTTTTCTACACCATCTAAATATTTTGTGACTATGTCACCTTGCCTTCATCCCTATTCCCAGGGTCTGAAGTCAAGGCCTTCATGTCTCTGGACAATGACTTTATGCCTGGTCTTAGTGGGGCTTCTAACTTGGCCTTTCTCAGGTACTCAGTTACACTGCTTCCAGAGTTAGTTGTCTTAAAATACAAACCTGAAGTCATCTCCTGTTCAAAAACCTTCAACTGCACATCACTGACAGGCTAACTTATTCTATAGGCTATGTTCTATAGGATAAAGTCCAGTTTCCCCAACTATCATTCCAGGATCATTTTCCTCTATGTGTTTCCACCTCTGGCCACACTGACCTCTTCCTACAACCCACTTTGTCCAGCTCTTTCCTGTCTTGCTGTCTTCCTTTATGCCTTCCTTGCTCCCTGGAATATGTTCTTTCCATTTTCTCCATCTGTTCTGTTTCTACTTTTCCTTTAAAGTCTAGTTCAAGTGTCAGCTCCTCTCTGAAGCCTTCCCCACTCCCTGGCTTGCAGTGATCACTCCCTCTCTTGCTGTCCTCAGGGCTCCTATAGCACTGGTTCACTTTCTATCGTAGCCCTTAACATACTGCACTGTAATGATAACTTTTAAAAGAAGACTATCTTGTCTATCAAATAGCATGACTCTTCCACTAGGAATTAACAGTTCTTTACTTTGGTTTCAGAGTTTTTTCAGGCCTTTTGGAAATCATGCTTGCTAAGCATCTCTTCCTAATCATCTTTTGAAAAGTTTGCTAAAACAGTATGAACTCTTGCCCAAGACATAAATCTTTTGAGAATCCTCTAAATCGGCAAGAAAAGCATTTGCACAATACAAATGTGCTTTCACCATGTTTCCTGGGAAATGCAAGTTACCTTCTTTTTCTAAAAAAGCATAGTGAGGCCTCTCCTAGAAGCACAAATGCCAGAATTCAAGAGGTTGCAAGAATGCCTCATTATTTTTTCTTCGAAAGAGGAGAGTTACTTTATACATGAGAAGACCTTGGTATTAAAAAAATCATGATTATCAAGACGGTACACTTGCCTTTCAGGTTTAGAGATGGACAGACCATTCCTATCCTCAAAAAGAACACAATAAAAAGATGGAAAAACCATCCTATGGAATCTTACTTTCTCAAACAGAATCTTTTTCTCTTGATCAAGACTCAACCCCAGCTGCCTTCCTCCAGGAAGACTGGCTTTCCTCCTCCTTTCCCTGACACAAATGCATACAAACTTGGTTTTCCCCATTTAACAAGCAAATCTGTTTGCAAACAGGAAGCTGCCGAAGTGGGAGGGTGAGAAACAGACAAACCGGAGGACCGTTCTGAAAATGCACCAGTGGAGCAGGAGCTCGATTTAGCCACACTGCTCAGCTTCAGAGTCACAAGCAAACCTGTCCATCCCCAGTGATACAGGAAAAGGCCTAAGTCCCATCCTCCTGAGCCCTGGTGACAAAGGCTAGGCCCTGAAGGGAAACCATGGGGCTTCCCTCTCCTTTCCCCAGTGGGCAGGGAGACCTCTGCCAACAAACTCGGTCTGTTGGCTGGGATGGCTGCAAAGTGATCCTCCTGGTGACAACTGAGTTATTTGATGGAAACCCACACACCACCACCTGCTGCCTCTCCCAAGGGCTTAAAGAGAGCCGGAGTTTCCGCTGTCAGCTTGCCCCCCCCCCCCCACCGGGGAGGAGCGGCACCAAAGCCCAGATCCAGCTCAGGAACATACCTCTGGCACTTGGAAGAGGTCACCGGCAAGTCAGTGCCCAGTACACCCCGCCCTTCCCAGCCACAGGCCAAAGGGGTCATGAGATGGAAAAGCTGCATTCTTTTGCCAGAAACTACTGCCTCTGTGAGCCCATAACTGCTTCTGACAGGGAAATGAGTCTATTTCATCTCAATGGTCATATTTATAATCTGTTTGCCTAAGTTAACTATCCTAAGTAACTTAGAAACTCTCCACTAAGGAGCACGATGAATAGCACCAACAGGTGTAACCGACGCCCAGGAAACATACAGTTGATTTTACATTCACAGTGACATGAGATTTCTTGGCGGACAACCGTGGCAAATTCTTTCTTGGGGGTTAATTTGGCCCTAAAATGTCTTCATGGAGCTGATGACTACAGAAAATCTCCAAAAGATAGGAAAGACAGACCAGACATTTGCAAAGGGTCAGACAGTTTTTTCTCCCTACACCTTGGGGCTTACTGGTGACATGATGGCCACCAGCAAGGTCCATGAGAAGCCATGGCTCTTCAGCCAAAGGGCAGAGACCTGCACAGAAACAGGATTTTTCTGACAAAGACATAGCCTCTCAGAAAGTGTGAAACCTCTGCAGCCCTCATGATCTTTTGCATGTGAGCGGTCAGGGAAATTAACTCAAGGTAAATTTGATGTTGTGGGAAGTTCTATGATTCAGATTTTGGCAGCTTTGCTCAACTAATTAAAAAAAAAGTACTAATTTGGAAGACAGAGCATGCCCAGGGACAGGTGATGTTGCCTAGTCACCCCACAAGTATCCTATCTAAACAAGCCTTACGCCTTATTCCCTCTCATGTCTATGTGTGGCCACATAAACTCCTCTCACAACGTACATCTGAATAGAATGCAGCAGATAGATTTGTTCGCTTTGATTACAAATGTCTGCCCCCTACTTCTTAAGGCAGGAAGCACATTTGCCTGCATCACTTAATACCTCAAAGATGTCAATGTCATAGCTGAGTGTTGTGTAAAGACAACAACAATCTATTGTTTAGATTTAGTCTGGATATCTCATAACTTTTCTCAGAGGCTCAGCAAGACAATTTCAGCCCTAGGGAAACAACTTTCAAACAGCCAGAGCAAGAAAAATCCAGGTGGAGGGGGCTGAGAAGCTGAGTACCAGCAGGAAGCCAGCTTCTAAGCCAAGGATGGATGTGGTAATGGTACCCCGCCGGGTCCTCCACCCACTGCTGTGTGGTCTGAGGGCCTACACCGTCCTATCACTCGGGAGCTGAAAGAATCTACAGTGAAGAGCAAAATTCTCTGAGAGATGTTTACAACTCAATTCCAACTCTGACAATTAGATGAAGATAATGCAGCGAAGCACACACAGACTGCTCATTGCTTTCTGACCAGTCGGCTTTTTTCGCCTGACAGGCTTTTCTTCTTGAATCCATTATGGATGGCTGGTCCTGCACTTGAATAATGAGGATGAACTTGAGCGACAAAAAGTTTGTCTAAACTTGTAACAAATCATTCTCAACATCTTGACATGTAGTGAATAATTAATTTCCACTGTAGAGGCTACCTGCCTGCTCAATTCTCCTCAGATGATTACAAATTAGGGAGCCTTGGGCCTGTCAAGTCAAATGCTCTGAAGAAGCTAAGCATCGTGTTCGGTTATTTAAAAATACATGAGGAGCAATAATGCTCCCGAGTCTGATGACCTAGCAGATTGGGCCCAAATCTCTCCTTCATCAGTGCTGTGACGCGATTTCCCCAGGCAGCTGCATTATATGTGCCAGTTACACAGTTCCTCTCGCTCCCATTTATCACTGTACACAGAGCCCCAGGTCGTGTTTATGCAGTGAGATGTACAATTTTTCCAAGTTCAAAACCAAACAATGAAAGAAAGGAAACAGAACAGAATCTGTGAACTTGACTCTGTATTCTTTGGGGTTTATACCTCTTTGGACTGCTCTATGCTATGGACATGATTTGAATCCCGGGACCACTAGACCCCAGTACTTTCAGGTATCTCTTGGGTTGCAATCCTCCTCCAATCCAGGTCTGAAGGAAAAAGGGAATGGGAACTGGCATTGCCTGACTCCCTCGTATCATTTTAGTCTACAAAATAGACTGATTCCCTCCAAGAGGTGGGTTTTAATTCAGCTGTTTTGCAAGCATAGCTAGAACTCCAGGAGTGAGAAACTCCTATGATACTGTCTCTTGTGCACCCACCTCTGGCCAAGATGAGACAGAAGGACCAGATTTACCCTCCCTCCCGAAATGACAATAGAGAAAAATAAACAAATAAAACTAGGACAAGATAGTGTGTATGAAACAATGGTTTTCAAGACACTGGCCATCAGGTAAAGAAGGGTGGTGAGCCCAACAGCTGGCCTTGCTTTCTGCCTATGGGGGTTCCAGGCTGTGGCATATGGAGGGGACCCCCAGGGGGAGCCTGAGTAAAGGAGACAGAGCTGAGAATCTGGAGAGACCAAGACAGCTATTGTGCACGGGACAGAGTACCAGATAAAATACCAGATGGCATGCGGCATTTGGGACATACTGAAAAGTTATTTGCTGTTTATCTGAAATTCAAGTTTTGCTGGGTGTCCCTGTTTTTTTTTTTTTCTTTTTTCTTTTCTAAATCTGGGAACCCTACTCCCAAGCAACACTGTACAGGAGAACACTACTAGATTTGACTCTTGAGAGAAAAGGGGAAGGGAAGAATACACATGCTGCAGGAGCCGCTCAGACGGCAACTGTATAGCTCACGGTTAATCTGGAAGCCAGCAGCCATAGGAGGAGTAAATGCCTTTCTATTTTACACTCCTGTTCTCTGTAGATGCCACCATTTTCTCTTTACTCACTCTCTTCCACTGCCGAGGAGCAAGGGCTCCACGTAGCTGGTAGGAAGCTACATGAACCCCATCCCACTCCAACCAACGACGCAAAACGAGCTACCCAGCTCTCAGGTCTTTACCAGGGTGAAGGGGCATGTCACCTCTCCAGGGCCTTCCCACCTCTCTCAGAGCACGAGTCAATGTCCTCACAGTGGCCTCCAAGGCCCCCAGCACTCTGGCTCCAGCTACCTCACCTGCTGTTCTTCTGTCACGCCAAGCGCGGCCCATCTCAGGCCCAGGTACTTGCTGTTCCTTCTGCCTGGAACTCTCTCCACAGATCCCTCTAAAGCTCAGTCTCACTCCTCCATCAGGCCTTTGTCCAATGAGGCTCCTCCCCTCCACCATATTGGTCCGCTTTACTTCTCTGCCAACAGATTCATTTATTTGCCTTTCTATTTATTGTTGCTCTCTCTCCTGCCCTAGAATGAACACTCAGTTAGGTCAGGAACTTTGCTTTGTTCCTTGATGTATCCTCAGAACCCAGACTCAAAGCTGGCATGTATCAGGAATTCAATCAACATCTGTGGAAGGAATCAATGGACCGTCCTGAGGTCGTTCTTCGCTCTTCAGCAGGAGGGTTCTCATCTGCCGGCTTTCAGCTACGTCCAAACTGATTCTTCAGAACACAGGGCTGGAGACTGTAGCCCACGGCAGACTAGGGGCCTGCCTGCACTGTATTACTTGAGGATTTGCAGGGCGGGGCTGCCTGACCCCCATTTAGAGACCTTCTGTCCATTGTTTCATGGTAATTCTTTATTCTTTGGCTCTTAAAAGCTTATCTTTGAAAAAAGCTCCAGTGTAAATGTTCTTCAGAGGCAATTAAATCTCATTTGGTCAACACTTTCACTGTCAGACTGATATGAATAGATCACAGATAGAGGTTTTATGGAGGTGGGGTGAGGCCAGAGGTGGGGGGAAAACAGTTGGAGGATTCCTGAGAGGGGCGCTGAAACACTCGGAGGTCCAGCCATCTGGCCAAAGGGAGCTACTTATCTGTCATCAGTTATCTACTCCTTGAGATTCCCTCCTCCCTAATCACCTCTCTAATCAGAGAAGATGTTAATGGAAGAAGGCATTTCTTTGACATCCAATCACACTGCTATGTCCATGTATGCTCGACAAAGCACACAAAGTGCTAATGAACCACTGTGGTGCTCTTTCCATCCTAACCCCCTACTATCATTGAATACCCTTTCTAATCACAGGAATGAGCAGAAAGCTCAGGCCGGATGGCCAGAATAACACATCCTTCGAGGTACGCTGTTTAGTTCAAGGGTAGGCACATGACCTAAGCAAGGTCATTAAAAGTACTTTTCAGAATTAATAGGGATGGTAGAGAAGAGTTTAGAAACACATTCTTTTCTCCAAGATCTACAGCAGTGAGGATGCCAAGGGCCTGGAGCCACTGTGGGTCTCTTTGTCCCCATAGAACCTGCCTGAAAATAAAGCAGAGCCAACCAAGAGACACAGAGGAGAATTCTGATGACATCATCTAAATCCTCAGATCAACCGTGTCTGAAGCCAACATCATCACCTGGACTATCCAATTACACTAGCAAATAATTTTCCCGTTTTGCAAGCTCGTTTGAGTTGGGGTTTTCACACTTGAAACATCATTAATACATATCATTACTACATACAGGCCTTACCTGCTTGTAAGTATCAGAGAAGCATCTACCCAATGAGTTGATCACTGTTCCCTACTGGAGAAACTATTTATTGAACACATAATACATCCAGGCTAAAAGAATATATCAGCACACCAGAGAGATTTCATGGTTGTCCAGATTTGCTCAACAGTATTTCTTTTCACTATGGAAGGCAAGATAAACTTCCTATGGTCCCAGAATCTTATCTCTGGCCTAGAATCTTAGCCAAATAACTCAGTGAAAAGCCCGTGGGAACATCCCTAGAGAGTCGACACAAGAAACTTTATAAGGTCACATCTCACCCCGTTAAACTCCAAGCCACATACTTAACGCAGTATGTCAGGAGTGTGGTTTAGAGCCTCGGTCTCCGGTACCAGGACTGTGGCCTTAGAACATGAAAACCAGCCATGGCTGCTCACTCAGATCACTAAGCCACGTCTCACACTAAAAATACTCACTCAAGAAGACCAAAGTTTTCTTTTTTATGTTTGATAGAAAATATCATCACTTTTGACTCAGAGAACTCTGTGTATTTACAATATTTCCATAAATATTATCTCACTGGGGCTTTACGCAGCAACCTAGGAAATGTTATGGTTCCTACTTTCCAAATAAGACAACCAAGGCTTTCTAAGTTTACCATGTGCGCAAGGTCACCAAGCCAGTCAGTGGCAGAACCAGGACTTAGACTCGGGCCATCTGACTTAAGGATTCATGCTCTTTTCATTCTGCTTCCAAGTTTCCCCAAGAGATAGCCCGTCGGATACTTGACATCCGATACCAAAACAAAAAACTGTAAACAAAGATTATATGTATAGATTAAAAGTACACATTCTGGGGCTTCCCTGGTGGCGCAGTGGTTGAGAATCTGCCTGCCAATGCAGGGGACACGGGTTCGAGCCCTGGGCTGGGGAGATCCCACATGCCGCGGAGCAACTAAGCCCGTACGCCACAACTACTCAGCCCGCGCGTCTGGAGCCCGTGCTCCGCAACAAGAGAGGCCACGATAGTGAGAGGCCCGCGCACCGCGATGAAGACTGGCCCCCGCTTGCTGCAACTGGAGAAAGCCCTCGCACAGAAACGAAGACCCAACACAGCCAAACATAAATTAATTAATTAATTAATTTTTAAAAAAAAGTACACATTCTATCTAGAAAGAAAAAAAAATTAGTCTACAGCTTTCAAAAATCTAATTCATGTCAGTCCTATTTATACTTTTATTATGAACGTATTATGAACTCAACTATTTTCCATTTACATTAAGACCTTGTTATAGTGATAATGCCTTTCAGTTTTTTAATAATTTGCTTGGTTTATATGCTTTTAACAGTAACTCAAGCTTAATGCTTTCCAATTTTGACAGTTAAAAGTAACAACAGTAGTAAGCAGACATTCTTCATTTAAAATCATGAATAGATCCCTATTTTGTGATATGTTTATTGTGCTAATTGAATTAGGTATTTCAATGACAGTCATTGTGCATGCACAAACCAGATGGCTTAAGAGAATGGTCTAGCCCAATGAACTTGAGCTTTGAGATCAGATAAACTTCAATTCAGATCACAGCCACCCCCATCTCTGTGACCTTGGCCAAGTTACTTAGCAGCTCTGAAGTTTGTTCTTTAAACTGGTTAAGAAGGGATGAACATTTACCATCTAGAATTGTCGTGAGGATTAAATGAGCACACGAACATGTAAAAGTTCAATAAAAGTGAGTTCCTTCCCTTTAAAGATCACCAATATGTTCCAACATTTATAGTCAACAGTATAAGCTAAAAAACAACGGTGCAAGCAATATTTTGATTTTATATCCTGTCATCATTTCTACTAATAAAAGGCACCACTCCAGATGAAAGCTAACCATTACTTTACTGCCACATCACCCCTGAAAGGGAAAGGTAAAACACTTCTGACAGAACAGGAACATGTGGCCTGCTATTACAAGTGAGAAATATCCATACAAAACAACTGTTTATCTCTGGGTTGACAAGATATTCCATATGCTTTTTGGCAATGGCATTTATTTTTTACAGCTCATCTAAAATTATGGCTGGCTAAGAATCTCTCTTCTGGCTTTAATTTGGAAACCACCCAAGATTTATTTGAAGAACAAACTCAGCCAGATCTAACTAAGAGTAATGATATTTTGAAGAAATTGGAGAAAACAATGGACTCGATTATGAACAGATTCTTCTTAACCATTTAAGCTCGGCATTGAATGTCAAGGATACACAGAAATACTTGAATATCATTATCGGCCATGAAGCTGATGGGAGACGAAATTGTGGTTATTTATTTACTTCAATGAAAAAAGAAAAATGATTCATTTTATGTTTTCTAAAATTACATTTACATCAACGCATCATGCATGTTTACTGAAAGTTGTTACAGAATTATTATTCTACAGTGAAATGTACAATTTGACCTAGAGGAATCTTCAGAGATTTCATCGAACCTATTAACACTGAAAGACTCACATCTTCATTTCTTGTACAGGTGTATATATATTTATCTACTAAGGATGTTTATATTTAATATGTATCAGGCATATACATTACTGGGTAAAGTGTACCTTTGACATATAAAGTATTTCAATTCATCTGTGATTACTAAATGCATCTAATACCCACTAACACAAAAAACAAAACAAAACAAATCTCGGCATTTCTCAGTATAGTCTTCAGAATTAGCTTCATGGCTTTAAGCATATATCTTACTTAGCGTTTAAATTTGCTTATCTTCACAAACCCAGATATTTTCTAAAGATAAAGATATTGGCTCAGAGCTTGAAAAAAAAGAAAAAGCACTGTCACAAACAGGTTTAATTTGCTACTTATACCTGGTTAGAAAGTAAATACCCACATAGTTAGGTAGCTAAAGAGATCTTTCATCAGTTACTGGGTTTCAAACCTCTTTACAGAGTCGTTCAGAAATGAAGTCTTTATGATTCCTCATGTCCAAATCAGCTGTCCCAGCCACTCATTCATTTCTATGCTCCCTCATAATAAACATGCAAACTAAAATAAAGTACCAGAGTGAAATGCCAATAAATGCTCCTTTAAATAACTCTGTCTCTAGTCATGTGATGGTAGACGTGGTCACTCACAGTAGGGTCGTGCTGAGACCGAGGGGCTGGCACTGCCTACCGCTATCCCTCTGTGGGAAGTTCACTGACCACTAGCATCTCTGCAGCTGGCACCATGGTCAACCTCATTAGTCTCGGCCCTACTGGTCACAAGATTTCATAACAACAAACAGCACCAAGTCTAAAAACACAAACTTGATATCCCACAGCAGCAGTCTTCTGAGTCCTTGAGTAGTAGTGCTTGGGCACCCCCCCCCCCCCCCACCTAGGGCCAGTTCTGACGACACGCTCTTAGTCTGTGCAGGATTTACGCCAAATGGATGGATCAGCCCCAAAGCTAGTGGCCCAAGTCTAGCAAAGCTGTTTCATATGTTAAGTTCAGCCTAGTATTAACAAAAACAACACTAGCCTATGTTTCCACCATCAATCAGGCTCTCAAGTAGAGGTCTGGGTTAAGATGATGAATAAAGGACATTTAGCCAAGGCAGATTGTGAATCTACACAAGTAGGACAGTAACACCGAGTACTTGGTGAATGCTTTTTCACATGTATGATGCAAAAGGTGTATGCAAGCCTCCTCTGCACCTTCAGTATTTGGGGAGTGAAAACCAAATTAGGAAATCTGAATTCCACTGTCATTTACTAATCATACCACTTCGGCAGTGCTATTCATTGCCCTTCCTCATCTATAAAATGGAAACAGCTATAGTCTCCCTGTTCTATGAGGAAAGCACTTGTGAACGAATCAACCACAAAAACAAGTATGAATTTATTAGTGTCTTATAATGTCTTTCCTATCTGATATTCTTACACTGTACAGAAATATCTACGACCAAGAAAAAGCTCTTAAAACACAATATTTACACTGATTTATATTCCCTTTTCCCCAAAGCAACCTCTCTAAATACATTTAACCATTTCTGCAGGAGATATCTGTAGCTGTTTTGATTCTCTATCTGCTGCTCTATAATAATCATGGGAAAAGAATCTCATCTTTCTCTGTTAGAGTGCACTGCCCTGATTAAGGGGTCTTGGGGTCTTAAGTATCTGTATACTATCTTTTTAAAAACCAACTTATGCTTACCAAAGGGGAAAGGGGCCAGGGAGAGATAAATTAGGAGTTTGGGATTAACATACACATTCTACTATATATAAAATAGGTAACCAAAAAGAACCTATTGTATATAGCACAGGGAACCATACTCAATATTTTATAATAACCTGTAAGGGAAAAGAATCTGAAAAAGAGTACATATTACATATGTATAACTGAATCACTGTGCTGTACACCTGAAACTAACACACATTGTAAATCAAGTATTTAAAAGTCACTGTTGAAATTAATATATTCGCTCAGAAAATTTTGGAAAACACAAAGGAAAGAAAAAAGAAAATTAAATCACCCACAGTCCTCCACCAGAGATAATCACTGTTAAGATTTTGGTAGATATCCTTGTTCAATTATTTAGATAGGGATTTGAGAGAGAGGGAGAGAGATCCTAATTGATCCCAAAATGCTATCAAATATAAGATTTACCATTCTTGTAATAAGAATCATGTAAGAGTGGGGCAAATACATTGTAAAACGTATCCTTATTTTAAAAATGTTAACAGAAAACAATTTGTCTTAGTCTTAAATAAATATGACATTTCTTCCACACAGCATCACACTGAACATATTGTTTATAGCCCGATTTTTCCAGAAAAATATTGTGAACATTTGTCCATGTAAAAAGTATTCTACAGGTCAGAAATTCCAGAATTTCTACAGCATCATTTTAATGGCTATACAGCATTCAGCTGGGGAGGGGGACAGCTGAATATAATCTTTGGATGGCCTGTTACAGGATTTTACCAGGTGGCTTAAATTCATGCAATATATAGAGCACTTGTGAAATCAACAAGAAAGTTACACCCATCCTGACCAAGGCTATTACTGCAAGGATAAAATTATTAAGTTTTTGAATGAGCTTTGAGAAGCTAAAAGTGCTCTCTAAATGTAATGCAGTACTTCCATCATCTGAAGGAAGGCATCCAGGGGCTTCTTGACTCTATTCTCCTTCAGGATGTTTCACCCAACAAAGCAGTGCTATTTTTAAGACCTCATAACAGCTGAGCAGAAGATAGCACTAAATGAGACTCTTGAGGGACACACCTCACACAGTACAGATAAGAAGAGCACTAGTTCATACCTGGCCCAGGGTTGCTAATGCCTTTAACATGTCCTGGTAACCAGAAAGTATGTCTTATACAACCAAAAGATGTTTCTGGGTGACCAGGTCACAGTGGGTGGTAAGGCATCCTGCTGGCCCAGCAAGTCATTTCTCTAAGACGGAGCTGCCCAGGCTGCCTTGACTCTAGGTGAGTATGACTGACCCAGACAGTCGCTCAGAGATCAGAGGCAAGAAAAGGGAACAAAAAATTTACAAAAGAAGGTTCACAGAATATTGTTTCTCGTTCAGGTCATAGCTTTAGTATGTTGAAGTGTGAGTTGGGGGAAGAAAGAATCAGTGATAACTTTAGCACCACCCCTCCCCAGTGGAAGCCAACTCAGGCACCTTGCCATGGAAGCTATTTTTTTCCTTTCAGACTCTAAAAAATTCAAGCACCCTTACTCTTTACTTCCTCACTTACTACAGGAAAATGCCCCTTTCTCTTACCTTGTTTTTACAGCTCCCATGAAGGAAGAAGGTCTCTTTGAAGGAAGTTCAAATTACGATAGAACTCAGCCCTCTACAGCTTTCGCCAACCTCTAAGCAGGAAAATAGCTCAGGGCCTCATCTTCTCTCTCCCAGCACATGAATACAAAAGGCAACAGGTTCGGGACTTCCCTGATGGTGTAGTGGTTAGGAATCCACCTGCCAACGCAGGGCACACGGGTTCGTAGCCTTGGTCCGGGAACATCTCACATGCTGCCGAGCAAAGCAACTAAGCCCGTGCGCCACAGCTACTGAGCCTGCGCTCTAGAGCCTGCGTTCCACAATTACTGAAGCCTGTGCGCCTAAAGCGCATGCTCTGCAGCAAGAGAAGCACCGCAATGAGAAGCCCGTGCACCGCAGCAAAGAATAGCGCCCCGCTCGTTGCAACTAGAGAAAAGCCCGCGTGCAGCAATGAAGACCCAACGCAGCCAAAAATAAATAAATAAATAAATATTTTAAAAAGAGCAACAGGTGCAATCAATAATCTTCATCACGAAGAGCGGATTTTAAAGGAAAAGGAGTCACAAAAGGGGAGCCTATAGGGTGTGTGGGAGAAAGGATTTCATCTCTTTGCCTTGGTGGTAGGGTTGGTCATTCAAGTTATTACCCAAATCAGGACACTTTAAAGAGGGAAAGGGTAGGCAACCAATAAGACAATAATATAACCAGGATGGTCCCGGTTTACATATAGTTACCTTAGTGTTAGGACATGCATTAATGTATTTGAGTCTCACAAATGTAATTCTAAGTGGAATTATTTGGACACAAAAGAATACATACACAATTCCATTTAAATGAAATTCAAAAACATGCAAAACGTATCCATTGGGTTACAAATCCAGTCAGAGTTCTCCATGGCAGAAAGTGTGAGAAGGAGAAGTAAGGGAGAAGGGGCATGAGAGGGGCTTTGGGGATTCTGATAATATTCAATTTCCTGACCTGGCGGTGTATGGATTTTGTGATAATTCATTGAGCTGTACTGTATGTGCACTTCTCTATTTGTCCTAATTCGATTTTAGAAGTTTATTAAAAAGCAAGCCTTATGGGACTTCCCTGGCGGTCCAGTGGTTAAGACTTCACCTTCTAGTGCAGGGGATGCAGGTTCGATCCCTGGTCAGGGAGCTAAGATCCCACATGCCTTGTGGCCAAAAAACCAAAACATAAAATACAGAAGCAATATTGTAACAAATTCAATGAAGACTTTAAAAAAATGGTCCACATCAAAAAAAAAATCTTAAAAAAAAGCAAGCCTTAGGAATTGATTGTTTGTACACATGTACTGTATACATAGCATATATACATATATATTCATATCTTTATCTATAGCTACAGCTATAACTATAGATGTATCTTGCTTTCCGGTTTACTTTAGTTATCAGCTGCTATGTCACTTTTCTCCCTGCTGTGGGACTGGGGAGGTACAGGTAAAACAGCTGTGACCCACGAACAATTCAGGGTTTTTTTAAGTACAGAGAAAGAGAACTTCATTCTCGATCAACTGATTTATTAAATTGTGACAATTTGGACCTTAATGGTACTATAAATGCTGTGCTTAAATTGATAATGAGCAAATACAAATTATGTCATCAAAGTCTCACCACAACAGAGCTCTATTTCACAGGTGAAGAAATAGAGACTTAGAAAGAGGAGGTCACCTATCAAAGGTGATGCCAGGATCTGGCCCCAGGTGTAATGGGTTCTAACGCCTGTGCTCTTTACCTCGAGGTCTCTGTGTTCTTAGGACTCTTGGTGTCTACTCATCTAAATCCCAACCCTTGTGTAGGATTCTGGATTTACATCTAATGCTACAGTTTGGAGAAACTAAACAGTCAACCTAGAGACCCAAGAAATGTCAGCACAATCTGGAAGGTCCATTCTTAGCATGCTGTGGGCAGGTGACAGCTTATACTGCCCTTCAGCACCCAGGTACCCTGACTACTGGAGATGCCCACTTTCTCTGGGGTGAGGGAACCCCTCCAGGTTGGGGCCTCACTCTCCTTAGGGCCAGGCACGTGGCTCAACTCTGCCCCGGGGGGTCTGCACAACCCATCAACCCTCAGCTCAAGGTCCCTGCTCACCTCTGTGCTTCACGGTGCTCCCAACACCACCTCACTCCCACAGGAGGCAACCAAAGCCTCCCCTGCCTAGGTAAGAAGAGCATGGGACAATCCATCTCCCTGAAATCCCATGTAGAGAGAAATCTCTTGTTTTACACAAAGTGAAACTAGTACAGATCTATTTGCCATTCAGAGACATTCTGTCAAGACAGTATATTTTAGCACAACCAAAATTTTTTTTAAAATTTATTTTATTTATTTATTTTTGGCTGCGTTGGGTCTTTGCTGTTGTGCACGGGCTTTCTCTAGTTGCGGCGAGCGCAGGCTACTCTTCCTTGTGGTGCGCGAGCTTCTCATTGCGATGGCTTCTCTTGTTGCGGGGCACGGGCTCTAGGCATGTGGGCTTCAGTAGTTGTGGCACATGGGCTCAGTAGTTGTGGCTCGCGGGCTCTAGAGCGCAGGCTCAGTAGTTGTGGTGCGTGGGCTTAGTTGCTCCGCAGCATGTGGGATCTTCCTGCACCAGGGCTCGAACTCCTGTCCCCTGCATTGGCAGGCAGACTCCTAACCACCGCGCCTCCAGGGAAGCCCCAGCACAACAAAATTTTCTGTGACCTAATTCTGACTCAGATCCCCAATTTTCTGACTGTGAAGTTGCCAGACACCATTCCCTGAGTCCACTACTTATGTTCTTGACAGTTAAGATATTACAAAGTCACAAATTCCTCTCACTGCTGCTACACTAATGTCTAGTACACCTGATAACCACAAACGCTGTGGATGAATGGCTGCCTTGACAATTTGGTTTTTTTTTAAAGTCTTTATTGGAGTATAATTGCTTTACAATGGTGTGTTAGTTTCTGCTTTATAACAAAGTGAATCAGCTATACATATACATATATCCCCATATCTTTTTTTTTAATACATCTTTATTGTAGTATAATTGCTTCACAGTGCTGTTAGTTTCTGTTTATAACAAAGTGAATCAGCTATATGTATACATATATCTCCATATTCCCTCCCTCTTGAGCCTCCCTCCCACCCTCCCTATCCCACCCCTCTAGGTGGTCACAAAGCACCGAGCTGATCTCCCTGTGCAATGCAGCTCCTTCCCACTAGCTAACTATTTTATATTCCGTAGTGTATATATGTCGATGCTACTCTCACTTCGCCCCAGCTTTCCCCTCCCCGCCCGTGTCCTCAAGTCCATTCGCTATGTCTGCGTCTTTATTCCTGATAGTTTCTAATAACAAAACCTATCAACTTTGACCACTGACATTTCACGATCTATACACTGTAAAAAAAAAAAAACCTTAAAAAAAAGGTAGTTCCTCAGTAGTTTCTGTAAACATTATGTGTTTGTCACACATTTTATTTAAAGGTACTGTAAATTTATAAAAGATCATTCTTTAAGGAGTCCTGAGTTGAATATTTTATCATAATGGGACACCAGAGAAAGAGTTTAAATAGATTATATTATTATATAGATATTATATTAGATATACTAGGCTTTTGATAGATCACAAAAATCAAATGTATTTTGTTTCCTTCTCAGGAAATATATAAGCTCCAATTCTTCTGCAGACATTATTCCTTACCTTATTTTGGCCGTATTAACAACATACAACTGGCTTAGTTTCTTGACCAAGGAAATAAAGAGGCTGGTTGGGTTTCAAAGGCTATAAAGGGGGTTGAAGGAGGAAGGCGCCTCTCTAAGTCTTCTTTCCTGTGGGATGAGGTTTCTATGGGTGAAAGGCAAACATCTCCCCAGGACTCCATACCCAGGTCATCTGGTATCTCACTGATAACAGTGAGCCCTGATATCAGGGCTGGATCCCTCCTACATGCTCATGTATAGTATTGAGGGGCAGGGAGAGGCAGTGGTGGGGTGGGAGGTCTAGGGAGATCCAAAGGCATAGAGAGAGGTTGCTTCTTAGAGTGACCGGAAGTGGCAGCTCCAGATCCTATCTAACACATAGCAGTTTTTGTCTGTCTCATTCTCTTTAAAATATTAATTTGCTGTCAACATACAAAATCCAAAGGTTTTATATTATTCTGTAGTTACAGTTTCTCTTGAACCTCTTAGGTCTCGAGTTTCTTCTTGGCAACAACTGGCTGAAGCTGAGTAGTAGGTGTTCCCTGTAGATGGGTCACCTCTTCTCCAGTTTGCCACAGTGCCTAGCACCCCTAATGTCTCTTACCCTGGCCTGTCTCTCCCCTGTCTCATCTGTCTGGCCATGTGATCATACGGGCTTGAGATCTCTGATCTAGAGAGAGAGGAGATGAGAAGTTGAAGTTTGTGATAAAGTCCCATTACTTCACCAAAGAGCAGGTGATGTGGCTCTCACGTGGGCAGAGGCCAGAGGAAGACCACTGAGGTGAAAGCCATGACTGTCCCCATTGGGCATGAGTCAGATGTGCCACCCAATGTGTCAGTGACAAGGGTTGGGGGATGGGGCACTCCACTCCCACCCACACAGACCGGATATATTTTCCAACTTTTAATCTGAATGAGGGCAGTCCCAACAAAGCCTGTGCATGGCTCTTTTAGTGAGGTGTGCCATTTTGGGTTAGAATACATTCAGCTTTCAGAATTACCCAAGTGGGCCAACAACTGAATACAGGACCACTTCAGGCAACACCCACAACTCTTCAGGCACCGAGGAAAAGTCATGAATCCAAAACATCTGTGTCCCTGAACGACAACACAGGTGGATGGAGTTTCTCACTCACTCACTCAGGCCAGACATCTCCATGGGACAGGCACAGTGGGACAGATAAGAACTCAATTCCAAGGTGAACAGCCCCCAAGATAAACCACTCTGCTAACCAGAGAAGACTTAACAAGTGAGCCCATCAGAGTGAAGCACGTCCCCGTTCATCACTGCCTGGAGCAGCCAGATACGATTTCTAGGATGTCTGACAAACGTGGGGCTCCAGCTCCAGAGGAAAGACATAGCAGATCTCTTGCCTCGGTCACTAGCAGCCTGTCAGTTACTGGGTCCGGCACAGATTCTATCACTAGCTCAAATTTTATGCTCTGCCTGTCTCTCTGGTTTGCCTGTCAGTCATCCGACAGCCTAGTCTGACATTTAGAAATGCCCAGTGTCAAACTGCTTCTGCACCTTGCGTTATGCAGCCAGTGTTAGAGATAAAAGGGCCCTGGATGGGTTCCATTTTTAAATTTCAAACTATCACAAACAGAGCAGTGCTCCAGGAACTATGGGTAATAAAATACGAAACATAAAAACATCATCTCTGAATTAGAAGTGCCTTCCAATCAGTCCACTGCTTGAGGTACCTGCTCCAGCTAGACCCCCATGTTCGTGAGTAATACGGAAAGCGACACCTTGATGTGTGCACAGCTATGAGGGTGGGCACTACTTTCTCACAATCAGACTTTATAACTGCCTTCTTGGTATATCTGAGCAAATTTTGTTTTTCCTCTAAAAATTACCTTGACATCACAATCCTGGGAAGAACACACATGACTTTCTAATCTGGTGGTTCTCGAAGTTTGGCTTCGTAAAATCCCAATGTCAAGGCTGCAGTCCATACCATACCAATGAAACCAGAACCTCTGGAACCCAGTATTTTTTGAAAAATCCCTCATGACTCGTGTTGTACCATATACCAGTCTGGTTCTCCCTACCTTTCAAATTCCAAATTTTTTTCCATTCATCTCTCAAAATTGGCTTTCAAAATCAATTTCCCTCCCTCTTCTTATTGCCCGAACTGTTGCTACATTATTTGGAAATTAGCTTGACTTGTGAAAAACAGAGTTGGCACATTTTGGTTGGTGGAAGCCCCAGAGATTCAAAGATGAGTTTTCTATACAGCATCATTTCAGAATCAAATTAGTTTGTGGCTTCAGCCAAGAATCTCATGCAATGAAGGAAAGAATTCTTCCACTGAAATTACAGTTCTCTTCACAGGGTAACACCCCAAAGAGATACTGAGGGAAAAAAATCAGCTCAGCAGCTAAAGTGACAACTTGTGACTCAATATGATGGAAAAAAAACAAGGTGTCTCATAGCCACCTCCCTCCCTGCCCCCAAGCCTTAAAAAACAAAAGATCTGAAATCTGGGCCAACCAAAACCACATGGAAAGTTGACTGTGAAACGTAAATTCTTTCTTTCTCTCTGACCACTGGATTCAGATGACCAGACGCTCTGATATTCTGATTCTCCCTTCTCTCTTTTGGGTTCTGCAGAAAACGTTTTAAACAATGTTGAGTTCTAGTGAGAGCTTTCTGTATTCTGTAATGTCTTGCTTCCTTGCCCACCGTCTCAGCCCATCATAGGGTTGCCACCACGCTAATACAAAGGGCTATTTTGCTCTGGGAAGGTGACACTGCCAGGCAGGGTTAAATGTATGGCCTTACATTCCCCAACATAACAAACAAGGATAATAACACTTCAACTGATTTCCCAAGGTCATGGGAAAATGGAGAGGTCACCTGTGCCACACAGGGTGGCACAAAGGCACAAACTTTGGAACCAAACAAATATGAGTCTGGCCCCGCCACTTACTAGTTGAGTGACCTTGGGAAACAATGCTTAATTTCTTTGTGTTTCAGGTTCTTCATCTGAAAGTGGGACTGCAATGTCTAGGTCATGGGGCAGCTAGGAGTGTTAAATGAGATAATATTGATATATCTAACGTTGGGTCAGGCACGTGGTCCTTGCTCAGTGATGCTTGTTCTCTTTCCCTGGGATAGATCAGGAAAGCCAACAGGAGATGCCACGTGGTGGTCCGAGGATCCAAGATTGTGAGTTTGCCTGGTTTGGAATTCAAGCTTATCATCCCACACCAGCATCCAACAGAGGTTCAGAGAGCTACCAAGCTGGCAACGTGCCAGGCCTAAAATACAGGACGGAGAGTTCCTACTCCAGAGTCCTACCCAACAATACCCCCATGTTGTTGAATTTTTCTCATCTCGCTCCTCAACTATAATGGGTTTGAGTGGGCTCATTATCAATTTCAATCTAGAACATATAATTGCTTCCTTTCCTATAAATAATAAAGTTTTCCTATTTCCACCCCTTATTTTTTAATATGTGGTTCCTTCTCCAATTCCCAGAAATGGCATAAAAGAGTGTTGCATTTTCACACATGGTACATAATTTCTCAGCATGGTCCCTGTGGTCTTTATAACAACCTTGCTGTAGAAATAAAACCGCTCCACTGAGGGGAAAGTAAGTCAGTAGGTATGGAGAAAGTCCACTTCATATTTATGCTGATGTTCTGAAAACAAGTAATGATTATGGCCCAATACTCAGTCCTGGGATGTTTCAGTTCCTTGTTAAAGTCACGTCAGTTATTAGATTCTACCTGTTAACATCAAACTAGGAGGACTGTTTCGTAAAAATATTTAAGCAGTTACAAAACACACTTAAACACTGCAGACAATGTCCCTCTTGATAAATATGGCGCCATGGGACAGAGGTGAGATGGTCCCAGCCACTCACTCAGGGACTTTGAAAGAACTTTCCTCAGCATCTCCAACTCTAGAGCCAATATGACGTTCCTATGGCCACAGCTATACATACGTTGTGTACTAGCTTCTCGTGCAATTCACTGCCCACACATACTTCTCAAATATATGTCAGCAATAATAACAATTACATATATAATAACAATTACATATATAAAGTTTTATCTTTTTCCTTTCATTTTCACCATAGGACACAATTATAGATGCTCCTGGCTTAAGTTTCATCCAGCTGAATTTCTGACTGTCCCATAAGCTGTTGGTGACCCATCATCGTATGACCTCAACAGCATTCCACTAAGGCTGAGGTCTTGCAATTACAAACATTTTCTCCTCTTTGCTAAGGGGCATCCCTAGCCAGAGGAGACTGCTAGGCCCTCAAATGGAACAGCCTAGAAGTATTAGGGAGTTAATGATCCAGGGGGTAGCCTTCAAACAAGATAGAAGGAAATTAGTGACTAAATATCCAATTCCTCACTGCTCAGAACAGTTCTGAGGCAAGTTCTACACCATCTCTGAGGCCCCAGCAGGACTGAGTCTCAGTTGCCCACTGGGGTGACCTGCTATTCACCCTGGGTTGGCTTCTCTTCCCTGCCTCACTTCCCCACACCTACCAATGCTTCTTGAAATCACCTTCTAAATAAACTACTTGTACTCCAACCTTATCTCAAGATATGCTTGTGATTCACAGAAAGATAGACAAGATGAAAAGGCAGAGGGCTATGTATCGGATGAAGGAACAAGATAAAACCCCAGAAAAACAACTCAATGAAGTGGAGATAGGCAACCTTCCAGAAAAAGAATTCAGAATAATGATAGTAAAGATGATCCAAGACCTCAGAAAAAAAATGGAGGCAAAGATCGAGAAGATGCAAGAAATGTTTAACAAAGACCTAGAAGAATTAAAGAACAAACAAACAGAGATGAACAATACAATAATTGAAATGAAAAATACACTAGAAGGAATCAATAGCAGAATAACTGAGGCAGAAGAACGGATAAGTGACCTGGAAGACAGAATGGTGGAATTCACTGCTGCGGAACAGACTAAAGAGAAAAGAATGAAAAGAAATGAAGACAGCCTAAGAGACCTCTGGGACAACATTAAATGCAACAACATTCGCATTATAGAGGTCCCAGAAGGAGAAGAGAGAGAGAAAGGACCAGAGAAAATACTTCAAGAGATTATATTCGAAAACTTCCCTAACATGGGAAAGAAAATAGCCACCCAAGTCAGGAAGCGCAGAGAGTCCCATACAGGATAAACCCAAGGAGAAACACGCAGAGACACATAGTAATCAAAGTGGCAAAAATTAAAGACAAAGAAAAATTAATGAAAGCAGCAAGGGAAAAATGACAAATTACATACAAGGGAACTCCCATAAGGTTAACAGCTGATTTCTCAGCAGAAACTCTACAAGCCAGAAGGGAGTGGCATGATATACTTAAAGTGATGAAAGGGAAGAACCTACAACCAAGATTACTCTACCCGGCAAGGATCTCATTCAGATTCGATGGAGAAATCAAAAGCTTTACAGACAAGCAAGAGCTAAGAGAATTCAGCACCACCAAATGAGCTCTACAACAAATGCTAAAGGAACTTCTCTAAGTGGGAACCACAAGAGAAGAAAAGGACCTACAAAAACAAACCAAAAACAATGAAGAAAATGGTAATAGGAACACACATATCGATAATTAGCCTAAACGTGAATGGATTAAATGCTCCAACCAAAAAACACAGGCTTGCTGAATGGATACAAAAACAAGACCCATATATATGCTGTCTACAAGAGACCCACTTCAGACCTAGGGACACATTCAGACTGAAAGTGAGGGGATGGAAAAAGATATTCCATGCAAATGGAAATCAAAAGAAAGCTGGAGTAGTTATACTCATATCAGATAAAATAGACTTTAAAATAAAGAATGTTACAAGAGACAAGGAAGGACACTACATAATGATCAGAGGATCAATCGAAGAAGAGGATGTAACAATTATAAATATATATGCACCCAACATAGGAGCACCTCAGTACATAAGGCAACTGCTAACAGCCATAAAAGAGGAAATCGAAAGTAAGACAATAATACTGGGGGACTTTAACACCTCACTTACACCAATGGACAGATCATCCAAAATGAAAATAAATAAGGAAACAGAAGCTTTAAATGACACAATAGACCAGAAAGATTTAATTGATATTTATAGAACATTCCATCCAAAACGGCAGATTACACTTTCTTCTCAAGAGCGCACGGAATATTCTCCAGGATGGATCACATCTTGGGTCACAAATCAAACCTCAGTAAATTTAAGAAAATTGAAATCATATCAAGTATCTTTTCTGACCACAACGCTATGAGATTAGAAATGAATTACAGGGAAAAAACGTAAAAAGCACAAACACATGGAGGCTAAACAATACACTACTAAATAACCAAGAGATCACTGAAGAAATCAAAGAGGAAATCAAAAACTACCTACAGACAAATGACAATGAAAACACGATGATCCAAAACCTATGGGATGCAGCAAAAGCAGTTCTAAGAGGGAAGTTTATAGCTATACAAGCCTACCTCAAGAAACAAGAAAAATCTCAAGTAAACAATCTAACCTTACACCTAAAGGAACTAGAGAAATAAGAACAAACAATATCCAAAGTTAGCAGAAGGAAAGAAATCATAAAGATCAGAGCAGAAATAAATGAAATAGAAACAAAGAAAACAACAGCAAAGATCAATGAAACTAAAAGCTGGTTCTTTGAGAAGATAAACAAAATTGATAAACCAGTAGCCAGACTAATCAAGAAAAAGAGGGAGAGGACTCAAATCAATAAAATTAGAAATGAAAAAGGACAAGTTACAACAGACACTGCAGAAATACAAAGCATCCTAAGAGACTACTACAAGCAAATCTATGCCAATAAAATGGACAACCTGGAAGAAATGGACAAATTCTTAGAAAGGTATAACCTTCCAAGACTGAACCAGGAAGAAACAGAAAATATGAACGGACGAACCACAAGTAATGAAATTGAAACTGTGATTAAAAATCTTCCAACAAACAAAAGTCCAGGACCAGATGGCTTCACAGGTGAATTCTATCAAACATTTAGAGAAGAGCTAACACCCATCCTTCTCAAACCCTTCCAAAAAAACTGCAGAGGAAGGAACACTCCCAAACTCATTCTATCAGGCCACCATCACCCTGATACCAAAACCAGACAAAAATACTACAAGAAAAGAAAATTACAGACCAATATCACTGATGAATATAGATGCAAAAATCCTCAACAAAATACTAGCAAACAGAATCCAACAACACATTAAAAGGATCATACACCACGATCAAGTGGGATTTATCCCAGGGATGCAAGGATTCTTCAATATATGTAAATCAATGTGATACACCATATTAACAAATTGAAGAATAAAAACCGTATGATCATCTAAATAGATGCAGGAAAAGCTGTTGCTGTGCTCTTCTCCATGGCTCCAAAGCTTCCCCCCTGCCCCCCTCATGTCTCCACCAGTGAAGGGTCTTCCTAGTGTGTGGAAACTTTTCCTCCTTCACAGCTCCCTCCCAGAGGTGCAGGTCCCATCCCTATTCTTTTGTCTCTGTTTTTTCTTTTTCTTTTGCCCTACCCAGGTACATGGGGAGTGTCTTGCCTTTTGGGAGGTCTGAGGTCTTCTGCCAGTGTTCAGTAGGTGTTCTGTAGGAGTTGTTCCACATGTAGATGTATTTCTGATGTATTTGTGGGGAGGAAGGTGATCTCCACGTCTCACTCCTCCGCCATCTTGAAGGTCCTCGCCTCTATGGCTTAGGCTTCTAAAAATGCATCAAGCATCCACTGCATAGAAGTCTGATTTTCTCCTGTTGTAATTCACTCAGTAAAGTTTCTAGAGGTCCAGTGGTGTGGGCATGTCAAGCTCTCCCTTTTATAGCCATAAGTAAGTTACTGTATCTGGCCCTTCCTTTCCAGTCCTTGCAGATAGGCTCTAGTAGGTCACTCTTCTGACGCTCAGCAAGGCTGCTCACCGCTCTAGTCAGCAGCTCATTAGAGCCTATAAATCTTTGATAATTCCAACTGGCAGATATCTTTAACCAAGAGTGACACGTTTAGTCCTTTGGGTGTTTCTTTAGGTTTCTATCCCCTTGGCCACAACTGAGCAGCCTGCTTGAGGTTAGTTTTGTTCTCTTCATTTCAATATTCATATGACTTCTGCCTTTTATTCTTAGGGGACATGAACAGTTCTGTATTTTAAATGTATCTGTAGTACCACTGGTCAGAGAAGATGGTATTACTTGCTGGAAGTGCTAGTCTAAGAGGTTCTATGTACTTTTCCAAACAGGGAAGCAGAAAAAATTCTTGGTAGCTCACCGTATCATAGAGGATGTGTTAAAAAAAAACAAAAACAAAGAAAAACTTGATTACTTTTAAACCCCATTTAAAAACATGAAATCTTGAAGTTGTTCAAAAGTTAAGCTGAAAGTATAACCTCAGTGGAGGCACACTGGTTCAGACTGGTTGGACTACAAGTCCTTTCTTAGAAAAAAAGAAAATGTGTTTGAGAATTACTCTTAAATCTTTGACCTGGTGGTGGTAGGGGATGGTTTGGATTAATGAGAGAAAAGGGGCATGATTAATCTATTTCCTCCTGTTTCATGGATCCCAAATATCACCTCCACTTTCGGAGATTCACTCGGATTTGTGGAACTCAGCATATAGTGGTACCCCTGGCTAGGATTTATCACAGCCACGTACTAAGGATATACAGCTGGATCCTAATAGGAAAAGACACAGGCAGAAAAATCAATGCCAGGCTTCCTTCTGACCTGTCCCTCCTGAGAAAGTGTACACTTGAGAATACTCCTTTCTCTAGCAACTAAAAATGCAATAGTGTATAATGTTTTTCTTGGGGATCCCATTAGAGATTCAGCACACAAGGCTTTTACTGGGGTATGGTCACACAGGTACCCTCTGCCTAGCACATACCACTATCCTAGATTCCCAGAAGCAAGCAGGTGTTTGGCATAATCACATTGTGCAGACAGTCTAGGACCAGTGGATCACCCTTACCTCTTAAGGGAATGAGTCAAGTGTGAAATTCTCAAGTGCCAGCCAAAGGCCAGCCTTGCAAGCAGATCCTACTAAAGAAGCCCTCAGGCCTGTTATGTTAACTCTTTTCTGCACGTCTACCACCCTGTATATAAGAAATTGTGAAAACAAATAGAACACATTTTCCTCTAATTTCAGCATCATAAGATCAACAGAGAAAGATTAGTAACTTAATAGGAAGTTTTATAGGAATTCTATTCTGCAGCAGCTTGGTCCTGAGTGGTTTGAAAGCATAAGTATTAACTAGATCAAGTGTGGTTTAGGTGCCTCCAGGTATACATGTATTGAAGCCAGTCTTGGCCCAGCCCAACCAAAAGAACAGACCAACCAAAACACTTTTTTTGTAAGTCTCCAATAGAAAACACAAATCACTTAATGAAAGCAATCATTTGCAAAGCATGTTAAAAACTAAGACCATCTCTTCTCCTGTCTCTCAACAGCAAGACTCTGCTTGGAATAAAAGTGCAGATTTCCAGCAATGAAGCCAACTCATCCAGTGACATAAAATCCATTTATGATAAACATAAACCATGTTTTCAGCAATAATTTACATATCTGAAATGAGAGAAATTGGAAACTGATCAGCATAGCCTAAATAAATGGTCCTCTTCATTGTAACTCTTTTATAGCCAAAGTGACCTTTCTTAGTGCCAAGGCAGCATGTTGTATAGGATGCTATTTTCTCATGTAATTCACTGTCACATTACATTTTCATAAATATTCCTGAAAGGTTAAACAGCTGCATATAATAATAACCACAAATACTAAACTGTATCCTTGAAAAAGCAATGTAAAAATATTAAATTTTGCAAAGAGAATCATTCACAATTTTACACAATACCTGGCATATTACCTTTTAATTTCTGTCCAAATGCACAGATATTTGATGAAGTTATGATCATATTGTACTTGTACTTTCACAGATTGTTCAACATACAGCAAATATTTTCCATGTTTCTCTATAGATGCCATGTGTTATTGTTCCATTCAACTATTGCTATAGATTTAATTTTAATACTTTTTTATTAAAAATTCTCATTTAATCAATGTAATCTATATATACTATTTAAAATCAAATGGTCAAGAAATGAATTATAATATCACAGTCCCCTGCCTTACCCCATCCCAGCTGCTGCCATTCCCCCGTAGCAACCATTTTTATTTAAATGTTCAACTTTTCTGCTGATTATCTTTATTTCACTAAATAGCATACTTATTATTTCTCAAGTTATTGATTTTAGATATTAGTTGTTACTTTTAGTTTCCTTGTTGGTTTTCTTTGTATTTAGATACTAATCTCTTCATTTCTTCTTCCATCTGCTACAGGTGGAAGAATTTTTCTTAATTTCCCACTCTGAGAATGAAGAGTTATGAGTACCCTTCTTTTCTCTTCTCTAACGTCCAATTCTGAACTTCTGTTGCTCACACTAACACTTCTATAGTGTAAGACTGATATCTTTTACATCTGTTTTGTAGCCATGACTGTCTTCCATGCTTTGTCTATAGTTTAATTCTAAAAGTTGAAATCAATAAACAGTATCTATATAATGATGACTCCATAAATATTGTTCACACCTAGAGCTAAATGGTATAATATGGTTATATTTCCTTTCTGTACAGCTCTTTATTTTTCCTTGAGTTTCTAGTTGCCTTTGTTTTCCCTCTTGCAATGTCTATCTGTCTCACCTCCTTATATTTTCTAAAGAATCAAAGGGAGTAATATATTTGTGGAATCCCTTTCCCTCACCTACACCTACTCTGATAACTTCTTCCTAAATCAGTCTTTTCTCCTGCTCTAATCATGATTAATTTCTACCAATTAGTTAGTACAACCTAGTTGTCATCCTCGGACTGAATTATACTACTGGGCTGGAATTATTTTCAGAATTTCACCTTCCTGTTTTGTTTTTTCTTCCTCTTAGGACATATCTGAAAATATCTGTACTCTACCGTCCCACTTGCCCGAGAATTTCGCTGGACAGAGAAATCTAAATTGAAAAATTTCACTCAAAAACCTGAAGTTTTACCCCGTGAACGAACTGCATCCCTTGTTGCTATGATTCTTGTTCCTTTGTGGGTTGCCTGTTTTTATGTTTATCTTGTTATTTTCTTCCTCAAGAAACTCATAAAAGCTTCCATTTATTCAGAACTTTCTAAACTTTCTGAAACTGCATGTTTCAGAACTTTCTGAAACTGCATGTTTTCTCTATAGATCATACTTTATTCATTTGTACTGGACATTCAGTGACTCCTTTCATTCTGGTCCTTCAGTTTTAGAAAATTATCTTAAAATATTTCTTTGATAAGTTTCTTCTTTCTCTTTTACTTGTTCTCTCTCATAGACTTAATCTCTATGACTTATTTTTTCTCTCATATTTTCCATTACTGTATCTCTTTGTTCTCCTTTGTAAGAGATTGCCTCAACATTATCTTCCATGCTTTCAGTATTTTTTAAATTTCAATCAATAGTCACATTTTTTTAATTGAAGTATAGTTGGTTTACAATGTTGTGTTAGTTTCTGGTATACAGCAAAGTAATTCACTTAATATATATATATCGTGTGTGTGTGTGTGTGTGTGTGTGTGTGTGTGTATATGTGTGTGTATGTATACATTTCTTTTTCAGATTTTTTCCATTATAAGTTATTACAGGATATTGAATGTAGTTCCCTGTGCTATACAGTAGGACCTTGTTGTTTATCAGTAGTCACATTTTAAATGTTTTGTCATTTGTTCATTTTTTAGAGCATCTTATTTTATGGATACAGCATCTACTCACATTTTCCTGAAAATAATAAAACGAGCTCTCTTACCATTTAACTTATTTCTGTTTTCTGTGAGGTCATTTATTTTCTATTCAGTTCTCTTCTTTTTTTTCACTTTGCAAACATCTGGTGATCCTTAGTTACTCATAATTAAGAATCAAGCAATAAAAAACTGACAGGTACTTCATACCTATCAGGATGGCCACTACCAAAAAAACGCCAGAAAATAAGTGTTGGTGAGGAGGTGGTGAAATTGGAATTCTTGTGCACTGTTGGTGGGAATATAGAATGATGCATTTGCAATGGAAAACAGTATGTGGTTCCTCAAAAAATATTTCAACAGAACTGCCATATGATCCATCAATCCCATATCTGTGATTATACCCAAAAGAAACAAAAGCAGAGTCTTGAAGAGTTATCTGTACATTCATGTTCATGGCAGCATTATTCACAATAGCCAAAGGTAAAAGCAACTCAAGTGTCCATCAATGGATGAATGGATAAACAAAATGTGGTATATACATACAGTGGACTATTATGCAACCTTTAAAAAGGAAGGAGGACTTCCCTGGCGGCGCAGTGGTGAAGAATCCAACTGCCAATGCAGGGGACACGGGTTCGATCCCTGGTCCGGGAAGATCCCACATGCCGTGGAGCAACTAAGCCCGTGCACCACAACTACTGAGCCTGCACTCTAGAGCCTGCGAGCCACAACTACTGAGCCCGCCCGCTGCAACTACTGAAGCCCGCGTGCCTAGAGCCCGTGCTCCGCAACAAGAGAAGCCACCACAATGAGAAGCCCACGCACCGCAATGAAGAGTAGCCCCCGCTCGCCACAACTAGAGAAAACCCGCGCACAGCAATGAAAACCCAATGCAGCCAAAAATAAATAAATAAAAATAAATAAAAAGAGTGCGTTCAATTCTTAAAAAAAAAAAAAAAAGGAAGGAAAGTCTGACATATGCTACAACATGAATGAAGCTTGAGTGAAATAAGCCAGTCACAAAAAGACAAACACTGCATGATTCCACTTACATAAGGTATCTAGAGCAATCAAACTACAAAGAATCATGGTTGCTAGAGGCTAGGGGAGGGGAAAATGGAAACTGTTGTTTAAAGGGTGTAAAACTTCAGTTCTGCACGATGAAAAAGTTCTGGAGATGGTTGCACAATCATGTGAATATACTTAATACTGAACTGTGCATTTAAAAGTGGTTAAGATGGCTAAAAACAACAACAATTTACAGGAAGCTGTAGCAGACACATTGGGATCCTGCCCGTTATTTCTCAGTAATTACCATTTCAGCCCATGCTGGCATGATTCCAGATAGATTTGAGTATACCAGTTCATGACAATTTTATCAATCTGGGACATGGTAATGATCAATATTAGTACTGCACATTCATATAAACATTTTTCTCCAAGAGAATGGGCTATCTGACACCTAAAAAGTTGCTCTGTATTTGGAAATAAGGCCTAATTATGATAAAATAGGCATCAAGGAATTAAAGGCCAGTGAGTTGAAGAACTTAGCAGTTCTTATTCTTAATTCATACCTTCTTCTAAGAAGATATAAAGCAAACAAGGGGCTGGTGTTTGAAGGCAAAAAATTTCAGGCTCTATGAATAAAATTAAACGCTCCCAACTTATGAAAAATTGACATAGAAGGTAAAAACAATTTTATAAAGATTTCAGGCTTTTGAATCCATGAATACTCTTTTCTTGAAAAGTACTGTTTCTGTGTTACAAAAGTAAAGACACTTTTAGAGAAAAGAAACGAGGGTACTGATACCAGCACATTTCATGAAAATTCCTGATGTAGAGGCAAATCATTCCTGCCCCAAATCAGTGATAACATAGAGGATGAATATTTGGCTTTGTCATTCAGATTTTAAACTCTGAGGTTTTGGTTTTGTTTGTTAATGCAGAAAGAAGAAGTCACTTTTTAACTTCAGGTCTCCTCAGTTTATATACAAAAACAGTGCTGGAGACAGCTACAGAAAAAAATGACTTGAATCATATTACTCATCATTCAGCTAAAAATAAGAAGCCACACTTAAGTACCCTGGCATTTACAGGGGTAAGAAACAAAATTTCCATTGTCACTGTTGTTAGCAAAGAGAATATATTTCTTCATCTTCTATAAGGAAACCACCCAAAAAAATTACCATTGAGTACAAAGGGGTAGCAACTGGGTCTAATTCAATTCTGCCAAGAGGCCCAGAAGTAATCAATAAATACTTATTAACTAATACAGCATCTTGCTTCCATGAGTAAAATGGCAAGTGTTGTACACATGCTGAAATTAAACAATCCTTAATATAGGTGAAAAAGTAAGAGAATAAGGAAAAAGCTGAGGAACTGGTTTACATCAAATTTCCTAGGAAGCAGTTTAGCTTTCTACTTTCTATAACTTGTGGGGACCACCTAGGTGTGGAGGGGAAAACATCAAGGCCACTCTGTCACAGTCTTATATTCCTATTCCTTCCATTCGTTTAGCTTTTTTTTTTTTTCATGGGGTCTTAACCACTGGACCACCAGGGAAGTCCCAGTAATGCTGTTCTTTTTTTTTTTTTAGTTTTTATTTATTTATTTATTTATGGCTGTGTTGGGTCTTCGTTTCTGTGCGAGGGCTTTCTCTAGTTGTGGCAAGCGGGGGCCACTCTTCATCGCGGCGCGCAGGCCTCTCACTATCGCGGCCTCTCTTGTTGCGGAGCACAGGCTCCAGACGCGCAGGCTCAGCAATTGTGGCTCACGGGCCCAGCTGCTCTGCGGCATGTGGGATCTTCCCAGACCAGGGCTCGAACCCGTGTCCCCTGCATTGGCAGGCAGATTCTCAACCACTGCGCCACCAGGGAAGCCCCATTCGTTTAGCTTTAAATGCTTATGAGATAGCCTTGGATATCCCAAACCACCCCCGATAAACCTGTAGAAAATCATTAGCTGGGGGGCCTTCAAGATGGCGGAGGAGTTGAGACATGGAGATCACCTTCCTCCCCACAAATACATCAAAAATACATCTACGTGTGGAACAACTCCTACAGAACACCTACTGAACGCTGGCAGAAGACCTCAGACTTCCCAAAAGGCAAGAAACTCCCCCACGTACCTGGGTAGGGCAAAAGAAAAAAGAAAAAACAGAGACAAAAGAATAGGAATGGGACCTGCACCTCTGAGAGGGAGCTGTGAAGGAGGAAAAGTTGCCACACACTAGGAAGCCCCTTCACTGGCAGAGATGGTGGATGGACGGCGGGGGGAAGCTTCGGAGCCACGGAGGAGAGCGCAGCAACAGGGCTGCAGAGGGCAAAGCAGAGAGATTCCCGCACAGAGGATTGGTGCCGACCAGCACTCACCAGCCTGAGAAGCTTGTCTGCACAGCAGCCAGGGTGGGTGAGGGCTGGGAGGTGAGGCTCGGGCTTCGGAGGTCAGATCCCAGGGAGAGGACTGGGGTTGGCTGCGTGAACACAGCCTGAAGGGGCTAGTGCACCACAGCTAGCCGAGAGAGAGTCCAGGAAAATGTCTGGACCTGCCTAAGAGGCAAGAGACCATTGTTTCGGGGTGCGCGAGGAGAGGGGATTCAGACCACCGCCTAAATGAGCTCCAGAGATGGGCGCAAGCTGGAGCTATCAGCGCAGACACCAGGGACGGGCATGAACTGCTAAGACTAGTGCTGCAGCCATGGAGAAGCCTGTGTGCAAGCACAGGTCACTATCCACACCGCCCCTCCCGGGAGCCTGTGCAGCCCGTCACTGCCAGGGTCCCGTGATCCAGGGACAGCTTCCCTGGGAGAACACATAGCGTGCCTCAGGCAGTTGCAACGTCACGCCGGCCTCTGTCGCCACAGGCTCGCCCCGCATTGCGAACCCATCCCTCCCTCCAGCCTGAGGGAACCAGATCCCCCTAATCAGCCGCTCCTTTATCCCCCTCCTGTGGGGGAGAAAAACAGAAACCAGAGGGCAACCTACATGCAGAGGCGGAGCCAAATCCAAAGCTGACCCGCAGAAGCTGTGCAAAGAAGGGGAAGGGAAATTTCTCCCAGCAGCCTCAGGAACAGTGGATTAAATCTCCACAGTCAACTTGACGTACCCTGCATCTGTGGAATACCTGAATAAACAACAAATCATCCCAAAATTGAGGTGGTAGACTTCGGGAGAAACTGTAGACTTGTGGTTTGCTGTATGCGACTGACTAGTTTCTGATTTTTATGTTCATCTTACTATAGTTTTTAGCGCTTGTTATCATTGGTGGATTTGTTTATTGGTTTGGTTCCTCAATTTTTATATTACTTTTATATTTTAATAATATTTAAAATTTTTTTTATTTTAATAATTTTATTTTATTATTATTATTTTTTTCCTTCTTTTTTTTTCTCCCTTTTCTTCTGACCATGTGACTGACGGGTCTTGATGCTCTGGCTGGCTGTCAGGCCTGAGCTTTTGAGGTGCGAGAGCTGAGTTCAGGACACTGGACCACCAGAGACCTCCCGGCCCCACGTAACATCAGTCGACAACAGCTCTCTCAGAGATCTCTGTCTCAATGCTAAGACCCAGTTCCACTCAATGACCAGCAAGCTCCAGTGCTGGACACCGCATGCCAAACAACTAGCAAGACAGGAACACAACCCCACCAATTAGCAGAGAGGCTGCCTAAAACCATAATCAGCAAACGGACACCCCAAAACACACCACCGGATGTGGTCCTGCCCACCAGAAAGACAAGATCCAGCCTCATCCACCAGAACACAGGCGCCAGCTCCCTCCACCAGGAACCCTAAGCAACCCACTGAACCAACCTTACTACTGGGAGCAAACACCAAAAACAACAGGAACTACGAACTTGCAGCCTGCGAAAAGGAAACCCCAAACACAGTAAGTGAAGCAAAATGAGAAGACAGAGAAATACACAGCAGATGAAGGAGCAAAGTAAAAACGCACCAGACCAAACAAATGAAGAGGAAATAGGCAGTCAACCTGAAAAAGGATTCAGAGTAAGGATAGTAAAGATGATCCAAAATCTTGGAGATACAATGGAGAAAATAAAAGAAAGGTTTAACAAGGACCTAGAAGGACTAAAGAGCAAACAAACAATGATGAACAACACAATAAATGAAATTAAAAATTCTCTAGAAGGAATCAATAGCAGAAAAACTGAGGCAGAGGAATGGACAAGTGACCTGGAAGATAAAATAGTGGAAATACCTACCTCAGAGCAGAATAAAGAAAAAAGAATGAAAAGAATTGAGGACAGTCTCAGAGACCTCTGGGACAACATTAAATGCACCAACATTCGAATTATAGGGGTCCCAGAATAAGAAGAGAAAAACAAAGGGACTGAGAATATATTTGAAGAGGTCATAGTTGAAAACTTCTGTAATATAGGAAAGGAAATAGTCAAGTCCAGGAAGCATACAGAGTCTCATACAGGATAAATCCAAGGAGAAACACTCCAAGACACGTATTAATCAAACTTTCAAAAATTAAATACAAAGAAAAAATATTAAAAGGAGCAAGGGAAAAACAACAAATAACATACAAGGGAATCCCCATAAGGTTAAAAGCTAATCTTTCAGCAGAAACTCTGCAAACCAGAAGGGTGTGGCAGGACATATTTAAAGTGATGAAACGGAGAAACCTACAACCAAGATTACTCTACCCAGCAAGGGGCTCATTCACTTTCGAGGGAGAAATTAAAATCTTTACAGACAAGCGAAAGCTAAGAGAGTTCAGCACCACCAAACCAGCTTTACAACAAATGCTAAAGGAACTTCTCTAGGCACAAAACACAAGAGAAGGAAAAGACCTACAGTAACAAACCCAAAACAATTAAGAAAATGGTAAGAGGAACATACATATTGATAAGTACCTTAAACGTAAATGGATTAAATGCTCCAACCAAAAGACATAGACTGGCTGAATGGATACAAAAACAAGACCTGTGTATATGCTGTCTACAAGAGACCCACTTCAGACCTAGGGACACATACAGACTGAAAGTGAGGGGATAGAAAAAGATATTCCATGCAAATGGAAATCAAAAGAAAGCTGGAGTAGCAATTCTTCTATCAGAAAAAATAGACTTTAAAACAAAGACTATTACAAGAGACAAAGAAGGACACTACATAATTATCAAGGAATCAATCCAAGAAGAAGATATACCAATTGTAAATATTTATGCACCCAACATAGGAGCACCTCAATATATAAGGGAAATTCTAACAGCCATAAAAGGGGAAATCAACAGTAACACAATAATAGTATGGGACGTTAACACCCCACATTCACCAATGGACAGATCATCCAAAATGAAAATAAATAAGGAAACATAAGCTTTAAATGATACATTAAACAAGATGGATGTAATTTTTTTTCAACCTTGAAACTTTGTTTCCGATTATCATTTACTTCCAATGCACTGACCCATTTTTTTTTTAACATCTTTATTGGAGTATAATTGCTTTACAACGGTGTGTTAGTTTCTGCATTATAACAAAGTGAATCAGTTATACATATACATATGTTCCCATATCTCTTCCCTCTTGCATCTCCCTCCCTCCCACCCTCCCTATCCCACCCCTCTGGGTGGTCACAATCCACCGAGCTGATCTCCCTGTGCTATGCGGCTGCTTCCCACTAGCTATCTATTTTACGTTTGGTAGTGTAATATGTCCATGCCACTCTCTCACTTTGTCACACCTTACCCTTCCCCCTCCCCATATCCTCAAGTCCATTCTCTAGTAGGTCTGTGTCTTTATTCCCATCTTGCCCCCAGGTTCTTCATGACCTTTTTTTTTTTCTTAGATTCCATATATATGTTTTAGCATACGGTATTTGTTTTTCTCTTTCTGACTTACTTCACTCTGTATGACAGACTCTAGGAAGATGGACATAACTGATATTTATAGGACATTCCATCCAAAAACAACAGAATACACTTTCTTCTCAAGTGCTCATGGAACATTCTCCAGGATAGATCATATCTTGGGTCACAAATCAAGCCTTGGTAAATTTAAGAAAATCGAAATCTTATCAACTATCTTTTATGACCACAACGCTGTGAGACTAGATATCAATCACAGGAAAAAACCTGTAAAAATACAAACACATGGAGGCAAAACAATACGCTACTTAATAACCAAGAGATCACTGAAGAAATCAAAGACGAAATCAAAAAATACCTAGAAACAAATGACAGTGAAAACATGATGACCCAAAACCTATGGGATGCAGCAAAAGCAGTTCTAAGAGGGAAGTTTATAGCAATACAATCTTACCTTAAGAAACATCTGAAATAAACAACCTAGCCTTAAACCTAAAGCAATTAGAGAAAGAAGAACAAAAAAACCCCAAAATTAGCAGACGGAAAGAAATCATAAAGATCAGATCAGAAATAAATGAAAAAGAAAGGAAGGAAATGATAGCAAAGATCAATAAAACTAAAAGCTGGTTCTTTGAGAAGATAAACAAAACTGATAAACCATTAGCCAGACTCATCAAGAAAAAAAGGGAGAAGACTCAAATCAATAGCATTAGAAATGAAAAAGGAGAAGTAATAACTGACACTGCAGAAATACAAAGGATCATGAGAGATTACCACAAGCAACTCTATGCCAATAAAATGGACAACCTGGAAGAAATGGACAAATTCATAGAATAGCACAACCTTCTGAGACTGAACCAGGAAGAAATAGAAAATATGAACAGACCAATCACAAGCACTGAAACTAAGACTGTGATTAAAAATCTTCCAACAAACAAAAGCCCAGGACCAGATGGCTTCACAGGCGAATTCTACGAAACATTTAGAGATGAGCTAACACCTATCCTTCGCAAGCTCTTCCAAAATATAGCAGAGGGAGGAACGCTCCCAAACTCATTCTACAAAGCCACGATCACCCTGATACCAAAACCAGACAAAGATGTCACAAAAAAAGAAAACTACAGACCAATATCACTGATGAATATAGATGCAAAAATCCTCAACAAAATACAGGCAAACAGAATCCAACAGCACATTAAAAGGATCATACACCATGATGAAGTGGGGTTTATCCCAGGAATGCAAGGATTCTTCAATATATGCAAATCAATCAATGTGATACACCATATTAACAAACTGAAGGATAAAAAGCATATAATCATCTCAATATATGCAGAAAAGTTTTGACGAAATTCAACACCGATTTATGACTAAAACCTTCCAGAACGTAGGCATAAAGGGAACTTACCTCAACATAATAAAGGCCATATATGACAAACCCACAGCCAACATTGTCCTCAATGGTGAAAAACTGAAACCATTTCCACTAAGATCAGGAACAAGAAAAGGTTGCCCACTCTCACCACTGTTATTCAACATTGTTTTGGAAGTGTTAGCCACAGCAATCAGAGAAGGAAAAGAAATAAACGGAATCCAAATCGGAAAAGAAGAAGTAAAGCTGTCACTGTTTGCAGATGACATGATACTATACATAGAGAATCCTAAAGATGCTACCAGAAAACTACTAGAGCTAATCAATGAATTTGGTAAAGTAGCAGGATAGAAAATTAATACACAGAAATCTCTTGCATTCCTATACAATAATGATGAAAAATCTTAAAGTGAAATTAAGAAAACATTCTCATTTACCATTGCAACAAAAAGAATAAAATACCTAGGAATAAACCTAACTAAGGAGACAAAAGACCCGTATGCAGAAAATTATAAGACACTGATGAAACAAATTAAGGATGATACAAAGAGATGGAGAGATATACCATGTTCTTGGATTGGAAGAAACAACATTGTGAAAATGACTATACTACCCACTCTACAGATTCAATGCAATCCCTATCAAACTACCAATGGCATTTTTCACAGAACTAGAACAAAAAATTTCACAATTTGCATGGAAACACAAAAGACCCCGAATAGCCAAAGCAATCTTGAGAAAGAAAAATGGAGCTGGAGGAACCAGGCTCCCTGACTTCAGACTATACTACAAAGCTACAGTAATCAAGACAGTATGGTCCTGGCACAAAAACAGAAATATAGATCAATGGAACAGGATAGAAAGCCCAGAGATAAACCCACGCACATATGGTCACCTTATCTTTGATAAAGGAGGCAAGAATATACATTGGAGAAAAGACAGCCTCTTCAATAAGTGGTGCTGGGAAAACTGGACAGCTACGTGTAAAAGAATGAAATTAGAACACTCCCTAACACCATACACAAAAGTAAACTCAAAATGGATTAAAGACCTAAGTGTAAGGCCAGACACTATCAAACTCTTAGAGGAAAACATAGGCAGAACACTCTATGACATAAATCACAGCAAGATCCTTTTTGACCCACCTCCTAGAGGAATGGAAATAAAAACAAAAATAAACAAATGGGACCTAATGAAACTTAAAAGCTTTTGCATAGCAAAGGAAACCATAAACAAGACGAAAAGACAACCCTCAGAATGGGAGAAAATATTTGCAAATGAAGCAACTGACAATGCATTAATCTCCAAAATTTATAAGCAGCTGATGCAGCTCAATATCAAAAAAACAAACAACCCAATCCAAAAATGGGCAGAAGACCTAAACAGGTATTTCTCCAAAGAAGGTATACAGATTGCCAACAAACACATGAAAGGATGCTCAACATCATTAATCATTAGAAAAATGCAAATCAAAACTACAATGTGATATCATCTCACACCGGTCAGAATGGCCATCATCAAAAAAATCTACAAACAATAAATGCTGGAAAGGGTGTGGAGGAAAGGGAACACTCTTGCACTCTTGGTGGGAATGTAAACTGATACAACCACTTTGGAGAACAGTATGGAGGTTCCTTTAAAAACTAAAAATAGAACTATCATACGACCCAGCAATCCCACTACTGGCCATATACCCTGAGAAAACCATAATTCAAAAAGAGTCATGTACCACAATGTTCATTGCAGCTCTATTTACAATAGCCCAGACATGGCAGCAACCTAAGTGTCCAACAACAGATGAATGGATAAAGAAGATGTGGTACATATATACAGTGGAATATTACTCAGCCATAAAAAGAAATGAAATTGAGTTATTTGTAGAGAGGTGGATGGACCTAGAGTCTGTCATACAGAGTGAAGTAAGTCAGAAAGAGAAAAACAAATACCGTATGCTAACACATAGATATGGAATCTAAAAATCAAGGTCATGAAGAATCTAGGGGCAAGATGGGAATAAAGACGCAGACCTACTACAGAATGGACTTGAGGACACGGGTAGGGGGAAGGGTAAGTTGGGACAAAGTGAGAGAGTGGTAGTGTATATATGGACATATATACACTACCAAATGTAAAATAGATAGCTAGTGGGAAGCAGTAGCATACCACAGGGAGATCAGCTTGGTGCTTTTTGACCAGCTAGAAGGGTGGGATAGGGAGGGTGGGAGGGAGATGAAAGCGGGAGGAGATATGGGGATATATGTATATGTATAACTGATTCACTTTGTTATAAAGGAGAAATTAACACACCATTGTAAAGCAATTATACTCCAATAAAAATGTTAAAAAAAAAAAAAAAGAACATAAGCAGTCAAACCATCTTTCTTTAGTCTGGGTCCAAAAACAGTATCACATTATATCACAATAGCAAGATTCCCAGAGGGATTCTTAGATTCAAGATCTAGGAGACAGAACTTACCTCCCTATCAAACAGGGGCAGAGGGCACAGGGCAAAAGTTGCTTTGGTTTTTCTGCTCCTGTGTTCCTACTAACTAGAAACTAACTGGACTCTTGTGGTTTGAAAGGGAAGACTTAGGCACTATGGACTCCATGAAAATGCCAGATGTCAATCTATGCACTTAGCGTGAAATCCAGAAGGCAATAGTTGGAAGACACCAACAAGGACCACGAATCCTCTTAGTCAAAGAACACTAATTGCCTAACAGAGGCCCCTCCAATGTGACATGTCTAAAAACTGCATCCATTAAAAAAAAAAAATTCTTTTTCCCATGTTCCCTCTCCAGTGGCAGCAACACTAGGTAGCCAGTTACTGCAACAATTCAAACCTGGCTGTCATGGTACCCTCCTCCTTGTTCCTTATATGAGTGCCCTGGAGCTCTGACATGCTCATCTTTCATTCTTCATCACACTTGATCTTGACTCCCACTGCTGTCCCCCATCACTGCCCCCTGGGATTCCTTCAAGAGTCTCTCACCACTGCCTGGACCCCTACCTACATCAGGCACGCTCCATCTCCTTCCCCACTGCTGTCCTATCATCTTTTGGAAATATGATCACATCACTTCCTTATTTTAAATCTCTCAGGGTAAAAAAAATAACAATAATAAAAAATAAATAAAATCTCTCAGGGTGCCAAGTGGCTCTAGGTGTAAAGAACTGCTCATGTTTTAGCTAAGAATTTTCTTTTAGTCAAGGTGATACAGATACAGGTTTAAATTTTTAAATATTAGCAAAGGATAGATCGTGAAATGTCGATTTTTCACTCATCTGACCTCCAAAGCTCCTACTATTAATAGTTTCTCAGGTATCACAAAACTTTTCTGTGATACACACACATATATTTGTAATTTTATATAAATGATTTTTATCCACTTTACGTTGCAGATTCTCTCATATGAACACATAGACATACTTTATTCTTCTGCATAGTATTTAATTACAAGTATAAACCATAATTTATTTAATTAGCACCTCTCTGTTGACATTTATGGGTTTTTTTTCAGTCCTGTACTCTCAGAAACAAAATTGCAGTGAATGCAGAGTCAAGTTCAAATCAAGTTCTTTAGGATCTGGCTGCTGCCTACACCCTTTGCTTCATCTCCTCCACTTCCTCATACACAGTCTTCCTCTGGTCACATGTAGTTCCCCCAAACCCTGTGCTGCTAGGTTACATCTGCCTGTAATGTTCTCTCTGCCCCCCTCTGTCTGGCCAACTTTTACTCATCTTCTAAAAGTACTCAAATTTTATTCTAATTTTGATGTCCCTCCTTCCCCTTGTAAATTCCTTTGATTCTTGTGCTACACTATGCTCCATGCATTCTGGAAATAATCGTTACACCTACCATTGTCCCAGCACACCCAAGACATGAGATGGATGAAGGCAGGCATATAGGTAGGTGAAATAATAGATACTTGAAAAGAAGATGGGATGAGGCATGTAAGAGCCTGAATGAAAATCATCACACTCTGTGGCACTGGCATGCTCACCACCCAGTGAACAGAGCCCCTGCAGGACAGAGGGTGCTGAAGTGGGTGAGCAGGAGAAGGTGCCCCTGGGGGACCAACATCAACGCACAACGCACGGCAGCCTGGGTTAAGTGAGCCATGAATATTGCAGATAGCACAGGAGGCCAACTGAATGAGAGAAAGTGAGATCTGGAGCCATCAAGAATGATTTGGAGGGGTGGCAGGATTGAACTGAATCTTGAAGGAAGAATTACACTGAGCGGAACCATTGGGGTAGAGAGAAGGCCCTGAGCAAACACCTGGAGGACGATTAGGCTGGGGTAGCTGAGGTTTGCAGAGGAGAGAAGGAGACAGGAAGAAGGTTGAGCTCAGATTTTGATGACTGGTGGTGTAGGGCTGGCTCCTTCATGAATTAATTCAACAAATATTTATTGAATCTCTGGCTGTTCTGGGCACTGATGTCAGCAGTAAACAAAATAAAAATCCCTGACCTCACAGAGCATCCATTCCAGGGGTGCTGAGGCTAATTCCCAGTGTAACCTTGAGCAAAGCTTCCCTACTGTATATCTGTCTCCTTACATGTAACACGTGGGCCTGGGGCATTTCTAAGATCGCTCTTCTCTTCAACATTCTAAGATTAATAGGCAGAGATTGGAAATTGGGTGGAGCCAGATGACAGTGAGCTAAGGAAACGGGACTCCTTCATTTGGGTGGCTGAAAGCCCTTGTTTTTTTTTTGTGTATGGGGAACACCCTCAAAGGTTTAGGAGATTTAGAGAGATTGGTCTGATAATCTGAAGGCAGAAAAGAGCAAATAGGAGGCTGGAAACAATTTAGGAGATAACTGATCCTTACAAGGTGATGAAGACTCAGACATACATCCTTAGATTCAAAATCATGGGGGAATAGCACAGCTTTGTTAAGTCATGAATAAGCCATTGCTTCCTAAAAATACCATCTCCTTTAAATAGCTGGCTATCAAGGCTTCATTGCCATGATGCTGACCAAGATCAGCAGAACCAGAGAGAGCTTTTCAGGCTAAAGACAACTTCGGATCTCCACATAAGACGGGGCTTAAGTGTACATGTGCTGTTCCACGGACTCCAAAGGAATGTCCTGCATGCCAGAGGAATACCATACAGCTCGTACCAGCTGCAAAACTCTATAAGGGGTTTGGCTTGACAACATGTACATACACAGCTGGCTACACCGTGTAAGATGAATGAAGCCCAAGTAATGTGCGTTGTCTCCCTGGCATTCTGATAATAAGTGCAGCATGTGGAATTTGCTATCTTTAGCCCTCTTGCTAGAAAATTCTAGAGTGCTTATCACCCTGGTAGTTAATCGCTCAGCCATCTCTAGTTCCACCTTCCCACGGCTAAAAGAACTTTAGAAGTCACTCAAAGATAAATATTCCCTGCCAGAAAATGCCTTAAAATAGAATGTTGGAAGGATTTCCCTGGGGCAAGTAATAGGCACTTGCTTAAGTACTCCCACGCCGAGTCCCACCTCCTTCCTCCAAGAGCAGACTCTGGTCAGTCCCTCTGCTGACCCTGGGGCACCGGGAGCCCCTTTATATAAGGTTGGCAGGGAGAGAAGTCACCAGTTTAGAAACTGGAGCAGAAGTCAATGGCTTAATCTCAGCTCTGTTCTCCTTGACTTATCAGTTCCATTGTTTGCTTCCCAATTAGGCGAAAAACAAACAAGCAAACTGAAGAATGATGAAATCTAGGTGGCAGGACAGTCCAAGTCAAAGTCAAGTGGACTTTGACAACAGAATAATGACAAAAAGCTTCTTCAAAAAAAAAAAAGTCAAACCAGACCTTAATGTCCAATCTGCCCCAGCACTGCCCCCACCAGCACAACCCTTCAATTCTATTCCTTTTAGACTATAATAAGGAACAGCCACATGGCTAGTCATTGATAACCAAGTGTCATTTCCATCTTTATTTCAGAATATTACATAGCAACCTTTCAGACTTTTGAAAACCATAGTGTTTCGCAACATCACGGACAAACATTTCTCCAGTTTTATGTGATTGCCCAGCAGTAGCCAGACTGCTTGCACTCATTTCTTTCCTGACCAGATTATCAGAATCTGTTGTCTTTTACCGTCTCCATTTTTTTCCATATGTGGAAAGACTGATGTGGAGAGAGTGACACCCAGAAGGGTGAAGTAGTTTATCCACTGTCGTTTAGAAGGAAGAAAAGGGAACCTCTGTAGTAACACAGACACGATTTTCACTTGGATTAAGCGTAGTATTAAAACATATTTTCAATCTACTTTCTGTCCTAAAACTAACTTCTGACAAGCCAAACAAATACCCTGAGTACAGCTAAGTTTACTCCATAAGGAAACACTAAGCCCCCTCTCCTCACCTGCTTCTCGTTTAAACAACTTGGGTTTCATTGGTTGTCATTGCAAACCAGCATATCACCAACCACGTCAGCCTCTGTCAAAGATGAAGAGACAGCCTCAAAATACTTACAGCCCAAGATGCTTGGGACTAAAAATTCTTTTAAAATTCTGCTATGTATGGCCTCTGACCCCTTGACAACATTTCTCCCAGGAAACAACACCTGTAAGTTTGAAGCAGTGTGAGGCTTACCATATACAAAACAGATAAATGACAAGGATTTGCTGTATAGCACAGGGAACTATATTCAATATTTTGTAATAACATGTAATGGAAAAGAATCGGAAAAAAAGAATATATACACACACACACACACACACACATATATCCGAATCACTTTGCTGTACATCTGAAACTAACACAATATTGTAAACCAGCTATACTTCAATTAAAAAAAATAAACACCTTTTATTGAAAACAAGCAGTGTTTTTATTAGAAAAACAGGCAGTGGGGCACACAGCTGTTTCAGTTCTAATGTTGTGGTCCCTCCAAGAGTTCCCAGGATTTGTGGAACAAAGCAGTGAATAAAGGGGGAAGAAGCTAGGCTAACTGGCTCCTCTGGATCTGAACACTTTCAAGTAATGCCTACAGGCCTCTATGAATGCACATAATAATAACTACAATTTATTAAATACTTATTCTATGCCAAGCCTATGCTAAGGGCTATATGTATATTAATTCTTTAAATTGTCACCACAACCCCTTAAGTATTATTATCCATCACTTTTTACAGATAAAGGATCTGGGGTATCAGGAAATGTATGTGACATGCTCAAGATCACCCACATAGTAAGGGAATGAGAAGGGATTGAACCTGGAGGAATCTATAATAGCTCTAGAGCTCAGGCATTTAACAGCTCTGCTACAAAGCCTTCCACAAGGAGAGTCCTGCCTCTTCACTGCGCAGGCTCACCTGTGGCCGAGACAATGCTCATGTTTACTAAAGACTACATTTCCCAGCTTTCCCTGTGGTTAGGTTGCATCATGTGACTGGGTGCTGGACAGTCAGAGGTGAGTAGACATGATGTGAGCACACCTAGGGCAGACACTTAAAAATGTCCCGTGAGGAACTTCAGCTCCCTCTTCCCTGTCCATGAAGCCTTGGAAGGCATAAGTTCCAGATAGCATAGTTATAAGATGGAGGCAGCCAGGGTGTCCCAGTCATTACTTGGGAGAAGAGCTACCCAGGAGAGCCACTCAGCTCACACCAAGTAGTGATGTGAGGAAGAGAGAAACTTCTATAAGAGTAAGCCATTAAGATTTTAAAATTGGTTTGTAACTATGGAATAGCCTTGCCAATTCTGAGCACATTCCATGCAATCTACTTCAGGCTTTAATTATTGGGGCCCATTATTGTCTACATCTGTCTAAGTGAGTCTGCATGAACCATACTGTTTTCCTTGCTTCCCTAAGCTACTAAATTACCTTCCTGATCAAAAAGGGTTACGCCGTTTCTGCCAGAGTACTTTCAAAACACTGCCTCATGTAAGGATAAATAGATCAATGAAACAGAATAGAGAGCCCAAAAATAGACCCACACATATGTGGTCAATTGATTTTCAACAAAGACACCAAGAAATTCAATAGGGAAAGGGAAGTCTTTTCAACAAATGGTGCTGGAACAACTGGATATCTGTATGTAAAAAAATGAACTTCAATTCCTAACTCGCTCCATGCATAAAAATAAATTTGAGATGAATCACAGACATAAATGTAAAAGAACCATAAAAGTTCTAGAGGAAAACGTAAGAGAAAGCATGACATTGCAGTTGGAGAAAATTTCTCAGATTGGTGTAGCAGATGCTGTGGTGAGCTACCCAGGTTCCCCCCCGTCAGACCAAGACCCTCATTCCCCCAGCTGCAAGTGTTTTGGCTCTTGTAGTTCACAGCTGAGTCTCTCCCCAGATGTTTCCTTCTGCAAAAGGGATCTACCTCACCCAGAGTAACATTCTATCCCCAGAGACAGCTTTTGTCCAGTGACTGGGGACAAAAAAGATCTGCCCCTTTGTTTCAATTTGGGACAACTTTGAAGGGTTATCCCATGAGAAATGAAACATGTGCTCACAGAAGACTTATTCATGAATGTCTGCCGTAGCCTTATTCACGATGGCCCCCAAATGGAAACCCAAATGTCCATCAAAAGAGGATGAGCAAATCGTGGGATAGTCATACAAATGCATACTACTCGGCAATTAAAAGCAACAAACTACTGATATATCCAACGTCACAGGGGATCTTAAAAACATTAGGTTGAGCCAAAGGAGCCAGACACAAAAAAGTACATATGGTATGATTCCATTCATATGAAACACCAGATCAGGTAAAACTACAGTACTAGAAATTAGAAAGTGCTTTTCTGGAGTGAGGAGAGGGAAGTTCCCTGAAAAATGGCAAAAACGAACCTTCTGTGTTGATAGAAAGGTTCTATATCCTAATCAGAATGGTGGTTACACAGGTGGATGCAATTGTCAAAACTCATCAAAGTGTACCCAAAAGCTCTGTGCATTTTACTGTATGAAGATTTTATTTCAATAAAAAATGCTTGCCTCGCATCTGGGCTTCCTCTCTCACCCCCAGGTGTGGGCACAGTTCTCCGTCACTGCCGATCCCACTGCAGTGGATTTAAAGAGTGGTTCATAAGGTGACTCCCATGTTCGAGTCCGAAGCCTTGAAACTTCCCTATCTGGCTTCATTCAGAACTCTGCCCTTCTCCTTTCATTCCCTCCTGAATTTAATGGAGCTGGATTTCCCTCCTTTTAGGAGTTTTAAGGTTCTTTGAGGACTATGACAACTTCCTTCCTCATGTACTCTCCACCTCTGAGTCCAGATGGCCAGACTCACTGTTTTGCCAGCTAAAGAATCAACCTCTCTTCCATCCCCAGACCAGGGAGGACTTAATAACAATAACAACAGCAATAACAGTAATTGCCCTTTCTTGAGTACTTATCACGGGTCAAGCAGTGTTCTAAATGGCTCGTTTACTGTCTTAGTCTACTTGAGCTACCGTAACAGAATACCACCGACTGGGTGGCTTATAAACAACAAAAATTTACTTCTCACAGTTCTGGAGGCTGGGAAGTCCAAGATCAAGACGCTAGCAGATTCAGCATCTGGTGAGAGCTCAGTTCCTGATTCTGAGACAGAACCTCACATGGTGGAAGGGGCAAGGAAGGGATCTGGGATCTCCTTTATAAGAGCACTAATCCCATTCGTGATGGCCCCACCTTCATGACCTAATCACCTCCCAAAGGCCCCACCTCCTAATGCTATCACCTTAGGGGTTAGGTTTCAACCTATGAATTTTGGGGGAAGAAAAACATTCAGTCTATACATTATCTCACATAAAAACAGGTCAGCCCCTTAAAGCCAGGTATGATTATCCCCATTTTACAGATAAGAAAACAGAGACTTAGAGAAATTGTGCAACTTATACATATTCATAGAGCCAATAAATAAAAAACCCAGTATTCAAATCCAACTCTGACTCCAAAGGCTGGATCCTTTCTACTAGGCACTATTTGCTTTTCACATATTTAATAAAATATCTTACTCAAATAAAAAAAGATAGCTATGCTTTTAATAATGTAATGATTATAACGAGAATTCAAGATAGCTTTTAAAAATAAATAACACCACTTTTTTTGGTTTAGAAACAAGGGGCATCAAGTTGAAGCTCTGATTTAGGCTGGATAAAGCCCACAGAGAGCCAAGGCCCGGGGGGCTCTGGGAGACACCCAAAATGCCCCCAAACACATGCTGCCACAATTACATTTCTGCTCATTGAATGTTTAGTGCAATATACTTCACCTGCTCTCAATTATAACATTACCATTTCACTAACATTCAGAGCACAAATTTGCTTTTGGTTCTTTTTAAACCCCAGTGAGATTCTTTTCAGGCCACCAGATACAACTTCAAACTGTCCCAAAGAAGCATGTGTGATCTGGTGTGTTGAGAAATCTTTCTTGATGCCACTGACTGTGGATATTTTTCACTGCCCTCTGTCAGGGCTGCTCAAAGCAAAGAAGGTAGAGATGGCACTGAGGATGACTGACAAAGGACGGTGTGTGTGTGTGTGTGTGTGTGTGTGTGTGTGTGTGTGTGTGTGTGTGTGTGTGTGTGTGTGTGTGTGTGTGTGTGTGTGTGTGTGTGTGTGTGTGTGTGTGTGTGTGTGTGTGTGTGTGTGTGTGTGTGTGTGTGTGTGTGTGTGTGTGTGTGTGTGTGTGTGTGTGTGTGATATTTAGCCACTGCCTAAACGAGGGATGACCTTAGAACTAGGCACATATCAGTCAGCTGGGGAGGCAGCCGCAGTTAACACTCAGTTATTCAGATGCTGAGGATCCAGGGTCCGAAATTAACCTTTTTTCTTTCTTAAATTTTTTTTTTTTGTTACTCATCTTCCTCCCTCTATTTACCTATCTTTTCAACATTTCACTACTGATTAGTTGCTCCATTGGAGATTTGACAGAGACAATAACAAGATACCAAATGAAACCAGCCAATTTTGTTTTCTGACAGAATCCCTGATTCAAGGCATTATGAGGAAGGTGGTTTAAACCATCACATAAAATTAGATTTATTTTCTTTAATCATCTATAAATTTCAATTATCCAGTTTCTTATTCTCTATTTCTACTGCAACATATTTTAAAATGGTTTTAACTTCCATTTCATCTGTCTTGCACTTTTACAAAATATCATAAATATTGGCAGCTGTTGGGGGAAAGTCTTAGACACTTTCTGTTGGGAGTCAGAAATAGATAACCATTTAGGGACCAAATCCCTTGCCATGCAATATCTGTTTGCCCAATCCCCTTGAGATGTGTATTGTATTTTAAAGGTTGCAAGGTCAGAACTCTTAGCTATTTTTAAAGGAAACGCTATGTTTTCAGCCCCACATACCATGTAAGCCGCTTATAAATTAAGCCATTAGGGCCCTTCAGGAAGTGTTGTGCTCTGAGATGATGTAGCGTCCACAGCACACGGGAGGTAGTGGGGATGGGGCTGGTTGCACTACCCTGCAGAGCACAGTTCCCTCTCCCCCTCTCCATGCAAACCCCGGGGACCAACTTCATTTTCACGTAGCCACAACGACTGAGAGACAAATTAGATCGTGTACTGACTCTTCTTATCCGCGTTGGCCACTTCTGACAGCCCTCAGTTTAAACGTCTTGAACCTATTCAGGGGAATCCAATTTCATTGTTGTGGGTCTGCAGCACAACTAAGCAATACGATGCCTTTTCCTAAGATTATATGCAATTTAAAACACATCAGAATATAAAAAGCAAGTCACCTCTTGGAAACTTATCCTGGACAAAAAAACAAAACAAAACAAAAACACAGAGCAGCTGTTGCATCAATATCTGACACCTGCCCAGAAATATATGTTGAGATTCCACTCAGTGGTGTATCACCAACACTATTATTTTTCCTCAAAATAGGTGGATCATTTACTATACCAGACCCTTTGCCTCATTATTTTGGTTAGACCTTGTGGCAAGCTTAGGAAATAGGTATTAACTCAGTCCATTTTACAGACACAGAAGTAAAGTTCAAAGAAGTTAAATTTAACTTGTTGAAAGTCTCTCATCTGGTAGGTGAACTAGGAATAAATACCTCACATGATCTGGATCTTCTCTGGTATTTACATAGAGATGATAGAAAAATAAGGCAAAAACAAGTACGGACTCTAAAAAAGAGACGTATTCTTAAGACAGAAGGTGATGAACTAGGACTCTCCTGGTCAGCCATTTGCCGATGCTTATTGATGAATCCAAGAGAGACTAGGAAGGCAAGGACTCAATCAGCATAAATCCACCATTCCTGGAAAACTAGGTGAAAACGAATGGGTCAGTAAACTCACTGATGGGAGCAACGGCAGAGACACACCTGAGAAGTACGAGATAGTGTCTGCTATTGGCAATGATGTCAAATTCATGTTGAAGCCCTGACTCCCAACGTGGTGGTATCAGGAGATGGGGCTTTGGGGAGGTAAGTAGTGTTAGATGAGGTCACGAGGGGCTGGGGCTCTCACGATGGGATTAGTGGCCTTATAAGGAGAGACACCCGAGGGTGAGTTTTGCCTCTGGATGCTTTACTTGACTTGCTTTACTTGACTTTCTCCACCCTGGCTCCCAGCCTTGCTTGTCTTGCACCAAAGCTGCCAACATCCTGGCATGACAATTCCCATAAAACGCCCAGCTGGAAAATGGAAAACTGGGTACATATCACCACTCCAAAAAGTTTATTTTGCATCAGGGCCACAATAGTGATTATCTACAGGAAAGATGAGAAGCCTAGCCAAGAAATGAGAGTCAGCACTCTTTACGGCCAGCTGTGTCCAGTCTGCAAGCAGCACAGCTTGCCAGCTGCCTTTCTCAGCACATCTGGCCTGGGAGTTCTGGACTTCAGTGTTCTGAGCCAATAAGAGCACCAAGGGAATGATCACTGTTGATTTTCTGACATCATGATTACAGGTCCCAAGATAACTCATCAGTAATGGGATGAGAGGTGGAGGTGGGGCAGGCCAGGTGGAAACCTTGTCAGAGGGCATGGAGTGAAGGGCTCTACCTACTCAAATCTGCTTAGGTGGAAAGAAAAAGCCTTTTGGGGAAAGTGTTTCACTGCATGGCTTTTATAGCAGCAGGTAGAAGGAAAAGCCTTCAGCTCCTAAGACATACTTCCAAGTCAAACCAATTTGGTTGCCATGGTACCAAGGCTCCTACAAGGGGGGAAAAAGATGCATTTTCAAATACTTGTTTGAAATATTCAAATAAATGGCAGTGTGATGGCTGAAAGTGTCAGGAGGCCCCTGCAATTCAAGTGAACAAACATCCACTGAGGACTACTTACTATGTGCTAGGCACATTGTATTAGGTGTAGGATGGAGGCTGGGATGAATAAGATGCTCTCCATGCTCTACCCAAGGGGTTTATGATCAAGTTTGGCAGAGAAATACTTCACAAAGAGAACTAAAACATAAGGCAGGGTGTGACAGCTACTAAAGGAAAGGTACAAACATCTATTCACTTATTTACTCATTAAACAAATATTTGAGTCCAAGCTCTCCTATAGATGTTGGGTATCCAGTGATAAGAAAAATAAGCAGTATATATAGACTGGATAAACAACAAGGTCCTATTGTATAGCACAGGAAACTATATTTAATATCCTGTAATAAACTATAATGGAAAAGAATAAGAAAAAAAAAAGCAAAGAAGCAGGATGTCTTCCTTTATCAACTAGGGCAGGGAGAGACCTGAGCAATAGATGATAAATTAGAGATGAATGATTATAAAGATAGATAGATAGATAATTGACAGATGATTGATGAATACATGGATGATGGAAGGAGATACAGATGGATGATAGATAAATAGATAGACAGATAGGCAGACAAATGAGAGATTACAAATTGGTGGTTGCCATGAAGGTAACAGACAGGATCCTATAATAAAAGTGCTCCTGAGCACAGGGATGGTGAAATTATTACAGCTGGAAGGAGAACGGAGGCTTCAGGGAGGAGACAGGATGTGAGCCTAGCCATGGATGATGAGGAGGTCTACCAAACAGGGAGAGGACCAAGAGCATTGAAGGACAAGAAACTGAACGAAGACACAGAGGTGGAAGAGTGCCAGCGGTCCTTGTGACAGTGGAACGGCTAGAATGTAAGGAGAATGCTTGAAGCGGGAAGCAGGAAGCTGACAAGGTCCATGCCAGGACAGCAGAGCACAGCAGCTAGAACTCTGTCCTGGAAACAGCTTGCCTGGTTTGGCCACTTCCTAGGTGTGTGACCTATACTTTTCGGTGATTCAGTCTTTGCAGACTGGGGAACAGCAGTCTCCACACTGTTGTTTCAGGGATTAAATAATTTTATATCATTCAAATGTGTAAGTAGCATCTGGCATTTAACGGTGCGTGTTACAACTGAGGAGAGAGTGGTAAAGGCCTTGTCTAACAGTGCCGGTGCAAAGCAAGGGCTCACTCAGCCTCTCCCCAAACTTGGGAAACATCCATGGTGATGACTAAATGTCCCTGGTAATGACCCATTATTTTGAGGTGCACTGAGGAAGGTAAAGCTTTCGGGACACTGCCTTCCCTCCGATTGAAATGTTCTCTTCTGGACCTTGCTGTGAGTTTGGCCCTTCAGGCTTGTTTCTCGGGTCTTAAGGCACTAGGACCCACCATCAGATGGATGCTTTCTCCCACTGCTCTCCCTGCTGAGGGAGCCGATCCACTGCTGAGGGTGGCGTGCTGCGGACACCGCAGGTGAAGACACTGCGTTCCGATTGCGTGGACCAGAAGAAGGAGGTAACTCACCACATTTTTCTTGGGAGCAATGGTGCGATCATTTTATACTGAACAGGTCACTGAATTGACCACCGCTAACATGGGACCAGGAGAGGCACATCCATCCATCTCACCACATCCCGTAGTCACAGCTTAAACGGCCTCAGAAAGGTCCCAAAGGCAAAGCCAACAACAGAGGTGAGCCGCACAGACCAGCATGGGGGCTGCTGAAGCTGAACTCTGCACCCACACACCCCTTCCACCCCCCTGCCCACCAAGCTTAGAAGGCCGCTGATGCTGAAAGGGGAGATGCAAAGTGGCTCGCCAGGCCTCACGATAAGGAACCAGCATGGGAAAGAGAGAGAGAGAAAGAATGTTACAACAGAGAGAGAGATTCCCCTTCTCAAGCTGCAAAACCAGGCTATGACCCAGAATCTAGTCCAATGGATATATTCAGATGAGCTGATGCAATTCAGTCTCTGTAGGGGTCTGTTTGTTCCTTATGCTGAGTCCTTATGTCTTTTTGTGATTTACATTGGTGAACTGGTAGCTAGGCTGGCTTTTCCAAAGGGGATTCACTAGGCAGCCTGAGCAAAGTTAAAGGGTTTCTGCAATTTACTGGCAGAACAACGAAACTTCAATAAAACTAAAGTTCAGTGTAAGCCTCTATTCCTCCTTCCCGCCTACACTGGTAACAGTACCTATATACATTCATTATGGAGAGTAATGTGTCATATAAACAAAGCGAAGGGAAACTTCTGGTGTAAGAGATCAATGGCTGCAGAGAAGCTACACAACTTTACATGAGTCAGTTACCTCTGTGGGCTTCAATTTTCACATCTGCAAAATGGTGAGGCTGAACTGGGAGATCTCCTGAGCTCTTTGCAACATACAGAGTCTGGGCACTTAGAGGAATGTGTTGTCATGAGATCAGCCAGCACCGCTCCTGGGTATAGCTTCAGGGATATGGAAGCAGCTCAGAAATTGATAATACTGTACTTCTGCATGAAAAGGGGGCTGAATTTTGTATTGTTTTTAAATCATCGTGTACACAGGCATTGTTTAACTTGTTAAGAACAAATCTCTTTACTGGCAACCTTAGAACAAACCAGTAATTGTGCTCATTAGAAATGGTTCTCATCCAGCCTAAGCCTGGGCAGGATTCTGGGGTCTCATTTTCTTTTTCTTCTTGCCACGGGGTTATTCTGTGTATATGTTCTTACAAGTGGAAAAGCTATATTATATTCATCAGGGATACTGGCCTGTAGTTTCCTTTTCTTATTCAGATTTTTTTCATTAATGCAATTGGACTTCATCACCATTTAAATTAAATCAACCGAGGGAACAACAACAAAATGGCGGTATAAGAGTTTCTAACACCTGTCCCCTCCCAGAAACATCAATTTAAACCACTATCCACAGGTGAAAATACCTTCACAAGATCTAAGGATTCCAGGTGAGGAATTATAACACTTGGATGAAGCGCAGAAATAAGAAAAGATGCATTGATGAGGGTAGAAAAGATAGATTCAAATTACTCCCATCACCCTTCCCCAAGCCAGGCAGTCCAGCTCAAAGATAGATACCCTTCCTCTAGGAAAGGAGAGTGAAATAGGTGCCCATTGCACTAAGACCCCAGCACAGCCCACCCCAGCACCAGGCCGACTCCTGTGACCCAAAGAGGCTCCCGGTGTGCTCCCTCGAACCCAGGCCCCCAGCACATCCCAGCACTGGCCAGAGCTCATGGCCCTGGCAGCTCCTGTGGCCCCAGGCTCCCAATCAGTTCCTGCACACCCAGGCTCCAGGTGGGCACCCACAAACCTAAGCTTCCAGATAGGCCCTGAGCCAGGCTGACCACTGAAGCCCTAGGCCCCAGCCAGGCCAGCCCCCATGGACCCAGGCTCCTGATCTGCCCCACCACCACACCAGCCCGGCAGATCCAACCTCCAGGCCAGCTCCTGGGAAACCAGGCTCCTGGCCTGTTCCAGTACCAGACTACTTCCCAGGGCCCCAGGTGCTAGGCCCAAACCTGTGGTCCCTGGCACCGGTTTGACCCAGGATGCAAGCCTGCCCATGCAGACCCAGTTCCCAGGCCCACTCCAGTGACAGCAGGCTCCAGGCTTGCCCCCATGTACCCAAGCATCAAGCCTTCCCACTCTCCAGCCCAGACACAACACCTGCCTACCCGAGGACTCCAGCACAACACTCCCAAACTCATTTTACAAGGCTAGCATTACCCTGGTGCCAAAGCCAGAAAAAGACATGAGAAAATAAAATCACAGTGCAATATCCCCGATGAACATAGATGCAAAAATTCTCAACAAAATTCTATCAAACCAAATTCAATAGCACATGAGAAAAATCACACACCATCATGATGAATTTATCCCTGAGATGCAAGGATGGTTCAACCCACAAATCAATAAATGTGATATATTTTCACATTCACAGAATGAAATATAAAATGATATGATCATCTCAATAGATGCAGAAAAAGCATTTGACAAAATTCAACATCCTTTCATAATAAAAAACTCAAAAAATTGGGTATAAAAGGAATGTACTTCAACATAATAAAGGCCATATATCACAAATCCACAGCTAACATAATCCTCAACAGTGAAAGTTTGAAAGCTTTCCTACTAAGATTAGGAGCAAGACAAGTGTGCCTACTCTCACATTCCTATTCAACATAGTACTGGAGGTCCTACCCAGAGTAACTAGGCAAGAAAAAGAAACATAAGCCATCCATATCGGAAAGGAAGAGGTAAAACTGTTTCTGTTTGCAGATGATATTACCTTATACATAGAAAATCCGAAAAACACCAAAAAACTGTCAGAATTAATGAACAAATTCAGTAAATCTGCAGGATTCAAAATCAATACACAAAACTAAACTGCATTACTATGTGCTAACAACAAACTATCTGAAAAAGAAATAAAGAAAACAACCCCATTTACAATAGCATCAAAAATAATAAAATACTTAGGAATAAATTTCACCAAGGAGGTAAACAATCTGTACACTGAAAATTATAAGACATTGATGAAAGAAATTGAAGAAGACACAAATAAATGAAAAGATATCTGTGTTCATAGATCAGAAGAATTAATACTGTTAAAATGTCCATAGCCAAAAACCATCTATAGAGTCAATGCAATCCTTATAAAAATTCCAATGGCATTTTTCACAGAAATAGAAAAACAATCTTAAAATTCATATGGAACCACAAAAGACCCAAATAGCCAAAGCAATGCTGAGAAAGAAGAACAAAACTAAAGGCATCACAATTCCTGATTTCAAACTTTACTATAAAGGTATAGTAATCAAAACAGTGTGGTACTGGCATAAAAACAAATACATAGGCCAATGAAACAGAAATGGGAGCCAAGGAAAAATCCCATGCCTATATGATCAACTTGTATTTGACAAGGTAGCTAAGATCACTCAATGGGGAAAGGACAGTCTCTTCAATAAATGGTGTTGAGAAAACTGGATATTCACATGCAAAAGGATGAAATTTGACCCCTGTATTACACCACTCACAAAAATTAACTTGAAATGGACTGAAGACTTAAATGTAAGGCCTGAAACTATAAAACTACTAGAAGAAAAGGTAAGGAAAAAGCTCCTTGACGTTGATCTTGGAGACAATTTTTTGCATATGACACCAAAAGCACAAGCAACAAAAGCAAAAATCAAGAAGTGGGACTACATCAAACTGAAGCGCTTCTGCATAGCAAAAGAAGCAATCAACAAAGTGAAAAGGCAACCTATGGGATAGGAGAAAATACTTGCAAACCATCTGTCTGATAAGCGGTTAATAGCAAAAATATATAAGGAATTCATACAATTCAATAACAAAACAAAACAACAACAACAAAATTAATCTGCTTTTAAAATGGGCAGAGGATCTGAATAGACATTTTTCCAAAGAAGACACAGAAATGGCCAACAGGTACATTAAAAGGTGCTCAATATCACTAATCATTAGGGAAATGCAGATCAAAACCCCAATGAAATATCATCTCACCCCTATTAGAATGACTAGTATCAAAAACACTAGAAATAACAAGTGTTGGTGAGGATGTAGAGAAAAGGGAACCCTTGTGCACTGTTGGTGGGAGTGTAAATTGGTGCAGCCACTATGTAAAACATTATGGAAATTCCTCAAAAAATTAAAACTAGAACTACTGTATGATCCAGCAATCCCATGTCTGAGTACATATCCAAAAGAAGTGAAATCACTATCTCAAAGAGATAACTGCACCCCCATGTTCATTGTAGCACTATTCACTATAGCCAAGATATGGAAACAACCTAAGTGTCCATCAATGGATGAATGGATTAAAAAATAATAATATTATTCAGCCACATAAAAGAAGAAAATTCTGCCTTTTGATGGACCTTGAGGACATTATGCTAAGTGAAATAAGTCAGACAGAGAAAGACAAATACTGTATGTTCTCACTTATAGAATCCAAAAAAGCCAAACTCACAGAAATAGAAAGTAGAATCATGGTTACCAGGGTAGAACTAGGGATTGGGAATAATGGGGAGATGTTGGTCAAAGGGTACAAGCTTCCAGCTATGAGACGGATAAGTTCTGGAGATATAATGTACCTATAGCATGATGATTATAGTTAACAATATTGTATTATATACTTGAAAGTTGTGAAGAGAGTAGATCTTAAATGTTAACGCCAGACACACACAAATGATAATTATGTGAGGAAATGGAGGTATTAACTAACCTAATTGTGGTCATCAATTTGCAATACACACGTGCATCAAATCATCATGCTGTACACTTTAAACGAAAAAAATGTTTTTTAATTCTTTTTGTTGTGTGATTCATTTATCTTTTTATTTATTTTTATTGAAGTGTAGTTGATGTAGAATATTATATAAGTTACACATTTTTAACATAGTGATTCACAATTTTTAAAGGTTATATTCCATTTATAGCTATTATAAAATATTGGCTATACTCCCTGTGCTTGAAATATATCCTTATACCTTATTTTATACATAATAGTTTGTACCTCTTAATCCCCTACCCCTATCTTGTCCCTCCCTCCTCCCCTCTCTCCACTGGTAACCACTAGCTTGTCCTCTAAATCTGTGAGTCTGTTTTTGTTTTGTTATATTTACTAATTTGTTGTATTTTTTCAATTCCACATGTAAGTGATATCATACAGTATTTGTCTTTCTCTGTCTGACTTATTTCACTTAGCATAATACCCTTAAAGAACATCCAAGTGGTTGCAACTGGTAAAGTTTCATTATTTTTTGTGGCTGAGTAGTACGGCCTCATATTTGCATACCACATCTTCTTTATCCATTCATCTGTCGATGGACACGTAGGTTGCTTCCATATCTTAGCTATTGTAAATAATGCTGCTATGAACATTGAGTGCATATATCTTTTTGCCTTAGTGTTTTTTTTTTTTTTTAATTTATTTATTTATTTTTGGCTGTGTTGGGTCTTCGTTTCTGTGCGAGGGCTTTCTCCAGTTGCGGCGAGTGGGGGCCACTCTTCATCGCGGTGCGCGGGCCTCTCACCATCGCGGCCTCTCCCGTTGCGGAGCACAGGCTCCAGATGCGCAGGCTCAGTAGTTGTGGCTCTCGGGCCTAGTTGCTCCGCGGCATGTGGGAACCTCCCAGACCAGGGCTCGAACTCGTGTCCCCTGCATTGGCAGGCAGATTCTCAACCACTGCGCCACCAGGGAAGCCCCTGGCTTACTGTTTTTGATTTTTTTTTGGATATATAACCAGGAGTGGAAAAAAAATGTTTTTAAATATTTGAGGTCAAAATAAATACATTTTAAAATAAATTAAATCAACTCTATCTAAAAGCTCTGAAGACTACAACAGAGTCAGGAGAAAGGGCAGAAATAGGGAGACAGAGATGAAAAAAGAGAGTAAGAATTCAGAAGAGATAAATATAAGGTCTCTGTAGTTATTCCTTGGTTATTTATTTTCTTTATACTTTCTGAACTTCTTTTCAGAAATGCAGTGTGACAGAACTTAACATCTGGTAGTAAACTGCATGCTTTCTGATTTATGACATAACCACTGGTGGTATCACAGCCCCTGGCTGCTGAAAATAATGTACTTACAAAAAAAATAATAATGTTTTGTTATTTATTTTTCACAGCTCTTAAATCATCTGCAATGTCCTTAGAAGCATTTAAATGAATGAATAAAATGTTTACTCTCAGTGCTAGAATAATCTTTCTGATATGAGACATACCCAGTGTCATCCAGGCATCCTTGCATCCCTCTAGAGATGGGGTGGCTTGTTTCCTCCTATGATATTCCATTCCATCTTCACTATTAGAAAATGCTTCCTTTTGTTGGGCTCAAATCCATCTCCCTCATTTTCTACCAATTGGTCCTATTGTTCTGCATTTGGGCTATGTATAGCAAATCTCTCACATAGAGCAAAACTCTCTCATATTTTGAGTAAAGCTATTGACTGTGCGTCTCCAGGCTCCATGATTCCATGGGTCTGATAGTTCTTTCTAGCTCACAGTGCTTAAGCTATTCAACATCCAGTCATTCTCCTAGCAAACCCCTCCTCCAATTTATCTTTGTCTATCTCAGTGTAGTCCAAGTTCACATTAGTTCTTCATCAAGCACACCACTCTGAAAAGCCATACTGAATTTACAATCAATTTAAAACCCCTAAGTCCTGTTCACATGTACCACTACTGCTGGTTCTCTTAGTTTTCTGAAACTAAGTGCAGAGGCCAACATTAATTCCTAAAAAATTCTTCTTGGATGGGACCCATCATTCCTAGCTATTAAGATTTTTTTTTTAATTCTGCCATCCAATATATTAACTACTCCTGAAATCTTCATGATATCTACAAATTGAAAAGCATGTCATTTTAGACTTTACCTTGTGCTCGCTTCGGCAGCACATATACTAGACTTTACCTAATTCATTGAAAAAATTGTTTGCATTCTAGTTAAGTGTCTTTTAAGCATGAGCATTAGTTACCAAGCACAATTCTGGCATCATTTAGTTTACATTTCTCTTTTTTGTTTACAACACTTTCATAGGAGACCTTATCAAGTGCTGTGTAAACTGTAGATATATATGTAAAATACTATCTCAATCTTAACAAAGTAAGGAAAATCAACTTCTCTGAGATGACGTACACTTGGTGAACCTAAATTGGCTTCTACTGATCACTGATAGCTTTTTCTAATTTTCACAAACTACCCCTTTCATAACTTATTTCAGAGTATCGGATGGAATTGATGTAGAACTCTTTACAATCTACTTTACAATCTACTGGTCTTTACAATCTACTTCCTTTTTTGTTAAATCTAGAAACTCTATATCACTCTTTCCCCCTTTCAATCTCTTAAAGATTCTGTAGAAAATTCAGTGGTCTTACTGACTGCTTCTCTGTTCCCTTGAATGTAATTCATCCAGGCTAGAAGCCATGAGCTCTCAATTCCCCGTTATTAATTAATGTTCATTCTCCCAATCTTAAGACAAGGATAAGCACCGTGGCCCCAAGGAGGAAGTCTATCCGAACTGTCCCTTCCTGTTATTCTTTCTGCACCAACTGAACTAAAATGTCTCTTAGAATTGCCATTATTATTCACCAGCATCAGCTAATCTGAACCCTCAGCCTCCTAGGTATTGCTCTTACACGTTGCTGCTACTTTGTCATACTCCTCTTGGTTACATGTTCTTCTGTCCATCTTTGGTATGTGTCCTCTCTGCCTCTGAGCTCTTGAAGAAGCTCCCTAAGCATTCATAATGCAACTGCAAATGATCTCAGGAATGAAGGAAAGAAGGTCAGTTCTTATATATATGTTCTTAAATATCTTCTTTTCTTCCTTGCTGAGATCATTTGCAAGTAGTTGAGTTACTTTCTGAGAATGCCTCAACAGTACTGATCCCTCTTTCCTGTTAGAATTAGATACCAGGGAATCATATCTCCTGCTTTTTCTGACATTTCTGAAGTCTGCCTTGCTCGAGTCTAGGGTTCCTCTGTCTAGCCTTCCTTAAATTTTTTTTCTGATGAACTCTAAGGAGAGAATCACTTTTCTTCTAGAGTGCATTCTTCTGCAGCTCATCAATCTGGGGCTTCCCTGTTGGACAGAATTCTGTCCACCTTGTCACTTCTTCAATATCTTAGGAAAGGACTTTTATTGCAGAGCATGTTGATGCATTGTGCATTGTCTGGCCCTCTGCTTTTCAGCTGAATGTGTCCGCCTATACAGGTCCAAATATTTGAAGTCTCCCACTGTTACTCTGTCTTGCATTTCTCCCAGTATTGTGCCCATGGTTTTACAAGCTGCTAACAAAAATCATGATCTCGTTAAAAGGAGAATTTAGAGGAAAGGTACAGATGGGGAACAGAGGGAACCTACAAAGGGGTGCTCATGAGGTATGCATGGAAGGCAGCAATTTTGCTTAATCACTTGTTTTAAGGTAATCACAGAACCCCTTTGCTCCATATGAAACACAGAGAATGAGAGAAAGAACAGGTTTGTGCTGTGAACAGTTAACCACTGAGAGACACGGTTTAGTGCTGCACTGTCCAACAAATGTATAATGTGAGCCACACGTGTAATGTAAACTTTCTAGGAGCCACATTTTAAACATGTAGAAAAAGGTGAAATAACTACTAATAACATTTTATTTAACCCAATAGATGCAAAATATTGTCACCTCAGCATAGACTCAATATAAAAAGTCACTATGACATATTATATATTTTTATACTAAGTCTTTGAAATCTGGTGTATAATTCCAACTTACTACACAGCTCAATTCAGATGCTAAATTTTCATCAGAAATACCTGATCTGTATTTAGATTTTATAAAAATTTTTAGTGGAAAAAGTAGATTCTTATATCCACCTTGTTCTAACCACACTTAAAATATTTCCAATAGCCGGATCCAGTATCTGTTTTTTAAATTTAAACTTCAAATTTTAAGTAAAATTTAAAATTCCAGTCCTCAGTTGCATCACCACATTTCAAGGGCTTAATAGCCACAGGGGGCTGGTGGCTACAACACTGGACAGCACAGTGTAGAGACACGGCAAGTTTTGAATGTGATAACCTCTCTTAACAAAAATTTCTCGAGCTCAGCACATAATAGTGATTTTTAAGCTAACATCCCATGATTGAGAAAATGCAAACTGGCAAAAAAGATGTATCTAGTAATTCCTTTAAATAATTTCATTTTCATAATCACAGTTACACCTACATATGCTTGAAAACCTATACTCCAATACAAAATACAAATTAAATCTAAAAAAATACTAATATAAATATCTCAAGAGTGTATTTTTTTATCCAGCACACACTTCTTTAGTACACATGTGGATCTGAAGACCCACTGTAGTAACTGCTATTGTAACCTATGAATCTTCATGCTGCAAGCTAGAATCCACCAGCCAAAGGATTCCCCTGCACCCCAAAACTGAACATTAGAGATCTGTACTGGTTAAAATGGAAGAGAAAGCTCTGGAGCTATTTTCAACCTTTAGCATACTCACAAGAATTAATTATCAAATGTTAGCAAGCCAACAATCAACACAGAACCAAGACATTTTAACTGGAACGAGGGAGGAAGGTAAGAGGGAAAATTCGGAGCAGTGGCCACACTGGCTAAGTAAGCCTCTCTGCACAGGATGGAGAGAGGTGAACAAGGAGGGCAGGCACTGCAGAAAAGCTGCCTGCTTTCTCTCTGTTGCTGATGGATACACATGGCACCCTTGTGATGTTCATTCTGTGTTTATTTCTTCATTCAATCAATGTGCATGGAACTGCCATCATGTGTGGGTCACTGTGTTGGGGAAGAAGAAGTTAGGACAGGGTGAGGATACAAAGAAGTACATAATTCACAGCCTTGTCCTAAAGCCACTGCCCCTATTCTCTAATAGGGGAGAGAAGACCCAAGCTCAACTGATACTATCATAATGTAGAAAGTGTAGGTGGCATAAGGGAAGGGAAATAAATCATACAGATTTCACAGGAGGAAAACATTAATATTGTCCAGGAAGGCTGGGGAAACTCTGGGGGAGGGGATGACTTCAGTGTCTTGTCTTGGGCCTAAAGGATGGTCACGGAATACGATGTTTCAGGGAAGGACTTTCCAAGCCTGGAGTCAAGTGTGAGAAGACACATGGAAAAGCATGGGGGCGGGGGGGATGCTGAGCAATTCAACTCCATTAAAACACTGGGGGAAAGAGAGAGCTACGATTGACAAGGAAGGCTGCGGTCGGCCATGGCTGCCAGGCTAGGAGCTGGGCCCTGGGGTCTCTGTTCTAGCATCTGAACGGAGGATTTAAACATATGTATATATTTATACAAACGTGCAGGTTTATACCCGTGAAATGATGATCATAATGATGATATGAAGATGACAACTAACATTTATTGAGTGCTTATGAGTGTCAGGCCCTCCTCTCAATGCTGTACATGCAGTATCTCACTTAATTCTCCCAACAACCCTATGATGTAGAGGGGAGGGGGAAACATCAGGCTGTTCATTTTGGAACACAGCGAGGCAAAAGAGAACAGAAGACAAAAATATCAAACAATAAATGCAGAACATAAGCCAACAGGGAGTTCTTATTTACAAGAGCTGCAGAGCCGCTGGTACAAAAAATAAGAAGTAACACACCGCAGGAGGCAAAAGCAATGTGCTATAAATAACTCAACTCTTACCTGTTGGATTCACCTCCCATGGGACCCTGTGAAGACAGTCGGAAGAGGGTCCTGCCTGGCTATGGATACCTGGCCGGTGGCCAAGTGGCTCAGCTCCTGGGACTCAGATGCCTCATCAGCTGGCTTGCAGTTACCTTTGCGGGGCTCCCACTGAACTCTGCTCACAGAGGAAGATGCTGGGCTTAGAACACTCTTTCTCAAAGTATGGTTCCCGGACAACAAGCATCCGAATCATCTGGGAATTGCTAAAATACAGATTCCTGGGCCCCATCCCAGATTGATTATCTCCCAGTCACTGAGAGTAGGCTCTGGGAATCTGTGTTTTTAACACGGCACCAGGTTTTTCACATACTGGGAACCAAACCAGGGACCACTGGCTTGTGTATCAGACAAGCCACTGCCAATCGGGAAGGGAAAAACACAACATAAAGGGGCTCCTCAAGGCTGGGAGCTGTTAACTTCACAGTGAAGCAAGCCCTTTCTGCTGCTAATTTAGCCCGTATTTTGCATTCATGATGCTGCCTGAGGCCTGGGCACCTGCAATTCTTGCAGTTTCTTTTACTTTTCTCTGCTCTGGCGACTCTTCAAAAGGTGTGATGCTAAACATCCCTGAACTTCATTCTTCCTCATCCTCTCCTGTGAAGTCTATCCTATTGATACCACCACGTGATTCCCCTGCTGCTAGAATGCAGATAGCCATGCATGGGCAGGTAGTTTTATTCCTGTAATGCTACATCGTTGCTCACCATCCTTCTAATGAGGCTATAGATTGCCAAGGGGTCCTATCCTTTGTAATAATTCTGTCACATGTTTAGCAGGCACTCAGTGAAGAGTCCCAGGTGGGAAGAAAAGAGCTTCTTTACCAGTAGGAAAGGTGAGATCTAGTGTCTGTTTCTCACCGTACACATGAAGGTGCAGTAGTGAAGGTACACCAGCCCAGCTGATGACCTGCATCCAGGCCCACGAACCATGTGGGGCCCAGCTGCATACAGGCTGAGAAGCCTCCAGCTAGCAGGGAACATGCCATGTGCTCCGATTAGACTAGGAGCTGCTGTGCACAGCATCTTTCCCTTAACAGAGCCACTACCGCTCTAGGCTGGGAAAGAGAGGCAGGAAGGGGAGAAGACAGGGAAGGGAATCAGGGCCCAGTCAGACCCCAGTCTACCGTTCCGTCTCCAAGAGTAGAGAGCTGGCCACTCTGAGGCACGTGCCAGATTCCTTAGCTGCCTGGGGCTATAGAAATCTTCAAGGAAAGATTCAAAACTAAGGCACTTTGGAGTTAAACCACTCAGGGGCAAACCCCAGCTTCCCCACTCACCGGCTGTGTGTTCTTGGGAAGTCATTTACCCTCTCTAAGGCTCCAATTCCCCATTTGTAAAATTCATTCAAATATATATTAAGCCAATCCTAGGTGTTTAGTAGAAAGAAATGAAAACATGTATCCTCCAGATGACTTGTACATAAATGTTCATAACAACTTTATTCATCAGAGCCAAAGACTGTCAACAACCATCAGCAGGTGAACTGATAAACTGCGATACACGTGTGTAATGCAACACTACTCAGCAAAAAAAAGAAACGAACTGCTGGTACATGAAATAATATAGGTGGATAGATAGACAGACAGATCTATAGATAGATATATATCCTATCTATAACACTATGTGAGCAAAAGAAGCCAGACACAAAAGAGTACACACTACAGGATTCCATTTACATGAAATTCTAGAAAAGACAGATCTAATCTATAGGGATAGAAAGCAGATCAGTGTTTGCCTGGGACTAGGGGGTGGGCAGTGGGCAGGGACTGACTGTACTGACTATAAAGGGTCAGGAGGAACTCTTTTGGGAGACTGCTCTGTCAATGACTGTAGTAGTGGTTTATACATTGGTCAAAACTCATCACACTGGGGCTTCCCTGGTGGCGCAGTGGTTAAGAATCCACCAGCCAACACAGGGGACACAGGTTCGAGCCCTGGTCTGGGAAGATCCCACATGCCGAGGAGCAACTAAGCCCGTGAGCCACAACTACTGAGCCTGCGCTCTAGAGCCCGCGAGCCACAACTACTGAAGCCCGTGCGCCTAGAGCCCGTGCTCCACAACAAGAGAAGGCACCGCAATGAAAAGCCCATGCACCACGACGAAGAGTAGCCCCTGCTCGGGGCAACTAGAGAAAGCCCGCGTGCAGCAACAAAGACCCAATGTAGCCAAAAAATAGATAAATAAATAAACTAAAAAAAAAAAAAATTCATCACACTGTTCATTTAAGTGGGTGCATTTTATTGTATCTAAATAGCATCTCAATAATAAAATTTATTTATATATGGCACTACTATATGCCGGGTACTGTTCTACGTGCTAGAATACAGTCATGAACAAAACACAGTGTCTGCCCTCATGAAGCTTACTTTCTAAAGAGGGGAGACAGATAATCAATGCATAAAAATGGATTCAACTTGTTGTGATGAGTTCCATCATCAAAATAAAGACAGGTAAGGGGATACAGAGGGACAGAGGTGCTATTTTAGATAGAGGGTCAGAGATAGGCCTCTCCTCAGAGACTACATTTCGAGCAGAGGCTTCAATGAAGTGAGAGAGAGAGAGAGGGAGAGAGAGCAAGAGAAGAAGGAGGAGGAGGAGAAGGAGATCATTTGGGGGAAGAGCAGTCCAAGTACTGGGAACAGGAAGTGCAAAGGCCCTGAGGCAGAACTATGTCTGGGGTGGCTGGGAAACCACTACGACTGAAGCCAATCGATCAAAGTTGAGGGTGAGAGACTAAAGACGTGGTCCTGCAGGAAAGCTGTGTAGGGAATTTGGAATAAGATAGGTTGGAAAGTGAGTGGAAGCTTTTGTCTGTTTGTTATTATTGTTGTTGTTATTACTGTGTCTTTTTAAATAAGAAATGATTTGATCTGATCTGATCTGTATTTTTAAAGCATCATGCTGGTTGCTTTGTGTAGAAGAGGTGGAAGGGAGGAAAGATGGAAGCAGTAGTTACGAGGAGACTAGTGTAGTACCTAGGCATGAGGTGACAGTGACGGGACTAGGGTGTAAGGGTAGGTGGTGGTGGCAGAAGGTGGTCAGGGTAAATCTGAGGAGTAAACAGTACCTACCTCTTGGGGGTGGCTCTGAGGAAAACCTGAAAAGAACTTCATATACTCTATGTACCTAAGTACCTAAAAAGTACTCAGAGTACTCTAAGCACTTGAATACTGCTTAGAATAATACTTAGAATATTCTAAGGAAAATAGAATAGAAATGTGCTTAGAATACGCTAAGCCCCTGAAAAGCGCTAAGAATAGTACCTGGCATGCAGTTAGGACTCAGCCCTGTGAGCTAGGATTAACACTCCTTTGTGGTAAAAGAACTGTCATCATCCCTGTAGGGAAGGCAGCGCTTTGTGTTTTTGGCCGAAGGGCTGTGAGAGGGCCTCATCTTCACTGGTTTAACTACTGCTACGGTGCAAGGGACTGTGAGAGAGGCAAAATTTAATAAAGTGTTAAAATTAAGGTAAAATTATTCCTGCTTTTTCCACACGACTATTACCCTGTTTCAGTAGTCACTACAAGAAGACTAAGTCAAAACTCTTGTGAATATTAGACTCTGGGACAGGAATTAAGGACCTGAGCTCCACCTAGGTCCTGGGCTGAACCATGTCAGGTCACCATGTTTCTGCAGCCCCTTTTCACATTAACACAACAGAGAGTTTTATTTGTGGAGACAGGTCTGAATCCCTCTCTTTATGGGTCAGCTAGAGACACTGTCAAACAAATTCCGAGTAAGCCAAATAGAGGCCAAGAGAATATTCCAGTGGAGAAACCCTGGGTACGTTCCCCTGATTGCTGCTTGAGTCTGAGCTCACGGACGAGCAGGAGTGCCCAGCACAGAGCTACCCCTGTTCCCCAGCCTGCTTGATCCACTGTGGTTGCTCTGGACAAGTCCATGAACTTAGCATAATTATCCTCATTTCACCAAGGAAAAAAAAGCAAGGTGCGGTGCAAATATGTGAACTGCCACTGGTCACTCAGCCAGAATTTGTGCCAACCTGACTGCATACTCTACTGATTAATCTGCCAGCATAGAAGGAAGTAATGAGAGGTGAAGACAGTCCCCACCATGCTGCTGCCAAGGTGAAAGGCAGTGATGCTATATTGGTGTAAAAAGAGCTTGGACACAGCCCTTCTTCTAGTGAAGTTTCCCATCTAGTCCAATACAAGTTTGCCATTCCTATAAAATATTTCTCATCTAAAAGATCCCAAACACGATCAGGTTCAACGGCAATGGCAGGAGGGGGAAAGTACCCTGTATGTTTGTTTTCAAATGGTAATTAAAACTTAGTGAGAGGAGAAGCTATGCATTAAAATATTCATAAATTAATTCTAAAGTTTCCAGCATACTTAGGAAGATCATCGCTCATTTTAAATAGGCATTATAAAATAACCTAAAACACAAAAATGCAGCAAGTTGGGAAATCTGGATGGGTTATTCTGGAGAACTAGATTCAAATTTTAAAACCTGAAGTTGTTTGAACAGCAGAGAAGTTCTGAAATCTAGGAGACTGCATGACAGATTAGGGTGATATGGAGTGACATGTAGGTCACTTGAGGATGAGAGTGACACCAGATCACTCTCTGATCTATACAGCCTTACCTTTTCTCTTGTCAAGTAAGTAAGAGTAATGTGGCAAGTAAGTTTTCCCAAACTAGAAGCCCCTACAAGGGCAGAGGATTTTGTTTGTTTGGTGGTTGTTGTTTGTTCTTTCTCAAATCATTCAATAAAAGAGATGATGTCATCTTCAAGAAGTCCAGTAGTCCCTAAATAATCTAGGCCTGATAAGTGTCAGAAAAGGAAGGCTAGACCCTCTTTCAACATTGTTAGACTTCTGTTTGCTGCAAACGCCGTACATGTCTAGCACCAGGCGACATGATGACAAATCAAAGACAGAGGCAGCAAACTGACAGGTGAAGGCAGGCAGGACAGAAGGGAAGGATGGGACACACACCTTCCACTTCCTAAAGACACGTCCGAAAGAGTCAGACAATGTCATGAGACATAGGACTCACTCCTTTCCAAAGAAGCACCTGAACTAGATTACCTGATAATCAATGGCTTTGCTGAACTATGGCCCCCAAAGTCCCATCTTCCCATGTTATAACTATTCCTATCTACCATTTATTAGATGCTTATCTTACGTCAAGTTAGAGGGAAGTTAAATGTTGCATTGGTGCCTGGAGAGTAAACCTCAGTCTTATCTACTGACCAATTTCCTTAGGACTTGGAAGAAAGTTTTTCTTTCCAGACATCAGAGCTTGTGGAGGCTTGCAAGTGTCATAAGATATGCCGTTGTCTCCACCCCAGTGACTCAGGGGACTCTCCCCCGCTTCATTCCTTATCCAGGTTCACACACTCTCTTGATCTGAGCTTGTGTCCCTGCCTCCATCCTGTGTCTTGGTCCCCTCTCAGGAGCCCCTTCAGAGGGGCTGCCTGGCTTTTGATTTCCAACCCACTCCCAGGGTCTTCTCAGATCGCCTTGATTGATGTATGGTGATCAGCCCTGCCTGACTCCCACCCTCAGCCCAGAACCTCAGGAGCTAAGGTGGGCCCAGAGCCCCCTGACACTGCTTGTCCAGGAGGGGAGCTCTGCCAGTGTCAAGAAACACAATCACAGATGTCAGTGGCATTACAAAGGAAGCATAAGCTGCTATTATTAAATTCATTTCTAAAGAAAATCTTCCTTCAGTCAAGGCTAAGAGCTGATAATCTAGTCCAAGATGACACCTTTTAAAAACAAACTAGGTTTCTTCAATATACGCAAATCAATCAATGTTATACACCACATTAACAAACTGAAGAATAAAAACTATATGATCATCTCAACAGGTGCAGAAACAGCTTTTGACAAAATTGAACACCCATTTATGATAAAAACTCTCCAGAAAGTAGGCATAGAGGGAAACTACCTCAACATAATAAAGGCCATATATGACAAACCCATAGCAATCATTCTCAATGGTGAAAAACTGAAAGCATTTCCTCTAAGGTCAGGAACAAGACAAGGATGTCCACTCTTGCCACTATTATTCAACATAGTTTTGGAAGTCCCAGCCATGGCAACCAGAGAAGAAAAAGAAATAAAAGGAATCAAAATTGGAAAAGAAGAAGTGAAACTATCACTGTTTGCAGATGACATGATACCATACATAGAAAATCCTAAGGATGACACCAGAAAACTTCTGATGCTAATCAATGAATTTGGTAAAGTAGCAGGATACAAAATTAATGCACAGAAATCTCTTGCATTCCTAAACACTAGGAATGAAAGAACAGAAAGAGAAATTAAGGAAACACTCCCATTTACCATTGCAACTAAAAGAATAAAATACCTAGGAATAAACCCACCTAAGGAGGCAAAAAACCTGTACTCAGAAAACTATAAGATACTGATGAAAGAAATCAAAGATGACACCAACAGATGGAGAGATATACCATGTTCTTGGATTGGAAGAATCAATAGTGTGAAAATCACTACACTGCCCAAAGCAATCTACAGATTCAATGCAATCCTATCAAATTACCAATGGCATTTTTCACAGAATTAGAACAAAAAATTTTACAATTTGTATGGAAACACAAAAGACCCCGAATAGCCAAAGCAATCTTGAGAAAGAAAAACGGAGCTGGAGGAATCAGGCTCCCTGACTTCAGACTATACTACAAAGCTACAGTAATCAAGACAGCATGGTACAGGCACAAAAACAGAAATATAGATCATTGGAACAGGATAGAAAGCCCAGAGATAAACTCATGCAATTATGGTCACCTAATCTATGACAAAGGAGCCAAGAATATACAATGGAGAAGACAGTCTCTTCAATAAGTGGTGCTGGGAAAACTGGACAGCTACATGTAAAAGAATGAAATTAGAATACTCACTAACACCATACAGAAAAATAAACTCAAAATGGATTAAAGGCCTAAATGTAACGCTGGACACTACAAAACTCTTAGAAGAAAACATAGGAAGAACACCCTTTGACATAAATCACAGCAAGACTTTTTTTGACCCACCTCCTAGAGTAAGAAAATAAAAACAAAAATAAACAAATGGGACCTAATTAAACTTCAAAGCTTTTGCACAGCAAAGGAAACCATAAACAAGATGAAAAGACAACCCTCAGAATGGGAGAAAATATTTGCAAACGAAGCAACTGACAAGGGATTAATCTGCAAAATAAACAAACAGCTCATACAGCTCAATATAAAAAAAAAACAAACAACCCAATCAAAAAATGCACAGAAGACCTAAATAGACTTTTCTCCAAAGAAGACATACAGGTGGCCAAAAGGCACATGAAAATATGCTCAACATCACTAATTATTAGAGAGATGTAAATCAAAACTACAATGAGGTATGACCTCACACTAGTCAGAATGGTCATCATCAAAAAATCTATGAACAATAAATGCTGGAAAGGGTGTGGAGAAAGGGAACCCTCTTGCACTGTTGGTGGGAATGTAAACTGAACAACCACTCTGGAGAACAGTATGGAGGTTCCTTAAAAAACTAAAAATAGAACTACCATATGACCCAGCAATCCCACTACTGGGCATATACCTGGCGAAAACCATAATTCCAAAAGATACATGCACCCCAATGTTCATTGTAGTACTGTTTACAATAGCCAAGACATGGAAGCAACCTAAATGTCCATCAACAGAGGAATGAATAGAGAAGATGTGGTACATATATACAATGGAATATTACTCAGCCATAAACAAAATTGTGCCATTTGCAGAGACGTGGATGGACCTAGAGACTGTCATACTGAATGAAGTAAGTCAGAAAAAGAAAAACAAATATTGTATATTAACGCTTATGTGGAATTTAGAAAATGGTACAGATGAGCCTATCTGCAAAGCAGAAATAGAGACACAGATGCAGAAAACAAACATATGGACACCAACGGGGGAGGGGGGTGGGATGGATTGAGAGATTGTGATTGACATATGTACACTATTATGTATGAAGTACATGGCTGGTGAGGACCTACTGTTTAGCACAGGAAAAAAAAGAAGGTACAATCTGTTTGCTGGACATGTATTAAGTTAACCTTAAAAATGTATTCCAGTACACATTAGGTGCAGACAAATACTGTTTGATTCCACTTACACAAGGTACCTAGAATTGTCAAATTCACAGAGTCAAAAGTACATTGGTAGGAGGAGCCTCAAGATGGCGGAAGAGTAAGACATGGAGATCACCTTCCTCCCCACAAATACATCAGAAATACATCTACACGTGGAACACCTCCTACAGAGTACCTACTGAACGCTGGCAGAACACCTCAGACCTCCCAAAAGGCAAGAAACTCCCCACGTACCTGAGTAGGGCAAGAGAAAAAAGAAAAATCAGAGAGAAAAGAAGAGGGACAGGACCTGCACCAGTGGGAGGAAGCTGTGAAGGAGGAAACGTTTCCACACACTAGGAAGCCCCTTTGCGAGCAGAGACTGCGGGTGGCGGAGGGGGGAAGCTTCGGAGCCACAGAGGAGAGCGCAGCCACAGGGGTGCGGAGGGCAAAGCAGAGAGATTCCCGCACAGAGGATCGCTGCCAACCAGCACTCACCAGCCCAAGAGGCTTGTCTGCTCACCCGCTGGGGCAGATGGGGGCTGGGAGCTGAGGCTCGGGCTTCAGTCGGATCCCAGGGAGAGGACTGGGGTTGGTGGCGTGAACACAGCCTGAAGGGGGCTAGTGTGCCACAGCTGGCCGGGAGGGAGTCCAGGAAAAAGTCTAGACCTGCCAAAGAGGCAAGAGACTTTTCTTGCCTCTTTGTTTCCTGGTGCACGAGGAGAGAGGATTAAGAGCGCCACTTAAAGGAGCTCCAGAGACAGACGCGAGCCGTGGCTATCGGCGCAGATCCCAGAGACAAGCATGAGATGCTAAGGCTGCTGCTGCAGCCACCAAGAAGCCTGTGTGCGAGCACAGGTCACTATCCACACCTCCCTCCCAGGAGCCTGTGCAGCCTGCCACTGCCAGGGTCCCATGATCCAGGGACAACTTCCCCTGGAGAACACACGGTGGGCCACAGGCTGCTGCAACGTCACGCTGGCCTCTGCCGCCACAGGCTCGCTCCGCACTCTGTACCCCTCCCTCCCCCCGGGCTGAGTGAGCCAGAGCCCCCAAATCAGCTGCTTCTTTAACCCAGTCCTGTCTGAACAAAGAACAGACGCCCTCAGGTGACATACACGCAGAGGCGGGGCCAAATACAAAGCTGAACCCAGGAGCTGTGCGAACAAAGAAGAGAAGGGGAAATCTCTCCCAGCAGCCTCAGGAGCAGCGAATTAGGTCTCCACAGTCAACTTGATGTACCTGCATCTGTGGAATACCTGAACAGACAATGAATCATCCCAAACTGAGGAGGTGGACTTTGGGAACAAAGATATATTTTTTTTTCCCCTTTTTCTCTTTTTGTGAGTGTGTATATGTATGCTTCTGTGTGTGATTTTGCTTTTCCCATTTGTCCTACGGTTCTGTCTATCCGTTTTTTTTGTTTCTTTGTTTTTTGTTTTTGTAGTAAAGTTTTTAGCGCTTGTTATCATTGGTGGATTTGTTTTTTGGTTTGGTTGCTCACTTCTTTCTTTCTTTCTTTTAATTTTTTTAAATAACTATTTTATTTTATTTTATTTTATCTTCTTCTTTCTTTCTTTTTCTCCCTTTTATTCTGAGCCATGTGGATGACAGGCTTTTGGTGCTCCAGCCAGGTGTCAGGGCTGTGCCCCTGAGGTGAGAGAGCCAAGTTAAGGACATTGGAGCACAAGAGACCTCCCAGCTCCACGTAATATCAAATGGCAAAAATCTCCCAGAGATCTCCATCTGAACGCCAACACCCAGCTCCACTCAACAAACAGCAAGCTACAGTGCAGGACACGCTATGCCAAACAACTATCAAGACAGGAACACAACCCCAACCATGAGCAGAGAGGCTGCCTAAAATCATAATAAGGCCACAGAAACTCCAAAACACACCACCAGACGTGGACCTGCCCACCAGAAAGACAAGATCAAGCCTCATCCATGAGAACACAGGCACTAGTCCCCTCCACCAGGAAGCCTACACAACCCACTGAACCAATCTTAGCCACTGGGGACAGACATCAAAAACAACAGGAACTACGAACCTGCAGCCTGAGAAAAGGAGACCCCAAACACAGTAAGTTAAACAAAATGAGATGACAGAGAAACACACAGCAGATGAAGGAGCAAGGTAAAAACCCACCAGACCTAACAAATGAAGAGGAAATAGGCAGTCTACCTGAAAAAGAATTCAGAATAATGATAGTAAAGATGATCCTAAACCTTGGAAATAGAATGGAGAAAATACAAGAAACGTTTAACAAGGACCTAGAAGAACTAAAGAGCAAACAAACAATGATGAACAACACAATAAATGAAATTAAAACTTCTCTAAAAGGAATCAATACCAGAATAACTGAGGCAGAATAACGGATAAGTGACCTGGAAGATAAAATAGTGTAAATAACTACTGCTGAGCAGAAAAAAGAAAAAAGAATGAGAAGAATTGAGGACAGTCTCAGAGACCTCGGGAAAACATTAAATGCACCAACATTCAAATTATAAGGGTCCCAGAAGAAGAAGAGAAAAAGAAAGGGACTGAGAAAATATTTGAAGAGATTATAGTTGAAAACTTCCCTAATATGGGAAAGGAAATAGTGAATCAAGTCCAGGAAGCGCAGAGAGTCCCATACAGGATAAATCCAAGGAGAAACACTCCAAGACACATATTAATCAAACTATCAAAAATTAAATACAAAGAAAAAATATTAAATGCAGCAAGGGAAAAACAACAAATAACACACAGGGGAATCCCCATAAGGTTAACAGCTGATTTTTCAGCAGAAACTCTGCAAGCCAGAATGGAGTGGCAGGACTTATTTAAAGTGATGAAGGGGAAAAACCTACAAACCAAGATTACTTTACCCAGCAAGGATCTCATTCAGATTTGATGGAGAAATTAAAACCTTTACACACAAGCAAAAGCTAAGAGAATTCAGCACCACCAAAACAGCTTTACAACAAATGCTATAGGAACTTCTCTAGGCGGGAAACACAAGAGAAGGAAAACACCTACAATAACAAACCCAAAACAATTAAGAAAATGGGAAGAGGAACATATATATCGATAATTACCTTAAATGTAAATGGATTAAATGCTCCAACCAAAAGACACAGACTGGCTGAATGGATACAAAAACAAGACCTGTGTATATGCTGTCTACAAGAGACCCACTTCAGACCTAGGGACACATACAGACTGAAAGTGAGGGGATGGAAAAACATATTCCATGCAAATGGAAATCAAAAGAAAGCTGGAGTAGCAATTCTCATATCAGACAAAATAGACTTTAAAACAAAGACTATTACAAGAGACAAAGAAGGACACTACATAATGATCAAGAGATCAATCCAGGAAGAAGATATAACAATTGGAAATATTTATGCACCCAACATAGGAGCACCTCAATATATAAGGCAAATTCTAACAGCCATAAAAGGGGAAATTGACAGTAACACAATCATAGTAGGGGACTTTAACACCCCACTTTCAACAATAGACAGATCATCCAAACTGAAAATAAATAAGGAAACACAAGCTTTAAATGATACATTAAACAAGATGGACTTAACTGATCTTTATAGGACATTGCATCCAAAACCAACAGAATACACTTTCTTCTCAAGTGCTCATGGAACATTCTCCAGGATAGATCATACCTTGGGTCACAAATCAAGCCTTGGTAAATTTAAGAAAATTGAAATTGTATCAAGTATCATTTCCGACCACAACGCTATGAGACTAGGTATCAATTACAGAAAAAAATCTGTAAAGAATACAAACACATGGAGGCTAAACAATACATTACTTAATAACCAAGAGATCACTGAAGAAATCAAAGAGGAAATCAAAAAATATCTAGAAACAAATGACAATGAAAACACGATGACCCAAAACCTATGGGATACAGCAAAAGCAGTTCTAAGAGGGAAGTTTATAGCAATACAATCCTACCTTAACAAACAGGAAACATCTCAAATAAACAAACTAACTTTATACCTAAAGCAATCAGAGAAAGAAGAACAAAAAAAACCCAAAGTTAGCAGACAGAGAGAAATCATAAAGATCAGATCAGAAATAAATGAAAAAGAAATGAAGGAAACAATAGCAAAGATCAATAAAACTAAAAGATGGTTCTTTGAGAAGATAAACAAAACTGATAAACCATTAGCCAGACTCATCAAGAAAAAAACGGAGACGACTCAAATCAATAGAATTAGAAATGAAAAAGGAGAAGTAACAACTGACACTGCAGACATATAAAGGATCATGAGAGATTACTACAAGCAACTATATGCCAATAAAATGGACAACCTAGAAAAAATGGACAAATTCTTAGAAATGCACAACGTTCCGAGACTGAACCAGGAAGGAAGAGAAAGTATGAACAGACCAATCACAAGCACTGAAATTGAAACTGTGTTTAAAAATCTTCCAACAAACAAAAGCCCAGGACCAGATGGCTTCACAGGCGAATTCCATCAGACATTTAGAGAAGAGCTAACATCTATCCTTCTCGAACTCTCCCAAAATAGAGCAGAGGGAGGAACACTCCCAAACTCATTCTACAAGGCCACCATCACCGTGATACCAAAACCAGACAAAGATGTCACAAAAAAAGAAAACCACAGGCCAATATCACTGATGAACATAGATGCACAAATCTTCAACAAAATACTAGCAAACAGAATCCAACAGCAGATTAAAAGGATCATACACCATGATGAAGTGGGGTTTATCCCAGGAATGCAAGGATTCTTCAACATACGCAAATCAATCAATGTGATAAACCATATTAACAAACTGAAGGATAAAAACCATATGACCATCTCAATAGATGCAGAGAAAGCTTTCAACAAAATTCAACACCGATTTATGATTAAAAACCCGCCAGAACGTAGGCACAGAGGAACTTACCTCAACATAATAAAGGCCATATATGACAAACCCACAGCCAACATCGTCCTCAATGGTGAAAAAATGAAACCATTTCCACTAAGATCAGGAACAAGACAAGGTTGCCCACTCTCACCAATGTTATTCAACATTGTTTTGGAAGTTTTAGCCACAGCAATCAGAGAAGAAAAAGAAATAAAAGGAATCCAAATCAGAAAAGAAGAAGTAAAGCTGTCACTGTTTGCAGATGACATGATACTATATATAGAGAATCCTAAAGATGCTACCAGAAAACTACTAGAGCTAATCAATGAATTTGGTGGAGTAGAAGGATACAAAGTTAATGCACAGAAATCTCTTGCATCCCTATACACTAATGATGAAAAATCTGAAAGTGAACTTAAGAAAACACTCCCATTTACCATTGCAACAAAAAGAATAAAATACCTAGGAATAAACCTACCTAAGGAGAAAAAAGACCTGTATGCAGAAAACTATAAGACACTGATGAAAGAAATTAAAGATGATACAAATAGATGGAGAGATACACCATGTTCTTGGATTGGAAGAATCAACATTGTGAAAATGACTCTACTACCCAAAGCAATCTACAGATTCAATGCAATCCCTATCAAACTACCACTGGCATTTTTCACAGAACTAGAACAAAAAATTGCACAATTTGTATGGCAACACAAAAGACCCCGAATAGCCAAAACAATCTTGAGAAAGAAAAACGGAGCTGGAGGAACCAGGCTCCCTGACTTCAGACTATACTACAAAGCTACAGTAATCAAGACAGTATGGTAATGGCACAAAAACAGAAATATACCTCAATGGAACAGGATAGAAAGCCCAGAGATAAACCCACACACATATGGTCACCTTATCTTTGATAAAGGAGGCAAGCATATACAGTGGAGAAAAGACAGCCTCTTCAATAAGTGGTGCTTGGAAAACTGGACAGCTACATGTAAAAGAATGAAATTAGAACACTCTCTAACACCATACACAAAAATAAACTCAAAATGGATTAAAGACCTAAATGTAAGGTCAGACAGTATCAAAGTCTTAGAGGAAAACATAGGCAGAACACTCTATGATATAAATCACAGCAAGATCCTTTTTGATCCAGGTCCTAGAGAAATGGAAATAAAAACAAAAATAAACAAATGGGACCTAATGAAACTTAAAAGCTTTTGCACAGCAAAGGAAACTATAAATAAGATGAAAAGACAACCCTCAGAATGGGAGAAAATATTTGCAAATGAAGCAACTGACAAAGGATTAATCTCCAAAATTAATAAGCAGCTGATGCAGCTCAGTATCAAAAAAACAAACACCCAAATCCAAAAATGGGCAGAAGACCTAAATAGACATTTCTCTAAAGAAGATATACCGGTTGCCAACAAACACATGAAAAGATGCTCAACGCCACTAATCATTAGAGAAATGCAAATCAAAAGTACAATGAGATATCATCTCACACCGGTCAGAACGGCCATCATCAAAAAATATACAAACAATAAATGCTGAAGAGGGTGTGGAGAAAAGGGAACCCTCTTGCACTGTTAGTGGGAATGTAAATTGATACAGCCACTTTGGAGAACAGTATGGAGGTTCCTTAAAAAACTAAAAATAGAACTACCATATGACCCAGCAATCCCACTACTGGGCATATACCCTGAGAAAATCATAATTCAAAAAGAGTCATTGCAGCTCTATTTACAATAGCCAGGACATGGAAGCAACCTAAGTGTCCATCAACAGGTGAATGGATAAAGAAGATGTGGCACATATATACAATGGAATATAACTCAGCCATAAAAAGAAACGAAACTGAGTTATTTGTGGTGAGGTGGATGGACCTAGAGTCTGTCATACAGAGTGAAGTAAGTCAGAAAGAGAAAAACAAATACCGTATGCTAACACATATATATGGAATCTAAAAAACGAAAAAAAAATGGTCATGAAGAACCTAGGGGCAGGACGGGAATAAAGACGCAGACCTACTAGAGAATGGACTTGAGGAAACGGGGAGGGGGAAGGGAAAGCTGGGACAAAGTGAGAGAGTAGCATGGACATATATACACTACCAAACTTAAAATAGATAGCTAGTGGGAAGCAGCTGCATAGCACAGGGAGATCAGCTCGGTGCTTTGTGACCACCTAGAGTGGTGGGATAGGTAGGGTGGGAGGGAGGGAGACGCAAGAGGGAAGAGATATGGTGACATATGTATATGTATAACTGATTCACTTTATTATAAAGCAGAAACTAACACACTATTGTAAAGCAATTATACTCCATTAAAGATGTTAAAAAAAAAAAAAGTACATTGGTAGATGCCAGTGGCCGGGGGTGGGGTTGAGGGGAATGGGGAGTTAGTGTTTAAAGGGGGCAGAGTTTCAGTTTAGCAAAGCGAAAAATTTGGAAGATGGATGATGGTGAGAGTTGCACAACAATGTGAATGTACTTAGTGCCACTGAACTGTACAGTTAAATATGGTTAAAATAGTATGTTTTATATTATGTGACTTTTACCACAATAAAAAAAACATTAAAAAAACCCAGCAACTCATTTTGAAATTAATTGGTATGAAAATGCAATGTGAAAAAAAGTGTTAAATTATTTTTATGTCTTTTCCAGTCTGTAAGTGATTCTCTTATTGTTTGTTTTATGTTAAGTGCTTTATGACATGGAGTATTAAGGATGTTGCATAGAAACAAAATAGACTATACAAGGTAGACCTCAAAAAAAAAAACTGACTAGATGTACAGAGTGCTGATATTTTTATCATTCATGCAGTTCAATTCTAGTGGTCTATTGTACACACTTCAATTTCAGCAATCATCAAATCACCAGATTTTAACAAAAACCTTCTCAGATTCACTAATAGTAAGCCCCCCAGAAAGATCCTAGCGCTTCTGATATAATGAATACAACTAAAGACTCTTATGTAAACTTATAACAGTAGCTTTTATAAATTACTTTTGACAAACTGTGACTTACTATAACAATCCATCACTCTAATTATTGTTTTGGAGTTAACATCTTTTGACAGCCTAACCATGATGCTTACTGAAGTTAATGAATCCATAAGCCCATAAATTTAAAATTGTGTTTGGTTATAGTCTTGCAAGTGAGTGAAATGAGCTGATCTTTCCTTTTTCCTACACAATTTTGGGCAATAAATTCTGCTTTGACTTCTGCTTCCCACCCTTACCTATAAATAGCTCACCTGTGACAATTCCAGGTCCACCTGTCTTTTCTAGGTCCCTTGTCTCTGGCTCTGTTGAATATTAGAATGGTCGGAAGCAGGCCCTAACATCCTACCAATCTAGACAACTGATCCTGACTAATGAAAAAAAACAGATGGGAAATTCCCATTTGGTCCCATCTGTCTAAACGTTTAGCTTCCATGGGTTTCAACTCTCCTACTAGCTCATTACATAAACTTACTGTTAATAATACCTACCATTTATTGGATGCTTACTTTGTGGCAGCCACTGTCACAATAAACCATCTACATACAGATGAGGGAGCAGAGGACGAACACTTGACTAACTGGTCAAAGCAACTGGCAGGGCTACCCAACCATCGTAACACCAGACTGTTGTAAGTAGTCACTGGGCCAACTTCTTGCATTGTTATTATGGGCAGGGACTATGCTAAGGGGCTTTGAAAGTATATTTTTAATCTCATTTAATCTTCAAAGTAAACATATGATATGTCTATAATCATTTCCATTTTACTGAGGAAGAAACCAAGATTCAGAGAGAATATGTGACGATCTTTTTCTATACATAATTTTATTTTTTTTGATATGTTCTCAACTACCGTTGTTTCTTCTATCTGTGCTACGGCATCTGTCCATAGAGAAAGGTCTACAAATTCGAATTCAGACTTCTAAGCCTACCTCCCAAATGGCAGCCAGTAACCAGGAGGTTGGTTCCATGTAGATTCACCCCCACCTACTTTTATCTTTCTTACTTGTTAATAACAGTAACAATAATAATAAAAAAACAACTTAAATTTGATAGTGCATTAAAAGCATGCCAGAATACTTCATTGCTATCCTTGTGACAATGCTGTGAAGTAGGAATGATAATTATTCTGTTTTAAGAGATAAGGAATCTTGAGTTTAGTTGAGATTATATAGATTGCCAGAGGTCAACCATCTAGGAAGAGACAAAAATGACACTCTAACATAGACGTTCTTGCTTCAAATTCTGGGCTCTTTCCAATAAGCTGTGCTGCTTCACTTAGATTCATCAGACCTCATTACACATATGATTCACAGATCTATGCTATAGTCCTTATCTATCTCCCAAATTCAAGTACAACTCTACTATCCATCGGCTGGGCATCTCCATCCGAGTGTCCTAGCTGTAGGTCTTATTCTTGTTTCCCTCACAGTATCTACAGCAGGGTCCTGCATGAAGTGGGCACTTAATAACAATTATTGAATAATAAATGAAGGACTTCAAAGGAAAAAAGAAAGCCCCACAACTGAGCTAAGTGAGGTGGTGAGGACCTGGCCAGCGTAGGAACCAGGAGATACCGAGCTCTCTTCCTCTGCACTCAGTACCGCTGAGTACCACTGGCATCAGTGCTGCCCAGCCCAGTAGACCAGGGGCGAGAGGCAGCCATTTCCTTCCGGCACCTCAGGTGACAAAGGGCCTCCACGGAGCCAGCTGCAGTGGGAGCAACACCAGCCTGGGAGGCCCAGACACTCCAGATGTCTCATGACTGGATTAAAGGTTGGTTCTATAAGATCCCAGGAGGAAATATGGCAGAAGAAAGATAATCATGGCTTTGACTGTCTTACAGTAGCCACAGTAGCAGCAAACCCATCTCTAATGCTTACCAGCAATGTGAGCCTGCACAAACACCTTAAAGTTTCCAAACCTCAGTTTCTTCATCTGTTCAATGGGGTTAATAATACCCCTCATAGTGCTGGTAGGAGGCTGCTAAATGAGGTACTGTCTGATGCAAAATAAATATTGGCTGTTATTATAAGCATGGGTCTTATTCTCCTTGCCATTAAATGACTGCAAGTTAGAAACCTTCATGATTAAATATTGAAAACACAGTTTTCCATAACCCCATAAATAAGGATGGCAAGCCTGCCCAAAGCAGCTAATGACATGCTCTTGGCTGTCAGGGTATGTGGTGAATGTGCTGAAAGGCGGTTCTGTCACAGACTAGCCAATGAAGTCCAACTATTTTACTTGTGAATTGCTAAGGAAATCGAGGATCACAGGAAAGGGGTACACTTGCAGATCAGCCTTGAGAAACTCTTCCCTGAAAGAAAGATCTCCTTATTTTATAAAGAGTATATGTGAGAGTTAGTGAGAAACTACTCCCTACCCCCATTCCTATACCACGACTTTCCCGCCATGCTCACAAAGCTGATTAAATCAATTCCAGAGCAGGTTTGCGAAGTAGACGAAAGTCCTAGCATTCTTGAATAATAAGAAGTCAAGAGCTGCATTATGAAGTGATACTTGACACTTAGCAGTTTTTCTTTTTTGTAAAGATGCTCTCATTTACAGGATTTGAAAAGACTCTTGATATTTCCCCATGGGTGGGTTCAGGGCTTCACACGTGGCATTAGTCAAAATGTTTGCACTTAATGTGTGCAGTTTGAAGAAAGAAAAGCAAATAGAAAGCAATGCTATATCAGAAGAGGTGGGGGCAGACCAGATTCCAAAGAGAGAATTAGAACTGTGTGGATGAAACACTAACAAATGGGCATCTTACTACATGGTTCTTTCACAAGTGATTTCTTGGCAGGTGCTGCAGAGAGGCTGAATTGAACAGCTGCAAGATCAAATGCATCTCTAAGGATTCTCATGGATGTCACCTGTATCTGAGAAAGTGGGATGTTAAACATTTATCTTGAGTAATGACAATAAATACTCATTAACTTTTGCATTTGCCAACTTCTTCTGCTATAGAACTCAAACCATTTGCCAGAATCCCAAAGTGACTTCAGAAGGTCATGTCAACCTTTCTTTTGATTCTGAGCAGCCTTCAGATGAATGGATGTTCAAACTTCTCTTCAAAGATCTCTCAGAAGGGAGGAGTCACAGCTTTCCATTTCCCAGGGCTATCCAGTTGGAAAATTATCTCTTTTATAGACGCTAGTGCTCCCTTACTGGGAAGGAACTCTCTTTCACATAGATGTTATAAGGATGGGGTATGGTATTCTTTTTTGTTTGTTTGTTTTTGTTTTGTTTCTGTTTTTGGGGGGTGGGTATGTTATTCTTATAGAGGATGCCTTCTTCTGAAGTGCCTGCCTGGCCCTGGCAGAAAAAAATACCAAGATTGCTGTTAGACCTTCTGTTAATTGGGGGAAAACTGTTCTACAGGAGTATTTCACAGGATCATAGCAACACAGAACTTTAGAACCAAGAAGAACCTTCGTGATATGTGAATCCAATCTCTGATTTTAAAGAGTGGATAATCCCCTACTAGCATGACCCATGCTAAAACTGGGACAGTCTTGAGCAAACCAGTGTGGTTGGTGGTCTTATCCCCCAATCAGGTTCAATCTCTCAGCAAGTCTACTTAGCCCGCCCTCCCAAACAGGCTTCAGCTCCGATGCCGTCTCTCCAACTCCGCTGGTCCAAGCCATTCTCTAGCTTTGCCTATCATAATCACTCCCTAATGTGTCTCCCTGTTTCCACTCTTGTCCCCATAAAATATCTTTTGCACACACCATCAAGAGTGATCTCTTTTAAAAAGAGATCAAATCACATCAATATCCTCCTTAAAATCTTTTGGTTGCTTCCTTTGGCAAATGGAATAATATAGAAATATCTTATCAAGGCAAAAATCAGACTTGGCTGTACATTACTACCTTTTGAACAGCCAACTTAGGCTGTTCTTATTGAAATTCAAGTTAAATAAAAAACACAGTCATATACCTTAGAGAAGTGAAGAAGATGAAAAAAATACTGGGTTTACTGTTCTAAACCTTTCTACTTGGTCTAACAATGTCTGAAGAAGACCCTGTAGGTAGGTTCTACATTCTGGGAAGCACTTTCCAAAGGAGGGCTCAGGTTAGGCCTAGGAGAGATGTCACAGCCCATACTAAATATAATATACTAAGAGAAAAGCAAATGGGCCCACAAAGTCCTGATATTTAAGTGAGACATTTGGAATTGCTTATACATATTTTCTAGAAATGGTCCAGTTACAGCTTTAACATTGACTCTCTAAATCACCACCATGCGTGAACAGAAGTGGGAACAGACTCCTGCTTTCAAAGCTAATTGTAGTAGCCAAGACATGGAGCAACCTAAGTGTCCATGGACAAAGGAATGGATAAAGGAGATGTGGTATATATATACAGTGGAATACTACTCAGCCATTAAGAAGAATGAAATAATGCCATTTGCAGCAACATGGATGGACGTAGAGATGATCATACTAAGTGAAGTAAGAGAGAAAGACATCATATGATATCACTCATATGTGGAATCTAAAACAATGATACAAATGAACTTATTTATAAAACAGAAACAGACTCACAGACTTAGAAAACAAACTTATGGTTACCAAAGGGGAAAGGGGGGAGGGATAAATTAGGAATTGGGGATTAACGGATACTTACCACTATATATAAAATAGATAAACAACAAGGACCTACTGTATAGCACAGGGAACTATATTCAGTATCTTGTAATAACCTATAATGGAGAAGAATCTGGAAAAGAATATATGTATGTATATATAACTGTATCACTTTGGTGTACACCTGAAACATTGTAAAGCAACTATACTTCAATTTTTTAAAAAGGCTAATTGTAGTATCCAACTTTGAAACTCAATGAGAGTAATCAAGTACTTTGACACTAAAGCTTTTGCTTGTGAATAATATTTCATAAACTACTAGCTAAAAGAGTATCAGATCCAAAGTAACTGAGATGCAGAGAAATAACCACTGTCTTTTTAAAGTCACACAGCTAGTAATGAGCAGAGCCAGAACTAAGCACCAAATCTCCCAGGTTTTTAGGTACCTACTTCCCCACTGCTTCAATCTAGTTAAGTCAATGAGAGAGGCTCCAAAGTGTGGAGGGCTTGGCCTGGCAGTGAGAATCTGGAACACTGGTTATCAAGATAGGAAGGAAGCATTGGATGTATCAAAACAACTGATCTGTGTAGCACCAGAAGGCTTCAATCCTAAAGCTACTCTTTGAGACTAAAGAAAATGGTGATGAAATTAACACCACATGAAAGACACTGTTAAAAAGATGAAAAGACAAGCCATAGAATGGGAGAAAACATTTGCAAAGCACATATCTGGTAAAGGACTTGTATCTAAAGATGTATACAAAGAACTTTAAAACTCAACAATAAGAAAACAAGCAATCCAATTGAAAATGGATAAAAAAATCTGAATAGTCACCTAAGAAGATATGCAGACGGCCAAAAGCATATGAATAGATGCTTGGGACTTCCCTGGTGGTCCAGTGGTAAAGAATCCGCCTTCCAATGCAGGGGACGCAGGTTCGATCCCTGGTCGGGGAACTAAGATCTCACATGCCGCAGGGCAATTAAGCCCGTGCACCAGAACTGCTGAGCTCGTGAGCCTCAGCAAGAGCGCCTGCGTGCCACGAACTACAGAGCTCACGCACCCTGGAGCCTGCGTGCCACAACTACAGAGAGAAAACCCGCACATCACAACTAGAGAGAAGCTCGAGCACTGCAACCAAGAGCCTGCACTGCAACTAAGACCCGATGCAGCCCCCCACCCCAAAAAAAAGAAAAGAAAAAAGAAAAGGAATAGATGCTTAACATCATTTGTCATTAGGAATTGACATTAAAACAACGAGGGACTTCCCTGGTGGTGCAGTGGTTAAGAACGCCAATGCAGGGGACATGGGTTCGAGCCCTGGTCCAGGAAGATCCCACATGCCGCGGAGCAACCAAGCCCGTGCGCCACAACTACTGAGCCTGCGCTCTAGAGCCCACGAGCCACAACTACTGAGCCCGCGCGCCTACAGCCCGTGCTCCGCAACAAGAGAAGCCACCACAATGAGAAGCCCGCGCACCGCAATGAAGGGTAGCCCCTACTCGCTGCAACTAGAGAAAACCCGTGCGCAGCAACGAAGACCCAACGCAGCCAAAAATAAATAAATAAATTTTTATAAATAAATAACTAAATAAATAAATAAAACAATGAGATGCTACTACACGCCTATTAGAATGGCTAAACCCAGAAAACTGACATACCAAATGCTGGCAAGGTTGTCAAGCAACAGGAAGTCTCATTCATTGCTGCTGGGAATACAAAATGGTCCAGCCACTTTGGAAGACTGTTTGGCAGCTTCTTACAAAGTAAACATAGTCTTACCATCCAATCCAGCATTCACGCTCTTAGGTATTTACTGAATTGATTTGAAACTTTATGTCTACACAAAAACCTGCACATGAATATTATTTATAGCAGCTTTAGTCACAATTGCCAAAACTGGAAGCAATCAAGATGTCCTTCAATAGGTGAATGGATAAACAAATCAGGACACATCCATCCAACGGAGTATTATTCACTGAAAAAAGTAAAAGAGCTATCAAGCCACAGAAAGACATGGAGGAATCTTAAGTGCATATTGCTAAGCGAGAGAAACCAGTGTGAAAAGGCTACCCATTATATGATTCTAACTACACATGTGACCTGGAAAAACCGAAACTATAGACACAGTGAAAAGATCGGTGATTCCCAGGCGTTCAGGGGGAGGAAGGGCGGGGTGAAGCATAGGGGATTTTTAGAGTGATGAAACTATCCTGTATGATACTATAATAGTGGATATAGGATACTAAGCATCTGTCAACACCCATTGAACTTTATGGCATAAAAAGTGAATCTTAATGCACGCACATTTGGAAAAATCATTTAGGAGATCAGAAAACATCAGGAAAGAATGAAGATGATGACAAAGAAAATCTCATTGTATTGCAAATGTATGAAACAACCTCACTGAGGGGAGTAGGGAGAAGATGCTAACCTATGTAACTCTGGAAATAAATGAAGTCTATAAGACTAAAGGCAAAATGAACTGTACCTAGCCTGTACTCTAGTTGATTCAGTTGTTTCCCACAGGGGTATGAGTCAACAATTCTGATACAGGTAGACTGGAAGTGAACCATTAAGTAAATGGATGGTGGATGGGAGGAGACAGGTTTCTTACTGTGGGAGTGAAATTTACAGATAAGCAAGAGGAGAAGCCTAGTACAATCCATGTGGTAAGGTATTAGGTTTGGAGACATCGATAAGCACTCATGTTTTACTTAATATAGATATAGATTATTTATAGATGATTACACTCAGAATATTTATAGATATATGTATATACAAAGGTTATTATTATGTGTACATCCCTTTGTTAGTAAAAGGGACCTAAAATAAGCAAAACGCTAGTAGCAACCAGCACACTTAGCACCTAGAACTTGGTTTCTAATACCATTCTCCAATACAAGGAGAAACAGCTGATTCTAGGACTAGGGCAGGGGCTATGCAAGATGAACCTGGAGCACCTTTCAGGGTCAGAAAGTAAGGAAGTGCTAAAAAAAAAAAAAGAAATGATGGGAGTATATCAAAGGGGCACAGGAGCCAACTGAAAGAGCTCCCAAGAGCTGGAATAATATGAGCGTCAAAATAAAGTGATATTGGATTATAACTCAAAGTATAAAACAAATATCCATTACTTCATACTGACATAAATAAATGATTGAATAAATTAACAAAGGGGGAGAAGAGACAAATCTCCTATGCAGAAGACTTCCAAATAATTTATGTAGATGCTCTGCCCTCAAGGAGGTGAGCCTAACACCCCACTCTTTGAATGTAGGCTGTGCAAAGTGACTTCCCTCCAAGGACAACAGTGTGGCAAGAGCAGTAAAAAGCACCTTGACTGTGGAGAAACCTGACAAACACTACATCAGCCAGGTGATCAAGGTCAGCACATGGAGTCATAAATCATCTTGATAACGTGTACCCTTGATATGATGTGATGAACTCGGCCCTTCACCTCTCTGGAAGGGAGAGGAGTGATCACTCCTCTCCAGAACCCCAGCCTAACTATGAGAAAAATATCAGACAAATTCCAGTAGAGGGACATTAGCATACCTGGCGAGTACGTCTCAAAATTGTCAAGGTCATCAACAACAAAGTCTGAGAAACTCTGTCATGAGAAACCTAAGGAGACATGACACCTAAATGTAATGTGGTATCCTGGATGGGATCCTGGAACAGAAAAAGGACATTAGGTAAAAACTAAGGATACCTGAATAACTATGGATGTTAGTTAATAATAATGTATCAACCTCAGTTCATTAATTGTAACAAATGGACCATCCTAGTGTAAAATGCTAATAACGGGAGAAACTATGATAAGGAGGGGGAGTAATAGGGGAACTCTGCACTCTCTGCTCATTTTTTTCTGTAAATCTAAAACTGTTCTAAAAAATAAAGTTTATCAATAAAAAAATCCACAAACACTAATTTGTCTTCTGGTGTGCTATTTTTTAGGACCTTTACCAATAAAGCAACATGATTATGCTGGTTACCAATCACTCTTTCTGGTCTCTTATAGGAGTCACAGGAGAACCTTGCCTACCAGTTTTTCTGATGTCAACAGGATTTCTAATCATGACAAGATCCCCACACACACCAAAATAGGGGATTTTGAAGAATTCTGAACTCATGCATTTAAACCCATGTCAATTCTTACATTTAGGTATCAATAGTTGAAACATTCCCCTGGATACAGTTTTTCAAATTAGAAGGTAAAGCCATGAATAAATCACTGTGCCCTCCCAAATGGTTCTGGGGTTCCTGGTCTTGTGGCTCCCTAGGGCACTGCCAGACTTTTGTGCACATTTCATTGAAGGATGCGGGCAGATAATTAGAAGAGGATTTACTTCATTCATTTCAGTAGCACTGCACTGAAACCTCTTTAGGTCAGTAAGTAGGAACAACAGAATGTCATTGTTTGTCCAGAAATTACAATTTCTTTTTTTCAATATATTTTTATGACTGATTCCCCATCAGCTATGTCTCTCTCACCCCAACACACACACACACACACACACACACACACACCAAAATAAGAAAGTTTTGTTGTCTCTCTCATATTCCAAAAATCACCTGTCACCTTTATCTTAAAAACAGAAAGGTCAACATCCTTTAGAAGCTGGTATAGTATTGTTATTTTAGAAATAGAAAAAAATATAAAAGACAGTTTTAGGTTCTGATACTCCCATTCAATGGAATGCTACATAGCCTCTTAAAATAAATATACTAACATGGAAAAAAATCTAAGATAATTAAGTTTAAAAAGTTGCAAACTATTTAAGTATAACATAATTTGATTTTTATTAAGAAAGGGAATATGTTAATAAGTTATAATATGTATAAATAATATATGTTAGTATATTCAGAGGAAACTATCTGGAGAAATGCACTCCAAACTGCTCTATAGGAGGACGATGTGATAAAGGATTTTATGTAGGATTTCTGTCACGTTTGAACTTTTATAAACAGAGCATATTAATTTTTTAATTTGAAATGTTTTCAATATTAAAAAATGTCTATGTATTTCCTCTTGAATATTATGTGGCCTGATGCAACGAGGTGCTGGCCATTCTAGAGAGATCTGTGAACCCTTCGAGTTCTGCCAGGACCCAGGTTGGGCCCACGCTTGACAGAGAATGAAGTCTGAGACCTTCTTTAGTCCTGTAACTGATGTAGGTTACACACTACCTTCTCTTCTGCTCAACCCATATCTAAAACCCTGTCATGAAAACATTTATAGAAGCTTTTTCAGGAACCTTAGGACTTTTAAGCTGTAAAGTCATTCATTGCAGAAATGCTCTACTGAATCTCCACCAGGTGGTTCCCCAGCTCCTGGCTGGACACTGGGACCACGCTACCTCATGAGACAGCCATTTTATTCTTAGGAGTTTGGGGATATTTTCAAAAAATTCTACATGTGACTCAAAATTACAGAATAGCTGTTCAATGGCATCCTGAATAGCCATTTTTAATGCTGTGTCTAGCATAATTCATGACATATAGCAGCTACTCAATAAATATTTATTGAATGCATAAGTTGATTGTTGAGAAGAGATAGGCTTTCAGGCTGCTCTAGTCTTCTTTTACCTGAGTTTGCATCATGTATTTTAGCCACTACGTCACACAGTTACTTAGTATTGAAAAAAGCAATAATTGCAAAAAAAGCAATGAATTAGAAACCAAGAAACATGAGTTCTGTTTCTGGTTGTGCTATTTATCAACTGTGCAAATTTAGGGAAGTCATTTCACATCTTTGAACTCTTTTTTTCATATCTGTAAAATATGGGGAGAGTTGGGAAGGTGGATTTCAACAATAAAACTCTGAAAATAAGCTACAGCCTCAAGACTTTTGCCATCCTATATAAGTAGTCATGCCTAAGCCCAGGACTTTTCAATTATACTTATTAAATATGGCCTTTACGTCTTGGTCTCTTATTTTGTATATTAAGTCACATCTCCTACCCCTCTTTCCCACCCACTTCAGCTTTCTAGTGGCTGGAGATTTAATAACTCAACTGAAAGTAGAATGAATTGAAAATAGATCTTGGTGTCTAAAGAAACCATTTTCAAAATGCTTGTACTATCATACTCATCAAGAGTCTTTCACCCAGAACCAGTCTTTAAAGTTACAGCTGAGTTGAAACATTTGAGAAACATTTTGAAGGCAGTGGTCTTAAGAACCACCAAGAAAAAACACTTTGCCTGGGAAAATAAACTTCTTTTTTTTTCCATATGAACTGGCTGATTCTAAATCTTCTTACGGAAAAAAAAAAAAAAATTGTCCTCTAAGAATGAATATGTTAAAAACAAGACAACTGAGAACTTTGTCAGGAAACACTTGCCATTGTGGATATGGCCATAGTGAGGTCTAATTTTCCTAATTTTAACCTTCAATTGGCAAGTGGTCAGTACTGGGAAATACTTTCCAGGAAGAAATGACTTTTCATTACTCAACTCAGTGTTACCAAGACACATCTCTTCAGCCATTTGGCAGATTTTGGTACTAGGTACACTGTTGAATGAAGTCAATGGAGTTTCCTTTTCCAGTGGAAGTTTATGAGGATGGATTGAAACCTCACCTTCAATAAAGGCAAAGAGTTTTCTGTCTTTGGCTCATGGTAACTTCTCACTACTCGGCAGTAATACTGCTTTGTAAAAAGCAACAACAGAGGCTTCCCTGGTGGTGCAGTGGTTGAGAATCTGCCTGCCAATGCAGGGGACACGGGTTTGAGCCCTGGTCTGGGAAGATCCCACATGCCGCGGAGCAACTAGGCCCGTGAGCCACAATTACTGAGCCTGCGCGCCTGGAGCCTGTGCCCCGCAACAAGAGAGGCCGCGATAGTGAGAGGCCCGTGCACCGCGATGAAGAGTGGTCCCCACTTGCCGCAACTAGAGAAAGCCCTCGCACAGAAACGAAGACCCAACACAGCCAAAAATAAATAAATTAATAAATAATAAAATTCCTAACAGTGAAACAATAATTACCCCCAAAGGAAAGAACATTTAAAAAAAAAAAAAAAAGCAACAACAAAAATTCTAGCAAGTGAATGAACATTTTTAAATACAAGCCTGCAATAGCATTTCAGGACTTTTCCCCTGGCAGAGAATTTTCTGAATCTTAAAATAAGATTGCTAGAAGCTGCCATCTTTGGAAATCCCCTTAACCTTTCTCCATTTCACTCATCATGCTTCATAGCCAGAAGATACTATGAATTACTACTGCACAGGAAACATGAAAATGACCAAGGCATCTTTCTGAATAACTAAGTAGTCAAGCTGTCTGCAACTGGGCCAGATAATTAGAAACCAAGGCAAAAGCTTGCTTCCCTGGGATGGGACACCTCCTGGTTACTTCATCTGAAAAATGAGATCAAAACAATGGGGACAGGAGATAATAATAAATGTCCAACTATTTTGAAAATATCAAAATGTGTGGACAGGAAATAATACTGAAGGGAAAAAATGTTTTTTCACTTATAGGAACAATCTCTTTTCCCGAGACAGTGAAAAATTGGCGAGGATGATCACAAATCACTGTGAAGATGGAAAGGGCAGAAAAATTCAAAAGATAGTGAAGTGAGAGCTTCTGGGAAGTCAAAGTAGGGGGTGGGGGAAAGCAAAAAAACAGTGACAAAATAACCCAAAATAAATTCTCTTGCGTGATTCAGCAGGAGGTACCACAAAGAAGGCGGTACAAAGAAAAAACACAAAAGGAGGTGTTTGTTAGACTTCAAGAGAGAAAGGGAATAAAAGATGAAGGCTATTTTTTATTTTTCATTTGACAACAAAGGGCAGGTTAGGGAAACTAGGAGCTTGTGGAGAAGCAGAGAGCCATCCCTTGCTTTTAAAGAACTCAGAACTTTCAGGGGACCTGTGGAAGCAGATTTTACTTACACCATGATGATGCTATATAGTGGGGCGATGGGAAAGTAAGAAAATCATGCTCCCTGACTCCAATTTCTCATTTCCATTATCAAAAAGAGCTTTGCTGTGGATGTTTCTTCTGTCTTAATTAACTGGAGCAAGACAGAACATTTAGAACAACCAACTCTGTTTTGTTTAAAACCTGATACTCTGCCCCTTTAGAATCCCCTGAGATGAGATATTATATCTAGATACCTCATCACAGATCACAGCTTGTCCTCTGACATTACCTATGCGGAGGGACCTAGGGGCCAGAATTTGAACAGAACTTCTGAGCTGTGAGTTAATATCAATAAGAAATGTCTTTTTCCTTTGGAAATGGTTTTGAGGTTGAGTCTCAGAGTATGGCTGGGAAATTCATAGTTTGATTATAATCGTAATAAGAGCCAAAATCTGAGGCATAGATTCCGGTAACTGGAGAAAAACAATTCTAACAAAATCCTACAATTCTGAAGGGAAGCATCTTGCTTATGATTTTGAATTTGGGGGATGGAAAAAGGAACCTGAAAGAGGAAACAAAGTGGCTCTATAACTACACTAAACAAGGTCATTGGATCATATCAGGTACATCAATGAAAAGACCTGCTTTCCTTGAAATGACTTTTTAAACTATTGCAGGTTACGGAAATTTCCCCTATTAATACATTTTCAATCCTTAGTCGATGGATATCAACGCATCAAGCAGAAAACTGGCATCAGGGCTGTGATCTTAGTACAAGAAATGAACACTACATCCCAACTCAGCTGAGAAGAATGAACATCTCTCAACTTTCATCAGGTACAAATTTCTTTTAGGCATGCAACTTTCATTATCTTGTATTTTATTCTTAATTAGTGAAAATTGAGCTTGAGGCAATGCAACAAATTATCAGTTTTCTAAACTCCACACTACGGAAATTTGCAGATGGCAGGGGCCAGATGTCAGTGAAGGCTCCCAGCAGGAGCATTTATGTACCCTAACATATGCCGCCCTTCCTAAATGCTGAAGTAACCCACCCCACCACATCTGTTGGGGCAGGACCTGCAGCTCCACTGGAAAGCAGAAATCCTGCCCATCCACCCCCATACTGTTTCTTTCACTTGTCCTGCTGAATCATTTGTTTATCATGCTAAGTAGGTATGGAGCACCTGGATTGGCCAGATGAATCATTAGACCTCAAATCTAGTTCCAGCCCTGCCACTAATTTGCTGTGTGGCTTTGGGTAGGTCATCCTTGAACCTCAGTTTCCTCTTCTAAAAAAATTAGAATTCTGCTCTAGAAATAATTTACAGTCTCTTTGAGTTCTAACATCTTTTGATTTTTTAAAAATCCTTCTTGGCCAGCAGGTAGTGACAGGTAAGATAGGGTTTCTGCTCTCCTGCAGGCTGGACACCACCTTGGGAAAAGTAAAGTTCGTCACAGGAGTCCTCTGAGTATGCTGGGACCTCTCATATCAGTCCTTTCCAACAAAGTTTCCACAAGGGGATGAAGCTTTCATGTCCAAAGACATCCCCTCTCTGTGATGAAAGAACTTCCCCCCTATGCATCTAGATTGGTACTAGTTATGTACCATCCTTGGGAGAACAGAGAAAACAGCCACTCAGATTAAATTCCAGGTTATGTGATTCAGATGAGGAACTCCAGTTGAGAAAGGCTGCAAGATATTACCTTCCCGTAGAATCATCATAGAATGCAAAGCTAAAAGGACCATATGTATCGTTCTATCCCAATGGTTCTCAAAGTGTGGTCCCTGAACCAACAGCAGCACCTGAAAACTTGTTCAAATGCAAAGTCTCACTCACCTCAGTCCACTGAATCAGAAACTCTGGGGATGGGACCCAGCAATCTGTGTTTCACCAAGCCATACAGGTGATTCTAATGCATGCCAATGTTTGAGATCCACTGTTCTGGTCCTTGTACCCTCTTTTTCAGATGAGGAGGGCAGGAGTACAGGAAAAGTCACTTGCCCAAGCTGGCCCCTCTAGTGTGTGGTTAGGCCTTGATTAGAATCAGGTGTTATGGATGGAATTAATGCCCTCCCTCCAAATTCATATGTTGAAGCCTTAAGCCCCCAATGTGGCTGAATTTGAAGACAGGGCCTCAAAGAGGTAATTAAGGTCAATGAGGTCAGAAGGGTGGAGCCCTAGTATTGTACAATAGGACTGTCATCCTTATAACAAGAGGAAGAGACTCCCAGAATGTCTCTGGAAGAGACGCCCAGACACCCAAAGAAAAGGCCATGTGGGGACTCAGAGAGAAGGCGGCTATCTGCAAGCCACTGAGAGAGACCTCAAGAGAAACCAAACCTGCCAACACCTTGAACTTGGACTTCTAGCTTCTAGAACTGTGAGAAATAAATTTCTGTTGTTTAAGCCACCCAGTCTGTGGTATTTTATTATGGCAGCTCTAGCAAACGAATATACCAGGTCTTCTGATTCTCTGGACATGAATCTTTTATCTCAATTAAGTAACTTTGGAATTCTGGAATAAGTCTCCAACACCTAAAGAAACAAATGAATCCCTAGGATGGCTGTTCTGTCAGCTTGACAAATGGCAAGAAGAGGACTTCCTGGCGCCCTGACCATGTGCACAGGCCAGACACTGCTCAGAGGGTAAGTTCTCCAAACCTGCAACTTGTGTAACTGTTTTGCCACAGTCATATGAGAGCTGTGGTCCTTATAAGAGGGTTTAAAGGGGCCACTAAATTGGGAAAAGTTATGGAAGACTGAGTGACATAAGGTATGAGGTCCCTGTCTTCCCAGAAGAAGCAGGTAGTAGTAGTAGGACAGGTGCTAGAAGGGCAGTGACCAAACCTGCCAATCCTGGATACACCTCAAGCTCAATCTGTCATCTTTCTCTCCCCTTCCCTTGCCTGTTGGGCCACAAAAACATGCCTCCTCTAGTTTCCATGGCTCAGGTTACGGCATTTTTACCCCTTGATGATGCCAGCTAGAATCCCTGAGGTCACCTTGACCTTTTGGTTCCCTCCTCTTTCATATCCACCAGGCACCACCTGATCCTGTACATTCTGCCTCCGAGATATCTTTCAAATCCTTCCTCTCCTCTCTCTACCGTCTGCCACTACTTTTTTTTTTTTTTAACAGATCTTTATTGGAGTATAATTGCTTCACAATACTGTGTTAGTTTCTGCTGTACAACAAAGTGAATCAGCCATATGCATACATATATCACCATATCCCCTCCCTCTTGAGCCTCCCTCCCACCCTCCCTATCCCACCCCTCTAGGTGGTCACAAAGCACCCAGCTGATCTCCCTGTGCTATGCGGCTGCTTCCCACTAGCTATTTATTTTACATTTGGTGGTGTATATATGTCCATGCCACTCTCTCACTTTGTCCCAGCTTCCCCTTCCCCCCACCCCCGTGTCCTCAAGTCCATTCTCTCTGTCTCCATCTTTATTCCTGCCCTGCCACTAGGTTCATCAGTACTATTTTTTTAATAAATTTATTTATTTTATTTATTTATTTTCGGCTGCACTGGGTCTTCGTTGCTGCGTGCGGGCTTTCTCTAGTTGCGGCGAGTGGGGCCTACTCTTCGTTGTGGTGTGCGGGCTTCTTGTTGCGGAGCACGGGCTCTAGGCACGCAGGCTCAGTAGTTGCGGCTTGCGGGCTCTAGAGCACAGGCTCAGTAGTTGTGGGGCACGGGCTTAGTTGCTCCGCAGCATGTGGGATCTTCCCGGACCAGGGCTCGAACCCATGTCCCCTGCATTGGCAGGCGGATTCTTAACCACTGCACCACCAGGGAAGGCCCCATCAGTACCACTTTTTTTTTTTTTTAGATTGCATATATATGCGTTAGTATACAGTACTTGTTTTTCTCTTTCTGACTTCCTTCACTCTGTATGACAGACTCTAGGTGAGACGGCTGCCACTACTTTTGATGATACCTTCATCATCTCTTGCCTGAGCTAAACTTGAAGTCTTGTAACTGGTCCCCTGATCACTGACCTCACCCCTTCATATCCTCTCCAAAGGATGGTCAGAAGTCTTCCTCCCAAAACACAGATCTCAGACAAGGCTCTTCATGGTCCTACCTGCCCTTCCAGTCTGTCCTTCGGCCACACGCCCATCACCTCCGCAGGCACAGCAACCTCACAGCTCTCCAGTCCCTGAACCCAGCACGAGCCTCCCCTCCGCTGGGTCCGAGTAGGTACCTTAACTCTTTTTAGAAAATACCTATTTTTTTTTCCTCTGAGTGTGTGTGTGTGTGTGTGTGAAATGTCATCTATGATATAATAACAACAACCCTTGTGTTCCCATCACCGGTATAAGGAACAGAATACTACCTATTACCCATCTTAGGAAGCCCTCTCCTCCCACCTACCCTCCTTCTGCCGGAGGTAGCAGCTCTCCTTGATTTGCAGGCTTTTCAGTCTCCTGATTTCCCTGGTAGTTTTATCACGTGTATAAGTACCCATGAATAATATTGTTTGGTTTTGCTTGTTTTTTTTGTTTTTGTTTTTGTTTTTCAAAGAAAGGTACTATGTGAGGTGATGGGTTTGGGTTTTTTTTGTTTGTTTTGTTTTTTCTTTAATTTTTATTTATCTATTTATTTATGGCTGTGTTGGGTCTTCGTTTCTGTGCGAGGGCTTTCTCTAGTTGCGGCAAGTGGGGGCCACTCTTCATCGCGGCGTGTGGGCCTCTCACTATCACGGCCTCTCTTGTTGCGGAGCACAGGCTCCAGACGCGCAGGCTCAGCAGTTGTGGCTCACGGGCCTAGTTGCTCCGCGGCATGTGGGATCTTCCCAGACCAGGACTCGAACCCGTGTCCCCTGCATTGGCAGGCAGATTCTCAACCACTGCACCACCAGGGAAGCCCTACTTGTTTTTAAGAGAAGACAAATGCTTGTAGTTTTCGAGGACTTGCTTCTTTACCATTCTGTTCATAAGATTTACCCATATTGTTGCAGGGAGAGAATTCATTTCACTGTTCTCTATAAATCTGTTTATTTATATGTATGCTATGCACACTCTTTGCCATTCTGTTGTTGATTGGTGTGGCGGTTGTTTGTACAATATTATGAACATGCTTAAACACATGTTCATATACATATGTATGAGTTTAGAGGCTGTATCCGAACATACCACAGGGTGTGTGTATGCGATCTGGCAATGCCAAGTTGTTTTCTAAAGTGGCTGTACCATTCATCCGATGATGGACACTTAGGTTGCTTCCATGTCCTGGCTATTGTAAATAGAGCTGCAATGAACATTTTGGTACATGACTCTTTTTGAACTATGGTTTTCTCAGGGTATATGCCCAGTAGTGGGATTACTGGGTCGTATGGTAGTTCTATTTGTAGTTTTTTAAGGAACCTCCATACTGTTCTCCATAGTGGCTGTATCAATTTACATTCCCACCAATAGTGCAAGAGGGTTCCCTTTCCTCCACACCCTCTCCAGCATTTATTGTTTCTAGATTATTTGATGATGGCCATTCTGACCGGTGTGAGATGATATCTCATTGTAGTTTTGATCTGCATTTCTCTAATGATTAATGATGTTGAGCATTCTTTCATGTGTCTGTTGGCAATCTGTATATCTTCTTTGGAGAAATGTCTATTTAGGTCTTCTGCCCATTTTTGGATTGGGTTGTTCGTTTTTTTGTTATTGAGCTGCATGAGCTGCTTGTAAATCTTGGAGATTAATCCTTTGTCAGTTGCTTCATTTGCAAATATTTTCTCCCATTCTGAGGGTTGTCTTTTGGTCTTGTTTATGGTTTCCTTTGCTGTGCAAAAGCTTTAAGTTTCATTAGGTCCCATTTGTTTATTTGTGTTCTTATTTCCATTTCTCTGGGAGGTGGGTCAAAAAGAATCTTGCTGTGATGTATGTCATAGAGTGTTCTGCCTATGTTTTCCTCTAAGAGTTTGATAGTGTCTGGCTGGATAAAGAAGATGTGGCACATATATACAATGGAATATTACTCAGCCATAAAAAGAAATGAAATGGAGGTATTTGTAATAAGGTGGATGGAGTTAGAGTCTGTCATACAGAGTGAACTAAGTCAGAAAGAGAAAAACAAATACAGTATGCTAACACATATATATGGAATCTAAGGGAAAAAAAAAAAAAGGCCATGAAGAACCTAGTGGCAAGACAGGAATAAAGACACAGACCTACTAGAGAATGGACTTGAGGATATGGGGAGGGGGAGGGGTGAGATGTGACAGGGTGAGAGAGTGTCATGGACATATATACACTACCAAATGTAAAATAGATAGCTAGTGGGAAGCAGCCGCATAGCACAGGGAGATCAGCTCGGTGCTTTGTGACCACCTAGAGGGGTGGGATGGGGAGGGTGGGAGGGAGGGAGATGCAAGAGGGAAGAGATATGGGAACATATGTATATGTATAACTGATTCACTTTGTTATAAAGCAGAAACTAACATACCATTGTAAAGCAATTATACTTCAATAAAGATGTTTAAAAAAAAATAAAATAAAGTGGCTGTACCAATTGATAGTCATAACTTTTTCATTTATTGATAAATTCAATCGACGATATTTTGTTTAAGATTTTGCATCCATGTTCAAAAGTGAATCTGCTAAGTTTCCTTTCTTAAATAATATTTGACTGATTTTGGTGTAAAGGTTGTATTGACCTCATACATTAATTTGGGAGTCTCTCTTCTCTTTACACTCTTTTAAAAGGTTTTGCAAGATGGGAATTATCAGTTGCTTGATTTTTTTTTTTTTTTTGCTGTTGTAGAATTTGCCTATAAAATTACCTAGTCCTGTGTTTTCGAAGGAAACTTTTTCTAATATAGTGATTCATTTCATTTAATAGTCTTTAGGAGCATTCCAATTTTCTTTTTCATCTTAAATCAGTTTTACTAATTTATACTCTTCTAGGAATTTGACCTAACATCTAAGTTTGCAAAATTATTGGCATAAAGTGGTTCATGATATTCTCTTATCATTTAAATCTCTGCTGCTTCAGATATTTAAAAATATTATTCCTAATACTGTTTACTCATGCCTTCTTTCTTTTTTACATTAGTCTTGTCATACTTTGAGAAGCATTATTAGTCTTCATATTGCAACACAAATTGATGTGCATTCTTGGATTTTCTTGACCACATTCTTTCTCTCTCATATGGACCCCACCAACACTGGATCACCCCTCCACTGTCACCTGGATGCAAGATCACACTGCTGAGTGAATGTGCTGACGGGCCACACGCTGTGCCCTTTGATAGCTCCCTGTGCTTTCTGCTACTCTTTTTTTACCTCACTCTCATAGCCCTGGGCTTCTACCGCTCAAGTAAAAAAGTGCTAGTAACTTTAGTCTTGACCTAAGGTTCTGCTTTCTGGAGTACCCAGGCTAAAGCAGTCTTTTAAAATAACCAGATTTTGGCTTTGGTTTAGGGAGTCTTTCTTTTTATTTATTTCTGCTAGTGTCTTTATCATTCCCTTCCTCCTCCTTTCTCTAGGTTTATTTTCTGTTTTGTTTTAAGAGTTCTTAAGTTAGATGATTAGTCATTTATTCCAACCATTCTCTTTTTCTAACATCTGCCTTTAAGGCAGAGGTCAGCAAACCAAGAGCCCACTGATTCTTGTTTTTGTAAATAAAGTTTTACTGGGACACAGGCACACCCATTTATTTTCCTATTGTCCCTGGCTACTTCTGTGCTACAATAGCAAAGTAGAGTAGTTGTGACAGCGTTGTGACTGTAACCAGTAATATTTTACTATCTATTCCTTTACAGAAAAAGTTTGCTAACCTCTGCTTTAAGGATATAGATTTTTCTCTAAGTATTGCTTGAGTTACATCACGAATTTTGCTACACAGTGTTTTCATAACTCTTCTTAACTTAGTGTTTTCTCATATCTAGTATGATTTACTTGACCCATGGGTCATTTAGAAAGTGTGCTTCTTGAATTTCCAAACATGTTTTTTTTCAAGGCTATCTTTTGGTAATTGACTTCTAACTAATTTGTACTGTGATGAGAGAGTAGATTTGTGTGATACTGATTTTCTAAAAATTTTAGAAATTTTATTCCTGGCCGAGTATATGATCACTTTTGTAATTTCTTAATGTACGTTTGAAAATAATGTGTATTCTCTGTACATATGTATACGTAGTGTCTTATTAATCGTATCTTTGAAATCTTTTGTATCCTTACTGATTGTCTGCTTAACCAATGAATTATTGAGAAAAGTGTTAAAATTTCCCTCTAAAGGGTGGATTTATCAGTTTCACTTACAGCACTGTCCATTTTTGTTTTATTTTTTCAGATATATAACAATTAAACCTTTTATAATTTCAAGGTGAACTGATTCTCTTATGAAGATAAGCATTGTCCCTATTCATTTCTAATGACATGTCTTAAGCGTGTTTCCTATAAACAGTAAATAGTTGAATTTTGTTTATGTATCCACCCTGAGAATCTTTAACTTTAACTGGATGGTAAGTCCATTTAGTTGATCGTAATTATTGATGTACCTGGATTACTTTGATCATCTGATTTCTTATCTCTCATTTCGTCTCCCTTTAGATTGATTGACATTTCCCCTACTATATTTTTTTTCTTCTTTACTAGCTTTAAAGTTATATAATTTTTCTTTCTTTCTTTTTTTTAAAGGCTAATTTAGAAATTTTAGCTTGCATATTTAAAGTCTCAAATTAATATCTTTACCTTCCCACAACAATAAAAAAGAATTATCATCAATAACCTCCTTCCTGATTTATAGGCTATTATTGTCCAGAATTGTGGGTATACATTGATTTTTTAAACCCCAATCTTATTGTTACTGTTTCATGTCAACTTGTTTACCATTTTTATTTGTTTTGGTTTTATTTTGTTGTTCTTACCGCTTCCTCTTTCTTCTCAGACCCTCTTCCTGGGATTATTTTTACTCCACATAAAATACATCCTTTAGTTAAGTCCTGTTGGTGGCAAACTTCCTTGGATTAGTTTTGTCTATAAATGTTTTTATTTAGTCTTTACACTTGAAAGATCATTTCACTGGATATCTTAATTTTTCAGACCTTAATATATAAATATATATTTATGTGTATGTTTTTGTCACTCCAGAATTATTTAATTATATATTTACTAAAATAATTATATAATTACTATATGTAATATATAAATACGTATTGTATGTGTATATTTTTTGTCACTGCAGAATAGCTAGAAGCATTATCACCAGGTGCATCAAGAAAACTAAAAGTCTATTTCTAGTTAAACTATTAAAAGTCTATTTTATTTTCTAGTGAAGAGTCTCTTTCTAATTTGCTACCAAAAATTAATTAAACCTGACTATGCTTCAGTATATCTTCCTAAATGTGGTATTAGCTAGTGATCTACTTTATAAGAACATCAACAAATTAAACAGCTATAAGATAATGGATGGGATGAATTTAAGGACAGGTTATTTTGCCTTAGCTATGTGAATGTACCCTAAGGTGCTTGGCATCAAGAATATTAAGTTAATATATATTTGAAAGAGAATGAATCAATTTTAAAAGATTATTCTTTCGAAAGATCCAAAGGATATTTGTCTAGAAAAAAGTTGTTAACTCTAACGTATTAAAAAATATACAGTAGGATGAAGAGGCTGAAAACCTTGAACACCAACCTTTAAAACAGGCTCTCTCAACTCTGCTCATAAAACTGCAAAAAAGGCACTGTCACTTGAGTGCTCTGCTCTGGGGAGAGCAGCTACCTGGAAACGAGATGAAGTCCTCTGTATTTATAGAGGGCTGATAAATCTGAATACATTAAACCATCACATGTACCCTCCTGCACCCAAAATAGAGGCCAAACCAAAACAGACATACTGAGCACAAAGATGCCATAAAAATTTCTGAAAAGTCAAAGCAATCTTGAGAAAGAACAAAGCAGGAGGCATCACGCGCCATGATTTCAAACTCTATTACCAAGCTATAGAAATTCAAATAGTATGGTACTGGCATAAAAACACATAGATCAATGGGACAGAATAGACAGCCCAGAAATAAACCCACACATATGGTCAAATAATTTACGACAAAAGAGCTAAGAATATACAATGAGGAAAGGACAGCTTCTTCAATAAATGGTGTTGGGAAAACTGGACAGTCACATACAAAAAAATGAAACTGGACCACTATCTTACACTATACACAAAAATTAACTCAAAATGGATTAAAGACTTGAACATAGACCTGAAACCAAAAAAATCCTAGAAGAAAACATAGGCGGGAGGCTCCTTGACAGGTCATGGAAATGATTCTCTGAATCTGACACCAAAAGCAAAAGCAAGAAAAGCAAAAATTAACAAGTGGGACTACATCAAACTAAAAAACTTCTGCACAGCAAAAGTAACCATCAATAAAATGAAAAGGGAAACCTACTGAATAGGAGAAAATATTTATAAATCATGTATCTGATAAGGAGCTAACATCCAAAATACCTAAAGAACTCATACAACTCAGTAGCAAAAAAGGAAATAATTCAATTTAAAAATGGGCAGGGCTTCCCTGGTGGCGCAGTGGTTGAGAATCTGCCTGCCAATGCAGGGGACACGGGTTCGAGCCCTGGTCTGGGAAGATCCCACATGCCGCGGAGCAACTAGGCCCGTGAGCCACAATTACTGAGCCCGCGCGTCTGGAGCCTGTGCTCCGCAGCAAGAGAGGCCGCGACAGTGAGAGGCCCGCGCCCCGCGATGAAGAGTGGCCCCCGCTTGCCGCCACTAGAGAAAGCCCTCGCACAGCAACGAAGACCCAACACAGCCAAAAATAAATTAAAAAAAAAAAAAAAGGGCAGAAGATCTGAATAGACATTTTTCCAAAGAAGACAGACAGGTATTACGTGCAACATTGCTCTACACATCATTAGTCATCAGGGAAATGTCACAAATCAAAACCACAGTGAGATATCACCCCTGTTGAATGTTTATTATCAAGAAAAAAGAAACAAACAAAAAAAAACCTGGAAATAACAAGTACTGGTGAGGATGTGGAGAAAAGGGAAACTTTGTGCACTGTTGGTGGAAATGTTAATTGATGGAGCCACTATGGAAAACAGCATGGAGGTTCCTCAAAAAATTATAAGTACAACTATCATATGATCGAGCAATTCTACTTCTGGGTTTTTATTCGAAGAAGACAAAAACACTAACTCAAAAAGATATATGCATTCCCATGTTCATTGCAGCATTATTCACAATAGCCAAGACATGGAAACAACTTAAGTGTCCATTGATGGATGAATGGATAAAGAAATTGTGAGACAGATATAGATATATAGATAGATAGATAGATAGACAGATATATTTCAGCCATAAAAAAGAATGAAATCTTGCCTTTTGTGACAAACTCAAGGACATTATGCAAAGTGAAATAAGTCAGAGAAAGAAAAATACATATGCTTTCTCTTATGTGTGGACTTTTAAAAATACATATATATATAGTGTGTGTATGTATGTGTATATCTATATATATATATGTATATATAGATATATAAATATATGCTTATAGATACAGAGAACAGATTAATGGTTGCCAGAGGCGGGGGGTGGTGGGTAGAAGAAATGGGTGAACTGTTTTTGTTTTTTGGATTTTTTTTTAGCTTAAATGTTTATTTGAAAATAAAAGCAACCACAAAGATGCACAAGTACCTAATCACATGGACTGGTCTTTGACATGGCTCAGTGTTCCAGCAAACCTTGGTCTATCTACCCCACTACCCCCTCACCTGGACCATTGCAGTCACCTTCCAACTGATCTCCCTGCTTCCACTTCTCTCCTACTACATGGAAGCCAGGGCTCTCAACCATGTCACTCCCTTCTGAAAACCTCCCAACCGCTTCTCATCAGAACACTATCTCAACTCAATCTCATCTCTACTTCCTATTTAAAGACAGAACACAGTGGTCAAGGGTAGATTCCCTGGAGACAGACCACCTGGCTGTGGCATGGACAGACCGTGTGTGAACTTGAAGAAGTTGCCTGTCCTCTCTGAGCCTCAGTTTTCTTATGAGTACAATGGAGATAATAATAATGCCTACCTACAATATAGGGTTGATGTGATTCCCACATGATACAATTAGCAAGGCTTATAAGACCCTGTTAGATCCGACCCCTGCCTACCTCTAACTCCATGTCCTGCAATCTTCCCCTTGTTTATTCCACACCAGCCTCTCCAGCCTTAGGGCCTCTGACCTGTCCTCTCTCTTTCCTTTGAGAGAGAAATGAATGTTCTCTGTGGCTTCTCTCTCATACCATTCAGAGCTCAACTCAAACGTAACCTTACAATCATTTCAGCTTAAATAACCACCTATACCTCTGCAAACTGTCACTCTCTATCCCCTGATCATGTATTACTTTTCCTCATAGCTTTCAGCCTTATATGAAATCACATTTACTCCTTGTTTATATGTTCTTTGACTCCCTCGCTGGAACGTAAGCTTCATGAGGGCAGGCGTTCCATATGTCATGTTTACTATCATATCCCTAGTGCCTATTGCAGTGCCTGGTACATAGTAGGCACTCAAAAATATTCACTGAATACTAGAATAAATGAAATGCTTACTAGGGCATATAGTTCTTTTTTCTTTTTTTTAAACATCCTTATTGGAATATAATTGCTTTACAATGGTGTGTTAGTTGCTGCTGTATAACAAAGTGAATCAGCTATACATATACATATATCCCCATATCTCTCCCTCTTGCGTCTCCCGCCCACCGTCCCTATCCCACCCCTCTAGTTGGTCACAAAGCACTGAGCTGATCTCCCTGCGCTATGCGGCTGCTTCCCACTAGCTATCTGTTTTACATTTGGTAGTGTATATATGTCCATGCCACTCTCTCACTTAGTCCCAGCTCACCCTTCCCCAGGGCGTATAGTTCTTCATAAATAAAATGTCAGTTACTGTTATTGTCAGAGAATATTAGACCTGGAACTGAACTTAAAAATTATATAGCCCCATTCATTTTAGAGATGAATGAGCAACAGTCCAAATTTACAGAATTAGTGGCAGAGCTAAGACTACAACCCAAATGCTAAATGAGTGGGTACTTTCAAGAGACAACTCTGTGAAAACTAGTATTTCACTGCTCTTTAGTTCATTTTAATTCTGTGCAACAATATCCATAAGACTGATGAAGGGAATTGATAGCCGTGGAAGTAGGGTAGCTCCGAGTAGCTATTCTTATTGTAGCTACAATCTATGCCATCCTGCTAGTATGCCTACAATTCCAGTTATTATTTATTTATATGAATCAAAACATTGAAGACTGATTTTAAAATAAAACTATCTAGGTACAGCATTGGTCAATCTTTAATATCCTAGCTCAAATTAATTCATAGAAACAGTAACAAGGTACCAAACAGAATCATGATGTAAAGGAACACTGGGAAGGCAGACTTTGGAGGGGAGGAAAAATAGGACAACTCGAGCACAGCATAGCTAGCCTGCTGGATGAGCTAGCTTATGAGCAACACCCCCGAGTGTGTGTGTAGGAAGGTTCAGTCAGTCAGTGGGAGGAAAGCCGGGGAGCAAAAAATGACATGCTGGCAACTGTTCCCATGAGACTGTTTCAGAAAGGGGGATACCAGGACAAAGAAAACAAAAACAATGACACTCTTCTTTTAGCTTTATTTAGTATAAGTTCTGGGAGTAAATAGGGGGCATGAGGAAGGAGTACAAGTAGGTTTGGTTGGTGAATGGAAGACAAGGGAACCCATAAAATGGTGTACCCCCAATAATTTGGGGATGAAGAAAATGTTACCCAAAACTGAAGAACCACCACCTTGAGATTAATTACTCTTGCTATGAATTGGTCAGAATGGTGCTGCCACAGAATGTAGCACAAGTAAAAACTGACCAGCCTGACTTAGGCCCAGAATGCCTCAAGCCTGTGTAAGAAGGTTGCCCTGAAGGACCCTCCGGGTCTTTGTGTTTAGATCCAGGATCACTTCCTTTTGGTCCATCTGTACCGCCATCTTGATTTACCAATGGTTGTCTTCCTAACTTCCAACTCTTAGCTCCATTTCCTGGATTAAGTTTAGGTATCAGATTTCAAATAAACTTAAGTTTCCTCCTGTTTTCTCCATTTTGTTTCATTAGGTTGTTCTATAAGTGTTTACTCAGCACATACTATAGGCTGTGCTCTGTTTGCCACTGGGGATACATCAGAAACAACAACAAAAATGCCTTAATCACAGTCAAACCACACACATACAAACACACACACACTCTTTTAAACTTTATGGGAAAAGAGTCAGTCCTATTAGAAGTTCACATTGTCTAATTCAGAATGGAACCTGTAATTTCTGAAGGTGGAGTCCCTTTTTATAAATAACTAGATAAAAACATGCCATTTGCTCTAAGCAATGAGGTCTTGCAGAAACACTGAATAAAAAAATCATTCAAGAAATCACTGAGCCACTGTACACACACATATGGGCACTGAAAGAGCTGTAAGAAATCAAACTAACTAATAAAAGAAGACCTTGCCCCCAGGGAGATAGTCAATCTTGTGGAGAAAAGGAAATTTAGGTCCCATGAAACCAAGTTTGCACAATATGATCAAGTACCAGATTATTTAGTTCAGACAACAATTAGCAAGTACTTTCCAGTCATATGCCTCACTAAACTTTTAGAAAAATTTTAAACAAACCATCTGAATGTGTTGATTTGAATTTTGATCTCCTATTTTTTTCTCACTATTATATGTAACCATATGGTAGGTCACCAAAAGCAAAAAGAGCCAGGGTAGTAAAGCCTATAAAATCTATTCAAGAAAGGGTTGCATTCCACTACTGCTGTGACTTTAGGGCTCAGGTGCCCCATGGCCTAGAAATGGCCTCTGGCAGGAGTACAGGAGCCGAAGTTTAACAGTTTGAGGTATGAGGGACACTGCTGATACTGAACTTTTAACACCCAGAGTCCTCCCTCAAGAAGGCCTGTAATAGAGCTACCCTTCAGTGCTAGCCCTTCAGTGCTAATCAGTTTCTATTTTCTAGATGTTCTTGAAGTGCCTACTTCTTTTTCTGTTACTTTAAACCCCTTGCCCAAGCCAAGGTGAATCATCTTCTATAGCTATACAGTAGTTCTCACGCCATGAAGAAAAGTTTAGGTGCAGCATGAGACTCTTCTTTCATTTCCATTCCAGGGGCAAGGCCAGGTCCCTGTCAGTGGAGGTTCTCTCTGGTAATAGCCTCAGACCTCTAGGTCGAGTCTATACAGATGCCGTTGTTCAAGTGATCGATATCTGTCCTTAAAGGGCCAACTGGATTCTCAAAGTATCAGATATACAGTCGTGAACTGAAGAAACCAGTATAAAAGAGTACCCTTACAGAATCTATATCTATATATTCTACTTTACCAAAGCCACACAGTAGTGAATTAACAAGAGCATATATTTTGAAATCTTTAGGATCAATTATATTCATGTTAGCTAGTTCTCCATTACCTAAAGAATTAAGTCCAGTTCACCTTGATTTGCTTGCAGAATACTTTTCCGGTCTTATCTCCCAATAGTCTTCCATGTACCCCCTATACTCTAGTCTTCACAGTTCCCTGAATGTGTCACATATTTTCGCACCTCTGGGTTTTACTTGATGGTGACCCTTCTGTCTGAAATGTGCTTTTAACCCCATTTTCCATCTACCAACACCTTATAGAACCCACCCAGTTCAAATACTCCCTCTCTTTTCAAATTTTCCCTGACTCCCTGGTCAAAATTAAGTATTCCTTCTAGGCTGTGTAACTTCTATCTTTGTCCTAATCTACTGTTAGTTCTTTAGATGTCTAAGCTCTCCCACTAAACTTTAAGATGCTTGAGAATAGGATTATGTATTTTGCTCCCCTTTAAATCTTCTTCAGTTCAGTTCCAGCACATGTCTTTCACATAGTATGTACTCAACAAATATTTGTTGGATGGATGGATGAATAGACGGATTAACATACAGTATCTCAGTTTCCTAACATAAAAATTAACAGATGATTGCCAAGGGTCATTACCTAGCTATAAATGTCTTAGGATTCTTTTAGAAAGCTATTAGCTCTGATTTAGCTCAGCAGACACTGGGAGGGAAAAAACCACCTCAGTAGACTCACATAAGAAAGAAGCCTCACCATAGTCTTATTCAGGACACTACAGGAGGAAATCTCAGAAGAAGGTCCAGAAGAACCTCTAGGTTCTAAAGGAGGGTGAGAGCTTGGAGGAAACAGAGATGGTATATAAGTAGAAACAAGCTGAGCAACATGAAAGTATTAAAGTCCATTGCAAAGCCAACCAAAAATCAATCTTGAATTATCAATAATTTGAACTATTAATAAAATGGCTTCCTTTCATCTGTAAATATGAATGGTGGCCGAGTTTTACTCCAACTCTGCATGTTCATGTGCCCGTCGAGGATGGTGTACATGCTGTTGCTAGCGCTCAACATGGAAATAAAGGGGCTACACAGAGTGGTTACTGGTTTCTATCTGGTATAGATTAGGGATTTTTAAAGCACACAGAAATCTTTTCCAAGGTAGACTGACATCAAAATAGCCTTCAGTTACTCAAATAAGCATCAGTTTGCAAACACCGAGAAACACAAAGAGTATACAAATATCAATAGTCATCAAATTGGTATCAATGATATATACAGCAGACATATGTTCCATACATGTGGAATTGTCCCATACCCGTTTTCTATTTCCATAAGGACCTAGAAATGTCCCGTGTGTGTTTAGTCCTGAGAGTCAGGCAAACATATATGTGAAGTCAGAGCCATCCTCATTTCTCATTTTTTACAAGCTGACTTCATGTAAGTCATGGAGGTCAGAAACTGAGACATTAGTCCCCATATTCCCAAGCCTGGATTGGAAGGTTCCATGATATGCTTGGGGTTTTTAATCTTCACTGTAACACATTTACATCAGTGTCACCAACTATAAGGGCACAGAGAGGGGAACTCAGGCAGTGAGAACACAGTGAGGTAGGGACGTGGGCTGGAAGACCAGCATGTGAGAATGTATTCATTCATTCGACAACTATTTTCAGAGACCTACTATGTGCCAGGCACCATCCTTAGTACTGAGAATATAACAAAGAAAAAAAGAAGACAAAATTCTGATCCTTGAGTGGCAGGAGAGACACAAACAGAATAAGTAAATAAAATATGTAGTATGTTAGATGGTGATAAGTGTGAAAGGTGAAGAAAAATCAGCAGTACAAAAGAGACAGTTAACATAAAAGTCACTCTTAATTGAAAACACTGAGTTCTGTCTAAGATATTAACATCTACACAATAATATTGGGGTGAAAATTATGAAGTTAGTGATGCTTGGCCTCTTTCCTCCTTATCCTTACCCTTTAGGTGCCATATTGTTTTCCTTTTGTTAACGTACCCTTTCTTTCCCTATTTCCCTAGGAGATCCAGTGTAACCAACTGTGGAATTGAACCTGCGGTGCTCTGGTGACCATTCCTTTTCTTACAACCCCACACGCCATAATACCAGATCAAGGTTTTATTTCTAGATAATCTGATCATCCAAGAGGAGGCACAGCAACATCCAAATCCACTCCCAGACCACTCCATTTACCATGGAGATAATGCCTTAATCTAAAGGAGTATCTTGAATGTCAGGAATTCCATGCACCTTGTCACCTGGTGAGAGAGAAGTCTGGGGCAAAGGAGCATATCTTCCCCAACAGCATATTATACCTAACCTATGGGTGAGACAGAGGTTAACCTTAAATCTCTTGTACTCTAAAACCCCAGTAAACCTACTTTTAATTTTCATTTGATTTGGGGAGTTTAAACTAGATGCAGAGCCTCTTTGGGCTCTGTGAGTTATGTGCCTTCTTACGTGTATTCTGGAGGGTTCACCAGGACGTGAACGTGAGTGACATGCACTTAGCACAGCCAGAGACCAGAGCAAAGCCCAAGAATTGGTAAATGTATTTGTCATCACCTATAAAGCAACTGGAAGTCAGTCCCAGGTTCCTGTTGTCCGTAAAAACACGATTTGGGACTGAAACCTTCATACATGCAGAAACCCAAGCAGGAACACGTGCACACCCACAGGATTTCATTTGGCAAAGGCTTCTAGGGAGCAGGTGGGAGAGCTATTTAGATTTTTTTTTCCAATTAACTGAGTTAGAAATTGTAGTAAATAAACAGTTTTAAAGTACATTGTCTACCCTCTAAACAGTTCCCGAATCGTTGAAGAGCAGCTGCTTCAGGATCCCAGGTGGCTCGTAGAAGCACAGGCTGAGCATGGGGGCTGGGGACCTGGCAGAGGGAATCCCCATCCACTGGGGAGGAGGACCTACCATGAGAATATGTATTATATCACATCATAATATTGTAGCGCAGAGGAGAAAATATGCATAGTATGAGATACTGTGCTCATTACAGCTCTACAAACATTACCACATTTAATGATCTCAACAGCTACATGAAAAGTTATCAATATTCCCATTTTAGAGATGAGGAAACAGTCAGGGTCTTACAGCCTGCAAGTGATCAATCGAGAATTCACACTCAGGTCTGTTTTACCTTGAGCTCTCAAACACTGTCTTATCAAAGACTACAAGTGACTATGGTGTTGACACTGATGACAATTATGATAATGGTGATCTGAAAATGGCAGGGGTACCAGAGAAACCATCAACTTTAAGGCTGATAATAGGAGACAACTAAGACATGCAATTTTAAAAAATTGGTCTGGCTAGGCAAAATTTATACTAATTATAGTCATTTATGTGAATCATGCACAATTATGCCTAATTATGAGTCACTACAATAATATTTATGTACAAAAATAAATGTCAGAATAACTTTGATCTAAAATGTATTTGATTAGAATAGTGAGCTCCAGACATATGTAATCAGACTTCACGGTTGCCCAGGTTCTAATGTGCATGTGTGACATCTTTATAGCATTTTATATATTATAAAGTATGCTTTCTGAGGACATCCTCAAGCAGCAGACGTTATCAGATGTTAGGGGGAAGGAGGCAGCCAATGGTAACAAAATAGGGCCCGGCTCTGGAGACACTCAGGGTGTGGTCATTTCATCCTGACCCCTTCCTGTGAATTAATTATGACAGTCACCATTCTATAGATTAGGAAGGAAACTGAGGCTAGATTCAATGAAATAGCTCATCCATAGAGTTTAGTTTTCTATTCAACACTAAAAAAGTGAAATTTATAGCTAGTGAGACATCCAGATTCAGTACTAAAAGAAATCTCCTCCTTTCTTTAAAGAAATCAAAAGCCCCCCTGCCCCAATCTCTATTAGCTGGGGGAAATCTCACTTTAATTTTTTAGAATATAACTTCCCATCTACTTGGCCTAATTGTTTCGGTTGTTGGGACCAGCTTTATGAATGAAAATAAAGAGCCAACTGGGGGCTACAACCTAATCAAAAACAAGGAACCACCAGCCAGCCCACACGCCTAGACTCCCATTACACCTGTCACTCCTCAAGGACCAGAGAATTTTAACTAGGTAAACATCTACCCTCATCCACAGAAGGGAAAATTCTTGATAAAGATTAAATAACCAACATTATCCAAATTTAATTCCACAGAAAGCAGAGGAGAAATAATGGAAATAATGTTTGGTAGAGTAGGAGGGAGGTAAAAATCAGAAGCTTGGGCCACTGCCTGCAGCAGGACCCTTCAGAGGAGAGGGCACTGAAGTACGTAACAAAAATCAAGCTTTACTTTAGGTTCAAGCTTTGCATCCACAGACATGAGAAGGGATCAGGTAAGGTGCACAGCCAGATCTTTACAGTGGGATGACCTTGCATTGCTAAAAATACAGCGAATTCCCTGAAAGGCAAATTTCCATACTTAAGACATCGGTTGAAAAAAAATCTCCCCAAACCAAGGACAATGTGTTGCTTGTGTTTAGCATTCTGCAAGCCACGTTGCCTACCCCCTGATACAGGTAATCAAAAATTGCCAGAGGAAGAGTCAGTCAACATTTGCATCAGTAGACACTCTGAGAACTGACCTTTCAGTCTGTGCACTTGGGGCCGTGTCCATCCGAGGCTCATTTCCATTCACAAGGCCTGGTCATATTATACTTAAGCAGAATGTCAGCAATCCAGACCATGGAATAATCCCAGGGCATTGTCCTTTTGTACTTTCTAACTTTAAAATGGATGTGCAATGACATTTGGAGTAGCTAGTGTGACTAATTTCGCTGTTTTACACTGGTTGTTGAGACAATATTAATAGCTAATATTTACCGAGGACTTAACTATATTTTGGGCACTCTTCCAAGCACCTTACATGGATTAACTCATTTAATCCTCACAACAAAGCTTGGAGAGACGCACTATTACTACTCTCATTTAACCCATGAGAAAACAGGCACAGAAGTTAAGAAACGTCCCCAAGGTCGTAGATTTTAATAAGAAAATTTTTGTACCACAGAAGTATGGAAAAGTGAAATTAATTGTTATGAATGCATCTGAAGTGATATCCTTGCTACCTCAAAACCAGACTGAGCTCCCTCTTGACCTTCAGCTGTTGGAGGCATGGACCATTAAGATGTCTTATTCATCTGTGTAACTCCCAGTCACTTGTCAAGGTCCAGGCTGGTCAATAAATGTTGAATGGATACCCTGCTTACTTTATATTTCATGATATCTATATCTATATGACAATTTTAAAGGGTGTTTAAAGGCTGGCACAATCTGCATGCATTTTGATGATCAAGTCTATCGTTTATTAACCCTACTAATCTGTCTGCCTGCCAATCTCTCTCTTATACACTGTAACAGATGATACATTGTCTTTTATGTTGACATTTTCATCCAAGGACCTTGATGTGTACTGTGAGCCCGATCCTACTCATAAAAATATTCATGCATTCCAGGGAGCGCATTCACTCAGAATCTGAGGGTTCATCCACGGCTGCAAACTGGCAGACAGCTCAGGATCCTGCTGCAGATGTGTTTTGCTTGGCTGGCCATGTTTAAGAATTTTTTTTTATTTGAATGTGTAGAGCAGGCCCACCTCTCTTTGCAGATAAAGCCTGATTCACACATTTAGTTACCTGCCTGGCCCCAAAAGTGTTTAAAAGTGAGCCCTCCAATCTACTGTTACCTAGGGGTTTGGAGTAGACTGAATTTAAGACCTCTGTGTTCCTGGAGTTTATAATCTGTGGCCAACGCTTTAGGTGGATAGGAAAGTTTTCAGGCAATGGGGCAACGAAACATTCTTTTATTCCAAGCTACTCCTTCCATATACACATATCTAATTCTCCTGGAGGAGACTCAGAATCTCTTCACTCCTATTTTCAAGGCATCCCGGAGATATACATTATTGCCGTGTCTTCAGAAATGGATAAACTAAAACCTAGGGGAGGGCAGACAATCCTACAGGTATCTGGTGATGGAAATGCCACCAAATAAAGCGAATGCTTTTGCTCTGAGTTTACCCATTGGACTAGTATGTTCTGTTTTTCATCTTAAAATCCCTCTTGCAAAGAAATGAGATTTGCTCAAGACATCACCATGGTTTATTCTTGGACTCCTCTTTTCTAGGCAGAAGAGAGGACAGAAGAGAGGCCGACTTGGAGGTGGACCACTGCTATAGTTGAGAGCAACATCTATGTGTCCTGGATGATAAGAGATGAAGGGGCTCTTGAGGGGCTCATACTCTTCCTGGATTGCCTGCCCTATTTTGATGAGACAGCTTGGATTCAGCTTTTGGTTCAATGTGAAGTTGTGGCCAACTAAATCTCACTTACTGCCCCAGTGTTATTTACAATCTGGATCTGGTCCACAGCATACAGTACGGCAGGGCCAATCAATACTTCTTACACTGTGGAACATTTAGGTGCCATTGATGGAGAACTTTCCATTTCTTCCTGTAGTCCCACTGGCTAGCTCTCTCTGCTCAGGCCCATTAGAGAACTCAACTGTGAAATTATCAGAGAGTAACTGCCAGGCCCTGTCACTGGTGTGTTTGAGAAGCAGGTACCTTCCAGTAAGAGCCTTTTCTATTTGCTCTGTTGGAGGATAGGCAGCTCTCCTTGGCATTCTCCTTTATTGCTGTAGGAGTTGTTCTAATTGTCCCTGATCTGGTTTCAGGGACTCTGGAGCATTTGCTTGGGATGACGATGAGCAACGTATCGCCAAATATGATAACTGACAATGGAGTTTTGTCACTTGAACACTCTTCTTCAGGAAGGTGCTGCCTTAGTACTCTGTTTGAAGTAGCGTCACCTCATCTTATAGCAATCTGAGGCTTTCTTTTTCGAACTGTTGTCTCTGATTCTGAATTATCTAAAACAAAGTATTTATTAGCACCAGTCCTGGCTGCGAACAGCGATCTTCCCAATGCCGGAAATGAGGTTGGCCACTTTCTCCCATGTAGCTCAAGGATTCCTCTCCTGTGGTCAAAGGTCATAAGTAGATAAAGATGGAGTCTCTGTGCCACCACCCCCAGAACCCAGACTTCCGTGCCCTGGTGCTTCTTCTGCCTACTCAGGGTCCCCCAAGAACCAGTGCAGTGCTCACCCAGGCCTGCCCCTCTCAGGAGTGCTCCCAAGTGCTCTCAGGTGTCACCAATCCAACTCCTATTTCTTCAGAAACTGGCTCTGCTAATGATGCTTATCATTGACGGCACCTGCTGAGCTATCAATTTTGCATTTCTGTATTTTGATAGAGGGAATTTCTTGAGTCAATGCTTCATCCCAAAGGCAGACCAAGAAGAAAGTTAGCCTTCTGGGTCACACTGACATTGACACCAACTCAGATTTGCATTCTTACACTTTCCTGAAAGTTGTGCTGCCTTGCTCATCACATGGGTTGGTTCCTATGGCATAAAACCACACGTAAACTAAACTCAGTAGAAAACTGTTGATGGCCTGTAAGGTTCTGTCTCTAGAGCTCTCTCCTGCCTCCTCTGTACTCTGAAAAATAAGCAGCAACAAGCAGCTGTCACCCTGGAGGGGATGGCTCCTGTGAAAATTTCTGAATCTCTCTGTGATCTGATTTTAGGATATAATGTTTGCTGTCCTTCTTCTTGGGCACCAGATCCAATAAAGTAAGACCTCTTCAAGTAGTCAAACCTGAATGGGGGCTGGGAGACCTGTAATCAGTGAGGAGTTCACTGTCTAAGGAGGTGGAAGGTGAAAGAAAGAGAAAAACCCAACAAAGAGAAAAACAGGGCCTCGTGACTCAGTGTCTCCTACTGGTAAGGCCATGTCCGGCCTAAGAGGACAATAGCCCAGAGCATTCCTGTAGAGTCAGCAATGTGCTCTGAGCTAGACAAGGGAAGAAGTGCATGTGAGGAAAAGAGACACAGCTCTTTTATTTTTGAATACTGCATCATCAGTCTCAGAGCTGATCTGAACTCTGTTTTCTAACAATCAGGAATCAGAAATGACATAAGGAGGAAAAAAACAATCTTGGCACCTCACAAGGCCCATCCCTGTAGCAGGATCAGGACCAAGGTGCCAGCACTTTTCATTCCCTCTCTCTGAGTTGAAGAGGTGCTATGATGGCAAAACTCACTGAAGCAAAGGAAGCTGCAGTGGCTGGAAATGTCTTTGTCCCTAAAATACCCCACCGGCTTCCAAACAGGAAGATGGCTGAGAGGATGCCAGCCCAAAGCCCGAGGACCCGACGTGGCTCCCTGGGGAGAAGTGGTGCCCTGCAGCCTCAGCATTGGCTGGGATCCCACCACAAAAACATCTGCTTCATCCAGGTGTGGCCAGACAGGAACTTTTCAAAGGCCCTGACTCTCCAAACAGATGTGACTGAAGCAGCAAAATCCCTGGGAGGAAAAGCAGGGTGGGCTTATAAGAAAGCTGGTCCCAGTGCTCTGGGGGAAAGGACAATGGGGCTCGTAAAAGAAATGGGAGGGAGGAAACGGGAGGGGTAGCTTTGAAGGGAAGAGATAAGGGATTCAATAAGAAAAGGTGGTCCAGTGGGAAATCGTAGCTTTGGTAATTATCTGAGAAGATGAAAAATAACTCTGAAGGTTCTGTTTGGTGGCTGGAATCCTGGGGACCTACCTGGCCTTTTGAAGGCTCTTGCACCAACTAACTTGTCTTCTCAATCAAGTTCTTTAGTCAAATAGCTTGAGGGAAGCTGGTGTTTGCTTTAGTCAAGTAATTTTCCAGATATGCTGGGGCTGGACCAACATTGGAGACCGTCAAACGACTCTGGGATGAAGGCGAGGCCCTGAGACAGAGAGCATTTTAGAGGAAGAGGAAATGCGCTTTTCGACAAGATCCAGTCACAAGCAGGGTTGATTTCCTCGTGCAGGAGAAACACAATGATAATACCCGACGAAACACACCCTCTTCTCCCCTTTGAGGTACTGTTGGAATGACCGTTGCCTCTCGTGACACTTCTGTGAAGCTACTAAAGCAAGTTCTACCTCGATACAGCGTGGAAGGTCTCCATTTTCTTAAGGGACTCATTCAAGGTCACAGTGAGCTAGGGCTAGAAATAAGAATTCCTGCCTCCGAGTTCAATTTTTTTAGTCTATCATTCCACTGCTATTGGATAAATCTTGTATTAAGGGCAGCTTAAAGAGAGCTAATATAGAAGGGTTTATATAGATGCGGGGTTGTGGGAAATGAGCTGGAGTGTTGGTTTCTGAAGACATTCCTGGGCCTACACAAGAGATTGGGAAGAATCAGGCAGGAGGATGCAAGTCAATTAGAAAATGATGAAGCCAGTGGCTTCTAAACTAAACCCACTTTAAGTTGTAAGGTAAAGGAAGAGTCAAATGATGAAATAAAAAAATCCTTCCCAGGAAGTAGTGAAAACAGGTGATCAACAAAAAAAGCAACAGAGGCAAGTGAACACAGATATTCATAATAAGATCTATTTAAATACAAATCCTTCAAAAATAATTACCAGGGTATTCTGCTCTCCAGATAAATTCCTCCCACCCTTTCTTTTTCAACATTTTTTCCCCTCAGATCAACCCTAAGGAACCCAGGAAATATATTTGTTTTCCTCTAATTCAGTATTGGAAAAGAAATAAAGAATTGTGAAAAACATGTATTTCACTGAAGTGTCCTCATCCTGCTTGACAATCATATTCGCATCAGAAAAAATATTCAGACGTCAGACACACCTTATTCAACTGCAGACCTGTTCTTGGCCCCACTCCTCTTACACTGGGCTACAACACATTCCAAACATTTCCAGGTTCACAGTCACCATCACCTCGTTCCCTGGAGCTCGGCAGCTCCCAATCCCCCAGGACAACCCTGGTCACGGCAATTAGTGCCTCCGGGGAGAAGCTCCACCCCCTGGTGCTGATGTGACCTTCTGATGCAAGTTAATTTCTGTGAGAAGGAACTGGCTTCCTTCTACATCCACCCAGGGCATTTCCCTGGAAAGGAGGGGATATCAGGTGTCCAGCTATCCTGCTACAGCTCCTTAGTAAGATCAGCTTTCCAAAGCCAAAGGAAAAGAGACTGAGAAAGTGCGAAGTCATGCTGGGAGACCCAGAGCGTGGGAATATTCTGCGTTTTTGCCATTTTAACCATCAGACCTAATTCGGCAGCACAGGCCAACCACACACACCTTGTCCTGGGTCTGCATTCTGGCACTCCCTCCATCACCAAGCACTGTCGCCCCGAGAGCCGATGTGCTTGAAGGAAGAAGTCACTGCTGTCCACCTCCTCACCCTGCCTCCCTGAGGAAGAGCTACCAAAAGCACGACACTGGCAACAAGCCGCTGTTATGTAAATGGACTCAGCTGAGGGGAGAAGCAAGCAGGAATCCATAAACCACCGAAGGAAAGTTCACTGTCATCCCCACCTGGCACGACCATGTGCTCTGGACCGACGTGAGCTCACGCAGCTCAAATTCAGGGATTTGTCCTAGTCACCCTGTAGGGAGGAAGCCAAGACCACAGGAGCGGTCTCAGTTCCCAGCCCAAGTGCCTTCTCCCGTCGCTTGAGAGCTGCAAATTTAGGTGAAGGAGGACAACTTTCTACGAGGAGGGTTAAATGAGGCATCTATGACCTATCTTTAATGGAAACTAATAGAAACGCATGCCATCTCATTTTGAGTTCTGTCTCAGTTAACTCTGTGGTGGAGAGGGCGTTGGCAAAGAGAAGGCTGTGGCATTTTAAAACAACAAGCTGAGGCTTGGAGGTTTTCCTTTCTCTCTTTTTTTCACGGATGCTGTAGTCCAAGGGGAAAAAAATCGGGGGGAGAAACCATCTTCTTCCTGGCACTCTCAAAGCACGATGCAGTGCCAGGCACTCCACCAACCGTCTGGAGATAGGGTAATTGTCACTCTTCTCACCGTAACTTCTTGCTTTCAGATCGGCGGCTGGCAGGTTTATCTGCTTCTGAGCAGCTTCGGAGCCACGTCAGTGACACTGGCTACGTCAGCAAGAGCAATCGGAAGGGAGAATGATGCCACTGCCAGCAGCAGTGGGAGAGAAAATTGTAGCCTTCAAGAAAATTCTTAGGTCTATCCGTCTGGCTGACTCGCCCTCATTGACTTAGATGACTGCCATGACGAATCACTTAGATGATTTCGGAAGGCCAGGAGAGAATCGGTAGTTTTACACAGCCATTTTCAAGTTTGGGGTATAGGAGCTTTTAGTTAACATGATGTACTTACATTTCCAAACCCCTTGTGCAGGACCTGCCCCCGACTTAGGAGAGGGTGGGCTTCAAATGTATCAAGAGGAGGCAACCAAGATGAACACTACCACCCAGCTAGTGCCTGAAGCCCCAGTACACACGCCTACAGGGATTACTGCAGTAATTCTGGCCCATTTCAGGTCATCGATAGTTCTAGCTGCTTTCATTTTTGTCACTATCATGATAAACAGGACACGGCAACCATCAACAATTTGGCAAGGGTCCTTGACACAGTACTAGTCTATGGTCTACTTTTTTTTAAGTAGGTTAAAAAGCCTCTGCTCTTGGAGTAGCAGCCCTCTAAAGTTCACAGTTGCAAAGACAGAATTCTATTTCATCGTCAAAAATCAACCACCTTCTGGTCCAGGACGATGTTAAGGCGAAGAGGCATTACATGACTAACATATGGCCAAAATGCTTTCAAAGATACTGTTTTGGGAAAAGAAAGAAACTCTAAGGTAAAGGTAGGTGGGGAGTTTAAACTGAAATATTACGTTCTCAAACCTAGTCTTGGTCAGAAGTGAAAATTTTCCACTGATAGCACAGCCCCATGATTCCTGACACTTCTAAAAGCAGCAAGAAAAAACCAAAATCTTGTGCAGATCAAAAACTTCCATCAATTAGGTTTGGAGAAATAATTTTGTCTAATTCATGGATACAGAGGGAGAGTGTCAGGGTTCAGAAAGCGGCAGTTCTCATCTCAGTATATTCTTAAGACTATAACCTCTGGAGTAATGCTCAATGTCAGGCTCTAGTGGGAATTTAATTTAACATTATGGAATGACAGTGATCAATAACTTGCTGGGCAACCATGGCCAAGTCACTTGATTTCCTGTGCCTCAGTTTTATCACCTATTCTCTCCCCAGTAAGCCAAAGATGAAGAAGTTAAGCTGCTTCATAGGGTTACTGAGGAACACACCTAAAAATGTTTAAGGTGATTACTAGAAGGAAAAGGATCAATGCCACATTTGGAGTCACTAGCCCCCATGGTCACTTGCAGGTCTCAATAGAAGCCATAACTGACATGCAGTACCTCTGCAACAGAGGTTCTTAACCTGGATCCTTGAACCACACAGGGGGCCATGAATGGGCTTTAAAAGGAGCCCACTTGCTCTGATCTAGGGGCAGGATGTCCATGACACAAACAGTTTAAGAAGCACTGCTCTACGGTAAGCCTTGGTTACAGGTGTACCAAAAAAACAGTGACACTGCCTGATGGAGAGGAAAAGTCAGGAAAGATGGCCACAGAAGCCAAGAGAAACACATAGGATCGGATCTCAAGAAAACCACCAGGACTTCGCCTTGACCCTCTGGGTCATCTATACAACACTGAGCCTGTCTGTCAGAATGGAACTTCTTCAATCAACAATGCCTAGAAGATCATTAATAATAAGCAGAAGCAATGACTGATTGAGGAAGGCGCAAGGCAGGAAGCACCTGAGCTTCCATCCACCCAATACCAAGAACATGTGTTGGAAGGAAAGCCCAAGGATCTCACAGGGCTTTGGTGGGAACAGGCAGATTTACAGCAAAAGGGCTGTAAGGAGTGGTTATGTGTGGTTGTCTTGTGTGGTTGTCTCTCATAGACAAGAGAGATGAGGATGGGGTCTGGGTCTGCAGATCAGAGCCAGGATGAAGAGATGGATAATTCTGCAGTATCAGAAGGTAGTACCAGAAGGGTACTGGCTCCCAAACGAGACCCAAGTCCCACCCCCAAAAGAGAAACCATGTTTGGAAGAGAAACTAAAGGGAATTGTAAGGAAGCACTCCATGAAGGAGAGGGAATGGTGCAAAAGATGGACAAGAGTTAAGCTGTGATCTTCAGAGACCAGGTTTGAAGGTGGCACTTGAAGAGAAGGAGAGAAGGAGAGGAAGGATTCCAATCCCTGACGGCTAGGCAGCACATATAAAATGATCTAACACTTATAGAGCAATTTACACTTTACAAAACATTATGATATTCACTATCTCATTTAATCCTTATCACCCTGAAATGCTGGTTGTATTTTTTTCATTTTACCCACGAGGAAACTGAGGCTTGGCAGGGCGGATTATGCGACTCGCTCAAGGTCACGTGGCGAAAATCAGAGCTGGGACGCACCCCAATGCCCCCACCCCTACTGGTAGTCGTTCACCCCGAAAACCTTCACATCAACCCCTAAGGGGCAAGGTGGATGTGGTTACGACAGACGGCACCCCAGCCCCCAACCCCACCACCTCCCCTAAAATCTGGAGCGGAGCAGCGCCCTCCGGTGCCAGGGAGGGGACCTGAGTGACGCGGAGCCAGAGCCCGGGGTTTCCCTGTCCTGCGGGGCTCGAAAGAGCGAGTAGCAGAAGCCACGGCTCTTACACTCGGCGCAGTCAAGCAACGCTCCAGCAGCAGCTGCCGGCTTGGGGCTGAACGTGCGAGGGGCAGTGCCGGGCGATTTCCCTTCCGAGCGAACCCAGGACTGGAACCCAGCGCCTGCGCCCGCTTCTCGGTGCCCCACGCTCGCCCCTGCCCCGCTGGTTCCTTCTGGCGGTTCCCCAGTGCGTGGAGAAGGCGACAGGGGGCTGGGGTGGAGTGTTGGGGTGACAGAGCGGGGTCGACTCTGGGGCGAGAGCCTCCACTTCTGACCCTCTGGGTCAGAACAACAGCGAGCAAACCCTGGCTGGAAGTTTGGGCATCAAAGGTTTCGGATCAAGTAGCAAGTTGCCCGGAGAGCGGTAGAGGTGGAGGTGGAGGTCTGGGGTGGGGGCGGCGTCAGGGGAAGAAGAGACAGGCGAGAGAAGGTGCCCCTTCCCGCGCAGCCCCCTCGCGGCCCCGCGGGTGCGGAGAACGCGCCGGGCTCCTGGCATCGGGCACCGCGCATCGGGCACCGTGGCGCAGCGCAGCCCCTCCTCGCCCGGCTCCGCGCTCCTCCCCACCTTCCCGCCGCCTCGCCCCCGCCGCGGAGACTCACAGTCCGCAGGAACTGGATCTCGTCCTCGCCTCCTTCTCCCCCTTCGGCCATGGTTCCCGAGGCGTCGGCGGTGCCCCAGCCTCCGGCGCCTCTGCTTCGCCCGGCAGCCGCTCGGCGTGCGCCCGAGGCTGCTGCGCTCTTTCTCCTCCCCCTCCTCTTCCTCCTCCTCCTCCGGCTCCTGGCTCAGCCTCAGCAGCGCCGAGCTAATCCCCGACCATATAGGGAGCTGGGCTAAGACTGCACTGCAGAGCGCCAACGCCAGCAGCCCGCCTACCCTCTCGCCTATCGCCCCAGCCAAGTGTGCGGCGGCCGCGGGGCCCGCGTAGAGCGCAGCGCCGGGCGCACGGAGCGGGCGGGGGGCGGCGCAGGCACCCCGGCGGGGGCCGTGGGGCCGCCCCCGCACCTCGCCGCGCCGCGCCGCGCCGCGCCGCGCCGCCAGCTCGGCGGAGACGCGCGCGCCCCGCGGCGACGGGAGGGTGCCCCTACCCCGCTCCGATTCGCAAACAAAGGCCAGGTGCTTGGCTCCAGCGTGCCCAGATTGGGCGCCAACCCCCTCGCTTTGCCCACTTTCCCCTCGTGTGTGTGTGGCGCGGTGGGGCCGGGGGCGACACGAATGCTTTGCTCCGACCCGAGGGCCTCCGGAGCCCCAGCCGCGGACGGCTGAGAGGCGTGTGCCTGTGCTCTTCTGCGCAGCAGGGAGAAAACGGTGCCGTGAGGGTGTCTGTCCATTCATAACAAAGTTTGCAACTCCCTGAACAGCCCTCTCCGCACCTTAAGAGAGCCCCATCGCCTCTTCAAAATCCAATCAGTTTTACCGAACCTCTTGATTATCCATTGTTGCTGGACAGAGTAACATCTCGCGGCACCTCAGAGAGCTTCCAGGGATTCCATCCACAGTTCAGAGGTCAGGTGGCATGAAAACCCCTTCTCTCTGACTACCCCTCATCTCCTAAACTTACTCTGCATTTTAGGGTGCCAGCTCTGGGAACTCTAAAAAAGATAGAGGAGAGTATATACAGTGGGACCAGGTCCAGTGCTTCCAGGTCCTCGGACTGCTGACATCTCACCCAGCCTTAGGTCACTTTCCGGAGGTGGGAGGCTGTCAGACTGGTCCTTTCTAAAGCTGAGGGTACAGGATGCCCCCTTCTGTCTGCTGGCCAAGAAGTTCCAGGGTGAGAGAAGCTTTCAAGAGAAGGGGTGCTACGAAGAGAGCAGTGCACCTAGGATGAAGAGGGACCCAGAAGATGTATGTGTGACAATTCGGGGCTACTGGTGGCAGAGGACACTGAAAACCCCAACCAATTTTGCAGCTTCTGTGTTGATGGCCTTTCTCTTGGCTCTACCTTCAGACCTCTTTCCTGGACTCCAGGCTCACATTTTCTACTGGACATCAGAGATGCTAAGAAAAATAGTGTGTTTGTTTCTTATATTTTACCCAAACTGCTTCCTTCCAGAGGCTGCACCTTGGCCCTAGTGCCTCTTCTGAAGCCTGCCTAGAGTAAAGCAAACCATCTGCACGTCGTGGCCCTTCACATACTGGGAGGGCACCTGTCATGCTCACCTCTGTGACCCACCATCCACTTTTCCCATCTCCTGGCTAAACATTCCTCCTCCCCTGGCCATCCCCTGTAGCACAGTTTTCAGAGCCTCCATCATCTCTGATGGCCTAGTTATAAGCATTCCGCTTTGTCTTCTTCCTCCTAATTCGTAGTGCTCTCCTCCCTTGTTTTGAACAGTCTGTACATGCAGCCTAACAGTGGATGGGCTTTGGAGCGACACCAATGACACCTTATGTCTGCATTTAACTAGAATTTCTGTAGTTCTTTTTTCTCTTTTACACGTGAGACACTGAAGTCAAGACTTCCCCACTTTGGTCATGTCTAAGTACTTAAGTACCCGCTTTAAAAAATATTTCTTTCTCTTCTAATTCATTTTATCTATTTCTGTCTACATGTGGTCCTTTAAGACATTTCTGAATCTAGGTTATGCCATCCGAAGTGCTAATTATCATTAAACTATGGTATGGCATAACTTTGCCATACCACTGGGCACCTTCTTGGGTCAAGTTTCATACCTTTGTCTATGATTATTTGATAGGTAAGGAACCTACCTAAATATATTATTTTGCAGCCCAAATGTTTTCTTGTCCGTGAGACTACAAAGGCCTTGTTCACACACTTCACTGAAATCAAGATACGTGGGGTAGGACAAGGCACTACCTTCTTTATCGGTCAAATAACCCCACCACAAAAGGAAGTGGGAACGACACTCCTTGCTCTGACACTGAGTGCATCCGCTTGGATTCCGGGTGGTCCTTACATTGCTTTAGTGTGCACAAAAGTGATCTGTTTTATTACGCAGTCTAGGATTTATTCCGGGGCTCAGCCTATAGTTTCAGCCTATATTTTGGGGAAAGTAGAACATTTACCTCCGTGTGAACTCCTCTTCCGTTCTCTAAGATTTCCCCAAAATTTACCAATAATGATGCTGTAGTCAGGTGATCAAATTATCTCACCACTTTAGGATTTAATTCATCCGGGTCTGCAGATATAACACTGAATATGACAGCTGAAGCCCTTGTCCACAGGGTTAGTTGAAAGACATAGAGTGGAAAGAAAGGAAACTAGTATGGGTAAGATAGGTGGATAGTAGATACGTGATAGATAGATAGGTAGATAAATAGATAGATAGATTTCAGATATTGGGCTTTGTTAGTCCTTCCATGAAGTCTGGGAGAGAATAAACTAAGATCAAGTTACTTGTCAATTTATACATCTGGTAAGTGGCAGAGCTGTCATTCAGACTTGGATTGTCTGACTCTAAGCCTAATACTTTTCGGTACTTTTTATACTGTGCCGCCTTGCTTCTAGGACAGAAAAATAGAAACCATCAGTTTGATACAACCCCCTCCCCACCACCCTACATCCCCACATATCAGGTTTGCTCCTCCACACCCTGTATTTTAAACTGGGTATCTCCCAAAACCAGTTTCTCTTCGTAGAGAGCTAGAGGACTTGGACTTTAGGTCTTAGAGGACATAGCAGCTACTATAGTCTCATCGGAAAAAGCCAAGCCTCCCAGGTTTCTAAACCCCTGAAAGCTCTCTGCCATTTATTAAAAGTCCAGTGAGGTGCCCACAGAGCAATAAAATACCATTGGGATACTTGAGTTGTTCAGAGCCAGCCCTGGAAACCAGCAGCATTTGAATGTGGGGCACCGTGCAGCCAATATCACCAGCAGCTGGAAAGCACGTAGTAAAAGCCCCTAGGCCTTCAGGGCCAAACAAGAAATTTCTAATTTTTATCCTTTCAGCACTTCTGTACCTTTTACATATATACTTTTTAAAGGCCTGACAAAATCTGAAGCCTGATTACTGAAATAAAATTCATGTATTTTATTTTTCCCTCTGGCAAATTCTCACATGAAGTATTGGTTCTGAGGATTTTCTCACATAACAGGGCCTCTTATATGTGTTTTTACCAGAAAGACTGATACAGCTTTAAAATAATGAAAAATGGCTACAGTCATATAATTCAGTATCTCGTTTGCTATGCTTTATTACTCATGGTGGTCAATTGCTCAAGTGGTGTTAATGAGGCCAGGGTTGTGGACTCAATTCCAGGAGGGCCAGTTAGTCTCGCTCTATTTGCTGGTCAAAGACCCTGGCCCCTTTACTCTGGCCAAGAGCCTCAGAAACCTTTGCTGGTTTAACCATAGGGAAGGCAGGCCCAAGCCTGGTGACTAACTAAGACCTACCATTCTTGGAGACACAGAAACTAAGAGGCCACACTTGGTAAAGATAGCCTTCACCCATATTATTGGAGATATATTAAACTCTACACAACATTGAATCTGTCTTCAATATCCATTTCAGCCTCACCTCCCAGCTACAGGAGTCATCCATGTGCTGAAAATACATTTCTGCAGTTAATTATGCTCATGACTTTGGCCTGCATTGACTCACGTTCCACCTGGGGAAAGTATAAAAGGCAATGATGGAATAACTGTAGAGGAGAGGAGGGGTCTGACCTCTGCTAGCTGCCATCTTTTTGGATCCAACACCATACACATGAGTACTATCTATATATTGACTGAAGATTTATTTATTTTTCCATTAGCAAAGAGAAAAAAAAAAACCCCACCTTTCTGTGCTTTTTTTTCAAGTATTTAAACTGTGAAGGTCTTTTACTGGTGGGAGGGCAAGAAGGTATTGTTACCAATTAAGCCCATGAACAGAAATATTCCTAAAAAAGACACCTGCTTTTGATTCTGCACTGACAGGAATAATGGTGTACACACTTACATTAGTCTTTTTTTTTTTAATGTTAAGTAATGATTATCATTTGTTTCCAAGATATTTGCCATAAGCTACTAAGTTGATGAATTCCTTTGGTCAAAGAATTGGAAGCCATACCAAAAAGCCTTGACTTGAATTCCTTTCTTCATTAGCAAGGGGACAGATGCAGGAGAATATTTGTCTTTTTCTGATGATATCTGTTCTATCTCTCTCATAATAGTCACAACGGCTTAACACAGGCAAGGATTCGCAGTTAAGAAGACCTCCTGCAGTTAACACATGGATTACATGATAAGGTCAGAGTTAATATGCCACTCTGGTGAAAGTCTCCTAAAATTAAGAGGGGGCTCTGTTCCAGGGGGCGTTTTGACTGAATCTCAGCAGAGATGGAGGCAAGCTGGGCACACCTGCAGAAGCCTGGGAGGCGGATCCTCGCACCCTATGCCATCCTTTGAGCTGATTCATGCTCAGGGCATCTCCAGCAGGAACCGTTTGTTAAGGCAATAGATTAAGCCACAATAATATCATTGCTCATTTGCATTTGCCTCCAGGTCAACCACTGTTTAACCTCAAATTTACACTCTGGTGAGTGTATAGCACAAAGTTTACATTAGGCAGATGAGAGTTTGAGTCCTGGGTAAGACTCTACAATTTAAGGATTGTATGACTCTGAGCAAGTGATTTAAACTCTCAGAACCTATTTCATCTTCTGGAAAATGGGAATGAAAAGACCTGCTTCTCAAGGTTACTTTAAGGATTAAATGACTTGGTGATTAGCAAATGTTTATCAAAGTGTCTTGTAAAAGTGCTCAGTAGAAAATCATGAGGATCTTCCCTGGTGGTGCAGTGCTTAAGGCTTCATGCTTCCACGGCAAGAAGTGACAGTTTGATCCCTGGTCGGGGAACAAAAATTCGCACGTCTGAAAAAAAAAAAGAAAAAGAAAAGAAAATCCTGAGATCTCTCTTGCAGATCCATCCCCTTCCTTTTCCTTTGTATTGGTTTCCAATGCCTGCCCTTCAGGTCTGTTTGTATGCCTGCCTCTCTTAAAGTTCCCTTCTCATTTGACTTTCAGGAGGCCTTTACTCACCAAAAAAGACACAATGTCTCTGATTTCAGGAAACAATTTCCTGCCCCAATAAGCAAAACATTCTGGGCAGATCTCAGTCATTGCGAGTTCATGGGGAACACCAACACTGCTTTTCGTTGTTTGTTTCCTATGGAGTTTTGTTCTGAACTGTATTATGTCCGCATCTTTAATGAGAAATGTATTCTGTTGCTATGGTGTGTTGAAATTCATGGCTTCCTGGGTAGGTGGAATCATCCGTGCCCACCTCAGGTTTTGCCTAGGGCTTTATGAGATTGAGATCTATGAAACTACACTTAGATAAGTCTCAGTTACCCTAAACTCAATGCTCTTGATTCCTAATTTCTGCATCTTAATTCTTCCTGCCTGCAGTTTAGTGGCACAGATATATTGAAGCTGCTGCCAGCGACAATTTGCTCTGACCTGCTACAGTTTTAAGAGTTCCTGCAGAAATAGGCAGGTACACAGTGGGAAGGAGATGAATGGAGTTTTGTGTCATTTATTTCAGGTGCCAGGGTAAGACCCACATTTCAGGAGGTAAAAATGGACGTACATAACTTTTATTCTGGTTCTAAGGTAATGTTTCCGTAGTCAAATTCTGGGTTAATTTGTCTCTCCAGCCTGTGCTGAGCGGATCTCATTTCCAGTATCTTTGAGCTGGTGAAATTTCCTTTACAGTGATTAAGGAATTTATCAAAATAAATCTTCTTTCTCTCTACTCTACAAGGATGCACAATTTTTCATTGGCATTCAGAGCTCCAGCGTCCTGGGATGAGAGCTCTGCTTTTGAAATTTCTTCTCAATATGTCACCGCTGCTGACAAGTATGGCAGATAGCTCCCAGACTCTGATAAGAGTTCGGACACTGGCAGTGCTGCTGGGTGCCTCCTGTTGCTCTCATCTGAGATCCAAATAAAAGTCAGACAACCCTCAGAATGGGAGAAAATATTTGCAAATGAAGCAACTGACAAAGGATTAACCTCCAAAATATACAAGCAGCTCATGCAGCTTAATATCACAAAAACAAACAACCCAATCCAAAAATGGGCAGAAGACCTAAATAGACATTTCTCCAGAGAAGACATACAGATGGCCAACAAATGCATGAAAAGATGCTCAACATCACTAATCATTAGAGAAGGGCAAATCAAACCCACAATGAGGTATCACCTCACACCTGTCAGAATGGCCATCATCAGAAAATCTACAAACAATAAATGCTGGAGACGGTGTGGAGAAAAGAGAACCCTCCTGAACTGTTGGTGGGAATGTAAAGTGATACAGCCACTATGGAGAACAGTATGGAGGTTCCTTAAAAAACTAAAAATAGAACTACCATATGACCCAGCAATCCCACTACTGGCCATATACCTTGAGAAAACCATAATTCCAAAAGAGTCATGTACCACAATGTTCATTGCAGCTCTATTTACAATAGCCAGGACATGGAAGCAACTTAATGTCCATCAACAGATGAATGGATAAAGAAGATGTGGCACATATATACAATGGAATATTACTCAGCCATAAAAAGGAACAAAATTGAGTTATCTGTAGTGAGGTGGATGGACCTAGAGACTGTAATACAGAGTGAAGTTAGTCAGAAAGAGAAAACAAATACCGTATGCTGACACATATATATGGAATTTAAGAAAGTGGTACTGATGAACCTAGTGGCAGGGCAGGAATAAAGACGCAGGCACAGAGAATGGACTTGAGGGCACGGTTGCAGGGGGAAAGGGGAAGCTGGGATGAAGTGAGACAGTGGCATGGACATATACACACTACCAAATGTAAAACAGATAGCTAGTGGGAAGCAGCCGCATGGCACAGGGAGATCAGCCCGGTGCTTTGTGACCACCTAGAGGGGTGGGATAGGGAGGGTGGGAGGGAGGCTCAAGAGGGAGGGGATATGGGGATATATGTATACATAGAGCTGATTCACTTTGTTGTACAGTAGAAACTAACACAACATTGTAAAGCATTTATACTCCAATAAAGATGTGAAAAAAAAAAAAAAACAAATAAAAGTCAGAGATTTTAAACTCTACCTGACACATTCAACCTAGAATTGAAGAGGAAATAAGCATTCTAGCCCAGTGGGTCCATAGATCAGTAAAAATCTAGAGAAAATTTTCAGCAGTACCATGAGGTTGCTAGCTTTTTATGTTGCTATGTAAACATATTTAAAAAATCTGTTAATGCCTAGAACATTGTTTTATAAAAGAACATTTTAGCATACAGTAGAAATGACAAATCTTAGAATTAAAAATGAATAAATTTGACTTTATAAACAACTCATGCTGCAATGTAACACTCACTACATAATCTTTCTTTCTTTCTTTCTTTCTTTCTTTCTTTCTTTCTTTCTTTCTTTCTTTCTTTCTTTCTTTCTTTCTTTCCTTCCTTCCTTCCTCTCTCTCTCTCTCTTTCTTTCTCTCTCCACCCCCCGCTTCCCTCCTTCCTTTGCTGCAAAGGAGATGCAAACATCATCAGAGACCAGTACTGGTCTGGGACTCTCCAATAAAGTCAACCTCCTCATTCTAAGATAAGAAAACTGAGGCTCTCTGAGGTGAACTGAATTGATGAAAGCTGGGACTAGGCCCAGACCTCCTGGCTCCTTGTCTAGAATTTGTTTTCCCTGCTGTCTTTGTAATGGAATTCAGGGTGATGTCCCAGAGGTACAGCCAGATCCTGGAATATCTTCTTAATCATCAAATAAAATTATTTTGCCTTCTATTAAGTTGTGGTGTTAAGTAAATTGACTATAGTCTAATTCTTTAAAAATCAATAATACCTGTGTGGGGATTCTCTAGTGGCTAGCTAGAGTATTTGTTCCCTAAGGAATGATTTACTAGTCTTTAAAACCAAACAAATAAACAAATAAACAAAACAAACCCAGACAGTTAAGATTGAGGTCAATCTTAAAGATTCCTCACTTAAACACTTATACATTAAAACAGTGTGTTGAGGAGGTTTGGGGATTGGGTGGTTCTAGAATACCCTTCACAAAAGCAAAGGATTGATTTACTAAATTGCGTGACTTACACACCACTTTTCACATTTTCCAAACCCTTCCTCTCATTAGTTTCTACCTCAACATTCTAGTCTCTGACCTCCAAGGTCAAGAGAGACATCCCAAGCATGACATTTTAATTTTGGCCCTTGTTCTCCTTCTTAACCACTGTAGTATTTGACCCTGTTGATTAGTTACTGTTTCTTGAAACTAATACTATTCCCCTTCCTCATCCTTGGGAAGCTCTGGCTTCCCTGGCTCTCTTACCTCTCCACCTCCTTTGATGACTTCTCTTCCTCATCAGGAATGGGCGTTCCCCAATATTCCATCCTTGAGCCTCCTTCATCCTCTATAAATGCAAGTCTTATCCTCTCCTATGACTTCATCTACCACCACCTCTAGGCCCATATCTTTATTACCAGCTCTTCCAAGTTCCAAGCTCACTTTTTCTAACCTCATGCTGAATGTTTCCAACTGTGTGTATCACCATTTCTTCAAACTCAACGTGACTAAGACAGGATTCATCTCCTGAAGAAGAGCCTTCCCCACGAACTCTCATTTTCCACACCAGCTGGCTTCTCCTTCCTCCCAACATCTACATCTGTGTTATTGGTACTACCATCCTTGGAGGAATGATTTCTAGAACCAAGGCCTTATTCCTTCAGTGACACGGGCAAGGGAACCAGCAGAAATAATAAACACCACTCAGTCAAGATATCAGGACACACTGCTTCTCCCTGTTGCATCGCCCCTGCTCTGACCTCCATAACAGAGTTTTGTATGTAAGAAACAAAATAAAAGGTGGGGAGAAGGATAAATTAGGAATTTAGGATTAGCAGATACACACTGCTATATATATAATAGATAACCAGGACCTGCTGTATAGCACAGGGAACTTTACTCAATATTCTGTAATAACCTACACGGGAAAAGAATCTGAAAAAGAATAGGTATATGTATATGTATATTGGAATCACTGTGTTGTGCACCTGAAACTAACACAACATTGATAATCAACTCGACTCCAATTAAAAAAAACAATGCCTCCCATAGAGTCACCTTTAAACCACAGACCAAGGTCATCTGGAGTTAAAATATTTAAAAGCAAAGACAAGATTCAGGAGTTAATGGGAGAAAATGAGCTTTGCCAAGGACTTCTGGAGGAAGCTGTGATTCTTCTCGAATGGGCAGTATATCAACGTGGATCAGCAAATTTCAAAGTCTCTTCATTGTGGAACCCTATGCTTTGAATCCTGGCATCAGCTATATTAGCTTTATGAACTCAGGTGAGACACCTGACCTTCCCTTGCTTCAGTTTCATTATTTGCAAATGAAAATAAAATTTAAAGTTGTTAATAGGATGGTTGAAGAATTGAAGTGGTCAGTATCTGTAAAGCTTTTAGAACAGTGATTGGTAATGAACAGATGCTGAGTTAATGTCTGCTTTCCCAGAAGCAGACCCTGAGACAAGGATTTGGGAGATGATCCCAGGAAATACCTATAAGTGAGGAAGTGAGATGGGGAAGGGAAGAAAGCCAGTAAGGGGTAGGTTATCAAGCCAGTTTCCACTGTGAGGAAGTGGAGCCTAATTGCACTGGGGAGGTCTGGGAGTCAGTAAAGAACACCCACCTCAGAGACACCCCCAGAAGGTCAAGGAACCTGAGGTATTTACATACTATCTCCAGTCAGTGTTGAAGGCTGTCCCAGGGGAGTGAATTCTCTGGCTGACAGAGAAAGCCCTCAGGCAGTTGGAAACTGGGCCGACAAATCCCCTACAACGGTAGGGCGCAAGGAGATACTTGGGGACATTGTCTACCGGCATGCTCAATAAATACGCCATCATCATCATCACTGTTGAAGTCCAAAAGCAAAACGGATGAAAGCCAGGGTCTTCTGGCTAAAGCTGGTAGGAGACAGTGAGGGTGATGAGCCCAAGATTTGCACTGGGAGCCCGGTTCTCTCATCCCAGCTGATAGACCGGAGTCACCTCTACAGAATCTTAGAGATCCACAGAGCAGTTTGTGGGGTACAGTTCATGGTGCCTACTACTGGGACCCTTTCCGTCCTCAAGGAACTGCAACTTAGTTTCTGAGACCAACTATAAACATAGTACAGTAAGGTAAGCAGCAATGGAAATTAGGACTTGCTCAGTGTCTAGTGAGTGGGGCAGAAGCTGTTTGGAAGGGTGAGATTGCCATGGGCTGGAGCAGTCAGAATGGGCTCCATTGAGTAAATAGGATTAGGCTCAGCCCTATACAACGATTGGTTTTCAGTTAGAAGAACAGGGGCAGAGTAGAATTTCCAGGAGGCAGCAATACACTGTTGAAGGCCTGGGGGCTGGGACTGCTGCTTCACACCATCCCTCAGTTATCCTGGGATATGCAAAGTGCTTTCTGCTAGCAGTGATGCCATTCTCCCTAAACCAGCATTCGCAGAGGCAGGTCCAGCTTTCAATCTCTCTCTCCACCCCTGCACCGATCTTCCCTCTTAAACATTATCTCTCATATCATAATAATAGCTATCAACAACTCTGTGAGATAGGCATTTTTATCACCATTTTATAGATGAAGGGATTAAGATTGGGGGTTAAGGAATGCCTTTTAAGCTAAATTTGGATTTGCGTCTTAGTCTGTCTTATTTCAAACCAGACCAAATCACTATGCTTGATGCCTCCAGTTCAAGCAAAGGGGAGACAAAGAACTCTTTTAATCACTTGAAATTTGGGATAGTCAAATTAGATCCTGCAGATTGATCCAAAGCACTTATATTGATAGGTTTTTTCTTCTCTCTCAGAGTCAGCACAGCTATGGGCACATCTTCTAAGGCTACTTCTCTCCCAGCAGCTGCAGCAAGCTTACAGAAAACAAATTGGGAAGGGACAAAAAAGAGTAGATTGAAGTCCATTTGAGTGACAACTTCTTTGCCTTGGTCAACAGATGGTGCATTTATGGCATTCTTGGATATCTAGGAGAAGAAGAATTCCTTGAGATCTGAGTTCAACCCCATTTCTGCAAAAATTGCAAGGCTCATTCAGCTAGTACTGAACATTCCATCTGTTACCTTTTGGCAGTTTTTTTTTTTTTTTTAAATCAAAGGTACTCATTACCTGAAGCCTCCTTTCTCTGTAACAGATGTGTTAGAGATTTCATCATTCATTCATTCATTCATTTCTAATAAGACAGCTCAGAAAAGTAGAGAGAGTAAAATATTATTCTTCATTTACAGGTGAGGAAAGAGAAATGACCAATAATGATCCTTTAATATAGCCTTTCCCTCTTGTAGACACCCCTCCCCCACCTCCCTGTCAGCATCCCCAGAGAAAAAGTTCTGCAAGATTCCAGAGTAAATCTTAGGAAGGGCAGATGTAGACTCTTCTCAGAGTTTCGGTTAAGTGATGGCTTGCCAATCCCTGAGGCCAGAGGTCTTCTCCATTTTTTCATCAGATAAATCCACGACTGTGTGCTAAAAATCCTTGGGTAAAATCACACCATGATGAAAGGGATCGGATACGAAAAGATGGCTGAAGAGTTCATTTCCCAAATACTTCAGAAATATTTTAGGATATCCTGGGCTCCTTGAGGCACTGGGCTCTCTGGGACCACCTGTGTATGTGGACATGCCATTCCAAATATAGAATCGCATGAAGCTAGCACGAGCTTGGGAAGTTAATGCTGAAAATGTAAGAAAAACTCCCTAAGGAGCAGCAATTAGTCTTAATTGCCTGGTGGTGACCTTGTGTGTTTCTCTAGAAGGATGTACACAATGATCCTTCCCAAAACTTTTAATGATGATGATGATGATAATTGTAGTAATCGCAGTAGCCGTAGTAAGCTCACACTGACTGTGTGCCAGGCACTATTTGGCTTTTATATGATAAATCATTTAGTCCTACAGCAGTCTTATACAGTCAGTATTATTATTATTGTCTACATTTTACAGTTGAGTTGGCTGAGGCATAGAATTCGAGTTACTTGCCCAAGGTCACATAGCTAATTAGTGGTGGGATCTAAATACAGGCAGATTGTATGAGTTATCTATTGTTGTATTACAAATTACCCCAAAACTTAGGGACTTAAAACAACATTTACTGTCTCATACTTTATGTGGGTCAAGAATCCAAGTGGGGCTTAGCTGGGCCTTCTGACTCAGGGTCCCTCACAGGCTGCATTCAAGGTGTCAGCAAGGGTTGGTCATATCAAGGATCAATGGGGGGAGGATTGACTTCCGTCGTCTCTCATGTGTTTATGGACAGAACTCAATTCCTCGTGGCCTATTGGACTGAGGGCCTCAGCTCCTCTCTGAATGTTGGCCAAAGCCTGCCCAAAGTTCCTTGCCACATGGGCCTCTCCATAAGGAAGTTTACAACATGGCAGCTCACTTCATTAGAACAAGCAAGCCAGAAGATTCAGAGGGAAAGAGAGGGAGAGAGAAAGTGCTAGCAAGATGGAAGTCACAATCCTTTGTAACCTAATCTCAGAAGTGACATCCCACCACTCTGCCACATTCTATTCATTAAAAATGATTTTCTAGGTCCAACCCACTCTCAAAAGGAGTGTATAATACAAAAGTTGTGTATAATTCAGAGGGCAGGATCAGTGGGGGCATCTTCAAGGATGCCTTCCACACAGTCTGACTGCAGAGCCCAAGGCACCGATCAAGAGAGGAAAGGGACACATTTTACTTATAGTCAAATTCAGAAAAGCAGAGAGATGGGAAATTTCTAGCCCAGGGACCAGCTCCAGGAAGGATCTAAAGTTAATAATTTTCAGATCACTTCAGCTTTGGGAGTTACGTGTCCCTACCTGGCAAACTCTGCCGTTCAGCTCTAAGGGTAAAGAAAATGGAAAGCTGGGAATAATAATTATTTCTCCAATTCCTTCTTTAAAATTAGTGATGAGAGCAGTTTAACTCAGGAACAGTCACTCTTCCCTCTCTCTGTCTTCCTGTCCTTTGTCTTTCCCGCCCTGATTTTGTATGTCTCTCTGTGGCAATTTCTCTCTGTCCATACTGTGTTTCTTCTCCATTCCCCTCCCACCTGACCAGCTTGCTCTTCCTATTCTCTTATTTTCTTCTTGAGCTGTGTTTTTCTTATCCTTTGTCCTTCTTACTCCCTAGGTTGTTTTTATTTTTATTTTTTATTTTTTTGGCTACGCTATGGGGCATATGGGATCTTAGTTCCCTGACCAGGGATCGAACCCGAGTCCCCTGTATTGGAAGGTGGGTTCTTTAGCACTGGACCACCAGGGAAGTCCCCCTAGGTTGCTTTTAAATTTTAATTTATAAGAAGGTTTTAGGAAGGAAGAAGTTGAGATCAAACAAATTCACCATAATGTGGTAGAATGGTCAGTTCTATGCCAATTTGGCTAGACTACAGTACCCAGTTATTTAATCAAACACTAATCTGGTGGTGTTGTGAAGATATTTTGTCAATGTGATTATGATCCACAGTCCGTTGACTTTATGTAAAGGAGATTATCCTGTATAATCTGAGTGGGATTGATCTAATCTGTTGAAACTGAGGTTTCCTGGAAGAAGAAATTTTGCCTGTGGATTGCAACATCACTCCTGCCCAGGAGTGCCCACTTTAAACATGCTCAGAACATTTACATTAGCCCCCAGTTGGGCAAAATCATCTAACACAAAGCCTATTTCATAATAAAGTGTTGAACATCTCATGTAATTTATTGAATGCTGTACTGAAAGTGGAGAACAGAATGGTTGTATGGGTACAGAATGGTTGTTAAGTGTAACAATTGTTTATCCTTCTGATTGCATGGCTGACTGGGAGCTGCCACTGCCCAGCAGCAAAAGAGAGTATCATACTAGCCTGGGAAAAGATCAAAATTCAAAATTCAAAGTATGGTTTCTACTGAATGTGTATCACTTTTGCACCATTGTAAAGTCAAAAAATCATAAGTCAAACCATCATTAAGTTGGGGACCGTCTGTATCTATATCTGGGTATAGATATATAGATAAATACAGAACTTACTGATTCTATTTCTCTGGTGGAACACTGAATGACACAAGTGGGACTGTCCAGTAGTTCTGAAAGTGGTCTCTATAATGGTCGGGAGAGGAAGGCATATGTTCATTTTAAAAGAAGAGTTGATTAAGTCAAAGAAATAGGGTTTTGGCGATACTTCTTTTCTTTCCAGATGAGAATTCTGGATGTCCCTCAAGTTACGTATGCTGGCCACCTCCCCTGTGGTCTGAATTAGCCCTTGCTAACACCCTCTTCAGACTTTTTCAGCCACTATTCCCTGTCCCATCAAAACTTGCTTGTCATGTTTTCCATTCTCTCAGGGAACTAGTTGCTAATACATTGTTCTGTTATTCTGTTTTATTCACGTTTACATTCCTAGCTCTGAGTCTTGCAATTTATGCCATTGCATACAGGTTTATTTAAAGGGTGACTGGTAAGTTTACATTTAAATAGGAGCATCCAATGTCTTAACCCAAAGATAAGACAAATGGTCAGGTTCAAGCACCGTGAGGGGCACTGAAAGGGAAATACTTTGGGGCAGGAGCACCTCTTCGTGCTTCTCAAATCCTATCGCTCAGCTGCCTAATCTGCCACCCATATTCTTATGACATTTCTGTGCCTGTTCCAAGATGCGGTCACAGACTGACATTAAACCATGCAAACTGCCTGTGCCCAAACTCCACATAAAAAGCACTGGTCTCAGAGTGTGGTCTGAGGACCCCGAGAGGTCCCCAAAACACTCTCAGGGAGTCTACTAGGTCCTCTGTTTCCACCTACATATCTGTGAGATGCTGTATTTTCTTCATACACTTCAACTGAAACAACATATTTAATATATTTAAAGTCATTATCAAAATGCGAGAATGGCTCTTGATGTTAAGAATGCAACATTCTGCTCTTGCAGGCATACTGTCCAGGCATTAACATGCAAGTGAATGGGGCATTATGCGGCATACACGTCCCTGGGCAGCTGCTCTGGCACTGCCCAACTATATAATATAGATGCATATGGAACACCTGGAAACTAAGAGGAGTGTGAACCTTTGAGAAAAAGTTATGTTTCCTAAGCACTCCCAAGTGTGAAGCGTTTATTATTATCTTGTAAGTAAACCATACCCCAGGCTTCCATGGCCTGGGGATATACCTAACATAGTAACATTAGTCAAATAAATGCAAGCCTTGCTGTTTTAAATTTGGTATTTATCCAATCCATCTCTCTATCCATAATTGATGGAAAAATCATTTTTGGAAACTACCTAAGATATCATTTTTAACCTCAATAACACTTATTGCATTATGTGTGGGAAATAACATATCAATAAAGAAAATTAGGAAAATAAAGAAAAGCACACAGAAACCTAAATTACAAGGTAGTCCCAGCATCCAGATTATTAGTCAAGTAGTACGTAACACAGGTATCATGGATATATATTTATACATTATTATGATGATGATTATATAAAAAGCCTTTGCATATTAAAAAGAACAACTCCTTAAAAAAAAAAAAAGAAACAACATATTACAACAGGTTATAAATGAAAAAGCATATATAATAATCATGTTCTCTTTTATTAAGTCATCCATTAAAGAGATTTGAAAAAATGTATAATGATGGCATTTTTCTCACTAATTTTTTTGGGAAGACAGTTATTTTGCATAAAATGTTATATGCAGTGAGTTTATTATTGTTATTTTAAATGAGTTAATATGTACCTATTTTTAGAAATTTAATCTGTTTTAATTTCTAATATGAGAAATATCATTAGATATAACCCACATAAACAAAAGCTCTTTGTGTTCTCAATAATTTTTAAGAGAGTAAAGAATTCTAAAACCGAGATGCTTGAGAAACCGCAGCTATAGATCACTGATTATGTTTCTGCTGGACCAAGAAGCACAGTGTGCCCCTGGGGGTAACTGGCCATCCCCAGGAATAGGGAGCAATTTAGAGTGACATGTAGCCTCAAGTCTGTCCCTTTCCTTTATGGTCAAATCCACATCAGAGGCCATGTTTCATATTCCTTCTTTATCTTCTACAGAGCCTAGCAGGACCGTGAGCACACAATACACACTCTATAAAATGCATTGATTGATTTCTGTTGATCTTCAACTGTACAGAATGTATTAATTTGGAGTAAGGAGGTCTCTCATACAGCTCAAGAAGCTTAATGTTAACCTCAAGAGCTAAAACATGAGCAGTTTGGGAGCTCCACCCCCTCCCCCTGGTGTCCCCCTTCCCCACCCCAGCTTGAAGCCTGCAGCCTTTTCTCATTCCACGGAGTCACATGAAGTTTTCCTTTGGTTCAAGAAACTGGCAGGACAGGACACCAATATTTACAGCATGGATCTTAGATGAACTATAGATTAGAGATTGGTGATGTAGCACTCAGGGTGTATTGCCTGTGTACATGTCCTATCTTGCACAGTTTTTAAGTCCAGACTAAAGTACAGTTACAAGTGCTGAATCAAAGCTCATCCTACAGATTGTGAGATCTTGAGCAAATTTCTAACACTCTACAGTTTCCCCATCTGTAAAATAGGAATACTAGTAATATGAGTTGAAAAGGTCACGGTGAAAATTAAATGATATAATGTATGCCAAGTGCTTAGCAGAGAGGCCTGGCACCACGAAAGACCTGGAAAAAATGGGAACTACTACTGCTCTTATATATCTAACACTTCTTTGTGTTAGGCAGAGTAGAGGGGCCGGAAAATGGAATTTCTGTTCCTACTTTGTGGTTAATATTTAATATGCTAAGCATGAGAGAGACCCATTGTTTCCCACAGTGCTTGCTGCAGATAGGAAAGGAAAACACAGATTTGTCTTGCTTCTTTTTTCATTCTTATCAAAAGCCCAAAGACGGAGGAGAAGGAGGACAGCCACTGGTTCACTAAAGAAACTGTGCTTCCGATTTGACCTTCTGCTGTGTGTGAGTTTGGGACAATCCCCTTCAATACAACAAGATCCTGTTTGTGTTGGAACAGGAGCTTCTCTTGCGGGAGGGAAAGGGCACGGTGTTGACCCGGGCAGCATGTTTGTTTGCCACGGGTCCTCGGACTGCTGGTTAACTGTCAGCACAGAGTTGGTTTCCATGTCTGGAGCCAGGAAAATATACTCCTTAATGCCCACATATTTGCAGGGTGACACACCTCTTGGAAGCCCGTTACACAGATTGCAGTGGTCAACGGATTTGTTTCCCAGGAAAGACTGTCTTCATGAGATATTATTAGGGATGATTGCCGTGAGCCATGCGTGCCTTGGACAGGACGGCAGCCTAACTTCAAAGGCTCCTCCCCGCCAGGTGGCCACAGGCTGAGCCCTGTCATCAGACGGCCGAAAAAAGACCTTTCAGCAGCAAGGGGGCTGTGACTTGCCTGGTGGCTGCATTTGAGAATCCAAGGGCTGATTTCAGGTAACGAACGATGTGCCGTTTGTCTGGAGACGGGCTTGGGGACTTCTCTCGTGTCCTGCTGAAGGAGTGGAAAGCAGCATGATTCCACACCAAGTGGCTGGCTCTGGTGTGTTTTTGAACTAAAACCAAAGTAAACAAGGAAACACCCACCACTTGACCAATGATGCGCTTGGTACCTTAAGAGGCAAACGAATGCAGGGGGTGGGGACTAAAGAGTGCTGAACCTGAAATCAACCAATTCGCTTGTTTCAGAAGAGGGCAAAGCTGGGAAGTGGCAATGCCAGGTAATGCCTGAAAAGAAGCTAAGAAGAATGCATATTATTTAACTAGCAGAGCAAAAAACCAAGGAAAGGCTATGACAAAACTTTCTGTGTGTTTAACAAGCTGTTTCCATCACTGCTGGACAGAGGAGGAGGATGTGGATTAGAATTAGGAATTTGGGCTAAAAGTCACGAGAACTCTGTTGCTGTAACAACACGGGAGGTAATGGAACAAATGTCTCAGTGCACCTTTAAGGAGGAGGGGTCCCCATGCATTAGGAGTGGCCCCAGGGCCACCCTTCAATTTTAGGCAGTGAGTTGCAGATATTATAGTGCGTTATTGTCTACATAATCCTTCGACCTAAAGAAACACTTTTGTTATTACCTCAGACAGCAATGAGGCAAGGGCAGGGTATAAAAATAACCAAGGCAAGACATAAAAATATCAAGTAGCAAACAATTAATGTGTCCTTAATAAATGAACAAGTATTTAGAAACAAGGAAGTATGAATAGGGAAAAGTGGAAGATTGTGGGCATGTGTATGCTTAGTTTAATTTTCCAGATGTGTGTTCTTGTTTGTGATATTCCCTGTCAACAATCTGGGGCTCACTCCAGATCCTTCCTGAGACCAGGCAACCACATAATTAGGTTAGGTCTCCCTCTGGCGGCAAGGAGCTAATCCAGCTTCCGATAAAATTTGTGTATCCTCTGCCATCCCTCTGATTTGAGTTCAATGTTCTGGCAAATAGCGTTTTCATATGTAGCAAATACTAACTCACAATTTTTACAGACTAAAGAAATGATAAAATACAAACTAATTATGATTCCTGTTTAATTTCTTGTAAAGAATTCAGGAAGCAATTTGGGATCTTGAAGAACCTAAGTAATCATCATTGGACTATTATCTAAAAAGAGGTGTCATTAATAGGGATTCTGTTACTGAGATTGATAGAGAGTCTGATAATAAATAAGGTTTCACTGTTGATGGCAACTAAAACACTCTGGTTTAGAAAGAGATGTTCTCAGCTGGGACAAACTTCAACACCTACTTGAAGTGAACTTGAAAAGATACAAGGGCCAACAATTACTGAAAATAACCAGGAGATAAGAAAAATAATAATAATTGAATTTCTCGTCCTGATACTGTCGCTATCTGGTTCAGTGTTCTTGGATTTCGTTAGATACTCTGACAGTCTTAAGATAAATTTCCTCTTTTTTTCCTTAAAATATTTTCAATATTACTTGCAACCTAAATATTAACCAAAGTAATGTTAACTCAATGTTAATACTCTCCAGAAGACTGCAATCAGCATTGACCCAATAATATGTGCACACACATTATAAAGATAATTAAAAACAATGAATACATGAGGAAGGTTTCCTCTGATTATTTAAAAGACAGTGGGAAATACGGCAGAAGTGAGCATCAAAGTGGATACATTATGGACACAGCTACAAGGAGAGGGCCCAACATTTCATCTCAAACTCAGATTTTGAAGGAAGAATCTGTAAATGAGCTTTGGTCAGGGGCCCATCCAGGTTTACATAACTGTGGCTGTAAATAGTGTGAACAGGATGGGGTTGGAGGCTGGTGCAGATAACTCAGTAAATGTCCACTGCAAGGGCAAACTCTTACCACTCTAAAATAAGTGAATGATCTCTTGATTTGACCCCTAATATGTACATATTTACGCTGTGGCTACTGTTGTTGATAATTAACAAGTACATATTTATGCTGCGGCTACTGTTGTTGATAATTAATAAGGAAGTGAATAGTTTTTATTTATCTCATTGACTTTAGGTAGTAGAACTAAAGCCATATTATTCAGTTAATGTATTCTGATCCATGCTACAAAAAGGTTTTATGTCTCAAGATTTCTTACAAGGAACATGGCATAGTAAAAACATTAATCTCTTAGATAAAAATGCATCTGAGCCTTAAATGTCTGCTATAAAATTCCATAATTTGAAAAAAAATCAAAAAATGTATTTTTATAAATTTATTTATTTGTTTTTATTTTTGGCTGTGTTGGGTCTTTGCTGCTGTGCACGGGCTTTCTCTAGTCGCGGACAGCAGGGCCTACTCTGTTGCGGTGCTTGGGCTTCTCATTGCAGTGGCTTCTCTTGTTGCGGAGCACAGGCTCCAGGCACGCGGGCTTCAGTAGTTGTGGCGTGCAGGCTCAGTAGTTGTGGCCCATTGGCTCTAGAGCGCAGGCTCAGTAGTTGTGGCACACAGGCTTAGTTGCTCCGTGGCATGTGTGATCTTCCGAGACCAGGGCTCGAATTCTTAACCACTGCGCCACCAGGGTAGCCCTTCCAGTGTCTTTAAATTCATACATTAGCTATTTCTTCTAACACTGCAGGCAGAAGGATTGTTAGTTAATGTCTATTTTATTAATTAGAGAAAAAAATGAGGGACTTCTCAAGATCACAGAAAAACCCCTAGAGAACTCCACATGGTTCTTGTTTGATCCATTCATCCATCCATCAATTCATTCATTCATTTTTCAACAGATACCTCTTAAGTAAATCTGTTTATTATGTGTGTACCCTTGTAAGTGTAGGAAAGGTGAATAAGATAAAATATCCCTGTATACAAGGAGTCTGGAATATAGTAGGACCAATCAGGCAACTACGTGTATAAATACAGAAAATAGGCTGAAATGGGTGCTTTAGAAGTTCATAGAATTGGAATTTCAGAAGCTAAAGGGACCTTAGAAATTATGCAGCCTAACTTCTCTCATAGGGCACACTCTATAGAATATTTGGTAACCAGGGTCATTTCTTGACACTCTTAATATACATATATTATATATATAATATTATCTATTATGTGTATATACTTAATATATATTATTTACATGTATATATAAAGAATGTAAAGGAAAAACCCTGGAGATACGTATGTGTGTATTTATATATATAAATATATATATATTTCCTATGAGAATATATGTGTGTGTGCATATATATATATATATGTAAACATATACACCTCTCCTACAAGAACAGACCATTTTATATTTGAACGGTTTTTTTTTAATAAATTTATTTATTTTATTTATTTTTGGCTGCATTGGGTCTTCATTGCTGCACGCAGGCTTTCTCTAGTTGCAGCGAGTGGGGGTTACTCTTTGTTGCAGTGAGCGGGCTTCTCATTGTGGTGGCTTCTCTTGTTGCAGAGCATGGGCTCTAGGCACGCGAGCTTCAGTAGTTGTAGCACGTGGGCTCAGTAGTTGTGGCTTGAGGGCTCTAGAACGCAGGATCAGTAGTTGTGGCACACGGGCTTAGTTGCTCCGTGGCGTGTGGCATCTTCCTGGACCAGGGCTCGAACCCATGTCCCCAGCACTGGCAGCCAGATTCTTAACCACTGCATCACCAGGGAAGCCCTTCATTTGAACAACTGTTTTTTTTTTTTAGTATTTATTTATTTATTTATTTATTTATTATTTTTGGCTGCCTTGGGTCTTCCTTGCTGAGCGTGGGCTTTCTCCAGTTGCAGCGAGCGGGGGTTACTCTCGCTGCAGTGCACAGGCTTCTCATTGTGGTGGCTTATCTTGTTGTGGAGCACGGGCTCTAGGCGCGAGGGCTTCAGTAGTTGTGGCACCCGGGCTCAGTAGTTGTGGCTCATGGGCTCTGGAGTGCAGGCTCAGTAGTCGTGGCGCACAGGCTTAGTTGCTCCGCGGCACATGGGATCTTCCCGGACCAGGTCTCGAACCTGTGTCCCCTGCATTGGCAGGCGGATTCTTAACCACTGTGCCACCAGGGAAGCCCCTGAACAGTTTTAAGTGAGAAAAAAATCCTCCTGATATTAAGCAAAAAAATCTTCACTTAATTTAATCTTTACTTGGAAAGCTATACTATTTCTTAAAAAATTTTTTTCCATGGTAGATATTTTAACATTAAACACACCTCCCCTAGGTTGTTTCTTTTCCAGGACAGAGCCTGAAAATCGTTCTGCATTCTGATTTGCCTCTTTTGGAAGAACTAAATTTGTATTGTCTTTAAATGTGATGCCCATATTGCATCTGATCTATTCAAAGTGTAATGGGGCCACTTCATCTCATGATGTTTTTACACTTCTATTGATACTAATGAACTATATAAAAGTATGTGGTTTTGTAGCACCTGAAGTCAACTAAAGCCCCAGATCTTGCTGCTCCAGCCACCATCCTGGCCAGGGGAATTATAGCGTGTGGTGGGAGGGGAGAGGGAGCGAGGGAGGGTTAGTTAAGGAAATGCGTCTTGCATTTGCTGGGTCTCTTGAACAGAACCTGGGTTTGTGGACAGAGGAGTAAATCAGGCTGGCGCTGGTCCTGGGTTTGGGGGTCCAGGCTTAGGGGAAAATGGAAAAGGGAGTCGTGAATGAGGGCAGGCCAGAAAGCAAGGCAAAAAATAGAAATTGAACGTCTAAGAAGCAAGTTGAAATGAAAATCAAGATCCATAGTGAAATGGCTTCAAGCAGGAACAGGTAGGTTGCAAAGCAGGTTTCATAGGTGGAATCCAGAATGGTAACTCGAAGCAATTTTAGGTCTTCCAGGAGTGAGCCCAGAGAATAAGAGAAAGCTATTAAAAAGACCAAGACTGGGCTTCCCTGGTGGCGCAGCGGTTGAGAATCTGCCTGCCAATGCAGGGGATACGGGTTCGAGCCCTGGTCTGGGAAGATCCCACATGCCGCGGAGCAAGTGGGCCCGTGAGCCACAACCACTGAGCCTGCGCGTCTGGAGCTTGTGCTCCGCAACAAAGAGAGGCCGCGACAGTGAGAGGCCCGCGCACCGTGATGAAGAGTGGCCCCCACTCGCCGCAACTGGAGAAAGCCCTCACACAGAAACGAAGACCCAACACAGCCAAAAATATATATATAAATAAAAAAAAATAAAAATTAAGAGCTTTGAGATATAATTTAAAAAAAAAAAAAAAAAAAAAAAAAAAAAGACCAAGACTGTTCCAGCATCTTCACTTAATCAATATTTCCTGTTTGCCATGGCCTGGGCTAAGCACTAGGTATAAATGATAAAGAAGGTCTACACCGAAATCTCAGCGTTCTCACAGCCTCCTTTGGGAGATGGTCACAGGACATCTACCTGCTACATAATGTGATCAATACAATGATGGAGCAACCACAAGAACCACAGAAGAGGAGCAAGACTTCTGAAAGAGGTGATTGTCTGAGTCTTATAGGATGAGAAGGAGTCGGGTAAATGAAAGAAGTAGGGAAGGACTTTCTCGATGGAAGAAAAAAGTCAGGTGAAGGCCCAGAGAATGAGAAACAGCATGATGTAAAAAGGAGCTACTTGTAGTTCTGTATTGCTGGATTGTCAAGAGTAAATCACTGGAAGTCAGATTTGTCCTTTCCTGTACTTGAGAAGTTACGTTTAGAACCTAAGAAAGAGTCGTTACATTCATTCATTTTAATACTCATATTATCTGTTTTGCCCTTTCATAGTAGTCTTAGAATATTCTCAGAATATCAAAGGTCTATAATTACTATTTCCCCAGGCTACAGATCATCTGAAAATTTGATGAGTATTCTTTTTCTAGTTTCCTCTAGTCCTTGATTAAAAAACAAAAATAGGGCTTCCCTGGTGGCGCAGTGGTTGAGAATCCGCCTGCCAATGCAGGGAACACGGGTTCGAGCCCTGGTCTGGGAAGATCCCACATGCCGCGGAGCAACTAGGCCCGTGGGCCACAATTACTGAGCCTGCGCGTCTGGAGCCTGTGCTCCGCAACAAGAGAGGCCGCGATAGAGGCCCGCGCACCGCGATGAAGAGTGGCCCCCGCTTGCCGCAACTAGAGAAAGACCTCGCACAGAAACGAAGACCCAACACAGCCATAAATAAATAAATAAATAAATAAAATTTAAATTTTAAAAAATAAATAAATAAAAATAAAATAAAATAAAAATAAAAAACGTTGAACAGTGCAGCACCAAGTCTAGAGCCCTTCAGTATTCTCTAGAGATCTCCTGCCAAACTGACATTGATCCAGCAATCAACAGCCTACACATATGGTTGTTTAATTGGCTAACACTCTGTAGTAATGAGAGATAGTATGGTTACCTATTGCCAGGAAGGTCAGGCTAGGATAACTTGGAAAGGATCCAGATATAAATGTGTACCTGCCAAAGGGGAGACCAGGCATCAGAAGACAGATCCACACGTCAATGCTGGAGGGAACCCGGTCCAACAGGCAGTATCCGGAAATCATGGGAACAGATAACAAGCAAGTAGTCAAGTAGGGAGGGGAGGCAGAGAATGAAAATTACATAATATAATGGTTTTATCTAAAAGGTGAGTGGGACAGAGTGTTAGGGAGGATATTTGGAAATCCGGGGCATCATTTAACATCAGGAATACAGTTTATGATCTACTAGAACCCAAGTTACTAGTCAAGCTCATGGGCAGTACTCCAATTCCCAGGGGAAGATATAGTAAAATCAAAGCATGGTCCCGGAGGTAAAAGAGGATCAAGAATGTAGCAAAGATGAGTACCGGAGCATAGAAAGCCAGTAAGAACTGAATCTAGTTACTGGGACTTGGACAAGTCAGGACTTAGTTTTAGAAGCAAGAGAGCAAACCTGAAACGCAGCACAGAGTCAGAGCTGGACGGGTCACTAGTGTGACTTGATCTAGACCCACCTAAGGCTGAAACTGCAGGTGGGGAATCAGTGGCACCAGGTTTAGGGAGAGGAGGGCTCCAGAGGCCAGGAATCTGTATGTCAATAGTAATAAGCAGGTCATATTTCTTCCCCTGATTCACACTGCAAGACTTGGTCACATGCATCGCCCAGTTGGAGATTCTCTATTGCTCCCCTGAGCCTTCGTCTCACAACCTTATCCCGAAAGGGAATGAGATTGTGCTGATGCAGCTTGCCCTCACTGATGGGAGCTGGCTTCCAGCGATACTGTTTCCTTCCTTTAAGTGTGAATAGACTTGCGTTTCATAATTCATCCTAATTTTGCTGGAGATCAACATAAAACTCTAATCAAAGCCTAGAGAATTTCAGTAAAGGGAGAAGATGATTCCATGACTCGGGAGAAAATATGAGTAGTTTTAGGTGGTATTTATATTCATCCTTGAAAGAGGAAGAGTAGGTATCAGTTGGTGGAATGGGAGTGGAGAGAATGATGTAGTGACATATAGTAGAGAGAAGGAACAGCTTAAGAACGCAGATGACTGTAGACTGTACAGTCCAGTCTGGCTGGTTATAAAAAGTTAGACTGGAGAAAGGAGGAGAGTCAGATCCTTTAGGACAGAGGATACGAACTTTGCTGGGGATGTAAGAGTAACTGAGGGTTACTGAGCCTCAGTGAAGCTTTAAAAAGAATGATGTGGGGCTTCCCTGGTGGCGCAGTGGTTGAGAATCTGCCTGCCAATGCAGAGGACACGGGTTCGAGCCCTGGTCTGGGAAGATCCCACATGCCGCGGAGCAACTAGGCCCGTGAGCCACAGCTACTGAGCCTGCGCGTCTGGAGCCTGTGCTCCGCAACAAGAGAGGCCGCGATAGTGAGAGGCCCGCGCACCGCGATGAAGAGTGGCCCCCACTTGCTGCAACTAGAGAAAGCCCTCGCACAGAAACGAAGACCCAACACAGCCAAAAATAAATAAATTAATTAAAAAAAAAAAAAAGAATGATGTGAATAGTGAGAAAGCATCAGGAAAAATCCAAATAAAGGGTACTCTGTATAATAACTAGCCTGTACTCTTTAAAGTATTAATACCATGAAAGGTGAAGAAAGACTATTATTCCAGAATAAAGGAAACAAAATAAACATGACAACTGAATGCCACAGGTGACTTGGTTTTTTTTTTTTTAGCTATAAAGACATTATTGGGATAATTGGCAAAATCTGAATAAGGTTCATAGATTAGAAAATAGTACTGTGTCAGTATAATTCCTGATTTTGATAACTGTATTATGGTTATGCATGAGAATATTTGTGTTTTTAGGAAATGTCCACTTCAGCATTTAGGGGTAAAAGGACATATATCGGCCAAATGCAACTGAAAAATGGTTCAGAAGTATAGATATATACACACATGCACATGTATATATCAACTACACATATGTGGGGTGTATGTGTATGTATGTATGTATTATATGTATGTATGTATCTATCTATCTGGAGAGAGAGAAAGAATTTTAAAATGTGATAAAATATTAATATTTGGAGTATCTGGGTGAAAGGTATTCTTGAATTCTTTGTACTTTTCTTGAAACTTTTCTGTAGAACCAAAAATATCTCAAAATAAAAGTTAAAGGAAAAATAAAATCCATCATGTAATGACAGAGTACAGTGGATTGACTGATTAGGAGGCTCCCAAGGGGCTAGTGCAATTGTCCACGTGAGACATCATAAGTGCCAGGTGTCGGCAGGAATAGAAAGGAGAAAGAAGCAAGAAGCATCCTGCAGGTAAAGGTGCCCATATTGGCAACTCAATAGATAGGATACCGGAGCTCAGATGACTTGGAATTTTCACGTCAAGGTGCCAGAGAGAATGGTATCACCTTCACAGCTGGAAACATTTACTTGATGGTCATGGTAGAGAGTTACCAACGAGACTGCAAAATAAAAACTATAGTTTTAGGAAAGAGGCATGAAGGGGAATGCATAACTTGGACCGAGACTAGAATTCCTGAACACTTAATAGGTAAGCTGATCATTTTTTTGTTGTTGTTGAAGTATCCAATTAAATTTAATTGTGGCCCATCTGGTTAATTTGTATTTGTGCAACCAGCCAGAAAAGACCTGCATCCATCCCCAAGAAGATAAAGAGTACTGAATGCTGAAAGGTGAAAGAAGCAAGCCCCCTAGTTGTGAGATAAGCTTTCATAAGAGCACAGGTGCTGGGCTGGGCTGGCCGTCCCTCTTGGACTCACGGCCATCTCACAGAGCCTAGCATCCCACCCATCTCTGTGTCACTAACAGGCCACTCAGGTGACCAGGCCCAATAAGAGAGGTCCCTGTCGACCAGAGCTTGCTGATGCCTTCTTGCCTGCCCTTCGATATCCTGAAATATTAAGCCTCCACCCTCTTAGCTTTTCCCCAAAAGTTTCTTCTCTTATCAACTATCGTAGTGAAATGTATTCTTTGCTCACAATTCTTCCTTCCCTTCTTTGTTCACCATGTGGACTTCCCCACCTGTTGACTCTGGACTGGGCCATCTGGAGGAAATGACAGGTGCAAGTTCTGAGCAGAAGTATCATCTGTTTCTGCTTCCCCTCTTGTCCTCCTGCCCTCTGCCAGGACCAAATGCCCTGGCTAATGGCTGCTCCAGTGGGACTCAGAAACTTGCACCCAAGTCTAGACGAGCCCAGCCAAGTCCAGCCAAGCCAAGCAAAGCCACAAATGACCTAACAGACATATGACAAAGAAATGAAGGTTTATTGTTACAACCATTGAATTTGGGGGTTGTTTATCACACAGCATAATCACAACAAAAAGTGATGAGTAAATACCACTCTCTTGTCTATTTGGTTTGCAGCTTTTCTCACTCACCCCTTGGATTTGATGTTTTAGAAGCCTTCTTTAGAACTGAACTCTGGCTTTTCTGGCCTCTCTGGCCTCCTCCTATAAACCACCCTTAATCCGTGGATCATATGGTTTCTTGTCCCCACCCCCCCTTACAACTCTGACCCATCATGTTAACTCCCTGGTACATGCATCCCCACTGGATGTTTACAGGCCCATAGATCAGGAAATAGACATGACGTGGGCAGTATTCAGAATGCAAAGGTCCTTGCCTATGGGAAATTCAGTGATTTAGAAAGCTTTCCTCTTTAGAACACAACTGAAAAGGAGTGAAAAATGATTGGGAATAGTGAAAATCATAAATGCTCCCAAAGTTCATTTCTCCCAAGGGCAGAAATGTATCATTCAGAGGAGAATTCCTCACTCAAAAACTATATGCTTTTATATCTCATGCACTTTTAACAGACATGGTCATATGGTTTTCAAGGCCACGTCTGACTGGAGGAGGGGAGGAGGGCTGTAGGCAGGGACACCAACATCTGGGAGGAGGGACAGCTGACAATCTCATGGGAAGAGAGGAGATAAAAATTACCAAGGACATTTTTTACGGAACTAGAACAAAAAAATCTTAAAATTTGTATGGAGACACAAAAGACCCCAAATAGCCAAAGCAGTCTTGAGGGAAAAAACGGAGCTGGAGGAATCAGACTCCCTGACATCAGACTATACTACAAAGCTACAGTAATCAAGACAATATGGTACTGGCACAAAAACAGAAACATAGATCAATGGAACAAGATAGAAAGCCCAGAGATAAACCCACGCACCTATGGTCAACTAATCTATGACAAAGGAGGCAAAGATATACAATGGAGAAAAGACAGTCTCTTCAATAAGTGGCGCTGGGAAAACTGGACAGCTACATGTAAAAGAATGAACTTAGAATACTCCCTAACACCATACACAAAGATAAACTCAAAATGGATTAGAGGGCTTCCCTGGTGACGCAGTGGTTGAGAATCTGCCTGCCAATGCAGGGGACACGGGTTCGAGCCCTGGTCTGGGAAGATCCCACATGCCGCGGAGCAACTAGGCCCGTGAGCCACAACTACTGAGCCTGCGCGTCTGGAGCCTGTGCTCCGCAACAAGAGAGGCTGCGATAGTGAGAGGCCCGTGCACCGCGATGAAGAGTGGCCCCCGCTTGCCACAGCTAGAGAAAGCCCTCACACAGAAACGAAGACCCAACACAGCCAAAAATTAAAAAATTAAAAAAAAAAAATTAAAAAAAAAAATGGATTAGAGACCTAAATGTTAAGACTGGACACTATAAAACTCTTAGAGGAAAACATAGGAAGAACACTCTTTGACATAAATCACAGCAAGATCTTTTTTGATCCACCTCCTAGAGTAATGGAAATAAAAACAAAAATAAACAAGTGGGACCTAATGAAACTTCAAAGCTTTTGCACAGCAAAGGAAACCATAAACAAAATGAAAAGACAACCCTCAGAATGGGAGAAGATATTTGCAAACGAATCAATGGACAAAGGATTAATCTCCAAAATATATAAACAGCTCATTCAGCTCAATATTAAAGAAACAAACACCCCAATCCAAAAATGGGCGGAAGACCTAAATAGACATTTCTCCAAAGAAGACATACAGATGGCCACGAAGCACATGAAAAGATGCTCAACATCACTAATTATTAGAGAAATGCAAATCAAAACTACAATGAGGTATCACCTCACACCAGTTAGAATGGGCATCATCAGAAAATCTACAAACAACAAATGCTGGAGAGGGTGTGGAGAAAAGGGAACCCTCTTGCACTGTTGGTGGGAATGTAAATTGATACAGCCACTATGGAGAACAGTATGGAGGTTCCTTAAAAAACTAAAAATAGAATTACCATATGACCCAGCAATCCCACTACTGGGCATATACCCAGAGAAAACCATAATTCAAAAAGACACATACACCCCAATGTTCACTGCAGCACTATTTACAGTAGCCAGGTCATGGAAGCAACCTAAATGCCCATCAACAGACGAATGGATAAAGAAGAGGTGGTACATATATACAATGGAATGTTACTCAGCCATAAAAAGGAACGAAATTGAGTCATTTGTTGAGACGTGGATGGATCTAGAGACTGTCATACAGAGTGAAGTAAGTCAGAAAGAGAAAAACAAATATCGTATATTAACGCATGTATGTGGAACCTAGAAAAATGGTACAGATGAGCCGGTTTGCAGGGCAGAAGTTGAGACACAGATGTAGAGAACGGACATATGGACACCAAGGGGGGAAAACCGTGGTGGGGTGGGGATGGTGGTGTGCTGAATTGGGCGATTGGGATTGACATGTATACACTGATGTGTATAAAATTGATGCCTAATAAGAACCTGCAGTATAAAAAAACAAACAAACAAAACGACTAATACTAAACTTTCATTGGGTTATTTGGATGGAAATATGTTAATATAAATGTTTCAGACATTACATGAAATTTCTAAAAATCTTATATGTTCCGGTATAATGTTATAAGTCATAATCCTAGTTATTACTTTAAAATGTATATCTCAGAAATAACTAATTTTCTTGTCAGCTGCATTATTATGAAGTTTCATCAAATCTTTAACCGTGGTCATTTTTAAGTCTTTTGTCATTTACAGACAGTTCTGGGTGTACTCTGATGCTTTTGCAAATATGTTCCTATAAAAGGGTTTCATCTTTAAGAAATTCATGGAAAAGACTCTGACAAGTACAGGTTTCTGGTAACTGACTGTACTGCTGAACTGAATGAATAAGCATTTTCAGAACTCTAATGAAAAACTGATGAACTCATAAAAGTGCTAACAAAAGATCAAGATAAAAAAAAATTAATTACATGGGACTGAGTGAACTGATGAGGATGAGTATAATTTTTGTGATTTTCTGTCTGAATTAAAAAAAAAAAATCCCACAAGGACTCAGAGGCAAAGAATATACAAATCAATTTTCACTGCAAAGTAAAGGAGCTGTTACAGTGGAGGATTACTGGACTGAATGTCAATATTATGACATAGTATGAGTGTGTTTCATGTTTGGTAATTGCAATCATTGTTGCTTTTGTTGTGGTCATCCATGTACAATGCCTGGTGTCAGTCTATTTACCTCTTGTAAAAATAAAATACAGTGTGTGTGTGTGAAAAAACAAAAAACCAAAAAAAAACACCTATTAAAATGGGACATTGATAAAAACAAAAAGTCCAGTGGCAAGTGTCCCTATGTACCATGGGCCATCTCTGTGGTATAGTAGATCAAAGTAATTGCTGTGATTTTCTTTTTTATTATTATTTATTTTTATTGAAGTATAGATGATGTACAACTGGGATTTTCTTTTAAACCAGCATTCAGCTATATGAATATAATTGTCTCATGGGGGGAATAAAAACTCAGGTTAGTGGTGTCTAAGTGTCAATGTACAGCTAAGTTTGTTAGGAATGCTATCAGTAAAACATACCAGAAATGAAATTCTGGTCAGTTGAATGCCTACTAACTGACAAGCACTACGTGTTTTCTTTCCGGGTTTGGATGGGTGTGGGCAGGAGTGGGGTGCCATGAACATTTGTAAGCACAAAAGCAGCCCTCCACGGTCTCATTAAGGACGGGAAACTCTGAGCTGTTATCGCCGCTTGTGAGTTTCCATGCCTCGTCCCCCTATTGTCATATCTACCCCCACTCCTCCCACCCTTGTTTTCTTCTCTGGCCGACTCCTGCTTGTCCTTCCATTCTCAACCCAGAAACTGTCCTCTGGGAGGCTTTCCCCGGCTGCCTCCTCCTCCCCAGTTTTGGTTAAGTGTCCCCCTGGTGCTGCCACAGCCCCCTCTACCCACTCCTGTCGTGCGTGCATGGCCTTTATGACGCCATGTTGTATTTACCTGTTTAGACGCGGGCATCCTCACCGGGCTCTAACTCCTTGAAGGCAGGCTCCGTGTCTGTCTGATGCACCGCTTTCCTTCGTGACTGGCAACCAGCAAACTCCCAGTCTGTGTTCTTTAAATGAGTAGCACTCCACACAGGTGGCTATATCCAAGAGCAGGGAATCTGCATCACAACCACGATAACAAAATGAAAACACTCATTACGTATTGTTTGGACAGGATGGGCAATGAGCTGCATTACGTCAAATGGTTGGCAGTTCCTGATGGTGAGGTCAAGATTTTAGGCCAAATTCCGGGATGTATAGCCATAGGCTTCACCTTGGACTCTCTAAATGCGTCTTTCCCATTCATGTCCCTGGTCCCTGTAGGACTATTTGCATATATGGTGGTACTTCCCATCTAGTGCTGGGGGCAGCAGGACAGGGCTGGGCAGGAAGAAAGAGGGGTGAAAGTGCTTCAGTCAGGCGAAAAGGGACCACTGTGCACGCAGAATTAACAATGACCTCAGGGGAATAGGAAACCATGTTGGGACAAGATGCTCCCCCAAAGAAAGGCTTGTGAAGAGGAATGCTTCCTCAGACCCTGATCAAACGACATTTTTCTGGGCAATCAAAGTAGCTTACAACCTTAAGATTATTAGACCGATGTGCTGCTGGCAATTAAAAAAATATGGCTTACAACCTGCTGATGGCAGGTGAGTGGTCCCAATTTTATATAAAAGGTCAGAAAATTTGAGAAGATGAAAGGCATCAGATAAAACAGTTGGTTAGAATGAAATCTAGAAGTCTACAGGTCTGGGCTCTTGTCCGTTTTTTTCACTAATTTCTCTGTGTACTTAAGTCATAGCGTCTGCCTTGGTCACAGTGTCCTCACTCGTAAGCAAGGAAGATGAGCAAGGTGGTCTCTAATGTTCCCTCCAGCTCTCCCCCAAGTTCCCCAAACATAGTATGTTCATCATGATGATGAAGAGTTATTAAGAAAAAAAACCAAAATACATTTTTTAGCGAAATACTTACTGAAACGGGAAAGTGTTCATGATATACTTTTAAGTGAAAAAAGCAATTTATAAAATGGCGTGTAGTACGTTCCCAATGAATATAATGGACATGTGTGTGTGTGTGCGTGTGTGTCTGCGTGGGTATGTGTATAGAGAAATTTCACGCATATAGAAAAATTATCAGACTAAGACAAAGCAGATTATTACCAGTGATCGGTGTTTTACTCTTGGTGTGTTTTTTTTTGTGTGTGTGTGTTTGTTTTGTTTTGTTTTATTTAATCCATCCTTTATTACTGTACATGCAGTTTACTACCAGTTTCTCACTCATACTAAAGACACATTGAATCCATGTGCATTAGTCTGTGTATGAGTCTGTGAGAGGTAATCACCTCCTTAAGATAAATTCATAGAAGTGATAGAGATTATTGGATCCCAGAAAATGAACGTTTTAAGGGTTTTTGAAGCATAAGGCCAAATTTCCCCCCAGAAAGTTGTGCCATTTTATAGTTCTCTCTCGCTGTGTTTTTGCATTTCAGTAAGGTACAGGTTTTATATTATTAACTGGAAAAAATAAGTTTTGTGAATATTTTCTTCTGATCATTAAGTTAATACAGGTGCCTTCTAATAGAGCTAATGTTTTGTAGCTATGTAATTGGAATTAAAATGATAGTTGACCATTAATGACTACCGCGGAGCTTGTACCTATAAAGTGAGCTATACCCTGTGCAAATAAAGTGCAAGTCATTTCCTTTTGGGCTCCAAATTATTAGAGTACAAGTACCAGAGAGAACTGAGGCAAGCTGCGTGGTCCGGAGCTTACGAGCCTCACAGACTTCAGACATGGCATCGTGCTCTCTCTCCCTCCTTCTGAGCTGATCTCTGTGGTCCACAGTTGCTTACAGATCCCACTTCTTCCTGCCTGTTTTTTGAGGCTTTGCATTTTCTACTCCAATAAATATTTAACAATTGGTGTGATGGTATGATGTTATCGCCAACCAGCTTCAGTCGAGCTGGTAAGGAGAAATCACAACCTGCAGCTAAATGGGCAAAGCAATGGAAGTTAGGCGGAGACAGCTGTGGGATGCAAGCCAGCAAGCCAGGAAGCAGAGGCTCACTCTCTTGGCACAATAAGCTTCAAATGTTAGGTGGAAGATTAGCTCCCACACTGAGAGATTCCTTTTTCTTTCTTTTTAAATGATCATGGTATCAAGAGAAAGAGAGAAGTAAATAGGGTGAGCTCTTGGCTGGAGGCAGATCTCCTCAGTGGAGTTCCCACCCTGCTCCACCCTCAGGACCTAAGGCTCCTTCCTCTCAGCATCAGAAGCTTCAACACAATGGACGGTATGACGCTAACAGCCTGAAGTTTTCAGAAGAAATTAGGGGACACCCCCTCCAAAAAAATGCCCAAGACTTCAAGGGCTGGGAAGAAATTAATCATCCGTTGCCGAAGCTGGAAAAATGGGGAAGAGGGAGTGGGTATTTGTTGTTGATCCCACAATACCAATTTTATTGAAGATAGTTTAATTTCATCTTGTAATTCCATCACCCTTGCCAGCGTTTGGCTAGAAACTGATGGGTGACAAAATTCTGCTAATGAGACTTGAGAGAAGTCTGCGGAGGGCTTCTGGGAAGCACAGGAAGAAATGGTCTTGCTTCCTAAGGACATTGTTATGTCCGCATGTGACTCTTGGAGCTGCCTCAGTCACCTTCTCCCAGTCTGACAGTTAAGACAACACTAATAATAATAGACCAGAGAGTGGACCAAAACCAGAGACTTCGTAGAACGGTTGGGCCACTGTGAACCAAACAAGCCTGAGCTCTGTGGACCTCCAGTAATGGAAGGTCATACATGCCTGACTGTTTAGTCACTAGGAGTTAGGGAAGAAGAAGAGGTCCAGGGAGTGATTCGCTGAGGGTGAGACAAATATCCACAGGGCATAACTTTAAAGTGTGGACAGTGACACCTGAGCTCTTGGATGGGGAGTTGGGTGACTTAGGTAAACTGGGTCCACCCAGCCCTTTGCCTCCCTGACTAAGCATAGTTTGCAATAAAGCAAAACTGAAGGAAAGAATTTTCTTGGGATTTTCATATGTGTTTTTCTCAGCCGACGTAGCAGGGTTACAAATAACTCAGACTTTATACTCATATGTACAAAGAAGATGTAGTTAATTTTCCAGAAGCCTCCACCCTCACTAGGTACCAGAAAAACTTGCTAATTAACTTCCTAATTAAAGTTTCTGTCTCTGAGGGTTTAAACAATCTCCTGAATCAGATTATTCAAAGTTCAGTTTCCTAGTGGGTCTGGTATAAAGCATGCATTTTGGATGACTTGGTCTCTCTGGGTAAATTCTCAGGTTCCAGAGTGCTACTCTATACATGTCCTCCTTCCTAAGAGATCTATGAGGCATTTTACTGGGTTCCTGCTGGGGACATCCTCTGGGGGCTTGCTGGTCTTTACTATAGTGTGGCTTGTCCGATGTGCACCCTTAACTGGTAATCACTGCAGTGTGGCTGGTCCCATATGGCCCTCTCAGGTCACTTCCTGGTACCCATCCCTGGAGTCTGCGGTCCCAGCCACCTGCTCCTACGTGAAGACCCCTCTCATAGGAACCTCTCCATCCTGCTGCTGCCCTGGCTCCCCCAGCACTTTCCATCCCTTCAGCGGGGCATTGACATCTCCCCAGGCAAGATGAGGCCAGTGGGGAGCCAGGAACAGGGTCCCACGCTCACTGACCCAATCAGCTCACCCCACTCCATCACTCTCTCACCGCATGGGACGTGGAGCCATGCAGCGGACCAGGGCTCCCCAAGAAGCCGCAGCCTCCTCCAGGCTTCTCCCAGGAAACAGCACTGAGTCTCAGGATCATGGAGGCCTCAATACCCACCTTAATGTGCTCACACACCCACTCGCTCAAGGCTTGGGCTCCAGAAGAGGAGAAAACGCCTCTTTTCTTCTTTTCACAAACCTGAAGGTGTTGAAAAGTTCAGGCTCATCACTTCTCCATCTTATCTACTGGCTTCCCCTGACCTAAGACTCTGAGATCAAGACCACCTGGCACGGAGCTGTTAAGGAAGCAAGGTTTGGGCCACAGACATCCCGTCTCTACCTCCATAAATCTTTGCTTTTAAGACTTTTGAACTTACTAAATTGCTTAAGCAAAATCCTTCAGATTTGAAATTCAAATGGCCTTTCTTTCTACACCGTATTAACTTTTTCCTCCTGTGGTAATAAGCCTCAAGATTGCTTAGAGGTAGAAGGCCACAGAGTATTGGACTTAAAGAAAAAAAATAATATATATAATTAGCCATACTCGATAGTAGGGAATAAATGGAGACATGGGGCAGGGGGTGGGGTGCTTGTCCCACCAGCTACCCAGTAACACAGAGTGCACTGCCCATTCTCTGCTTCCTCTGAAGCTCCATTGCCAAGATAAGAAATGCAAGTTATCTGGGCTTTTTGATCACCTGTGAATCCTTCCTGAATGATTTGATAAACAGTTAAAATCAGTCTTACAGATTTCTATTCCTCTCCACTGTTACATTAAGGAATTAAATTGAAAATGCAACAAGATAATCTTTGAATAAATACTGCTTAAATGAAGAGGGGTCTGTAACCCTGTCTAATTAAATCTCAAATTAAGTGTAGAGAATAAGGAGGGCCATGTTTGTTAAGGAATTGCAATGGGATAGAACCAATATCAAAATCACCATAGCAATAGCAACCCACACACTGTCAGAACTTGAGATACCACTGGCCCAGGAGAGTGTATGATCATAAGAAAGACAGAGAGAAATCACTCACTTTTCCAGTATGGAAAGCAAAATCAGTGTTTGATGAGGAAGTTTCATATTAATGATTCCTGAGTATCCTTTAAACCAAGGTTTTTCCTTTTTTATTTCTTTTTTTTTTTTTCACACACACACACTGTATTTTATTTTTACAGGAGATCCTTTTTTATTTCTTAACTGTAACCCATAATAAGAAATACATTTTATTTTCCGTGATGTGTTCTTGTAATAGGGAAGAACCTTCTATTCTATTACAAGTTAATCACTAAAGGGATGTTGCCTATAAGCTTAAATTATATGTAATGGCCCATCTCTAGGAACCCTGCCTCCCAGGCAATGAGCCTTAAGCTAAAACACCTTTGTTTAGCTCACAGGAAATATCCTGACCAGGCCCACCTGTGAATGGCTGTAGGCAGAAAGAAATTAATACATCCCCTCTAGAGTCTGAGGAACCAGGACTTTACCTTCTCCCCTTTTAGTATAAAAGAAACTAAAATTCTAACTCAAGGAAGTTGATTCTTTGGGAAATTAGTCCAGCATTTTCTTGGTCTGCTGGTTTTCCAGATAAAGTCGCTATGCCTTGCCCCTACAACTCATCTCTCGATTTATTGGCCTGTTGTGCAGTGAGAAGTATGAGCTTGGACTCAGTAACACATCTAATCTATTCTGTTTTGTCCTAGTCTATTCTTCTTTTTTTTTTTTTTTTTTTGCCACACTGCATGGCTTGTGGTATCTTAGTTCCCCAACCAGGGATTAAACCCAGGCCCTCGGCAGTGAGAGCACGGAGTCCTAACCACTGGACTGCCAGGGAATTCACTATTCATTATTTTATTTATTTATTTAACAATTTTACTGGAGTATAATTGCTTTACAATGGTGTGTTAGTTTCTGCTTTATAACAAAGTGAATCAGCTATACATTTACATATATCCCCATATCTCTTCCCTCTTGCGTCTCCCTCCCTATCCCACCCCTCTATGTGGTCACAAAGCACAGAGCTGATCTCCCTGTGCTATGCGGCTGCTTCCCACTAGCTATCTATTTTACGTTTGGTAGTGTATATATGTCCATGCCACTCTCTCACTTTTTCCCAGCTTACCCTTCCCCCTCCCCGTATCCTCAAGTCCATTCTCTAGTAGGTCTGAATCTTTATTCCCGTCTTGCCCCTAGCTTCTTCTGACCATCTTCTTCTTCTTTTTTTTTTTAGATTCCATATATATGTGTTAGCATACTGTATTTGTTTTTTTCTTTCTGACTTACTTCACTCTGTATGACAGTCTCTAGGTCCATCCACCTCACTACAAATAACTCAATTTTGGGTTTTTTTTGGCTGAGTAGTATTCCATTGTATATATGTGCCACATCTTCTTTATCCATTCATCTGTTGATGGACACTTAGGTTGCTTCCATGTCCTGGCTATTGCAAATAGAGCTGCAATGAACATTGTGGTAAATGACTCTTCTTGAATTATGGTTTTCTCAGGGTATATGCCCAGTAGTGGGATTGCTGGGTCGTATGGTAGTTCTATTTTTAGTTTTCTAAGGAACCTCCATACTGTTCTCCATAGTGCCTGTATCAATTTACATTCCTACCAATAGTGCAAGAGGGTTCCCTATTCTCCACACCGTCTCCAGCATTTATTGTTTGTAGATTTTTTGATGATGGCCACTCTGACTGGTGTGAGGTGATATTTCATTGTACTTTTGATTTGCATTTCTCTAATGATTAATGATGTTGAGCATTCTTTCATGTGTTTGTTGGCAATCTGTATATCTTCTTTGGAGAAATGTCTATTCAGGTCTTCTGCCCATTTTTGGATTGGGTTGTTTGTTTTTTTGATATTGAATTGCATGAGCTGCTTGTAAATTTTGGAGATTAATCCTTTGTCAGTTGCTTCATTTGAAAATATTTTCTCCCATTCTGAGGGTTGTCTTTTCATCCTGTTTATGGTTTCCTTTGCTGTGCAAAAGCTTTTAAGTTTCATAAGGTCCCATTTGTTTATTTCTGTTTTTATTTCCATTTCTCTAGGAGGTGGGTCAAAAAGGATCTTGCTGTGATTTATGTCATAGAGTGTTCTGCCTATGTTTTCCTCTAAGTTTTATAGTGTCTGGCCTTACATTTAGGTCTTTAATCCATTTTCAGTTTCCTTTTTTGTATGGTGTTAGGGAGTTTTCTAATTTCATTCTTTTACACGTAGCTGTCCAGTTTTCCAAGCACCACTTATTGAAGAGGCTGTCTTTTCTCCATTGTATATTCTTGCCTCCTTTATCAAAAGCAAGGTGACCATATGTGCGTGGGTTTATCTCTGGGCTTTCTATCCTGTTCCATTGATCTATATTTCTGTTTTGGTGCCAGTAACATACTGTCTTGATTACTGTAGATTTGTAGTATAGTCTGAAGTCAGGGAGCCTGATTCCTCCAGCTCCGTTTTCCGTTCTCAAGATTGCTTTGGCTATTCGGGGTCTTTAGTGTTTCCATACAAATTGTGAAATTTTTTGTTCTAGTTCTGTGAAAAATGCCATTGGTGGTTTGATAGGGTTTGTACTGAATCTGTACACTGCTTTGGGTAGTATAGTCATTTTCACAATGTTGATTCTTCCAATCCAAGAATATGGTATATCTCTCCATCTGTATGTATCATCTTTAATTTCTTTCATCAGTGTCTTATACTTTTCTGCATACAGGTCTTTTGTCTCCTTAGGTAGGTTTATTCCTAGGTATTTTATTCTTTCTGTTACAATGGTAAATGGGAGTGTTTCCTTAATTTCACTTTCAGATTTTTCATCATTAGTGTATAGGAATGCAAGAGATTTCTGTGCATTAAATTTGTTTCCTGTTACTTTACCAAATTCATTGATTAGCTCTAGTAGTTTTCTGGTGGCATCTTTAGGATTCTCTATGTATAGTATCATGTCATTTGCAAACAGTGACAGCTTTACTTCTTTTCCAATTTGGATTCCTTTTATTCCTTTTTCTTCTCTGATTGCTGTGGCTAAAACTTCCAAAACAATATTGAATAACAGTGGTGAGAGTGGGCAACCTTGTCTTGTTCCTGATCTTAGTGGAAATGGTTTCAGTTTTTCACCATTGAGGACGATGTTGGCTGTGGGTTTGTCATATATGGCCTTTATTATGTTGAGGTAAGTTCCCTCTATGCCTACTTTCAGGAGGGTTTTTATCATAAATGGGTGTTGAATTTTGTCAAGAGCTTTCTCTGCATCTATTGAGATGATCATATGGTTTTTATCCTTCACTTTGTTAATATGGTGTATCACATTGATTGGTTTGCATATATTGAAGAATTCTTGCATTCCTGGGATAAACCCCACTTGATCATGGTGTATGATCTTTTTTTTTTTAATTTATTTATTTTATTCATTTATGGCTGTGTTGGGTCTTCGTTTCTGTGTGAGGGCTTTCTCCAGATGCGGCAAGCGGGGGCCACTCTTCATCGCGGTGCGCGGGCCTCTCACTATCACGGCCTCTCTTGTTGCGGAGCACAGGCTCCAGACACGCAGGCTCAGCAATTGTGGCTCACGGGCCCAGCTGCTCCGCGGCATGTGGGATCCTCCCAGACCAGGGCTCAAACCCATGTCCCCTGAATTGGCAGGCATACTCCCAACCACTGCGCCACCAGGGAAGCCCAGTGTATGATCATTTTAATGTGCTGTTGGATTCTGTTTGCTAGTATTTTGTTGAGGATTTTTGCATCTATGTTCATCAGTGATATTGGCCTGTGGTTTTCTTTTTTTGGGACATCTTTGTCTGGTTTTGGTATCAGGGTGATGGTGGCCTTGTAGAATGCGTTTGGGAGTGTTCCTCCTTCTGCTATATTTTGGAAGAGTTTGAGAAAGATAAGTGTTAGCTCTTCTCTAAATGTTTGATAGAATTCACCTTTGAAGCCATCTGGTCCTGGGCTTTTGCTCGTTGGAAGGTTTTTAATCACAGTTCCAATTTCAGTGCTTGTGATTGGTCTGTTTATATTTTCTATTTATTCCTGGTTCAGTCTCGGAAGGTTGTGCTTTTCTAAGAATTTGTCTATTTCTTCCAGGTTGTCCTGTTTATTGGCATAGAGTTGCTTGTAGTAATCTCTCATGATACTTTGTATTTCTGCAGTGTCAGTTGTTACTTCTCCTTTTTCATTTCTGTTCTATTGATTTGCGTCTTCTCCCTTTTTTTCTTGATGAGCCTGGCTAATGGTTTATCAATTTTGTTTATCTTGTCAAAGAACCAGCTTTTAGTTTTATTGATCTTTGCTATTACTTCCTTCATTTCTTTTTCATTTATTTCTGATCTGATCTTTATGATTTCTTTCCTTCTGCTATCTTTGGGTTTTTTTTTTTCTTCTTTCTCTAATTGCTTTAGGTGTAAGGTTAGGTTGTTTATTTGAAATGTTTCTTGTTTCCTAAGGTAGGATTGTATTGCTACAAACTTCCCTCTTGGAACTGCTTTTCCTGCATCCCATAAGTTTTCGGTCATCGTGTTTTCATTGTCATTTGTTTCTAGGTATTTTTTGATTTCCTCTTTGATTTCTTCAGTGATCGCTTGGTTATTAAGTAGTGTATTGTTTAGCCTCCATGTGTTTGTATTTTTTTACAGATTTTTTTTCCTGTAATTGATATCTAGTCTCATAGCGTTGTGGTCAGAAAGGATACTTGATACGATTTCAATTTTCTTAAATTTACCAAGGCTTGATTTGTGACCCAAGATATGATCTATCCTGCAGAATGTTCCATGAGCACTTGAGAAGAAAGTGTATTCTGTTGTTTTGGATGGAATGTCCTATAAATATTAATTAAGTCCATCTTGTTTAATGTATCATTTAAAGCTTGTGTTTCCTTATTTATTTTCATTTTGGATGATATGTCCATTGGTGAATGTGGGGTGTTAACGTCCCCTACTATGATTGTGCTACTGTTGATTTCCCCTTTTATGGCTGTTAGCATTTGCCTTATGTATTGAGGTGCTCCTATGTTGGGTGCATAAATATTTACAATTGTTATATCTTCTTCTTGGATTGATCCCTTGATGATTATGTAGTGTCCTTCTTTATCTCTTGTAATAGTCTTTGTTTTAAAGTCTATTTTGTCTGATAGAAGAATTGCTACTCCAGCTTTCTTTTGATTTCCATTTGCATGGAATATCTTTTTCCATCCCCTCACTTTCAGTCTGTATGTGTCCCTAGGTCTGAAGTGGGTCTCTTGTAGACAGCATATGTACGGGTCTTGTTTTGTATCCATTCAGCCAGTCTATGTCTTTTGGTTAGAGCATTTAATCCATTTATATTTAAGGTACTTATCGATATGTATGTTCCTATTACCATTTTCTTAATTGTTTTGGGTTTGTTATTGTAGGTCTTTTCCTTCTCTTGTGTTCCCTGCCTAGAGAAGTTCCTTTAGCATTTGTTGTAAAGCTGGTTTGGTGGTGCTGAATTCTCTTGGCTTTTGCTTGTCTGTAAAGGTTTTAATTTCTCCATCGAATGTGAATGAGCCCCTTGCTGGGTAGAGTAATCTTGGTTGTAGGTTTTTCCCTTTCATGACTTTAAATATGTCCTGTCACTCCATTCTGGCTTGCAGAGTTTCTGCTGAAAGATCAGCTGCTAACCTTAAGGGGATTCCCTTGTATGTTATTTGTTGCTTTTCCCTTGCTGCTTTTAATATTTTTTCTTTGTATTTAATTTTTGATAGTTTGGTTAATATGTGTCTTGTGGTGTTTCTCCTTGGATTTATCCTGTATGGGAGTCTCTGCGCTTCCTGGACTTGATTCACTATTTCCTTTCCCATATTAGGGAAGTTTTCAACTATAATCTCTTCAAATATTTTCTCAGTCCCTCTCTTTTTCTCTTCTTCTTCTGGGACCCCTATAATTTGAATGTTGGTGCGTTAAATGTTGGCCCAGAGGTCTCTGAGACTGTCCTCAATTCTTTTCATTCTTTTTTCTTTTTTTCTGCGCTGCAGTAGTTATTTCCACTATTTTATCTTCCAGGTCACTTATCTGTTCTTCTGCCTCAGTTATTCTGCTATTGATTCCTTCTAGAGAATTTTTAATTTCATTTATTGTATTGTTCATCATTGTTTGTTTGCCCTTTAGTTCTTCTATGTCCTTGTTAAACGTTTCTTGTATTTTCTCCATCCTATTTCCAAGATTTTGGATCATCTTTACTATCATTATTCTGAATTCTTTTTCAGGTAGACTGCCTATTTCCTCTTCATTTTTTTGGTCTGGTGGGTTTTTACCTTGCTCCTTCATCTGCTGTGTGTTTCTCTGTCTTCTCACTTTGCTTAACTTACTGTGTTTGGGGGTCTGCTTTTTGCAGGCTGCAGGTTTGTACTTTCCGTTTTTTTTGGTGTCTACTCCCAGTGGGTAAGTTTGGTTCAGTGGGTTGTGTAGGCTTCCTGGTGGAGGGGACGGGTGCCTGTGTTCTGGTGGATAAGGCTGGAGCTTGTCTTTTTGGTGGGCGGTCTGCATCCGGTGGTGTGTTTCAGGGTGTCTGTGACCTTCTTATGATTTTAGGCAGCCTCTCTGCTAATGGGTGGGGTTGTGTCCTGTCTTGCTAGTTGTTTGGCATAGGGTGTCCTGCACTGTAGTTTGCTGGTTGTTGAGTGGAACTAGGTTTTGGCGTTGAGATGGAGATCTCTGGGAAATTTTCGCCGTTTGATATTACGGGGAGCTGGGAGGTCTCTGGTGGACCAATGTCCTGAACTCGGTTCTCCCACCTCAGATGCACAGGCCTGACATCTGGCCAGAGCACCAACACCCTGTCATTCACATGGCTCAGAATAAAAGGGAGAAAAAAAGGAGGAAAGAAAGAAAAAAATAAAATAAAATTAAGTTATTAAAATAAAAAAGAAATATTAAAAATTAAAAAAAATTTTTAAAGTAATAAATAAAAAAGAAAGAAGAGAGCAACCAAACCAAAACACAAATCCACCAATGATAACAAGTGCTAAAAACTATACTAAAAAAACCCAGCAAGAAAACGGACAGATAGAACCCTAGGACAAATGGCAAAAGCAACGCTCTACAGAAAAAATCACACACAGAAGCGTACACATACACACTCACAAAAAGAGAAAAAGGAAAAAAATGTATATATATCGTTGCTCCCAAAGTCCACCTCCACAATTTGGGATGATTCATTGTCTGTTCAGGTATTCAACAGATGCAGGCACATCAAGTTGTTTGTGAAGCTTTAATCTGCTGCTTCTGAGGCTGCTGGGAGAGATTTCCCTTTCTCTTCTTTGTTCATACAGCTCCTGGGGTTCAGCTTTGGATTTGGCCCTGTCTCTGCGTGTAGGTCGCCTGAGGGCGTCTGTTCCCACACTGACAGGACGGGGTTAAAGGAGCAGCTGCTTCGGGGGCTCTGGCTCACTCAGGCCGGGGGGAGGGAGGGGTACAGAGGAGGCGGGGCGAGCCTGCGGCGGCAGAGGCCGGCGTGACGTTGCACCAGCCTGAGGCGCGCCATGCGTTCTCCCGGGGAAGTTGTCCCCGGATCACGGGACCCTGGGGGTGGCGGGCTGCACAGGCTCCTGGGAGGGGCGGTGTGGAGAGTGACCTGTGCTCGCACACAGGCTTTTTGGTGGCGGCAGCAGCAGCCTTAGTGTCTCACGCCCGTCTCTGGGGTCCGCGCTGATCGCTGCGGCTCGCGCCCGTCTCTGGAGCTCCTTTACATGGCGCTCTTAATCCCCTCTCCTCGCGCACCGTGAAACAAAGAGGCAAGAAAAGTCTCCTGCCTCTTCGGCAGCTCTAGACATTTTCCCAGACTCCCTCCTGGCTAGCTGTGGTGCGCTAACCCCTTCAGGCTGTGTTCACGCCGCCAACCCCAGTCCTCTCCCTGCGATCCGACCAAAGCCCGAGCCTCAGCTCCCAGCCCCCGCCCGCCCCGGCAGGTGAGCAGACAAGCCTCTCGGGCTGGTGAGTGCTGGTGGGCACCGATCTTCCGTGCGGGAATCTCTCCGCTTTGCCCTCCGCACCCCTGTGGCTGCGCTCTCCTCCGTGGCTCCGAAGCTTCCCCCCTCCACCACCCGCAGTCTCCGCCCGCGAAGGGGCTTCATAGTGTGTGGAAACCTTTCCTCCTTCACGGCTCCCTCCCGCTGGTGCAGGTCCCGTCCCTATCCTTTTCTCTCTGTTTTTTTCTTTTTTCTTTTGCCCTACCCAGGTACGTGGGGAGTTTCTTGCCTTTTGGGAAGTCTGAGGTCTTCTGCCAGCGTTCAGTAGGTGTTCTGTAGGAGTTGTTCCATATGTAGATGTATTTCTGATGTATTTGTGGCAAGGAAGGCGATCTCCACGTCTTACTCCTCTGCCATCTTGACGCTCCTCCCCTATTCATTATTTTTTAATGCTGGTAGTGACCCACTAAATTGATGTCATGGCCCACTAGTGGATTATGATCTGTAGTTTGAAAAATGCATATTGCCTTATAAAATGTTTCTCAAAATGTGATCCAAAGACGTCCCCCAAAATGCACAATATAACAGAATCTCCTGGGTTTCTTACTTAAAAATGCAGATTCCTTTATTTCTTTCCTGGACGCTGAACATGAATACATTTGCCCGTGGCAATGGCTCCCAGCCTCTATTCTCATTACATCATGGGCCTAGGATTAGGGTTGTGATGATCTCAAACCATGGGTTCAGAGGAGTAAGGATGGACTAAAGATAGAAGCTAAGCTCAGTGCTGAAGAAGGCTTAACAAGCATCAGTCCTGAGGGACGGGGGGAGAAGCTACAGGACAAATAGACCAGAGATCAGGAGGCAAGAAGAGCAGAAACAGACTGAGGAAAGCAGAACAAAGAGAGGAGGCTGAGCCTTGCTGGATTTGAAGTGCATAACTGAGTTGCCCTGAGTTAGGGTCACTCCCCGTTGTGCTGGCCAAAAGTAGAGTCTGAGAGTGGGGCCTGGGATTCCAAGTGAAATAACATCCCCAGGAGATCTTTATGCCAATAAAGTTGAAGAGACATCCTCCGTTGCCAGGCATAAATAATGTCATTCACTCTCCAAGAAGAAGATTAAAATGTGCAGCCGCAGGCATGAAATAAATGTTAGCCATCCACCAAAGTGAGGTTTAGTTACTTCCCTGTTATCATAAGGCACATTTGCTTCTTTCAGTGGAGTCTCCCTTCTCTTGCTCACCATAGTTTCAACAAAATATTTGATCTTTCACCAGGCACCCATTATTGGTTTCAGCTGTTACCTGAAATTCAGATCCACTTCTCACTACCAGGTGAGACACAGGGCTCGCCTCCAGCCAAGGACATATGAGGGCAAACGTGTTAACCAGACTGAAATAGGATTTCTGAATAAGATGGCTTTGAGGTTGTTCTCAGCTAGGATCTGCAAAAAATTTCATCATCTTAAAAACCAAATCCAGAAAGCTAATACATTAATTTTTACTGAAGAAAATGTAACTCTCAGGAAGACGAATGCTGTGTGCCTCTCCCAGTAGGCAATTTTCCTGGGATACTAAATTATCAGAACGCTGCTTGGTGATCATGGCATCACAGCAAGCAGAACTACTCACGCAAGCCTCCTGCCCATTGAGGTTGGAATGGATGCATTTCAGGCTCTCTCTAGGGGCACACTTGCCCCCAGGGCAGTAGCTTCCAATCCTGGGGCACTTGTCATTCTGGACATTTTAGAGACACACTGCTGGCAGAAGAATCTCCAAATGTAACTTTTCTTTCTCATTTTCATAAAACAAAGTTTTCAAACCTTTTTCTTCTATTTGTTTATTACAGAAAACTCAGACAAGCAAAATACACAACATAAAAGATACCCTCCCAGAGAAAACTGCCATTAACAGCCTGATGATTCTTCCAGACTCTTCGGTTTCCATCCATTGTTGTTCTGATCTTTTCTGAGCATGGTAGCCCCCTGACCCATCCCTTCTCCATACAGGGGTGGGTCCTAACTCTGGGTGAGGAACAGGGGACAGGGCAGAGGGGCAGGCAGAGCACACAGTTCACCGGCTTCTCAGGGTGGAACTCAGATGTGCTGAATGCCACGGCAGCAGTTTGAGCAGACAGTGGTGTGTGCCACGAAACACAGACACCCTGGGAGTTTGCTTAGCCTACGTTCTCTTGTAACTGAAATTTCCCCTTGAATTTCTCCCTGCTCAGGGAAGCAAAACTGGTCAGTTGAGAGCAGGTGATAATTATCAATGACACTTATGGACCATTTATCTTGTGCCAATCACTGTTTGAATATATCTTGAGGAGCTACTTTGTTCCAAGCGCTTTTCCACACACTGAAAACGTAGAAACAAAACAAAACAAAACCCTGCTCTCGCGAAACTTCCATTCTCATGTGGAGGCAATTTTTCAAACAAGTGAGATAAGTAGAATATTAAATAGTGATAAATGCTATGGAGGATAATAAGTCAGGAAAGGGGGGTGGGCTGGAGGAGAGTAGGATTTTAAATGGTCAGGAAGACCTCTTGGAGAAGGTGATATTTGAATAAGCACCAGAGAGAGGTCAGGCAGTGAGCCACGTGGAAAAGCATTCTAGGCTGAGGGAACAGCCAGTGCCAAGGCCCTGGCAGCCAGAGTGGCTGGGTTGGAGTGTGGGAATAAGGAGAATAGAGGAGACGAGGTCAGAGGCTAATGGGTAGAGGGAAGGGCTAGTTTGTGTTGGGTTTTGTTTAAAGGCCGCCATAGTGACTTCAGCCTTTCCTCTCAAGTCAAATGTAGTGACTTGAATCCTTGGGTGTGGGAAGTAGAAGAGTGACATACTCTGATTTCCTTTTTAAAAGCTCCCTCTGGCTGCTGTGCTGAGAGCAGGCTGTTGGGGCCCAGGGTAGCCGGACAACTACTGTAACACCCCAGGGGGCAGGCAATGGAAGCTGGGACGGAGGCAGTAGCAATGGAAATTGTTAGAATTTCCATTGACGGGTGGCAAGTTTTGGACATGTTTTAAAGATGGATCTGTCAGGATTTGCTGACCAGTTAGAACTAGGGTTCAGAGAAGGAGGGGAACCAAGGCTGACAGAGCAACCAGAAGGACAGAGTTGCCATCTCCTGCAACAAGGGAAACCGTGGGGAAGCAGGTTGTAGGGGGGAAGATCAGGTGTTCAGTTGGATATAAGTTTGAGGTGCCTACTAGGCATAAAAGTGGAGAGAACTGTCCTGCAGGCATATATTTGAGAATGCCAGCATGTGACATACAAAGAGACCAACTAGGGAGAAGTAGGTAGAGAAGAAAAAGGTCTAACGACTATCCCTGGGTCACTCTGTTGCAGGACAGAAAGGATGGTCACATCTCAGGTCTCAAATGAGCCCCTGGGACGGCCACCAAGTGTGGGTTCTTGGATTTGCACAGGAAAGAATTCAAGAGTGAGCCATAGTTAAGTGAAAGAAGGTTTATTCAGGGAGATACACACTCCACAGACAGAGTGTGGGCCATCTCGGAAGGTTAGAGGCCCCAAGGTATGGGGTTATCAGTTTTTATAGGGGTGGGTAATTTCATAGGCTAATGAGTGGGAAGAGTATTCCAGCTATTTTGGGGAAGGAGGAGGATTTCCAGGAATTGGGCCACCACCCACCTTTTGACCTTTTATGGTCGGCCTTGGAACTGTCACGGCGTCTGTGGGTGTGTCATTTAGCTTGTGCTGATGTGTTACAGTGAGCGTATACTGAGGCTCAAGGTCTACTGGAAGTCGACTCGACTGCCATCTTGGACTTGGTTGGTTCTAACCAGTTTATGTCGTGTCCTCAATGGTTGTGCTCTGCCCCCTTCCTGTCTCAACACCACTATTTAGAGATCTGGGAGGTGAAGAAACACCAGGATATGAAACTGAGGTTGAGAACCCAGTGAGATGGGGGGAAACTAGGAGTGGGAAGGCAGAGTGAAGGAGTAGGGGATGGTCGACCGTGACAGATACTGCAGATAGCCAGGGGAGACCAGCTGGGTTTGGAGGTGTGGGAATTGTTAAGAGCCTCAACAGCAGTAGTTTTGGTGGAGGCGTGGGGGGATGAAAGCTCGGTGGGAGTGGTTTCAAGACAGTATGTGAGAAGAGGAATTGGAAACAGAATAGAAAATTCTTTCTGCAAGTTCTGCTCTAAAGGGAAAGAGATAAATGGGGTGGTAGCCAGAGGCGGATGTGAGGGTCCACAGTGGGCTTTTGATTTTGATTTTTTCATGGCAGGATACGTTACACTTTGCTTGTATGCTGGTGGGCATGATCTACCAGAGAGGGGGAAATGATGACACAGGGAAGAGAGAGGAGCATCGCTGGGATGGTGTCCTTGTGTAGAAGAGAGGGAGGGGGCCTAATGTATGAGCAGAGGCATGCACAGACAGACCTCCTCCGTGGTACCAGGACGGCAGGCAGAGTACCCAGGCACAGACACTTGTTAGCAAGTTGAGGTCGTGGTGGGGTTTGTGGACAGTCTCTTCTCATTGCTTTTGGATTCGCAGTGAAATATAAAGCAAGTAAGTCATCAGCTGAGAATGAGGTTGGGACAGGAAGCGTGGGAGGTTTAAAATAGAGAAGAACTCTGAGGAGAGAGGAAGAATGAATGGATTAAAGAAATGCATGCTTGCTCTAAGCGCTTTTTAGTAACATTCATTAATCATTACAACAGCGTTATGCAGAGCAACTAGTCTCCTCATCTAAAAACAAGGAAGCAGGATGATAAAACAGATACCCCCCCAGTAAAGCAAGACCTCGTGAGAGGCAGCCTTCACTAGCCAAGAGTAAAAGCAAGGCGTACGTGGTTAAAAGACCTGTCTCAGATCCTGATGACATTCAGGGCTTGGTTCTTGTTTATCTCTAGGATCTGGCATTTTTTAAAAAAACTCAGTGACTGAGGCTCCATCCCATATAATAAAAAGGGTCTAATTAGCACAGTATTATAAAATATGAAAATTGACCCAGTCCTTTCTCTCTGCCAGTCAGACCGTATGACACCAGGCAGGGGTTCTATTTACAACTATCAGGTCGTTTCTGAGCCCTCCTGCCTCTTGGTTTGAATTCAGTTAGACTTCCCACAAGCTAGCATACTTCTGGTTCTAGCTTAAGAACTGTTCTATTACTTACAGTCACTGCACAAAAGCATTGCCTGAGAATGATAAATATGGTCTCTCAAAGACCAGATCTTCCCTAAGGACTAAAAGAGGGTATTTTAATCTAATTAAAGACAGTTCGAATATTTATCATTTCAGTCCTTCAAGTTGATCGTGTTTGCATGCGCTACCTCTCTGACTCTAATTTGAGAAGAGTTTTCTCTGTATAATTCAACTTACCAAATAATAAAAGACTTTACTGTCACTATTCATTACTTTTCCTTGATCCCAGAGTAACAATTTTACCTTGCTGTGTCAATACAAATGGTGACAACTACTGATTGTGCTGACATTCAGTCTAGTTCCAAATACTTTTTTTTTATAACTTACTTTTGGTTTTGGCTGCCTTGGGTCTTCGTTGCTGCGTGCGGGCTTTCTCTAGTTGCGGCGAGCAGGGGCTACTCTTTGTTGCGGTGCCCGGGCTTCTCATTGCGGTGGCTTCTCTTGTTGCGGAGCACCGGCTCTAGGCACACGGGCTTCAGTAGTTGTGGCACACGGGTTTAGTTGCTCCACAGCATGTGGGATCTTCCCGAACCAGGGCTTGAACCCGTGTCTCCGGCATTGGCAGGCAGATTCTTAACCACTGCGCCACCAGGGAAGCCTCCAAATACTTTAATCAAAAATATGTGTAATGATGCATATCTGCCAGGTGTTAATTAAAATAATTTTTTTTCTGCCCTCTTCCCCATTTTAAGCAGCCATTATGACTTTGGCATATGTCTTTATCAGAAAAGGAAATATCTACTTTTCTGTTTTGGGAGGAATACATGAGGAAAGAGAGTAAGTACTTTATGGCTTAAGTAGCCTAACTAAAACCTGACACAAAGAGCCCTCAGATTCAGATTCTAGTTTTGAGATATCGACCCAAATCAATCTGAATTTGATTGGGAAAAGTGTTTTTTGGCTCACTTTGGCCTAGAGATACAACATCGGAAGTTTCATAAATAAGGTGTGCAAACTTGACCCGATGTGCCTTTGGAAAAGAATGCTCTTTTGCATGAACTGAAACCCCACACCTTTTCTCTTCATTACCACTATTTTCTGGATTCGAAGCTAAACCAGAAGTGAGAAAAATAATATCTCAGAGCTCTCTTTGACTCCACTTACATCCATCTGCTCTGCAAGAACACATTTTTTAAATGTGTTGTATCAATAATTTTATTGTATGACATTTATCATCAACAGCAAGATAGATTATGTACCCACCATTAAAACATTCAACTACTTCACTTTTAGGGTTTAGCTGAAAGGACATATGGCACCCTTTTGACTCACTCACAGGACAGAATACTTACTGAATGCCTAACCTATGTCAGCCATTGTACTAGTACCTGGGAATACAAAATAAGGGAGAATGTGTGCTTGTAGTGTGTATAGCACACTCAGACAGAAATGAACCTGTTAAGGGAAAATTCTATACGGAAAAATGCTTATCTGGTGGGTTCATTCTGAGCACCAGGATATTGATTACCTTTGCAATTTTTAGAGAGGTGGAATCGATTGAGATAGGTGTCTATAATATTTGAGAAATTATTTCTAATTTTAGTAAAGTCAATCAAAGGATTGAGAATGCCTGAACTCACACTGATAAACAATAACTTACCATTCCTTTAACTCAATAGCTAAATGATAGATTGATAGACAGAATGAGTAAAAATGCTATATTGTGGTGTTTGTGGATTAACTTCAATCTATCCTTAATGCAAATTAGTGAATTGTTCCTCTTTGGCTCTGCACCCTTTTCTGCTTGTTCAGATTCTACTGGGAGCTATTCCTACTCCGTGCTGCTCTGGCCTTAAACAGCTGCTTCCTTGTATCAAGGCACTTGTTGCCAATTTCAGAGTTCTGTTTTTTGATTTGCAGATGTACAGGTTCAGATGTTATAAAATAGGGTCTCATCAATTTTATTTCTTAGGAGATTTGCTTTGTTAAGTAAGCTTGGCAAAATGCTTGCCAATATATACTCATTAACTGGGAATAGTTTCTCGATTTGCATATTGCTGATGCTTTCTATCTGTCTCTATTCTGAATGTTCCTGAAGCCTCTGTAGGAAAAATAACATATGGGTTGCATTTGAATTGGAAAAGAATTCTCCTACTGCACAGAAATTACAGGTGTCACAGTGCTTATTACATATCTTAACCTTTAGACACCCTTCTGTTTAGGCACCATCAAAGTTCTAGGAGCTCATGTTCTAACAGGGGTTATACATTTATAATGGAGGTATATACAAAATTCTGTGAGATTAAATAAGATGGGGTAATTAATTGCTCTAGGGGTTGGGGATTTCTGGAAGGCTTCACGAAGGAGCTAAACCTTGAGAAAACACTAGGCATTTGCCAGGGAAACAAGTGCAGAAGACTTTCAGCTAAAGAGAAAAGACATAGAGGGGTAAACTTTCATTATGTTTAATTTCGTCATTATTTTTAAGTAATTAGAATCTAGTTTACTACAGTTCTACTACCAAAGATGAGGGCCAACCCTGGAAGATGAGAAGGCTTGCTCTTCAACTTCGACTTTATGCATCCCACACAGACCAGCTCTCCTGAAAAGCTGTTAAACTCCTTTTCACATCCAAAGTATCTGTCCTGCGTGCTCATTCACTCAGGACATTTGCTTTAGCTTTTTAAGGCAGCAATTCTTTATTTCAAAAGGTTCAAGATAAAACCTCAATAAGTAGTCATAACCGATATAGTACTCTTTCCAGGAATAATAGTATTTTAACAGGTTGATTCTAAATGCAAAAAGTTTTACTGAAAATTAGTGAATCTTCATTTGTGGAATTTTCGACATTTTGGTAGATTGGTGGGGATATGTCTTAGTACAGTAACTTTAATGTCTACTCTCACAGCATGGACAGAACTGTGTGAAATATTATCCCTCCCTTGAATAATCAGATGTTAACGTTGTCTCTTAGCCATGGTAATCTTTGTTTCATTTGCCCTTTATAACCAAGATTATATTTTTCCCAATCCAGGAGGAACTGATTTCACTGGAAGCTGTAATACTTTATTCAGACTTAATTTGTTTTAAAACGAGGAAGAGAGATGGCATTTTTTTTAAATGCAGAGAAGCATTTTACTCATTTAGCTGAACAAGATTGCATTAAGAGTGTTTTTCTTTTGTAATGAGGCTTAAAAAATGGTAATTTACCTAACTTTTTTCATTTTTGTGAAAAGCCTTCCATCACTATTCTGGTTTCCCCACTAGTAAGTGAAAATGTAATGGGAATACATTAATTACGTTTTCTAATAAGATTCTGTAGCCATTGGTCCTAAACTCTAGGGAAACCATAAGTCCCTAATTACAGCTTGTCAGTTGCAATGAAGTCTTTCAACTAGATGTAGAGAAAAGGAAAACGAGTCGCTAATAAATTTTAGAAAAGATTGAAAGCTCTTTCTATGGCTGTCAAGGGGCCCGCTATTGACCTGTGGGAGAAAAATCCCACCCCGCATTTGGGAAGTCTTTACTGTAGAGTAGCTCTTATTTTCCTGAGATAGCCTTAGGACTTGGGTTCTTGGTGCAGTGGCTCTTGTGGCAGTGGGTTGGTCTTAGGCACAATGGCTCTGACTGCCTTTGCAGACTCTGGGCCTGCTCACCATTCACATTTTCAAGTGTCCCAGTTTCAAAAACCTGGAGTTAAGCACTCAGGGTGAGGCAGAGAGCAGATGGAAGAGAATCACTATAAACTGGAGAAGCAGGACAAAGATGAGATGTGGTGTTTAGTGTGAAGGATGAGGATGGAGTGCAGGAGGCTGAATGGTTAATCCAGCAAAGCTCCTTGGGGCCATGCAGGGAGCCTGGGGTGACACTCAGAGTTTCTCAGCTGCAGCCTTTCAGGGGTGGCTTCTGTGTCTTGCTTATGAGGTCCAGTAGATGCAAAGAGCCCTCTGTTTAAATTCTTTTGGTCGGGTCGCTGCAGTTGTAGTATGCTTGAACTGGAACCCTATACTTGGTTTTGTGTCTGAAGGATTCGTTTTTTTTTTTGTTTTTGTTTTTTTATTTGTTTATTTATTTTATGGCTGCGTTGGGTCTTCGTTGCTGTGCGCGGCCTTTCTCTAGTTGAAGTGTGCGGGCTTCTCATTGCAGTGGCTTCTCTTGTTGAGGAGCACAGGCTCTAGGCGCTTGGGCTTCAGTAGTTGTGGCACACGGGCTCAGTAGTTGTGGCTTGCGGGCTCTAGAGCACAGGCTCAGCAGTTGTGGCACATGGGCTTAGTTGCTCCACGGCATGTGGGATCTTCCCAGACCAGGGCTTGAACCCGTGTTCCCTGCATTGGCAGGCGGATTCTTAACCACTGTGCCACCAGTGAAGCCCATGTGTCTGAAGGATTCTAAGCACCTCACTCCTGGTTTCTTGCCTCCTCCTCACAGGACACCTGAAGGTTAGCCAGCATTCTGTTTATCTACAGCTGTGTAGCAAAAAACCACAAACACAGCTTAGATGCTTAATACAGTTACAATATTTTCCTTTTTTTAATTGTTCTTATTTATTTATTTTTTGAAACTTTTAATTTTATATTGGAGTAGAGTTGATTAACAATGTTGCATTAGTTTCAGGTGTACAGCAAAGTGATTCAGTTATACATATACATGTATCTATTCTTTTTCAAATTCTTTTCCCATTTAGGTTGTTACATAATATTGAGCAGAGTTCCCTGTGCTATACAGTAGGTCCTTGTTGGTTATCCATTTTAAATATAGCAGTGTGAACATGTCAACTATATTTTCCTTTTTCTTTACAAGTCTACAACTTGGGCAAGTGCCCATGGGAACAGCTATTCTGTTCTCCGTGGTGTTAGGTGAGGCTGTTTGACTGGGGGCTGGAGGAACTGCCTTCAAGATTTCTCACTCACATGGCTGGAAATTTGGCACTGGCTGTTGCCAAGCAGCTCAACCAGGCCTGTGAGCCTAATAATTTGAGCCTTTCTGTGAGCTGCTTGGGCTTCCTCAAAGCATGGTGGCTGAATTCCAGGGGAATCAGGCAAAAGCTGCATGGGCTTTTCTAACCTAGCCTTAGAAGCCACTCAGTGTCACTTCCACTGCATTCTATTTATGAAAACAATCACAAGTTTGGCCAAATTCGAGGAGGAAGGGGCTTGGACTCCTCACTTGATAAGGAAGTGGCCAAGTCCTAGAAAGACCTATTATTATGGCCGTCTTTGGAAAATGTAACAGAGTGGTCCCTTTCATTGAGAGGAGTCCTGTTCATGAGGCACCTGATGCTCTGTGTTCTCTCTATCCAAGTCCCACCAGCCTTCAGGCTCCCAATTCCTTCATGGAATCTTCTGAATATACTACAGCCCTCATCAAACCTTTTTTATGTGCCAACTGCCTAATGAGATTATAATGTCTGGATTACTCTTTTAAAATTAATTTTAAATTAGCTTATACACTAGATTCTCATCTGTAAAATTAAGCAATGTGGAATAATTTCACAGGTTCCTTCAGCACTAAGATTCTCTCTCTCTGTATCTTTCTTAGTATTAAGAAGATTATTATGTACTATGAGGAACATTCTATGCAACAACTGTCTTAAACCCTTCAAAACAGCAGGGTCATGAAAGACAAAAGAAGGCAAAGCTGTTCCATAAAAAAGGGGACTAAAGAGATGTGACAGCTAAATGCAATGTGTGATCCTGGATGCAATCCTGGATATAGGAAAAATGTTGTAAAGAACACTATTGGCACAATTGGCAAAATTTAAATGCTATATAAACAATAGGCATTATGCAAATATGCATAGAATTTAAATGAGTTTAATTGGAATATATTTGAATTCCAATACTTAGAGTGGCATGACTGACATGACTGCTATCATAAAAATCAACACTTGTTTATATTCCAAATAAATAAACACCCATCAATCAACAGTGAGGCATGGTCAGGTGAGGCAAATAAGTGGAAAACGTTTAACCAAATATTCTCCCTTTTAGGACCTTTTAGTGACTCAGCAGCAGCTCAGCTCAGCGTTTCCCTGACTTCATCTGACCTCCTTCCCAGCCACGAGAGCCTCCTGCCCCTGCAGGCAGTAGAGAAACGGAGAGAGCGCTCAGCTTCTGCTGTAGCTCTGATTGATCGCATCCCTGTTTGCACCAGCCTTACTGACTCCCTTTGGATTCAGGACTTTGCCCACATCTTGTCTGTTCCACTGGGATCTGCTCATTTGCCCGCCCAGTTCTAAAGTTGGACAGGTCCCTCCTCTTAATTCAAAGTCCCTACCTTCCCTCTACGGAGTCCGGGTCTGTTGGATTCCATGCTATGGGGTAACCCTTATGAGTCGCGGACCCTCATTGCCCTGTTTCTGTAAGTAACGGCATCAGGTTCAAATAAGAATTCAGTCTCCCAGTCCCCACCTACTGCCAAATAGCGATTCCAATCTTTAAATTGTGTCTGTCATAAATATCAAATAAATTTTAAATATTAAGTGGGGGGGGGGTCTTACTTATTTCACGATGGAAGCATGCTGGTCTTTACCTTTCTGTCCTCCACTGGTTTCTTGCTTACCACCCGGTCCTCAGGCTGATTCACCTGTCAAGCCGCCTCCCAGCCTCTTTCCACCCAGTTAACTTTTCACCCCCTCCCCTCTCTCCCGCGCTTTATTATGAACTCAGTTTGGCTTCTTTCCTTCATTTCCCCTCTCCTCCTGTCATCTGGGCTTTTTCCTCACCCATTTCTGATTCTGCTCTGGCATTTGCAAGTATAGGAACTGTTCTGGGACTGATAAACAGAGAGTGAGGAAGAGAGAGAAGATAAACTAGCAAACACAAGATTCTCTTTTCTAAATGGGAGGAGAGAGAGGGACTGGAAACATTTAGAGGTTAATATTGTTTTTAACTCCCATCAAAATAGGTCATCGTAAAACACCGCATAAAAGGCATGAATGAATGTTCCCACGGTAATCAAGGTGCAAAAAAGGTCGTATTTCTTTTTTTTCTTCATCAAGTCAAATCCGTTTCTCAGCCTACCTTTTCAAGATCAATGAGATGGCCAGTATCAGTATGTTTCTATTGCTTCCTCCCCTCGCCACCCACCCTTCCTGGTGTTATACCAGGATCCTCCGCTTTCGTCATCCAGGAAAATGGGAGAGAAGGGTTAGCCATCCATCATGATCCCTGCTGGCATTCTCCCCATCCAGCTGCTGTGAGGCCTGAGCCATGTCCGCTGAACCCCGTCCCTCCAATGCCAGATCCATGCAGGGGCCTCATCACTGCTGCTGCAGAGACCACGTCACATAGCATCCAGCCTCCACGGGCATTCCTATGGCCTCTGCCATACCCAGGCTTGTTTCTGGAGTACTGGAAGCAAAAGGGCCACATTTCTGTGGTCACAGAACCCACAAACCAGGTACTGCTCATGCCTTCAGAGGTCAGTCCACTCACGTAAATGAGCAAGTTCGGTGTCAGCCAATGGGGGGTGATGAGGACCGTGCTGAACTGAAGAGTGAATATTCCATCTAAATGGGCACCCAACGCTATCAGGTTTGATGTTTCAAGAGGAACTGAAATTTAAGATTTTCATGTGAAATCTTCTGTTTTGAAGTTGCTACCAACTAGCTTAAAAATCATAAACACATGTGGGTCGAATCATAAACACATGTCCATGGCCCATATGAGCCCCTCCCTACCATTGGCAGTTTGCAAACTCTGAGCCCCAGAACCAAGTCTGCCATTTTGGAGAGAGGTGTTTCCTACTTCTGCTTAAATCCATTCCTGCCGTTGCTTTCCCGTCTTGGCAGATCCAGAGTGATTCTTTCAAACAGGCCTAGACTAGACTTGGATGAAAGGAAAGTCTGTTTTGGGGTTGCCTTTTGTGAAAGGGCCATTTCTGTTTCCTTCAGCTGTTACCTGTGAGCTGTCCATCCTCCAACCCCTACACCTCCTGGGGATATAGGGAACTCAGACACTTAAAAACATGAAACTAAAGTACCTTTCCTCTACATGTTTTATTGAAGTAGAGAATAAATGTAGTGTGCAAACACATGTGTAATGTCTAAGGAATGGTTAGTAGTCAACACTCATGTACCCAGCCAGACAACAAAATATACTCCACAACTTTCCTCTACCTTATCCTGATCTCATCCCCTCTCTCCTCCAGAATATTAACCACTATTATGAATTTTAGTGGTTATATAGTTAGGTTATTTAGTTTTAGTGATAACTATCCCCTTGTTTCTTTTAATATATTTATTACCTACATATGTACTCTAACATATATTGTTTAGTTTAATCAACTTTGAACTTTGTCTATCTCAAATTAGAATGCACACATTCTTCTGCGATCTGTCTCTTCTGGTCAACATTATGTTTAGGGGATTCATCCATGTTATTGAGTATAATCATAAATTACTTCTTCTGCTGTATATCACAACTTTATTTCTCCATTATACTGTTGATGGACATTGGGTTGCTTCCAGTGTTTTGCTATTATTAGCAATGCTGTGTAAAAATTATTGTACATTCTCTCCTAGAGTATATGCACAAGAGATTTTTAGGGTATGTTATATAGTGAGATTACTGGCTTATAGGATGAGTTAATGTTCTATTTTGCCATTTGCAGTTTTCCAAAAGTGATTTTGCTGAAGAGGTGGTTTTCTCCAAATTGTTTTCCATGGTTTTGTGCCAATTTACATCCCACTGGCAGTGTATAAGATTCTTGTTGCTGCACATAAATTATTAGGCCATAAGTAATATTGTCTAACTGAGATCTTCATTTTTTCTGTGAATTCAGCTAATATAAAAGGCAAGACACCAGCTAAGTTTTCAACAACACACTCTGTTATAGGTCGCCTTAGGAGAAAACAGATCTTGGAGTTTTCAAGAATCCAATATTGTCATTATTTTGATCTAAAATGATCCCACTGTCCTAAAAATAACCCAGGGATTCTTAGAGAATAGATCTCTCCCAGACATTAAGAATATCATGAAAAAAGTTTTTTATCATGATGGACTGGAAGGGATACACACACACACACACACACACACACACACACACTTTCTTTTTGGTGATCAAGTCATTTATTATATTTTCATCCTAGTGTCATAAACTTTGATTACAAATTGTGCAAATCCACCATTACCTTGTGAACAACTCTCTATTAATGATGTAGGAAATTTTTATTTTATTCTATTAGTTTTGATTGACAACTTAATCTTAATATTATGAAAAGTTATACAAAATGCAAATTAAGTGGATCTGCTCTAAATCTCAAAAGATTTCATTTTTCACATAACTACATATAAAGTGAAGAATGCAAGATCTTTAAAATGTATTAAATCTACGTATCTGATCTTCCAGGCATACAATCCAATGACTGAAAATGAATACTTCTTAATCAGAAAACAAAGTTAATTCCTGACATTGCAACAATTTGTCTTGCCATGTTGTGATATTTCTGGAGAACTAAAATAGCATGACAACACAAATCCTACTGACTTGTGGCATTTCTAAGAAAAAGGTTAAAACTGCATTCTGCAGCCATGCAAATTAACATAGAACTCCTCTATAGCCTCAGATACTGGAACAAAACAGGAGCAGTTCTCAGTAAAACTAAGCTGTTGAGAATAGAAAGTCAGAAGTCAAAACAGTAAATAGGAGCCATCAATTCTTTGTTTCCCTAAGCCGCTGAAGCTTAGAGCTCCCACTAGGGAGCTGATGCATCACATCATTACAAGTGTACTGCTAGGTGTAGGGAGAGCCATAGGAAGTCTAAAGAGCTGATCATTTTTAGATTCATTTTTAGAAAATTGAAGTGTTAAAAAGGTCTTTGTCATCTTGATACATATATCATTCTTTCTATTTGCTAGGATCACATGAATGGAACTATATCAAGAAGACATGAATTTGAGTATTTATTCAACAGCAAATGGTTCACATTCATGGATTATACACCGTGCCAGGAAAAAGTATGGGCCATACTTGTAAAAGTTTATATCTATGGGGACCCACAACTTCAAGCTATGTTATATGCAATAGAAAGATCCAAATACACTTCACTAATTAGTCATACATATGTGCTCACTAAGGGCTAATAGAGTTACTTGAAAAGCCCAGAATAAAAAAAGATTTAACTGTATATTTCTACCCTGACACTGAAAAAGAAGAAATATTCAATTACAACAGCATTTGCCTAGGAGCTAAATGTTGTAACACTACAACTGGATCTAACCAGCAGAACCTATTGAAAGACCATGGTTTGGCCAATAGGTTTTTGACAAAGGTGCAAAAACAATTCAATGAAGAAAGGTTAGTCTTTTCAACAAATTGTGCTGGAGGAATTGGACATGCATAGACAAAAAAATGAACCTCAACATACACCTCGCTCAAAAATTAACTGAAAATGGGAGGTGGAGTCAAGACGGCATACTAGGGTGATGCAGAATTCTCATCTCCTCACAACTAGGGCACCTACCAGGCACCACTGGGGGATCACAGACACCTAAAGGGATGGGAGGAACACCAATCGACCGGCTTGCGGGATTTGGTTCCCAGGCCGCAGGTCAGGCCTGAGCCCCTGTGTTGGGAGCTCCGAGTCCAAGCTGCTGGACTAACAGTGAACCTCAGACCCCAGGGAATATCAATCGGAGTGAGGTCTCCTGGAGGTCCTCGTCTCAGGACCAAGACCCAGCTCTATCCAACTGCCTGAAAACTCCTGTGCTGGACGTATCAGTCCAGACAACAAGTAAGACAGGAATACAGCACCACCCATCAGAAAAACAAAAAACAATAAACATGAAAGGACAAAAAAATATGTTACAGACAAAGGAGGAAGGTAAAAATGTACCAGACCAAATAAATGAAGACGAAAGAGGCAACCTACCTGAAAAATAATTCAGAGTAATGATAGTAAAGTATGATCTAAAATTTCAGAAACAGAATGGAGAAAATACAACATTTAACAAGATGTAGAAGAACTAGAGAGAAAACAAACAGTAATGAACAACACAATTCCTGAAATTAAAAATACTCTAGAAGGAATCAATAACAGAATAACTGAGGCAGAAGAATGGATAAGTGAGCTGGAAGATAAAATGGTGGATATAACTGGCAGGGAGCAGAATAAAGAAAAAAGAATGAAAAGAATTGAGGACAGTCTCAGAGAACTCTGGGACAACATTACATGCACCAACATTCGAATTATAGGGATTCCAGAAGAAGAAGAGAAAAAGAAAGGGTCTGAGAAAATATTTGAAGAGATTATAGTCAAAAATTTACCTAACATAGGAAAGGAAATAGTCAATCAATTCCAGGAAGCACAGAAAGTACCATACAGGATAAACCCAAAGAGAAACACAACGAAACACATATTAATCAAAGCATCAAAAATTAAATACAAAGAAAAAATATTAAAAGCAGCTAGGGAAAAGCAACAAATACCATATAAGGGAATCCCCATAAGGTTAACAGCTGATTTTTCAGCAGAAACTCTGCAAGCCAGAGGGTATGGCAGGACATATTCAAAGTGATGAAAGGGAAAAAGCTACAACCAAGATTATTCTACCCAGCAAGGGTCTCATTCAGATTCGATAGAAAATTAAAATCATTACAGACAAGCAAAAGCTAACAGAATTCAGCACCACCAAACCAGCTTTACAACAAATGCTAAAGGAACTTCTCTAGGCAGGAAACACAAGAGAAGTAAAAGACCTACAAAAACAAACCCAAAACAATTAAGAAAATGGTAATAGGAACATATATATTCATAACTACCTTAAATGTAAATGGATTAAATGCTCCAACCAAAAGACATAGACTGGCTGAATGGATACAAAAACATCCAAAAATGGATACAAAAACAAAACATATACATATGCTGTCTACAAGAGACCCACTTCAGACCTAGGGACACATACAGACTGAAAGTGAGGGGTTGGAAAAAGATATTCCATGCAAATGGAAATCAAAAGAAAGCTGGAGTAGCAATTTTTCTATCAGACAAAATAGGCTTTAAAATAAAGACTATTATGAGGGACATAGAAGGACACTACATAATGACCAAGGGATCAATCCAAGAAGAAGATATAACAATTATAAATATATATGCACCCAACATAGGAGCACCTCAATACATAAGGCAAATGCTAACAGCCATAAAAGGGGAAATCGACAGTAACACACTCATAGTAGGGGACTTTAACACCCCACTTTCACCAATGGACAGGTCATTCAAAATGAAAATAAATAAGGAAACACAAGCTTTCAATGACACATTAAATAAGGTGGACTTAATTGATATTTATAGGACATTCCATCCAAAAACAACAGAATACACTTTCTTCTCAAGTGCTCATATGAGGAACATTCTCCAGGATAGATCATATCTTCGGTCACAAATCAAGCCTTGGTAAATTTAAGAAAATTGAAATCATATCAAGTATCTTTTCCGACCACAACCTATGAGACTAGATATCAATTACAGGAAAAAAACTGTAAAAAATACAAACAGGTGGAGGCTAAACAATACACTACTGAATAACCAAGAGATCACTGAAGAAATCAAAGAGGAAATCACAAAATTCCTAGAAACAAATGACAATGAAAACATGACAACCCCAAACCTATGGGATGCTGCAAAAGCAGTTCTAAGAGGGAAGTTTATAGCAATACAATCCTACCACAAGGAACAAGAAACACCTCAAATAAACAACCTAACCTTACACCTAAAGCAATTAGAGAAAGAAGAACAAAAAACCCCTAAGTTAGCAGAAGGAAAGAAATCATAAAGATCAGATCAGAAATAAATGAAAAAGAAATAAAGGAACAATAGCAAATATCAATAAAACTAAAAGCTGGTTCTTTGAGAAGATAAATAAAATTGATAAACCATTAGCCAGACTCATCAAGAAAAAAAGAGAGAAGACTCAAATCAATAGAATGGAAATGAAAAAGGAGAAGTAACGACTGACACTGCAGAAATACAAAAGATCATGAGAGATTACTACAAGCAACTATATGCCAATAAAATGGACAACCTGGAAGAAACGGACAAATTCTTAGAAAAGCACAACCTTCCGAGACTGGACAAGGAAGAAATAGAAAATATAAACAGACCAATCACAAGCACTGAAATTGAGACTGTGATTAAAAATCTTCCAACAAACAAAAGCCCAGGACCAGATGGCTTCACAGGCGAATTCTATCAAACATTTAGAGAAGAACTAACACCTATCCTTCTCAAACTCTTCCAAAATATAGCAGAGGGAGGACCACTCCCAAACTCATTCTATGAGGCTACCATCTCCCCGATACCAAAACCAGACAAAGATGTCACACAAAAAAGAAAACTACAGGCCAATACCTCTGATGAACATAGATGCAAAAATCCTCAACAAAATACTGGCAAACAGAATCCAAGAGCACATTAAAAGGATCATACACCACGATCAAATGGGGTTTTTCCCAGGAATGCTAGGATTCTTCAATATACGTAAATCAATCAATGTGGTACACCATATCAACCAATTGAAGGATAAAAAACCATATGATAATCTCAATAGATGCAGAAGAAGATTTTGAAAAAATTCAACACTCATTTATGATAAAAACTCTTCAGAAAGTAGGCATAGAGGGAACTTACCTCAACATAATAAGGGCCATGTATGACAAACCCACAGCCAACATCGTTCTCAACGGTGAAAAACAGAACCCATTTCCTCTAAGATCAGGAACAAGACAGGGTTGCCCACTCTCACCACTATCATTTAACATAGTTTTGGAAGTTTTAGCTACAGCAATCAAAGAAGAAAAAGAAATAAAAGGAATCCAAATCAGAATTGAAGAAGTAAAGCTGTCACTGTTTGCAGATGACATGATACTATACATAGAGAATCCTAAAGATGCTACCAGAAAACTACTAGAGCTAATCAATGAATCTGGTGGAGTAGCAGGATACAAAATTAATGCACAGAAATCTCTTGCATTCTTATACACTAATGATTAAAAATCTAAAAGAGAAATTAAGGAAACCCTCCCATTTACCATTGCAACAAAAAGAATAAAATACCTAGGAATAAACCTACCTAAGGAGACAAAAGACCTGTATGCAGAAAACTATAAGACACTGATGAAAGAAATTAAAGACGATACAAACAGATGGAGAGATACACCATGTTCTTGGATTGGAAGAATCAACATTGTGAAAATGTCTATACTACCCAAAGCAATCTACAGATTCAATGCAATCCCTATCAAACTACCAATGGCATTTTTCACAGAACTAGAACAAAAAATTTCACAATATGTATGGAAACACAAAAGACCCTGAATAGCCAAAACAATCTTGAGAAAGAAAAACAGAGCTGGAGGACTCAGGCTCCTGAACTTCAGACTATACTACAAAGCTACAGTAATCAAGACAAGTATCGATTACCAAGTATTGTACTGGCACAAAAAACAGAAATATAGATCAATGGAACAGGATAGAAAGCACAGAGATAAACCTATGCACATATGGTCACCTTATCTTTGATAAAGGAGGCCAGAATATACAATAGAGAAAAGACAGCCTCTTCAATAGATGGTGCTGGAAAAACTGGACAGCTACATGTAAAAGAAAGAAATTAGAACACTCCCTAACACCATAAACAAAAATAAATGCAAAATGGATTAAAGACCTAAATGTAAGGCCAGACTCTATAAAACTCTTAGAGGAAAAGATGGGAAGAACACTCTATGACATGAATCACAGCAAGATCCTTTTTGACCCACCTCCTAGAGAAATGGAAATTAAAAAAAAAAAAAAAACCAAATGGGACCTAATGAAACTTAAAAGCTTTTGCACAGCAAAGGAAACCATAAATAAGATGAAAAGACAGCCCTCAGAATGGGAGAAAGTATTTGCAAACGAAGCAAATGACAAAGGATTACTCTCCAAAATATACAAGCAACACATGCAGCTCAATATCAAAAGAACAAACAACCCAATCCAAAAATGGGCAGAAGACCTAAGTAGACATTTCTCCAAAGAAGATATACAGATTGCCAACAAACACATGAAAGGATGCTCAACATCACTAATCATTAGAGAAATGTACATCAAAACTACAATGAGGTATCACCTCACACCAGTCAGAATGGCTGTCATCAAAAAATCTACAAGCAATAAATGCTGGAGAGGGTGTGGAGAAAAGGGAACCCTCTTTCACTGTTGGTGGGAATGTAAATTGATACAGCCACTATGGAGAACAGTACGGAGGTTCCTTAAAAAACTAATAGTAGAACTACCATATGACCCAGCAATCCCACTACTGGGCATATACCCTGAGAAAACCATAATTCAAAAAGGGTCATGTACCACAATGTTCATTGCAGCACTATTTACAATGGCCTGGACATGGAAGTAGCCTAAGTGACCATTGACAGATGAATGGCTAAAGAAGATGTGGCATCTATATCTATATCTATATCTATATCTATATCTATATCTATATACAAGGAATATTACTCAGCCATAAAAAGAAAGGAAATTGAGTTATTTGTAGTGAGTGGATGGCCCTTGAGTCTGTCATACAGAATGAAGTAAGTCAGAAAGAGAAAAACAAATACCGTATGCTAACAAATATATATGGAATCTAAAAAAAAAAAAAAAAGTTCTGATGAACCTAGGGGCAGGATAGGAATAAAGACGCAGAAGTAGAGAATGAGATTGAGGACACGAGGAGGGGGAAGGGTAAGCTGGGAAGAAATAAGAGAGTAGTATTGACATATACACACTACCAAATGTAAAATAGATAGCCAGTAAGAAGCAGCTGCACTGCACAGGGAGATCAGCTCAGTGCTTTGTGACCACCTAGAAGGGTGGGATAAGGAATGTGGGAGGGAGATGCAAGAGGGAGGGGATATGGGGATATACATATGCATATAGCTGATTCACTTTGTTATACAGCAGAAACTAACACAACATTGTAAAGCAATTATACTCCAATAAAGATGTTTAAAAAATAAATAAAAATAAAAGCCTCTGCAGGAAAAAAAATTAACTCAAAATGGATTATAGATTTAAACGTAAAATGTAAAACTATAAAACTTTTAGAAGAAAACATAGTAAATAACTTGGGGACATAGGGCTTTTGAGTTCTAGATATGACAACAAAAGCATGATCCATAAAAGAAAAATCCGTAAACTGACATTAAAATTTAAAAATTTTGCTCTGCAAAAGCTCTGTTAAGAAGATGAAAAGAAAAGCTACAGACTGGAAGAATATATTCACAAATCACCTACCTGACAAAGGATTTGTATTTAAAATATATAAAGAATTCCCCAAACTCAACAATGAAAAGCAATCCAAGTAGAAGATGGGCAAAGAACATGAAGAGACATTTCACCAATGAGAATGTACAGATGGCAAATTACACACATGAAAGACATTCAGCATCATTAATCATTAGGGAAATGCAGGTTAAGACGATGATGAGCTATTACTGTAGATCTATTAGAACAGCTAAAATAAAAATAATGACAACCCATTACCTATTCATGATAAAAACTCTCAGCAAAGTAAGACTAGAGGAAAACCTTTTCAACTTGATAAGGACTATCTACAAAAACCCTACAGTTAGCATCCTACCTAATGGCAAGAAACTCAAAGCTTTCCCACTAAGATCAAGTACAGGCAAATATGTCCACTCTCATCACTTTTTTTCAGTATCATACTGTAATTCCTTGATGACGCAATAAGGCAAGAAAAAGAAATGAAATGTACACAGATTGGGAAGGAAGACATAACACTATCTTTGTTCACAGATGCCATGATCATCTGTGTATAAAATCTGAAAGAAATGACAACAAAACAAAAAAAATCTCCTAGAGTTAATAAGCAATTGACTATAGTAAGGTGGCAAGATACAAGGTTAATATACAAGTGTCAGTTGTTTTCCTATATAACAGTAAAGAACAAGTGGAATTTGACATTAAAAACATGATGTCATTTACATTAGCACCCTCCATGATGAAATGCTTAGGTATAAATCTAACAAAATATGTACAAGATCTATATGAGGAAAAGTATAAAATTATGATGAACAAAATCAAAGAACTAAATAAATGGGGAGATATTTCATGTTCACAGAAGATTTAATATTGTCAAGACGTCAGTTCTTCCCACCTTGATCTGTATATCTAATTCAATGCCAGTCAAAATCCCAGCAAGTTATTTTATGGATACTCAACTTCAAGACTTAATATAAAGCTACAGTAATCAAGATGGTGTGGTATTAGGAAAAGAACAGACAAATAGATCAATGGAATGGAATGGAGAGCCCAGAAATAGACTCCCACAATTATAGTCAACTAATCTCTAAGAAAGGAGCAAAGGCAATACAATGGGTCAAAGTTAGTCTTTTCAACAAGTATGCTGAAATATTTGACATCCACATGCAAAAATTGAATCTAGACACAGACCTCACACCCTTCACAAAAATTAACTCAAAATGGATCAGACAAATGTAAAATGCAAAACTATAAAATTACTGAAATATAACATAGGAGAAAACCTAGATGACCTTGGATACGGCAATGACTTTTCAGATACACCAAAGGCATGACCCGTGAAAGAAATAATTGATAAGCAGAGCTTCATTAAAATTTAAAAATTCTACTTTGTGAAAGACAACATCAACAGATTTAGAAGACAAGCCATGGACTGGGAGAAAAAATTTGCAAAAGACACATCTGATAAAGGACTGTTGTCCAAAATATACAAAGAACTCTAAAAACTCAACAACAAAAAACCAAACAACCTGATTTAAAAATGGGCCAAAGACCTTAACAGATACCTCACCAAAGAAGATATACAGATGGCAAATAACCATATGAAAAGATGCTCCACATCATATGCCATCAGGGAAGTGCAAAATAAAAAAATGATGAAGTATTACTGCATACCTATTAAAATGGCCAAAATCTGGAACACTGACAACATTAAACGTTGGTGAGGATGTGGAGCAATAGGAACTCTCATACATTGTTGATGGAGATGCAAAATGGTACAGGGACTTTGGAAGACAGTTACGTGTTTTCTTAAAAAACTAAACATACTCATATCATACAATCCAGCAATTGCACACCCTGGTATCTCAAAGGTGTTAAAAACACATCCACACAAAAACCTGGGCATAGGTGTTTGTCTATAGCAGCTTTATTCATAATTGCCAAAACTTGCAAGCAACCAAGATGTCCTTCACTAGGTGGAAGGATGAATAAACTGTGGTATATCCAGATAATGGAACATTACTCAATGCAAAAAAGAAATGAGCTATCAAGCTGTTAAAAGACATGGAGGAATCTTGGATGCATGTTGCTAAGTGAAAGAAGCCAATCTGAAGAGACTGCATACAGTATGATATTCTGGAGAAGGCAAAACTATGGAGACAATAAAAAAATCAGTGTTTTCCAGGGGTAAGGGAGTAAGGGAGGGATGAATAGGCAGAGCACAGAGGATATTTAGGGAAGTGAAAATACTCCATATAATATTGTAATGATGGACATATGTCATTATATGTTTGTCCAAACCCATAGAATGTACAACAATAGTGAACCCTATGGTAAACTAGAGACTGGGTGATTATGATATGTCAGTGTAGGTTCATACTTGGTTAAAAAAATAAAAAATACCATATGGTGAGTGATGTTGATAATGGGAGAGGTGATGGATATAGGGGGGGAAGGAATAGATGGGTACTGTACCTCTTCTTTAATTTTGTTGTAAACCTAAAACTGTTCTTAAAAATAAGGTCTTTAAAAAATAACAATGGCAGGAATGGCCAAGATGACAGAGCAGGAAGACACTGGGCTCACCATCTTCCACAGGGACACCAAAATTACAACTATCTACAGAGCAACTACCAATGACACCAACATGAAAATTAGCAGAAAAGATCTTCTACAACTAAAGATATAAAGAAGGAACCACAATAAGATGAGTAGCAGGGGTGGAGATGAAGTATAGTCAAAACCCACACCCAGGGCAGGTGACCTGTGAAAAAGAGGACAATCATAATTGCAGAGATTTTCTCCAAGGGGCAAGGGGTCTGAGCCTAACATCTGGCTCCCCAGCCTGGGGTCCTGCACCAGGAAGATGAATGCCAGAACATTTGGTTTTGAAGGCCAGTAGAACTTGTTTTGGGGAGATTCAAAATGTTGTAGGAAACAGAGACTCCACCCTTAAAGGGCATACACAAAATCTCACAGCTCCAAGACTCAGGGCAGGAACGGTAATATGAAAGGTCCTGGGATCAGACCTACTTGCTGATCTTGGAGAGCCTCCCAAAGAGGCAGGAGGAAATTGGGACTCAGCTGGGGACATAAGACACTGAAAATTTTGGGGAGTTTATTTTACCACAAGGACACTGGTGTGGGCAACTGCTATTTTGGAGTCCTTTGTCTAGTTTATTAACACTGGGACCCAGCCCACCCACTAGCTGGTTGGCACCAGTCCTGGGATAACCTAGGCCAAGAAGCTAGCCACACAGGGACACAGCTTCACCCCCATCAGGCTGCCTGCTATAGGCCTCCCTGAGCTCCCCAGCTGCCACAGACCCCAACCTCACCCACTGGAGACACAGGACATGGCTCCACCTACAAGTGGACTGGCACTACCTTGCTACCACCATGGCCCTGCAGCCAGCCATGTTGGAACCCAGCCCACTGACCAGCAGGCCAGTACCAGCCCTGAGATACCCGGGGCCCCAGCCTTACCCACTAGTGTGCCAATACCAGCCTCAGAACACCTTGGACTCCTCAGCCATCTGTCCTGGGATCTGGCCCCATGCACTAGTGGGCCAGTACTAGCCCTGGTACCTGATCTCACCCACCAGTGGGCTGGCACCAGCCCCAGGACCCCTGTTGCCCCACAGCCAGTCACATCAGGACCTGCTCTGCCCACCAGCAGGCCAGCACCAGCTCCAGGACCACATGGACCCCAACCCTACCCACCAGCAAGCCAACACCAGCTCTGGGACCCCAGGCCCAACAGCCAGCCACCCCAGGCCTATCACCACCCACCAGTGGGCCAGCACTAGCCCTGGGCTCCCCAGGTCTCTGTAGCCAGCCACCCCATGACCTGGTCCTGCCCACCAGAAAGCTGGCACCAGGACTGTGACCCCTCAGGCTGTGCAGTCAGCAGGAGCCTTACCCACCAACAGCCACTGGCCTCTGCATTAGCCAGGGCCTGACAATCAACCAGGTCAGGGGCCAACCATGCCTACCAGCATACCCACAGTAGTTGGCCCACCACAATTGGAAGAACATGTTCCAAACAAAAGAACAAGATAAAAGCCAGAAGAAGAACTAAGTGAAGTGGAGATAAGCAATCTATATGATGAAGAGTTCAAGGTAATGATCATGAAGATGTTTATAAAACTCAGAAGAAGAATGGATGAACAGTGAGAAGAGAAGTTTAACAAAGAGTTAGAAAATATAAAGAAGAACCAAACAGAGATTAAGAATAAAATAACTGAAATAAAAAATAAAATAGAAAGAATCAACAGTAGATTAGATGATACAGAGGAACAGATCAGAGAACTAGAAGATGGAATAGTGGAAATCACTGAAGCTGAACAGAAAAAAGAGAAAAGAAGTTTTAAAAATGAGGACAGTTTAAAGAGATCTCTGAGACAACACCAAGCGTACTAACATTCACATTATAGGGGTCGCAGAAGGAGAAGAGACGGGCAGAAAACATAACCTGGGAAAAGAAACAGACATACAGGTCTAGGAAGCACAGAGAGTCCCAAACAAGATCAACCCAACAAGGTCCACACCAAGAAACACTGTAATTAAAATGGGAAAAACTAAAGACAAAGACGTTAAAAGTCACAAGGGAAAAGCAACTAGTTATGTACAAGGGAACTCCCATAAGACTATAAGTTGACTTTTCAGCAGAAACTCTGCAGGCCAGAAGGGAGCGGCATGATATATTTTAAATGATGTAAGGAAATAAAAACTACAATCAAGAATACTCTAGCCAGCAAGGCTATCATTTGAAGGAGAGATCAAGAGTTTTATGAAAAACAAGAGCTAAAGGAGTTCAGCAGTACAAAACCAGCTTTACAAGAAATGTTAAAGGGACTTCTCTAAACAAAAAAACAAAAGGCCACAACTAGAAATATGAAAATTACAAAAGGAAAAATCTCATTGGTAAATGCAAATATACAGTAAAGGTGCATAAAGAAGATTTGGTACATATATACGATGGAATATTACTCAGCCACAAAAAGGAACGAAATTGGGTCATTTGTAGAGATGTGGATGGACCTAGAGACTATCAAACAGAGTGAAGTAAGTCAGAAAGAGAAAAACAAATATCATTTATTAATGCATATATGTGGAATCTAGGAAAATGGTATAGATGATCTTATTTTCAAAGCAGAAATAGAGACACAGATGTAGAGAACCAATGTATGGATATCAAGGGGGAAAGATGGGGGGTGGGAGGAATTGGGAGATTGGGATTGACATATATACACAATTTATACTATGTATAAAATAGATAACTAATGAGAACCTACTGTATAGCACAGGAAATTCTACTCAGTGCTCTGTGGTGACCTAAATGGGAAGGAAATCCAAAACAGAGGGGATATATGTATATGTATGGCTGATTCACTTTGCTGTACAGTAGAAACTAACACAACACTGTAAAGCAACTACACTTCAATAAAAATTAATTTAAAAAAATACAGTAAAAGTGGTAGATCAACCACATACAAAGCTAGTAGGAAGGTTAAAAGACAAAAGTAGTAAAATCATCTATATCTGTAATAAGTAGTTAAGGGATACACAAAACCAAAACATGTAAAATATGGGGAGGCATAGGAAGGAGGCCAAGGGGAGAACAGGAGAGGCAGGCAGGAGGGGCCCTCAGGGAGGAGCGGGGAGAGGAGCAGAGGGTGATTGCCCCACCCACTCATGCACGGGGAGCCGGCTGAGCTCCCAGGCCGGTTCCCTGCCCTCCAAAGCCCCCTCCAGGCTGCGTGGGTCCTTGTGGGTATAGGAGGGAGGCCAGGATATCAGGAGAGGCTGGCGGGAGGAGCAATCCAGAAGGAGTGAGAGAGAAGCGAGGGCGTTTGCCTCACCCACTTGGGCCTGGGGAGCCTGCTGAGCTCCCAGGCCGGTTCCCTGCCCTCCAAGGCACCCCCTTCCCCACTCCCAGTGCATTAGTCCTGGGGGCATAAGAGGGAGGCTGGGGAGATCAGGAGAGGCAGGCGGGAGGGGCCCTCCCAGACCTGGGGAGGAGGAGAAGAGAGGAGAGCATTTGCCCCACCCACTCGAGCCCAGGAAGCCTGCTGGGCTCCCAGGTGAGGACCCCTGCCCTCTGAGACCAGGGTTGGGGGACAAGACTGGGCCCCTTCTGTTCCTTGAGCCTAAGCTCCACCCCCCACAGCTCCCAGGGACTTTTCCAGCCCTGTGGGTCCTAAGCATAGGCCCTGCCCATGGCCCAAACTTCACCCTTGCTTAGGCCCTGCCCTCCACAGCCAAGGCCTCCCCCCCGCCTTTTCTTTCCCTCCTCCTCTTTTTTACTATTGTGGTACTGATGTACCTTCCGGTTGTTGATTCACCTATATTTTTATTTTTATATTCTTTCTAATATATCTGTTAGTTTCCTAGTCTAATTTTTTTTTTTACTTTGTTATTGTTCTCTTTTCTTTTTTTTTGCCACCCCACGTGGCTTGTGGGATCTTGGTTCACGAGCCGGGGGTCAGGTCAAAGCTCCTGTGGTGGGAGCTCTGAGTCCAAACCACTGGACTAACAGAGAACCTCAGACCCTAGGGAATATTCATCAGAATGAGGTCTCACAGAATTGCTCATCTCAGCACCAAGACTCAGCTCTACCCAATAGCCTACAAACTCCAGTGTTGGAAGCCTCTGGCCAAACAACCAGTAAGACAGAAACATAATCCCACTCATTAAAAAGAAAAAAAAAATGAAATGGCAAAAATTATGTCACAGATGAAGGAGCAAGGTAAAAACCTACAAGACCAAATAAATGAAGAGGAAATAGGCAATCTACTTGAAAAAGAATTCAGAGTAATGATAGTAAAGATGATCCAGCATCTCGGGAATAGAATGGAGGCATGGATTGAGAAAATACAAGAAATGTGTAACAAAGATCTAGAAGAACTAAAGAACAAACAAACAGAGATGAACAACACAATAACTGAAATGAAAAATACACTAGAAGGAATCAATAACAGAATAACTGAGGCAGAAGAACAAATAAGTGAGCTGGAAGACAAAATGGTGGAAATAACTGCTGAGGAGCAGAATAAAGAAAAAAGAATGAAAAGAATTGAAAACCATCTCAGAGACCTCTGGGACAACACTAAATGTACCAACATTCGAATTACAGAGGTCCCAGAAGAAGAACAGAAAAAGAAAGGGTCTGAGAAAATATTTGAAGAGACTATAGTCAAAAACTTCCCTAACATGGGATAGGAAATAGTAACTCAAGTCCAGGAAGCACAGAGAGTCCCATACAGGATAAACCCTAGGAAAAACACACCAAGGCACATCTTAATCAAACTAACAAAAATTAAATACAAAGAAAAAATATTAAAAGCAGCAAGGGAAAAACAAAACATAACATACAAAGGAATCCCCATAAGGTTATCAGCGATTTTTCAGCGGAAACTCTGCAGGCCAGAAGGGAGTGGCAGGATATATTTAAAGTGATGAAAGAGAAAAACCTACAATGAAGATTACTCTACCCAGCAAGGATCTCATTCAGATTCGATGGAGAAGTCAAAAGATTTTCAAACAAGCAAAAGCTAAGAGAATTCAGCACCACCCAACCAGCTTTATATCAAATGCTAAAGAAACTTCTCTAGGTGGGAAACCCAAGAGAAGAAAAAGACCCACAAAAAAACCCCCAAACAATTAAGACAATGGTAATAGGAACATACATATCAAGAATAACCTTGAATATAAATGGATTAAATGCTCCAACCAAAAGACACAGACTGGCTGAATGGATACAAGAAGAAGACCCATATAAATGCTGTCTACAAGAGACCCACTTCAGACCTAGGGACACATACAGACTGAAAGTGAAGGGATGGAAAAAGATATTCCATGCACATGGAAATCAAAAGAAAGCTGGAGTAGCAATACTCCTATCAGATAAAATAGACTTTAAAATAAAGACTGTTAAAAGAGATAAGGAGGGACACTACATAATGATCAAAGGATCAATCCAAGAAGAAGATATAACAATTATAATGTTTATGAACGCAACATAGGAGCACCTCAATACATAAGGCAAATGTTAACAATCATGAAAGGAGAAATTGACAGTAACACAATAATAGTAGGGGAATTTAACACCCCACTTACAATGCTGGACAGATGATCAATATGGAAACTCTGGTCTTAATGACACATCGATCTGATGGGCTTAATATATATAAAACATTCCCTCCAAAAACAGCAGAATACACATTCTTTTCAAGTACACATGGAACATTCTCCAGGCTAGATCACTTGCTAGGTGACAAAACAAATCTCAGTAAATTTAAGAAGACTGAGATCATATCAAGCACATTTTCCAACCATGTCATGAGACTAGAAATCAGCTACACACAAAAAAATGCAAAAAAACACAGAACATGGAGGCTAAACAATATGCCACTAAACAACCAATGAGTCAATGAAGAAATCAAAGAAGAAATTTAAAAATACCTGGAGGCAAATGAAAATGAAAACATAATGATCCAAAATCTATGGGATGCAGCAAAAGCAGTTCCAAGAGGGAAGTTTATAATGATACAAGCCTACCTCAGGAAACAAGAAAAATCTCAAATAAACAACATAACTTTACACCTAAAATAACTGGGGGAAAAAAAAATGAACAAAACCCAAAGTTAGTAGAAGGAAAGAAATCATAATAATCAGAGCAGAAATAAATGAAATAGAGACTAAAAAATTCAATAGAAAATATCAATGAAACTAAGAGCTTGTTCTTTGAAAAGATAAACAAAATTTATACATCTTTAGTCAGACTCATCAAGAAAAAAAGAGAAAGGGCACAAATCAATAAAATCAAAAATGCAAAAGGAGAGGTTACAACTAACACCACAGAAATACAAAGGATCATAAGAGATTACTATGAACAATTATACACCAACAAAATGGACAACCTAGAAGAAATGGACAAATTCCTAGAAATGTACAATGTCCCAGGACTGAACCAAGAAGAAACAGAAAATACGAACAGACCAATTACCAGTAACGAAATTGAATCAGTAACTTTAAAAAAACAAAAAACAAAAATAAAACAAAACAAAAAATCAACCTCCTAGCAAACTCCAGGACCAGGCAACTGTGAAGTGAATTCTATCAAATATTTAAAAAGAGTTAACAACTATTCATCTAAACTACTCAAAAAAAATTTCAGAGGAAGGAACACTTCTGAACTCATTCTATAAGACCAGAATCATCCTGATGTCAAAACCAGACAAAAATACCACAAAAAAGGAAAATTACAGGCCAATATCTGATGAACATAGATGTAAAAACTTTCAATAAAATATTAGCAAACCAAATTCAACAATACATTAAAAGGATCATATACAATGATCAAGTGGGATTTATCCCAGGAAAGCAAGGATTTTTTCAATATCCACAAATCAAGCAGTGTGATACACCACGTTAACAAATTGAAGAATAAAAATCATATGATCATCCCAATAGATGCAGAAAAAGCTTCTGACAAAATTCAACATTCATTTTTAATAAAAACTCTCAACAAAGTGGGTATAGAGGGGAAATATCTCAACATAATAAAGACCATCTATGACAAGGTCACAGCTAACTTCATATTCAATGGTGAAAAGATAAAAGCATTTCCTCCAAGATCAGGATGAAGACAAGGATGCCCACACTCACCACTTTTATTCAACATAGTATTGGAAGTCCTAGTCACAGCAATCAGACAAGAGAAATAAATAAAAGGAATCCAAACTGGAAAGGAAGAAGTAAGACTACAACTGTTTGCAGATGACATGATACTATATAGAGAAAATTCTAAAGGAACCACAAAAAAATACTAGAACCAGTTAATAAATTTGGTAAAGTTGCAGGATATGAAGTTAATATGCTGGAATCTGTTGCATTTCTATATGCTGACAATAAACTACCAGAAAGAGAAATTAAGAAAACAATCCCATTTACAGTGACATCAAAAAGAATAAATTACCTAGGAATAAATCTAACTATGGAGGTAAAAGACCAGTACTTGGAAACTATAAGAATGATGAAAGAAATTGAAGAAAATACAAACAGATGGAAAGATATACTGTGCTCATGGATTGGCAGAATTAATATTGTTAAAGTAACCATACTATTTAAGGCAATCTAAGATTCAATGCAGTATCTATAAAAATATCATAGGCATTTTTTCCAGAACCAGAACAAATAATTCTAAAATTTGTATAGAAACACAAAAAACACCAAATAGGCAAAATAATCTTGAAAAAGAAAAACAAAGCTGGAGTGATCACACGTTCTGATTTCCAACTATACTACAAAGCTACAGTCACCAAAACAGTATGGTACTGGCACAAGAACAGACACATAGATCCGTGGAATAGAATAGAGTGCCCAGAAATGAATCCACACTTATATGGGCAATTAATTTACAACAAAGGAAGCAAGAATATACAATGGGGAAAAGACAGCTTCCTCAATAAATGGTGTTGGGAAAACTAGACAGATACATGCAAAAGCACCAAACTGGACTACCTTCTCACACAATATATAAGAATAAACTCAAAATGAATTAAAGATTTAAATGTAAGACGTGAAACTTAAAACTTCTAGAAGAAAACATAGGCAGTAAACTCTTCGACATCTGTCTTAGCAATGTTGTTGCAATGTGTCTCCTCAGGCAAAGGGGAACAAAAGCAAAAATAAACATATGGGACCACATCAAACGAAAAAGCTTTTGCACAGTGAAGGAAACTATCAACAAAATGAAAAGGCCACCTACTGAATGAGAGAAGATATTTGCAAGCGATATAGTCAACAAAGGGTTAATATTCAAAATATACAAAGAACTCATGCAACTCAACATCAAAAAACCAAACATCCTGATTAGAAAATGGGCAGAGAAACTGAATAGACATTTTTACAAAGAAGACATGCAGATGGCCACCAGGCAGAGGAAAAGATGTTCAACATCACTAATCATCAGAGAAATGCAAATTAAAGCCACAATGATATATCACCTCACACCTGTCATAATGACTATTATCAAAAAGACAACAAATAACAAGTGTTGGCAAGGATGCGGAAAAAAGGAACCCTCGTGTACTATTGGTGGGAATGTAAATAGGTGCAGCCACTATGGAAAACATTACGAAGATTCCTCAAAAAATTAGAAATAGAACTACCTTACAATTCAGTAGTTCCACTCCTGGGTATTTTTCCAAAGAGCACAAAAACGCTAATTTGAAAAGATATATGCAGCTCTGTGTTCATTGCAGCATTATTTACAACATCCAAGATATGGAAACAACCTAAGTGCTCACTGATTGCTGAATGGATAAAGAAGATGATACATTAAATGGAATATTATTCAGCCATAAAAAATGAAATCTTGCAATTTGCAACAACATGAATGGACCTGGAGGGTATTATGCTAAGTGAAATAAGTCAGACAGAGAAACTGTATGATTTCACTTACACATAGAACCTAAGAAATGGACAAACATAACCAAATGGAAACAGAGTCATAGATATAAAGAACAAACAGATGGTTGCCAGAGGGGAGGCTGGTGAGGAGATGAGAGAAAAAGGTGAGGAAGATGAAAAGGTACAAACTTCCAATCACAAAATAAATGAGTTACAGTTATGAAATGCAGTGTGGGGAACAGAGTCAATAATTATGTAATATCTTTTATGGTGACTGATGGTAACTAGACTTGTGATGATCATTTTGAAATGTATAGAAATATCACATCACTATTTCGTGTAATAAGAACTAACGTAGTGTTGTAGGTCAATTATACTTTGAAAATAAAGGAACAAACAAACAAACAAAGAAAAAGAGATCAGATCTGTGGTTCCCAGAAGCAGGGTGTGGAAAGAGGGGGAACTGGATGAAGGTAGTCAAAGGTATAAACTTCCGGTTATAAGTTAAATAATTACTAGTGATGTAATGTACAACATGATCAATATAATTAACACTGCTATATGTTATATATGAAAATTGTTAAGAGAGTAAATCCTGAGTGTTCTCATCACAAGGAAAAAAATTTTTTTTCTATTTTAAAAATGTATCTATGTGAGAGGATGGATGTTCCTTTAATTTATTGTGGTCATCATGTCATGATGTATGTAGGTTAAATAATTATGCTGTGCACCTTAAACTTTTCAGTGTTGTTATGTCAATTATATCTCAATAAAACTGGAAGGGCAAAAAAAGAACTTAAAAAACTAAAACTAAAAATAAAATAATAACAATACCAAATCTTAGAAAAGATGAAGAGAAACAATCTGTCATACATTGCTGGTGGGAATGTAAGATGGTACAGCTAGTCTGGAATTTAGCTTGATAATTTCTTTAAAAAGTAAACATATATTTATAATATTTACAACTCAGTAATTGCACTCCTGGGCATTTATCCCAGAGAAATGAAAACTGACATCCACACAAAAACTTGGATACAAATGTTCCCAGCAGCTTTATACGTAACAGCGAAACCTGGTAACGACCAAAATGTCAATAGGCAAATGGTTTAAACCAACTGGTACATCCATACCATGAATGAACTATTATACATGAAGCTACTTGGGTGGATCTCAAGGATTTTTAAAAAGTGAAGAAAAAAAAGCACATCTCAAAAAGATCACATACTGTGTGATTCCATTTAACATAACATTGTGAAAGTGGCAAAATGAGATAAAAACAGATTAGTGGTTGCCAAGAGTTAAGGATAGTGGAGGGGATGGAAGTGGGTACACCTATAATAGGATAGTATGAGGGAGTTGTTTGTGGAGATGGAATAGTTCTGAATCCTCATTGTGGTGCTGGTTATACAAATATACACTTTCAGTAAAATGTCATAGAAATTTCCACACATTGTACTAATGTCAATTTCCTGGTTTTAATATTGTACTATAGTCATTTATGGTGTTCGGGGAAAACTATGTGAAGGGTACATGGAACCTATCAGTACTATTTTTGCAACTTTCTATAATTGCTTAAAAATAAGGAGTTTAAAAAAAGGACTATCTTCTTGGAGCAACTCACCAGATGAAGGTGACAAATAACTGAGAACTTCAAGAAATCCTAGTATGTTAGCTCCTTGCTAGCATAATTGAAACTCTTTCCTGACCTGTGGACATGATATTTGTTTTAACCCACCTGATACAAATATATGAATTCATTTCTCCCTCTCCAGTGTGCAAACTTTCAATTGTTAATTAGTATAACCCACTCAAACTTAGGTTTCTAGCAACCCCCCACCCTGAGTTTTTCTCCTCCAGCCAATTACTTACTGAAACAAATGCCATTCTTTTACTGGTCTAGGTCCCATTCTCTGGCAAGTAAATCAACTCAGGGCTCACTTTATTGACCACTTTTGTGGCCATCACATTTCCTTTATCACCACAAAAGATCTGAAGCATTTGATGGCCCTCATGGCCTGTATAAACAGATGGGAACTTACTGTTCCAGGAGATGAACTTGGTACAGTGTTGGGGGAAGGTGGTTTATGGGTGACAGAAAGTGCAGCTAAGGAAGAGCCAAGGACAGTGTCCAGGGGAAAAAGCCAGTATACCAAAGGTCACTTCGGCAGCAAAAATGTAATGCTAAGAGGGCTGGACAGAGAAGTAGAAACCAAAGAAAGATGTGGCAAAGGAAGGAATGGGAAGCCATCCAAGCAGAGCAAAGGCTCAGTATGGTTGTTGGAGATGGAGCCTCCCTGAGGCGATGGATGGAAAGAAGCTGGCAATGGTGCCAAGCCAGCTGAGATGCTTGTAATAATGATTAAATAATCACAGTTACCATTTACTGAACATTTATTTTGTTTCAGGCATTGTAAGTGCTTTTTTTTTTTAATCAGTCATCAATTTTATACACATCAGTGTATACATGTCAATCCCAATCGCCCAATTCAGCACACCACCATCCCCACCCCACCGCGGTTTCCCCCCCTTGGTGTCCATACGTTTGTTCTCTACATCTGCGTCTCAACTTGTGCCCTGCAAACCGGTTCATCTGTACCATTTTTCTAGGTTCCACATACATGCGTTAATATACGATATTTGTTTTTCTCTTTCTAACTTACTTCACTCTGTATGACAGTCTCTAGATCCATCCATGTCTCAACAAATGGTAAGTCCTTTTTTTAAGCTCACAATAATTTTATGAAATAGGTACGCATTATCTCCAGTTTTAAATTAGGAAACTGAAGCCCAAGGGGTTGAAAAACTTATCCAAGACCTCATATCTGGAAAGTGGAGCAGGTGTTCAAAGTCACTCTGTTCTGATTCCAAAGCTAATGTCCTTATCCACTACACTTAAACCCACTACCCCTCTCAGATCTCTATGTATTTGATAGTATTTAAACCTATAACTATGTCCATGTCTATGTTTACCTATATCTGCATCACCTGGAACTACTATATCTATATTAAATCCAGAATAGTGGAAAATAAGTTAAAAATCACTACCATGTGAAATATGAATAGGAGAACAAGGCCAAAGGAAAGATACACAGACCACAATGTCCAGTGCAATCACAAAAAATGAGGGTTTCAAACGTGGCATTTTTGCTTCTTGGTACCAAAGTGAAAAGGGAAACATGGTCACTTTCAAAGTTTCTACTTGGGGCAATAAGCTAAGAAGGGTTCATTTTTGGAAGGTTTCATGGAGCAGGTGAATTTGTGTGGTGTCTTTAAAGAAAGGAGGGATGCAGTTTTGTGGAGAGAATATGGTCTTTGTCACTGATTCTCAATCAGAGGTGGCTACTGCTCTGGGATGTTTAACAGAGGCTTTCAAATTGCATCCCCAGTGATTGTGGATCAGACTCCTGGGGGTGTGGCCCTCTGTTGGGAGTTCTGCCATGGGGCACTGTGCTGCCAACGAGAGTGTACTAATGGGAGTGTACAGGTGAGCATCTCCCAGGTGGGTTGAAAGGAAAGGGAGGATAACTCCTGTTCCAGATAAAGGGAGTGGAATGAGTCATTCATTCATTCATTTACTCTAAAAACATTCAGCATGTACCATGAGCAAAGGTAATATGAGATAGGAAAATGAAACATGTACTGTGTTGGAGAATGGATGAGAATTAAGTACTTATGCCTGCCACACATTGTGTTAGGAGCTTTACATGTATTAGTTCATTTAATCTCTACCATAACTTTGTGAAGCAGGAGTAATGTCCATCTCACAGATCAGGAGACTTGAGCTCAGAGAGGTTAAGTAGCTTGCCCAAGGTACCACAACTAAAAAGTGCCAGGATAGAATGAAACTCAGGTGCTTTCTGTGTCTAACCCCAGCCTACTTCCACTCTCTGTTTTCAGGGTCATCCCCTTCTTGAACAACTCCAGGGGCACCATTCCTATTGAATTCTGCAAGTAGTGCCCTAGAACACAACTGGGGAGGGAAATCAAAATGGCTTTGACTAAAGCACACTCTTTCAAGAGGTTTATAGGCTAATTGTGGAATGAAGACCAGTGTGTGCACATTCCTAAAAACAATGTAAAATAACAAAAGAGGAGAATAGAGGTTGGAGGATTCTGCCAGGATTTGGGGTGTGGTATCTGGGAAAGTGTAGAAGAAGCAGTGTTTAAGCTGAACTGAGAAGGATGGATAATATTATGACAGATAATTATGTAGGAGAGACAGTTTCCTGGAGAGACAGTGGTATGTTCTGTAAGGCCTTTCCAGGGACTCAAGATTAGTATAATTCAGCTGGGAAAGGTTAGACTTATATTATGGAGAAGTGAACCGAGTGTAAGGGACAGAAATGGAAGATGTGAAGTCCAAGCACACACCTGTATTGATATCTCACCAATTCTGTATCCTGCCTCATCTTCTCCATCAACACAGAGAGGAATCCAGAACTGGTTAGTAGAGTGACACTGATATGTAAAATCCCATCTACTGTTCCAATAATTTAAGACCTCAAAAAATGAGGAGAGAATTCTGAAGGAGTGGGCAGTAGAGTTGGGTCTGTGGACCTAACACTCCTCTTTTCCTCCTTCCTGCTCAACATCCACATACTCTCCACCTTTGAAACATCAGACTTTCCTTCCCAATGACTTGGCAGTGCCTCTTCAGGGAAAATAAAGGAATTTGTTTTGCAGCTCCAAGAATCCAACTTGGGGAGAATGAGGGCTTGCTTGGTTCACAGATAAGACATCTCTCAGGTTCTTCCTAGCCAGCTCTCAGATGTCCCTACCCCCACCTCTTGCATGGTTTGGATTTGAGTGCAGTAATCTGCACATATACCACACAGAGATTGTGAAGGAAATGAGCATGACATCAACGACTACTAGGTCTATGGATTTGGGAAAATGAAGAAATGTGTCCCATAGAGCTGATTGCTGTTTCAGAAGCAGTTTAAACTGTGTCCAGAAACTTGTTGCATAGATCTTATTGCACTTCAGTCAGAGAATTAAAGTGTCCTAAAGTTTTGAACTCTGCTCCCACTCTGCCTACAGGGATGACAAAGAGTTGCTGCCACCCCGCCCACCCCTACCCACTATGACATGCTGCCCCACCCGGCTAGAGATGTCATGACCAGCTGTATGTGGAGAATTCAGTTATCAAGGAGATACCTTTTCTGAAAGTTCTGACATTCAGTTGGAAATCTCGGTGGGAGAAGAAGAGATTTCTGTTGTTAACAGAGATTCTTTTCTGTTGGGAAGAGAAGGGTGAGCTCAGAGGGCGTCATCATGGGCTGGGTTGCCTTGTGTACACACAAGAGAGTAGATAGAAAAGGAAAATGCAGGGAGGGCTATGAAAGGAGAAGGTAGAAGAAGGAATTAAGAGGGGAATTAAAACAAAAAAGCTTCAAAGAAAAGAGAAAGGAAGAGAAGATGAAATGTGAAAGGAGATTTGGTGTTCTACTTCTCTTAGATTTGGTTCAGTCCTGAACTTTAATTTTGGTGCAGTGGAGCAGATACCATCCCTGAGAGCCCAACATTTGTTTTTGTCCTTTCAGTAGTTATATCCTGTTGTCCATGGTACTGTTTCTGCTCCCATTTCAGGATCAACCCAGTCATAATATCTAGAGTTTGTTAAAAAGTAGGATAGATATAGACCAACAGAAATCAGCCAGCCAACTTTTTGGTACCCTCTGACTCTTCTATTATTCCTTTTTCTTAAGTCTCCCTGAAGGTCAGGGTTAGAAATAAACTCTCAGTGTGTTTGCCAATAGACACCAGCTTGAGTTCTCCTAGCACTTTACCTGTGACTGGGCCAATGCAGGCAAGAAAGGGGAAAGGTAGCCAAAGTGTGAAAATTGTGAAAACAGAAAGATTTCTGTACTCCAGTGGGATTCATTTATGATATTCATTTAAGAGATATGAGCTGGCTTACTGTAATTTAGCAAAATATTGCAACTGATTCTGAAATACGAGAGGGTCTAGGAGGCATGGGTTTCTTCTTGGCTCTGTCTTGCCTGGTCAAACCTTTTCCCTGCACCTTCCTGGGCCAATGACTACGTTGGACACTAGGGGCTTTGTTTCCCATAACACATGTTTGTATTAACAACTTAGGAGACCTACAATGGAAGAAGCTGGACAGGACCCATTGGATGATGTGTAAGTAATGAGAAAGAGGAGCTAGTATGGAAAGCGTCTACCACAATCCAATAAGGAAGAAAACCTCAATTGTGCAGGACATTACCTCCTCAAGCCTGGAAGCCTTCCTAGGGAGGAAAGACTTTGGTTTCAGTTCTTTGGACTTCATCATACTAGAAGTGGTGTTTTCAGAGATAGCTAATGTCTCCAAAAGCAAATCAGTCTTATTTGGGGAAAAGATCCACCCTCGTCCCTGCCCCCTACCCAGCCCATGTGCCTACCTGACTAAGGTAGAAGGTATTCAGTATAACAAACTCCTTAGGAAACTCTAACAAAAGGAGACTGAAAACATTCCTCTCCCTTGCAGATATTTAAATTCTTTATAGGTGTGGCTTGGATTCCCTATACTCTGTATACATTTTTGTGAAAACAAATAAGTTAGAATATAATTATTCAAATGAAAAAAATATTTCTTTTGCTTCACAAAATATTTGTGTTTTAATAGGTTCCATTTATAATATTTAAAATTAAAATGTGATTTGACTCCAGGAATTTACTTTATGCAAAACACCTTAGAAATCAATTTATCATGGGAAATGATAATGTAGGGCTGGTGAGGCACAGTAACAACAGAAGATGGGGGAGTAAATGAGATAACAGCTCATATGTTTTCCTGTCCTGAGTTTGGTAATGAAGATGATTCTCCTGTAGGCAGGAGATGATGGAAATACCGAAACTAGAAGTCATAAAACAGAACCTCAACTACCTGAACTCAGGCCTTGAAAAGGACCTGCAGAGACTGGATGAGGCAAATCAGGTTCTTCACAAAAAAATTCAAGAGAAAGAAGAAATCATTCAAAGGCAGGCTTTACAGTTGGTGGGGGAAGGGCTTCTCCTCATCTGAATGTCCCTTGGGATCAAGAGGGGGTGGGAAGAAGGTTTACTTCTTTGTCCATGAATCTAGGCATGTTATTTAAATTCTGAAACTAAACAGTGGTGCCCTCAAAAGGTTTTATGTACAGATGTTTGCACTAAATTTCCACATCAAGTTGACATTTTACTGTCACCGCATTGGGTAGTCCCTTTGGCTCCCTGAGGCACTGGCTGTAGCTTCCCAAGCTGGGGTCCTGGCAGCCTCCTTAGGACTGAGCCACACCTGGGTGACACTATTTTTCAGTCTGGAAAGAGAGATTACCCTGTCAGTAGGACAAGCCAGAGAGAGGGAGGAGCTGAACCACATCATATCTGAGAAGGAGGAAGCCCTGCGGGATCTGGAATTAGAAACAGCAAAGCTGGTAAGGAGGCGTCTAGAAAAGGACTGTCAGATGTACTTTGCTCGCATTCCGCTGCTCTCTCTTTCCGAGGGCACCATCATCGCCCACCACTGCTGTGTCTGTGGGTATCACAGCTGTTTAACAGATACTTTGGGAATGATGCACTCGGCACAGGGGTGAGGCCTGGGCTCTGTTCCCAGATCCCCTGCGTGGGGCCAGAGTGCAATTTTCCCACTTGGTACCCTCATCGCCCAGATGGGATTTCAGTGACCGGTGAGTGGGAGGGTATGAGAGCAGAGTGGGGTTTGTTCCCTTTACCTCTTTCTTTCCCCAGGAAAAAAATAAGGAGATTCTAAGCAGGAATGTGGTAGAGCTGCAAAAGAAGGTAAGGTGGGCCCTGGGTTTTTGGGGGTCCCAGGATAAGTCCACCCTTGAAAGGAGACTCATTTCTTAGGAATCCCAATAGAGTCGTCGTCTTCTTGAACTCTCCAGTCAGAAAGACAGGAGGAGGAGCAACCGCCAAAAAGTGTATGCTTGCTCCCGACTCCGCCTTCCAAATCTCTTAGAACAAACTCTGGTTAATTGATACCACCCTTTGTCCTCTGGGAATTACAGATCCGGGGTGGGAAGGCTAAAGGACTGTGGAGGGAGAGAACTGTCCCTCCCTCCCCCAACTACCCTACTCCAGTTTCTCTTCCCTCTCTCCCCACCTGCCTCACATCCTTTGTGCCGTACTTTTCATGGGCTATGGGAACAGAAAGGTCTGTCCAGCTGGCATGGAGTCAGGCAGCTTCCAGAGGGAGAAGGAGGTACTTTTCTATCGAGCTTCCATCTGGGATCTGAAATAATTAATCACCATTCTGCAGTTCTGAGACCTTCAAGTCTGACTCTATCCCACATTTTCATGTCTGGATGCCTTACTCAGTTTACAATTTGTGGGTTGGTATTTCAGATTTCAAAGAGATTTAAGAATGCTGGCCTTGATAAAGAAGCCCTAAAGCAGATGCTGGCAGAATCGAAGGTGAGTAGAAAAGCAAAGCTACAGATTTTCTGGGAGATGTTGTGTCAGTTCTAAGTTTGGGGAGGAATGGCTTCCAAGGACTCCCCCAGGCTAAGTCTGTCTGTGCGCTCACAGAGGTGAGCCAATGTCCTTTGTTCCCTCTGCTTTACCCCTTGACCTGGGTGACATTCATAACTTTATCAGTCACACTCGTGGCAGAGATGACTGCAATGGCACCAAAGTGGAAGGAATTGCTCCAGAGACATCATCTATTAGTCAGTAGAACACACGTTCTGAATGCCCATCGGGACCTGCCCTCAAGAAATTTATGATCTAAATGACACACAAATACAGATAGTCAAGTAAGAAGAGAATACTAACTTCCACAATTACACAGGGATAGGTCAAGTAGTGCACCTGATTTTCCAACCCATGGCTTATAGGGCAAGGAATTTTAAAAAATTTGATCTTTTTCTTCTACCAGAATGTAAACCCAATGAAGGCATGAATTTTTGTCTGTGTTGTTCACTCCTATTTCCCCAGTGCCTAGAATAGTGTCTGGCACATGGTAGTAGCCTGGTAAATATTTGTTGGATGAATGAATGAATTGGATACCCAAAAGAGGGCAGAAATCCTACTGAAATGCTCTCTGCAGCTTTATGTGGCAAATATGGCAATTTGGCTGAGCCCACCATGCCAGAGCCCTACTGTCCTCTTTTTCTCTGAAAAAGAGGCGGTTTTCTCTTTTGCTTTGTGATTGAGGCGGCATGTTAGTGCACCCTGTGGAGTACAAGGTGGAGGAAGGGGCTGGTACTTTGGTCAGTAAGACTGGAGGAAGGAGGGTGATTAGGTTCACAGACTGGTCAGTCAGACGACCAAGGCTTAAACATCAGCTCTGCCACTGTGTGATTTTTTTTTTTAATAAATTTTATTTATTATATTTTTGGCTGCGTTTGGTCTTCGTTGCTGCATGCAGGCTTTCTCTAGTTGTGGCGAGCGGAGGCTACTCTTCATTGCAGTGCACAGGCTTCTCACTGCGGTGGCTTCTCTTGTTGCGGAGCACGGGCTCTAGGCACGCAGGCTTCAGTAGTTGTGGCACGTGGGCTCAGTAGTTGTGGACCGCGGGCTCTAGAGCGCAGGCTCAGTAGTTGTGGCGCACAGGCTTAGTTGCTCCGCAGCACGTGGGATCTTCCCGGACCAGGGCTCGAACCTGTGTTCCCTGCATTGGCAGGCGGACTCTTAACCACTGCGCCACCGGGGAAGCCCCCACTGTGTGACTTTTAAACAAGTTATGCACTTAACCTCTCCTTGCCATTGTCTTCTCACCTGTAAAATGGGGCCAATAATAGCCCATTCCACATTGTCATAGTCTGTCCTCACTATAAATAGCCATTATTATCATGCTCGTTGCCAGCCTGGAGGGAGGATGAATATTACCCATTTGCCTTCCAATAAGAATGCTATCAACTTTTTGCTGTCACTCGCTGTCTTCCATAGGTGAGACTACAAAAGTCAACAGAATCCTGTGCAAATCAAGAGAAGGAACTGGTCAAGGTAGAGGCAGTCTCCTCCATTGAGGATCTGTTCAGGATAAAGATGGGCGAGAACCCCAAAGGTCTTAGAAACAGAACAGCTTGAGGCACAGGAGGGGAGGGAGCAAGAATTTCTGATTCACCTGCAGGTGAAGGGAAAGAAAGTTTATATTAAAAGTACTGGTCTTACCATTTCTTAAACACCCCTCTACCTCAAATACTAAATACTATTGTTGAAGCCCAAACTTAAGTGCCCTGAAACATCTCCTGATGTCTCACCTGAGAGGCATATGAGAACCTAGGCAAACAACATCCTTTGCTCAAAATTAGACCCTGCCCATGAATGATGAGATCACCACTTTGTGATGTGGTGACTTTCCCTAGTAAGAAGTTGCTAGATAACCAGCCAAATATCCAGTGCTCTAGTTGGGAGTAGCCAAGGCTTGGTTGGTTGCGATTTAATCCATGAAATTTGTTAATTCTCTTTTCTTTCTAGATAGAGAGTGACTACCAATCTGTGTATCAGCTCTGTGAGGACCAGGCCCACTACATAAAGGTACACTGCCTCTGAGGAAAAGTCAGAGTAGAGGCAGAATTTTTCCAATGCCATGGATACCTCGGTTTCTCATTAAGGCTAAAATCTGCCACTGGGGAAAATGCCATTTATCCAGCAGTAGCAACAACAACAAAACAGATGTATGTTAAGGATTTATCTTGTGCTGGGCACTGGCACATACAGTATTTTTAAGCAATCAACATACAGTATTTTTCTCAATTAGTTTTTCTAGTAACTCTTTGGGGATGATATCGTTATGATCAAGAGGACACAGGTTCAAAGGAGTTTGATAATGCGCTCTGAAAACATAGTTAGTAAGTGTGAGAGCTGGGATTTGAATCCAAGCAGGCTCCAAAGAGAGAATTCGTTTTTCTTTTTTTCCATGTGTATCCATCCAGTGACTAATATCTCCTAATTTTTATTAGAACATCTTCCTAGTTGTGTGTGCACATTCATGCATGGACCATTTGGAATATTAGGAGTTAGTCCTGGGAGAAGCTTTTTATCAGTGACATTGAAATGAAATATACAGAAATTCTTGATTATGATCAATATATTTTTCTTTCCATGGGAAGAAATACCAGGAAATTCTGAGGCAGATGGAAAAGGAAAAGGAGGTGCTGCTTCTTGAAAAAGAAGTGTAAGTTTGGAAAAATGGGCTGAAGTTACAGTCTTCGGGTGGTCTTTGAAGGGCAGAGTACTTCTCAGACCAGTTCATGTCACTATAAATAGCCACCACCAAGTTACCCTTGTCAACTTCTGCTACATGTTCTGTACTGAAAACTCATTGGCATTGAGGCTTCTCTCTTGCCTTTCTCGGCAACTGGTCTCTCTTTTTATGTTCTTTTCATGTGTCCTCAGTTGAGCGTTATTCTTGAAAATTGATCGTGCTGACCCCTTTCCCAGGACATGGTGAACCCACCACACTGACTGGGGGCCCCAGTGATACCCATTTACGTACGATCTGTAACCATAGACTTGTATGGTTTAGGACTGGCCACACTTTCCTTTGTTTGCTTATACTTTTTAATTGTGTTATGTATTATATAATGTAATATACATAGAGTGCACAAATCTTAAGTGGTGTGTTAAATATCACTCAGATCAAGATACAGAACATTTCAAGTATCCCAGAAGTCTCCCCTGTGCCCTCTTCTCAGTCAATATTCCTTGCAAAGGTAACCACAATTCTGAGGTCTATCATTTTTATGGGTTTTATATGATCTTGAAAATTATGTAAATTCAATATGTTCTCATCTCTGGCTTTCACTGAGATTCATCCACATTGCTACATGCCCCTGTGGTTTGTCCTTTTCATAGCTGTATAGTATTGCATTCTAGGAATATGGCCCAATTTATCTATTTTGCCATTTATTAACACTTTGGTTATTTCCAGTTTGGGGCTATTCAACTAAAGCTGCTATAAACATTCTTGTGCATGTCTTTTGGTGGACACATGCACTCATTTCTTTCGGTTTTATACCAAGGAGTGGAATTGCTGGGTCATAGAGTATACATATCTTCAGCTTTACTAGACAAAACCAAACAGTTTTCCAAAGTGGATGTACCAACATCTCCTCCCACAAGAATCTATACTAGTTCTAGTTATTCTACTTCCTCATGTACACTTGGTATTTACAGCCTTTTTAATTTTAGCCACTCTGGCAGGAGTGTAGTGATACCTAATTTTGATTTTAATGATGCATTTCATTACTGATTATTAATGATGTTGTATATCTTTTCAAATGCTTACTGGAATTTTGTATATCCTCTTTTATAATACATCTTTTGCCTATATTTGAGAGATTGTCAGTCTTTTTCTTATTGCTTTGTAGGAGTTCCTTATTTTTTTTCATACGGTCCTCTGTCAGATATAGCTATTGCAGTCATTTCTATGGCGTTTCTGTTTTACTCTCATAATAGAATTTTTTGACAAACACTTTCTTAATTTTAAGGAAATCTAATCCATCAATTTTTTTCTTTTTTTGTGCAGTGCTTTATTTAGGTCTTAAAACTATTCTCTTATGCTTTCCCCTAGAATTTTTTTGTTTGTTTTACCTTTGACTCTTAGGTTTACATTCATCTGGAATTTGTTTTTTCCTATGATGTGAGGTAGAGATCAAGATTCATTCTTTTGTGTGTGTGCATAGCCAGTTGGCCCAGCACTATTTATTTAAAAGAGCATGCATTTTCAGTGGTGCCTTGTTTTATTTCAGGTGACGTATATGTGTGAGTCTCTTTCTGGATACTTTATTCTGTACCGTTAGTCTAAGCCTCTATTCTTGTGCCAATACTACAATGTTTTAATTCCTATAGCTTTATAATTAGTCTTGATTTACCATAGCTTAAGTCCTGCAATGGTTTGTTGTTCTTCAAGACTATCTTGGCTATTTTTTCTTTAATATTTATTTTATTTATTTTTCTTTTTTTCTTTTTTTTTAACATCTTTATGAGAATATAATTGCTTTGCAATGGTGTGTTAGTTTCTGCTTTATAACAAAGTGAATCAGCTATACATACACCTATATCCCCATATCTCCTCCCTCTTGCATCTCCTCCCACCCTCCCTATCCCACCCCTCTAGGTGGTCACAAAGCACAGAGCTGATCTCCCTGTGCTATGCGGCTGCTTCCCACTAGCTATCTATTTTACATTTGGTAGTATATATTAGTCCATGCCACTCTCTCACTTAATCCCAGCTTACCCTTTCCCCTCCCCATGTCTTCAAGTCCATTCTCTACATCTGTGTCTTTATTCCTGTCCTGCCCCTAGGTTCTTCAGAACCCTTTTTTTGTTTTTAGATTTCATATATATGTGTTAGCATATGGTATTTGTTTTTCTCTTTCTGACTTACTTCATTCTGTATGACAGACTCTAGGTCCACCCACCTCACTACAAATAACTCAAATTCGTTTCTTTTTATGGCTGAGTAGTATTCCATTGTATATATGTGCCACATCTTCTTTATCCATTCATCTGTCGATGGACACTTAGGTTGCTTCCATGTCCTGGCTATTGTAAATAGAGCTGCAATGAACATTGTGGTACGTGACTCTTCTTGAATTATGGTTTTCTCAGGGTATATGCCCAGTAGTGGGATTGCTGGGTCGTATGGTAGTTCTCTTTTTAGTTTTTAAAGGAACCTCCATACTGTTCTCCATAGTGGCTGTATCAATTTACTTTCCCACCAACAGTGAAAGAGGGTTCCCTTTTCTCCACACCCTCTCCAGCATTTATTTTTTGTAGATTTTTTGATGATGGCCATTCTGACTGGTGTGAGGTGATACCTCATTGTAGTTTTGATTTACGTTTCTCTAATGATTAGTGATGTTGAGCAGCCTTTCATGTGTTTGTTGGCAATCTGTATATCTTCTTTGGAGAAATGTCTACTTAGGTCTTCTGCCCATTTTTGGATTGGGTTGTTTGTTTTTTTTGATATTGAGCTGCATGAGCTGCTTGTACGTTTTGGAGATTAATCCTTTGTCATTTGCTTCATTTGCAAATATTTTCTCCCATTCTGAGGGTTGTCTTTTCATCTTGTTTATGGTTTCCTTTGTTGTGCAAAAGCTTTTAAGTTTCATTAGGTCCCATTTGTTTATTTTTGTTTCCATTCCTCTAGGAGCTGGGTCAGAAAGGATCTTGCTGTGATTTATGTCATAGACTGTTCTGCCTATGTTTTCCTCTAAGAGTTTGATAGTGTCTGGCCTTACATTTAGGTCTTTAGTCCATTTTGAGTTTATTTTTGTGTATGGTGTTAGGGAGTATTCTAATTTCATTCTTTTACACGTAGCTGTCCAGTTTTCCCAGCACCACTTATTGAGGAAACTGTCTTTTCTCCATTGTGTATTCTTGCCTCCTTTATCAAAAATAAGGTGACCATATGTGTGTGGGTTTATCTCTGGGCTATCTATCCTGTTCCATTGAACTATATTTCTGCTTTTGTGCCAGGACCATACTGTCTTGATTAATGTAGCTTTATAGTGTAGTCTGAAGTCAGGGAGCCTGATTCCTGCTGCTCCGTTTTTCTTTCTCAAGATTGATTTGGCTATTCAGGGTCTTTTGTGTTTCCATACAAATTGTGAAATTTTTTGTTCTAGTTCTGTGAAAAATGCCATTGGTGGTTTCATAGGGATTGCATTGAATCTGTAGATTGCTTTGGGTAGTATAGTCATTGTCACAATGTTGTATAGTAATGTAATGTATAGTATCATGTCATCTGCAAACTTTGACAGCTTTACTTCTTCTTTTCTGAGTTGTATTCCTTTTATTTATTTTTCTTCTCTGATTGCTGTGGCTAAAACTTCCAAAACTATGTTGAATAACACTGGTGAGAGTGGGCAACCTTGTCTTGTTCCTGATCTTAGTGGAAATGGTTTCAGTTTTTCACCATTGAGAACGATGTTGGCTGTGGGTTTGTCATATATGGCCTTTATTATGTTGAAGTAAGTTCCCTCTATGCCTACGTTCTGGAGGGTGTTTATCATAAACGAGTGTTGAATTTTGTCGAAAGCTTTTTCTGCATCTATTGAAATGATCATATGGTTTTTATCCTTCACTTTGTTAATATGGTGTATCACATTGATTGATTTGCGTATACTGAAGAATCCTTGCATTCTTGGGATAAACCCCACTTGATCATGGTGTATGATCCGTTTAATGTGCAGTTGGATTCTGTTTGCTAGTATTTTGTTGAGGATTTTTGCCTCTATCTTCATCAGTGATATCGGTCTCTAGTTTTCTTTCTTTGTGACATCTTTGTCTGGTTTTGGTATCAGGGTGATGGTGGCCTCATAGAATGAGTTTGGAAGTGTTCCTCCCTCTGTTATATTTTGGAAGAATTTGAGAAGGATAGTTGTTAGCTCTAAATGTTTGATAGAATTCACCTGTGAAGTCATCCGGTCCTGGGCTTTTGTCTGTTGGAAGATTTTTAATCACAGTTTCAATTTCAGTGCTTGTGATTGGTCTGTTTATATTTTCTATTTCTTCCTGGTTCAGTCTCGGAAGGTTGTGCTTTTCTAAGAATGTGTCCATTTCTTCCAAGTTGTCCATTTTATTGGCATAGAGTTGCTTGTAGTAATCTCTCATGATCTTTTGTATCTCTGCAGTGTCAGTTGTTACTTCTTCTTTTTCATTTCTAATTCTATTGATTTGAGTCTTTTCCCTTCTTTTCTTGCTGAGTCTGGCTAATGGTTTTTCAATTTTGTTTATCTTCTCAAAGAACCAGCTTTTAGTTTTATTGATCTTTGCTATTGTTTCCTTCATTTCTTTTTCATTTATTTCTGATCTGATCTTTATGATTTTTCTCTGTCTGCTAACTTTGGGGTTTTTTTGTTCTCCTTTCTCTAATTGCTTTAGGTGTAAGGTTAGGTTGTTTATTTGAGATGTTTCTTGTTTCTTGAGGTAGATTGTATTGCTATAAACTTCCCTCTTAGAACTGCGTTTGCTGCATCCCATAGGTTTTGGGTTGTCGTGTTTTCATTGTCATTTGTTTCTAGGTATTTTTTGATTTCCTCTTTGATTTCTTCAGTGATCTCTTGGTTATTAAGTAGTGTATTGTTTAGCTTCCATGTGTTTGTAGTTTTTACAGATTTTTTCCTGTAATTGATATCTAGTCTCATAGCGTTGTGGTCGGAAAAGATACTTGACATGATTTCAATTTTCTTGAATTTACCAAGGCTTGATTTGTGACCCAACATATGATCTATCTTGGAGAATGTTCCATGAGTACTTGAGAAGAAAGTTTATTCTGTTGTTTTTGGATGGAATGTCCTATAAATATCAATTAAGTCCATCTTGTTTAATATGTCATTTAAAGCTTGTGTTTCCTTATTTATTTTCATTTTGGATGATCTGTCTATTGGTGAAAGTGGGGTGTTAAAGTCCCCTACTATGAGTGTGTTACTGTCGATTTCCCATTTTATGGCTGTTAGCATTTGCCTTATGTATTGAGGTGCTCCTATGTTGGGTGCATAAATATTTACAATTGTTATATCTTCTTCTTGGATTGATCCCTTGGTCATTATGTAGTGTCCTTCTTTCTCTCTTGAAATAGTCTTTATTTTAAAGTCTATTTCGTCTGATAGGAGAATTGCTACCCCAGCTTTCTTTGGATTTCCATTTGCATGGAATATCTTTTTCCATCCCCTCACTTTCAGTCTGTATGTGTCCCTAGGTCTGAAGTGGGTCTCTTGTAGACAGCATATACACGGGTCTTGTTTTTGTATCCATTCAGCCAGTCTGTCTTTTGGTTGGAGCATTTAATCCATTTACATTTAAGGTACTTATCGATATCTATGTTCCTATTACCATTTTCTTCATTGTTTTTGGTTTGTTATTGTAGGTCTTTTCCTTCTCTTGTGTTTCCTGCCTAGAGAAGTTCCTTTAGCATTTGTTCTAAAGCTGGTTTGGTGGTGCTGAATTCTCTTAACTTTTGCTTGTCTGTAAAGGTTTTAATTTCTCCATTAAATCTGAATGAGTTCCTTGCTGGGTAGAATAATCTTGGTTGTAGGTTCTTCCCCTTCATCACTTTAAATATGTCCTGCCACTCCCTTCTGGCTTGCAGAGTTTCTGCTGAAAGATCAGCTGTTAACCTTATGGGGATTCCCTTGTATGGTATTTGTTTCTTTTCCCTTGCTGCTTTTAATATTTTTTCTTTGTATTTAATTTTTGATAGTTTGATTAATATGTGTCTTGGCGTGTTTCTCCTTGGATTTATCCTGTATGGAACTCTCCGTGCTTCCAGGACTTGATTAACTATTTCCTTTCCCATATTAGGGAAGTTTTCAACTATAATCTCTTCAAATATTTTCTCAGTCCCTTTCTTTTTCTCTTCTTCTTCTGGGACCCCGATAATTCGAATGTTGGTGCATTTAATGTTGTCCCAGAGTTCTCTGAGACTGTCCTCAATTCTTTTCATTCTTTTTTCTTTATTCTGCTCTGCAGTAGTTATTTCCACTATTTTATCTTCCAGGTCACTTATCCGTTCTTCTGCCTCAGTTATTCTGCTATTGATTCCTTCTAGAGAAGTTTTAATTTCACTTATTGTGTTGTTCATCATTGTTTGTTTGCTCTTTAGTTCTTCTAGGTCCTTGTTAAATGTTTCTTTTATTTTCTCCATTCTATTTCCAAGATTTTGGATCATCTTTACTATCATTACTCTGAATTCTTTTTCAGGTAGAATGCCTATTTCCTCTTCCTTTGTTTGGTCTGGTGGGTTTTTACCTTGCTCCTTTATCTGCTGTGTTTTTCTCTGTCTTCTCTTTTTGCTTAACTTACTTTGTTTGGGGGTCTTTTTCACAGGTTGCAGGTTTGTAGTTCCCATTGTTTTTGCTGTCTTCCCCCAGAGGCTAAGGTTTGTTCAGTGGGTTGTGTAGGCTTCCTGGAGGGGACTGGTGCCTGTTTTCTGGAGGATGAGGCTGGATCTTGTCTTTCTGGTGGGCAGGACCGCGTCCAGTGGTGTGTTTTGGGGTGCCTGTGACCTTATTATGATTTTAGGCAGCCTCTGCTGCCTAAAATCTTTGCTAATGCATGGGGTTGTGTTCCTGTCTTGCTAGTTGTTTGGCATGGGGTGTCCAGCACTGTAGCTTGCTGGTGGTTGAGTGGAGCTGTGTCTTTGCATTGAGATGGAGGTCTCTGGGAGAGCTCTCAACGTTTAATATTACGTGGAGCCGGGAGGTCTCTGGTGGACCAATGTCCTGAATTCAGCTGTCCCACCTCAGAGGCACAGGCCTGACATCCGGCCGGAGCACCAAGACCCTGTCAGTCACACAACTCAGAAGAAAAGGGAGAAAAAAAGAAAGAAAGAAAGAAAAGAAAAGAAAGTAAAATAAAATAAAATAAAGTTATTAAAATAAATAATAATTATTAAAAATTAAAAAATTGTTTAAGTAATAAAAAAAGAAAAAAAAAAGAAAGGGAGAGCAACCAAACCAAAATACAAATCCACCAATGATGACAAGCCCTAAAAACTATACTAAAAAACAACAACAACAACAAAAACGGACAGACAGAACCCTTATCTTGGCTATTTTTGGCCCTTTCTTTTGCTTTTTAAATGTTTATTTTATTTATTTATTTATTTATTTATTTATTTATTTATTTATTTTGGCTGCGTTGGGTCTTTGTTGCTGCACGTGGTCTTTCTCTAGTTTTGGCAAGCAGGGGCTACTCTTTATTGCAGCGTGCGGGCTTCTCACTGCGGTGGCGTCTCTTGTTGTGGAGCACAAGCTCTAGGGCACGTGGGCTTCAGTAGTTGTAGCATGTGGGATCAGCAGTTGTGGCTTGCAAGCTCTAGAGCACAGGGTCAGTAGTTGTGGCGCACAGGCTTAGTTGCTCCACGGTATGTGGGATCTTCCTGGACAAGGGATCCAACCTGTGTCCCCTGCATTGGCAGGCAGATTCTTAACCACTGCGTCACCAAGGAAGTCCCTACTTTTTGGCCCTTTGAATTTCCATGTAAATTTTAAAACTAGTTTTTCAATTTCTACCAAAAAAAAAAACTTTCTGAGATCTTGATTGCAATTACGTGGAATCTACAGATTAATTTGGAGGCTAATTAATATCTAAACAACATTGAGTTTTCCAAGCCATGAACATTATTATCCCTCCATGTATTTAGAGCTTCATTAATTTGTCATAAACATGTTTTATAGTTTTCTGTACTGTGCCTGTGCATCTTTTATCATCTTTCATCAGATTTATTCTTAGGTATTTGATATTTTTGATTTTATTGTAAATAAGATATTTGTTAATTTGATTTTCTAATGGATTACTGATAGTATATAGAAATACAATTGTTTTATAGATTCAGTTGACACTTGAACAACTTGGGGGCTAGGGACACAAATCCTCTGCACAGTTGAAAATTCATGTACTACTATCCCTCAAAAACAAAGGAATTGATGAATGACTCGCTCAAGGGCAGGAAGCTGAAACAGTTTGAATAGACAGACTCAGGATTCCAATACTTCCTTGGATTTTTCCCCTCATTGGGAAAAACTGGAGTCTTAAACTCCAATCCCTGTCTCCTCAGCCAATTGATACTGCCTCTTGCTCCTTGGACTCTATTCCCTGTACCACAAATTGGCAAGTGCCCTTGGGGAAAAGCCTTGAACGCATGAGGAGCTTACCTCAGTAAGCTTTACTTTGCTCGGGGTTTGTATCCCCTCGTCCTCTGACTGCATTCCTCAATGCACTCAAATGGCTTTTTTATGTATTTTGTCCAGTTTTTATGGTTGCTTGTAGAGTTGGACTAGCCTGATACAAGCTATTCCATCATGGCCAGAACGTGGAGTCTGTGTCTCTTCTCCCCTTTCTTCTCTATTTGATGATTACAAAAAGATTCCCATGTAAAGCCTAGTAAGTTTTTACTGGATCTGACCCTCCGGCAGGAAACAGCTCTAAACTCTGAACAACAAAACAAGAGAAATGAACGGACAATTGGAAGGCACTGGATGGAGAGTGAATAAAACCAAGCAGATTCTGGAGGGTGGTTGACACTTGGAAGAAGGGAAAGGCAGGAGGTGATTTCCCCATTTTATCACTTTTAGCCTGAGGGCAAGCTAAACTTGGTGTGTGAGGGTCAACTAAAATACCTTGAGAAAACTTAGTCTTTCTGGGCTAGAAAATAGAGGACAGAGTTTGGGGTAGTCAAACTGCTGGATAAAAAACAGAGAGCCAGAGATGGAGAGTCTCAAATTTTGTCTAAACTTGGCCCAAATCGCAGGCTGACCTCCAAAACCAAGCATGCCCAGGGCATTCTGTGAACAGCCCAGCTGAGGATATCAGACTCAAACTGAGGTTTGAACTGCCACCAGAAGACAGACATTTTGCAGTATGAATCCAACATCAGGGTTGCGTCATGTTACTTTTCATTGATTGTCTTTTCTCTTGAGAATGGACCACAAGTTCTTGTTTCTTTGTACATTGACCAATTATAAATTTTGAATATTGTACATTGTGAATGTTATCAAGAATAGGAAATAAATCATAGACGTTGCATGACTTAGAAAATCACTTTTCATCAGTCCCACGTACTATGTTACTTAATTCTTGGATCTGATCTTTCTCACCCAGGTTCAAAGCCCAGAACAACTCCTCCCAAATAGTGAAACCGGGGTCAGTTCTGGTGGAAACCATCCAAAGCAACATGGTAAGTCTTCCTTGTCCCAAACTGGAGTTTCCTCTATCCCTTCCTCCCCTGGCTTCGCTCCTCCTGCCCCTTGCCATGGTGGGGGGGGGGGCGTGCAGGGGGCAGGTAGAGCGAAGAGTTAGGAAATAGAGTTAGGAAATAATGAGGCTCAGTACCTTGCTTCACACCATGGCAGCTGGGATGTGGCAGAGCCAGTGACTTCTGGGTCAAGCTCTCTAGCCACCCTGCTATACTGCCTCTCTGTGAGCACATGAACAGGCACACCTCTGGCTTTTATTGCTTCTCACAGGAGAAGACCATCATTAAGAAACAGAAGAGAATCTTTTGGTACAGCAGGTGAGTGGTAGAATCTTGGTTTTTTTTTGTTTTTTGTTTTCCTGGTCTAGGTCATCTTCACTCCGTAGAAGTAAGTAACTTGGTAAGGGCATATGGAGTGAGGATTAACATAGCCACCAACCAGAAAATATCAGGCAGCCCCAGATTTATCCTAACTCTTCCTTCCTTGTTTTCTGAAAACCAGAGTTATACAGGACTTGGTGGCTGGAGAAAGTGGCTATTTTTGAGAAGTTCAAGATGAAGCTTGCTGGTTGCATTTTTGTTTCAATTTCCATTCTTACAACCCATAGTAGGGCCCCTTTCTGTTTTTCAGATCCTAAATCTGATAGTCTGCTCTCCTCTTTGCCGGAAAGAGAGTTAAGGGTGCATTAATTTTCTTAGTTCTTTTATTGCAGGCTGAAAGTTTTTTAAAAAAAAATTACTTGAACTCTCCAGGCCTTTTCTTTTTTAATTTTTGAAACAAGGAGACTAACTCTAAAATACTCCATATGGCACTTTAACGAAAAGCTTCAATTTATGCCATTCCAATATAGTTAAAGACTGAAAGCCTTAGGTTAGTTTTCCAGGTGGAATTTCCTTGGGTGTATACAAGAAAACACACACACACACAGGTGTGCACACACACACAATCTATTATTATTTAAGTTGGTTTCTTTTGGTACTTGATGTTTAGAAAAAATCAACCTTAACCATTTTATGTGGATGTTAATATCAGAGATGGCCCAGACTTATTTCAAGTTCTAGAACTGCTTTCTATAGTGGGCCTGAAGAGGGCCACTGATCATGAGACTCATAAGTGTGACAGTCCTGGACCTTTCCTGACAACCTCCACAAAGGCCTGCATATATAGTACCTGGAAGGTCTTATTCTTCTGCACCTTCAACTCTTCTATGTGGACATCTATTCTGTTAGAGGGCTTAAATGTCAGGAGGGCTGTATTCAATTCCTTACCACCACATCAATATTTTCCTGTTATCACCTATCCCCTACCCTCACCCTTTGTGTCTCCATTCCCCACTTCCCCATCGGGTTGGCCTGAAGAAAGCAATTCATCAGTCATTTATAAGCGTGAAGTTCACCTCCTGCGGCTGGATCCTGGGCTATCTTTTTCCCCCATGCTAACGATGAATGTCTCTTTGCAGGCATTTCAGGTATCTTGTCTTCATGGTCATGATCTTCATTAGGCTGCTGGGTTATGTGCTTTTCTACCAGCAGTACATAAACCCAGACCTCCTTGTGGATGCTCTGCCCGTGGTAATGAGCAGAGACACCTTGAAGAGGCTGAGGGACATCTTATTTCCCTTCCTCACTCTAGAGGTAGAAGAACTTCTACCACATTAGTCTGGAGTGACCTGGGGGCTTCACACTGCACCCAAGTGGAGAGGGGGGCATGGCTGTGGCCCCAATTGGGGGATGGGCCAGAAAGGAAGTGGAGCTTTGACTCAGAGCTGCTGCTTTGACATCTGACCTCTTCATTTCATTCTCCTCCCTCGCTTTTTCTCCAGAGTGTCTCTCTTTCAAATAAAATATATGTTTGATCAGAGTTCACTGTGTTGGTCTGTGAATTTGGTCTGTGAGTCCTTTAGGGAAGACAACAACACATTATCTTCCCTAAAGCCCTTTTATTTTGTATTATGCTATGCCTTACAGGAGTGGGATATCCTGAAAAGCTGACCTTTTACATGTCCACGGATGGTTACTCATTCTCAATTGAGAAGAAAATTACCCTAAAATTCAAGTGCTATCATAAATTCAAATCGTAATTCAAATGCCATCCCTCCCATAATGCCTCCTCTGACCCCTCCCAACCCAAGACAGCCCCACCTGCCCTCTTCTGAATGCTGCTGGCACCTTCTCTGGGCTTCCCTTACTGCCCTGCCCACTTGTGCCTTGTAGTGTTGTTACTGTGTGTCTTGACGGCAGGGCTTCTGACCCCTTGATTCTGTATCATCCCTCATGGCCCCAAGAACAGTGTCTTTACAAAGATTCCTTGAAGAATTTGTAATTCCCTTCTGTGGCATCTGGAGGGTAACAACCATGAGCCTAGACCTGTATTATGAGAGCTCTTTCTTTTGCGGGTACAGCCAACTGGGCATTGGCAGTAGAAAGGGAAGGGGGGAAAAAAAAGAAAGGGAAGGGAGGTAGAAGGAAGTGGCACAAAACACGAGGTTGTGTGACCAGCTGGTGGTGTCTACTGGGCACCAGAGCTCAATGGTGGAGGGTCCTTCGTTTGGCAGCTCCTTCCTCCTGTGCATTCCTGAGGTTCTTGCTTTCTGCTGACTTTTCTCCTTAAGACCATTCCTGACAAAGGTTTTAACTGAATTTCACTTGCACAGCGATGTCAGGGTGGAAGAGACATACTGTATGTTTGCTTTGGCTGCCGACATAACACTATCCCACGCTTTCTTTTGGGGGTCTAAGGAGGAGAGGGTGAAATGGTCTCAGACGGCTCCTAAAAAAATGAAAAGCTGATCAACACCACCCTCTTGTGGCCAGATACAAGCTCTATTGCATTTCAGAGGCTTCCCTCCAAAGGGCAAGAGTGTGATCCGCAAGTTGAAGCAGAAAGACGGATCTTGGACAATTCTTTGAGCTCTAACAAGTACAATTAGTATTCATTCATTCACTCATTCAACAAAGATTCACTGAACCTCTTCCTTGGGCCAGGCAGTATTCCAGGCGCTGGGATGATAGCAATGAATGGAACAGACAAAAATCTCTGCTCACATTGTAGTGGGTAGATACAGATAATAAATAATGAAAATCTAAAACTATCAGATGATATTAGGATATATTAAAAAGTTACATGGGGGAGGAGGAGGGGAATGATGATGAGAAGCGTTATAGCGTTAACCAAGGTAGCGTTATAACCAAGACCTGAAGGCGATGAAGGAGGCATATGGATACCAGGGGGTTAGTATGGCCGACAGGGAGACAGCAAGTACGTGGCCTTGAACGTGGAGTGTGCCGCTTGCTGCGTTTGAGGTTCCTTTGCTGATTCCCTGCTCACACCTCTGTAATGGTCCCTTCATTAAACTCTCGTCATTGGGGGGACGCACAGTTTTGAGGGCATTAGCCCACTGTGGCCCCCTTTGCCTGGCAAAGCAATAAAGCTATTCTTTTCTACTTCACCCAAAATTCTGTCTCCAAGAATTAGTTTGGTGTCAGCGTACAGAGGCCGGATTCAGCTTCAAATCTGGCGCCCAATGTGGGGCCGACTTGGGAACAGCCCCAGGAGGGTCCCCTGGCTTGATCGGATGCTCTGAGGTTTTCTCCATGCCATCCTCTTTCAAGAGACCAGAGGGCTGCAGAGTTCCTTTAGAGGCCAGACCACCTGGGACCCTTGCCTGGAAAGGCCGAGCCCTGGTCATACCCCTTCCACCATCCCAGCAGTCAGCACTCCAAGTCAGGAGTGGGCAGCAGAAGAGGAACCATCCTAGCAGCTGCCAAGGCCACTTTTGCCTTGAGGACACTCCCTTCTTCCTCCTGCCTGCACCAGCCCGGATTTCCTACACCGAGGAGTTATCTGGGGGAAGGAGAAAGATAGTGTCTGACATCGAGACACCTCTGCCAGAATCTGGGTGAGGAGCCCAAGAGCCGATCTTTTCCCCTCTGCAGCCCAAACTGGGTCAAGTGAAACACCAACAGAAAGTGCGATCTGTGAGTTTTCCCATCAGCCCCTTCTCACGGTAGGACACTGCTAGTATCCATTAAAAAGATGTACAGGCTCTGAAGATCTGGGGTTTGTCCCATCCTCTTTCTTCCCCTCTGGAATGAGATGTGATGTCTGGAGGTGGGCAGCCATCTGAGGCCCTGAGGAGACAAGTGCCGAGAGCTGAGATTGGGGAGCAGGAACAGCAGGCTGTTTCTTGACAGCATCGCTGAGCAGCTGAGCCAGGCCTGGACCATCCTACCCTCCCCACATGGCTTCTTCTGTGAAACAAGCCTGACTTCTAGCCCCTCCAGGTCTCAAACCAAATGATTCCACTCCCAGCCCCTCACAGTCATTATGTGAGGTTGTGACACAGTTTGGGCCCCTGACATGTGAGCAGAAGTCTGTGAAGAGAGACCTGGGGAGACTTCGCTGTCTGGACGCCTGTGCAGGACAACCAGCCGCCAGGGGCTGACTCAGCTCAATTCAGGCCTGACAGAATCAGTGGCAGGAGAGAAATCTAGTGCCTGAGATGGGTCCTGCTTGGGTCTATGTACTGTGCAGGGGCCAGTTCATCATCTGTGCAGGAAAGCACCTCCCTCTGGCTTCTCCTACAGGGCAGTAGAATTAGGAGTGGTGTGGGGCTGAAGTAATTCCTGGTGTTCACCTGGCTGCTGATTTGAAATTTCCCTTCCAGTATTTAGACTCATTCTTTCTCTTCTCTTATCGCATGGTCTGTCATTTCAAAACAGTATTGTTGGCAGGGTGATAGGTTGTCAATGACTGTAGATTTTTTTTTTAACATCTTTATTGGAGTCTAATTGCTTTACAATGGTGTGTTAGTTTCTGCTTTATAACAAAATGAATCAGTTATACATATACATATATCCTCATATCGCTTCCCTCTTGCATCTCCCTCCCTCCCAACCCCCCATCCCACCCTTCTAGGTGGTCACAAAGCACCGAGCTGATCTCCCTGTGCTACGCGGCTGCTTCCCACTAGCTATCTATTTTACATTTGGTAGTGTATATATGTCCATGCCACTCTCTCACTTTGTCCCAGCTTACCATTCCCCCCTCCCCATATCCTCAAGTCCATTCTCTAGTAGGTCTGTGTCTTTATTCCCATCTTGCCCGTAGGTTCTTCATGACCATTTTTTTTTCTTATATTCCATATATATGTGTTAGCATATGGTATTTGTTTTTCTCCTTCTGACTTACTTCACTCTCTATGACAGACTCTAGGTCCATCCACCTCACTACAAATAACTCAATTTCGTTTCTTTTATATGGCTGAGTAGTATTCCATTGTATATATGTGCCACATCTTCTTTGTCCATTCATCTGTTGATGGACACTTAGGTTGCTTCCATGTCCTGGCTATTGTAAATAGAGCTGCAATGAACGTTGTGGTACATGACTCTTTTTGAATTATGGTTTTCTCAGGGTATGTGCCCAGTGGTGGGATTGCTGGGTCATATGGTAATTCTATTTTTAGTTTTATGGGGAACCTCCATACTGTTCTCCATAGTGGCTGTATCAGTTTGCATTCCCACCAGCAGTGCGGGAGGGTTCCCTTTTCTCCACACCCTCTCCAGCATTTATTGTTTGTGGATTTTTTGATGATGGCCTTTCTGACCGGTGTGAGATGATATCTCACTGTAGTTTTGATTTGCATTTCTCTAATGATTAATGATGTTGAGCATTCTTTCATGTATTTGTTGGCAATCTGTGTGTCTTCTTTGGAGAAATGTCTATTTGGGACTTCTGCCCATTTTTGGATTGCATTGTTTGTTTTTTTGATGTTGAGCTGCATGAGCTGCTTGTAGATTTTGGAGATTAATCCTTTGTCAGTTGCTTCATTTGCAAATATTTTCTCCCATTCTGAGGGTTGTCTTTTCGTCTTGTTTGTGGTTTCCTTTGCTGTGCAAGAGCTTTGAGGTTTCATTGGGTCCCATTTGTTTATTTTTGTTTTTATTTCCATTTCTCTGGGAGGTGGGTCAAAAAGGATCTTGCTGTGATTTATGCCGTGGAGTGTTCTGCCTATGTTTTCCTTTAAGAGTTTAATAGTGTCTGGCCTTACATTTAGGTCTTTAATCCATTTTGAGTTTGTTTTTGTGTATGGTGTTAGGGAGTGTTCTAAATTCATTCTTTTACATGTAGCTGTCCAGTTTTCCCCACACCACTTATTGAAGAGGCTGTCTTTTCTCCACTGTATATTCTTGTCTCCTTTATCAAAGATAAGGTGACCATATGTGCGTGGGTTTATCTCTGGGCTTTCTATCCTGTTCCATTGATCTATATGTCTGTTTTTGTGCCAGTGCCATGCTGTCTTGATTGCTGTAGCTTTGCAGTGTGGTCTGGGGTCGGGGAGCCTGATTCCTCCAGCTCCGTTTTTCTTTCTCAGGATTGCTTTGGCTGTTCGGGGTCTTTTGTGTTTCCATACAAATTGTGAGATTTTTTGTTCTAGTTCTGTGAAAGATGCCAGTGGTAGTTTGATAGGGATTGCACTGGATCTGTAGATTGCTTTGGGTAGTATAGTCATTTTCACAATGTTGTTTCTTCCAGTCCAAGAACATGGTGTATCTCTCCATCTATTTGTATCATCTTTATTTCATCAGTGTCTTAAAGTTTTCTGCGCGCAGGTCTTTTGTCTACTTGGGTAGGTTTATTCCTAGATATTTATTCTTTTTGTTGCGGTGGTAAATGGGAGTGTTTTCTTAATTTCACTTTCAGATTTTTCATCATTAGTGTATACTGTAGATTTTTGAATCCTAGATTCCCCTCCTACAAGATTTAGCTGATTTTTACTCACTCCAGCAGGAATTAGTGTGACCACTATACCTCCACTCCACCATGAATCAGATCCACTACAAAAGAGAAAGGCATCTGCATGTTTGTAACTTTTAATAAACTGCTTGTAGTTCATGATACATTTACTGAGGAAAAAAATTTCGTGGAAGATTCTTAATATTTCATTTTATTGCTCTGGATTTAAAATCAATTAAAATATCCATTTCTCTAAAAATCGAAAACTATTCTGATAATATTGAATAGAATCTTACTGATGTAGATTTGGAACATAATATAGGTTTGAATGAAAAAAAAAAAAAAAAAAAAAACTCTCGTCATTGGAATCCTCCGAGCTGAGTTCCTGCCAAGACCCTGGCTGATCCGCCGTTCACTGCCGAGGCATGCCTTAGGCCGGAGGATTTCAGCATTTGGGTGATTCTAAACTAAAGGTGTATGTGAAGAAAACGCTTGCAACTGGCCAAGAGATGTGTCCACAGAGTGTTATTTCCTGAGTCATTCCCATCTCTGGTCACAGCCCCTCATAAGCAAATGGAAGCCCTAGGCTCTCCTCCACTACCCAGCCCTTCCCACCAACACGTTCTGGACAAATGTGGGCCCGTCCCAACGTTCAAGACTGGCTAGGAAATACCGGCTTAGGAAAATTGCGACTAGGTAGTCCCTCACTTGCAGTCTGCATTTCACTGGGGATTTGAAACCTTAAAGTTGTACTGGAAATCCATGTTGCAGGAGCACAGCGGCCTTTTTTCTGCCACCCGGAGAGCCTGCCTCCAAGTAGGAAGCTGGCTCCAGAAGGGCCTGGATGGCACTCAAAAGTCTGGGAAGCAGAAGAGAGGTTACTGCTGCTTTACATGAGCAGTGCTAAGCCGGATGTCCCACTTCCAGCAACTGGGAGCTTATCACACCCAAACCCCACAGGTCCATCAGTTTCTGAAAGATTTTAACAAAATAATTAACCCACCTAGCACAACAAAGGGCACATGCAGAGCGTTCAACAGCAAGAGTTTCCTTTCTTAGAGTAAAGTTTGCCTTCATCTAGCAGTTAATCTTATATAGCAACACAGCAAATTGACCGCCTCCTTTCTATTTTAGTCACTAAAATGAACAGCTTTCTGTTCTCCAAATGAACATTCCCAAGTCCTCTAAGCTGTCACAAGACATGGCTTCTAGATCTTGTATTACCTTATTTACCCTTCCCTGGCACCTACTGAGCTAAACAGAATACTACAGATGAGGTCTGACTGGCACAGTACAGTAGCCCTATTCTCCTCTTAGTTTAAACAGTATGACTTTATTAATGCTGCCTAAGATTTCATTAGCCATCTTGGCAACTGTATCACACAAAGATATGAGCTTGGAGTCAACCGAGATTCTTAACCTTTTTGGACATGAATTATTTTTATCCTACATCTTCTCTGTTTTGTATTTGTATGGATTAAAAAAAAATACTGATAAAACCATATACTGAAAACCATGTAGGACTTAACCACTTGCCCTATTAAATTTCCTTTGTTGGTTTGGATGCTTCCTTTCAGTCATGTTGCAATCATTCAAAACCCTGATTCTATGGAGGAATTAACTGGCCCATTTAATGACCAGAGACACCTGGTAGAAGAGAAACTGCTGAACTTTGGATGGAGAGAGGCTGGAGTGTGAAATCTCCTTTGGCTTTGTAGTAATTGTTGACCCCAGGCAGCTGGTTAACCCTTGCTTTAAAGTGGCTAATTATACTCTCCCCCAGGAAACTGTTACAGCAGCTGCCAAGTCTTTTTTTTCTTTCTTTCAGTATTCTGAAATGGAATGTCTTTGGGTCTGAAGGCTTGAAGCACTTTCCTTATATCTTCTCACCTATCTTAAAATTTGATTACCCATTAACTATTCTGGACTATCTTTTTTTAGCATGCTAAATATCAATGTCCTTGGGCTTCCCTGGTGGCGCGGTGGTTGAGAGTCTGCCTGCCAATGCAGGGGACACGGGTTCGAGCCCTGGTCTGGGAGGATCCCACATGCCGCGGAGCAACTAGGCCCGTGAGCCACAATTACTGAGCCTGCTAGTCTGGAGCCTGTGCTCTGCACCAAGAGAGGCCGCGATAGTGAGAGGCCCGCGCACCACGATGAAGAGCGGCCCCCGCTTGCCGCAACTAGAGAAAGCCCTTGCACGGAAACGGAGACCCAACACAGCCATAAATAAATAAATAAATAAACCCAAAATTTAAAAAAAAAAAAAAAATTAATGTCCTTGATAGAGAAGGCTGATGTGGAATAGGATTCTTACCTTTTAACATTACACCCCATGCCCTAAGGAGTAGCCTGCCCCTTTCATCTCTCCTGTTCCAAACATAACATTAAAAATGTATTTTTTAAAAAAAAAATGCACTTTATAATATCTTTTTGCAAACCCCAGTGTTGTCTTGAAAGAAGCACCGAATAAGGAAGCAAGCCTTGGAACCTAGTCCCAGCCTTTTTGTTATGTAGCTGATTTTCTACAAGTCACCATACCCTCTCTGGGCCTGATTTCTGAGTGCCTTCCGAGACCATTGTGCTGACACTCTTTGGTTTTACGAACTAGTCCCTTCAAGTCTTTGCATGAGTGAGAAACAGCCCTCCGCCTAACCTTCTGCAAACCTGTCAGGCTTCAGCTCTCCCAGTGATCTTAGCCCTTTCCTGGCCTTTACTCTTCCCCAGGGAATCCCTCTGGAAGCCTCAAATTGCTTCCATCACTTTTCATCCTCAGGAATTTTCAGAGGGTGGTGCTTCTATAATTCTTCTTAAGAAGAAACAGTGTTTCTATTAACTCTAGGATTGAGTTAAGAAGTTTGGTTTAGATTGGGATTGACATATGTACACTACTATGTATAAAATAGATAACTAATGAGAACCGACTGTATAGCACAGGGAACTCTACTCAGTGCTCTGTGGTGGCCTAAATGGGAAGGAAATCCAAAAAAGAGGGGATATGTGTATATGTATAGCTGATTCACTTTGCTGTACAGCAGAAACTAACAACATTGTAAAGCAAGTATACTCCAATAAAAATTAATTTAAAGAAAGAAGAAGTTTGGTTTAAAGTTCTAGTTCAACAAACATTTATTGAGTTCCTACTATGTGCCAGGCACTGCACTATCAGTGCACTGGGATGTGGAGAAGGAAGTGGGGACAGTTGAAGAAATAAGCAATAAGTCATGCTCTCAAAGACTCAACTGTGTGGCAGATCAACATCAAGCTGAGATGTAGCTCCGAAGTTTTCTGAACGATAAACGCTGACTTAATGGGGGCTCAGAACTATCAATAACGTTTATTGATCATCAACTGTACTGCAGATACTGCATTAGATACTTCCTATGGTCTCCATTTCACAGTTTGGTGAACTGCCTGAGATTATCCTGATAGTAAATGGCAGAGCCAGGGCTCACAGGCCACCTCTGGATTCCCCCAGGAAACACGAAAGGCAAGTAAGAAAGAGTGATCAAGACCCTTGAAGTCATCTTCAAATATAATATTAATCTGCCAAGTACTAGAACTGTTGAATCAGTAAGTGTAATCAGTTACTTTTCCATTTCTTATTTTCCTCTCTCCTCTATAGTTTGTTTAAAGTTACTATAGAGATCCACTATCATTCCTTTCACGGTCTTAAATTTTCCTTTGGAGCTGAATTATCCCTCTAGTTTACTGATTCCCATTAAAATAAAAAAGTGCCTTGGATAAATGCTTTATCAAGGCATTGAGGGCCATTCATACCTTAGTATAAAGTACAAAGTGGAAGAACTCAGTTTTACAGGGGGGAGGGGAGGAGCTGAAAGAAATATTAAGGCTGTTGTCACTCGAAGGTGGGTGAGGGTGTTGTATCGAGGGAGGAACAGGGAAGCTGTTCCTTAGTCATTATTAGTCAATATTGTAAGTAATTATTAGGATAATGACTCTACCAAGAGCAGCTTTGCCTGAAATACCCCTTGGGGAGCCCAAGTGAAAGCTTTAGTTCTCACACATAGCCACACCACTCTCAGGTTACAGATTTTAGTATAAAATAATTGGACCTGGAGGGAACCCAGCCCTGTCCAGGGGTGCCATTGTCCCCTGCAGATTGCTGTCTTGCAAAGCCCAGTTGAACTGTTCCTGGTGGGTCTTTCTCCCACCCTGCATATAGACTCACCAGTTAGAACTGCATCAGATCTTCTGAAATCCTTGCCTTTACGCCATTGTCATTCGCCCCCTGTGTGTGCGTGCCAACTTGAAAGCACAATGTTAGTTGCTTCCTCTGGGAGTTCAATGAGTTTGAAACTGAGGGCTCTATGGTCCCTGAGCTCAAGAGCCACCAGCTCTGTTGCAGGAACCACAAATGGGCAGGTGCTGCTCCCTCCACTTGCTTGGGCAGGTAGAAGACTTCCCTACTGCTGTCCTAAAGGCTCTCAGCTAGCAAAGCTGCCCTAATGGGCAGCTGTCTACTGTTTGCCATCAGTCTGTGGGAGACTGACCCCCGCTTGGAGCTCAGAATTTACTTTTCTTCTGGGACATTTGTTGGCAGGTTGGTGAAGCCTGGATCTAGCCTGAGGCTTTCCTCAGCCCCACTGAACTAATTCGCAGAAGAGTGAAATGAGCAAAGGCAGTGACTTTCAGCAGCTACTAAAAGAGTTACAATTCACCGGGATGGTGAGCTGGGATGGAGGTGAAGGCTGGGGCAGCTTGGCAGAGAGAAACGTCTAATGAAAAGGGGAATGGATTTCCTGTCTATTGATCCCTCCTTTTGCTACAATTTTCCTGCTGCAAATGTAGGTGGTTAGGAGATTCTCTACCTTCCAGGCCAGTTTAACCTGGAACTACGTTTGCAGTCAACTTTAAACAAAACCACATGACACTTTAAACTCTGTACAGTTCACAGTCAGTGCTTCAGTCTGGAAATAAGAGGTAAACTTGAGATAAGGTGCTAAAAGATCCACCTGCTTCTCCAGGCATGGTCTGAGCGGCTCTGGTCTAGGAAATTGACAAGTCAACAAAAGCATGGAGCCCAGTGTACCCATGACTGCCTATGTAATGAGAAACCTACCTTCTCCCCAGGGTTTTGTCCTGTTGGGAAGATCACCACTGACTAATCTTACAAGAAAAAATGTCAAGTCAACAAATTTTCATGTCCTTCCTACCTACACTACTGTGCTAGGAAAAATAGGCACAGCAGAATTGTGTATTTGATTATATAATTTCTACCTTGAAAGAGTTCATAATCTACTAGCAACTAATAAAAAGTACTTAGTAACTGTAAGGCAAAGCAAAGTGAGGCGAGTACCATTAAGAGCATACAGAGTGTCAAGGAGGCTCAAAGGAGATAGTTATATCTAGAGCAGGAAGGAAGGATAGGGAGGTGTCATTTGATATAAGCTTTGACAGAGAGATAGGATTTCTACCCTCAGAGATAGAGGAGGAAGGGCTTTCTGAGGGAAGATGAGAAATGGTGATTCAAATACTCCCCAGGCTTTTAAATAAACTGATCTAAACTGCCCAGGGAGAGGGTAGAGCGCCACTAAACCTTTGAACATGGAAAGAAAATTCTCCCAGGAGAGAAAATCTTAACAGCAGCTTACTTGATTACTAATTGTTTAAGAAATGTTATTAATTATTCACTTACATTTGGTCTGCAGGAAAGAGTTCCAAAGCGGATTCAATTAACATTTGTCTTCAATGGATTCGATATTGACAAGATTGGAGGGAGAATTTCTCTGATAATCCTGCGCGTCCCCAAACGCGAAGGGCAAGGAGAGACCGAAGAGGCGAATCACTCCAGATTGGTAAATGGCAGTTTAATAAGCAAGAAATTTACATATGAGGCTTGTCTTAGGTGGTCACGAGATGAGTAGATCTCCGCACCCGCCCTCCAGAATCTTAAAGTTTATGTAGCCGCTTTAGCGGGGGTTCAGTCGTGTATACCACCCAGATGGTCTCAACAACACCTTGCATTTTCAACACTACGTCCTTGAGGCATCTTCTAGTTTTGGAGTGGGGGGCGGGGGAGCAGATGAAATACACATTCCAAGGACAGGGGAGGGGTGAGAAGCCTCTGATTGCCCAGGTCCAGCTCATGGGTCAATCAGTAGTCACCTCGTTTCAATGATCTCATCCAACACTTAAATTCTTAAACCTTCAAGGCCAGTGATTCTAGAGATACTCAGACCAAAGTGAAACATTATTTAATAAAGAGAAGAAAAAGGGAAAGAACATTCTGTGAGTCTGTGGAAGAGCAATTCAGTTACTTCCTTTACACCAGAGACTCCCATTAGAGACCATTAGAGAGTAATACATTAGAATCATCTGGGGATATTTAAAAATAGTAGTGCCTGGGCCCCAACCTCAGATATCTTGATTTCATTTAAGGTCATGGTTAGTTTTGAAAAGCCCACCTCCACCTCATCCCAGGTGATTCCAATATACAGCCAAGGCTGAGAACCACTGCTCTAAAAGCATTTAGAGTAACCTCCAGGCTCTTTATGCAAAGAGAAAGGTGGGGACAGCTATTTCCAAATTGGGAAAGTAAGTGAGAAGAAGCAGGGACATCTCTATGTGGGAAGACAGAGTTCACCTCAATATGCAGCCACCCATCTGATCTTCATATTTACACTGCTTTGGCATCTTCCAGCTGGGTCTGCATTTGCTGCCACCTACCTCGAATTGATAAGAATAGTTTCTTTAGCATAGTGAGTTTTTTTCTATTGCATAGAGAGAGTATAGAGATCATGGTAAAGCAAAACCTTACCCCTTTCCAAATGTGGGTGCCAGAATGATGTCCCCCAAGATATCCACATCCTATTCACTGGAACCTATAAAGGTGTGACTCAGGTGAGACTTTGCAGATATGAATAATGGATCATATCTGAGGATCATATCTGAGGATCTTGAGATGGGGAGATTATCCTCTATTTTCCAAGTGGGCCTGATGTAATCACAAGGGTTGTTTCAAGTGAAAGAGGAAAGGAGAGTCATAGTTGGAGGAGATATGTTGACAGAAGCAGAGGTCAGAGCAAAGGCTTTGAATATGGGAGGGGCCATGAGCCAAGAAACAGAGGCAGCACCTAGAAGCTGCTAAATATTTTACACACATTATCTTATTTAACCCTCCTAACAACCCTATTCCATAGGTCCTCTTGTTGTCCTGTTCTATGGAGGAAAAGCCAGAGACTGTGAGGGTTGAGATTTGTATTTCTTTTTTTTTTTTTTTTTTTCTGTTTGAGAGAAATGGCTTTATTTATTTATTTAAATTTATTTTTGGCTGTGTTGGGTCTTTGTTGCTGCGTGCGGGCTTTCTCTAGTTGGGGCGAGCCGGGGCTACTCTTTGTTGTGGTGTGCGGGCTTCTCATTGCGGTGGCCTCTCTTGTTGCGGAGCATGGGCTCTAGGCGCATGGGCTTCAGTAGTTGTGGCACGCGGGCTCAGTAGTTGTGGCTTGCGGGCTCTAGAGCGCAGGCTCAGTAGTTGTGGCACGTGGGCTTACTTGCTCCACGGCATGTGGGATCTTCCCAGACCAGGGCACGAACCTGTGGAGATTTGTATTTCTTAAAATCTGAAATGTCATGAATTAGAAGACGCACCATTATATCATGTGACACTAGGAAAAAAAAAAGATACTGCTAATTAAACTATGACATCATCAACACACACCATTTTCAATTCTAATTCAAAAATCACAAAATAAATGAGATACGATTTTCCATGTGGTAACTTTTACATTGCATTGTAGAAAAATCAAATATCAAATTCTTTAAAACGTGCTTTACTTTTAAATGTTTCTTTTTGGAGCCCTTACATCTGCACTGGGCAGCATGGTAGCCGCTAGCCACATATGCCTAGTCCAAAATGAGATGTGAGGGAGGTGTAAAATAAATCAGATTTCAAGGGCTTAGAATGGTTAAAAAAGAAAAAAAATTAAATATCTCACTAGTAATTTTCTGTATTGGTTACACACTGCAGTGATATAATATTTTGGATTTATTGGATTAGATAATATATAACACTAAAATTAATTTTACCTGTTCGTTTTTACCTTTTAATGTGGCCTCTAAAGTATTATTTTCACATGTGCCTTGCATTCTATTGCTGTTAGATAGCACTGCCTTAAAGCATATGAGTAATTCACCTATTGGATAAAACAGCACAATACTGATGTTACGGAGCTATTTTGTGCCTTTTTCCAGAGGAAAAAGTATGATATTCACAAAATCAGGGTGAAGTGAGTGTGTGTGTGTATTGTTGGAAGTAGAAGGTATCAGGGCAAGATGCCCTTTTAGGTTTTCATTTTGGAATTCACTTTAAATTTTTTTATTTCATTAAGATGCACACAACATAAAATTTACTATTTTAACCATCTGTAAGTGTATAATTCAGTGGCACTAAGTATATTCACAATATCGCACAACCATCAGCACTATCCATCTTCGGAACTTTTTCATCCTTCTGAACTGAAACTCTGTACCCATTAAACAATAATTCCCCATTTTCTCTCCTCCCAGCCTCTGGCAACCATCATTCTACTTTTTGTCTTTATGAATTTGATTTTATACCTCATATAATTAGAATTATACTATTATGTCCTTTTGTATCTGGCTTATTTCACTTAGTATAATGTCCTCAAGGTTCCATTTATGTATATGCCACATTTTGTTTATCCATTCATCTGTTCATGGATGCAGTATGTCACTTTGCACTTGCTGTGTTACTTTTAGTTGTTCCACTTTTGATGAAGGGCTTTAGCTTTGATTTATCTCATATTCTTTTGTAGTGTCTATTGGACATCTTACGGCATAGCACCTCTTAATAGATTGGTTTTAATGATTTGCACTTTTCAGAGCTCTTTACAAATTGGGCACTTTTTGGAGGAACCAGGAGTACATATTCTCTGCCACACTGTCAATAGATTTCATTCAGTTAGAAGAAACTTGGTTAATAAGTGATTTGGCACCAGGCCATGCAGACAAGACAGTTCTATTGAGATGCTGAATTCTCATGCTAGAACTTAAGATGAGGAACCCAGTGTTATTCTACTATATTTATTCAGTGCCTCCTGTCTACAGCCTTGGGAAACAGACATTTTACAAGTTACTAGGCTCTGCTGAATCTGTGCCTAGCAAACCAGGAACCAGGAAGCAAAACCTTTTCCTCCTGCAATGTCTCTCTGGTGTCCTCTCTTGACAAGTTGACACTTGGTCAGTTGGTAAAGGAACAATGTTGGAGAAGTCAAGATCCATTTTCACAGAGCAGGCAAAAAGGATGAATTTGGAGCTCAGAGTCAATAATCTTTAACTGGCACAAAAACTTAGATGAGTGGTGGGAAAACACCTATACAAGCCATAGGGTGATAAACTGAGCAATCCTAGTCTCACAGACAGGGAGTGAAGGGAGTTTGTTGGGCGTGAAGGAAGAAAGCTCTAGTGATATGTAAAAGAATATTTGTTTTTTGAAGACCCCAAAATGCCCTTGGTAACCTGAAATGAATTAACAGGAAAACCCTGGCTGCTATGAGCAAAAGTGTTTAGTGGTCCGTCTCTCCTGCCCAGAGTGTGAGACCATGTATGTTCTTTCAGCAAATATTTAATGAACACCTACTAGGGGCAACTATTCCTCTAGTTACCAAGGAGACAGTGGTAAACAAGGTAGACATGGTACCCAACCTCTTGGCCCTTAAAATAAGCCAATGAATAAGAAACAATTAAAGCAACAGATAATTACCAAGACAATAAATAACAAGCAAATTGAAACAGATGAGAAAGATGATATAGGCAGAAAACACTCTGGCTGATGTTATAAAAAGTAACGGGAATAGGGCCAGCTGAATTGGATTGGGTACACTGGAAAGTTCCTCTACCTTTAATTCTCTGACATTCAAATTGAGATTGAAAGGATGAGCAAGAGCTAGGCAATTGAAAGCCAAGGGAAAATCACTCTAAGAAGAAAGAAGAGCAAGGGCAAAGGCCTTGAGGCAGGAAACAACTGGCTTTACTCAGAGTGGAGCTGGGAGGAAAGAAGAGATGGGGGGAGATGAGGTGGGAAGGAAGGGACAACATTTCTTATCAACAGTGGGAATACACTAAGGCCGGCTCATATCCCTGCAGCAGACAGAAGTATGATAGAAAGAAGAGCCTTAGGGTTCCATAAAGAGAAAGAAATCATCTGATTACTTCAGCATGGATGGTGTGATGTGTCTGTATCAGATTAGGTTAAGCTACAGCCCACCTTTAGCTGTTTAGTCATGAATGCAGCTGGCCTTGAGGGTCAGCAAGCATCTAATGAGAAGGCCTACATTCTAAAGGCAACAACTCCATGCACTTCTCTTATCCATCACCCAATCAACACCAGAAGCTTGGGTAATGAAATAAATTTCAAAAATGAATTTATCTATAAAATTAATGACTAGTTAATAGTTTAAATATTAGAAATTTGGCTTTTACTGTTAAAATTAAGGGTATGCAGTTTTGTGACTGGCCAAATTTTTTTTTTTTTTTAGGTTTCCAAATGATTTCTGAAGTCCAAAGGGCAATATAATGCATAATAATATTTTACAAAGGTGACTGAAACCATATCTATTCTGCACAATGCATTTATAAAAGTGGGACATGCAAAGCAAGATGAAATGTCATTTGCATTTCTCTAATAATTAGTGATGTTGAGCAGCTTTTCATGTGCTTCTTGGCCATCTGTATGTCTTCTTTGGAGAAATGTCTACTTAGGTCTTCTTCCCATTTTTGGATTGGGTTGTTTGTTTCTTTAATATTGAGCTGCATGAGCTGTTTATACATTTTGGAGATTAATCCTTTGTCTGTTGATTCGTTTGCAAATATTTTCTCCCATTCTGAGGGTTGTCTTTTCATCTTGTTTATGGTTTCCTTTGCTGTGCAAAAGCTTTGAAGTTTCATTAAGTCCCATTTGTTTATTTTTTTTAATTTTTATTTTTTTAATTATTTATTTATTTATTTTTGGCTGTGTTGGGTCTTCGTTTCTGTGCGAGGGCCCTCTCTAGTTGCGGCAAGCGGGGGCCACTCCGCATCGCGGCACGCGGGCCTCTCACTATCGCGGCCTCTCTTGTTGCGGAGCACAGGCTCCAGACGCGCAGGCCCAGTAATTGTGGCTCACGGGTCTACTTGCTCCACGGCATGTGGGATCTTCCCAGACCAGGGCTCAAACCTGTGTCCCCTGCATTGGCAGGCAGACTCCCAACCACCACGCCACCACGGAAGCCCCCATTTGTTTATTTTTGCTTTTATTTCCATTACTCTAGGAGGTGGATCAAAAAATATCTTGCTGTGATCTATGTCAAAGAGTGTTCTTCCTATGTTTTCCTCTAAGAGTTTTATAGTGTCTGGTCTTACATTTAGGTCTCTAATCCATTTTGTGTTTATTTTTGTGTATGGTATTAGGGAGTGTTCTAATTTCATTCTTTTACGTGTAGTTGTCCAGTTTTCCCAGCACCACTTATTGAAGAGACTCTCTTTTCTCTAGTGTATATCCTTGCCTCCTTTATCATAGATTAGTTGACCATAGGTGTGTGGGTTTATCTCTGGGCTTTCTATCCTGTTCCATTGATCTATATTTTTGTTTTTGTGCCAGTACCATACTGTCTTGATTACTGTAGCTTTGTAGTATAGTCCAAAGTCAGGGAGCCTGATTCTTCCAGCTCCGTTTTTCTTTCTCAAGATTGCTTTGGCTATTCGGCATCTTTTGTGTTTCCATACAAATTGTGAAATTTTTTGTTCTAGTTCTGTGAAAAATGCCATTGGTAGTTTGATAGGGATTGCATTGAATCTGTAGATTGCTTTGGGTAGTATAGTCATTTTCACAATGTTGATTCTTCCAACCCAAGAACATGGTATATCTCTCCATCTATTTGTATCATCCTTAATTTGTTTCATCAGTGTCTTATAGCTTTCTGCATACAGGTCTTTTGTCTCCCTAGGTAGGTTTATTCCTAGGTATTTTATTCTTTTTGTTGCAATGGTAAATGGGAGGGTTTCCTTAATTTCTCTTTTAGATTTTTAATCATTAGTGTATAGGAATGCAAGAGATTTCTGTGCATTAATTTTGTATCCTGCAACTTTACCAAATTCATTGATTAGCTCTAGTAGTTTTCTGGTGACATCTTTAGGATTCTCTATGTGTAGTATCATGTCATCTCCAAACAGTGAGAGTTTTACTTCTTCTTTTCCAATTTGGATTCCCTTTATTTCTTTTTCTTCTCTGATTGCCGTGGCTAAGACTTCCAAAACTATGCTGAATAATAGTGGTGAGAGTGGACATCCTTGTCTTGTTCCTGATCTTAGAGGAAATGGTTTCAGTTTTTCACCATTGAGAATGATGTTTGCTGTGGGTTTGTCTTCTATGGCCTTTATTATGTTGAGGCAGGTTCCCTCTATGCCCACTTTCTGGAGAGTTTTTGTCATAAATGGGTGTTAAATTTTGTCAAAAGCTTTTTCTGCATCTATTGAGATGATCATATGGTTTTTATTCTTCCGTTTGTTAATATGGCGTATCATATTGATTGATTTGCATATATTGAAGAATCCTTTCATCCCTGGGATAAATCCCATTTGATCATGGTGTATGATCCTTTTAATGTGTTGTTGGATTCTGTTTGCTAGTATTCTGTTGAGGATTTTTGCATCTATGTTCATCAGTGATATTGGCCTGTAGTTTTCTTTCTTTGTGACATCTTTCTCTGGTTTTGGTATCAGGGTGCTGGTGCCCTCGTAGAATGAGTTTGGGAGTGTTCCTTCCTCTGCAATTTTTTGGAAGAGTTTGAGAAGGATGGGTGTTAGCTCTTCTCTAAATGTTTGATAGAATTCCCCTGTCAATCCATCTGGTCCTGGACTTTTGTTTGTTGGAAGATTTTTAATCACAGTTTCAATTTCATTACTTATGACTGGTCTGTTCATATTTTCTATTTCTTCCTGGTTCAGTCTTGTAAGGTTATACCTTTCTAAGAATTTGTCCATTTCTTCCAGGTTGTCCATTTTATTGGCATAGAGTTGCTTGTAGTAGTCTCTTAGGATTCTTTGTATTTCTGTGGTGTCTGTTGTAACTTCTCCTTTTTCATTTCTAATTTTATTGATTTGAGTCCTCTCCCTCTTTTTCTTGATGAGTCTGGCTAATGGTTTATCAATTTTGTTTATCTTCTCAAAGAACCAGCTTTTAGTTTTATTGATCTTTGCTATTGCTTTCTTTGTTTCTATTTCATTTGCTTCTGCTCTGATCTTTAAGATTTCTTTCCTTCTACCTACTTTGGGTTTTGTTTGTTCTTCTTTCTCTAGTTTGTTTAGGTATAAAGTTAGATTGTTTATTTGAGATGTTTGTTGTTTCTTGAGGTAGGCTTGTATAGCTATAAACTTCCCTCTTAGAACTGCTTTTGCTGCGTCCCATCGGTTTTGGATTGTTGTGTTTTCATTGTCATTTGTCACTAGATATTTTTTGATTTCCTCTTTGATTTCTTCAGTGATCTCTTAGTTATTTAGTAACCTATTGTTTAGCCTCCATGTGTTTGTGCTTTTTACGTTTTTTTCCCTGTAATTCATTTCTAATCTCATAGCGTTGTGGTCAGAAAAGATGCTTGATATGATTTCAATTTTCTTAAATTTACTGAGGCTTGATTTGTGACCCAAGATGTGATCTATCCTGGAGAATGTGCCATACACACTTGAGAAGAAAGTGTAATCTGCTGTTTTTGGATGGAATGTCCTATAAATACCAGTTAAATCTCTCTGGTCTATTGTGTCATTTAAAGCTTGTGTTTCCATATTAATTTTCTGTTTGGATGATCTGTCCATTGGTGTAAGTGAGGTGTTAAAGTCCCCCACTATTATTGTGTTACTGTCGATTTCCTCTTTTATAGCTGTTAGCAGTTGCCTGATGTATTGAGGTGCTCCTATGTTGGGTGCATATATATTTATAATTGCTTATCCTCTTCTTGGATTGATCCCTTGATCATTATGTAGTGTCCTTCCTTGTCTCTTGTAACATTCTTTATTTTAAAGTCTATTTTATCAGATATGAGTATTGTTACTCCAGTTTTCTTTTGATTTCCATTTGCATGGAATATCTTTCTCCATCCCCTCACTTTCAGTCTGTATGTGTCACTAGGTCTGAAGTGGGTCTCTTGTAGACAGCATATATATGGGTCTTGTTTTTTTATCCATTCAGCGAGCCTGTGTCTTTTGGTTGGAGCATTTAATCCATTCACGTTTAAGGTAATTATCGATATGTATGTTCCTATGACCATTTTCTTAATTGTTTTGGGTTTGTTTTTGTAGGTCCTTTTCTTTTCTTGTGTTTCCCACTTAGAGAAGTTCCTTTAGCATTTGTTGTTGAGCTGGTTTGGTGGTGCTGAATTCTTTTAGCTTTTGCTTGTCTATAAAGCTTTTGATTTCTCCATCAAATCTGAATGAGATCCTTGCCGGGTAGAGTAATCTTGGTTGTAGGTTCTTCCCTTTCATCACTTTAAATATGTCATGCCACTCCCTTCTGGCTTGTAGAGTTTCTGCTGAGAAATCAGCTGTTAACCTTATAAGAGTTCCCTTGTATGTTATTTGTCATTTTTCCCTTGCTGCTTTCAATAATTTTTCTTTGTCTTTAATTTTTGCCAATTTGATTACTATGTGTCTCGGTGTGTTTCTCCTTGGGTTTATCCTGTATGGGACTCGCTGCGCTTCCTGGACTTGGGTGGCTATTTCCTTTCCCATGTTAGGGAAGTTTTCGACTATAGTCTCTTGAAGTATTTTCTCTGGTCCTTTCTCTCTCTCTTCTCCTTCTGGGACCCCTATAATGCGAATGTTGTTGTGTTTAATGTTGTCCCAGAGGTCTCTTAGGCTGTCTTCATTTCTTTTCATTCTTTTTTTTTTATTCTGTTCTGCAGCAGTGAATTCCACCATTCTGTCTTCCGGGTCACTTATCCGTTCTTCTGCCTCAGTTATTCTGCTATTGGTTCCTTCTAGTGTATTTTTCATTTCAGTTATTGTATTGTTCATCTCTGTTTGTTTGTTGTTTAATTGTTCTAGGTCTTTGTTAAACATTGTTGCATCTTCTTGATCTTTGCCTCTATTCTTTTTTTGAGGTCCTGGATCATCTTCACTATCATTATTCTGAATTCTTTTTCTGGAAGGTTGCCTATCTCCACTTCATTTAGTTGTTTTTCTGGGGTTTTATCTTGTTCCTTCATCTGGTACATAGCCCTCTGCCTTTTCATCTTGTCTATCTTTCTGTGAATGTGGTTTTTGTTTCACAGGCTGCAGGATTGTAGTTCTTGCTTCTGCTGCCTGCCCTCTGGTCCCCACCCCCTTATTTTTAATGAAAGAAAATCTGGCCAAAATATTTTGAATCATGCCCTATTCATGCATGAACAGAGACTATAAGAATCCAGTGAGGCATGTAGCCTATACCTTGTGTATGGAACCACAGGCTTGATTCCAAATTGGTGTTTCCAGCCACTGAGAGATGCTAATCCTCAGCCACATCACACTTTTCAGTGACTACGTTTTCGGTTTGTGTTGTTTTGTTAAAAAAGAACCTAAGAGAGTTTGCATGACCAATTTGGCTTACATCCATTTGCAACACATTCCCATTTGACAAAAAACTGGCAGCAGGCATTTAAAAGAGAGCAATTGGAGGAAAGCAATGTACTCTAGATACAGATGAGAATTCTAGATTTAAAATCTGACCCATGACTGATGGCCTGAGAGCATACACATTTCCTGCAATTAGCAATAAGTTCTCAAATATAAGGGAAACTCTATCCCAGAACAGGAGGGGCATGGCACAAGAACAGTACAGATCTAAGTAAGAGGCTCTAACACCCTTTAGGCAAAGTTTCCCACACAAGTAGGGTCGACATGTGGGAGAGCTAAGTGTGGATATGTGAAGATGCATCCTTTTTGATCCTTCTCATGAATCTTCTCCATCTTCCCTTTGTGGTTTCTAGAATTTGGGGATGTGAGCAAAGATCAGGCCAGGTCCAGCTCTTAAGACCTGAAGGAAAATATTATCTTAATACTCCACTCCCTTCTAACCTACTAAATAAGTGAGAATATATTTGTGACAATTTCTGTAGCCCAAAGCATTCTTACAAATTTTTCTACAAGATGCTTTTAATCATGTTTCAGAGTAATTTTTTAAAAGATAGATTGATAAGGAAAGCCAACATTATGTATGGAAAAAGTTAATTCCAGAGGGATTAAGTGGAAATTATGGAATTAGAATTCATATTCTTTTCATGGATCACCTATAGGAGGAAGCCAGTAAAATGATAACTGGTACCTGGAGCAAAGACTTCTAAGATATTAAAAAGTCAAAGGAATATAAATTTGTGGAGGCCTTGAGCATGGGCTTCAAAGACCTTAATTAAGGGAACTGAATCAACCAAGGACCCCAACTCTGAATGGATTCCCATACTCTATCCCCCTTCCCTGAACACAGGAGGGACACTGAGGCAAGTCTGTTCCTAAAGCTAGAACTCTTCTGATGGCCAGCTTTGGTTCAAGGACCCCTGATGGCCTTGCAGAACCTTCCTGGGATTGTCTGAGAGTCCAGGATGCTTCCACCCAAACTTCCTCCCCCCTTTCCTTTAGTTGTGGTCAAACTGGCATCATAGTCTGATTGTTCTCCCACCCTTTTCTGGCTCCCTCCCCATTTTGTCTCATAGGCATGTCACCTAATAACACCTTTGCCTGTTTAATCACATGTTAATGTTTGCTGCTTAGAGGACCTGGACACACAATCCTTTCTACCATTTTTTTTTCAAATATTTCAAATGATGGAAATAGTCCTAAATAAATCAGAGCAGTTCCTTCTCTCTTAGTCCTCAGGGGTCACTAAAATCTTGGGTGAAAATGTGTTTTGGAAGTGGATATATTGTAATTTTGGTGATTCTGATCTGATGTTATTGAAGTTCAATGAGTGTCCTTTTTTTAGAAATAAGAATATAATCCACTTAAATGATAAATTGTAATTCTTAGAAATCTCCTTGAATATCTGTAGAGAGATTTTAAATGCCTTGAGGATATAGTACAGTCACATCTCTATTTTCAAAAAACAAATTTCACAGCCCTAACTCAAGTTTTACTTTATGCATTTGTACAGAACGACATTTGAATGAGATTTTAGGAGTCTTTTGTTCTAATTCCCCTCCTTCCTTTTTTTTCTGAAGGAGAAATTTAGGCCCAATAGGGAAGGGCTTTGCCCAAGGGCACATATGCTGTTAGGTCAAAGTCAGGTTCTGACAACAGTACCCAAATGCTCAGCACTACGCAGTGGGCACCTCTCCACGCTGCTTCCAGCTGAAGGAGGCTGTAAGCAATGGAACAGCAGTTAAGAGAAGATTTGCTCCACATTTTGAGTGGCCCCATGCAAAGCCAGGGAAGTAGAAATAAGAGCAGACTTATTGTTAAGTCTTAAAAGAAACTGAATTCCGGTTTAATCTCTCCTAATAACTGCTGCTTGGCCTTAAGTAATTCCTGTGGCATCCCTGGATCTTAGTTTCAACTGTAAAATTTTGGTGTCGAACTCAGTAATCTTCAAGGCCCTTTCCACTCGTACATTTGATGTCTGTGCTTGGCAGACATCACGGGGGAAGGTGTTGCCAAATGATTAAATACAGAGTACAGCCAAGGGATGTCATGGGGCCAAGGAATATCTGACTCTTGCAGTTTAAGCTAAATATCTGAGTCTCTAAAGAAATTAAACAGCAGTGGTGGCTATGATACATACTACCCCAGGATACACGACGAGCACACAATAAAAATAGTCAAAAATGATGCAGATAAGTTAACCTCAAACTGAGAAAAATATTTTGCTCTTCTCTATGTAGCAAATGATCTGACATAACCTATTTGCAGGTCATTTGTTATAAATCACCTATTAGTTCACCAGCCTCTTCAAATGTCAACTCTTACCATAGTTAACACTTGGCATCTTATGGTTATTTAAGAATAACATTTCAGTCACATGGTTTGAACCCACCTTAGAAATTTAAGTGGTGCTAGAATGGGCATGATCAGAAAATCTACAAACAACAAATGCCGGAGAGGGTGTGGAGAAAAGGGAACCCTCTTGTACTGTTGGTGGGAATGTAAATTGATACAGCCACTATGGAAAACAGTATGGAGGTTCCTTAAAAAACTAAAAATAGAATTACCGTATGACCCGGCAATACCACTCCTGGGCATATACCCAGAGAAAACCATAATTCAAAAAGACACATGTACCCCAATATTCATTGCAGCACTATTCACAATAGCCAGGTCATGGAAGCAACCTAAATGTCCATCAACAGACTTGTTTTGCAAAAGGCTTTGGTGCTAACATTTCTATTCTTTGAGTTCCATAGACTGAAGATTCTTGGTTCTGGGTCATCCTGGAGACAGGGATTCCCATCTTGCACATGTGCAGTGCTGTCTGTAAAATAACTCACGGTTTGATTAATCAACAACCTATTTAAGGAGGCAAAACCAGTTTAAGCTTGTCAATGTTTCATGTGCTGTTTCAATGGGTGAGCAGAGACTAGATCAAAGGCATAGGTTAGAGGGAAGCATTTGACTTGAAAAGCTTGAGTTTTTAAGAACGGAAGCGGTGGGGACCATGTTCACAAACACACCTTTAATGGTCTTTGCGTACGGGAGTTGATGAAATTATTTCCCAGGAATATCTATGCTTTCTGTGAAATAGGACACTGAAGTCAAGGAATTAGAGGAAGAGATTTCAGGGAAGAGTGAAGTTTTAGCATCTGAGGAGAATGTGAGGCAGAAACGCTCCTTAGACCAGCAAAGAGAAGTCAGAGATGACTCAGCTGAGGCTGGATGTGGTGAATCTCCCTGTCTGCAGATGAAAGGACTGCTCTTAACAGCACAGGTGTAGAGAAGTTTACCTGGGGTTGAACAGTTTTGTGGGTTTTACCTCGCGGTTGCAGGTGAAGCATATGGAGTTGAGGGTGCTGACAAGAGAATAACAATGGACTCTAGACTTAGTGATGAAGGAAAATGTGATCAGTAGAGTGTTAATAGTGATGAAATAAAATGCATATTTCAAGGCCAGATAAGAAAAATCCAAACAGAATTTTTTCTCTGCTCATTTGGGCCTCTTCCCTTCCCTCTAGCGTGCATTGTGCATCTGCATCATATGTTAACCAGACCACCCCAATGGCAGACATACCTGCTCAACCTTAAAGATCAATTTTTCTTCTTCTGATGCCAGCGATGTAATAGCTTAGAAGATAATACTCCTTTCTCAATCCTGTAAGAGGTCGTGATGACCAGCCACTCACCTTGTATGTGCAAATGTCTTTGTGAACTTTTTATGTACAATGCCGATATATAAATTCCCTTAAAGATAGCAATTGGTATGGAACCTATTGGGTCAGACCATCTGGAGAGATACTGGGCTGCACCTAATGAAAGTTCTTAGCTTAAATACTTTAGCGCCATGAGACAAATTGGTCACTACATGCCTCCCAAACCTTGGTTGAAATTAAGAACAAAAAGGAGGGGATCGTGAAATAAAGAATGTTGCTCACCAACCAGTTCTATCAAGTCACTGAAGTCGTTGACCTATAATAAGTAAACCCTGAAAGGAATGCAGGGCGAAGTTCAGGATGAGGCACTTTGTGCTCTGGGAAAACTGGCAGAACCGGCCCTCAGATGGTTAGCTATTTTTGGGAGAACATTTTATGAGCCCAGTTTCTTGCATCTTCCCATACATAGAAAAGCAGTAAAACCATTAACTAACATATCTGTTCCTCACAAATAGCAGTAACCTTCTACCAAGATGTGTGCTTGATTGCACGCACCCCTTCACCAAAATCTCGTCTATACTGCCCTCTTCACCTTACTTCTTCAGAATGGTCCTCAGAGCTTTCTGAAAGACTGTCTCCCGGGTTACAATCCTCAGGTTGGCACAAATAAAATTTTCTATTTCTTTTTTAGATTGACTACTGATTAATTTTTTTGTCAAGAATAACTTCAGGAAAGTGGGAGAAAAGAGTCTCATAGGGCCTTCATGAGAGTTAAATTTGATACCATACAAAACTTTGTCGGGAACTGTGCAGGCAGGGTCTGTAATTTTACCCTACTTATAAGCTACCAAGTCAGCGTGCTGCAGGATGCTGGCAGAAGACACAAGACTCCTAAGTCAAAAACAAAGAACTTTATTACTCATAGTAGCCAGAACTTCCTGCTCATTTGGACTGGTTCTCTATGTCCCCCAAGTCCCATCGGGGCAACTCAAGGCCTGTGATAGACACTCGCACACACAATGGGTTAAGTTGCAAGATTTACCACTAAGTTAAGTTTGGGGATTTACCGCTTTCTTAAAAGCAAAAGCAAACTTGTTCGTTGTCCAGGGGGAGACCCTACCTCAGACCTCAAGGTTATGTGCTGCAAGCACAACTCTGAGAAATGGCCTGACTAAAGAGTGGTCAGAGCTTTGCATCCTTGGCACACCCAGGAGAACATGCAGGGATGCTCAGAGCACGTGGCCAATTGCTTCTTCTATTAAATATAGTGTCTGGCTGATGGTAGGTTTTCAACAAATATTAGCCATCATTGATGACCATATTGTTATTCGTGATTAAGTTGAATTCTAGTTAAAATTCAGGGGAGATAAATGGAGGAGCCAAAGATCCGCAGTCACGGGTATACATATTCCACTAGCAGGGACTTGATATTAAGCTCCAGGAAAATGAAAACTCTGGCATGTTTGACTTATTTGTAGATGAAATGCAAAGAAAATAAGAACTAGAAGTCTGAATAAATTTGTTATAGAAAATTATTCTTCTTAATAGTATGTAAGTATGAAATGTGAAAGCAGAACACATGATGAAATGGCTAAAGTAAATCATAATGTAATCACATTTCTGAAAACATAGTAGATACATGTGAGATGCAGAGAAAAAACTCTGCACAAAATGTGGCTGAGAAGGTTAATCTTCATATACCATTTACTTAAAAATTCAAAAGGAGACAAGTAGAGATACAAAATTGGAAAATTTTTTCCAGAATGTTTCCAAAGTCAAGGGAATGGACTCAGTGAGCTCCCCAGACAACTAAAATAAGATTTTTTACATGAGCTATGATCTAATTTGAAGTTTATATAAAAAAACACGTAACACTTTTAAACCCAAACACCAGCTCCTTTTCCTTGGATTTCTTCTCCAACTTCACAAGACGACAGGGATCCTCTCCACTCTGCTCTTATAAATTGGTCCAGCCTGTACTTTTTTCTTGTCTCGTACTCTCTGATGTCAAATTCTTTGAGATTGACAAGGTGTTCCCAATCAGAGAGAAGGAGTTTCTTTATAATTGAACATTCAATGAAACCATTATCCTTTACGTGTTCTAATATTCATCTTAACTGAGGGGCTATTTTCTCAGGCTCTCTGGGTGAGAACATGGGTTCTGGAGGATCCTGGGAACTGCTTTTGTTAACACCATGAGATTGCCTCTCCCCAGTCTCTCAAATAAATATTCACTGTCTACACCCTTGTACAATCCATAGTTACTGATCTAAAGTTACTCAGGTTTTTATCTCCAACTACAATTGAAATACCATTTTTTTAAAAAACAAAACTATTCACAGAAATGACACAGAACTGAGCCTAGCTCCACCCAAATGAGTCAAATCATGGCACAACTATCCTCTTAATTTTATCATTCTGGCTAATAAGTCTTTGCCCAAATGACTTTATTTCAGTTTGGGGCCAACTTCTGAATCTGGCTTGTGAAGGATTTGGGACAGCTGACTTAAATTTCCACTGGATTTGCTAGCTCAGCTGGGACACTGATTGTTGGTGTGGTTGAATATCCTGGGCCTTAGGGCTGCACGTGCAGTTTTACCAGGTTCATTTCTGGGCAGATCCCAGGTTCCCAAGAGCTCAAAGATCAAATGCAGCATCCCCTCTTATACATTATTATGAGGGTGAAGGGAAAGTAAGAAGGAGTGATTCCAATTATATCAAAATAAAAACTTCTGCCTAGGGCAATGGTGAGACTTTCCAATCTTTCACATACATATTATGAGAGGTTTATTTTTAGGAAGATTCAGCCTACTATTATGTAAATGTCTTTTGTTTACATGGGGCTTCCTAAAATTTATAAACCTCCCCAGCCATTTCTTCCAAGGACTCAGATTGCAAGAAATCTTTTAAAATTAAGTTAATCTCTGTAATTTGTCAAATATAAACCCATTAGCTTATTGAGGGAAATTACTGAAAAACAAAACAAACAAACAAAAAACCCAGGCAAAACAAGGAGCTTCCTCCCAGCCTTCCTGTTTTCTTGAATGTAAATATATTTCATATAGTGAAGATAAGTCTCTATCTTGTTTTATAGCTTAAATGATCAGGATGAACTAATTCTAGAATGCTGCCTTAAATCAATGATACACAAATCTCTAAAATAAAACTTGATGAGAAAGGAAATTCTAAGGGTGAAGACTATCTTCCTATCAATTAATTTCATCTCCCTCTTTCATATTCTAGAACTGTGTAAGATATCGATATTTCAAGTCATGTGTCCTCTGGCAAGGAGCCAATGAGTCTCTGATCCAGCATGGAGCCAGATGAGTGTACTAGGGAAGATAATAAATCCAGTGATTAGCAGAGACATCTGATCACCTTAGTCCTACCCCCCGCTCCAGGTGTGAACTTGCTTTTATTTTTAATACTTTGAGACATGACACTCAAGAGTTGATTGGTTCAAGAAGATGTGTTTTATATATATATATATAATATATATATATATTATATATATATATAATATATATATATATTACATATATATATTATATATATACACACAATGGAATATTATCCATTAAAAAAAGAATGAAATATTGTCATTTGCAGCAACATGGATAGACCTAGAGAATATCATACTAAGTGAATATGAGAGAATATCATACTAAGTGAAGCAAGGCAGACAGAGAAAGACAAATATTATATGATATCACTTATATGTGGAATCTAAAAAAATAATACAAATGAATCTATATACAAAACAAAAACAGACACACAGACATAGAAAACAAACTTACGGTTTCCAAAGGGGGAAGGGGGGAGGATAAATTTGGAGTATGGGATTAACAGTCACAAACTACTATACATAAAATATATAAGCAACAAGGATTTATTGTATAACATAGGGAACTATATTGAATATCTTGCAGTAACCTATAATGGAAAATGATCTGAAAAAAAGATATATATATATATAATTGAATCACTTTGCTGTACACCTGAAACTAACACAATATTGTAAATCAACTATACTTCAATTTAAAAAAAAGAGTTGATGCCACACAAAGAACTGCATTTTTGTTAATGATCACATTTAGTAAAACAGCTGGCATATCAGTATGGCAGGAACAAACACATTCTCCTTTCACTATAGCAGAAAGCTAAGCCACCTGCTGGCTTAGAGGTGGCAGTGCCCTAGAGCAAGCGTGGATGAAAGGAAAGATCAGATCCCCATTATGAGGGCCTTGCTCTTGCTCCTCTTTTCCGTTTTCCACAGGGAATCGTTAAGTTCCAGCTCAGTAGTCAGCATTGTCTTCTTCCTGGCTAGGAGTATCCTCACACCTCACATGACTCCAGTGTCTAGGCATTAGATGCTTCTGTGTTAAATGAGAAAAACTAATTTGAACAGCTTATCCTAAAGAAGGTCTGTTGTGAAATCACAACAGACCAAAAATCTAATAAGTAGGAGTGATATCTGTTGGTGAATGAATTCAGTTACCTGAGGTGAAGCTGAGTTACTAAAGCAGTAAGCAAATCAAGAAGAGAGCAATCTGGAAGGTTGTGAATGTGACTTCTGGTTCCTAAAAAGCAGGATTAGCATTGAACAGAAAAATCCAATGAACCTTGGCCCATTTGCATTTTAGCACTCATTTTGGGTACAGGTGGGATGGTAGAGAGGACCCTGGTCATGGAAATGGAAGTTCTTTGCTCTAGTCTCAGTTTGGAAATCTTATCCCAGATTTTCTCTCTGAGCTTTAAAGAGTTGGTGTGAGATTAAATCATAGAATTAATGTTAAAGCACTTGTGATTTTGCCTCTACAAGACATTTGATAATGTCTGGAGACATTTTTGGTTTTCACAATTGGGTGGTGAGTGGTGCTCCTGGCATCTATCTAGTGGGTACAGGCCAGGGATGCTCCTAAAAGTTCTGCAATGCACATGGCAGCCCTCGAGCAAAGACTTATCTGACCTCAAAGTTTAATAGTGCTGAGGTTGATAAATCCTATCTAGGTCCATCTTCTTGGCTCTGTTTGACCCAGAGAATCTGATAAATGAGAGCTTTACTAAGAATAGGTAGCTGATTTGGGGAGGGGTGGGTAGAGGATGTTGAGGAGTGCAGATTCAGGTGATAACCTGGGTCCCTTGTGGTTACATATGGATCTGGTTGTCAGTTTTCACTGGCCTCAGCTCCCCAGTTGGTAGATGAATAGAGTGGGAGGGCATTGTTGTGGAATTTACAGAGATAGTTGGTACCTATGTCAAAAGGCCCCTCTGAGTGGCTGGGCTATAACCATAAGCTTTAGATGGGGTGATATATTGGTGTTTTATCAGTTTGTTGGATTTACAAAGACCCTTCCAGCTCATTTAAGTAAAGAAGAGTCACTTATTAAAAGTTATGTTGGTTATCCATTTAAAATATAGCAGTGTGTACATGTCAGTCCCAACAAGGACCTACTGTATAGCACTGGGAACTCTGCTTAATATTATGTAACAACCTAAATGGGAAAAGAATTTGAAAAAGAATAGATACATGTATATGTATAACTGAATCACTTTACTGTACACCTGAAACTATCACAACATTGATAATCAACTATACTCCAATAGAAAATAAAAAGTTAAAAAGTTGGACTTCCCTGGTGGCGCAGTGGTTGAGAATCTGCCTGCCAATGCAGGGGACACGGGTTTGAGCCCTGGTCTGGGAAGATCCCACATGCCACGGAGCAACTGGGCCCGTGAGCCACAGTTGCTGAGCCTGCGTGTCTAGAGCCTGTGCTCTGCAACAAGAGAGGCCGCGATAGTGAGAGGCCTGCGCACCGCGATGAAGTATGGCCCCCGCTTGCCACAAGTAGAGAAAGCCCTCGCACAGAAACGAAGACCCAACACAGCCATAAAAAAAAAAACAAACAAAAAAAAGAAACACTTATTATAAAAAAGTGTATATAAAAAAAAAAAAGTTAAAAAGTTATGTTTAAATTTATGATGTAAGTTCTTATCTTGGTTCTGTCACTGGAAGAATTTTGGAAAAGTCAATATCCTTTTTTGGGAACTCATCTACATGTGATTCCAGACTCTGACTTTTATAGATGTGCTCAGATGCAATGAGGCTAGAATCCATGAGATGGAATTATTCAGAAGATTGTCAGTGACAGAATTGAAGAGCTTAATATACAAAAAAGTAGAAATGGAGAGAAGACAAATATTAATGATTGATGAGGGGTACCCAAAGGCCTAGAGAATTGTTTATATAAGAGATCTAAGTGTAATTGTGCCACAAATCCCTTTCCCTATGAGAAGCTTCTCAAGTACAATACCTATAAAAATTTCTCTAGATTTCCATTTATGCTCCCCATCCAGGTACCTCTACTTTACATCCTGCTATTGATTCCTAACCCCTTTCTACTTCTCCACTCAGGACCATTGACTGATGCCCCTACTAGACCTCTACTTGGCTCCAATGTTTTCTTTGCCCCAGACGTATCACTTGTGCCTTGCCTCCCCCCGTACACACAGTCACCAAGCCTAGGATCCAGGAAACAGTCACAGCTGCCTGACCACCCCCTTGGCTGGGAGGGATGTTCGTGAGATCAAGTTCAGGGTGACCAACCCTGAAGAAAAAGGGACTAGGGAGAGTTCTGAAAGGCAAAACCTCAGGACAGTAAAACTAAATTTTGATAATCCATATAAGAACTCTCAGCAAGAAGCTATATATCAAATAGAATCTTAAGGACTTTTATGTCTTGTAACTTATACAAAAAACAAGGCAATAGTGTTCATAGCAAATGTTCCTTGAATGTAGGGACTGAGTCATATTTGCTCTTAGTGCTAGAGACTAGCACATTACATGAAATATGGTAGGCCCACAACACATGTTTTTTTGGATGAAATCCATTTCTAACTTGTGTTTGTGGTTTGTGTTCAGTCAGAATTATGGAAAGATCAGGCAAGTTGATGGAAAAATCATTGAGTGTAAAAAGGAACTTTTTTGCAACTGTCTCTTCTCATATTCTTGCAGGGAAGGAGAGGTGAGTGAGCAAGCAATGACTTAGAATAATAAACTATCACTGTCTATACAAATCCAAGAAATCCTGGTGTCAAGTTTTGGAGGGGAAGCAAGGTACTGTTGGCTGTTCTTAGAGAAAGGACTTGAAGAGGAGAAGGAGAGAGTTTTAAAATTGTTAATATCCAAGAAACGATTCACCAACTTAATTTGTTCTCCTGGAACCATGTACACATAAGATGCAGAACTTCCTGGAGATCACCAGCCCTTAAGAATGCACATGAAGTAGAGTTTGAATGCTGGGATCACAGTATTTCGGGACTCTTTATGTGCTGTCCTTCCTCTTCAATAAATCTCACCTTACCTCTAGACACTCATTCACTCACTCACTCACACCCATACACACAGATCCCTGACCCATTCTGGTTCAGGAAGGGGTACACAGGTACTTTATTACCCAGGATAACAGGGGTCCCAAGGTAACAGTGTACCTGATTGGTTCTGTGTAGAAGGCATTTTTTAATTTGAATCATTTAAAATATACTAGTAGAATGCCTTTGTAAATTCTTAATTATGTTTGAGTCATGAATCTCTCTGAGGACTTAATAAAAAGCTATGAACAATCTCTCCAGAAAAATGAATATAAGGATATAGGCACACTATTTTTCAGACACATATAATTTCAGGAAATTTATAGATACTTCTAGGAGACTCTTAAAGTCTTCACATCAAAAATCTCGAGGAATTGTGGGAAGAACACTTTTATGATGTGAATAATCCTTACATAATCAATCCACTGATGTGTATAATTGTGACAGGGGTTGCTACTCAGCTACCTCTGAGGGTCGGGCAGGAAACCTAACTGAGTGACTCAGGGAGGACATAAGGCAATGGAAATGGTAAGGATGTGGAGACCCGGTGAGCTCACACCCCTGGAAAAGGCAGATGCTCCTCAGCCCACCACTCGGCAAGTAGGTTCAGTATTACCAGAATTTAGATTTTTTTACAGAAACATAAAAATCTGGATTTTACTACCTCCCTTGATTTTCAGCAGACTACGCATGCAAACAAAATATGACAAGTTACACTTCCCTTGACAACATTTTATTTTAATTTTTTAATGTACAGAAAAGAAGAAAGAATTATGCAGTGAATACTCATACACTCATCACCCAGTTTCTACAGGAAACTTTTGGCTTTTTTGCTTTATCGCATGTCTATCCATCCACCATCCCTCTACCCACCCATCCATCCATCTTAATTTTTATGCATTTTGGTACACTCCCACTGAAACACTTCTGGTTGCTCATTTTTGGTCCCTAGTTTGATCTAGTTTTATTTATTTCTCTGTATGTGTGTGTGTATGTGTAGGTGTGTGTGAGTATGCACATGCCCATGTGTGTGTTTTAAACATAGCTTCTGTGTCTGAGCTTACACATTTGGGATATGAAATAATTAACCAGTAATGCCGCTGCACTGCTGTGGCACAGGGCCAATCTTGGGTGGGAGCATGACATTCAGATACTTGTTGCACCTGGAGCAACAGGCCAGAATGAGAAGGTGAGAGGAGGGTACCTGCCAGGAAGGACCAGGTTTGCCAGGGTTCCCACTCTTACACTGCCTCATCCCCGGCCCCACAGGTGCCCCCCAGGAGCCTGGCTGGCACCTTTGCTTATTTCCTCTATCAGTTCTGAGCTCAGAGGGAGAGAGGCAGGATTATTTACCACTCCACCACCGCAGACACACACTCAAAAACAAGTAAAACCCCTCTGACATGGCATCAGACAGAATCCGAGCCCACCAAGAGCTCACCTGTTTAGCAAGCCAGGCGGCGCAGCCGAAAATATTAAAAAATAAAATAAATACAAAATAAAGGCAACTTCACTTACCAAAAAAATTCAATTTCTCTGCTTATTGTTTCATAAAGTTCTTAAGTTGAACAACTATTCCAGTGTTGCTGTAGTGGGTCCTCTGGACTGAGTCCCTCCTGACCATGGCTATCAAGATTCTGGTGTCCCAGGGGGTGTAAATAAGTAAACTTCCCTGCCTCCCCCCCATACCTCCCTGTTCCTCTCCTACAGCTGTGGTTTTTGCCAGGCATACTATGTTATTTCAGTCCCAGAAGATGCCACGTATGTTACATCTGATTTATGTATAAGCCGCTGCAGCCCTCACACACCCTCAATCACAGTCTTGATCTTCCCAGATCAAGACCTGTTTGTGCAGAAGGGACTTAGGGATAGAAGGGAGGCCAGTGGGTCTTTGCATGAGATGCATGCTAATGAATGCAGTGCTCCCTAGGCAGAACGGCAAAGCTGTCAAACTTGTGTTCAAATCGCTTCTCTCTGCTGCCCCACTCTCCTACTGGCCATCCTTTTCTCCTTGGCATGCAGCCTCCTCATGGGGCCCTTTATTCCCACTATTCCTTTCCCTCCTTCAGATTGGCTCATTCCCCGTCAAGCCCAGACCTGCCTCTTCTCTCCTCTCAACAGGTCTTAACTGACTTCCCTCTCTCCCTCAGGGCTGTCCTATGTGATTGGCCAGGAGGAAATTAATCTCATGCCTTCATTTGCTCTAAGACTAATGGGAAACACTAATTTGATGGATTGCTTTCACATATTGATTCCTTAGCTCAAGGATGACTGGTGAGGGTCCATTAGGTACCCAGGCTGAACCCTTGCAAGACATATCTCCAGCAGAGGGGCTATTCCTGCTGCCTTTGACTGACATTGACAATAGCATACTTATATCACTGAGAGGAAAGCCTTGCTCTCTGTGAAGCAAGTGAAAAAAACAGCAGGCAATAAATATTTGTTCACTGTTAAAGGAAAACTTCAATGATATACTTTTTGCTTATCAAATGTTGAAGGTAAAAAAAAGATAGTGAATGTTGCTGAAGATGAAGTGAAATTGACACTCATATCCAGTGCAAGAGAATAAACTGGTGCATACGTTCTGGAAGGAAGTTTGGCAATTTGATGGTGATGATTAAACCACACACACACACACACACACACACGCACACACATATACACATATGTTGTGTATATGTATATATACGTATACACATATATGTGTATATACATACACATACATGTATACACATGTATATGTGTACACATATACACATATACATATATATATACGCATAAATAAACTATTTGAAGAACTTAGATGAAGGTCAACAGTGCCCTGTGGGGTCTGACCCTGCCTGCCTCTCCAGTCTCATGTCACCCTCTCCTTCCAGCTCTGCGTCTATCCACACTGGCTTCTCTCAGTTCTGCAACACACCTCATGTTCCTTCCCACACATTATTCTTTCTGCCTGCGTGGTTCTTCATCCTTCTTTTCACTAATCATTTCCTGCCATCCTGCACACCTCAGTTCAAGAGTCACCTCCCCAGGAAGCCTCCTCAGACCACCACTCCTCTCCCCCAATCCCCCAAAGTCTGGACAGACTCTCTTATAATCTGCTTTTAAGGACTATATTGCTTTCCTTGTGCTACTTAGCCTAGTAAGTCCTGATAGTCTCCTTTGTGTGGTTATATTATTCATCTGTCTCCCTTCATGAACTATACACTCAAAGAGAGCAGATTTGTGTTCACCTTTCCATCCCCAGTGCCTAGAAAAGGACCTGGTATTTAGAAGGGGCTCAAGAAATACTTGTGGATTAAATACATGACTAAATACTCGCTGAATTAAATACATGAATGATGAGATTATAATCCATTTTAATTTTCTCCTTTGTGCTTTCTTGTATTTTCCAAATTTCAACAATCCTGTGATAATTTTATAATAAAAAGAAAGTCATTTTTAAGAAGCTTTTCCTTTCCTTTGAGGCTACAGCTGTTCTCTGCAGAGCCTGCTGCCTTTGGCACTGATTCCTCTGACTGCTACCGTTCTAGGCTAGCCTGAGCAATGGAACAGGATTACGCTACATTGTCTGAAATTCTGCCCCAGCTAGGGACAGTCTTCCCAGCCCATCACCTTTGGGTTACTGGGCACAAAGCAGTGGATTTGGATTCCTGCTGTTATCTCTCTCCTGCCCTCAGAGGTACAGCTTGGTGGCTTCCATGACTCAGCAGATGACTCTTGGACAAAGCAGTGTAGTAAGCCTGTTTTGCCAGGTAACGATGAGACAGTGGGATTTTACTGAGTGCAAGTTCTGCTATACTGTCTGAGGCTGTATCTCTTGGCATGAAACAATCACACATTACTCCACTCCACTCCCCTTAATTCAAAAGAACTATAGTCATTATGACTTTTCCTGTTGAGTCAAGCCTGAGCTTTTCCGTGGAATTAATACAAGAGATTTAATGGTTTCAGCTTGAGACTCAAGTTCTTATTTTCTTCCTACAAGCTGACAGCATAAATGCAATAATGGTTGTATCTTACTGAGAGTAATTTCTCCATATGGCACTTCAGGTGGCATGTGAGATATTTTTAATATTTCTGTAGGCAAGTTAAAAAAATCTTGCCAGTCTGCAAACATTTTACCAGCCTCCACAATGCTCACCTACACATTGCAACATTCCAAGGATAATTTGTCATTTCAAATCCTTTTCAGAATGAGTTGGAGAATAAATAAATATGGATGATGCATCAGAAGGGACAGAGCCCACTCAGTCTAAATAGCTATTATTCTGGTGGTCTGAACAGGGGTCTAAGTAACATTCAATTGTTATTTGAGTTCTGGGCTTTCCCATGGTCTCATTAATCTTTTCTCAGACTGTGAATCCATATTAAGTAACAAAGTTGCAGCACAAAGCCTTGTTTTTCTGTGTCTTAGATCCCTGGATATGCTAGGGAGACTGGCATCTTAGCACCACTAAGTATTTTCAGGAAATTTGGGGGTGATGTGTAGTTACTGATTGACAAAATAGCATCTATATGAGGACGAATGTGGCAGCGGGCAAAATGCATTTATCCGGTGTTGAGATGAAAAGCTGATTACACAGCCCAGGGCAAATGAGGTGGAAACATCTTGGAGATTAGGTTTGCTCCCTGTGTCCTACATTTCAGAGGGATGCAATCATTGGTTTAACGTTTCCTGTGGACAGCTTTTCTCGGGGTTGAAATAAACACAAAATCTATCCGGGAGAACATTGCATGTAGAAATTTAGCTCAGTCAGGACAAAGAACAACATTAAAATTAGTGGTCCTATGGCAGGCACTCTGGGATGACTGTGTCATCCCCTGTCCGTGACAATGAGGTCCAGATTGGTTAAGGTGATTTGGGCCACACAGTGTAAGGAAATATTGGATCCTTTCTAGAATTATCTGTTATGCTGTCGTATCCTGCCAGAGCATGGCCCTTCTCTGTGGGAGAGCAAGTCCACCCCCCTGGGAGTGCTCACTGGGGGTCTCTTCCTATCCATGTTCCCATCACAGCTCCCAGAATTCACTTGTAGTGTCTAGTTCCCATGTTCGTTCCAGCTGGTCTCCCCTTGGCATATCCATACATGGGTTCTACAGATGTCTGTTCCCTGACATCAGCTCTTGGGTAGAAGAAACTCCTTGCTCCTGTCTGGTCACATAATGGGAAGGTGGGACTCTTGAGGCCACAGATGATGCCACCTACTACATCTCATCTCTTTGTTCCCTCCCTGGATTGGAGTCCTTCCAAAGGGAACCACCAAAATGTCTGTGTCCTTTTCTCTGTGTCTGGCTTCTTTGCTTCTTTTTCAAACACCTCTTCTGCTTTTTCTTTGACATTGAAATCACCTACTTCAGGGAAGGGCAGAGATGCAATTAAACACAGCAGATCACTTATTTTATGCAAGGCATTATGGGGATAAAGTGGTAAACCACAGCCAATCCTCTCCCTCAAGTCGCTTTGAACCCAAAGGAGGAAACAAATATGTCTGCAGCCCTTTACGAGGGACAAGGGGATAAGAGAAGTACAAACAACATGCTACAGAAGCGCAAAGCTGGAAACGAACTCTGACAGGGGAGGAGGGAAGGCTTCAGGGAGGCAGTGGCTTGTGAGCTGGAGCTTAATGGAGGGAGGACCTGTTTATTTCATTCTTTGAAAGGAAGCTCTTAGTGGTTGAACCGATATCTGTGGTTTTCATTGGCTGTAGAAGGTCACTGAGAAGCTGCAGGTATATGGAGGATCCATCTAAGTCTAGAGCCTGGCTTAAGTTTCTCTTTCTCCCTTTCTTGTAGGAAAGGGATGGTTTAATCTTTTGAGAGGAGTTGAGAGTTAATGATCTGTGAGCACTAGTAATGTTTCTTGCTGTTAGAGGTCATGGTAGAAGCATAAGTGAATGTGTGAACTGCAGATGTTCTCCTCCCCAGTCCAAGGTCAGGAGCAGTCCTCTTCGGGCAGTAAGCTGCTGGAGTTATTAAATGCATTTCACACAAGCTAAACAATATTTGAGTGCACAGGAATCACCTGGGATATTTTATTACAGTGCAGATTCTAATTCAGTAAGTCTGGGGTGGTCCTGAGAGTCTGCATTTTCAATAAGCTTTGAGGTGAGGTTGATCCTGTTGGTCTACTGACCACATATTGGAGTGAATGTCACTATCTCATTTCACTAGAAGTGAACTAAGAGGTAATGAAGAGAGTTTGGGAATAGATGGGGAGTTACATGAAAATCTTCTATGTACCACTAAGGGCTTAAAAAGAGGACATGTAAACATTACATGAAGCCCAAGTAGGCGGGAATCGTCTTTTATATTTTCTTGGTTCCATTTAGAAAGTAGAGTGCTTTGATAAACAAACTGACCAAATACAGTATTTTAAAATTCATACCATATATTTCAGAGAGGTGTGCATTCTATGGGGATTATTAGAGATAGTTTCTTCCCTTAGGAAGGCAGAATGGTGTACTGTAAAAACGTGGGCCTCTTGAGTCAGAAGAATTTGCGATTAAGACTTTCTCAACTATGTAACCTCAAGTGAGTTATCATTCTCTCTAATCTCAGTTTCTCATCTTTGGAATGAGGATAATACCTACCCTGCTGGGTGGCTGTGAAGACTAGTGATGATATTTACAAAGTGATCTCTTCAAGCCTGATTCAAATTGTGTGTCCTCAACTAAGCTGTGTTTCATCCAGGTCATGAAATGGGTTTTATTGAAATGGATAGCCCCAGAGTCTAGTACAGCCACTAACACGTATTAGGCACTTAGTAATTGTTTATTAAACCAGGTGAGCATGTACAACTCTAAATGTCTATACCACTAACCTGTTAATTAGTATACACCTATCTATTATCTATGACCTTTAACTTACTTATATTTTGTCTTTATAAATAACCTTTTTGGAAAAATATTTTTTTCTCTTTCTCTTTAAGCCACTTCCTATACACCCCTCCCTCCCAAACTTAGAGCGATTACATATTTCCAAGTTTGATTAGAAGGTTAGAAGAGTTAGGTTAGAAGAGGATTATGAATCTCTTCAGAAAGCTTTAGAAACAATGCTAAAATAAGACTTTGGGTTATATCCTCTTTTTTCTTTCTAGGACTAAGCTCTTATGGCCATGATGTTATTTTATTGGTTTATTTTAAAAGATTCCTACTTTTGTTAAAATCTAGTTAGACTCAAGCCCTGGAAAAATTTACTTCCTACCCATCAATATCAAATCACATCTCTTTTCTATGAGCAAAGCTGACTTGCAATTGCTCCTAACACATTTCAGAGGCGATGCTTCACTCTTGGAAGTGCTTCTGAAGTCGCAGTTTCAAGAAGTGTGAGAATTGGGTCCCTCTAGTATAGTTTTTCAGGTAAAAAAAACAAAACAAAAAAAAAGCTTCAAAGTAATGAGTTGTCTTAATGCTCTTTGTTCTTCTTCTAATTGATAATAACGGGTTTTAAACAGAAATATTGGTCTAGTATTGACTCTATTCCTAACTAATTTTATGAACCTGGAACAATTATTTGACATCTCTGAGCCTCAGTGTTCTTATCTAAAAGGTGGAATTTACATGAGATAGATGTGTGGATTGAAGGAGACAACTATATATAAACTGCCTATTAGTGTTTGGCTAATATGAGTAAGAACATATCAAAGTGTCCATAAACTATTATCTAGAAAAAAAAAATTGAGGAAAAAGTCACTTTAAGATATTTACCCATTTTTTTCACATTTATTTATGATTTGAACAGAATATTATTTGTACAGAGTCTGTTCAGGATAGATTTCTCTTCTAACGTGCCAGAAGGATGATAAATTTTGCATTTATCAGGAAGTAGATTGAAGGCAATGCCCTTTCTTGCCTACCTACTTGGAACAGACAGAAATGCCACCCAAATCACAGACCAAATCACTGTATCATTAAGGCCTCAAATCCTCTTATGAAACGTTTGAAGGTAGTTCATTCCAGTAACGATTACACACTTACTTAGCGGAAAAACAGTTTACCTTGGCATCAGACTGTACACGGATTAACCAGCACAGAAGCAGTGGCACCCAGATCTTGAACGCCAAGGTTTTCCAGCAAGCAGGTAGCTTCCATTGTGAGGCTCAGGCCTCTTGACATCTGGACTCAAACCTCCTTTCCCGGTTCGCCAAGGCCCTAGCTCACACTTTCGCTCAAACCTGTTTAGCTCTTAACTGCAGGTAGTCAAAGTAATTTACCTGCCATAGGTTCTGGCTAAAGAGCTATGTGGAGCGGAATTGGGAGTGTGAGGGAGACTAACATAAGAGTTTGTGTTTACGTGTGGATTCTGTTTCCTGAGTTTTCCTCCTTGGCTCCTTTTAGCACTTACGATGGAAAACGGCTAGGCTGGGGGGTGCAAGGGTAGAGGCCGTTGACCTGACCACGGGAGTGGCACAACCTTGCGGGGTCTCCGAGGCGTGGGAATCTCAAGAACCGTGGGAGCCACGGACCTGCTCCCTTTCCCCCCATCGCTTCGAAGCAGTCCAGGGCGTGTGCTCTGAGAGGCGCCCGGGAGCAGGCAAGCTCGGGGCCTGGGGCCGGGGATTGCCCGTTGCCTTGGCTGTCTACCTTAGACCTAGCGTTGCGACTACCACCTCCTACCCGGCTGCCTGGATTTGCGTTACCCAATAACCTCACCGTGCCCTAGCCAGGCTCAGCGGCTCTACTGATTGAGCGCGGTCGCCTCCCACCCCACCTTGCCATCCGCCCGCCCAGGAGCCGCTGCGCATTCCCATTGGTCTTCAGCTCTGCCGATCAGTCCACAGCTTGCCTCCCCTAAACAGCCCGTCTGGCCGGCGCGTGCTAGGGAGGCGGGGCCTCGTGGTTGTGGGTGGGGCTGGGGCGGGGCCTCGACGGAGGCCGGCGCGGCGGCGGCTTCAGGCTCCGGCTCCGGACTCGAGCGCAGCATCCTCGCTGCAGCCGCTACCGCTGCTGCACCTGGTCAGGTAAAGAGAACCTTGTCTGTCCTGCTGGCGGTCTGCCCCTCCTCTTCTCCTTCCCGACCAAAGGTTGCCTGCTCCGCCTCCTGGGGCTTCAGGGCTCTCGACAGAGGCGTCGAATCTGTTTTGCCCGGCTACCTTATCTTCCTCCCCTTCTGCGTCCGTTCCTCCAGCTCCACAACTAAGAGGTTCCGAAGTGCGTTGTTGGTCCCCCCACCCGGGTCTTCCTAATGCTCCTCACTACAGAACTGTCTGTTAACTCCCAGCCCTCTTGACCCGCCAGGACAGTCTCATTCGCAGCTTGGCACAGGGAGGGTGGAAGGGGGGGGGGGTGGGGGAGGGAGGGATGCAGCGCTTTATTTTGAAGCTGGATGTGTTTAGTTCTGAGGGGGAATACTTCAGTGGGCTTGGTTTGGGAACGGAAGCTGCTTCGTGGTTATGACTGGCAGTGACCAGAAGGATATCTATTGCTGCTTTGTGCTTATATTTATAGGTGGCATTCACCATCACTGTTTTCTTCTTTCATCATCATCATCATCATCAACAACAACACCACGACCATCACCATCAACATTTCTCTTCCTCCATCAGAGCTCTCCAAGTTCTGCAAAAGCAGTCTCTGTTCAGGCATGTAAGTGCTGACCCCCAAATAATAAGCAATGACCTTGCCCCCCGTGAGGCCAGAGCCAAGTACTCCTTTAACTCAAGCACAAGTAGCTGGGAGCAGGGTGTGAATGGGAGGGGTTTTCTTATCCCCCTTTGCTGTTGAGATTGCCACAGAAAACCCTTTGTTTTAATCATTCACACTGCTGCTAGCTGACTCCTGAAGAGTTTGACACTGGCATTCACACTCTCCGGATGGGCAGAATGCAGAGTCCAGGATCAGTGGTACAGCCCTGTGCAGTATGGGTGCTTCAGTTATGGAGAGGTGAATGTCCAGACCCAAGCCTTTAAGAGGACCAGGTCAAGTAGTTTAACATCTGACTTTATTCCACAGTGGCTCTAGTTGTACTAAAGCGTGATCTATGTTTGCGTATGAGGTATGTGCCATCATGTGCTGTGTGCCTTCTTGGGGGAATCTAAGTTCCTGAAGAGAGAATTAGGTTGTGTTGTCTACAGCAAGTAGCATCTTATGGGCACACAATTGCTATTCAACAGCCGTTGCTCAGCTGTTCTTAGGACTTATTACAAGATCATTTGGATCACAGGCTTATTAATTCTTATTCAGGAGGGAAAACAGTAAGGCTGAGAGTTGCATATCAGATTAACTGTCATTATGGAAGGAAGTACCTTAAAAGTGTATAAAAGTCCCAGGTCTTCTTGGTCAATGATATCTAACCATTAGTCTTCTTTTTCTCAGTTGTGTTTATAGTGCAGTAGGACCCATGAATTAAATGCCTTTTGATATCTGCAGGAACAAAGGAGCAGTGGCTTCACTGGAGGGAAACAATGGATAAAAGTCAGAGGGCGATATATCATAATGGTTAAACTCATGAACCTGTCACATGGGTTCAGGTCCTGGATCAGCCACTTACTAGCTGAGTGGGATTTGGCAAATTACTTACCCTTTTGAATTTTAGCTTCTTGTCTATAAATTGGGGATAATATTACGTGCCTCATAGGGGAAGTTGTTGCTGAAATGCTCAGTAGTTCCTGGCACATAGTAAGTGGAGAATGAATGGTAACTCTTATTAATAACACTTGCCAACAAGGATAATAAAGGCCAGTGTTCTGTCCTTAAAATGTACATTTTTACCCCATTGTCTTTCTCCCTCCTTTTTAATTCTCAAAGATGATCCCGGTGGGGGATGGTAGCCTTTGGGCTCCTCCTAAGACTCTATCTTAGAGAGGTGGCATGTGTTAGGACAGATATTTCTCTCACCAGCTTGAGCAAATGCTTAGCAAGCTCTATTAAAATACATTGAAGATGTAGCTTTAGAGAAGGTTTCTGGACCTCTGGGCCTGTCCTAGGCTGCTCCTTTCTCCGTGGGTGTTCAGTGCACTGACTTGGTAAATTGTGCTTTTTACAGAATCACTAGTGAATGCATTGGCTTCTGCCCAGGAGAAGCAAAACTACATCAAAAATGCCCCTGGAAACTGAAGAAACTCTAGCTTGCCAGCATGGAAGAATTTGTGTTTTACAATATTTTTATTCTCTAAGAATAATATGTTTTTCTTTGCCCATGTAGAAAACAGCAAGCAGTCACTGAACATCAATGTGGTTCAGTTTTCTTATATAGAAGGAGAGGTTAACAGTCTTATCTGCTCTTTGGGGATACTTTGAAATTTAGAGTGTATTGTCAATTATATTAGCTATGGTATTTTTTGTTGTGCAGGATGGAAACCCAGCAGAAAGAATTATAAGCAAAAATGAGCATTTTTGGCTAATATAACGGAGCCGCACCCAGACTCTGAAGTCTTAGTGAGGAAGCTGGTCTGCCCCAGCTCCTGAGATTCAGATGCTTTTCTGGTTGCTAGCTTGCTTTCTGTCTCTTTGTCTCTGTCTCTTTCGATTCTTTTATTTCTGCTCTTCTTTCTCTGTCTTAGCCTTATTCCTTCCCATCACAGACCTTGTCCTCTCAGTGCCTTCATAAGCTCTAGAATCACATCCATCTAGCTCTGTAACCCAAGGATAACCCCCTTCTCCTCTAGTTCCAAAGTGAATCCCAGGGAAGAACTGTGATCCATCAGTCCTCGGTCACAGACTTAAATAACTGTTTAGAATGAAGGTTTTGGCTAAGGGGATGGGGTCCCTTGGGTCCTATGGTTGTCTGGGGGTGGACCTCCTATCCTAGCCTTCCTTCCTCTTTAGACATAAAATTGGTAGAGCTGTCTCCAAAGGAGGAATATGGGTGGAATGGGAGCAGACTGGAACTTGATGTGATGATGGTAAACATCCTTGACAGAAGATTCAGAAACACTCCTCTCCTACCTCACATACGGTGCTTCAGTCATTTTATGTTAAAGCTTTGGACTCATGCATGTCATCCCAGGCAATGGTATTTTAGATGATCTTGCTTTAATGGTTTTCCTATTCAAAACTTACATGTATGATTGTGAAAATTTATCAGGGATATTTAATAATATGCAGTGATTCCACTGTTGGTAGATCATGTTTGGGGATTACTCATAACCTCTCGTTGGGACTTTGTTTAACAGGAGCCATTATTTTTAGAGTCACTGTGTTAAAAATCAGCTTTATTCTCAGCAGGTCCCAGCCTGTGGGTTCTTAAAGTTATAGGCATTAATCTGATTTGCTTGATCTTGTAGAGATGCTAAACCGTGGGAATTGTGTCCTCATGGAGCAAATATGAGCTTGCGCCAACAGGCTGGCCTTGGGAGGGAATTGAAACATCCCTGTGTTTAGTGTCTGCACAGAAGTGCTGACAAAGCAGTCATTTGTATGCCCTGTGATATAATTACTAAAGTGGGAAGATGGGAAGGAGGCTACAAACCACCTTACCTTGTCAACATATGAAATCAAGCCTCTGGGAAATGGACCGTTCCCTCCCACTTAGGTTTCTCAAGCTGTCTGGCTAGATGTATAACAAGTCCCTGAATAATCTGAATTTCTGTATTTCTTTAGGCTTTGAATGTCTAATACCATAGTTACCTATGGGGGTTGGGGAGGGGCGAGAGTTGGTCTCTCTTCAGGCCGCTTCAACTCACCACTTTCCTGAAATGCCCTCTGTAATTCACTGCTGCAAGAAGCGGGCTACTGGCTAGGTTTTCTGTTCTTGCTTTTTTTTTTTTTTTTTTTTTTTTAAACCAGTTCATCTATTTCCTTACCTTAATTAAAACTGACCTGTATTGTATTCCATCTTGTTAGGGCTGTATCTGTTTCTCCTTTCTAAAGTGTCATAGATCATTGTTAAAGACCAACATCTTTCAAATTAAACACTTTTTACCTTGGTCTTCTGAGTCACAGGCTATTGGGGGAAATATTTTGGAGGTAGACAGAACGTTTTTTTTAACGAGAGAAAAACAGAGGTTTATTAGCATGTGCGTGGAGCTTACCTGTGGGAGCACCCCAGACATGAGTAGCTCCAAGGGGTGGTTAGAAACTGGACTTAAAATCATTTTAGGCTAAAGGAAGAGGAGTTCGGGGCTTCTGGGTGGGGGAGACAAGTTATGGGAAAGTGACCTGGAAAGGTATGGTAAACAGGGGTTATTTAGTAAGGTTTGTTATGTGGATTTTAGTCTGTGACTTCTCCATTGATAAGAGTTAAGAGTTCTCTTCAGGGCATGGGAGAAGGAGACGGCTTTTACAAACAGAAATTTCTTTTATAAATGTAAATTCCCTTTACAAAAGGAAAACTTGTGCACTGTTTTTAGAGCTTTTCCTGCATCTGCTGCTACTCAGTGGTATTTAACTCAAAATAATCCATACGCCAAAGAGGCATATTTTGCAGTAGCATATTCTGGTACCCCTCATTCTGCCCTTTGAAACTTTCCTTTTTCCAGGAAGTTTTCTATCTCAAAATCGAGCTGGTAGCTGTAGAGAGATTCTGGTTAGGGTTTGTAAGATAAGACATCTACAAAGGGAGAGAGAAAACAAAAACAACACCATAGATTGGGACAATCTACGAGAAAGCAGCAAAGGACAGATTTCAGCCATTGCCCTAGCTCATTGAATCAGCCTCTCAGTCTTGAAACAGGTCAGTCCAGTTAAGCAGCTGTGTCTCATTTCAGGGGTCGGTGGTATAGATGGGAATAAGGTGCCCCCCTAAGTTAGGCCTCCCTGTGGTGTGAGAAATGAGGCACTTAGTAATGGGCATTTCACTGGGAACAAAAAGAAAACAGAGATTAATGGTGAGAACAAACCACAGACCCCGTTTTTGAGTCCAGCGGGCAGTTGGTCAAGAAGATTTCCAGATGCTGGGCTGAAAGCCTCCTTGGATGGTGGAGTGAAGACAGGCAGTGGCAATTTGATGCATTTCCTAGTTTACAGTTTCAGTGTCTCTGGTGATGGCGTTGGGTTTTCCAGCGAACATTCTGAGTGCCCTATCCAGCAACTGGAATGAAAGTTGCGTAGGCAGGACTTTTTAATATTCATGTGGGTCATCAGAATGTAGACATTAAAGGACAAGTAGCAGATGCAGTCAGAAGGCTGAGTGAGGGGCAGGGGGTAGATAAGTCTGTAAATGTAGGGCGGGAGACACCATTATGTTGCTACTGTCAAGGTATTAATACCAACATCCCAGTGGGAGCGCTCTAGTGCATGTTTTTGTGAAAGAAGCACAGAGAACACGAGATGACCTGCAGAGCAGTATTTAGAAATCCAACCAACGGGGCAGGGCGTGGCTGCTCTTCTTTTGCTGCGGTTGCCTTGTTTTTGCCCACAGGAGTGTCTGTCCACACTCATCCGGGCTCAGATGCTTTCTTCGGTGATTTCCTCTGTGAAACACAGAAGGGAAAAGATGGATGCTTCAGAGAGAGGGAGAAACTGTCTACTTATGGGTAGAAGCTCACCCCAGTGATCCACTCAGCATGGTAGTTTTGGTAAACCATCAAGTTCCCCACACTTTGACATTTGCACAAAAGAAGTTCCAGTGAAATTCTCTGAAAGAACGGCATCACCTGTGGCCAAGAGAAAACCCTTCTGAGCAGCACATAGATGATCACGGTGCCGCCAAATGCCCCCTGAGAGCTCTTTCCGGTGTTTCGGTTTCTCTGAGTATTACAGAGCTGCTTTTTTGCTCTTCAGTGTTGCAAAGATTGCTGAGCTAGGATGGGGAAAGTATTTTGGAATGACAGTTGCTGTCTTAACGTTGAACGATCTTTTTCTTCTGTGAGAATTACAGTGGGGCAAATGTAGTTATGTTGAATGTGTTCAGTCCCTGGGATGCGGTACCTAAAATCTTTGTCAGTGTTTTCAGCGGGTACATTGCAGCTCTGATCTGCTGACTGACTGAAAGCTCAGCCCTATGGTCTGAGCCCCGTGAGTACTAATAAAGTCAATGTCTCACCATTACCCCATGGAGCTGTATAGCTGGTTGATGCTCTATTCTGAGAAAACTGTTCTCAAAGTCTGTTCGAAGAGCAGACAGTGAATATGAATGTGCATCCTGTGCTTAATACAGGGGATTTAAGCTCCTTCCCTTGGTTACCTCTGTGCAGTAGGTAAGTGGTACTATGCCTCTTCGCTAGATGAGTGAACCAGGGCTAGGAGAGGTTACCATGCTTGCTTAAGGGTATGGCTGTAAATGGAACCTGCGTACTATTTACTCTACCTACTGGACTTGCATTCCCCCTTCTGTCTGTGCCCTCATAAGCCACCAAGAACATTCCTGGCTTTAGAATTTTTCAAACTTTCAAAGCAGAATAAACCATAAGTCTAGTGCAGTATGCTGGGTATGGATTTAGTAAAAAGCAAGGGTTGCTGTTTTTAGGCATTAAAATGATTATCCTTTCTCTTTTTAGATAAAGGCAGCCACTTTAGAAAATTTTCTAAGCCTAGTTCATATTTGGAAAGCTTTGCACATAATTTTTTAAAAGCCCACAGGTCTGCAGAAAACAGAATTCATCTGCAGAATTGGCATCCATCCTGTCGCCATTTGCCAGTGTCCTCGTCTCCTTCTATCTCTGTTTCTGAGGTAGCGTCTTCTACTTCTACTACAGGAGATCAACCGGGCTTATGAATCCACTCTTTCCTACCCACCCAACCCCCAAATAAATATGAATAGAGTACATCACATGTAATAAGGGGCATTGTCCTTGTGTTAAGGTCACTTTCTGATTTGTCTTAAGCTGGTCCTGATTTCTTTTAAGCTCTGAAAACATAGGTTAATTTTAATTTTCACGATGATTTGAAGAACCGAAACTCCATGATACCCTAGTGTCATTAAGGAAATTGACAGATTGAAAAAAATAAACTTACTGTGTCCTCAAGCAGCATTCTCTTCTTTCTTACTCTACAAATCTTGTACCCAAGTTGTTCTCTAGGTAGGTGACAAGATATTTTTCTAGTTGTACAGTGGAGAAAACTGAGATAGGGAGATAAAAAGTGACTTGGCCAAGATCACTTATGGTCAGTCGCACAGCCAAGAATAGATCCAGGTCACCTGCCTCCCTGGGCTTTGTTCATTACATCAGTCAACCTCTCTTCAGGAAGAAATAACCCTGCCAACCTCAAAAATGAAAGGATAGTCAACTCTCCGACTCAGTTTTGGGGGCTTGGTCTTTTATAAAATATTATTTTGGGTTAAAACATACATCAATAACTGCTAAATTGCAGCACCGTTAGCAAGATTTAGGATCTTAACTAAGGCAGAATTAGTTAAGAAAAACAAAATTCTGTATCTGTGGTCAATAATACTGTATTGTACACTTAACAATTTAAGAGGGTAGATCTCACGTTGTGTTCTTATCAAAATAAAGAAAATATTGTAAAAAGGTAAACAAAGTCCTGGTATCATAGTCACAAATTGGGCAAATGACAAAGCAAAAGGGGAGGTAGCTGAAGACTCCTAAGTGGTTGCTAGGGAGCTTGTGCTCAAACCACATCTGAGAAGGAAGAAATATACAGAAAAGGAGAGAAGGGGTATGTTGTCTAAGACAACACATACAGAGGTATGGCATGAACCCAGGAGAACAGCATCAGCAAAACCAAGGTCATGAACACGAGGATTGAAAAAAATTGCTCAGGCAATTTTTAGGAGAGAAGGATTTTAACATTGCAATCATTGCATGATGTGTAGATCCTGCTGCTTGAATAAGATGAGGTCAGATTTCACAGAGAGGGAGGAAACAGAGCTACTCAATTCTCACTTTGCTCCAGTCTTTTCCATTCAAGTGTAGCGGATGGGAATCTCCATCTACAAAGACAGGTATAAAAAATATCTCATCTCTTTATTTTTTTTTTTTACAAACCATATTCCTGTCTGCTTCAAGCCTCTTCCTTCTGGGAAGGTGAAAGACTTATTCTCAGTCCTTCTTAGGGTCCTAGACACATATTCCCAGAGTTGTGTCAAGGCTCCCGGGAGCTGACGCAGTGGGGCAGCATGGGGAGAGGGGACCCTCTGGTCACTGAGACATCTGACCACACAGGTTACAATGTAGCACGTGAGTGTTTCTGCTCACGTGGTTCTCTCAGTTGCTGTTGCCCAGGTCATCTTTAGTCCGCAGAGTTATTTTGGTGACAATCCTATGGTTCCTTCTGCCTAGGTGTACCACACACAGCTCAGGGGCTTGTGACCTCCCTGGGGACACTGCCAGGAAGCAGGACCTGGATCCCTCCTCCTTCAGGATGCATAAGCCTACCTCTCTCCTTTGCCAACAGCCATCAGGGCTAATCCTCCATGTTTCTTCCAGATTCTCCATGTCCATAAACCTCATTCCTTTTTACCTCCTTCAAGCAATTCCCTATGTTCTTCTAAGTGTTTGGGATTTTGGAAAACAAAATCCAGAAGTATTCTAAGGCTATTTCTCTTGTTCTCCTTGCCACGTGCCTCTCCTGATGCAATGAACACCAATTCTGATACCTGCCTCACTTGTGGGGGGGGGGGGTGTCAAGCAAAAGAGGAAAATATAAGGAGAAAAGAAAAAGGAACATAGATTAATACCTCTGAATATTACTTTCCTTTAGAAGGACAGTAATTTGGGGTATCTGTCTTGTTCTTATTCATTTTCCTTTCTCTGAAAATGACCCCAATGAATATACAAGCATGGGCTCCATATACACAAGACCATGTCCCTGGTCAGGACTGCTTAAATCAGGGATAGAAATCTGATCCAAGCTGGCCCAGTTGGAGTCTCTTCCCCAAGAATTAGAGTTTAGGATTGAAGGGTGGCACTGACTAGGAGTGAGTGGATTTAAGTCACAGAGAAGTGCTCCAAGGATGGCCCTTGAGTGCTGTCCCAGTGGATGTTGGAAGGCTCTGCTTCCTGTTCTTCCTGCTCTTGGCTTTTCTACTCTTTCTCTGATTTCACTAAATTGCCCATGAATTTCATGAAATTGGATATGCTTCTCTTTTTGTTAAGGTAGCCAAAATCAGTTTCAGTTGCTTGCAACCAGGAGTAATTTAAGAGTGCTCTTCAAAATTGCAGAGGCAGAGAAACATGGTGAAGGGGAAACTGAAACTCAAGATAGACAAAGAGATAGTAAGATAGAATCTAGGTATTTAAGATGTGTTCATCTAATGATTTAAAGTGACCGTTGCAAGAGTTACATTTGTAATCCCGGAACAACTTTTGGCATTTTTTGACAAGCCGTTTTTAACTGCATGCACGGCTTTGTAGTGGAACCTTTGGCACACTAAAGAACAGTCAGATGGTATGCAAGGTTTTCAAGAATGAAAGTGTTTCTATTTGAGGGCTTCTTGAAGAGACTAGGGTGGTTTAGTCAGGGTGAGATGTCTCAGGAAACAGGACTGGCTTTCAGGTGCTTAAAGGACTACTGGAAGAGAAGTTGAATTTACTCATTTCAGCTCTGGAAGGAAGAACAAGCATCCACAGAAGGATATTAATGGAAATGGATTTTAACTCAGAATAAGGGGATTTTTTTTTTTTTTTTAACATTTAGAGCTGTCTGGCGTGCTATGAGATTTCCTTGTAGGGTAGAGAACAATTTGCCATAGAAGAGTTCAAGTTGAGATTGGATGGCTGTTCACAAAGGTTACTATGAAAGAGAGAATCCAGAATTGGGATGGAATGGATAACTTCTAAATTTCCTTTAAATCCAAAATTCCATCATTTTCCATATAAATATTATTAACTCCTTGGCTAGAAAAATGCCAGCCCACATTTTGACAGAATGCAATAGGATTTAAAGCACTTTGCAAATACAGTTTTTATGAAAAATTTCTTCCTTCCTTTATTAAAAAAAAAAAAAACCCTATAGGCTACAAGCTGTCATTGAAGGAAGACATTTCCAAAAAATAAGAGAGACAAAAATGTATTTTCTCTTCTCTAAATTGGAATTGACAGTGATTAACGGTTTCACAGCCAGGTGCTTCACTGAATTAAAAAAACTCTCTGTAATATTAACATAATCATACAAAACCCAGGGAATACTGAATTGCATTGTCTCTAAATTTCTAAACTATAAGAAACTGAGTAGATTCCTTGAGTTATTTTAGGGAATAAATCAGAATCCCAACTCTTCCCCCCACCAAACCTTTAGAAATGAAAAAAATGTTACCATAGCACATTCTGTTAAACCTAAACAGCTCAGATATTTTATCCACCACGCTCCACAATACTCATATAATCTAGTCCCTTTCACAACTCTGTGACCCTTTGTGTATTTTAGATTATTATTCTCAACTAGAGGGTAAGAACTGGGTTATTCTAGTTTATCATTTACCATAGCCAGCAGATGTTGACATTCAGTAATCATGTCTTAAACAAGAAGGGACAAGCAAAGCCACTTAGTTTGAAATCCTGGTCTTATAGACTCCACCAGACATAGTCTGACATCATGAAGCTTTTCATAATCTCTTTCATAATCTCTTACTCTTCATGTAAAAACCTTTGAAAATGTAAACCCACATATAACCATTCATTAGCTCTCTACTCTGTTTATTTAAGTGGATTACATTTATAAAGAGCATTCAAAAGAATCCAGTCTTTTCTCTTTGCAAATTGGATTCTCAAGTCATTTTAAAGACACCGTTTCCAACATAAGTAAAAAACATGGGCTTCCCTGGTGGCGCAGTGGTTGAGAATCTGCCTGCCGATGCAGGGGACACGGGTTCGAGCCCCGGTCTGGGAAGATCCCACATGCCGTGGAGCAACTGGGCCCGTGAGCCACAACTACTGAGCCTGCGCGTCTGGAGCCCGTGCTCCGCAACAAGAGAGGCCGCGATGGTGAGAGGCCCGCGCACCACGATGAAGAGTGGCCCCCGCTCGCCACAACTAGAGGAAGCCCTCGCGCAGAAACGAAGACCCAACAGAGCCAAAAATAAATAAATTAATAAATAAATAAAGTAGCTATAGCAAAACAAAAAAAACTCATTTTTGGAAATGTAGAAAATACAAAAGGTACAAAGAAGAAGATAACAATGATCCATAGTCCCACCAGGAAGAATTAACTACACTCGATATATTCTCTCCCCCTATTTTAGGAAACACACTAAAAAATATCATATACGTTGATGATTAATATTTCAAATACGGCAGAAAGTTACAAAGATGACAGTTTTAAAAACTCATCCCCAATATTACAATTCCCATCATTAACCTTAGTGAATATCATTTCAGACATCTATCTATTGATCTGTCTATTAAAATGGATGGATATTTAGGTAGAAATACTTTTATAAAGATGAATAGAGATGCTATTTATAGGAAAATGATTAATTTTAAAAAAATTTTCAAGCAATTAAAAGAAACAATTGAAACTAAAGAACGGTCAAGCTTCAAATAAGTTTACCCCTTTTCAAAATACATTATTTCTTTTAAAAAATCTCTCTATGGCTAAAGTATCATGAAAACTATTAAGAAATCGGAGTCCTTGTTATTAATTATATTACCGTTTATATGAGCTTTCTTCCTCAGACAGTATCAACTGACTTCCTTTTTTGAAAGGTTAACACTTTTGAAAGTTCCTCCCTTCCTCACCTCCAGAGTGTTATTAGATGTTATTATTAGTTCTATATTTTTCAGGTTATATATTCCATTTTGCTGTGGGAATGTATTTGGAGAGTTGTTTTGTGCTTAAATGATTGAATGCATACAGCCTCTGGGAGTGATATCTTTTTTTTTTTCTTTTCAAATTTTATTTATTTATTTTTTGGCTGCGTTGGGTCTTCGTTGCTGCGCGCAGGCCTTCTCTAGTTGCGGCGAGCGGGGGCTACTCTTCATTGTGGTGCACGGGCTTCTCATTGCGGTGGCTTCTCTTGTAGCGGAGCATGGGCTCTAGTAGTTGTGGCGCACGGGCTTAGTTGCTCCGCGGCATGTGGGATCTTCCTGGACCAGGGATCAAACCCATGTCCCCTGCATTGGCGGGCGGATTCTTAACCACTGCTCCACCAGGGAAGTCCTGGGAGTGATATCTTTGTGCTTTACTTTCAGTTATTTTATTTACTGTCTGATAAACGACACCCACTAACTGGACACAATCATTCATCATGCCCAATACTTAGGGTCTCCAAAGCTGTGTAAACCATTATCACTCATCACCAAAAAGTTGTTGAGTACCATTTGGTGGTAGGCATTGCTGAGTGCTGAAAATTCAGGGTTGAAGAGCCCGTATTCCTTGCCCTCAAGAATTGAGAGCAACCAAAGTATTTTAAAGTCCTAGTGTGTTGGCTCCTTGAAAGTGCTTCTATTACTTCTTTAACCTCAGAGCCCATCCTATGGCCTGGTATTCCATAAGCCCGCAATTAATACTTGTTCAGTTAAATGGGCCTTTATGTGCCAGAAACTGTGGTGAGTTAAAAGTTATATCTAATTTTGTCTTGACAACAAATCTATTAGGTAGGAACTTATTGTCTCCATTTTATAGATGAGGAAGCTGAGTCACAGTCAGTAATATCCCAAAGTTATGCAACAGGATTTAATTGTAAAACTCATTCTTTTTTCATGACACCTGGTCATTTATGTTGGAAGTCATAGAGGAAAGAGGCATATGAACTACTGATTATAATACAGTGGGATGAGTAATATAATAGTGTATATACAGTCCAGAGGTTAAGAGGCTGCTTGGTGGTGAATCTCCACTCTACCATCTATTTGCTATATGACATCGAGCAAGCTCCTTCCCTTCTCTAAGCCTCTGTTTCCTATCTGTAAAATGGAATTAAGAGTGGGAATATTAAATGAAATGATTCAGGTAAAATGTATAGTGTAATACTTGCCACAAGTGCTTGAGAAAGAGTAGCCTTTCATATTATGTTTACAAAGTGCTCTGGAAGCTCAAAGGAATGAATCATTTTTTTTTTCCCCTGGATTTTCAGGGGAGGGGACACTTGTGCTTGGGTGTGCTGGCAGCATAAGAATTCATTGGGGGAGAGGTAGACGGAGTCTTGGAAGAAAGAGAAACATTAAACATAGGACTGGAGATCCTGCCAAGTATTTGCATTACCCTATTCAATTCCTGAAACTTCCTTCCTTCACTTGTACATCTCAGGAGTGTCCAAATAGGAGTATCTGTGTTTAGAAAGGCTGACTTACAAATAGTCCATTGTATCTTACTGGACCATCTTCCCATTGAGAAGGTGAATTAGTCAGTGTCTGTACAGCTCTGAGGAAATGTGAGGTGACAGGGAAGTTTTAGGGCTATTGGTCCAGGAGGCCAGGGGCCATTCCAGGCCAACTTAAGAGCACCTGTTGGTCCTCAGAAGAAGCCTGCCACCTGTCTGATATTCCAGAACAGTGTTCCTCAGCCTCGTTTTCATTGTCCTTCTCCTTTAGACTTTTCTCTAATTGCTCTCTCCACCCCTGCCATGACATGTTAATAGCACAGATAACTGCACATCTAGTTATATATTAGTATGTGTTCATCCCTACTTCATACATAAAAAGAGTAAGATTTTTGACCCTCTCCCGAAGAACCAACTTGTGTGAAACAGACTTCAGAGGGCCTTCTCAGGTAAGCTGCTGGTCTGGAGCTGACCCTGAACTTGAAGGCTCTAACTGCTGTATTTTTCATTATGCTTTCAGTTGTACTTCCGCAGCGATCCCTACGGCACCAGCTTCCCAACTCGTCTCTCTCTCTGCTTCCTCGCGTGCCCTTTCACAGTCAATTTTCCATATAGCAGCCCGGGTGACCTTTCAGAAATGTAATCAGATCACGTCTGTCCTCTGCTTAAAACTCTCAAATACCTTCCCATTGGACTAAGAATAAAATTTGGACTCTATATCACGGCCCCCAAAGTCTACCTGATCTGTTCCTGCCTCGCACTCCAGTCTCCGAGCGCGGGGGAGGACGCTCACGGACAGACAAAAGCCATCGGGCAGAAAGTCACAGGGTTTTGCGGCAAGGAGCTCTCGGGGTGTGGGGATGACCGCTGAGAGGGTGTGGGTGAGGGTATGGGCGAGCAGGGACAGCAGTGGCTACCACACTGGAGGGCACAGAGAAGGGGATTTGTGTGCTCATCAAGGTCAGGAAAGACTTTTCTGAACAAGTGACAGTGATGGAACCACGATATGAAAGATGATTATGCATTAACTGGGTGAAAGAGGGATGGCATTCATGGTCTAAGCGGAGGGAACAGCATGTGCAGAGCCCACGCAGCGGGAGGGAGTGGGCGGCACGTGAGCCACTGGAAGGGAACTGTGGCTGCAGCAGGATATGAAATGATGCTGCAGAAACAGGTGGGGTCCTCTTCACACAGGGCCTGTCCGGCCTTGTTAAGGGCTGCGGTCTGTCTTAAGAGCAAGAGTGCCACTGAAGGGTTTTGACTGTGTGACTAGTTGAGGAGGAGACAAGGTCAGATTTTGTTTTCAAAAGATTGCTCTGGTTGCAGTGTGAGCGTAGACCAGTTGCGAGGCACTGCAGTGGGAGGGTGGCCAACTGGTGCTGGTTTTTCTGGGTACCTGGCTGGGTTTAGCACTGAAAGGCTTGCATCCAAGAAACTCCCCCATTCATGGGCAAGCCCACCCGGCTGGTCACCCAGTGCTGGGCAGTTGTTCAGGTGAGAGATAACGGGTGTCTCATGAAAGATGCAGGATCGTCTCTTCCCTAGACTCACATCAGAAGAGAGAAGGTCAGCACCATGAATCCCTGTTTCTGAAAGCCCCTTAGAATTGGCCTCCCCAAATATACAGGCGACACGGCAATACACACACACGCACACACACCCACCCCTAATGTGCAAATTGCTTTAGGTAAGCCTCGATTATTTTTCCTATACAGGCTGAGTGGCATCACGTTTTTGACATCTCAAAGCCTGAAGCCTGCCCAAGAGAAGGTCAATCTAGGTAAGAAGTGGGGCTAAGTCATTGCCGCACCTTGAACCTCTGCTCACTGTCAAGCTATACCCTTGCCCTGGGCTTCTACACCGTCTCTTCACCCCCAGCTTCCTGGTTCTAGCCTTGCTTTCCCACACATCCTGTTAGCCCCCCAACCCCACTAAAGCTTGCTCTCTGGCCATGCTGTACTGCAGAGCACTTTCGTGGTCCCCAGTTGCCCCCTAAAGAAAGTAAAGAGCTCCATGCTTAGATTTCAGAGCTGCTCCCCCCACCCCCTTATCTCACCCTTCCCACTTTCTTCTAGCCCCGGGAGGCAGAAGATGTTTGTTACTAAACCATCCAAAAGAATTGAGGGAGGAATGTTGCTACTCCTACTCCCACTATAAATAGCTAACTGGGCCCACTATGTGCCAGGCACTGTTTTTAAACACTTTATATATGTAGTTTTTAATATTTATATTAATAAATGGATCACTCATTGGACAGACCTTTATTGAATACCCATGATTTTCTAGTTAATCGCTCAAGGATAGGACATAGCCGGGAACAAACTCCTCTTTCCTGGTGGTTACGTTCTGCAGTATGTGGGGAGAGACTGAGTAATTGATGGATGTGTAACGTGGCAGATGGTAAGTTCCATGGGAGAGACGCATCTGGGTGAGGCCTGGAGAGTGACATTGGCCGTGGGCACTTTTTCGTGTCGAGTCACCTAGGAAGCCTTTTCATGAGTTGTCATTTGAGCAGATACCCGAAGGCAGCCAGAGACTGAGTCATAAAGATTCTGGAAAATTTCAGGCAAAGGGAACAACAACAACAAAATATATATATACACACACACATGCACACACACACATATGGTTTATGGTGGAATCCTGAAATCATACCTTTCATTCTTCTCTCAGGCACTAGTCAAGGTTTCATAAATTCATTTTCCCCCTTGTTTAAAATCTTGGAGTATCAAAAAAAAATCTCTTTTCTTCACTTTTTATATTTCCAACTGTCACTTTGATCTTTAATGGAAATTTTGGTATTAATCTAGTCTTTTACTCTCTAACCTTTTTGTATTTTTCCTATTTTTCTCTCCTTGATACACATTTTAATGATGGAAAGCCAGTTTTGTTCCTGATAATGATTTTTTTGTCCACTTTAATTGTGTTTTTGGAAAGCAAAGCTCAAGCCATCATTGCTCATTATCTGGCTACAAATAACAATGTGCTTGAATTTCCAGGCAGAGACACAGGTTGGACCTATGTCTTCAGATAATGATACTTCAGTCCACTGTTTACTGAATATCTGCCATCTTTAAGGCATGTGCTGTAGGGAATACAAAGATGGTGATGATGACAGTCCCTTCCCTTAGAGAGCTTTTGATCAAACGGGAAAAATAAGTCACAGAAGGTTAATTGGCCGTTAGAGGCAGGGTGTGTTGGGAGTCTGTTCCTGGATAACGTGGGTCTGAATCACAAAATAAGAATAGCAATTACTTTTATAGTGCCTACCAAGTATCAGACACTAGGTTCTCAACGCCAGTAGGTCTCCCAGGTGTCATTACTACCTGTACTTTAGGGATGAGAAATTGAAGCACATAGAGATTACATAGCTAAGGTTACCATGCTGAGTGGAAGAGCTGGGATTTGAACCAAGGCAGTATCGGTCCTAAAGCTGTGCGAAGGGAGGGATGCCTTGAAACTCAGAGCTATGAGGCAAGGAACCTAAGGACATCTGAAGTCTAAGTTCATGGGCACCGTTGTGATTAAGCCAAACATTCTAACAGAGAAGGCCAAACAGATTTGAGCCCCAGTGCAGGACACGGATACATCGTAGGCTGGTAAGAGCCCGAGAAGGGCCTCAAGTTGAAGATTTTTGCCTTTGTGCATGGGCCAGGAGAGAGCAATTAAAGCACCTCTTCAGCTGGTACATGTTAAATGCCGAATAAAGGGTTTGCACCAAAGGAGAAAAGGCTTTATAAGTGCTGGGTGGAGATATCACTGTGTCCTGGGTCTCACTCAAGCTAATAATGAATTTTCTTTTATAATAGAGGTGGAAATAATAAGCCTTGATTAATTCCTCTATTTTTCACCCATGTTAATTTTACATTCAGTCCTACTTGTTTCCCACACTTCACTTGCTTTCCTTCTGGTTCTTGCATGACTGACGGAAGTTTGGTTTTTCCCTCTACTTGTAAATTTCTTACGCTATTTCCTTTGCCTACTTCCACCCCTTACCGTCCTGTGGTATCTTTTGTCTCCAGAAGTCTAGGTTCTGATTCCACACGCGCCCTGAATTTGTTCTACCTAGAAAAGTAATTTGCAGAGTGGGCTCCATTTCTCTGCAGGGGGATTATGAAATTGCATTGAAAATAGGGAGAATAAAAAGCTATTTTACAGATGAAGACCCTGAGGTGAAGCGAGGTTTAAGTGACTTACAGAAGAAGATCATTCTGTTAGCAACTGGCAAAGCTGGATTTGAGCCCAAGCCTTCTGACTGTGAATTCCATTGTTTTTTCTTCGGTCTGCGCTGCTGGGGTGGAAACTCTCTCACATGAAGATTGATCAGTCCTGGACCAGTTGTACCATGGGGTGAGTCCTCCATATTCTATGACTAAAAGAAGAGGAATTCGTGAATGAGTGGTCTTCTGAATGAGGCTTGGTGTCCCTGGTCAGTCCTGTAAGGGATTTTCAGAGCTAGGGCTCTGGGGCAAACCATCTGGGTTCAAATCCCAGCTCAGCCACTTACCAGCTGTGAGACCTTAAGCAAATTACCTACCCTCTCTGTGCCTCAGTTTCTTCATTACAAGAACAGGGATAAATAATAGTACCTACCTCATAGACTTTTTTGCCTGTGTGAAAATAAATGTGTTAAAACAGATAAAGCCCTAAGAAGAGTGCCCAGCACATGGTGAGTGATCACTAAACAAGTAATTACCTATTTAATTAACTATTTAATAGTAATTAGCTATTGAAAGAGCTAAAGCTATTTACCTTAGGTATCTAAAGCTTTTGCTTGAGAACCAAAGCTTACAAACACTTTTGGTAATCCTGAGTTGTGTCTTAGCTGCAGGCAGAAGCATTAGGATTTTGTCAGTGCTGGGAAGACCTCTGACCGAATCAATACCGCTTCTATTTAAGTGAAGCTGAATTCCCTAAATTGGCTCTACAGCCTGTCATTACCTTTGACAGGGCAAGCCTGCAAATGAAAATACTGTGTTGGCTAACTCATGTAGTCAAAAGCTGAATGATATCTATCTGGTCATATTTTGAAAGTGACTTTTCTTAAGGACAGGAAAGAAAATATATTACGAGCGAGGGGAAGGGAAGCAGAAGAAGGCTGGTTAGAGGTGCCAAAGACAAATTCTCCATCCAGAATAGTGTAGAGGAAAATGTCTGACATACAGTTGGCCTCCAAGGAATGATTTTTTTAAATGGAAAATGTGCCATTTGTTTTGGGGACCCTCCAGCCAGGTAGTTCTCTCAGACCTCCCTCAGCGAGGTCCACTTATCTCTCACATCTGATCAGATAAGTTGCTTATTTAAATAAGATTATGCATGTGAGATTCTTTGAAAAAGTATAAGGCGCTGTGGGATTTTAAGGCACTGTAGCCTCGGCTCAACTCTGACAATAATAAATAAACATTCCAATTGGGGCAGGACCTCTCATTTGAGGGGGATGCTATATGGGTAAGAATTTCTTGATGCTTTTGACATCTATGGGAGAATACGGCTAAGTATGTGTGTGTGGGGTAGGCAGGTAGGTATTTCCAGGGCCTCTCTGCTTTGATGTGAACTAAATTTTGACCTCACTGGGGCCATACTTATCTTTTGGTTTCTAGTTCCCAGGCCAGCAGATATATAGCAAGCACTGTGTGAAGTGTTCTAAGCTTAGCTTTTGAGCACTCATTTCTTCATTTAAAAACAAAGGAAAGAGGAGAAGATGTGGAAAAACAAGGGCTACCTGCCTTCTTGAATTTCATATGAAAAGAAGTATTGAAAGAAGGAAATATAAAGCACTTAGAAGATTGAGGAATTTTCTTCTATAATGTCAATTCCCTCCTTAGAAATAACCTAGACAATCTCTATGATTGAGACTCTAGTTCTTAAAAAATAGTTCTTTCCTCTGAAAGGAATCTAGTTTTATTAATTAAAGCAAGTATGTGGTAGGAAAAATTCTCTCCATCTGAAAGATCTGCTCAGTTTCACAGGCTCCCGATCTAGCCCCATGGGTCCGTTCCCAGATTTTGAAACAGAAATCATGACGCAATAGAACCGTTACAGTTTGCTTTTTGAAGCACTGCAATGTGGAATGTGGAAATGTTTCTGATTTCCCAACTGTTCTGTAAGTCCAAATATGGGTCAGTTAGCCATACACAGGGATTACAGCCATTGGTAACGTTACACAGCCATTGGTAACGTTCATACAGTATGAGAGTTGGGAACATGAAAAACTACATGATATTTGCTCATTTGATCTCGGGCCTCACAGGAGTCTAGATATGCTAGATTGATCCCTCAAGTACCAGTAGATCAAATTCTGGGTTTTATGGAATTCAGTGGTCTAATTAACTGAACCAAGAACATTTTAATGATTATTGGGATCTACTATTTTTGTTGGAAATGAAAATTTTATGCTGTGGAATATTATGGAATATAGCTTAAAAGAGCAAAAACTCTTTGCCTTTCCAAGAAGAATATGTACCATAATATTCTTATGGTACATATACAAAAAAATAATACTAGCTCAGGATGGGAGTATTCTGAAGTCCAACTCATCCAAGTACCCAGTTGTCATGGAGGTAAAAACCAAGAAGACCAGGTAATGGATTGAACTTTGAGAGGGCGTAGATATTAAGGAAGACTAATAGGTCTGTGGTACTGGATTTATAATGGTTTAATTTCCTCAGAATCTCTATCAAATAGTCATCGTCATGCACTTAAAAATGTCCAATTATAGCAAGCCTTCCAAAGAAACCCACTCCATTTGGATGACTTTGATTTTCCCTTCTTTTGGATGGGAGCCATATTTATCATTGAGTTTCTTCTCTTCCTTATCCTTTTCTGTATCATTTGCTTCTTCTTCACCCTATGTGGACTTAATAACCCAGCAATCACTTGTTTATGGGTTGAAGTGAGGCCACAATAATAACACCTTAATATGTGAATCTTAGTTTTTCCTGTTTACATAGGACTTCTTCCACCTCTTAAAACATCCCCAGTTATTTCCTGGAGCCTCATATGTGCTCAGCCATCAGACTAGTCATACTGTCCCACAGCCTTATCCTCGCTGCACCTTGTCCTGGCCTCTTCTGCTGGTCCCCTCTGTGAAAACGACACCCTGCTGAGCACAACAGGCTCCTGTGATGGCCTTCTGGAGTTCTCAGGGCACGGAAGGAGATGGTGCATGGGAAAGAATGGCTCCTTTTCCAACCCTGGCCATGCTCTCTCACCTGGGCCCTGAAGCATCACTGCTTGGTTTCATAGTCTTACAAAGTCTTTTATGAACACAAAGGATTTTCCTACCTCCTTTCCTCTGTGGGTCAGATATTGTCCCTTTCTGTCCGTTGTCCTCATCTTTCTCTCCCTCTCCTCCTGTCTCTTACCTACAATTTCCCCTCTCTCTCCAGATTCCTATAACTAAATATGTCCCCTTCATTCCTCTTGTCTCTCTGATCCCCAAAACTTCTTTTGTATATCCACTCATATAATAAACTCAGGAGGGATTCCTGGTCTGTCAGTTTCACAAAAAGGTGGACTGGATATCCCTGGCCAGCCGCAGGTTGGTCACTCTGCTACGCAACAGCTTTAGACTGATGTTTTTCAGCTGCTCCGTCATTTTCCTGTGGGATGTGTGGTGTTGCTCTTTTATTGGAAAATCTCTGGGAAGGTCATCCTTGTACTACCTGCATTATTTCAGTGATATGGCTCCCCACGCCCACCCTATTCTCTTCCTCCTCAAAGTCACATTCTTTCATTCTCCATCCTTTATATTTTCCTCCAGCTTTATTGAAATGATTTGCTTTCTCTTTGCCATTTCCCAACGTTTAAAATCCTTTCTAATAAGCTAGAGTATTGAGAGCCAGTCTTCAAGCCCCTCCTACTCGAATTTTCTGTACTGAAAGGACTGTGAACTTCGGGGTTACACTGACCTTGTGTTGAAGCCCAACTCTACCACCTCCTTCTGTGAACTTCATTTATTATGATGTATAAAATGAAAATAACAACCTTATGAGGCAGAAGATAATTGCTAGAGTTAAATGAGATAACAAAGGCAGACTTTCTAACTCAGTGTCAAACCACATAACCAGTGTCAGTCTCCTCTCCTTCCCTTTTCCTTCCCGTCGCTTGGTGACAGGTTGCATTTTGTTGCACACTGGCAGTGGTCCATCACTGCATGCTAATCCTCATAACACTTCCGTGATATGTGGTGTGCTTTCCTCATCTTGCCATCCTGCTTCCAGGCTAAGTATACAGTGGCCTCTGCATCAAGTTCGCCATGGAACCTCGAGTTAGTATGTACACTGATCATTTAGTCATAAATCCGTATGTTCCACCTCTTTGTACCTTAGTAGTGGTGTCAAATTTTCACTGATACTGTAAAATCTGTGAGCACCTTAGATGCATCATACGTGTCTCCCATTTGAATCATTGTGTTTTGCACACTATACATATCCATGCATTATGATGACAGCTAGTGATATAAACACACAATTGTATAAACGACCACCTTTCTAACCGCATTTGTGAATGTGTTCATTGTACAGATTTTACTGAAACACCTTAGAATTGAAGAAGAACTAACTGTAGTGATGGTTATAAGAGTGACATTTTGGGTCTGGGAATGCAGTTGCAACTGAAGAAAAGGAATGGGGAAATGTTGCATCCTGTCTCCCAACATCAAGATTTAAGAAAACCCCATAGTTCATTTTCCCTTCATTAATAATTAGATTCCAAGACCCATTGGTGGAATTAAATTTACATGCCCAGAAGTTATTTATATTATAAAATGTTGGTATTTACTGAAATATTTCATGTTCCAAAACATGCCTTTTAGAAGAATAACTCGAATGCTGTAAATCCGTTTGTCTCAAATAGGCCCCCAGTGCAGCCAGCGGATGTTTCTCATGATGATGTCAGGCCCAAGAAGGATTTTCTTGGTAAATCCTGATCTGCTTAATCCGTACAGAATTCCCCCAACTGGAAAACTGATTTATCATGCAACTACATGCCTACTTGAGAGAACATTTTTACTTAATCTGATGACAAAAGAGTATTTAATAGTGTGCTCCCTGGTGGCCTCATCTGATTCACAGATTTACTCTGCAATTTGTGAGATAGAAATTTGGGCTAATTGCACCTTTTTATAAAAGGCTACAAAAAAAAAATTATGGAACTCCAGGCCTTTGTGTCCTTCTAATTCTACATTCTTATTACCATCACAGCCCTATTTGCTGTACTTATTATATATTTGCTTTTATTTCAAATTGTTTTTGAAACTTGTCACAGACACCGTAAACTCTTCCTGACATCAGAACTGTGCTCGGAGTCCTTCAGTTCCCAGGGCTTCCCTTGTGTGCTGGCAGGGCAGAGGGATCTATCACTCTTTCTGTTAGATAGAAAGCAGTGAAATTGAGAGATTTCTTGTTTTCTTCATGAAGACTATAATTTTATGATTTTCTATGTATTCCTACAACGTCACAATGTCAGAAGGAAAGCACTTCTTGTTTTCTTCATGAAGACTATAATTTTATGATTTTCTATGTATTCCTACAATGTCACAATGTCAGAAGGAAAGCACTAAGCTAGTCTACACTGCAGAAGCAAAATTTCTGCCTTTAAAACTCTGATTTGACTATGAAACCATAAACACTCCCATCAGAACACTAGCCATTTGTCCCAACATTCAATTTCTGGTTTTTATGGCATACATTTATTTGTTCAGCCTTGAAGTTTTAGCCATCTCAAATTCAGAAATGGTCTTATTAAGTTGTTTTATGTTTTTTCAAAGGATTTTTTTGGGGGGATGTTATTTGCATTCCAGGAACACAGGAGATTTCTAGAAGCAGCATGAGACTGCTGTAACAAGTTATTTTGGGCAACCATCTATACCTCAAAACTTTAGCTCTCCATCAGTTTCATAAGTGTATACTTATCTTCACCATTATTCTCTCTAAGCCTGCCATTTGGATAGGTGCAGTCTTTGACTACTGATACAGTAATATGCTTTTTATGTTTCTGCCTTTCAATTGAGGTCAGTTGACAGATTGTTGAGAATGAACTTGCGGAATCATCCTGAAATGCTTTTACAATTATATGCAAATGGTGTGAAAACTGTTAGACCCCTGTGTGACATCCAGCTGTAGGAACTGTGGCCATGAGATTTTTGCATAAAGTAGTGAAATTCTGAGTGGCAATCAAATGGGGAATTCTCAGAGCAACACATTTTATTAAAGGAAGATATGTTTTGAGCCCAAGAGGGTACTTTTCCCGTTGCCAAACCTTTGGGTCCAACTGTAGCTGCTGTGATGTGGAAAATCTCTGTCTTAGGACCTGTTGAAATTAGGGATGACACTTTAATTCTTTTAAATTCAGGAGTCAGAAGATAGGGACTAGTTAGATATTGTTTAAATATTCCCATTAGAAGTTTCCAGCCTTCTGCCAAAAGTGGGATTGGTTTAAATGTTTGAGCAGACATAGTTCCAAGTGTCCATACCCACAGCTAAGCTCCTAATCACAAGGGGGACTGCTTCAAAGTCTGGGGGTGCTCTGACATTTTTTATTACACCTCCTGCCGTCAGAACTTACTGACATTCAATCATAAATCTCTTAACTTCACCTGAGGCAAATTTAATGGTGATGTCCAATTTTAACCTTCCTCACCTTCTCTGGGGCATTGTGGGATAAGTCTTTCTCTAGGCCCTAATAGAAACATTAGACCATGAACACTAGCATACTTTTAGGACAAAGAAGAATTCTCAGTAGGAATTTTGCAAACATTACATGCTCTTTTTCCTTTCTGACAGATGGATAATTAACATTCTGGTTGAGGGGAATGGCGTTAACTTGCATGATCGCCGTAATCTCTTAACCATCTTTTAACAAAGAGAAGAGAAATAATCCTTATGTAGAGGTGTTAGAGGTCTCCTGCGAGTGTCCCATAACAGATTCATCATCTCTCCATGAAGTTTTGGAAAATGCAATATTTTGTAACTTCTACATGCAAACCTTTAAGACATTCAGGCTTGGATTCAATTTTCAATTCTTGAGACTTTGGGTAAGTTACTTAAGCTTACGTGGTTCTCATGGGTATAGAGGGAGTATTGTTAGTACTCGTCTCATAGATCTGTGAGAATTAAATCAGTGAGGCATAGAAGCACTTAACTAGGGCCTAGCACTGGGTAAGAACTCATGAAATGTTGGCTTATCTCATCTTCCTCCTCCTCCCCTTCCTTTTCTTCCTCCTTCTCAACTGAGTATGAATCTGCCTATCTTATTACCACACCTCTATTTTTAATTTTTGTGGATTTTTACTGCTTGTCCACAAAGTGTTATCTTCCTGCCTCTTCATTAGTCAACTAAGGAAAATGAGCTTGCCAGACAGCAGTGATGATGCCAGCTGTCTTTGCTGAAACAGACATAAACACTGGGTTGGAATGCAGTGCTGGGTTACCCTGCCCCTTTCTTGGGAGAGCCTTTTGTTTAAACATTGCTGCATAGAGAATTACTGGTATGATGTAAAAGTCATCTCAAAATAACTAACTCATATGGCAGATTTTATGAAATGACACTCAGTTAAGATGAATAAGGGCCTTCCTTGATTCCCATGGTAAGCGTTAGGATTTGTGAAACTTTGATACCAATACGTCTTCCTCAACAAAAGCAACAACACAGAAAGGAAGCAGACGCATCTTATGAAACCATTGCCTATAAATTATACTCCTCTGTAGGATTCTGAATATTTAATCAGACATAGAATTCTTCTAAATATCATATTTACATGAGAAACCCTTACCAAAGAGTGGCTTTGAGCCCACTTGCTTCACTCTATGTAGTACTACAGTGCATTTAAAATTCTATCCAACAATAAATTTTTTATGGCATTTTGTTTCTTTAGTCTTTTTTTTTTTTTTTTTAATGGTTTTCAGCTGTAGTAGGGTAGTAGAAAGAGCACCAAGCTAGGAATCGAGAAACCTGGATTTGAGTCCCACTTCTGTTGATCACTAGCTGTGTGACCAGGGGCAAGTCTGGTCTCTTTTAGCCTCTTTCTGGTCTCTTTTAGCCTCTCTGTATGTAAGTGACAATGACAACATCTGTCATACCGGCCTTAGAGAGTGTTAGTATGTCTCAAAAGGAAGTTGGAGCCACACAACTTCTCTTGCGGAAGTTTTATACAAATCTCGTATTATGGTGATGTATGAAAGTATTTGGGACATTTTATAAAATTAGAACACATAATGTGAGACAGTTAAGTTTTGTTTTTGTTTTCTCCAACAGAGGGACTATAGGGGAAAGGGAGAGACAGCAGAGTACCTTCATCTCTGAGAGTCACCATGCTCCTCCCTTCTTTCATGAGGGGTGTGCTCTGTGATGGATCTTTAAACAAGAGAGTGCCCTCAAAGCACCCTGCCTGGGTCCTTACTCCTCTATAAAATGTAAAAGCCTATTTAAATCCCTTATTTTGTATAATTGGAAAGTCATTGTTCAAGAGCAGAGTCCTTAATTTGGAAATGCAGATTCAACTTAACATACGCGATGATTGTTCCTGATTTAAAGTTCTCATAAAAGGAAACTCCACAAATTGGGTTCACATATTTAAAAAGACACTCCTAATTTTTGAAAAGGAAGCTATCTGTCTTACCAAGAATGTACCAAGCCCATTTTTGAGGGATGCTGTGCAATCGAACACTGACCTTTGAACCTTAAGCATTCAATGAGTAAGAATCTCATATGTACAGATTCTTTTTTATAATCATGAGGAAGGGGTTTATCCCCTCTGTATACTCCTATATCTCCCATAGATGATGATATAAACCACATAGTGACATGAGCCCAGAGGTGCGTTGAGGATCTCAGTATCTTATATTCTCATGGAGATCATGTGGTAAGCTGATATTTGTTTATCTTTATGTAGTGAAGTTTGGAAGAGGTAAGGGAGAGGTGAAGAAAGGATTCTCTGAAGTCTTTGGGGGAATCTTCAATGCTCATACCTTGTAGCATATCTGGGTATATGAGTGGGTTGGTTCAGGGGTCAAAAAAAAAAACAAATGCAAAAAGGAGCCATTTTTCTTATTCTTTGATAACCAGCTGTGACTTTGGCTAGAAATTTATTGACCAAAATAATTCTATTGACCAAAATTTGGCCTCTATTTAATTATTTTAGCGATTCGCCAGTTTGTTATAATAAGGCCCAGCTTGGAGTGCTTTTGACTCATAGTCAAATCAGAATTTTAAAGGCAGAAATTTTGCTTCTGCAGTATTTTGCTTCCTTCTTGTGACATTGTAGGAGTACAAAGAAAATCATAAAATAATAGTCTTTATGAAGAAAACAGAAATCAGAAATCATTGTGGTAATATGTAAACTCTCAATTTCACTACTTTCTGCTTATAATTGTCTTCTTCTCTTTATCTAACCCTAGTCTTTGACCATGCAACAACTCTCCTTGTTAAGGCTGACTCTCCTCATTTGATCTTGAGCCCATGTCTTCATCCTTTGGGGCCTTCCTTTATCTATTGTCCCATATTTTATCCCATCTTTCACTTGCATCATCAATATCTCCCTCTTCACTACTTCTCAGCATAAAAACATGCTTAGGTTTCCTTTGTCTTGAAAAACAAGACAAAATTAATAGCAAAGTCAAAGCCTTGATAGCAGTATAGGTTATTACTCATTACCTTCTCTTAACCGTCTGCCTTTTCTCTTGCTCTTTGCAATATATTTTGGTGTTCAATTACTTTGCTAAAATTCCCATCTAAAACTGTTCCTCTAATCTCCCCTTCTAATCTGTTTCTTTTTCAGTCTCTTTGCAGAATTTTCTGTTTTCCTGAGTTCCTCATTGATGCTCTTTCTGATCTCTTTCTACTCCATTCTGTTCTGATATTACTGCTAAATTCATCTTCCTTAAGTTTAGTTGTGAACATATTACTTTCCTGATCAAAACCCATCAATGGTTTCCCATTTTTCTATGAAGTAAGCATGAATTTCCCACCAACCTGGATTCAAATTTTTTTTACAACGTGACATCACTTTATCTTATTTCTCCCGACATGTGTCTAAAAAACAGACGAAGCGTAATTTTTCCCTTTGTACAAATTTAGCAAATTTCCCAGTCTTGTATAATGCTCCTCCTCTTGGAATTCCCTTTTCTTAATCTCTACCTGTTGAAATCTTACCCTTTAGTGAGGGGCAATTTCAAATGCTTTTCCCGAAGGATTTCCTGATCCTACAAATATGATGTACTCTCTCCTTTCTTTGACCTTCTCTGATTTTTTGTTTGATGTCTATTGAATGGGTCTCTTTCTGCTTTGTATTGTACTAATTTAGTTATCACTCCTGTACTCCTACTCCTGCAGTGTTTAGATTCTTTGGAGAAAAAATCCTTCAGAGGGAGAAGAGCTAGAAAGCTATTGCCAACCTACGTTTGTGTTTATATCTTCTATCTGAAGAACAGTAACACTGCATTCTATCCTAGGGTGGGTGGGAGGAAGACAGACTGGCACTAATGTGTCCAGAATCACACGTAAGAGGCAGCATTCAAAGCTACCTAGGCCTGAATGAGCAATGGAAGGGAGCAGTAACTGGTACCCAGAAGAAGTAACTGTAGCTGGAGGAGGGCTCCCCAAGAGGAGCTGTGGTCTTCATTAGTAGAGGACACACCTATTGCAAAACCATAGTCTAGGAGGGAGGGAGCCAGGGAGTAAATATCTTGACCCTTTTCGCATTCTACCTTCTCATCTGCTGCTAGTGTTTTCCAGTGGCTAAACCCAGTAGAAGCCAGAGTGCAGGGGAGCTTGTTGATCTTGACTGAGTCCAAAAAAGTCAGTCTCCTAGTGCTTAGTGATGTGCAGAAGGGTAGAGTGTGAATCTGAATGGACAGATGGACAATTTCCCGTTAAATAATGGAAGTTGTAGATAATCTATCTTAGCAGTATTGGGCTCAGATGGAGTCACAGGGCATGGCCGTGCCAATGGCTGAGCAAAAAAAGCTTTGCATTGGCCTTTTAGGTCCAGAATCAATTAGGAAATCTATAGTAAGCAGATAGAATGACTGCAGCTAATTCTTGGATCTTATTTTAGGCATTGGTGAAATATGTTCTGAGCATTGAATAGCATCTGCTAAAGGCAATAATTTCCTATTATGGTGAGGCACAACAGATCTTTCCATTTGGGGTAGAGTAAAATCCTGTGCTTGCTTATTGGAAAAAGAGTCGGAGAAGAAGTCACCCCAGCAGTGTTGTCTTGGAGAGAATGTCTGTCTGGAGTTTGCAAGAGGAAATGAAAGACCTGAAGACTTCCCAGGAAGCAAAGTGCTTTGACACTGAGCACAACCAGAGAAGGTCACTTGGTAGACCAAATTAAGATGTATAATTTAGTATGTGGCACCTGCAGAACTGCTGCATTTTAGTCAAAGCAGAGTGAGGCAGTGCTGCTTGAAATAGTCCTGTGAACTCAGCATGGAATTATATTTAACCCCACTCCATAGTGCTTTCCTTGTTATTTTGCTTTTTTTTTTTTTTCCCCCTCCTAAGACTTACAATTCTTTTTCCTCTGGTTTCTTAGATGGAAAATGTGTGCAGTGATTCAGCACTGTACCGCACTCTGACTTGCTAGTGGATTGTCACAGAGAAGTGTTTGCCCTTCTCTGAAGCCTTCTTTTGATGTGGAGCACACTGGAGTGCTGAGGTTGAAGTTCATTTGCTCAGGGCAGACTTGTTCAAAGAGGAGGAGTTTTATAGTTTCTTGGTCACCTAGTAGGTATCACCAAGTAGTATTTTGAGTTAGTGGATTGCAAACTTAGAGATTAAATTTCTCATGTCACAAAGGAGCTGAAATTTGAAGGACGAAAGTACATGAAGTATGTTTATCCAGATACAGGCACTGGCCGGGATGCTAGACTGATGGCTGAATTCTGACAGTCTGTCTTTGGTTGAGAGAGGGAGATTTGGGAAGAACCATGGATAGTTATTCCATGCTCCAGAGGCAGTGCTATAATTATTCATTGATGATAGTGGAGGATGTACACAATGAGTTATTTTGATAAAAATAATTTCAAACTGTGGAAGAGAATGGGGAAGTAGGTTTGAAAATGTTTGTATTTCTTTGCAGTAATCTGTCTTAAACTTGTTGGTCAAATGATCCTAAAACTCATCCTAGGACCAGAAAACATGAAATTATCTTTTCTTTTCCATAAGTTTCCTCTAAGATGCACTGTGGTTGCCAAATTTGAGCCAGTTGGATTGTCTTTGTGTCGCTCATGTATCAAAACCTGTATCCTTGTGCATTCGAAGGAGAAACTTGTTCTTTTCAACTGACACTACCTTATAATTAAACTACAATTCTCAATTCCTACCTTCCACTGCAGGTAATGTTTTTGCTTGAAATTTTTTGTTAAATGATAAGGCCCAGTGAAAGAGGTACTAGGAGTACCTTCTTTATTTGTTTATATGATCATTGGAAACTCAGAAATTATGAACACATGGCATGAACGTTTGCATCTGGATTTGGACCCCCAGAATCTGGTAGAATAGTATTTCATCTTGGAAGCAGAGAAACCTCTGTGACATTTTAAAAAAATTTCCAGGATTCTAAGAATGGAACACTTTTCTTTTACAATTCATGGGGACTTATTTTTGCCAAGTATCCTGCCACAAACCACATGGCCGATGTTGATATCTATGACCCCAAAGTCACACTTTTCATCTTTTATACCCTACGGTTTGATCCCTAGTTGACATGGTCTTCATCATGGTATGATACCATGGTTGTGACTTTCACTATTTTTACAGTATTTCTCTGCCAAAGAAAATGTAGCAAAGAAAATTATAGAAGGAAAATGTAACAGGTCTTTAAGAAGGGTTGGTGGATAAGGCTGAAGCTAAGACTTTAAGGATATAACTGGGTATGTGACTCCTGTTACTCTCAGGGGAGGGAGGAAGAAAGGCTTGCTGGTATTATGGAAGACCTATGGTTTAATCTAACATGAACTTCTGAACCATGGCCTCAGTTTGACTATACTGAAAGATTTTGAATCTAGGGTTTACAGACTTATAATAAAAACATAATAAGAAACTAAACTATTTAACCTTAATTTCTTTAGATACAAAATATGGGGAATTATCTTACTACCTTTTTTTCTTTCTCAGCTTCTTTTGGAGTCTCTCTTTCCTCCATTTATTCCTTGAATATCTTTGTTCCCAGTACTATACTCTGTAACCTTTGCTTTCCTCAGGCTGCATACTCTTCTTGAGTAACTTCATCCAACTCAGTGACTTTAACTCCATATTGTTTGCATTCTGATAATCTTTGTCTTTTAATGTTGTGTTTAGACCATCTACACTTAATGTAATTGTTGACATGTTTAGATTTAGGTTTATCAGTTTTTTCCATTTGTTTTTACTTTTTGTTTGTTGCCTTTTTTTGTTCCTCTCTTTCATTTCCTTTTTCTCATTTTATTTTTAGTTATTTGAACATTTACTATTATTCTGTTTTAATATACCAGTTGTATTTTTGATTATATCTTTGTATATTTTTAAAAATGTTTTCTCTAGGGATTACAATATACATGCTGAACTCTTTACAGTGTACTTAGAATTAAAATACTATTTTACTTCATACCATGGAGGTCCTGTTACCCACTCTCTTACGTTGTAGTTGTCTTGTGTATTATATGTACATACATTGCAACCCCACTGAACGATATCATATTTTTTTGCTTTCAACTGTCAAACATCTTTTAAAGAACTCAAGAGAAGAACAATATTATATTTACACAGATGTTTACCATTTCTATTATTCTTTCTTCATTCTTGATGTTACAAGTTTCTTTCTGGTAACATTTTTCTTCTGTCTGAAGAGCTTCCTTTAGCAATTCTTTTAGAGCAGGTCTGTCGGCAACTAATTCTCTTACTTCTCCTTCATCCTTATTTCATCTTCATTCTTGAAGAATATTTTCACTGGGTATAAAATTCTGGGTTGACAGGTCTTTTTTTCCTCAGCACTTTAAAAATGTTCCACTTCCTTTTGGCCCTGATGGTTTCTGATGGGAAATCTGCAGTCACTTAAGTCATTTCTCTATAAGCAATGCATCATTTTTCTCTGGCTGTTTCAAGATTTTTTTTCTTTGTCTTTAGGTTCCGGCAGTTTGAATGTCAGGTCTGGGTATAAACTGATTTGGGTATATTCTGCTTGGGGCTCACTGAGCTTCTTAAATCTGTAGGTTTATGTGTTTCAGCAAATTTGGGAAGTTTTCAATGATTATTTTTTCAAATATATTTTCTGTACTAGGCTCTTTCTCTTCTCCTTCTAAGACTCTGGTGAGATAAATGGTAGTCATTTTTTTTTTGTAGCATGGGTCCTTGAGGCTCTGATTATTCACTTTTTCAGTCTTCTCTCTCCCTGTTGTTCAGATTGGGTAATTTCTATTGATCTGTCTTCAGGTTCACTGACTCTTTCCTCTACATCTCCATTCTGCTATTGAGCCTATCTAATAAGTTTTTTCATTTCATTACTGTATTTTTAAGTTCTAAAATTTCCATTTGATTCTCTTTTATATCTTCAGTTTCTATGCTGAGAATTTCTCTCTTTCCACTCATTTCAAGAGTGTTAACTCTTACTTGCTGGAGCACTTCTGTTACAGCTGCTCTAAGTCTTTGTCAGATAATTCAACATCTGTGTCATCTCAGAGTGGCATCTGTTGATTAATTTTCCCATGGGAGTCGAGATTTTCCTGGTTCTTTGTATTGCTGAGTAGTTTTGGGTTGTATTCTGAACATTTTGAGTATTATAAACTCTGAGTCTCGTTTTCCCTTTTTTCAGGCAGCCAACTTGGTTTAGTTCAGGCTGAAAGTTCCGATGAGCCTTCTGTTTGTTGTGGTTTTAATATCAGTTCCATTTTCAAAGCTTTTGCTGGGTTCTTTTGAGCTGTCACATTCATGTGCCACCCAGTTGCCACTGTAGGAGGTCTATCTCTTAGTCCTAAGATCCATCTGTTAGTTTTAGTTTTTTTTCAAAGTCTTTTGAATGCTGCTTAGGATCAGGTCCACACATACACAGCTTGGGGGTGAATTCAGGAGTTTATAAACAACTGATTGGGTCACTTAGTAAGCTTCGCATATTTTGGGGCTCTCTGGGGCTCTTCAGTCCTCTAGCCGTAAATCTGAGACTTTATTTATCCACCTCTGCTTCAAACTTCCTGCAACTGTGCTGACATCTGGGGCCAAGGAGGGACAGAACAAAGAGAGAAAAAAAGGAACAGGGTTTGCCCCACTGCCTTGGGACTACAGTTCCTCTGATCAAAGAGGAACATTCTCATCTCTTAGAGTTTTAGTTGCCAGCAGGCTCCTACTTCTGCTGCTATCACTGGCAGGAGATGTCTTTTCTACTTCTGATTCTGAACTAGAAGCTTTCCCCTAGAACTTTCTCTGTTTGTGCTGATACTCACTTCCATCTTTCAGGATGATTTGAGTACAGGCTAGGGGACTACTGGAGAGAAAACGGGCAAATTGAACTGCTTTACTGTTGGGTGACACTTCAAAGTTTGGTCCTCTTTTCCAATTGGCTTGCTACTATTTACTTTTCAGAGTACTCAAATAACTGCTCCATGCCTTCTGTACAGGTTTTTAAGCTGTATTCAGTGATTGAGACAGGATGGAGTGTGTTTACTTTATCTTACTTAGACCTGGAACTCCTTATATATTATATGGTTACTCCTAAATGTGTAACTCTAGTCTATATCTCCTTCCTAAGCCCTACCATGTTGCATCTAGCAGTTTCTTGCACGTGTGCTTGAATGTTAAAATTCAAAATTTCCAAAACTGAATTAATCATCTTCCCCCAAAGCCTTCTTGCATTTCTTATCTTTGTGAATGGCACCATATTTCTACCCAATCACCTATCTAAAATCGTGGAACTAAACTCTTTTCTATTACACATATCCAATTAATCACTAGGTCCTATCAATTCTATCTTCTTAAATTGATTTTCTCTTCTCCATCCACATTACCACTGCCCTGGTTCTGACTATTAACAATTCTTTCTGAAATAGTGAAAGGGTCTTTTAGGGACCTATAACCCTAGTCTTATCCCCTATTGGTCTAGTCTCTACATTGCTTCTGGAGTGATCTTTCTATAATACAAATCTGAATAAACAGCATGCCTTGCCTAGGATTCTTCAGTGATTCCCCATGGCTCCTGGGATGTTCAAGCTCCTTAGCCTGTGTTCAGTACAGTCTCATACCATACTTCTGGTCCCCGGTGCCCTGATCAGAGAAAGTTTAGTCCTAAGAGCATGGGGCAAACCCCTGTTTCTTTTTTTTTTTTTTCTCTCTCTCTCATTTCTGCCCCTCCCTGGTCCCAGACATGGCACTAGAAAGAGCATTTTGTATTAAAGTTTCTGTGTGGAAGAGGCAGTAAAGTGAAGTGGTTTTTTCTTAATAGTAGTTTCATGCATTGAATTATGGCTTTATTGCTGTAAAATCCAATCTCATAATTTCCTAAACTTTGGATTTAGTTTCCCAACCATGACTAACATACCTAATACTAACCATGACATTTTCTCCATGTATATAATCAAGACTTATAAAGACAAGGAGAAAAAAGTAGTTAACCCTATAGTAGAGCACTATATGTCTATAATCTTCACAAAAGATATAGCCTTCATATGAGTCTCCTTCTCTTTATTTTCTGTATTAGAATTTTCATTGAGTTCTGCTTGACAGGTACAGATGTAATGAATTTCTGGTGCCCTGACCCTAGATTATGTTGTTTAAGGGACAGCCTTAGAGAACGGCATTTTGTCTGATCAGAGGTGCCGAAACTAACCAATGAGTGGTAAAAGTAGCAAGATGTGAGACATATTTGAAGAAACAATGTGAGTAACACCAAGCTAGCAAAATAAAAGAACTCTTCTTTTCAGATTTCTTGGAAAACTGGTTCATCAGTAGAAGGCAGTAGATGAGGAGCCACTTTACCTACAAAGCCATGAAATGAGACAGACCTGGGTTTTTATCCTTGCTTCTTCTGAGCCGTATGACCTTAGACCAGATCCTTGGTGTCTCTGAATTTAGATCTCTTCATCTGTAAAAGGGAGATGTGAGATGACAAAATAAAAGTGTGCGCATGTATATGTTCAATACATTAAAAATTCCCTCTCTTAGGGAATAAGCTTTTAGAATAAGCAATCATGTTTTCAGCTGAAATCATGGCATCAACTTTGTGCTGCCACTTTGGACAGATTATAAAAAACTTTAACTCTTCCCCTTCTCCCACATCATGCGCTTCTCCTAATCCAGGGAAATTGAGAAGATAAGAAAAACTAGAGGAGAATGATCCTTGAAGGCAAAACTAGGCCTCTCCCATTTTTCTGCAACTTAAAATAGCACTTCTGCAGCTTCACTTCAGCTTTTTTGACAATCCCTAAATTGAACTGGTGATGCTTGGCATCATGAACAGTGGATATTGGCAGCTGTGCAATTGCTTTTTATAACTGGTTGTTATAAAACCACCCCCAATAAAAAACCACCTCCAAAGTGAGTTCTTGGATATATTCAGAGAGTTTGTACCAATAAGTATTAGGTATCTATATACATGTGTGTCTTTAGGAAAGGCAAGGAATGAGCATTTTAGAAAAGTTTTAGAGATAGGCTAGATGAATGAGAACAATCCCACGGAAAATTGTGCAAGAGGCAAGGCCTCTGCTGGCCTCCCATCTCTTATGTGCTTTCTCTCTTCATGCCCTTCTAACCCTGTCTGTGAGTACCCTGAGTCCTCCTGGAACTTCTGGGTTGACCAGATTTTTGCATGTTTTTCTTTTTACCTTCTATTACTTTTATCTTCATCTGTCTTCGTTAAGAAGTTTCTATTAAAAAGCTTCCTCCCTTCTCTCTTCCTTCACTCAAAATGTTCTTTTATGTAGCTTTTTACTATTTAGACCCATTTAGGAAAGACCTGAGATCTCACTAAAGAAATCAATGGTTAATAAATGGTTATTGTGTTACCCTTCCCAGGGAATTTCTTTTAAGCTTGGAAATATTGAAGACTGGGCAATGCCTTCATTTAAGAAATGAAGTATCATAATATAGCATTCTAAGCTCATGATTGTTTGGAGGGATGTTAGCCCCAGAGACACCCCTGGGATACTTCACATCATACGAGGGAGCAGACACCTTCACTGCCCTTGTGACACTTCAGCCACTTTGATGGTGAAGACATTGGAAATCCATACAGGACCAGCAGTGGCTTACAGATTTTTCCTTTTTCTCTGCCATTCCATTTGGCTTCAGATAGGCAAGAAGTAGGAAAACAAACAAAACACTTGATTAAGGCTTCTGGGTTACTTCTTTAAATTTCAAAATTTAAAATGTTCACTTTTCACTCTTTTGGCAAAATATATGAATTGTGTCCAGAAGAGACTCAAAATCTGTGACCTAATATCTTCCCCCCTCCCCCACTGCTTTAAGTTAAATAGATAATTAATCTCAAATCTTAGAAGGTGCTTCTTGGAGAGTAATGTTTTCTAAGGATCTCAAAGTCCCCTTTCCTCAGGATTTCTGGGAGGTATGTTAGCTCTGTTTTATAGAAGAACCTAAACTGAAGCCTTGAGAAGTCAAGAGACCCTGCTTAGGGTATACATCAAGTTTCCATGTGGGGAGAAGGGACTTTTGTCTTGGGGCTAAAGTTAGAGCACTCTCGCATTCTCAGCTGTAGAAAAGCTTTGCTAGTCAGGGGTGAGCTGGGAGTGGGGAAGAGGTTGCAATCAGCCTCCTGGCTGATGCCTTGAGTTGCTTGAGGTCAGCCAGAGAGGAAGGATAAGTCCAGGGTATGCTTTGATTTATGTCGCTGTGTGATTCATGCACTCCATCAGACTAGCTGCTTTCTTCCCCTGTTCCTCTAACAGGCCGTGTCGTTGCTGGAGATGACTGTCAGATGCTTTCCCTGCATAGCCACCATCACATGGCCCACCACCGGAGCCTGGGAAGCCTGACCACAGACCAGCATCTCCGAGGCATGAATAATTAGGTAGGCATAATGGAAGGCACTCACTGCACCCTCCAATTGCGTAAGCCCGTTACGGAACTCTGCTACATCAGCTTCTATCTTCCGAGGGGGGAAGTCAGAGGATTTTCATACAAGGGCACCATAACTCTAGACAGATCCAGTAAAGGGTTTCATAACTGCTACCAAGTCAGGGAGGGGTCCGACATCAACAGCCTCAGCCGGCAGCCGAACGAACATCTGGGCGACATATTTTTCAAGCCAACTCCCACGAAAGACATTCTAACTGAGCTGTACAAACTCACGGCCGAGAGGGAGAGACTGCTGGCCAATCTGCTGAGCTCAGACCACATCCTGGGCATTACGATGGGGAACCAGGAGGGGAAGCTGCCGGAGCTCTCTGTGAGCCTGGCCTCCGAGGACGACTGTTTCCAGAGTGCTGGCCACTGGCTGGGGGAGCCCGCCGTGGGCTGTCTCAGTAAGAGGAGCTCCCACGGGAACAAAAAGGCCCGGAGGTTTGGTGGAAGGAGAGAGAGCTTTGAGGGGCTCTCTCAAAACTCCCTGCAGAAGAGGACAAGACGAAAGGGGCATGGGGGCCAGGACTTGGCTCCTCTGATGGGGAAGGACCAGATCTGTTCCAGCAGCGCCCTTCCTCTTTCTCAAACAAGGCCTCATGTTTGGCTCCTAGAGGAGAGAGGCAACTTGCTCCCGAATAGGGCACTTACCTCTTCCCTACAGAGGAGAGGGAGCTGCACCCCAGAGATCCCCAGGACACTGGATGCTGACTCTGCCTTGGGGAGCTTCAAGAAGGCTTCTGAGTTTGCGGGGCATGGAAGAGGCAGGCTGCCCCCTGAATGCAGCTCTACAGAGCCAGGAGATGATGGTGCCGGGGGGCCAAAGAGGGGCCCTCGCAGGCTGGCGCATCTGCAAACAGGTTCGACCGAAAGTCACAAGGAGCCTGAGAAACATCCAGAGGCAGAGGGGGGCCGGACAGAGAAGGCTGCTGAACGGACTTGCAGGAAGAAGCCTATTTCCAAAGTGGTGGCCAAAGTCCAGGATCTGTCTGCTCAGGTGCAACGAGTAGTTAAAACGCATCCTGAGGGTGAGGAAAGGGTTGCCGTTTGCCCAGCAGCGCAAGCTGAGTTCATACCCAGCGCAGACTTGCTCACCCTCCCGGAAGCTGAGGCTGGGGCTTGGGGTGCCAGCTGCTGGGGCAAGGAGCAGCGAGGGGACAGGTCATGGCAGCCATCAGCTGAGGAGGGTCCCCTAGCCGGCACTGAGGGGGCTGTGAACAAGGTCCTCCTGAAGGTGATAGAGAGCGAGAAATTAGATGAAGCCACCGAGGGGAAACGGCTGGGATTTCCCTTCGGGACGACAGCCGCCCATACCCTCCCAGAAACTGGGAGCAAGAGGGGAGCTGGGTTGCTTCTGAGTGGCCACAAAACCTTGTTTCTGGATCTGCCCCACGGTGTGGACCCTGGAGGTGATGAGAAGAGGCCACCACCCCCAGCACTGGCAGCTCTCGGCACGGTATTTAATAATTCATCCTTTCCGTCCAGCACGCACAAATGGATGTCACCTGTTCCCTTGCCTCTCTCTCCAAGGCTCCCCAGCCCTCAGCAGTATCACAGGATCCTCCGGCCCCCTTCACTGCCTGCTGAGAGGGAAGCCGCTCTTGATGACTCTCTTGGTAGAAAGAGCCGTGCTTTCTCTGGGTCACCCTCTGCTGACACCTTGGAGCCACCACTCTCTGCAAAGGTCACGGAGACCGAAGGAGCCCACTCGACCTCCCTCAGAGCGGGCCAACCTCGGTTGGTGCCTGGGGAACCTTTGGAAAAGAGCTTGGGGCCTGGGAGGACCGCAGCTCAGCCCCAGCACCGGTCACCTCCAGGTTAGTCCCGGTTTAAAATGCTTTACATGTGTTCCTGGGCGACCCCAAACTGTCAGTCTGCTCGTGCTATTCAGACACTGGCTAATTAACGATGAATCAGAATTCCTCAGCCTGTTAGTTAATTCACCTTGTAACAGGACAGCTGGGAGTGGTATAAAAGAGTGTGGAGATGGTGAGGATGGTGTTGACTTATGGGGTCAGGGCTGTAGTTGCTTCCAGAAGCAATACTTTGTAAATGTCTTTTTAAATTTTTTGTTTTGGAATGCTCTAAAGCTGCCTCCATGGTTGCTTAATACAGGACTCTCAGAGGAAACAGGATTGGGCAGAGAGAAGTAGTAACTTGTTGCTGCCTTTGATGCTAATTGGCCCCTTGACCTAAATTCTGCTGTTCATGCTGCTGGGGTGGCTTGGATTTGTTGGGATTCTGTAAGCAGAAGAGCAGAAGCATGCTGTGTCTTTGCTCATCTGTCTGTTGTTAGAGGTTTTGGGTTTTTGTGGGTTTTTCTTTTCTTTTTTTTTTAGTAATCACTTTTATAAGCACCCTTATTTTATGACAATATTTTATTATTTTTTTTAATACTAGAGGAGGGATGAATTCCTTCTAACTTGAAGAAACTTGGTTCAGATTTTCTTTTTTTTAACAGTTTTTTATTTCCCAAACAAACACGAAGTAATGTTTATTCTGAAGTTATGTTTTATGTATGGGTTTCTACTGTTACTGGTATAACATCATGTCTTATGCAAAAGGTACTAAAGAGCCAGTTTGGCTTGTATGTTTCATGTGATTTAAAATTTTATATGACAATAATTTTGGTGGTTCTATAAGTTGGATCAATAAGACTAAAAAAGACAGTGTATAAAAGTGCCACTCCTGTATTCACTACATTTTCCAGGCCAGTGCGACCAGATGTTTAGGGTCGTGTATGCCATGGTGTAGATAATAGGTTCTTTTTCAGTGGTCCTTTCACAGCATATGGTCAATGCTTTGTCTAGGCTCGTAATATGATATATAGTCTCTTAAAGTTTAGAGAAAACATCATGTGCAATTTTTAAGATAAAAATATCTGTCTAGGGAAGAGGAATTTCAAAAGCTTCTGTTCATTTTGAACTCTTGCCATTTTATAAATTTCTCTATGTCATTGATCCAGGGTGTGTTTCTTTTAAAATGTGGTAAATGCTCTTCATTTTGTGTTTGTAATATATTGCTCTTAGTTTGATGAGACTTGCTACTTCCTAATATAACCAAACTGCTTCATCAGGAAAGTCATAGAATTGTAGATTTTATATCATGTATCATAGAATCCTAGTGATGAAAATCCTTTCTCCCTGTGAATGCTGGAGCCTTCAAAATACTTCGAAAGGAAGCTCTCTGCAACGATTAGATAGAGACTTCTGGAGAGATGGGCGTGCAAGAGCTGCCTCAATTCCGAAAGCTCTTTTTAGAAGTCACACTAAATCCTACGACTTGGTGTGCCACTCCTCTAGAAACTGTGCATTAAATAATACATTGAGGTTCAGTAAATCTTTTCTCCCCCCCACTGCCCCGATTTAGAATTATCTTTTTATTTTATTGTCATTTTTCTATTAAAAAAAAACAAAAACAATATTATAAAAGCTCCATCGTATTTGGCTCAAGGTAGGCACACAGAGGACATTCAGTTTCTCTGATGACTCACTGTTAAGTTAAGCTCACTGAGGGGCACGTTCAACAGATGATCACCCTTTTCCCGTGACCTCTCCATACTGTTGCGCAGAACCATTCCCTTTACTTTGGCCCCAGCCTTCCATTGGGATCTTCGTAGCACTTTAGGAGCCAGTCATTAGAATCACATGGATTCCTTGGTAGGGAGACTGCCTGTGCTTCTAACGTTATAAAAGAAGGCATTGGAAAGGGGGAAAATAGGAGCAGGAGAAGCCTTTTTTTTCTGTCATGGATAAGTTCTCTTTTGCCGGGACCTTCCTCCAGGAACGTCCAAACGTTATCTCTTATCATCATCCCTCTTTGAAAAGCATGAAGGGAGGGAGTTCTCCAGATAGTATCTTTGATCTGTATCTTGTGTTCCTGTCTCCTGGTTTTCTTTTAATCCCCCTTCTTTGTGGCCACGAGTCCTCATCATATTCTGGATCCTTCAGTGACTTCCTGCAGCTGGTGGGTCCACACAGGGAGAATTTTGCTACTTCCAGCTGCCTTTGTCTTTCACTTCATTTCTCCTCCCTCCACATCCCACATCCACTGGCCTCAGACAGTCCCAGACGAAGGGTGGATCATTCATTTACCATCACCCAACAGTAGCCCTTTATCTGAGTCCAATTCCCACCTTTCTCCCACGTTAGCTATTAACCAGGTTGAGTTTATGGTCTATGGGCATTTATTTCCTGTGGAAATAACGTCTAGGTATTTTATTGAAGTGATGTGATTAAGATTATTGAAAGCACTCATTAACTGCTCAAGTAAGAGATTAAGTCTGGCAAAAGTAATCAGATCCATTTCCAGTTGGAAGACTCTTTAGTGTTATGGGCAAGTAGTAATTCCCAGGAAAGAGTAAAATCCGCTTCTCCTTCTCACAGGACCAAGCAGTGAAAGCCAACATTACCATCCACACAGGAAACAGCATAAAGGCTATTGGTCTACCCCCTGTTGGCTTTGTAATTTTCCTAACTCTTCATTCCAAGGTCTATGCACAGGAATTTCTTGTCTGGTGGTGATGTGATCAAACAGAGAATATGCTAACAGTGAATGGTGGCCAGATTTGTCTTCTCATGGTCCTCCTTCCCCATCCCCACCCTGACTGCCACCTTGGTTTTATGGAAACCACTGTAGAATGTTCCCAAGCCTTTGTGGAATGTGGTATTTTCTCAAGCCTGAAGGACTCTAGTTGTGCTAACCTGAATAGCAGTGTCCTTGGGTCTGGGATTCCCTTCTGTTTTTCTGGCCTTCTTTTACCTTTGATCTGAAATAGACCCTTTTTAAAAATAATTAATTAATTAATTTATTTATTTTTGGCTGCATTGGGTCTTCATTGCTGCGTGCTGGCTTTCTCTAGTTGCGGCGAGCTGGGGCTGCTCTTCGTTGCGGTGCGCGGGCTTCTCATTGTGGTGGCTTCTCTTGTTGCGGAGCACGGGCTCTAGGCACACGGGCTTCAGTAGTTGTGGCGCACAGGCTTAGTTGCTCTGCGGCATGTGGGATCTTCCCACACCAGGGCTCGAACCCGTGTCCCCTGCACTGGCAGGCGGATTCCTAACCACTGCACCACCAGGGAAGCCCTGAAATAGACCCTTTTAATGCCAGAAGAATCACATGTAACTTGGCTCACCACACTCAGGAAGATCCCCAGTGCTTCAGTGTGCTCCTCAGCAATCTCATGATCTTTCCCCTTTGAAGTCACTGAGGCGGTGATGGAGGCATATGCCCCAGGCATAGTTCCTCTTGACATTGTGAGTCATGTTATCAGTGCTTGTGCCCATCAAAAGATGTAGTTAGTGTCAACTGATTAAGGGTTGAAAGGCATATTTGTAACAGATTTTATTATATCTAATGCTGCTGTCAAAGCTTTGATTTGTCTTTGGGCATGTATTATGGGGAGTAGATATAAATTCTCCCTGTATTAATATTGAGGTTTGATACAATCCCCCAAAAATTTTAAAGAAGCTCCACAACTTTAATGGCTATACCCAGCCATTTAAGATTACTACAGAAAGTATATAGTGTGTAGACAATTATCTGTAATTCATGTTAAGAAAGAAAGATTAAAAATTGCATATACCATAGTATATCCATATAAAACATATATAGGACTTAAATTGACAGGAAATACATTGCTACACACTTTTGAGAAAGTAAGGGGATTGTCATTGAAACTATATGTAACTTTGACCTAGCGACCCTATTTTAGGAATTTAGGTCACATAAATAGATGCACTAGTAAGAATATATGCATAAGGTTGTTTACTGCAGCATTGTGTATAGTGGCCAAAGCAGCTGGAAAAAAAAAAATGGAGTGTCAATCAGTAGAGAAATGGCTACATAAATTAGAGTATATTTAGTCTCCGTAATATTATGAGGCTATTTAAAGTATGGAACTAGATCTCTATCTAGCAAATTGCAAAATAATGTGGAATATGCTCTGTTTTTGTAAAGACAGGTTTCACCCCTCTCTATATATGAGTATACATGTTTGGTATGGGTTTGAAAGTTTGAATATCATGGAGACAGGTGTAAAGAAAGACAGGCCAAGCTGTTCACATTCTTTATCTAGGGCAAGACAGGGTGAAGGTTGGGAATAAGGTGAAGGGGAAGGATCCAAAAAAAACAACAAAAAACCAAAACAAACAAACAAACAAAACAAAAGCACTGGGGAAGAGCATTAATTTCTTTTCTTTCCATATTTTTACATTGTTCCACTGGTTGTGGTGAATGTGTCACTTTAATGATTTTTAAAGAGTTACTGAACTACATTTTTAAAGAAAAAAATAAATACACCACCTAGAGGGGTTGTGTGTGTGTATGTGTGTTGGGGGGGTATAGGATTATAGCTGAGCCACAGTTTTCTGTGTCTTCCCCATGTTCTTTAATGAAGCAAGAAGCTCAGTATTGAGACTAGAGCATTATTACAATGGGGTATGTTGGTTGCTAGAGAGCTATAAAGGCAGCACCCAAGAAAGACACGTCAGGGAAGCAGGATTAGATAAGGAGGGAGCAGTATGCAGAAACCAAGAGAAGAAGGCAGTTAAGAAAGGCTTCTGACCCTCCTACACTGTTGGCAGGAATGTAAATTGGTGCAGCCACAAAGGAAAACGGTATGGACATTCCTCAAAAAACTAAAACTACAGTTGCCATATGATCCAGCAATCCCACTCCTGGACATATATCCAGACAAAACTATAATTTGAAAAGATACACACACCCCTGTGTTCATAGCAGCACTATTTACAATAGTCAAGACATGGCTAGCAACCTAAATGTCCATCAACAGATAAATGGATAAAGAAGATGAGGTACATATATACAATGGAATATTACTCAGCCATAAAAAAGAATGAAATAATGCCATTTGCAGCAACACAGATGGACCTAGAGATTATCACATTAAGTGAAGTAAATCAGAAAGAGAAAGACAAATACCACATGATATCACTTATGTTTGGAATCTAAAATATGACACAAATGAACTTATCTACAAAACAGAAACAGACTCAGAGATGTAGACAACAGACTTCTGGTTGCCAAGGGGGAGGTGGGGTGGGAGAGGGATAGACTGAGAGTTTGGAATTAGCCGATGCAAACTATTATATAGAGAATGGATAAACAACAAGGTCCTGCTGTATAGCACAGGGCACTATGTTCAATATCTTGTAATAAACCATAATGGAAAAGAACGTATATATATGTGTATATGAAAAAGAATGTATACATCTGTATAACTGAATCACTTGGCTGTACAGCAGAAATTAACACAATGTTGTTAAAATAAATAAAAGAAATTAAAAGAAAAGAAAGGCTCCTGGGTTAAAGAAAGGCTCCTGGGTAAAGAAAGCGTCCTGACAGGGAACAAACACCCAGGCCTGAAGGAGCAAGGGAAGAAGGGGTCAGTGGAACCCAAACAGGGGAGCTTAAGGGAGAGGACCACAGGGCAGAAACGGTGGCTTGTGGTAGAGGCCCTTATCACAGAGGAAGCTGTGGGAATAAATACCCTGGCTTCACTCTCCTTTGGTCTTCTGCCTCGAAACTTTCTCGAACTGAACCAGCCAAAAGGCAGAGTAAAAGGGAGTGGGTAGATGTCTCCAAGCTCAGCCTTCCAGGGCCCAGGGAAGGATGGAGAAGGGTCAGAGTAGATTTGGAGGTATAAGGTGATGCAGATAGGCTGAGCCACGAAGAACAAGAAATGTAGAGAGAGTGGAACTTTAAAAGAGCGACAGGGTAAAAAAGAATGTGTATGTGCGGTGTGTTTTGATACTGAACAGTGGTTATCTTGATAATAAATGATTATTGCAGTGTTTCGTTTCTTTGTCGTATGACCGTTCTACCTCTAAATTTAATTTGGTTGACTGTCTCTTTTATTGCTAAAAGTACAAACTTGAGGAAGTAAAAGAAATAATTGGGAGATCTTGTGATACAGTTTTCAGCCTGTGGATTCAGAAAAAATTATCTAGTTTTTAAAAACAAAGCTCTTATATTTAACAGTGATTGATAGCACATTGTACTTTGTTGCTTTTTGTGCAAAGCACAAAAAGAATTTTAAAATATCTTCCACAGTTATCTCAAATTAAGAATAACTAATTAGCATATGAAATAGATTTTCTACTAATGAACAACTTGTATTTTGAGGTCAGTTTCCATATAAAATAAATGGTGAGTGTTTCTCTCATTCACATTTTGTTTTTTAAAAGGGAATATGTTTCAAAGGCCAGGACCATGACCACGATCTGATGTTTTAAAACTCCAAGCCAGTTCTACATATGTGAATTTTTTCCCAAATTAATGTCCAATTGTGCTTTGAGGATAGCACCTTCTTGGAAATGGTTTTTACTTGTTTCTTTTCTAGGAGTCAGAGCACAAGATTTAAAGCACGGGTGGCAGTCTATGGCCCTAGGCCAGATCCATCAATCTAAAGTAATTCCAAAGACATAGAAACGGCAGAATTAACACTGCGATTAAAAGTTATAGCTACTGAAAAATCTTAAAAGAGAAGAACATTTTATAAATAGGTATTAAATTTTGAAGAAAAATTTATCGCATACTTTATTTATTTACGTAACTCAGCCATTCTGGCTCATAGCATCATTGGTTGGGGTATAAAAAAAAGACTCAAACTTTTAGTTGTAATTGGATTAGAAGCATTTTATCAAATTGATAGAGCAAAGTACTGAATATTGAGATTGTGTGTTTTATTTCATTCCTCCTGGGCTCTCCTGGAAGAGGGTGCATGTTGAAAACAGTAAACTCCACCCTGGGGCCACTCTTTCCCTCTTGCTAGCTTTTACAGTATCAGGTAAATGACTTGTTACTGCTTATCTTACTTCATCCTCTTTCTGATCACTTACAAGAAAGTAGCTTCTGTTAGATAGTCCTTAAATGGGCCTAAAGCCATATTTAATACATTTTCGTGGCCTCTGGGCTGTGATATTAGGCCATACCATCCCCCTAGAGTTCCTCTGTGTGCCCTGGCATCTCAGCCTCCTGCCATAGCAAGTTCTGGAGTTCCTTCCCTTTCACAGAAGGACCTAGCAGGTTTTCCCAGTCATGGATTGTTCTACTACATGGAACCAGATGCTTTCTATCTGGCCCAGAGCCTTACAGGACAGAACTTGAACTAGAATTGGGATTCAGATATGTATAGGATGTAGAGGGACTTGTGGGGACCTTGAAGGCTATTGAACCTTAGGGAGGAACAGTGGACAATGGAAGGAGAAGTATCACGAGAGAGCAAGCCTGGGCCAAAAGTCTGTGCACAGACATTTTCTCGTCCTCCTAAGAGGGCCCTTACCCTCTAAGGAGAAGGGGCTTTAGCGTGAAGAGAAGGAAGAACTTTGTCATCAGAAGCCCAACAGTTTTGCAGTGTGGAAGAGCTGTTCAGGGGTAACAGAAATATTCTTATTTTATTGAAGTACAGTTGATTCACAATGTCATATTAATTTCTGCTGTACACCAAAGTGATTCGGTTATATATATATATATATATATATATACACACATACATTCTTTTTCATATTCTTTTCCATTATGGTTTATCACTGGATATTGAATACAGTAGGACCTTGTTGTTTATCCATTCTATATACGATACATTGCATCTGCTAATCCCAAACTCCCAATCCATCCCTCCCCCGCTCCCCCTTGGCAACCACAAGTCTGGTCTCTATGTCTTTGAGTCTGAGGAGAAGCAGAAACTTTCTTGCTGGCCAGAAGGAGGGCAAAGCCCCAGCCTCCGTGGTCCCAAGTTATTAGCAACCCAATGGCAGCAGAGTGACAGGGGCACAGAGCAGAAGGGTAGCAGGGGCAGCAGGCCCCCGAGCGCAGAAACCTTGAGGGGACCCTTGGAGGCATAACTGGGGAGGAAGAGCCTGAGAAAAGACTGGAGTTCATGCCAAGTAAGTGAGGGTGGGCTTCAGACATTGAGGTTCAGATTTTCGTGCAGCGTGAGACACAATTTTACTCACTCTGAGGCGGGAAGTTGGATCATCCAGGTTTCCCGTATTTTTCCTAAAATATTCTGATATGGGTTTTTTGTTTGTTTGTTTGAAACCTAGGTTAAAGTTTTAAGGTTGAGTTTTGCATTTGGAGGGAGAACCCCTGAATAATCCTGTGGCTGATGAAAGCTGTTGGTTTCCAGTTTAGCCCAGAGAAATTGCGGAGAGAATAAACACCACGTGAGGCTTGAGCCTCAGCACAGTCTCCCCAGGATTCAGACAGGTCTGGGCACATCCGGTTAATTAGATGGTTAGACCTGTCATGAGTCTTTTGCTCGAGTGCCCAGAAGATGGTCACCAGGCAGAGCCCCTCCAGAGGAAAGCAGGATTTGGGGCACAGGAGAGGTTACCAGACCTTTGGGGTCAGGGTGGGAGGGAGGACACTGAAAATAGCATAAGTTGTGTCCTCCTGATTTTCTGCTGACTCGTGTCTGGATGGTAGGAAGAGAGGAGAGCAGTAAGAAAGCACTGTGAAAATTTAAAGAGTAATTTGACTGAAATGTCCTTAGGATAGTGAAGGCGGGGTCTGCATAGTAGAGTGTAACAAACTTGTGGGTGAAGGGGCCCTGCTCCAGGTGCTGCTGGGGCAGGATGCGACAGGGCACACGGTGGAGGGAACCGGATATGACCTCATCCCAGAGAGCAGAGGGGAGGTGGGGAAGGTAGGCAGTAGTGCCTAAGCAACGCACCTGGTACCTTAGCTGCAGCAACCTGGTGACAATTCTAGCAGCGTCCAGAGACACCCTCAGCACCCAGACAAGTGAGGACAGCAGTGTTGATGAGGGATGAGGAAGAGTGGATCCATGCGTTCACGTGCTTCCTGGAATGATCTGGAGAAATTGGTGTGTAGGGGGAGGGAAGCCCCCAAATTGGTAGAGCCAGAGAAATTCTGATTTTGCACCATGTTATTACTCCCCTGACTGCATTTGCTAGGAGTATCAAATTCACAGGGTTGTTTTGAGTATCAAATGAAATAATGTCAACGAAAATGCTTCCTAACACATTAGAAAATGTTAGCTTTATTATAATTACAGATCATTATTGGCTCATTGGGTCAGAAAGGATTCTTTTTTTAATATTTATTTATTTATTTTTGGCTGCATCAGGTCTTAGTTGCCCCGCGGCATGTGGGATCTTAGTTCCCTGACCAGGGATCGAACCTGCGTCCCCTGCATTGGCAGGCGGATTCTTAACCACTGGACCACCAGGGAAGTCCCCAGAAAGGATTTTAATAATCTACTCCTTTTGGTGTTCTCCAGTGATGAAATGATGCTACAAATAATAGGTCACAACTGGTTATTGTGAATTTCTTGATTTGCTCTCAAAGCGTCTACATTTGCTTCTGTTAAGTCACTTGCTATTTTTTAAGTGACATTGGTCTCTTATTGGTTTTTCTTTTTTCCTTCCAGGTTCACTGAGATATAACTGATATACAGCACTGTATATGTTTCAGGTGTGCAGCATAATGATTTGATTTACATAAATCATGAAATTATCACAATGAGTTTAGTGAACATCTATGCAATGTTAAAGAAATAGAAAAAAGAATTTTTTCCTGTGACGAGAGCTCAGGATTTATTCTCTTAACAATTTTCATATATAACATACAGCAGTGTTAATTATATTTATCATGTTGTACATTATATCCCTAGTACTTATTTATCTTATAACTGGAAATTTTGACTTTTTGACTGCCTTTGTCCAATTCCTCCATGCCCCTTACTCTGAGTTTTTGTTTATTTTTGAAGTATAATTGACCTACAACACTATGTTGTTTCCTGTTACACAGCATAGCAATTCAATATATCTATACATTTCAAACTGATCAGCATGAGTTATGATCTGTCACCACGCAAAGATGTTACATAGTTATTAACTATATTCCCCACACTGTACATTTCATACCCCTGGACTCATTATTTTGTATCTCTAATCTCCCTCACCTGTTTATTTCCTCCCGCATCCCCCTCCCCTTGGTAACCACTTGTTTGTTCTCTGTATCTATAACTCTGTTTCTATTTTGTTTTGTTTGTTGGATTCCTTTCTCTTTTTTGTGTGTCTATTACAGATTTTTGGTGTGTGGTTCTCATGAGGTTTATATATAGCTATCTGTTGATCTCTGTTATCTATCTACCTACCTATATGACGCATTTTTACTTCCTGCATTTTTACTTCCCTCACAGCACGTTTACTGTTTCTGACAATATATTTTACATCTAATTGTTTTGTGCATCCCTTAACTACTTATTGTGGATATACACGATTTTATTACTTTTGTCTTTTGACCTTCCTACTAGCTTTGTAGGTGGTTGATTTACTACGTTTACTGTATATTTGCCTTTACCAGTGAGATTTTTCCTTTGATTTTTTTCATGTTTCTAGTTGTGGCCTTTTCTTTTTCACTTAGAGTAATTCCTTTAACACTTTTTGTAAAGCTGGTTTGGTGATGCTGAACTCTTTTAGCTTTTGCTTTCTTCATCAAATCTGAATGAAAGCCTTGCCAGGTAGATTATTCTTGGTTGTAGGTTTTCCATTTTCATCACTTTAAATATATTGTGCCACTCCCTTCTGGCCTGCAGTTTCTGCTGAAAAGTCAGCTGATAGTCTTATGGGAGTTCCCTTGTACGTAACTTGTTGCTTTTCCCTTGCTGCTTTTAATATTCTCTCTTTATCTTTGATTTTTGCCATTTTAATTAGAATATGTCTTGGTGTGGTCCTTTTTGGGTTGATCCTGATTGGGACTCTCTGTGCTTCCTGTGCTTGGATGTCTGCTTTCTTTCCCAGGTTAGGGAAATTTTCAGTTACTATGTCTTCAGATATGTTCTCTACCCCTTTCTCTCTGTCTTCTCCCTCTGGGAACCCTATAATGTGGCGTTAGTACACTTGATGTTATCCCAGAAGTCTCTTAAGCTGTCCTCATTTCTTTTTATTCTTTTTCCTGTTTAGCTTCAGTGATTTCCACTACTCTGTCTTCCAGCTCACAGATCCATTCCTTTGTATCATCTAATTTACTGTTGATTCCTTCTAGTGTATTTTTCATTTCATTGACTGTATTCTTTGTCTCTGTTCGGTTCTTCTTTGTATTTTCTAATTCTTTGTTGAAAACTTCTAACTTCTGGCTCTGTTCATTCAGTCTTCTCCCGAGAGTTCTTTGAACATCTTTACAATCATTGTCTTCAACTCTTTATCAGGTAGATTGCCTATCTCCACGTCACTTAGTTCTTCTGAGGTTTTATCTTGCTCCTTTATTTGGAACATATTCTTCTGTTACTTCATTTTGCCTGATTTGCTATTTTTATTTCTGTGTATTTGGTAGGTTGATTATGTTTCCTGACCTTGGAGAAGTGATCTTTTGTAGGAGATGTCCTATGGGGCCCAGCAGTACACTCTCCTCTGGTCTCCAGAGCTATATGATCCAGGGGTGCCCCCTATGTGGGCTATGCGGGTCCTTCTGATGTGGTGGACTGACTACTGTGGGTCATCTGGTAGGCCTCTCTGGCCCCCTGGTTTGGTTGGTTGCCAGGCCCTGCCTTGTCTGGAGGTTGCTGCTGGTGGTGGCAGGGATGGGTCATGAGGCAGCTAACTGCTGAGCCCTGGGGGGGGGTCCCAGGGCTAGTGCTGGCCCATTGGTGGGCAGAATCAGGTTCTGGGGTAGGTGGTTGTGGGGCTGGTGTTCCTGGATCTACTGTCAGCCTGCTGATGTATGGGGCCAGGGTGTGTGTGTGTGTGTGGAGCTTGGGGGAGGTTCCAGGGTTAGTGCCTGCTCACTGATGGGTGGAATCGGGTTCTCTGGTCTCTGCAACAGGGACCCTGAGGGTCCCAAAGCTTGCATTGGCTTGCTGGTGGGTGTGGCTGGAGTCCAGAGGATCCCAGGGCTGGTGCCAGCACACTGGTGTGTGGGGTCAGGTCCTGGGTCCTCTGGTGGACAGGGCTGGATCCAGGGGTTTCTGTGGGCTCAGAGAGTCTTAAGATAACAGGCCTGCTGGTAGGTGGGGCTCTGTCTCTCCCTGGCTAGTTGCTTGGCCTGAGACGTCCCAGTGTTGGTGCCAACAGGCTGGTGGGCAGGGTCAGGTCTCAGAGCTAACAAGCTAGAGGGAGGACTCCACAATGGCACTTGTCAGCACCAGTGTCCACATGGAAGAACAAGCTCCCCCAAATGGCTGACACCAGTGTCTGTGTCCTCAGGGTAAGCTCCAGGTGCCTTCTGCCTCTCCAGGAGACTCAAAGATCAGCAGGTGGGTCTGACCCAGGCTCCTTTCAAATTACTGCTTCTTCCCTGGGTCTCAGAGCATGTGGATTTTGTGTGTGCCCTTTAAGAGTGAAGTCTCTATTTCTTACAGCCCTCTGGCTCTCCCCAAAGCAAGCCCCACTGGCCTTCAAACCAAATATTCTAGGGGTTCATCTTCCTGGTGCAGGACTCTCAGGATGGGGAGCCCAATGTGGGGCTCAGACTCCTCATTCCTTGGAGAGAACCTCTGCAGTTGTAATTATCCTCCCATTTGTGTGTCACCCACCTGGGGGTACAGGTCTTGACTATACCAAATCTTCACGCCTCCTGCCCATCTCACTGTGGTTCCTTCTTTTTATCTTTAGTTGTAGGCTTCTGGCCTTTCTCATCAACAGTTGCTCTGTAAATAAATAGTTATAATTTTGGTGTGCCCATGGGAGGAGGTGAGCTCAGGGTCTTCCAACTCTGCCATCTTCGCCACTCCTCCAGTCTCTTATTGTTTTATGTAGGTTAATTTTGGATTTTCCACCTAATTTGTAAAAAAGTTGAAGGTGGTGATGATATATGATACCTCTGATGAACTCTCCAGAATATAGCTTAAAACTAGTCCACTCAATAGCTTTTGAATCAGGGGAGCTTTTTTTTTAAAATTAAAGTAATTAAAAAGAAATTGGAATTGCATTTCCAATACTAATGTCATTCCAATATGAAACTGTAAATTAAAGAATGATATAGCAGGCTTCCCTGGTGGCACAGTGGTGAAGAGTCCGCCTGCCGGTACAGGGGACACGGGTTCAAGCCCTGGTCCGGGAAGATCCCACATGCCGCGGAGCAACTAAGCCCGCGCGCGACAACTACTGAGCCTGCGCTCTAGAGCCCGTGGGCCACAACTACTGAACCTGTGTGCCACAGCTACTGAAGCCCGTGTGCCTTGAGCCCATGCTCCACAACAAGAGAAGCCACCGCAATGAGAAACCCATGCACCGCAGCGAAGAGTAGCCCCCGCTCACCTCAACTAGAGAAGACCCGTGCTTAGCAACAAAGACCCAACACAGCCAAAACATAAATACATAAAACAAAAATCTTAAAAAAAAAAAAAGACTTATCAGAATTGGTGAATTAAAAAAAAAAGAATGATATAGCAAAATAAAAGAAAAATAAAGGTCCCCTTTCTTTCTACAAATTATTTCTGAACCACCTGAAGTCGTAGCCTCTCTCTACAAAGCTTTGTCAGTTTCTCTCCTGATCTCCATATCATAGTTTTGTCAAGATGATGGGTCTTGAACCTCGATTATTTGCATCTTATTATGTTAGTACATATTTTCCATAATATTCTTTCATTGTTCTGTCTGTCAATCTTGAGTTCCCATCAAGATTTTTCCTGTCTTATATTCTGGTTGGAAGATTTGCAGTTCCTTAAATAGCATGCCACCAGGTAGTCAATATGTCTTGGTTTAGGTAGATTTTTATGGTTGTTGACTTTAATTAAAAACAGCCTTCAGTGTACAAGTGACAAGGCAGTGACTGTTAGTGACAAATTGCCCTAAGACCAGTTAGACAGAATGGTGGGAAATTCCTTAAGCTGGTGTGCCATATCATACAGCAGAGTGGAGTGGGTTTGTCCCTGCCATTCTCTTGGTGTCTCATCTGCATTTGGAACCTGTTTCTGCTGATGATAGAACATGTCAGAATTAAAATAGACATTTCCTTATTTTTATTTTTAAAAAAGGCCTCTCAGATTCAGGAATGGTGTCACATTCATCATTATTTCCCTGGAATCAGGTTTAGTAAATGACATATGGCATGTATTCAGTGAATGTTTTTATTGAATGAGTGGATAAATGGATGGATGAAAGATGAGAAAACTTGGTCTGCAAACTGGTAACAGGGGCAATTTTTTCCCAAGTTAAACAGAATGAAACTGGTTTCATGCCCTATTTTGTGATTACTATCATGTTTTGGGTAGAAAATTTTTATTTATTTAAGGTTACTTTATTTTTAAAAAAAGTAACCTTAAAACTATTCATCTCTGCATAGGTTTAGGAATCTGAATGTACCCAGAGGATGGGAATGATATTAAATGAAACCTGGGTCCTCAAAGCCAAGTGTTTTTGTGAACAAATAGACTGTTCTTTTCATTGAAATAACTTTACAACATTATCAATTTTACCAGAACAGACCTTTTTTTTTTTTTAATCTTAAATGAGGCTTAACTTTTGTCAAAGCCAGTCACTGAGGGGTGGTCAAGTGATCAAACTTGACATGGAAGCCAGAGGCAGCTTACTGTTTCGTGTGTTTTGCTGGTCACAGATTAACCATGTTTCATGGTGCATGATCAAAGACCAGCACATTTGGACCAAGATACACTCTATGACCCAACACACTGGTGAACTAGAAGGCTGGGCAGGTAACATTTAACTCTTCTAGGCTGTGATTCAGGGGGTCCTAAAAGGCCCACCTGCTGGGTGCCTGATGCCCACCATTGAAGTTTGCCTTCAAGCTTCAAATAGTGAAAGCATTGTTGTTGGAATAGTTGTGTATAATACACATATAAATTGAGGCCAGGTGATTGATTTCCAAAATCTGGGCACAAAACTCAAGTCATATTAATTTACCCATAAAGCTCCTGTTATTACCTAGCAGAGCAGGACCCTTAAAGAATGAGTTATGGAACAGGGTTCCAAGAGTGGACGCAGAAGTCAAGGCCAGGAAAGGAATGGGCGGGCCTAGGTAATGGCGTGAGAATTTGAGGCCCTGAACCAGTGGGCAGTGTGATAACACCAGGGACCTTAATTACATCAGCAGATTCCTTTGCCTTTGCCATATAACTTAACTGAGTCATGGACATGATGATATGCCATCATATTCATAGGTTCTGCCCTCATTCAAGGAGAGGGGATTATTCTGGGCACGTTCCTCCAGGAGATGGAAATCAAGGAGACTGTTGTAGAATTCTACCTACCACAGTATCCTTCCATTATCTAGGAGTTTCCATTCACTTTCTGGTCTTGTCTTCTGCTTCCACTATCAGAACCCTGTCCCCACAACTTTCCCTAATGGAACCTAATCCATAATAGACTGTTCTCATTTCCAGATCATAATAATCATAGTATATTGCTTAAGAGTGTGTGTGCTAAAGTTCAACATTTTGGTGTTAAATCCCAGTTTTGTTACCTACTAGAAGATTGGCAATGGCCTCAATTACCTCATTTATAGAGGGAGTGATAATAGTATCCACATAGTAGATATGGGTTGTTAAGAATTAAGTGAAATAAAACATTTAAAGGGCTTGGCAGAGTGTCTAGCATATAATTCTCCAAAAATGTTTAGATATAATTTTTAGTATATCCTATCTCAATGGTTTTATTCATATATTATTTCTATACGTGGGATACCCTGATAAGTTCCCATGCATCCTTCAAAATTCATCCTAACCTTGGTTATGCAAAATGTCAATGTTTGCATAATGCTGGGAAACTGAATGAATAGTATAGGGAACTCTATTTTTTAACTTTTCTATAAGTCTAAAATTATTGGAAACTAAAAAGTTTTTAAGAAGTCCTAAATGTTATCTCCATTATAAAGCCTTCTGATTCCTCTCATTGTAGAATGAATACTTTCATTCTACTCTCATAGAACTTTACACGTGATGTTTATCACCTTATATCATATTATTTGTTTACGTGTCTTTCTAGAATATAAACTCCACGGACGCAAAGACTAAGCTTTATTCATCTTTGTATCTCTAATATATGGCATCACATCTGGTATCACTTACAGCGCATATTACATAAATGCTGGCTCAATAACTAATTCTTGAATGAATTTTTGTTTATTGTGCACAAGAAATTCACCAATGGCAAAATTAGGTGTGAGGATAGGAACTTATGGGAGAGTCAGTGTGATGTAGAAACAGTGGTTTTCAAAGCGTGGTCCCTGAGCAAGCAGCATTATTAGCCACAACTGGAAACTTGTTAAAATGCTGTTTCTTGGGCCCCATCCCCCAGACCTACTGAATCAGAAATTCCGAGGGTGGAGGCCAAGCTGTCTGTGCTTAACCACTTTAGTGAAGACCAAGATTAAAAACATAAATTGTTATACTGATGTTTAGCTACATTAGATGAATTCAGAATCTTTTAGGTGTAAATACTTATTAGAGGGAAATGATATAGATGAGTTATCCTTGGGAAATAATTGAATTCCCACTTCGCCATTTCTATGATGATTTTGAATAATTATTATAGAATTTATCAGATATAGGGATCTATAAACATGGAAAAGTTTCTTAATTTTTTTTATTAGCGTTCTTCCAACCAATTCTTGCACATTGATTTCATACAGGAAGGTAGAATGCTATTCTTGAATATTTCCTTGTCTGACATTTGTTGCTGTGATTACAACTTTTTTTCTGTTAATCATAATATTAACCATTCTTGCCTCGATACAGATGTCTTCAAATAACTATTGATGCCTGCCAAGTGCCAGCTGCTGTCATGTGGTCTAAGATGCTACTTCTCCAAATTGTATTTAAGCATCCATTAGGCTTTCAGTATATAGCTTTTGTTACCAGTTTTATGTTATCAGCAAATATTGGTGGAGTTATAGGATTTCATCTACTAAGTAATTAAGATATTACAATCACACATCTGCAGCTTTATTCTAAAGAGCAGCGCTACTATTTTGTTGCCATCTTTCTAATTCCTTTAAGAGCAAATATCTTAGAAAATCATACGATAATGTATGACTAATCTCACAAAGAGCCTGAATCAGGAAATCATTTGCCTCTTTGCTGCAGAAGCGGTTAAATCTTAGCCTCTGTGTTACTGGACGAAAATCACTTCCTTGTGTCCTTTGGGCAGAATTTTTCTTTTAGAGATTTGGAGGCTGCCCTTTCAGAACTCACCTGCCTTTAGATACCTTTTTTCCTTCTCATGCTAAATAGACCATCATTCACACAACTGTTCAGTTGAGCTGGGTTGGGGAAGAAGACCCTGCCTTGAAATCAGGAAACCCAAGTTCAAATCCTGCCTCTGTCAATTACTAACAATGTGACCGTAAGATACCACCTCATCAACTCTCATACTTAACGATGGATTAATAACATCACTCTTTCAGAGTTGCTGTGAGAATTAAATGAGAAAGCATACATCAGAGTGCTTTACAAATAAGGAATTCCTTTTATGATTACAGATAGCAGCCTTGAAAAGAGAAATCACTTTTCAATTATTCTTAGCAATCCTAATAGTCTCTGTGCCAAAGAGGCCCAAAGTTAAATGGACATTCTCTGCAGACTACATCCTGAGAAGCTGCATTTATTTTCTCATCCCCCAGGGACACTATTTACTGTCATCTCTTCCAGGTGGGGAACCGGTAAAAGGTCATAACTTTCTCAGCTTTGTATTTCAAGGCAAATAGGTTTGGCAGTAGTGAGAATGTGATCAGCTGAAAACAGAGCTAAGCATCAAACAGCTCTGTGATGGTCTTGGTGCTCATGGCAACAAGGGGTATATTCCAAAATACTGTGGATTCAAAACTAGACAAGTTTGATTGGATGTGCAGTTGAAGGAGAAAACAGAGTCAAGGTTCACCGGCAGGTTCCTGCCCCAAGTGACTGGGAAGACAACTGTCTATTGAAACATGCTGGGTCTGCAACCATGTAGACTGGCGACTCATCACCGCCCCCTGTCCTGTCCACATCTTTTCTCTTCAGTGTCTTGCTGGCATTCTTAATCAACTTTGGAGAAAAACTGAGGTGGAGAGAGGTGTTCGGTGACAGAACAAGGCATGCTAAATTCTTCCTAAGCTAAATGGAACAAGATTCAAGTCAAGAGGATACTGGAAACATCCTGCATTTAGTTTAAAATATCCACTTACAAGTAAAGGACATAGGAGAATTCGGTTCCAGCCTTAGCTGACAACATATTGATTTTGAGCCAGTTGGGTAAAGGGGCTGTTTAAAATAAAAAGCCAGGCTATATTAGTGATAGATATTCATATCAAGGGAGAAAATGTGCTACTGTACTCTATATAGTCTGACAAATCTGGAGGTTTTGGTGTAATTAGAGGTACGCATTTGAAGGGGGCTGGTGACACATTGGATTACATGCAGGCGACCAGGATGGAGACCTATCTGGAAATTTTTTCATAGGAAAAAGAATCCAAAAGAATAGTGAGCCAGTAAAATTGGAAAGGGGGTACCTGACAAAGGCCGTGTAGTGAATGCTGTGTGTGACACCCAGATCCCCCTGTCGAGATCAAAGCCCTAGTTCCCTCAGCTACCTAGCTGTCTTGCTGGCTGGTGGATGACAGCTGAGTCCCTCCCCAGGCCGTGCCCTCTGCCTTAGGGAGCTGCCTCACCAGAGATTGCACCCACTTCTCAGGGGCAGCCCTATCCGATGACCAGTCTATGTGTGAGGGTACCAAAGCCCAATCCTTAACTTGGGCAGGAAACGTCTCTGAAGAGCCACCCCAGCTTCAGTGCTCCCCGTGTGATCAGCCGAGGTCTCTGTTGTGCCTGCATCTCCTTCTGCCCAGCCCTGCATCCCTCACTCACTAATAGGTGTGTGCCCAAGAGCACCCTCCGCCAGACCTTCTGCATGGAAATCTCCTCTCAGTTCATTTCCCCGGGATTCCTGCCTGCAACAGCTGACGTTACAAAGACTGCGAAAGGATAAGTTATTCAATAAACGATGCTGGGCCAATTGGTTAGCCATATGGAAAGAAAAAAATAAACCTCCATGCACAAAATCTATTTCAGGTGGATTTAGAACTAAGATGTGAAAAGCAAAACTTGCCAGCTTTTAGTAGAAAATATGCAAGGATTAGGAAAGGGTTGCTTAAAAGCACAAACCATAAGGAAGATTATTGGTCCGTTTGTCTGTATTAAAATAATCTGAAATTAATTAAAATCATTTGACTATGACAAATGATACCATTTTTAAAGAGTAATAAGGAAAGCTGGGAGAAGATATTTGCAGCACTTATGGCTAACAAAGAGACTATATAAAGAATTCATATAAATTAGTAAATAAAAGGCAAACTACCCAGGAGAGGAAAATAGTCAATTCACTTAAGAGAAAATCTGAATGATGAATGAGTTTTTGAATGAGTGAAAATATGCTTAGCCTCACAAGCGATTAGGAAAATGACAGTGAAAGTAAGATCCTATTTCAGACACGTCCGATTGGAAAAAACTATTTTAAATTTATTTTATGATACTTCTCCTTCCCTTTTCCTTCCTCCCTTCCTTTCTTTGCTTCTGTGCCTTTGCACGTGCTGTTTCCGTGAGAAACTACCTGCTCACCCATTAAGACCTAGCACAAATGTCATCTTTTCCAAGAAGCTCTCCTAACCTTCCTAATTAGAGTTAAGCATTTCCTCTTATATATTCCATACAGTACTCTGTGCTTCTTTCATTTCAAAACACTTAGCATTGTCATAATTATTTATTTGCATGTGAGTCTCTGGCACTAACTAGATTATGAGCCCCTGGATGGCAGGAGTCATAGGATGTTTCTCCGCGTGCCTCTGGCATTTATCGTAGTGTCTGGCACTTGACTAGTAAATATGTATTAGACAGACAAATGAACAAGTTCCTTGCCCCAGTGGCTTTTTCTGAAAATCAGACCCCCTCAAAATGAGGGCTGAAAAGTCAAATGCTCTGCAGTGGTTGCTTTGCTTTCTTTTTGATGTATCCACTAAAATGCATTCCAGATAAACTCTACTTTTGAAAAGAGTTTTTAATTTCTCATTACCTGCAGTGGAGCATATGGTTAAATGTGGTCCTCACCCTCAATTTAATTAAAGAGGATAGCAGATAAGCTGGTTCTTTTTACCATAGGTAGAAAGTTGCATAGGGACGAACTAAATGTTATTTTCCTTTGTTTCTTATTGCTTTTCGTCCCGGCATATTGCTGCTTTAGTGGTACTATCAGGATTTATTTATTTATTTATTTATTTATTTTTAAAATTAATTAATTAATTTATTTTTGGCAGTGTCGGGTCTTTGTTGCTGCGCGCGGGCTTTCTCTAGCTGTGGAGAGTGGGAGCTACTCTTCGTTGCGGTGCATAGGCCTGTCATTGCAGTGGCTTCTCTTGTTGCGGAGCATGGGCTCTAGGGCACACAGGCTTCAGTAGTTGTGGCACACGGGCTCAGTAGTTGTGGCTCGTGGGCTCTAGAGTGCAGGCTCAGTAGTTGTGGCACATGGGCTTAGTTGCTCCGCAGCATGTGGGATCTTCCCAGACCAGGGCTCAAACCCGTGTCTCCTGCATTAGCAGGCGGATTCTTGACCACTGCGCCACCAGGGAAGCCCCAGGATTTATTTTTAATCCTGAAAAAAATGAAAGAAGTATACTTCGCCTAGAGAGATAAAATATGTTGACATATTTTAAAAAATAAAATATCTCCCTCAGGAAATCTAGGTCTTTGGAATCATATGCCCTCAAGGCATTTGAAAAATTTCTTATTTCTTTTTTAAAAACCAGGAGCAGTTCTACAAACTCCACAAGGGAGTATATGACTTAGTTGGTATTTGTCGCCTCTAAACAGTGATTATAAAATATTAAAGTTGGGAAGGATCCTTTGGCCTAGTGCCTTCACGGTACAGGTAAGGAAAGTGAGGTTCCATCTGAAGGGTTGTAACTGTTTAGTGATAGAATAGTCCAGATCTTCTAACTTCGATTTTGGTTCTTTCCTTCTCTCCCTATATTGTCCCCACCACCAATTTGAAGGTAACAAGAAACTTATTTGGATTTTCGGGGAATTTCTGTTAAAATTGCTACTTAGGTATTTACTTTGGAGCCCTTGAAATTTCCCCAATAAGCAATTGCCTGGTGGCCTTTGTTCCATCAATAATTAACTTTCATTAGCACCTAGACTCAAAGGGATAAAGCAGCTCAATTCCAGAGCACTATAGTTATTTAGGCTTATCGTCAATATGGAGTAAGAGGTAAAAGTTTGAAAAATAAATTAAAAATTTACTTGCGAATTAACTTATAATAAAGAATGTGTTACATGTAATAATCTTATATGATAATTGAAATATAATTAGTAGTATCCCAGGAGTTCCATTTGCTCATTGGTAAAAATGAATAACTTAGAATAAATCTCTGAGGATCTTTTACCTCTAAATATTTTGATTCTCTGAGAATTCACCCAGACTTTGCTTGTCTTGAAAAGTTAACTGATGCTTGAAGTATTGCTTAACAAAGAAGGTTTTCTTCATTTTTTTTTTTTTTTGAAAAGTGATCTGTGACTAAAATGCTGTCTTGTCTTTCTGAAAGGTTCCTAAGAATCTCATTCATTAATCTGCATATATGTGTTCTCTCTCCTTCACGTACTTGGTAAGACTATGATTTATAGAAACTAAATAAATTATAGTTGTTCAAACCATGTGATACTGGATTGAATGGATGCATAGTTTGAAGGAGGCATCGTGGAAGAGCATGGGTAGTCACATCTATGCTTGAGCCTGAACTCTGCTGCTATGGTCTAATGCAAGTTATGCAACCTCTCTTAGTCTCAGTTTTCTCTGCTCTGCATTGTGAATAATAACAAAATGTACCTCATTCTTCTGAAGAATAAATAAGATGCCAGGCACAGTCAGGCACACTGTAAGCCATCATGTCACTGGGGTATACCAAAAGAAACTGTGACAGCTAATAAAATTTTTCTTTTTGGTGCTGACATCTACGTTTCCTATTGATCTCATTGAAGCTTTAAGTACCTTGCTGTTACTGTCCTGCGGTATGTGCTTTAAAAAGCTTACTTTTTGATTGTATATTCAAAACAATTGGTCATAACTTGATGTGCCAGTGAAGATAGGAGAGTATGTTTCTCATTTCCACAACGAATTCTTCTGCCTTTTTTCCCCCACTACTCTTCTTTATAGAAACAGCATAGCAAAATGGACAGATTCTCTAGAAGCTGGAATCAGTAGACTGTGAATTTCTTTAGTACAGGCTCTGTCTTTTTCATGTTTGCATTCCCAGTACCCAACCAGCATGAATAAATCCAGTAGTGAATAAATTTGGTAGTGAGCGAGCATTTTATAGAGCATATGGGAGGGAGCAAACCTCCTTCCAAATTCTGGTAAAGATTTGGTATTTAACAGGAACTTTAATCACTTTCAAAAGCAGAAACTGATCATTTTCTGCCCATATTTATAATGTTTCTCGTACAAAGGAGCAACTAAAACCAGTAAAGGCTGGCATGGGACCACAGCAAGAGATGATCACAGTACCTGAGCAATGGATAAAGTAGATTCTCCACTAGCTTTGACCTTAACTGAGACTGTTCTCATAGACACACTGGCAATGGGTTTTCAATTGGTTTTTTATAATAAAGAGGATTTAGAACTTTCCATCAAAACCCACTGTATCATTTATCATTTATAATGTGTTGCATATATTTATGCAACTGAATTGTATATAGTTCTTCATTGTCAATTAATTATTTTATTGTCACTATGAAGTCATAGCTTAAAGAATAGTCCCTGCCCTGGGCAATGTTATAACAGATTAAGAGACCTTACCTAATTATTGTAAGTAATATTTTGATGCCTAGGACAAGTGAAACCGGAATAAACGGTAGCTCTTACAGAATGCTGCTTTAATAAGGATTATTTCCAGCCAAGTGTGTTGTGCATTACATCAGTACCAAAGTTTTTTTAATGAATATAAGAATATTAAAACAATGCTGATAACAAAATATTTTTTTCTCTAGCAGTACTGTTTACTGGTTCAACAAATATGACCTTGCCTTACTGAAGCATTTCATTCCTGCCCATGAAAATCCTTATTTAAAATGAAGTTTTTGATCAATGCCCCACTACTTCTCAGAGTTGATTATTATAACTTAAAGTTATTTTTTTAAATGACTGCAAAACTTTCTCCAGTGTACACAGTTTATTGTATCTCTATTTACATTGACTGATGCGTCCTCTCACCTTCCTTATTCCTCCATTTCAACAGGAGAAGAGATGAGAAGAATCTATTCTTCAATAATCAGTTGACTGCCAGAACCCAGCTCTTCTTTACTCCCTTCCCTAGGCATAGAATTCTAGAAAATCCAACAATGAGGTTCATAAAATAGAGTGAATGAGACATGAGGAATTAACATTAATTACAGCATCCCCAGCTGTGCTAGGCTAATTACACGGAATTTCATTTAACCCTTAGGAGGCTGTGCTTTTCCCACTGTCTCACACCTGTGTGTGAAAAGCAATGGGATTAGGTGAAGATACAGCTCCAGGACAGTATAGTATGTCTTCTGTGTATTTATCCTTTGAGTTTTTAAAAAATTGCTCAATTAGGTAAGTGTTCTTTCATGACTGAGAAGGTCATTTTGTCAATATAAACCATTTTGGTAAAAGTCTAATCTGCGTAAATGCCTTAGAGTGCCATCCATGCTTGTTAGATGTTAGGAATTGGAATTTATTCTCAAGAAGAATTCTACTTGCTGGCTCATTCTTGTCAGTTTTATCCATCAGATCCCATTTCATCCCCAAACAGCCTGTTTTGTTTTTTCCTCTGCGCACCGGTATGCCGCCTGTTGGTTTGAGAGGCAGGCCCCTCCTGTTTGGTGTGTGCCAGGGGACACTTCTGGTGGCATCTGAGTAGCTTAGAGGTGGGTTTCAAGACAGTAGTAGCTACAAATAGCAGCCTTGGTTGTTTAGAAACTAAGTGATTTTCCTCATCAGATTGCAGGCATTTCATGGAGTAAATGTTAACTTAGGTAGGGTTTTATTATACTTGGATTGAATGTTTAAACTGACCAGTGTGATCAAGAACTGGGTCCCAGGTGTGTGGCTTACTGAGGAATCCGAGAAATTATCTCTTTCTTTTGGAAAAAAGAGGGATCCATAAAGTTTCAAGGGAGGAAGATCTGCTTTAGTATAAAGAACATGAATTATTTTAAAGTGGTTTAAAAATAGTTAAGGTGGGATTTTAAAATGTATGTTCCAAACATATAGAAATGGATGTTTCAGATCTGAGTTTAAGATTTAAATGTTGATTTTACCACACACAGCCCTGTCTGTGGGGCTATGGAGTGTTCTTGCCAAAGAGCTGAATCTATAGGTAATCAGACATTCAGGGCTACCTTCAGTTCACGGGACATATGGAAACTAGAGGGATAAATGAAGCAACACCATGAGCAAGCGAACAGCGAAGTCCGTATGTAGGTGAGACTGTACTGGGTTCTTTCTTTCTTTTTTTTATTGAGATATAATTGACATAGAAAATTGTGTACGTTTAAGGTGTACAGCATGTTGATTTGATACATTTATATACTGCAGTACGATTACCAGCACCGTATTAGCTAACACCTCTATCACATCATATAATTATTGTTTCTTTTTTGTGGTGAGAACAATTAAGATCTAGTCTGTTAGCAACTTTGATAAGTTTATAAGGCAGTAAACAAAAGAGACAGGTTAAGAAGGGGAGGGGAGACTGATTGGTCTGCAAATATATATAAGAAACTTAAGAGACATAGCAACCAAATGTAATGTATGGACTTTGAAAAATGATTGAAATAAGCCATCTGTAAAAAGACGTTTCTGAGGCAAGCAGGAAAATTGAATATAGGCAGATATTTGATAATACTGAGGTGTACTGTTAAACCTGTTAGGTATGATAATGGCATTGTGAGTATATAAGACAGTGGTTCTCATCGCGTGGCTTCGGACTAGCGTCACCAGCATCACCCAGGAATACGTTAGAAATGAAAATCCTCAGCCCCACCCCCAACCGACTAGGTAAGAAACTCTGGGGGGTGGGGACCAGCAAAACTATGAGAATCACTGGTGTAAGAAAATGTCCATATATTTTTTTTTTTTAGAAATATTACTGATTATTATTTTTTTAAATTAATTAATTTATTTTTAGCTGTGTTGGGTCTTCGTTTCTGTGCGAGGGCTTTCTCTAGTTGCGGCGAGCGGGGGCCCCTCTTCATCGCGGTGCGCGCAGGCCTCTCACTATCGCGGCCTCTCTTGTTGCGGAGCACAGGCTCCAGACGCGCAGGCTTAGCAATTGTGGCTCACAGGCCTAGTCGCTCCGCGGCATGTGCGATCTTCCGAGACCAGGGCTCGAACCCGTGTCCCCTGCACTGGCAGGCAGATTCTCAACCACTGTGCCACCAGGGGAGCCCCTCCATATTTTTAAAGAGATACATACTGGGGTGTGCTGGGTGAAATGATTCTGGGAATAGTTTTACAATGCTTAAGTTAAAATAAGATAAGGATTTTATGAAGCAAGTGTGGCAAAATCTTGATGAAGGTTTGGTTGGGGTCGTGCGTTTGTGTGGCTGTATTATACGGTCCTCTCTATTTTTGTGTGTATCTGGGGCTATTCATTGGAAAAACATTTGAAGACCTTACAAGACACGCACACACACAAAAGGGGGAATCTGTCTCAGAGAAAACTAACAAACAAAAACTTCATTTTAAATTTTATAGACGCTTCCAGTTTGCCCAGAGCAAACTGGGTTTTAGTCTTGGCCACTGACCACTTTGCTGGGTGGTCTCGATAAGTCAGTTTACCAGGAGCCTCATTGTTCTTGTCTGTTAGATGAGGAGGTTCAGTGTGTGGTCCTGCTCTAAAGGCTCTCAAGCCTGCCGTTCTTGATTCTCTGAGCATTCAGGTGAGTGGTCAGGCTCTCTGCAGCCTTTCTCGAGTCTGGAGCGTGCTCTCACGGTGAGCTCTCTCTTCCTGCCCCCTGCCCCCCACCTCCATCCCTTTTTCTCTGGTTTCCATCCATTTGCCACCTCAGAGGACAGTGACATTCTCCGGGATAACAGAAGCCCAAGCAACCCCCCCCCTCCAACAGAGTAGAGTAGGGTGTGACATTTCCTGAAGAAGATCTCTGGGGACTTGCGATGGGAGGTGCCTTTCAGGTTAGGTGAGAGATGGCGAAGGCCCCCAGCAGAGTTTGGGACCTGCGCTCTTGGCGTTGCCCCTGAGCCCTTTCTCTTGCCTGCCTCACTGCTATGCCCATGACCTCCTCATACAGGGAGAGACATAGCCATAGCGGGGTAAATTCTGAGTGGGTTCGGGAGCCCTAATTCGTAGCTCTCATACTTCAAGAACTCTTGTTGAGGGCTTCCCTGGTGGCGCAGTGGTTGCGAATCTGCCTGCTAACGCAGGGGACACGGGTTCGAGCCCTGGTCTGGGAAGATCCCACATGCCGCGGAGCAACTGGGCCCGTGACCCACAACTGCTGAGCCTGCGCGTCTGGAGCCTGTGCTCCGCAACAAGAGAGGCCACGATAGTGAGAGGCCCGCGCACTGCGATGAAGAGTGGCCCCCGCTTGCTACAACTAGAGAAAGCCCTCGCACAAAAACGAAGACCCAACACAGCCAAAATTAAATAATTAAAAAAAAATTATATACATATATATTAAAAAAATCCAGATTCACAAATCTAATTAAGATGCACATTCCTTCTCCCCATCATCTTCTGGAATGTGGCTACACTCATTCTAGACATTCTGCCCAGCTAGTGGCTTTCTCTCCCTGAAATCTGCCTCAGCTTCTGGCTACTGTCTTTAAAAAAAAAAAAAAAAAGAACTCTTGTTGATTAGAATCATCAAAGCCGTGTATCCAGTTTGACAGACAGCAATGGTATCCTCACTGCTAGGAGGAGTCATGCTAGTAAACCATGAAAATGCAGAATTTCCAGGCTAATTCAAGCTCTGTGTGTCCACATGGAGGGGCGAGACAAGAGGAAGGCAGTATGGCCCTGGGCAAGGCTTTGGGCGGTGGCGGGGGCGGGGGGCACACGTGTTCGTCTTGAGGAGAGGATGGTAAAGGAGCAAGTGATGGGGATATAGGAGCATAATGTATGCATAGGCTGCACGTTGCATTGGCAAGAGGGAAGAAGAATGAAACTGGAGGCAGCTCGTGGGGGGAAGGAGCAACAGCTGCAGAGTCCAGCTGCCAGCAGGCGGTGATGCGTCCTCTGTCTCCTCCTTTTTAGATTGATTGCCCGATAGAAACCTAATTCCGCAGTGCGGGTGATCAATGATAGTGTTCCCACCGCCTGAGCCATTCCTGGAGGCCTTTTCCGAGTGTTGGCACTTGCTTATTTTCTCTTCTCATGTTCCTTCATTCCTTTCATTTTCCTCTAGTGATCTTGATCCTTCCTGGGCCGTAGCAAAGAGAACACGGACACTGGCTAAAAACAACAGTAACTGCAGCAACGGCTGTTTGTTGAACACTTATGCATCAGCCACTGAATTGGATACTTGATAAATATTACATTTAATTAAAACCACAGTCTCTGCAATAGCTGTTATCCGCATTTTACAGATGAGGGACAGAAAGTCAGGGGAGGGAAGCCAATTGCAGAGGCACCCAGCCAGGAAGTGGCAGAACCCAGACTCAAACCCAGGTGTGACCAGCTGCAAATGTTGTCCCTGATCGCCCTCCCTCATCCCTGGCCCTTCTGTCATTGGTGGCAGGGAAGGGACTGAAAAACTGGAATCAGAGCAGTAGGGTAACCTGTTGGGTGGGCCCCGTGGTGGGAGCCCTTTAAAAGGCTGCAGTACCTGGGGCTCCCCTAGTTTCCCTAAGACCCGTGATCACATAGAGAAGCCATTCCTCAGTATGAAGAAATGTGCGAGCGTCTCACGTGGTACGTGGGAAGGAAATACATTGTCCACTTTCGGTAGGAACATTAATTTATTGAGTGAACTATGACCAAAAACCAGAAGCCTCCCTGGGAAGAAATGTGGACGAGGACATGTCCTTGGTAATATCAGTAAACATTGGCTCATGAATGGAGGACTTTTCCGATCAGCGTCATACTCTTTGGGAACGACATTAGTTCAGAATCACGTAGGCTTCTTTTTTGTTCTTTGAAATAGAGAGCTACCCCTCTCATTCAAAATGGGCAGAGAGAAAGAAGGTAGAATTCCAGAATGCTTCTGAAACTCCTACCCTGCCTGTCTCTGCCTCTCAACCAGGAGCGGCAAACGTGCGGGAGCGGCTTAGGTGCAGGGTGGTGGCGACAGTGAAGGGTCTCACTGCAGCAGGGTACAGGCAAGGCGAGGGTGGCGTCAGCTAAAGAAAACTGCGGACAGGAATCACCAACTGAAGTCACGTCTGTGGGTACATGTGATTGCTTACACAGAATATCCACATGCGTTATCGTCAGAGCCTCGTAAAAGCCCCCATGAGATGGGTGGGTATATTTCTACCTGTTTTTTTTGTATCACTTATTTGTTTAATTGTCTGTTTCCTAGCTTCTTCCAGGAAGGATTTAAGGGACTCTCATTCAGTATAGCAGATAAACTGCATTTAACATAGGTGCTAAGAATTAGAGAGAAAGCATTCTTTTGATAGGGTTGTATTGACCTTCCCCAATTTTGGATGCAAAACACTGTGGAGCCCTTAACATGACCCTTGCTCTGTTTTCAGAAGGAAATAACTGTAACATTGTTGGTCAGGGAAATCACTTGCTTAGATGTGTCCTTCCTGAAATATCACGGTATGCAATTAGGAAGCAGCAGTTTAAGAACTATTCCCAGAGACTGAGAAGTGGGCACTTACTTTCCATTTCTATTGAAATTGTTCCCAAACCCTTCCCTCTTCGTGCTCATGCTTCTGTCCTTCTCTGTGTGGGTATGCAGTATGCGTGCATAAAATGTGTATTTTTCATAAGCTCCCAAGAGATTCAAACCTGTTCAAGACCATGTACTTGCTCTGTGATGCCTGACAATCCTGTTCCCAAGTAGGGAATGCCATCTCCATTTGAGTGAGGATGGAACAGGACTCAGAGAGGGTAACTTGCTAAGTAAATAGCACAGGCAAGACTGATGTTGAATCACCTGTGGCCATGGACCCATCTTCTCTGAACTGTAACAGTGAACACAGCTCTGTCACTGTGATTATTTGTATTTACATCTGTGAGGCACACAAAAATCATTTCTTCATTTAACAACATTGATTGAATACCTATGATGGGTTCATCACCATTCTAGGTAGAGTGGACACAGCGATAGACAAAACAGACCAAAAATAAAGGCTAATCCCTGTCCTCATAGAGCTCACATCCATCCTAGAGAGATGAGGACCAAGATATAAAGTCATCAGTAGGTTCTATACTATGTTCGCAGGGCATATGTGTGAAGGGCAAAAACAAGGCAGTTCAGGAATAGGTAGTGCCTAAGTCTGTTCCGTGGTTTTATGGTCCATAGAAGAGGAACTTAGTATTGGTATGTAATGCACAATGATAATTCTATCCGGTTTTAAGTAATATATTTTAGAATATTGCATCACCCTGGGAAGGTAAAGTAGCCGATTGCAATAGCATTCCACAGAGAGTCACTTCTTACGGCAGGCCTTGCCAGCTAAGCTTTTCGGTTTCTCAGCTTCACCCACCACTGCCAAGAGGCCTCCTTGTTCCTCAGGGGATTGCTTTCTCATATTTCAGAAGGACAGTGCATACTTGTGTCAGGTGTGAAAGGAATCTTTCCTACTTGATGCCAGCGAGAAGCAGCACCAGGGAAGGCCGATGGACAGAGCACACATTCTCCTCTCTAACTGGGTTATTCTGTGCTCTGCTTATCTTCTCGTGAGATCTTCCCATTGGTGTTCGGTTTGTACCACGACTTAAAATCAATATTCTGATTTTCAAGGACACAGCCCTACAAGAGAGGACTTAAGGGTAAGGGTGCAATTCTGAAGATTCTCAAAACTTGACACTGGCCTTTTAAAATAAAAATTATGTTGAGAAACTTCTGGGATAAGGTCCTCAAACTGTTGTCTCTTTAACATCTAAAGTGCTTATTGGGCTTGGTGTGTGCAGGTCAACCAGCACATCCTTTGGATTTTAATACTTAAAATTCCTCGGAGGATCAAATAGAGGAGGGGAGGTGCATCCGAAGATAATTTGAAGGGAGAAACTCAGTAAACAAGGTATTTCAAATGCATAGGCTGTCTTTATTTTAGTGCAAAACATTGTGACTCAAATGTATTTACTTTCTAAGTTTTTTTAAGGAGAGGCAGGATAGCTGAATGTCGGAGGGGTTAAGCAATTCTTCCAGGGTCACAGTTTTCTTTTTTCCTTTCAGTGCCCTTCCACTTGACCTTGTGGCTGACAGTCCAACCACTGGTCACGAAGCTCTCCCCGTCCCCTGCTGTTTCCCCTAATGTCTGCAGTGGATCCCGAAAGCCTGGTTAAGAGGAGCCAGGTATAAAGTGGGTTGCTGATGCAGCTAGAGAACTTATTTTGAAACTGCCTTTGCATGGCAAGCGCACTCTTTTTATTTAGATTATTGATTGCACAATCTAAATAAAAATCTAGTTTGGGGTGAGGTGGGCTGGAACTGTTAGCTCAGCGCCACCCTTTCCCACTGCTTCCAGAGCCATACGTAGGCCACCCAACGTCGGCAACAAACATTGCCATTGTTTGGTTTCAACTCTTCTTTTAAACTTTGTGTCAATTCCTACAACCCCATGTAAAATGAGTAGAATTAGTGATCTAGTTTAGTAATTTATTAGGTCTACTTACTAATTCACAGAAAGCAGTGGCTTCCTGGCTATTTTGTAGCATGGCTTACGTAAGCTATGTGGTTTGATGGTAGTGCCTTGGACTAATGTCTTGTCCGTCACACAGGCTGGAAGGAAGCACGTCTGCTTGAGCTCTTATGAACTCTTGAGCAAGTAGTTTGATGTATTTATTCTTAGTTATACTTATTATAAAACAAGTAGGAAGGTTAATGGCTCCCTACTTTGCCCAAAGATGTATAAACATGCCCCTGTGGCTTCAGGATCCTTTGAAGACAGCATCGGTGCCCACAGTTATCATTACTCATCATTGTAGAAACTTAGGGGTTGAGAAGCTGTAATCTTCTTCCCAAGATCATCTAGTTTCATCCCTTTGCAGAAGACAGAGTTCCAGAGAGATGAAGTGACTCTCCTAAGGTCAAGTAGCTAGGTGCTTCCAGAGCCGGGATTAAGATGGGGTCTCCAGCATTCCAGTTAATGTGCTTTCCTTTCCTTTTCCTTTTTGCCCTCTTTCATCTTCTCATGTACAGTCATAGACCTCATGGGTTCATATTATGAGAAGCTCCCTTAGAGGCTCATCTCTTCTAACTCTTTCACTTCACGCATGAGGACAGGGAGGCCCAGAGACTTTAATGTGTCTTGCCCAGAACCACAGAGGTCGTCGGTGCTAGAACTGGGACTAGAGACCCCAGCCCAGGGCTCTTTCAACCAACACCTTGCTTCCTCATCGATGGCTGCACCTTGGAGAGTGTTTTAACTCAGAACCTAGAGACACTCCCCGCCCCCATGAACTCAGTCATATAGTCCTCTCTTCTTGTGAGTCAAGCTATTGAAGAACACAGAGTAATGATGGCGCTTACCATGAAGGGCAGAACTAGAGCTTCTGCCTCCAATTCCTTCTGTGAATCTGTTGATTTATGGCATGTCTTTCTCCTGTACAAAGTGAAGACAGTGAATTAGATGTTCCTGTTGGAGAATTCTGTGGTCCCTTCCCAGCCGGGTACGTGTCTTTGTGTTTTGTCCAGTAGAGGGGAGTGTGTGCTCGCAGACCAACAGTCCCCTGGGCTCCTCCAGCTTGGGTTATCGTGAAGACATCTCGAGGGTGTCGTGAAAGAGATGCAGATCTGGGCAAGACACCACGTGGGAGGAGCGGAAGACCGTGGTGGAGGAGTCCAGGTGGCTGTGCTGCTTGGAATTAGCTAAGGAAATTAAAGGTTGCCCTAGAAAATAGATTGCCAGGGCCCCAGAAATTCGTTTTAGGTTAAGGCCACACCGAGAAGAATGATAGACTGAAAAGCTGCAAGTTTGGATGTTCCTGTTGCCGTGTCATCCTCTGCTCTTAAGTGTGATGAGGACCCTGGGTGTAATGTATGCATATCATGCCAGTCCGGGTGTATGGTTCCTTTTACAAGTGACACAATGAGGCTGCCTTAGGAAGAGATAGAAAGACCCGCTGATCCTTTCCTCTTTACTTGAGATGGTAGACCGCTGTGGATCAAGGTAGAGTCTCAAGAAAAAAAATGAAATACCCACTTCTCCTAAACAGAGTATGGAAGGGCAGGAAGAAAAAGATGTTATAGTCTTAGCTCGAGAAGCTGAAGGTGTAGAACAATTTTGGAGAAATGCTGTTTTATTGAAAATATTCAGCTGCTCCGTATTTTGGACTATCAGAATTGAGAGAAACATTTACAGCCAGCAAAGAAGGAGATGGGGAGAGGAAGAAAAGGAAGGAGGGGCAAGTTTGGGAGTTAGAGAGATAGTGGGGTGGGGGGGAGAAAAGAAGAAAAAGAAAATTCTAGACTTCTTTCTTCTGACCCAGCTGCGGAAAATATGATTTCAGGTCCTTGCCTACCTGGTCTGAACGATTGCCCTGGGGGGCAGAAGTCATCTCAGGTACTTCCGAGGACCTGCGTAGCCTTACCTTCATCCTTTGTTTCTCGTGGAGAGGGTCTAGGCAGGCGTGGGAAAATCTTGATAATATGCTGCATCTGATCGGATCAGTGTCTTTCTCCCAGGATCTGAAAGAGCCTTTCTCACATCTGTTTAAATAGCACTTAGTGTCAAGGTAGAGGTGTTTCTGTCACTTGACGCTGGATCACTGCCAGGGGGCTTTTACCTAGTAAGCGTTGACTGCATTTTCCCCACTTTTCCATGTTCTGACCTGCCACCCTCATGGATTTCCTGATGGCCTGGCCTCCTGGCCACTCAGGCAGTTGCTTTGAGGAGGTGGCCTACAATGACTTATCCGCTGCCTGTATAAAGCTCACGTTGGTCGTGTGTCTGTGAAGGATATTTTCTGAGGTAAGCACTTGGCATTGGGCATATATTCACAATCTGTGAGAAATCATCTCGAATATATGTGATCCCTGCCCCATAGGAGCCTACCTGACATGGTCTGGGCCACACTGACACAGAACAGACAAATATTTATATTGATGACCAGTTATGATTAGAGGTTTTTCAAAACCTATTTTCATCTTCAGCTGACATTGACTTGTTCAAAAGAGCACCACATAAGTCAATAAAAATAATAACCATCCTCATCCTCATTTTACTATAGCTCTTGATAGTTTGCAGTGCACTCTCCCAGACATCTGATTTGATCCTCCCACCTGCCCTATGATGGTCATCGCAATTATTGTTTGCTTTGAAGAAGTTGAGGCCCAGAATTTAAGTAACTTCCACTTGAGAAATACAGCTAGTAAGAGGTGGAACTAAAACTCAGATCTAGGTTTTCTTAGTACCAGTATAATTTTTTAAGCTGATAACAGCTTGTTGATATATGATAAAGCTAATGCAGGTAGTTTGGTTCTAAAAACTAGAAGAACTACAGTATGGTTGAAAGAATCAGATAATTTCCCAAGCCTTCTAGAAACAAAACATTTCTTTTCTCTCATTAAAAATATATGTGTGTGTGTGTGTGTGTGTGTGTGTGTGTGTGTATATATATATATATAATTATAGTAATTATAATTCTAGAAAACTTTGGAAACATAGAAATTATTTTAAAAACTAATGCATAGAAACTGTCCAATTCTATAAGCCTGAAATAGCCACTTAATATTTTGAACTTTTAAAATTGCATATCTATATTAACAAAAATTATAATGGCTTTATATTATATCAAAGCATTTTCCCATGCCATTAAATATTCTTAAAATCAATTTTAATATTCACATATATTCCACTGAATAAATTCACCATAATTTTTTAAACTATTGTATTCTTACATTCTTAGGTTGTGTCACCCTTTGTATGAGACTAGTGCAGCACACAACTTTTCATCTAAAATTTTGTCTACATTTCTAAATGCTTTCATGAAACCAATTCCTAGACCTAAGCATCTAAAAAAGCGTATATATGTTTAGTTTTTGTAGTAGAAACAAAATGCTAGCAGAGCAGTAGGTGACTGGCATAAGAGGCATGTTTTCTGAATTTGGGGGAATTGGAATAAGAATAGAAAGATATTTGGTCAATGGAAATTGGAGGCTCTTCCAGGTGTAAGGGAGAAATCTTTTTAGATCTCAGCATAGACATCACCTTCTTTAAAGTTTTGCCAGACATCCTCTCCCATATACATACCACGTATCAGATGACACGAGCTTCTCACGTGCTCCCCAGCACTCAGCACCTGCCCATTTGTAGCATTTACCGTGCGTGTTCATTCTAATTGCCTGCTTGCTTCTGAGAAGCCCCTACAAGACTGCAAGCTCTTGAGAGTGGGGACCCTGTCTTACTTACTGTAACATTCTTGCACTCAGCGCAGTGTGTGGCACGTCATAGGAACTTGTATTAGTTTGCTTCAGCTGCCATAACAAAATGCCACAGGCTGTGTGGCTTAAACAACAGACATTTATTTTCTCACAGTTCTGGAGGCTGGAAGCCAAGATCAAGGTGCTGGCAGGGATGGTACTCAGGCCTCTCTCCTCGGCTTGCAGGTGACTGCCATCTTTACATGGTCATCCCTCTGTGCACCTGTGTGCCCCTGGTGTGTCTTAATCTCTTCTTATAAGAACACCAATCAGATTGCATTAGGGCCCACCCTAATGGCCTCATTTAAACTTAATCACCTCTTAAAGGTCCCACCTCTCTCTTTTTCTGTTTTTACTTTTTGGCTGCACCGCGCGGCATGTGGGATCTTAGTTCCCCAACCAGGGATCCAACCCGCACCCCCTGCAGTGGAAGCGTGGAGTCTTAACCACTGGGCTGCCAGGGAAGTCCCTAAAGGTCCCATCTCTAAATACAATCCCATTCTGAGGGTACTGGGGGCGGGGGGTGTCAGGGCTTCAACATATGAATTTAGAGGAACATAATTCAGTCCATTACATTACTCCATACATGTATTTTATTGTGAAATACTTGACATGTTTGTAGATGAATAAGAAGATAACATTTATATTCTGGGATCCTACCTTCTGGATGCTAGTCAACTCCTTTCTGGCCAGAGATAGGAACGGAGGCAGTCTGGTATCTTACAGGAGGTGCCAGACTTGGGGTCAGAGCCCCGGGTCCACATCCTGGCTCTGCCAGTTTCCAGCTGTGTGACCGTAACCACCCCCAGCGTCAGTCCCCTCATCTGGAAAATTGGGATAATAACACCTACTGCAGTAGACAGTTGTGAGACTAGATGAGATCATGCATGTGGGTGTGTCTCGAATAATACGTGCCATGAAGTAGACATCGGAAAATGCTGGTTCGACCTGTCAATTGAAAGGTATGTTAGAAATAAGAAGTATTTCAATTTAGCTGTGAGGGAGGGCGCAGATACTGACAAAACTCTGGAAGTTACTGAGTTTTAAACAGGGTTTCAGTGATCTCACCATGGTTATTCATACACACTGCTACTCCAGCCTCAGATTTATTTCAGCTCAGTTAAGATGAGTGGTTTACTAATATTTTTTCATTTGAAAAAGAAATGACATTATTTATGTGTAAAGCACTTATTTACAACCGACAGCTTCCAGATTTCACTAAGTAATTTCAATTCTCGCTCCAGAATTCTAGTAGCTGATCACACTGTGGTGTTGCCTAATTGCTGCTTTCACTGAGAGTTGTGTTACTCGAGCTTTAAAATATGTCCTTACATAAAATATGATGCCTCCATGTAATGACCATGATAACTTCAGTGAGATGTTTTATAAATGGACCTTGAAATGTGGTAGGAATATAAATTCTCCGTTTAGGAGGTAGAAAGAGCATTTTCACTGATGCACAAACGGCAGACTCTGAGAGCACAGACAGAGGCTGGTGAATCTTTAGGACCCTTCAAGAACCAGTGGCCCAGAGTCAGAGCCCTCATTGCTGGTCTTGTCTGAGCAACAGTCATGAACCAGATTTTCACTTGATCTGCATCTCATCGCCCGTCTCTGAGGATGTTAGAAACGATGGTCTTTGGTTGTTCACTAATCTGCCTTTTACTCTCTTTTTCCCAGGGCAAGTTGTTTGCTTTCTTTGTTGCTCCATCCTCCTTGAGCTATGCTCCTCTCCTGGTCCCATCACCGTGCCCTCCTTTTCCTTCTTCCTCCTGCCTCATTCCTGGATTCTGTTCCAACAAGCCTGCAGCCTCCATCTCTCCTCATTGACCTTTCTTCTGTCTCCTGACCTGCCCCCGTGTCTGGACATTCTGCCACGATCTCTTCTCTCTCTCTCATCCTCTCTCTCTCTCTCTCCTGTCCTGTTGCTGCCTCTTCCCCTTCTCCCTCCAAATCCTCCTCTAGAACGAGCAGAGGTGTGAGGTCCCTCAGCGGCACATTCTTATTAACCTCCAGGGAGACCTGGGAGAGGGTCTTGGATTTGTGGCACCTACTTCTCCGCAGAGACTGCTGGTGGCCGTAGCAATAGCATCCTCGTAAGCTTCATTACAATAAAACCTTCCTGAAATCATCTCCTGGGCTCGGCAGAGCCTACACCTGAGGAGGAAGCTTCATAGCCCCAGTGAGGAGCTTGATCAAGTGAATGAGAAGGGAGCTTTGGTTGGAATGGAGCTGGGTTTGATTCGAAAACATTTTTCCTTCAACTTTTATCCTGGTCGAGTAGCTTTAGGACGCTTGCAGATTTGACTTCTGTTTTAAAAGGTTCACGAGTACTTAAAAAATGTTTATTCCATTTATACAGACGGTTACGCTGGATTTCGTTTAGGAAGCAATCTGATTTATTTTTGTTTTGTTGACAGATCTGGATTCACTTATTAATTCAACTTATTAGTTGTTCTGGTCCATCCTTTGAGACTGTGGTTAAGTGGATGGTCCATGTGAGGACAGAATCGAGTTGTTAGAGGGTCTTAGGGTCCGGGTTGGACCCAGATGAGCATTAACCGTGGTATTACTGAAAACAGTGGATATCTGTGGTTGGGTAATGATGATCCAGCCAACAGTCTGATTTATTTTGAGACCGTAGTCCCAAAGGAAAGCAGGTCCAGCCTGACCTCCTGTCTGTTTGAGGGAACGTAAGATGTGAAATCTCCTCCTTGCTCCTTGCTGACAGCACTCCCATCTTGTTTACCTCTCCCCACCCAGCTCCTAATGCTCCATGTATCTTTCTGCAACAAGCATCTTGCGAGTTTCTCAAACTCCCACGTGTAACCCATGCAGGTAACCTCTCTGCAGGGTCAACCAGCCACAGTTTTTCTTTGTCAGAAAAACCACTTTGCCTTTAATCAAGATGAAGCATCTATCCCACTCTGCAGTTACACAGCCCGTTATTTATGGGTATCAGTTTTCCTTCCCAAAGTTCCGGAGCCAGAGGACTCTCCAGGAAGGCAGATCCAGGAGAGTTCAGGTTTCACGGCCCTGCAAATTGGTGGTTATGCCATTTGTCTTCCTTCCTTTCCCTGGTTTCTGCTCCAACCTGCCTGCAGCCTACATGGCTCCCCTCTTGCCCTCTCTTCCTGTCTGCTGAACCGTCTCCACTCCGGCGTGCTGCCAGGGTCTGCGGCTCTCTTCCCTTTCTCTCTCTGGCCTGCCGCAGAACGAGCAGAAGCGTAAGATCCCTCAGCCAAATCCATGGGCCTTTTTATTGAGTTTTGGAGGTTGATATATAATAACATTGAATATAAGTAATATACATACTCAGCGAATAATAAGAGTAGATGTAGGGTTGGTTTGTCTTGAAAAAATTCTGGACATTTTAGGCATCGACTCTGCACCATCTGCACCCACCATCCTTCCTAGCTTTATCTCACACTCGGCTCCCCTGCACAGACTCTGTGCCTCAAGGCGCTCTGTTTCTGATAACTCCGTGCTGCTTGTCAGACCGCCTGCCCATGGTATGTGTCTGCTTCTTCTCCATCCAACTCTTGCCCATTGGTGAGGCGGAACCCCCATCCTGTCTCCTTCAAGGTGTTACCTCCTTGATCATTCTGCCTTCTCGTCCTCCTCTGAATCTAGAGCTCTTTGTATTTCTTCTTGGTGCTTAATCACACCCAGTGTCTCCAATGAGGACAGATGCTCCTTATGACCAGGGATGAACTCCTTTTAGTCAGCAGCTGTGGCAGCCGCAACTGCAAAAACATAACATTTACACAGTGCTTTAGCATTTGTAAAGCCCTCTCATCTATGTTATCTCCTCTGGTTTTCAGAATTGCACTGTGATGTTGGTATTATTATGATGATGATTATTATCTTGTATGCAGATCTTTAGAAGCCACTGTCTCAGCTTAGTGACTTATTGCAAAGGAGAGCCTTTAACCATGAATTATTAAAAAGAGATGGTTTTGGGGACTTCCCTGGTGGTCCAGTGGTTAAGAATCCACGCTTCCACTGTAGGGGGCACGGGTTTGACCCCTGGTTGGGGAACTAAGATCTTGCATGCCGCATGGTGCAGCCAAAAAAAAAAAAAAAAAAAAGTGAAAATAAACACTTAAAATATTAAAAAAAAAAAGAGAGAGATGTTTTTCAGCAAGAAATTTTGCATTTTTCAATGGGTTATAAATAACCAATCAATCACACTTAAGAAGTTAAACATATAGACATTTAATCGTAATGAAACACTTCCTTGATAAACTCATGTGAAGATAAGAAAGCTTCAGTCACTAAAACTGTGAGAGCTTTTACGAAAATTTCACCTACAAAGTTGGCCATTTAATGAACCCTGTTCGTATTTTTTTTAACCCTAATTTATTTATTTATTTATTGCATATTTGCCTGTAACATGTAACAGCTTTTAGTACTGAATTTTTTTTTCCAGACTGTTTTTTAGAGCAGTTTTAGGTTCACATTAAAATCAAGGGGAAGATGCAGAGATTTCTCTTTAACCCCCTGCCCTCCCACATGTACAGCCTCTTCCGCACCTGTCAGCATCCCCCGCTGGAGGGGGACATTTGCTACAATTGATGAACCTACACTGACACATCATGATCACCCAGAATCCACAGATTACGTTAGTTCACCCTTGGTAGTGTACATGTTGAGGGTTTGGACTCATTATAATGACACCATCATATCCATCATTATAGTATCATACAGAATAATTTCTCTGCCCTAAAGAATCCTCTGTGCTTTTTATGATTGTCAATTTGCCTCTAACAGTTAACAGCTTTGCTTTTTAAAAAAATTTTATTTTTATATAATTTTTAAAGGTTACTTTCCATTTACAGTTATACAAAATATTGGCTGTATTCCCCACGTTGTATTGTTATAATACATCCTTGAGCCTATCTTATACTCAATTAACTCTAATTTAGATATTTAAATTCGAGAAGTATTTGTTTGAATAGCAAACATTACTAATTTGTAAACCTCATTTAACATTTCCTTTGAGTAATCATTTACATGTATTGTCCTATTGTCTTTGTTTTTATAATCCAGGAAGAATCGGACTTTCTTCATTTAGAACTAATCTTCAAGATTGGATTATAAAACAAAATTTCTTTCCCAAATGATAATAGCTAACAATTATTCACAGCTTATTATGTGTCAGATGCGTTCTATGTATTATTTCTAAACCCTTCAGGAGTCTTTGAGAAAGGTTAATTTATTGCCTCTGTTTTATGCATGATAAAAATTGGATTTAGGTTAACTTTCTTAAGCTGAGTACCCGAGTATTGGATCAGGGATTCAGAAACTCTGCATTCCACCATATCATGTGGCCTCCCTGGATGTAATCTTATTGTATGACATCATGCTGTCATGCTATTTTAGAAAGATGGGTGATACAGAGAAACTCGATGATCCCTTTAAATTATCTCAGAATTCCATGATAGGGTAGAAGTGGGCTTGAGAAGGCATTTGCTATATTCCAGAGATTTAATAACCTCATTGCATTGCTTCAGATTTCAGAGAAGGCAAAGAAAGCCTCAGTAGATGAGAGTGGCATGTAGGAACTTTAACATTTTCCCTCGTGGCAAGCAAACCTCCATTATTTGTTTCTCCTCCCCACCCCCGCACCCCAAAAAATCTGAGAAATAAAAATTAAGCCCACTTTTGCCCTTCTCTCCCCATCCAGTACTGAATTGATCTTGTGCAAAGAACATAATGAGGGGGGCAAAAGAGTGCTGTTGAGTCTAGTGTATGATTTATGGATATTACTCCCTCTCCCTCCGAACTTTGTGGATCAGTTTCTAAAAATGAAAGCAAGCAACCGTCTCAGATCTGTCTTCCAGAACACGGATTATCAGACTAGACAAAACAGATACTATAAGAGTTAAGTAATATTTGTATGTGTCCATGGTGAAGATCACGGGCTTTTCTACTCCAGTGATTCTCAACCCTGGCTACACATTAGGATCACTTGGAAGCTTTAAAGAAATCCCAATGCTCAGTCTCAGGTGGTGTGTCAAAAGGCCACTACAGTTGCCTCCTCCTGCCCAGTGGTAGGGCAATGGAAAGCATTGCTGATGAAGGAACGAAATGACAGGGGCGGGTGAAATGTGCCGAGGGGCCGCCTCATTGGTCAAAAGCCATGAGTGGCACAGAGAAGCTGTAATAGCAAAGCAAGAAGCTGACTACCTCTGTCTCATGTCTGTGCATGAGAACCTTTACAGTGGGCTTCAATATGTTTTCCCACATGGCATCCACTTCCCCTCTGTCTGGTAATAGTACCCACTTTTCCTTTGCGGACCCACCTCTTACTTTCTCACTTTATGTGGTAAGGATGAGGCTGATCTCCTGGATCTTGAGTTTTGAGCAGCATCTGTAAAGCATTTAGCTCAGTGTCTGGTACGTAGTACATGCTAAATAAATGTTAGTTTCCTGTATTAAGATTGGAGAGCTTGTACTGTGCCAATCTTTTACCACCCCTACATATAAGAAATATAAGTGGTTCCCTCTTCTTTTAGATTATGTAGCAAAATCATGGCAGTAATTGAAACCAAGACCCTGATTCTCAGCCCCTTGGAGGAGCATACTTGCAGGACAGGCCAGCAGGGGTCAATTCAGCATTCGTGGATTTGACACAGACGTTAAGGTTTCTCTCTCACACATTGTTTATGTTGCTAGTGGCCCTTAAATTCGAATATTGCTGGGTTATCAAGTGGAACTATTTAGGTGGTATCAGGACTTTGACCTGGTTTTTTTATCCTGTTGTGTTTTATAAACTCAGGATGCCCAGAAGGCATGCATGAAATTTACTGCGGAATAAGCATTTAAAGAATGAGCCTAATATGTGCATAGTCTAAAGCCCGTATTAATTTTATAAAACCTATTCTGAACTACCTTACCTTCCTACTATTGTACGTACCTTTGGGGGAGAAAATTGTTAATAAATAACTGAATTTAAATTATTTTTTTTCTTCTTGAAGAGCACAGTTACTTGGTTACTTGAACTTAGAGAACACAACAATATTTTAAGAAGGGATGGAAACAAATAGAATTGGAATATGACAAGAATAAATAAGACTTCTCAGCTTATGTACTTTTTTGGTGATGAGAGCTAAGGGCTTTCAGAATCTTTTAGGATTCATATGACCAAGAACATTGCATTTCATTCTGTTGGCAAGGCAGTTTTTTTGGTGTTTTTGTTGTTGTTGTTTGTTTCTTTGTGTAGTTAGCTATAAAAATTTCCAGGAATCCTTTCCTGAACTTCCAGAATATTACTCTTTTTTGGCTTTGGCCTATTTTCTTTAGTTTATGGCCCTGACTATACTGTCAGCTCCTCAAAAGCAGGGATTGTGTCTTATTCACATTGTTTGCTTGCAATACATAGTCAGTAAGTGAACAAATAAATGAATTCATAGGAAAAACAATGATGGTGATCTAGTTATATTCTAGATTTGTCTTGTTGTGGCTCTAAGTCTATTGCTTTCTTTTCCTTTTTCAGTTTTTAAAATAGAAAAGTAATGCTTGTCAACTATGTGCTTTATTGGGAAGTAAGATAATAGACACAGGATATCCATGTGGAAATGTATGTGATACTAGTGTAAACTCCACTAGAAGTGAAGGAATAAAGCACTCCCTTTGGGCTTTCACTTTACAGACAGTCCAAAACATTGAAATGATATCAGTATTGAATTGAATGTGACATTGACTTCCCATGTGGTCTGAGGGAACAGAGGCATAAAGTATTCAGTCATGTGACCACTCAAACTCAGACTTAGGCATATGATCTAAGTCTTATTCATAAAATATATACTTCTTGTTCTAAGACATAGGACCTACCACTCTGTCTATTGGTCAAAAGCCAGGATTTAAATTTCTGTTGAACTAAGGCCTTGGAGAAATCAGGCTGTGAATCAGAGATGGGTCATTGTAATGGCTCTCCTTCCATCTGTCCCACCTGGAATGTTTTCCAGTTCACTTTTCTGGGTCATATGGATAAAGGCAGGACAGTATCCTGCAGATAAAGCCAAAACCTCTGCCAAGCAGTGATGGGAAGAAAGAGGGGAACTGAGTTTTCCATTCAAGGCTGCAGGCTCACAATTCAATCAGCAGCTCAGCATATAGAGTGACAGGTATATTTTCATAAGCAAGTGTTCTGGATCATGTGAAAAACAGGTAGTAGATCCAAAAGAAATATTTTAAAAACACATGAAGTTAAACACACAAGGATATTTATTGCAGTTTATAAGATAGGAAAACAAAGGAAATACCCAAATGTCCAGTAAAAGGGGATTGAGTAAAATGGATTGTTGTGTATTCTTGTACATATATCCATAAAAATGGATATGTAGCCACTTAAAAGAATGGTGTAAATATACACAAACTGACAAAGAGCAATGACCGAGGAATACTGGGAAATTGACCACCTAGAGGGGTGGGATAGGGAGGGTGAGAGGGAGATAGATGCAAGAGGGAGGAGATATGGGGATACATGTATATGTATAGCTGATTCACTTTGTTATAACGCAGAAACTAACACACCATTGTAAAGCAATTATATACCAATAAAGATGTCAAAAAAAATAATAAAAGGAAATAGAAAAAAGAAAAGACAAGCTGTAGGACAATTATATCAGGTTATCACTACATGTGTATATTCATATATCCCCACATATAACAATGGTAACCTCTGGGAGTACCGATATGAGATTTTTTTTACTTTCACATTGTACAATTCCATCCTGTTTGACTGTGTCACAGTGAACACGCACAGGATGGCCAACGTTGAAAACTTCTTTCCCCCAGTGCATGGAAAAAAGTGCACTGGCTAAATAACCATTCTGTCCGAGCACCAGTGTGTGGCCTAGTCCCTTGATGGGGAAGATGGTGGTGGCCCTTGGAAAGGGGAAGGAAAGGGGAAGGAAGGGAATAAAGTGACTGGAGTTAGCACATCTGCTGTTTTTCACACCTGTGCCAAAATTTGCAAAGATAAAATAAAATTTATTTGCCTTAATTTTATGTTCTGTAAAGCCTTAGAACAAAAGAACAGATTCTTTCTGAGAAGTGAAATTGAATTTTCATTTCACCATGAAGCTCTCTGTTGGTCAGTCCGATATGTCCTTGGAAAGCGAAGTCAGAGTCCTGAATCAAACTGTGCCTTCAGCTAGCATTGTGACCTCAAATTGTGTCATTTAATTGCTAGTCTCTCAGTTTCCCCACCTGTTAAATTTGATAGTATTAATCCTTACCATCACATTCCTGAGTAGGGTGTTGTGAAGCTTAATTAGTAAGATCATGTTAGCAAAATGCTTTGAGCTCTTTAGATAAAAGACGCAATATAAACACAAAGTCTCATTAAGATAATTATACAGCAATTTTTTCATAGTTCAGGTTTACATCCAAGGCTAAATGTAGTGATGGAGGTCATTTTATGGGGGCCAGGAAGGAGGTTAACTTTCAAAATCTGAAAATAAAATCCCTAACACATGTTGAAGACAGATACAGTAGAATCACTAGTTCTTAGAAGAGGAGGACTTTGTTTTGAATCAAAAACTTGAAAGTAAAAAAAAAAAAAAAAAAATTTGTTGTTTCTATGTTTAACTGGAACCATCTTTTGAAAAGCAAAAGGATCACTTCTCCAATCCCCTGAAAGAAGAAAATAAAAGGAAACTCTTCAAGAATATTGCTGGTTTTGTAAAAAAGTTGTATCATTCATAGGACTGTAAAGTGGTGAGACCTGTCTGGCCCACTGTGTGCAGGGAAGGTTGACTCATTTATGCTGGGCGGAGTTTCTTCCCATGGCTCTGTACCAGTTGCTCCTACGATGGAGCAGGGGAAGTACACCCTCTACCTACCTGGTCCTTCTTCTCCAGCTCTCCTGAGAACCCATCATGTTTGCCGAAGGCTCCCCACCCTTTGGCACCATGGGTGCCTGCTACCACTATAGCCCAAGACATGGGCAGTCAATTTCAGTCCCCAAGATTTGGAAGTGCCGACACTGGAAGTCAGTAACCCCAGAGGAAGGTAAGCTTGAAAACAAGAGTCCACGTTTTTGGTTGCAGGTGGGGAAAGAGAGAAATCTACTTAGATGATCAGAATTGAAATTTCTCTTAATTAGTGCTTTTAATTTGCTCATTTTTACGGGCTGAACTATGAAAGAAGAATTTTTGATGAAAGGTCATTGTCTGGCACATGACAAGTTGGTTCAGGTGTCTTCCAATTGTAACCTGCAGAGCTGCTGATCTCAAATTTTTAAAATCATACCATCTGAATTTTATATATCTATATAAAATCTGAATATGTTGATTTAATTATGTTGAACAAAACTAAGGATTCGCACCTTTTTTTGTTTATTTTTAAATTTACTTAGTAAAGGAAGGTTTAAAATTAGTCTTCCTCTAGATAGGTTATTTTTATCATAAGGACTTTGGGGTATAAATGTGACAATTTGTATTTTTGAAATATGAAGATTTTATACAGTTCTTTAAAGATGGGTTGCTGTAATAAAATGCTGTATCAATATCAAGAAAAATTTAATCTGTATTATTTAGCCAAGGTAGGTAAAAACACTTTGTATCTAATCCTTAATGTGGACATTGTTTAAATAATACCCTTTGCATTTAATATCGAATATGGACATTAAGATGTGAGAGTTTTGGATTTCTTCATTCCTACAAGAACTGTCCCTCTTTCCTATCAAACAAGTTTTGTGGTAATGAGGTAAATACTTCCTAATTTTATATTCAAATTAGAGAAATTACCTAGGAAAGATAAGTCATGTAAAATAATTTCAGCCTTATTATTGACATTTTTTTGCTCTTCTGTTTCTTTCTATCTGCTGGTGCTTAGTTGACGTCATAATCCCTATTTTTCTGGTTTGTTCTGATCTTTTAGATGAACTTCTTAGTTTGCCCTTGAGAATCTCTGTGTTTAGATTGGGGATCACCAATCATTCCAAATGGAGTTGGTACTAAACTATGAGGAAAGTTGTTAATAAAGCAAATGAGAAAATTCTTTAGTTATAATTGCTTAGTGAGAACTGAAAATTAAAACAGAAAAAGCTAAAGTTTCCCATACAGGATAAATGAGTCAAATAATTTAAATTTGCAAGCTATGTTTTGTGAGCTAAGCATTTCTTAAAGAGATACATACACACGTAGTCCCATTTATTCAGAATTCGTATGATTTCATCTTACGACAAAATCAGAATCAGGTTTAGAAAGTCTGTCCAAATTCACAACATGTTATATCATTATTTTGATTTACAACAACAAAGATTTTCTTTTCAGGAACAGGAAGGAGAGTATTGTTCATTCCCCTTCCCTACGACCATCTCAGCACCAATAACCTAGAATAGATGAAGGATAGGCATTGGAATGCAGGGTAAATCCAAATTTTATTGCTAATTCAAACACTAATTTGCTATATGGCCCTGAGTATGTTTTATAACCATTGTTTGCTTTAGTGGTTCTTCCTTTAAGGACATAAAGTGTGTCCTATCTCATCAAAATGATGCAAGAATGCTGTTTACAGTGTGATGACTATCTCTAGTAGACGTAGATGAAACACACATCAGAAATTAAGGTTGTTTACTTATTGGAATCACTTGCAAAACACTGATTAATTTCTTTTTCTATGTATCTATAAATTTCCGTCTCTGAAGGGGACTTAATAAATTTCCCGAGGTACAAGAAGCAAACAGCTCAATCTGTAGTTGAGATTTTCCAACAGCAATTGGCAAGGTTAAATACTTTGTTTTGGAGAAAAGATGTTCAATAGCATATCCTAGTTAAATAAGAGTACTCCAAGAATTGAACGCACCTTGTAATTCTCACAGCCCCTGTATTTCTCAGAATGCCAGTAATCAAAATGCAGCTGTGGTTTCCGTAACCTCCAGATTTTAAACTTCTCTAAAGTAGATGGAGGATTCTGCATTGTCTCCTTTATGGCAGGAAACTACAAAAGCTTTTGTTGTTACTGCCAGAATCTGAGGGCGTATAGCTTCCAGCAGTGGCACCTGGGTTTGTTTTCTTCCTCTCTCTTTGGGAATGTTGGGTGGAGGCTGGTGAGAGCTGGTGGAGGGTAGTAAGTTCTTTGCCAGCATTCAATAGTTAAAACATTTTTCATGTATTAGCCATCCAGAAACTCTACTAATAAAGACCTGTCCCCTTTGAGTGCTGGAATAGTCCCCAAATTAGATCTTTTATTTTCTCCTTAGACTGTACTTACTCCTCCAGGTATAAGTGATATACCTGGATCTGAGACTATCTTTAATTTCAAATAGATTATTTCTCAGTCTCTGTGGTACCATCCATTAGCTCGTCTTATAGTTGGGTCATTGACTTTAGTGCCATATTTTGTTGTGGTAGTAAAAGTAATAGTAGTAGTATTGATGGTAATAAAAGTATTAACAACCATTTATTGAGGGCTCTGTAAAATACTTTAAATATTTCATCTTGTTTAATCCTCACAAAACTCTTGGGGAATCTCTGTTATCTCCATTTTGTAGATGAAGGACCTGCCCAAATGGATGGATAGTAACCTTTCTGAGTCCAAGGTCTGTACTTTTCTCATTATTCTATGTGAGAAAAAATCATACCTGGTATTATTTGTCTTTGCAGCTTATAATCCTGTTTAGTCTTCAATATGAATTCTCCATCTACGACTGCTTTATCACAGGCAGTTTTGCTGGGAGAGGTTGGAATGCAGTGCCAAATAGTGAGCAGAAATAATTTAATCCTCGGAGACTGAATGCATATCTAGGTTTTTCCAAGTTCTGTCCTTGGGTGAAGCAAGAATTGGTGTGAGCCAAGGATGCTTTAGTATAGCTAGAGGGTTTTCCCAACCAGATGTAAAGATAAGTAGAAAATTAGGCTTCCTAGTCTATAGGTTGAACTCCAGTGAGAAAGTTGTTCTAGCTCTCCATGTTTTTCCTCTATAAAATGGGGATTGAAATGACTACTAATAGGGCTAAGGAAGATCATAGCACTAGCTAGACACCAGGGACATAGCTAAAATTTGGGATCCCCATTTTTATGGTTAGATCTCTAGTCTTCCTGAATATGCCTTTAACGTGAGACTGTAATCCCCATTCACCCCAAGAAAGCTCTTTAACACACCCCAAAGCCACCTAAGAAGCTTGTTGATATTATTATTGCAAGCAGTGTGTGAGAAAATTCAGTTGAAATGAAGAACAATGCAGATGGATCTGCTGGTTGAGGGCCCCAGGTTAAGGTGGTGGGGATGCCCGTACCCTGAAGCTAGGGTGGATAAAATTACCTGCACACAATGAGCTAAGAGCGACCACAAGTTTGTTTTCTATACCTGTGAGTCTGTTTCTGTTTTGTATGTACATTCATTTGTAATATTTTTTAGATTCCGTGCATAAATGATACCATATAGTATTTGTCCTTTTCTGTCTGACTTGTTTCACTAAGCATAGTATTCTCTATGTCCATCCACATGGCTGCAAATGGCAATATTTCATTCTTTTTTACGGCTGAGCAATATTCTCTTGTGTGTATAATACATCTTCTTAGTCTAGTTGTCTGTTAATGGGCACTTGCGTTGCTTCCATATCTTGGCTATTATAAAGAGTGCTGCCGGGCTTCCCTGGTGGTGCAGTGGTTAAGAACCCGCCTGCTAATGCAGGGGATATGGGTTCAAGCCCTGGTCCGGGAAGATCCCACATGCTGCGGAGCAACTAAGCCGGTGCGCCACAACTACTGAGCCTGCGCTCTAGAGCCCGTGAACTATAAGTATTGAGCCCGAGTGCCGCAACTACTGAAGCCCACGCTCCTAGAGCCCGAGCTCCACAACAAGAGAAGCCACCACAATGAGAAGCCTGCACACTGCAACAAAGAGTAGCCCCCACTCGCCGCAACTGGAGAAAGCCCGTGCGCAGCAACAAAGACCCAACGCAGCCAAAAATAAAAAATAGTAAATAAAATAAATTAATTAAAAAAAATAGTGCTGCCTATAAACATTGGGGTGCATGTATCTTTTAGAATTAGTGTTTTCATTTTTTCTGGATATATACTCAGAAATGGTATTGCTGTATCATCTGGTGGTTCTATTTTTAGTTTTTTAAGGAGCCTCCATACAAACATGTGGTTACCAAAGGGGTGAAGGAAGGGGAGAGGGACAAATAAGGGGTATGGGATTAACAGATACAAAATAGATAAGCAACAAGGATATATTGTATAGCACAGGGAGTTATACCCAGTACCTTGTAATAATCTATAATAGAATATATTCTGCAAAAATACTGAATCACTGTGTTGTACACCTGAACTAACAGAATGTTGTAAATCAACCATAGTTCAGTTAAAAAAAGAAAAGAGTAAAGCGGTCGTGCAGAAAGGGAGCTCCTAATTGGTACCTAAAAGCATGGCCAGAAGCAGCAAAGTGGGAGCTGAGAATAGTTTGGGGATCTAAGAGGCAAGGAAGGGTGAGGAAGAACAACAGGTCTGGAGGAAACAGGTAAGCAGTTCCAGACAATTACCTGATGCAGGTGCTGTCCACAGCTGGATGCCAGGTGCTCAGTGCATTGTGGCTTGTGGGAGAACCATTTTGCAAATGAAAGGCAGAGGTGAGGTGGTGAGGAGGGCTGGCCAGACAAGTTTCTCCCTGATCAACTTATTTTCATGACTTGTGAATGAAATTCAATCTCCTGAGCAAGGCTCTGCACAAGGGCCTTGTCTACCTGGTCCTTGCCTGTCTCTTCCACAAGTGGCACATCTTCTAGTCACATTGAAACGTGTGCCATCTACTGAGCACGTATGTTATTTTATGTATACTGTGCCTTCTGGCTTGTTAGGTTAAATCTTATTCATTCCTCAAGTATCAAGTATTATTTCCCCTGAAAAGTAGCCCATCCCTGAGGACTGCCCCTGCCTTCCACAGCCCTTTAGGACTGCCTTAATTCCCTTAGTACCTTCCTTTTAACGCTTACACATTCCAAGGATTTATTTACTTCTTCATTTTCCCTATGGGATATCGGACTCCTTGAAGGCAAGGACTTGTCTTAGTTATCTTTGTATCACAAGATTCCGTAGGTGCTTAATCAGTATCTTGACTGAATGGGTTATTGTTTCGATGACGGTATACACATTACTTGTGAAATCGATACACTGATCCTACATTGAATTAAAGATGAGTGTGAGTCACTTACCTTCCAAGGTATGTTCAGCCACCAGACCCCTACACTTTTCAGTGGCTGGTTGAATGGTAGCTGTAGAGATTTGCATCTTTTTAATCAAACGCGGATGGCAAATTAAGGGAGAGACAAAAAGGATAATTTCCAGAAGTGAAAGGTCTTCTTCCCTTTATCAGCTAAAGTAGGATCATTTTCATTCTTTCAGTTGTGGTGCTTTACAGGTATTTGGGATGTGCGTTCAGTCAGGTGATGAGAAATATAGACTTGGTAGTGTAGGTGAGACACTGCAGCAGCCATTACTCTTTATTTACTAGCTGCGTCCAAGAAAGGGAGCATTGTTGGTCATGTGTCAGGGAAGGGAACCCTAAGTGCTTTCGTCATGAGACAAGGAGGGACTCAACGTTTGCGTGGTGTCCTTGGGGTGCGCACAAACTAGCAGTCGGATGATTCAAAAGGTTCAACCAACAATGACTTCTTCCAGAAAAGGAACAGATGTGACAGAGACAGGTGTCTGGGGATGAAGGACCACACATTACGTGTTCAACTCTTTTCTGTACAGTTCTTGGAAAATATTCAGATTTTCGTGATTTCTGTATATTTATGTGGAGGTTCAAATGTTCAGGAAGCAAGAGAGCAGTTATTCCTTCTTATGTCATGTAAGAGCCTGATGTCAGGCTCTTCCGGTGCTTTACTTAACATCCTGGGCTGCTTGATTCCTCCTCCTCGGACAAGCAGGGACTCGCAGGAGTAATACTCCACAGGCCTGCCCTGGGCAGAGGGTGTGGAGCCTCCTGTCCACACTGGCAGAGCATCGAGCCGAAGGGCAGGCACCAGCAGTGGGGTCCCGCGGGACCTCCAGGTTCAGAGTGAAACCGGGTTGACATTCTAAAACAGAACTGCAAGAAGACAAGGAAGGTTGGAAACCAGTTGAGGAGACCATTCACGCAGAGCATTCAGGGAGGAGCTGGACTTGGTCCTCACAGGGCCAAGCCTGGAGCAATTCCTGAGCTCAGGAGCAGGCGGGTGGCTATTTATCTGATTTCTCACACTTGTCGGTCAAAGCGTAATGAGAATAATTAAACAGACAGTAGAAGCAGTTTTCAGTGAGGATTTTATTATTAAAGAAGGCTCTGCTTTGAAGTAAGGTGGTACCTCAGGGAGATGGTCTGGAAGGAATCCAGGCTGGAGGGACTGACCTGGTGGTGGAGCTGTAGACAGTGTTCAACATGGTGTGGCACAACTGGGTTTGATTGTGGCTCGTGTCATTATCCAAGGGGCTCCTGTCTAGGAGGGGGAGAGGAATAACGGCAGGTGGGTAGTGGTGCTATTTAAGTTGGAGCAGGGCATGGGCTGTGGAGGAAGGTCCCTTGGTCTGTTTACCCAGGGTGATTTTTCTGTTTTCTGCAGGAGCCCAGGTGTTGACTGGAGGTGGGGGAGCAGGGCTGTGTTTCATGGAGATGCAAGCTGTCGTTGGAGACAGGAGGCTTCATAAGTGTGTATACCTATGTTCCTAGCCAAGTTGCCTAGAGAAATAGGATACCAACAGAAATTATGCATAGAAAGAAAGACTAGAAGAAAATCCACTGAGATAGTGTGATAGTCATCTCTGAATAGGGTGACTGTGACTGCCTGTTTTTCCTTCTACTCATAGATATTTTCTGAATCTTCAATATAAGCAAATTCTACCTTGATAATGAAGAATAAAACAATACATTTTGAAAAGGGTAGTTGGGAGGGATCTTAAATTTGACTGGCTTCACAGTTTTGCTTCATTTTTATTAACTACTAATTGAAAGGATAAGACGCTTGGGTAGTTCAAAACAATAGACAATTCAAAGTTTGTAGTGGACCTAAGTCACAAACCATGGGAATACTCATTTTGTTCAATTCCTATGTGGAAGTTGATTGAATCCATGTCAAGGAGCCACCTGTCCTTTGGGGCAGATTATGTCAGAAAGTAAATAATCCATTAACAAATGATTGCACAGGATACAGGACAAGCTTTGGGACTGAGGCATGTAAACTAGTAAATGTGGGCATTAGAAACATAGCATATTTAGAGGTACATACGCCTTGGGGGGTGCTAAACATTTTGATTGTACTTTACCTGTAAGAATTTTGTTCCCTTGTGCCTTGCATGCTCTGAGGCACTGTGAATACTTATACCTCTGTTGTCAACGTGCCGAAAAAGCAAAGGTTCCATTAGTGTAGCTCTGCCTTCAGCTCATTCCTTGTACACCCTGCCGTACACCTGCTATGGGCAGCTGTGATGAGGAAGCTAAACCTTTCTGACAGGGTAAACACAGTCGCAGTAGCCTTTGAGGTTGGTGTACCCCTGCTCTGAGTGCCCTTCATTTCCTACCACTTCCGGGCAAACCACGTTCATGGCATCTGTGTGCACACTCGTATTACTTAAGTATTAAGTTTTATGCTATTACTTAACTTTCAGGTGTGAGCTCTAGGAGAACAAGGATGACATCTTAAGCTTCTAGTGATTGAGGAGTGATGACTGTTACCATGTACTGGAAACAGTCCAGATAAATACTGGAAAAAAGCTATCAGATGTACCACTACAATATGTGCCGGTCACTTAATGAACTGGAGTTTTCGTAACCACCTGGTTGCCTCTAATATCACTGGATTGCTTTTTGTGACAGTGTTTAAATTAAACACTGGTGCCTGAAATTCTCCCCGACACGTACCCAGTGGTCTTTCATTAGGCATCTCCAGGGAACCTTTTAATTTTATTGGGTTGCTGTGCTTACCACTGGTTTAATGGAGCAATAACAATTTTGATTTTTTTTTAAATTAAAAGGATTATATAAGAAAACTACTACAGGGGGTGGTGGTGGTGGGATGAATTGGGAGATTGGGATTGACATATATACACTAATATGTATAAAATAGATAACTAATAAGAACCTGCTGTATACAAAAAAATAAAATTTACAAAAAAAAAAAAAACTACTACAGTAAACAAAGAGACAATGATAAAAATCTTCCATAATCCAACCACCTCAACTCTTTCCATAGAGACAGGTCTTTTTAAATAACCAAGTTTATTTAATATTTTGTATACTTCCATATCTACCTAAAATTATTTTGAACTTTTTATATTTATATACAGTATTATTAATTATAGCTTTATAATTTTAATGGATGATATCCATTGTTAGATATTTAAATTGTTTCCAAGTTGAAACAAATAGAAAATATTGTGGTTAACATCTTTCTTCACGTAGCTTTTACTTCCATTAAATGCTTTCTTTAATATAAATTCATAGAAGTATTAGTAAAGAGATATGAATATCTTGTTACTGCCACCGTTCTTTCCCCAGAATTACACTAACATATACTACCAATTCATAGAATATGGTAACTCACAGGGTCTTTTTTAAAAAACAGCTTTATTGAGAGATAATAACATGCCATACAATGCCCCTATTTAAAGTATACAATTCAACAGTTTTTAGTATATTCACAGAGATGTGCAACTATCACCAGAGTCAATTTCAGAGCATTTTGTCATTCCCCCAAAGCCCAATACTCGTTACCAGTCACTCTCCCCACAATTCCCTTCAGCCCTAGGTTACCACTAATTTACTTTCTGCCTGTGTAGATTTTCCTGCCTGGAAATTTTATATAAATGAGATCATTCAACATGTGGTCTTTGTAGCTGGCCTCTTTCACTTAGCATAATGTTTCCAAGATTTACCCTTTTGATTGCCAAATAATAGTCATTGTATAAATGTAGCACATTTTGTTTATTCATAAGTAGGGGAGGTTTGGGTTGTTTTCTACCTTTTAGCTATTATTAATAATGCTGTTATGAACATTTTGTACATAACAAGGACATTTTGTACGTTTTGTACAAGTTTTTATGGGGACATGTTTTTATTTCTCTTGGGTATATAGGAGTGGAATTGCTGGGTCATATTGTAATTCTTTATTTCACCTTTTGAGGAAATATCAGGCTGATGCACCATTTTATATTCCCACCAGCAATGTATGAGTCTCAGTTTTTCCACATTGTTGCCAACACTTGTTGTTATCTGCCTTTTTTATTATAGCTACCCAAGTGGATGTGAAAATGATATTTCACTGTGGTTTTGGTTTGCATTTCACAGGGCCCGTTAACATGTTTGGTATTTTAAATTACCTGTGTAGTGTTTAAAGCATTTTACAACATATAGTAAAAAAATAAAATCAATGTAATTTGTAGAGGGCAAACACCATGCAGACACCATGGAAAACGTACATAAATAAAACAGCTCATAGATTGGGAGGGAAATATCCCATCAGAAATACATAAAACTGAAAGCATTTCCTCTAAGATCAGGAAAATGACAAGGGTGCCCACTCTAACCACTATTATTCAACATAGTTTTAGAAGTTTTAGCCATGGCAATCAGAAAAGAGAAAGAAACAAAAGGAATCCAAACTGGAAAAGAAATAAAACTGTCACTGTTTGCAGATGACATGATACTATACATAGAAAATCCTAAAGATACCACCAGAAAACTACTAGAGCTAATCAATGAATGTGGTAAAGTAGCAGGATACAAAATTAATGCACAGAAATCTCTTGCATTCCTATACACTAACAACAAAAAATCAGAAAGAGAAATTAAAGAAACACTCCCATTTACATTGCAACAAAAAAGAATAAAATACCTAGGAATAAACCTACCTAAGGAGTCAAAAGACCTGTATGCAGAAAGCTATAAGACACTAATGAAAGAAATCAAAGATGATACAAACAGATGGAGAGATATACCATGTTCTTGGATTGGAAGAATCAACATTGTGAAAATGACTATACTACCCAAAGCAATCTACAGATTCAGTGCAATCCCTATCAAACTACCAATGGCATTTTTCACAGAACTAGAACAAAATATTGTACACTTTGTATGGAAACACAAAAGACCCAGAATAGCCAAAGCAATCTTGAGAAAGAAAAACAGAGCTGGAGGAATCAGGCTCCCTGACTTCAGACTATATTACAAAGCTACAGTAATCAAGACAGTATGGTACTGGCACAAAAACAGAAATATAAATCAATGGAACAGGATAGAAAGCACAGAGGTAAACCCACACACATATGGTCACCTTATTTTTGATAAAGGAGGCAAGAATATACAATGGAGAAAAGAAAGCCTCTTCAATAAGTGGTGCTGGGAAAACTGAACAGCTACATGTAAAAGAATGAAGTTACAACACTCCCTAACACCATACACAAAAATAAACTCAAAATGGATTAAAGGCCTAAATGTAAGCTGAGACACTATAAAACTCTTAGAGGAAAACACAGGCAGAACACTCTGTAACATAAATCACAGCAAGATCCTTTCTGACCCACCTCCTAGCATAATGGAAACAAAAACAAAAATAAACAAATGGGACCTAATGAAACTTGAAAGCTTTTGCACAGCAAAGGAAACCATAAACAAGATGAAAAGACACCCCTCAGAATGGGAGAAAATATTTGCAAATGAAGCAACTGACAAAGGATTAATCTCCAAGATTTACAAGCAGCTCATGCAGCTCAATATCAAAAAAATAACCCAATCCAAAAATGGGCAGAAGATCTAGATAGACATTTCTCCAAAGAAGAGATACAGATTGCCAACAAACACTTGAAAATATGCTCACCATCACTAATCATTAGAGAAATGCAAATCAAAACCACAATGAGGTATCACCTCACACCTGTCAGAATGGCCATCATCAAAAAATCTAGAAACAGTAAATGCTGGAGAGGGTATGGAGAAAAGGGAAGTGGGAATGTAAATTGATACAGCCACTATGGAGAACAGTATAGAGATTCCTTAAAAAACTAAAAATAGAACTACCATATGACCCAGCAATCCCACTACTGGGCATATACCCTGAGAAAACCATAATTCAAACAGATACATGTACCCCAATGTTCACTGCAGCACTATTTACAATAGCCAGGACATGGAAGAAACCTAAGTGTCCATCAACAGATGAATGGATAAAGAAGATGTGGCACATATATACAATGGAATATTACTCAGCCATAAACAGGAACAAAATTGAATTATTTGTAGTGAGGTGGATGGACCTAGAGTCTGTCATACAGAGTGAAGTACGTCAGAAAGAGAAAAACAAATACCATATGCCAACACATATGTATGGAGTCTAGAAAAATGGTACTGATGGACCTAGTGGCAGGGCAGGAATAAAGACGCAGACATAGAGAATGGACTTGAGGACACGGGGAGGGAGAAGGGTAAGCTGGGACAAAGAGAGAGTGGCACTGACATATATACACTACCAAATGTAAAATAGATAGCTAGTGGGAAGCAGCTGCATAGCACAGGGAGATCAGCTCAGTGCTTTGTGAACACCTAGAGGGAGGGGATATGGGAGTATATGTGTACATATAGCTGATTCACTTTGTTCTGCAGCAGAAACTAACACAACATTGTAAAGCAATTACACTCCAATAAAGATGTATAAAAAACAAAATAAAATAAAAAGCATCTATCTTCCCTGAAAAAAAAATACATATAAGGTAAGAAATGTCATGCCATAAGACATTTAAAACTCATTTTAATAGCAGTTTATAATTAGGTAGCACTTATTCACACATATTATTTCATCTACTCTGAATTGCTATACAAAGACAACTTTAAGAAAATAAAAAGGAGCTGTTTCTAGAACTTCATTAAGGTTAATAAAAATATACTGTATACCAAGGCATTAAAAATTATTTTAATGTAGACAATTTTAATTGATCAAAAGTACTGACAGGTTGTCTCTATATTCATTAATGGTAAATAGAAAATGGCTAAACGAGTAGCAGAAGGATTTTGATTGAGATTTAATAAATTTTAAAATAAATGACTTGTTAATCATCAAAATGCCTTATTGATGTGCACTTATAAAAATCTATCCTGAATATAGTCAAACTTTAAAACGAAAAAGAGATGACAAGAGACGTGATGTGAAGGGCTGTGGGTACCTGTCCTATAGATGTCATGTGGGGTGTGTGACAGGATAGCCCTCCTCAGAAAACAGTGATCTTCCTATTCTGTTAATACAGAATTTTCTTTTTTTTAATTATAAAAATATTCTATAATCATTATTGAAAAATATTGAAAGATTTATAAGGATAGAAGAAAACCATCCATCATCATAACCCATAGAAAAATTACTGTTAAAATTTACATTTCTGTTCAACTTTTCTGTTATACTTAAATAAAATTCCTACACTTGATACATAATTTTTTTGGCTTAACATGTTTTGAACCTTTTCCCATATTTTCTAACATTTCATAAATATTGTTTCAATTATTGTGAACTATTCTGTGTAGAGAATTGGGCCATCCATTTACTATCATTTACCTAATTTTGGATGCTTGGCTTGTTTATAATCTTTCAATGTTTTAATAATGTGACAAACATTTTTGCATAGGATGTTTGCATTTTTAAAGAATTACTTTATAGTGGATTCCTATGAGAATTACAGTGTCAAAAGTATGACTGTTATCTGCTTTTTAATATTTATTATCAAATTATTCCTCCAAATTTTGTTCAGTATGCTCCCACCAGCAGAGTAACTATGGACTTATTTCATTTATTTATTCAACAAATATTTAACGGAAACTTGCTGTGTCCAGGCACCACGTGAACTGCTGGGGCTGACTTATTGAATACGATAGGCACTATGCTGTTTTTTAAGAGAGGAGTGCCAATTTTACTGCTCTATTACCAGCATTGCATATTTTCAAAGTTTTATCTTTCTGACTTGATGTGGGAATGTTGTATTTTATTGCTCTTTTAACTTGCATTTCTTTCATTACTAGTGATGTTGAACATTTCTCCGTATTCAGTGGTCATTTATCGTATTTGCCCTTTGCCCATTTATCCATTAAAGTCTTAAAAAAAGTACATGGAAACTCATGGATTTGCATGTTGTCTTTTCACAGGGACCTCATAAATCTTATTTACATGTTAGAGTTATTAGAGACATTTGGTGTGTTTTTTTGTATTTATTTATTTGTTTGTTTGTTTATTTATTTATGGCTGTGTCGGGTCTTCGTTGCTGCACGTGGACTTTCTCTATTTGGGGCGAGTGGGGGCTACTCTTCGTTGTGGTGTGCGGGCTTCTCATTGCGGTGGCTTCTTGTTGCGGAGCACGGGCTCTAGGTGTGCGGGCTTCAGTGGTTGTGGCACACGGGATCAGTAGTTGTGGCTCACGAGCTCTAGAGTGCAGGCTCCATAATTGTGGCGCACGGGCTTAGTTGCTCCGCGGCATGTGGGATCTTCCCGGACCAGGGGTCGAACCCATGTCTCCTGCATTGGCAGGCGGATTCTTAACCACTGCGCCACGAGGGAAGCCGTAGACATTTCTTAATTTAATAAAATGTTTTAGTACTTTTGCTGCTAAACCTAGTACCCATCTTCATCTTGAACAGAGGCTTAAAGCCCTCTTTAGACAGAATATTAGTACTCCTTGAATGACCCCTTCTTGACTTTGGCGGTAAGAAATGAGATGTAAATGGTATTAAAGTTACGGTGAGTTTACTAGGTTATTTGGTTTCTTCTTGGGCTAGTTGTGGATCTTAGGACATCTTCAGTATTAGACTGGATAACTCTTTCCCTGTTCTGGGAACTGATTGATTATCTGAAGGATTCATATTGGAAGACAGAGTGGTAATCAATATTGTAGGTTGAGGTCACTGACAGGGGCCGAAGACAATAATGTGTGAAATTTAGGATAAATTGCTTTTGGGTTTTTGTCTGGATTTACTAAGACAGGGGAGTTGTTTGGGCAAATGATGCCTCTTTGGGGTCTCTTTGATGTGACCATCTAATGAATCAAGGAAAGGGCAGTTAAATCCCTCTCGGTGAGAAGATCAAAAGAGGAATGGGATACAGTTACATGTCAGGAGCCAAGGGCTATCAGTTGACCTTTCTTAAGCATGGGGAGAGGAGTTTGGATAATTGGGAAGTTTTTGTTGTAGACTGACCTTTTTTATCCTTTCACTTTTTTTTTTCCTTTTTCTCCTTATCTTCAGTTTCTTTAGGCCTGTCCTTGCTTAATTATTCAGCATTGTATCTCTTAATTTCATCCTTGAATCTATCTTTTCTTGAACAGCTAGGTAAGTAAAATAATCCCATTCTCTTATGAAAAGATCTTTGAATTCATTTCCTTTTCTCTTGTATGGTATTATCTCCCTTCTCTACTTAACAGGAGTTAAAAAATATAGAGATGATCACAACTACTGATAATTTCAGCATATCTTTTAGCTTTATGTGTCCCCCCCCACCCCGCCCCCGCCATCAAATCTTTTACCAAAGATTGGGTTTCATATGTTTCCTGTTTCATTAAGTTGACGAGGATGCCAATGAGTAAAAACTGCCAAAAAGTGAGCTGACAAAAGAAGAATCAGAGGGCTTAGTCAAAGGATGGGCAAAAACATGGCACACATACCACTACTCTTCCCTCCCGTGTCAGGGAAAACAGTGCTAATCTATCACAAGACTCCTACTGAGCCTGAACATGGCCTCAGAATTCTTGCCAATGTTGCGTTCTGGCCATTCCCTCCCAGTGTCAGGGCATCCAAGCTGAAACCTATTTTATTTTCTTAATGTAAGATATACAAACATACCTCCGGGGCTTTAAGAGTTAACTATAATTGAGAAGTAATATCTGTAATATACTAGCAGTTTTCTTTTCTTTCTCTTAAAAGAGGGACTACCATAATGCCATCTGTAGAGAAGAAAATCTGATTTGATAACTGGCATTGCTATAGCCAACTTTGTCTGAGACTTTGTTATATAGTTTCGGGTAATGATAAGTGTTATGGATAAAATATTTCAGAGAGAAAATGTTGGCAGAGGGGCAGTGACAAGAAGGCTTCTCTGCTGGAAGGATATTTGAGCAGAAACCTGAATGATGTGAGGAAATCAGTTACATGATGATCTGGGGGACAGAATTCCAGCAGAAGAAACACCAAGTGTAAATCTCACCAAGTGAGATTAGCTTACAGAACAACAAGAAGGTTGAGGTGGCAGAACGAATGAAGTGAGTAAGGGAGATGAGGAGAAAGAGGTAGACAGGGGTCAGGTCAGGTGAGGTCCTTTAAGGCCAGGAGTCTGCCTTTTTTTTTTTTTTTTTTTTTTTTAAACTTTTATGGGAAGCCATTGGAGGATTTTGATTTGAGGAATTGTGCGACATTTTAAAAGATCCCTTGGATGCTTTGGGATAATATTAGGGGGGCAGGAGTGAAGAAGTGAGATGAGCTGGGAGGTTATTTCAATTGCCCAGATGAGAATAGATAGTGGCTTAGACTGGGTGGTAATGATATACGAAGTGGTCAGATGCAGGATACCATTTGGTGTTCGATCAAATAGGTCTTGTTCATAACATTAGTGTGAAATGTGAGAGAAAGAGAGGACTCAAGGATGAAGCAGGTTCTTTTTGGGGGGAGGGGGGTATGAGGCTTGCAGGATCTTAGTTTCCTGACCAGGGATTGAACCCTGGGCCACAGCAGTGACGGCACCGAGCCCTAGCCACCGGGCCACCAGGGAAGTCCCAGGGATGAAGCAGGTTCTTAATCTTAGAAACTGAGTGAATATCGATGCCATTTGGTGAAGTGGGAAAGACTGAGGAAGGAGCAAGGTTTGGAGGAGAATCACGAGTTTGGGATCCGTATTGGTCATGTAGTGAATCGTCAGTGCCTGTGTGAGACAGGAGAGGGAGAGGTCTGGCTGGATACATTAGTTTGGGAGCCATTAGAATTTAGGTGGTATTTAAAATTTGGGGGCTGAATGAGGTGACCAAGGGAGTGGGTGAAGATGGAGAAGCGGGTGCAGTACAGATCTTTGGGGTGTTGAAACATTGAGAGCTGTGGCTTTCAACTGGGTAACATCTAGCAATGTCTGGAGACATTCTTAGTTGTTACAATTGATGGGGGGAGGAGGGCGGGGCGCTACTGGTAACTAGTGGTTAGAGGCCAGAGGTGCTACTAAATATCCTACAATGCACAGATCATCATCACATAGTGTAGAATGATCTGACCTCAAATGTCGATAGTACTATGGTTAAGAACCCTGATGTAGAAGTAGGCAGGACAAGGAGCCAGCAAGAGTGAGTAGTGAACTAGGACGAAAATTGGAAGAGTGCTAAGGATGGGATTTCTAGAAAGGAATTTCAAACTGAAAAAAATGTGTGTTCACCTCTGCCTGATGCTGCTGAGAAGTTGCATGAGATGAGGACTGAGAATTGATCACTGGATTCAGTAAGATAGAGGATTTGGGGATGCATCCATAGGATTCAAGATTCCTTTGAAGGCTAATATAGTCAAATGATGAGATTTATACATTTTCCTAAAATCGAGTACATGTTAAAGAAAGCTGACCCCCACTTTTTTTTTTTTCAGCCACAGAGGCAATACCAAATGAAATTTTTGGTATTTTTATTGTTTAGGCTTTGTGAAGTACTGATTTCAACTAACTGACTCTGGTTAGCTTAATCAAAACAGGAATTTATTTGTAAAATACTATGGTATTTTTATGAAGTTAAGGAAAAATTGATTAATTGAGTGTTGGGCCGGGTGGCAACCATAAATCTCTGCTCATAAGCAAGATTTCATGGACCTTTTCTATCATTTACATGACCTGGATACAATTGACTCTCAGTCTCTTTTTCCTGTTTTATTTATTTATTTATGCAAAAAAATACATTAGCATTAGCTTGGGTCAGATAGCTATTTTATGATCAGCCCCTTCTTTTTTTTAATGATACCCTTTTAATTAATTAATTAATTAATTTAAATTTATTTATTTTTGGCTGCATTGGGTCTTCGTTGCTGCGCGCAGGCTTTTCTCTAGTTGCGGCGAGCGGGGGCTACTCTTCATTGCAGTCCGGGCTTCTCATCGCGGTGGCTTCTCTTGTTGCGGAGCACGGGCTGTAGGCGCACGGGCTCAGTAGTTGTGGTTCGCGGGCTCTAGAGTGCAGGCTTAGTAGCTGTGGCACACGGGCTTAGTTGCTCTGCGGCATGTGGAATCTTCCCGGACCAGGGCTCGAACCCGTGTCCCCTGCATTGGCAGGCGGATTCTTTACCACTGCGCCGCCAAGGAAGCCCGACCAATCCCTCTTGAAAAGTCCAGATCACATTTGCTGCTCAGAGCTCCCCCGCACCCTCCCTGCTGCCTTAGGTTCTCAGAGTAGTTCCCAGAAAAGCGAGAACAGTGAAGGGACAGGCCAACATTCTAGAGATGCTACTAGAGATTTTACTCCTTTATCCTACATATCTGTACATCCAAGCAGGTCCTCAATAACTTTGCTCTAATTTTACCATGTATAAGCACAACACTTCTTCCTTTACAGGAGATAACACACTTGTACAGTTACTGGATCCAGAAGTGATATCATGGGGACCCTGTTCTTTGAGTTCACAGTCACTGAATAGTGTTCATTTCTCCTCTTGTCCCGTCATGATCCATTTAAATATTTTGCAACTTATAAATCAAATGAATATTTTTATTGCAATTAATATACTCTATATATTAGTGAGACCCCCCCCCCAAACAAGGAGGGGGCAGAAAAAGAAAAAGTTAATAGTATTAATTAAAAGAATAAATAGGAAGAATTCATCAGTCTCTAGATATCCCAAGAGTATGTAAGAAAATACAGATTTAGTCAAGATTCCCTGTTTACCTAATCACAAGGTTATAAACTACACTGAGTCTTTCCCCATTCATTACCCATTTCAAGTTGTTCTTGCCTTTAGCCAGCATTTCAGTGGGTCTGAATTCCTCTGGGGTCTGAACCTTTATTTCTGAGGGGTCTCAACGTTCACCAGTCCAGCCTAGATAACATTATGAGAGTCTCCTGCTAACCTGTCCTCCAGATTCCTCTCATACCCACAGAATCCCCAACAATCCTGTTTCCCTCTGATAGGATAAATCATGCTAGCTATTAATCAAAACCCCTGCCTCCCCCTTTTTTTTGCCTTTTCTTTTCCTGGTGGGAGGAGCTCAAACTAGCCCAGAGGAAATCTGTTTCTAATTCTGAGAGATGACTCCTGCCCCCGACCCCTGCCCAGTGCATTTGGCAATGAAACATCCCGAGCACCCAGACCACTGGTCCTAGACTCATTTACTATTAACCCCTCAGTTTCTAGTCCCCTGTACAGGCAGTGAGACAGATAGCATCATTTATTGATCACCAGAATAGAATGTGGACTTCATGTTTTGGAGAGCTCCCCGTCTTACAAAGTGATGGCTCCCAGGGCACTTCCACTGTCTCTGAGAATCCTCGCAGAGGGTCAGTCTAACTCTGCTTAACACGGAAGCCATCACAGTGAGATTTCAACACTCTTGTTGTTTTCTCTTTTAGTGGAGCAAATAGTAAGATTCAAAATAGCATTGGTTTAAAAATAGAAATTATTTTTTTAATTTCTGCAAAGAAAACAGCCTCAAATCCCTTCAGCAAAGTAACACCTTTATTAATCTACATCAAATTATCCAACTTTTCCTTTACTGTTTTCTCCTTTCAGTTAATTCACACTATCCTTGATTCCATGGCAAATTATAGAACTATTTTAGAATACAGTTAGCTGGAAAACATTGCTGCAGGAGTGGTAATGGTAATGGTAATATGCTGCTGCATATTACCAGCTTCCCGAGTAATTGTGTTTTCGTTTTCTCTCATTCTCAGTAGAACCATCTTGGGTACATCTCATGTTTTAATTGTGCTGCATTCTCTAATATATCATTTCCTCTAACCTCATACCAGCGTGGTTGTGGCTCTCCTTAGGAATTGTCTGCCTTGCTGTCATTGATAGACATGACTGTCATTTCAAATAAAGGAAGAGAAAATAAATTATTTGGTGCATTCCTTCATTAGCAACGAGTCACTGCAGCGCCTCAGGCTAATATTTTAAATGATAAATTGTGAACATTTGTCAAGAAAGTCCACATCTATGTACGTAAATCATATGTAGGTCCACAGTAAAAACCTTACACCTGAAATACTTGTCAGCACAATACAAGTCAGTCTAATCCTCTTTGTTCTTGTGAAGCCATTATTGACGGTCTTGTGCTTATTTATAATTTCTCAGCAATGCTAGACTCAGAGGTTCCTATTCTATTATTTGTTTGGTGGAATCATTCCAGGGAATATTTATCATGAACTTGAGTGTATTGATAAGTTCTTCTGGGCTGAAAAATATCTGATGAACTCAATTCTATTTTTAGTATAGATTTAGCTCACTTTATGGATCAATTGCTTTCCTGAAAGATTTGCCTATGAAGTTAATTTCCTTCTAGTAAGTTGATGTTTCTACTGACATGCATTTTAAATTGGAGCTGTGTTTTCTGGCAGACAGTAGCCCCAAGACATAGTAAAATCACATTTGAGATTATAGCAGTCCCCTCATGGGGGAGAAAAAAAGGCAATTTTCAGATAGCGATAAAATGTAAAAACAAGTTACTAAATTGAAGATGATTAGGGTTAATTTTATGTTTGACTAAATGGATTCAAAGTATAAAGGAGAAGAAACCATGATAACTTAGCTGAACAAAACATTCTGAAAAGACCCTGCGTCCTCTAATACTTTACAGCAGGAAAACATGAAATTCTTTTTGGTTGCTTAGGTTTTGTTTGCTTTTTTCTTTTTTTTAAAAAAACTTTTTTTTTTTCCTTTGGCGATATACTTGCTGAAGGGAGAATGAGAAACAACTGAAATATTTCAAAATGAATCAAATAGAATATGAGAACATATTATTGAACTGTTCATTTGAACTTGAAAGTGAACCCTTTGGAGAAATGAAGTTTCTTTTTGCCTTCCACAGGATCTAATTCAGCACCGAATAAAGAGTAATAACTCTAACAGCAAGGGTGTATATAGTGTTTATGGTATTTAGTTTCCCACTTTTTAAACTATAAATTATACTTTGATGGGCATCTTGTAATATATCTTTATAATAGATCTTGAATAACAAAATGATTATTCTTCTAGGATAGAGTCACACAAGTCAATTTTTATTGGTTAAAGGGTAAGAACATATTTAACATTTTAGAACAGGTGTCAGCAAACTTTTTCTGTGAAGAGCCAAAGAGAATATTTTTGACTTTGTAGGCCATAGGGTCTCTGTGGCTTCTTCCTCCTCCCCCTCTGCCTGCCCTTCCCTATTGCCCTCCCGTTCCCGCCCCCCCACCCGCCTCTTTCTCCTTTTTCCCCTCCTTCAAAAATGAAAAAAATGCAAAAACCATTCTTAGCTCACAGACTGTACAAAAACAGGCTGTGTGCTGTATCTGGCTGCTGGGCCAGAGTTGTCAACCCCTGTTTCAGATATATATTGCCAAATAGCTTTTCAAGGATGTATACCAACTTACTGTCTCACCAGGAATCTTTGAGAGTATTTATTTCACAGTAGTTTCCTTGTATTGTTTTAATATTTATATGAGGACATTCATTCTAGATTAGTTTTCAAAATGTGCAGCTTTAACATTTATTACTGTCTTTTTGATCTCGGAAGTTTAATACTCTAGGTCCAGTTCAAAATATTCCACTGAAGACATTCATTTGGTGAGGCACTGAAATCAAATAAATCCATCTCTAATGTGTGAGAACTTAAAATGGTCAGGAAGCACTCTCAGCTTCCTGTCTCACGAACCATGACTAAGTTCCCTAGTGGAAACCTCCCTCCTCTGGACACTAAGATCTCTGAACCCACCAAGCCCAAGGTTGCAAGGATAGGAAGTAAAAATTATGCAAGTGATTAATTAGGTGTAATAGTGTGAGGGGGCCTCTCTCACTTCTACTTTTGGTCCCCAGACCTGTGTATTCTGGGAGAATGAGCACCAAATTTTTCCTTCTAGTTGAAAGCATATACTGTATCTTTGGGGGTAATTGCAGAGATTTGTGACACCATCAAAGATCTGAAAGATGCAGGGATGGTGATTCATACCATACTCCCAATTAAATTCTCTTTTGGCTAGTGAGAAAACAGATGGCTTTCAGAGAATGTCTGCATTATTCTAAGCTTAATTACATGGGGATGCAAATTGCAAGCGCTCTTTCAGATATGGTATACTTACTGAGTATATCAGCACAGCCCCTGAGAGCTGATATGCATTTGTTGATACAGAAAATGCTTTTATTTTCATACCAGTCGATTCATCTTCATCTGGAAGGGACAGCAGTATACTTGTCACTGGCTTACTTTAAGGTATGACAATTTACCTTTTCTCTGTCATAAAATTGAAAGGAGTTTGATCACATTTTGATAGCTCTTAAAATACTATACTGGCCTATTACATTGCTGCTATTATGCTAACTGGGTTAGCATAATATGGGAAGCATCAGATAGCAAGTACCCCAAATGCCTTAATAATACAAAAGCATGCTAAAAGGTATGAAATAAACCCCATTCCTGATTCCAGTTACTCTGTCAGTCAGAGTCCTGGCAGAAAATAGATGGTATATTCAAAAGGGTTTAAACTGAAAATAACTTAATGAAGAGATTATGTCCAGACCAATTAAGGAAACCAGTGTGAGTCTGTGAGGTTCCCAGAAACTAGCAGCAGCAAAAAGTCATTACCAGCCCTAGGCCTGAAGGGGAAAAGGGCAGAGACAGTATTACAGGAAGCTGGCAAGAACTGGAGGTATGGAACAGGGCCAGGTGCCAAAGATATGGTTGCTAAAAAAGAAGCCACCTTTAAAAATCTTGATCCAGCAGGTCTGAAGTGACACAACCTCTTTCTCCTTTTGCTGTCCACTTTCTTGCTTTTTATGTGAGATGTTCTCGTCAGCTGTCTCATAGTCATTGGTTGTACATGCTTAAGGTCTGGAGATCAAAAAGCTTTTTGGAAGCTCTGAGTGCCCATGAAAGGATACTGGATTTGAGCTTCACTCTAGGATGATATGGGATAGCTGTTTATCAAGGAACCTCCAATATTACTATCTCCATGTTCTTTCTCTTAAGCTAGTCATGTTTCTCCTAGAATAATATTCCAGTACCTGCCTAGCCCTAGAAACTAACAGTTTTCTTGAAGCCTAGTGGGGTGAAAAAAGCTAAAACCTTAGCATTTAGCATTTAAGAAGCAGATGGTTACAGAGTTCTCTGTTTTCTATGAGTTAACCATACATCAATTCTGCCTGATATCCCCCAGTCCAGAGAATAAATGTTAAGATGTTGACCAAAGTGGGAGAGGGGCAGTCACTTGTTGGTAAGTAAGGCTATAAATTGCCTTCTGATCACTGCTTTGGCTGCATCCCCAATATTTTGTAATTTCCCTTGTGATTCTTCTTTGACCTATGAAGTTATTTGGAAGTATGGTGTCTAATTTCCAAATATTTGGGATTTTCCAGATAGCTTTCTGTTATTAGTATCTAATTTAATTCCACTGTGGTCAGTGAATATATTTTTTGATTCTTTTAAATGTATTGCCTTATTTTATGGCCCAGTATGTGGACTGTTTTGGTAAATTCCATATGCACTTGAAAAGAAAATGTATACTGTAGTTATAAGATGGAGTATCTTATAAATATCAGTTAAGTAAAATCAGTGGCAATGTTGTTTAATTCTTCTATATTCCTGTCAATTTCCTGTCAACCTGTCCTGTTAATTACTAAGAGAGGAGTGTTGAAATCTCCAAATTTAATTGTGAATATATATATATTTCTCAGTTCAGTTCTGATAGTTTCGCTTTATGTATTTTGAAGTTCTGTGGCTAGGTACAAAGAAATTTAGGACTGTTAATATCTTTTTTTGATGAACTGTCTCCTTTATCATTATAAAATTTCTCTCTTTATCCCTGGTAATATATCTTACTTTGAAGTTTATTTTTGTCTGATACTAATATAACTACTCAAGCTTTCTGTGATTAATGTTTGCATGATATAGCTTTTCCCATCCTTCTATTTTTTTTTTTTTTTTACAAATATATGCTAGTTTGTTTGTTTGTTTGTTTATTTATTTATTTATTTACGGCTGTGTTGGATCTTCGTCTCTGTGTGAGGGCTTTCTCCAGTTGCGGCAAGCGGGGGCCACTCTTCATCGCGGTGCGCGTGCCTCTCACTGTCATGGTCTCTCGTGTTGCGGAGCACAGGCTCCAGATGCGCAGGCTCAGCAATTGTGGCTCACGGGCCTAGTCGCTCCGCGGCATGTGGGATCCTCCCAGACCAGGGCTCGAACCCGTGTCCCCTGAATTGGCAGGCAGACTCTCAACCACTGCGCCACCAGGGAAGCCCCCATCCTTCTATTGTTAACCTATTTATAATTTTACATTTAAAATGAGTTTCTTATAGATAGCATATAGTTGAGTCTTGCTTTTTTTATCCAGTTTGATAAATTATGGCATTAAATTGGAGAGTTTAAGTGATTTATATTTAATGTAACTATCAGTGTGGTTGAGTTTTAGTCTACCTTCCATTTTTTTGGCTCCCTTTTACATAACTTTCTGTCTTCTTTTGGATCAAGTACTTCTAGGATTCCACTTTGTGTCCATGTCCACTGTTGGAGATACCATCTTAAAAAACTGGTTACTGTAGAGTTCATAATATGTAACTTTAATTTATCACAATCTATTTTAAATATTATTATACCACTTCATATAAATGTATGACTCTTAAAACAGAATATTTCCATTTCTCTCTCTTGGATATTGTGCTATTGTCAACATTTTATATCTACATATGTTATAAACCCCAGAATATATTATTTTGCTTCAGTTAATTATATCTTTAAATAACTTCAATAATGAGAAAAACGTCTTGTGTATTTACCCACATGTTTATCATTTTTGGTGTTTTCCAAATTTTCTTCTGATTTTTTTTCCCTTTGCATGAAAATATTTATTAACACTTCCTGTGGTCTAAGTCAGCTGGAGATAAATTGTCTAGCTTTTAATTGTTTGAAAAAGACTTTATTTTTCTTTCATCTTGGAAGATATTTTCACTGGATATAAAATTCTAGGTTGACTTTTTAAAAATCTCTTATCATTCAGCACTTTTTACCTTTCTTCACTTTAAAATTGTCATTTCATTTTCTTAATGCTTGCATGTTTTGACAAGAAGTCTGTAATTATTCTTTTCTTTGGTTTTCTAAACATAATTTTTTTCTTTTTTACAATATTTTTCATCACTGGTTTTTAGCAGTTTGACTTATTATGGTTTTCTTTTGTGTTTATCTCCCTTTAGATTCATAGAGCTTCTTTGATCTAGGGGCTTATAATTTTTATCAAATTTGGAAAATTTTCAGCCAGTTTTTCTTTAAATATTTGTCTCTCTCTCTTAGACCCCTGCTTCTAATTTTACATATATTAGACTGCTTGACAATGCCCCATAGGCCACTGGGGCCCTATTAATTATTTTCAGTCCAGAAATCACCTCTTAGCTGGAAACCAAGGCAATTTATGAGGCTCACTTCATTTTTTGTACTTCTTTCCAGGATTATAATACTGCGTTGTTTGCTATCAAATATCTAAAAATAGTTATTTCCTATATTTTGTTTAGTTTTCAGTTGTTTATGGCAGGAGGTTAATTCCAGGCTCTGGGTTCAGAACCTAATTCTCCTACTTACAGTTTGACCCTGGGCAAAGTTAATGTCTCTATTTCATTAGTTTTCTCATCTTTAATACTTTACACCTAACTTGCAGGATTATTGTGAAGATTCTCAGTAATGTGTAACATATATAAAGTGTGTGATGCATAGTAAATGTCCCATTTGTAGGATGTTACTTACCCTTAAGAAAATGAACTTGTGGAGAGAGAAAGTGATAATCAGGCCTCAGCTAAGGTTGTTAGGATAAAGTGCCAGGCTCCTCTTCAGTACTAATGCCTGGGGGAAGAAGGGAGATAGAAAGTTGTTAGGATAAAGTGCCAGGCTCCTCTTCATTACTAATGCCTGGGGGAAGAAGGGAGCTAGAAAAACTCTGTTGCCTAAGACACCTTGGCAGAAGGGTTCATTTAAAAAACTTGCTGTTTCTAGGATGCCACTACTTAGCTGCTCTGCTGAAGAACTCATCACTTCAGTTCCAAATCACTGAATGGTCAAGATAATCTCCAAACCTTTCTGGTTAGAAGGCCAAAGGTCACTGATAGACAACTAGACCAGCCCCATTGGCTCTGTGAAGTCAATTGTTGGTCAGACACCTGCGATGGGGCTAAGACTCAGGTAGGAACTAACTCTGTAATATAGCAGTTTCTCTCAGAATTTAATATTAGAAAAACCTTTGTCAGCCCGTAGGATCAGTGTTTCTTCCTTCTGATAATAGGGGTGAAATAACTAAATGCTGTTTCATTCTTGCTTTATAAGGACACTCAAAGCCATATTTGTTCTTAATCTCTTAAATGTTTACCCTTAACATTGGCATATGTGCCTTCTTTTTCTCTTTGTATCAGTCTTGTTATGTATATTCATTTTTTGGTGAATTTTTTAAGATCATTTCTTTTTGGAAAGAGATTTTTAAAAAATTGTTTATTATATATTTTATTATTCAAGGCTTAGTATTTTGAACTGCCTTAGCTATTAATATAATTGGTAATTATGTCATATCTCTTCAAGAGTTGGGTTCCCCACTGGTGCAACTATCCCCATAATAACTGGAACAATGTGACATAAAAAGAAAAAAAGGCTATTCAAATTTATTTATAATGAATACTGTAAGAAATGTTTTCATTCTTGTTCTTCAATATTTTTTGTTAATAAGCAAGTATATTCCTCATGACCAAACATACCAAAATGTGTTGATAACCTAGGCATTTGAAGTACCAATATCACTTTCTTTAGCATTTACTATCTGTGAATGGACAGAGGTTCTTAATGTCTCAGTGAACATTACAACCTTCCAGATCTGATCCTTTCTTGATCTTTTCTGCACCAAACCTTACTTAGGTGCACCTGCTCCTACCTTGTATCCTTTCTAAGGCAGAGTGACTCAGCAGCATTTGTGCTACTTTAAGTACATGCCCCTGTTTTCAGGTGTTAAAATATCCAGTATAACTATAGCCATAGTTCGGTTTCCTGGCTTGAGTACTATTTGCCTCTCATCTAACATTTGTATTCTTTACAGGAAAAGATCATGGAAAGAGGTTAATGTAATAAGCCTAAAAATAGATATTGATGTACCTCTTTAAAAAGCGATTTCATTTACAGCTATGCCTATAAATAGTTTCATTCATGCTCTAGGCTCCTGTGTTTGACGTTTGGGGAAGGTATGTCATAGGGTGTCTATGAAGTTCCCTGAGGAGCTGCACTTTTTGGAGATGATCAGCCACTTACTGGGAGCTATTGCATTTGATGATGTGAATTCTATTTTTAGGACTTGAACAGATTTGGTATCTGCTGCACTGGAGTGCTGCTGTGAATTCTTATGAGCTTAATTTTTCTTCTCTGTATCTTCTTTGACAAGAAAATAGTCCTTAACACGAGTATGTGGTGTGTAATATGCCCTCACTGTAAACAGCTTTCTCTTTTTTTTACATACCCCATCAATTCATCACACCCAGTCCAGGAAAAGTTTTCTGGAGGAAAACAGTTTTGAGCACAGCTAAATATCAGGCATATTCTTATTATGTTCATTTTATTAATGAGGAAATGATTCAGGGAAGTTTAGTAATTCCACTAAGGTCAAACAATTAGTAAAGGTCACAGTTAGGAATCGATCCCACCTGTCAAATGGTTCACATCTCCTACTTCCTCAGACCTCAATATTCCCATCTGGGAATTGGCAGTAATGTCCTTCTCTAAATAGTATGAAAGATTTCCCTGGAACCTGGATTTTAGTTCTGCCTTTGCCACTAGCTGGGTATGTTGGAACTATCGCAATCTTCCTGGATTTCTGTTCCCTCAACTATAAAATGAGCAGTAGGTGGGGAGATACATAAGATCCTTCTAACTCTAAATTCTATTGTATTTTATTTGAATTTGCCCATAATTTTAGAAATCCAAATAACACTGCATTTGTTTGATGGAATTGAATGCTTTCTTCATAGGGTCTGAAATTGACATGCCTACTCCCCCTGTCTGTCCTATTTCTGGATCTACCCACAGCCCTCCATACCTCTGTACACCTACCACCTGTCTGTCCTTGCTCATAATTTCTCTCTCTACATACTTCTCACGAGGAGAGTTAGAGGCTGGGATGGATAGATAAGATGTTTTCTCAGAGTTATAGCTACCTAGCTGGTTTAGTAACATTATATCATTAAACATCACAAGGAATGAAAAAGGGGGCAGTGGGATTGCTGAGGGTTGATCACTAACTGACAGATAGCAGCCATGAGAATTTACTTTTGCCAAAGCTCTGTCTTCCTAGATATAGACATGAATAATTACACACAAGCACATACCCTCTTTACAAGTAGTTAACAATGTCACTTTCCATTAGCTACACATCTAGATTGCTGTCTCTCTTGCTTGTAAGTACATGTTTGAATAACATAATGGAAGACAACCTGTCTCCCTTTACATATCAGTTCTGATATTCACAGTTGAGAAAACTTCACCTCTTTGGATTTATTTTAAGTCAAGTATGATGGATGGCCTTGAGAGCTACAGCATAGGAACAAAAACTCATGAGAGTTTCAGGCTGAGGTTTTTTTTTTTCCCTCTTCTTCTTTTGGAGGCATAACACTCCATCACTGCTGTCAAGTGAGGGCTCAGTATGATGGGAAAATTAGAGGAGAAAGGCTGAAAGCCACTGTAATTTTGTTCCTTAGGGACTTTTGTCCAAATCTGATTATATAGTATGTTTGCAAACTTCTCTTTGGAAGTTGGGGTGTGTGTGTGTGTGTGTGTGTGTGTGTGTGTGTGTGTGTGTGTTTGAGAGATAATTAAAACCAGTGCCTGGTAAATAAGGTTATTATTTTTAATGAAATGTAGTTTGTGTGTGAATTGTGGTATGAATGAGGAAATGGGTATGCTGTGAATTTTCACCTGATTTTTTTCAAAACCTAATATAGTGAATAACTGTTTTTAGTACAAATTGTAAAATAAAACTGTTGTAGCCTTTAAGTCCTCTCAGGTGAAATGGTTTAAAGTTTTTACAGGTATAGTGTTTCTGGTGGGGGCAGATGATGGAGTGTATAAGCCAGCTATTTCAACAAATAAAACCCAAATCTTGATGGTTCATAGCAAATATTTATTGCTCTCATTCATTGGTCTAAGAGTTGGCAAGGTTCACTTGATCTGATCTGGGCTCAGCTGTGTCTGGCTCCAGGCCGCAGGACTGGGTTCGGGTCTGCTCTATGTGTCTTAAGTCCAGGCTCCCTAGGACGTGCTTGTCTTGTGGTGATGGTAGAACACAAGGCAGGGTGTAAAAACACACAATACCTCTTAAGGTCTTGGCTCAGAACTGGCACACTGTCACACTGCCCACATTCAATTGGCCAAAGCCAGTCACAGGGCCAGATCCAACATCCATGGACCCAATGTCCATGGACCTGGGGAAATATACAACATCTGTGCCAGTGGGAGGAGCTACAAAGGCAACTGGAAAAGGCCTTTGGTGCATAATCACAATGTAGGAAGGAAGTGAAGACATGGGAACGATAAACCAATGTGCCTCAGGTAGGGAGACTTATTCCATTGGGGGAAGATGAGCTATGGAGACTGCCTCCAGTTTTAAATGGCACATCACCTTTCCTTTCTGTCTGCTTCCATTGTATTGATAATTGACAGCAAAATCCTAGTCTGATGTTGTAGGTTAGCATCAGGAAGTGCAGCTCATCTGGGAAAAGCACAGACTTTCAAAGTGGTCTCAAGGTAAGTTGCCCTTCCTGTACTGTGACTGTGCTGTATGTTGTATTAACAGGTGGTCAGCTGTGGAATTAACCTGTGTGTGTATGTGTGGTCCATCAAGCTGTTGAAATGTTTTTGAGAAACAAAATAACTAATAAATATTGAAGAAAAATTAGATTTATAGTATATGCACATGAAAGGGGAGGACATGATTAAGTTGATAAGACTGTTTTAAGCTTTCCATAAAATGTTCAATGAAAATATAACACCTCAAAATCTATTTGCATCAGAAAATTAAATGACATTTGACTGTTCTGACAGAATATACTTACCTAACTTCAGGTAATTTTTATCTCTCTTTATTAAATGTATTCAGTTGAAGAGAGCAGTGTGGCCACTACCTATTTTAATAGACATAGACATGTGCTTTATTTTTGACTGTTCAAAAAACTTGAGTTGGTATTATTAAAACTCTCCATTCAAAGACTTACTATAACTATATATATAGATATCTATATCTATATCTATATCTATATATATATATAGTAAGAATACAAAAGAATATATATATTCTTTTTTATATTCTTTTGTATTATGGCTTATCATAGGATATTGAATATAGTTCTCTGTGCTATACAGTAGGACCTTGTATATACATTCTATACGTAATAGCTTACATCTGCTAACCCCAACTTTCCACTCCTTTGTATATAGAATGGATACACAACAAGGTCCTACTGTATAGCACAGAGAACTATATTCAATATCCTATGATAAACCATAATGCAAAAGAATATAAAAAAAGAATGTATATATATGTACATATATATACATGTTCGCTTTGCTATACAGCAGAAATTAACACAACATTGTAAATCAACTATACTTCAATAAAAAAATTAATTAAAAAAGACTTACTTTATGAGTTTATGTCCTTTGTAATGGTGAATTTGTCCAGCGTCCTCACCTACTTTGTCTGACTTTTGAGAAGAACAGTTTTGTTACTTATTTCTGCCCTTGGTCTTTCCTGTCCTAACGATCCTTCCCCAAATTACTACACATCATGGCTTTACCTTGCGTGTTTGCTTCATAGGGATATTGTCTGGTTAAAATTAGGTATTAGAAACTGATTCTTGAAAATTAAGACTGAAGTTACTTCTTTAGAAGTAACTTCTAAACTGAAGTTACTTTTCGTCATTTCTGCCTAAACTTCACGTTGTCTTTCCTCTGCATAAAGTGAGCTGGATTGCATCCCACACCTGTTCATGCAGCGGTGGACAGCCACGGCAGGCGTGTGGGTACGTTTGCACGTGCGTCTGTATTTTATCTAAGGACGCGAGATCCTTGTAACTGTGGGACTTCACCACTCTCTTATACCTAAATGATGAACTTCTACTCACCAGACAATGTGCCTGTGATGATCTAGATATCTCACCTTAGGTGTTATACAGCATGTTCTCTGTGATGTATGTAGCATGTTTTATGTTGTTTTATCAATCTGTGTAAACTGTACCCAAAGCCAGCAGCTATTCCAAAATAAAAGTGAAAAGTGGAGGGATGTGATTAGTAATTAATACATTTCTGAAGATGAGGTAGCCTGGTGAGGGTACAGTATAAATTTTAAAAGGCTTATTTCCTCTTTTCTTGCCAAAGATAAACAGACATGGTCTAGGAGGGGGGATGAGCTATATAAATGGAAGTTATCTGAACAGAAATATTCTAGGAGGGGGATAAGCTTTATAAATGGAAGTTAAGAGGGGTCCGAGCTTCAATCTCTTCACCTCTTAAAGCATGGCCAGCACCGCCCTCCTCTTGGGGTCGCCATGAAGTCATAGTGGAGGAGCTTAGCAGGCTCCCTCCTCTCCGAGGTTCTTTTGGCATTAGTCCTTTTCTGTGTCTTCTGAGCAGGAGTGGGGGCACTCTGTAGCACATGAGGCCCTAAACAAAAGCCCAGGAGAAAGTCTGTCTGGAGAGAGTAGTTAGAAAGAGGCATATGGAAAGAATGAGGCCAAGTTCCTGAAAAGACCCTCATTCTAAGACATCTCGCTCAGGTGAAGAAAGAGCCTGGTTGTAACCTTCTGGAGGCCCATGTCTGCAGAGTCGATGCCCAAGGCCCTGGACCTTCATTTTCTCAGTGATCACAGCAAAGTGTTTTGTGGACAGCCTGCCAGAGGGCAACTGTAGAGACCCTGTGACCTGCATCACCTTTCAACTTTAAAGTGTGATTAGAAACCAACCCACGGAACAGGCAAACAAAAAGCAAAACCTCGGCTGTTTTCGATTTTTCTTTCTTCTGAAATGCTACTCTAATATAAAGGAGAAGCGTGTTATCCCCCAGTCCTTTTGTTAGCGGACTTACTCTCAGCTCAAGTTACTTGTAAGTCAGGTGTTCAACGTGGCAGAAGTCGTTGGCTGGTTTTGGGCCCCTGCCAAAGAGACACTATTACAAGGATTAGGTGTAATAAACACCCTATCATATATCCAACAGTCATCTCTGTTGCAAAAGTGCCCTGAGCCTAAACCCTTAACTTCTGCCTGGTTGCTTAATATTTTGCCAAGTTTGCTTACCAGGAATTAGAAGAGGTCTAGGAACCTGAGAGCTCTATGGGACTTTAGAGGTCATCTCGTGGTTTCCAAACTATATTCAGGTGGAACACTGGTGGCTTGCGACGTGTTTAACGGGTGTCCCTTTAAATGGATTCTGTGGTCATGTAAGTTTGGAAAACACTATTATGCAGAGCTAAGTTTCTTGAGTAAAGGACATCTCAAGGTCTTTAATATGCTAACATGAATCTTGGCTCTGGGGATATGACATGTAGCTTTTCTCACACTCACTTGACCACGAAGTCCTTTTATTGTAGAACAGGTACTGCCATCTCGAGAATGCCAGGCAGAGGCCATGGAATCTAGTCATTAAGAGCACGCCTTCTAATGTTGAACTGCCTGGGTTCAATTCCTGGCTTTACCATTTACTGATCTCATGATCTTGAGCAATTCGCATCACTTCTTTGTACTTCAGTTTCCCCAACTAAAATGGGGACGCTAATGATACCTACCTATAGAGTTATTTTTAAAACCGAAGAACGGGGCTAAGAACAGTGCCTGGCACATACTTGACTATTATCATCCTAACATAGTTCAGATAAGGACTAGCCTGATGCCCTCATTCTGGAGATGAGAAAGTGAGTTCCAAGTAGTGTACTCATGCAGTGTCACTCATTCAACACACTGACCAAGCGCCAATATGCACTTGCATGCATCGTGCATGGCAATTCTATCCCCAGAAATGAAGATAAACTTGGGGCAGTTCCTGCCCTGGAAGAACACACACTAGTGACTTGGCTCAGGTGTGAGACCTTTTAGTAGTAAAGCCAACAGCCAACTTTACAGTAGTAAAGTCCAAGTCAGGACTCCTGACTTCCATCCTGCAGCTCATCCTCTGATTCTGTTCTGAAAGAGAATGATCTGTACAGCCCAATTGGTAAGCAAGAAGAGGGAGCATGGAGTACAGCCAGTAGACTTATTTTTTCAGTTGGATATGAGGCCATATATTTGAATTCATTGTTAGTGTGAGCCAGAAAAAGTAATCAAGAGAAACACTTTTGGAGAAAAGCAAACTCTAAAAATATTAACTAGAAAGGGAAGTAAACGGGTGGTATGAAGTGGCCCACGTAGGAGTCCCCAGATACGGCTGGCTTGATGTATTGGTCACCACTGTGTCACTAATGGTCTGCTCTGTTTGGTCTAGGCATCCCTTCTGAGGGCTTCCCCCGGGACTGCCTCAGTGAGCAGACAGCAGCTAAAGACCTTCCCAGCAGGGATGGAGGTGCGTGGGTCCTGGCCTACAGAGCAGGACCAGTCGGTCCATTTCTGCTCCATGAAGAAAGAGAGAAGCCCAACAGAAGCAAACTGTACTTGGATCTCCATGTAAGTAGACATCTTTGTGTTTGTGCTATGATTCTTTGCAATTGACAGAGGCTCACTTAATATGCATTTAATGTAAAGTGTGTTTGTAAAGCTGCTGAAGCTACATTTTGTGTGAGTGTCGTCTAAAAATCAATCAGTTGCAGAAAACAGTTATATATCGGTGAGCTGAAATTTGTGCACTAGAAAGTGACTGTGTTTACAGTTTATCTGAGCATTTACACAGTACTCTGCTTACATCAGTTTGCTGCCTAAACCTCATTGTGGGAGAACCCATTTGCTGCTCTTAATATCATTTTTCTAAAAATTCGAGAACATGTGTTAGCTGACTGATAGGATCTGGATCCTCCAGTGAAATTCAAATAGCCTGTCTTCCACATTCCTAAACCTTTCTTTCTCTGCAGCCGCTCAAATAACAGGTGAACAATTTGGCAGGAAATCTGCGGAATAGAGGATGACCCATTAGAAAAACAGACTTCTCTTTCCCATTCATTCATGGATTCATTGACACAGAGGCCTTGACTGATCTGTACAAAGCAGTGGGCTGGGTTTTAGCTACTTCCACACCACAGGTGGCCTGATAGGATTGACCAGACTGTCACGATTGTCACCACCCTTCCTCACATCCCCATTTCCTGTCAGAGATGGGGGTGAGCATTAGGAATCTAACGGGCACTTCTTTTTTTTTTTTTTGCTCTATTAACTTTAATGCCTGTTGATAGTCTTGTGTCCCTGATTTCTTTGAATGACTTCCAATTCGTTATTTTCAAGCCCGGAAGTATGTTTCTGATGAGTGTGGCCTGTAAGGTTCATATGGGTAGCAATTTTCTCAAGCAACCAAGAGCAGAAGAGCCTTGCACTTTTCATAATCGTAAAACCAGAGTCATTGTATGTCATTTTAGAAAAGCATGCGACATCTCAGTCATTCTAAAAGGAGGTTTGGAATGAAGCTGTAAGATGTAAAATCTACAGCCCTTCATGAGATGAAATGGAAATTTGTAGTTTTTGTTTACATGCCTCTCCCGAAAAAGCAAACTGTGCATCTTGAGATGTGCTCAAAGTAAGAAGTGTAACAGCGACATCTACTGGCCAGATTAAGTTGAGTTTGCCGCAGCAGGAGGCCTGGCGTGTCACAGTGCTGAAATGGATTTTGAACGACCACTTTCTTTTTCTTCTGTATTTTTAAAAAATGCTGGGTTTATGTGTTTTTTAACACATTGACTAAACTATGTATTTCTGGTTTTCCTTTTCCTCGGTGAATTAAATTATTTCCTAATTTTACTTTATTTCAATTATAGAAATCATATACAATCCTTTTGGAAAATTTGAAATATGTAGTTAAATTGAAAGAAAAGTAATAACTCATAATCTCAGCAACCACAGACAACTGTAAATTTTTGATAAATTTACTTTATATTTTTCACTGTTTATGACGGATTTTCAGTGAGGAACTTTTTTTTTTAACTTATAAGCATAGATTTTATATCCTTATTACTTTCTTTTTTTTTCCTTTACCTATTACTTTTACATTGCTTGTCCATGTTGCTACAAATTCCTCCTGGATATATTTTCAGTGAATGAATAATGTTCCTCTACACTGTATCTCAAAATTTATTTAATCATTTCTCTGTTATTGGATGTTAAAATTTTTTTTTTTGGCCAAGGGCACGGCATGCAGGATCTTAGTTCCCTGACCAGCTATCGAACCCATGCCCCCTGCAGTGGAAGTGCGTAGTCCTAATCACTGGACTGCCAGGGAATTCCCTAAAGTTGTTTTTTATTTTGGGATAGTACTACAATTTGGAAATAAATAGCACTACCACATATATAATTTTTCTTATACCCCGCCCCTCCAATATATAGGATAAACTTTGGTTTATTGTCTATAAATATAAGTATTTTTAGGCTTTTGAAACATATCACATAAACAAGGTCTATTTCCTGAACCAGGCTTTAATGGTGTGTGTGTGTGTGTTTATACACACGTATATATAAGTATATATATTATATACAATATGTGTATAACAAATATAATATTTATATATTACATATATTATATATGATGTATAAATATGTTTATATATACATAACCATAATTATGTATATATACATAATTTACATAAATATACAATAAGATATATATAAATATTTACATGTTTCTTAGTTTTCCATTAATTATAATTTTTAAAAACTGGGGTAGTTTCTTTAGATTATTTTCTACATCAGTGGTTTTATAGCTTTGTCCCTAAGACTCCTCACCTGCAAGCCCTAACCCCTCTTCAGAAGCTACAATTTGTCTCTTGTGTTCTGAATATTGTTATTCTAAGATGTCTGCTTGGGAGGGTTCTACTGATTTAGTAAAAGTTTGCATCCTGTTACTGATCACCGCACCAGCTCGCAAGGACTTCTTTCCTCTGGGGGGCTGTGAACGCTAAGCTCAGGGAGACATGTATTGCTGTATGATACTTTGATCAGCCTTAAATGTTGGATAGGACTGCTCGTTTTCAGATTTGAACCTGATTTGCAGTGTCATCATTAAGAAGTTACTTTTTTTTTAACATCTTTATTGGAGTATCATTACTTTACAATGGTGTGTTAGTTTCTGCTGTATAACAAAGTGAATCAGCTATACATATACATATATCCTCATATCTCTTCCCTCTTGCTTCTCCTTCCCACCCTCCCTATCCCACCCCTTTAGGTGGTCACAAAGCACCAAGCTGATCTCCCTGTGTTATGCAGCTCCTTTCCACTAGCTATCTGTTTTACATTTGGTAGTGTATATATGTCCATGCCACTCTCTCACTTCATCCCAGCTTACCCTTCCCCCTCCCCGTGTCCTCAAGTCCATTCTCTGCATCTGCGTCTTTATTCCTGTCCTGCTCAGAACCTTTTTTTTTTTTTTTTTGGTTCCATATATATGTGTTAGCATACAGTATTTGTTTTTCTCTTTCTGACTTACTTCACTCTGTGTGACAGACTCTAGGTCCATCCACCTCACCACAAATAACTCAATTTCATTTCTTTTTATGGCTGAGTAATATTCCATTGTATATATGTGCCACATCTTCTTTATCCATTCATCTGTCACTGGACGCTTAGGTTGCTTCCATGTCCTGGCTATTGTAAATAGAGCTGCAATGAACATTGTGGTACATCACTCTTTTGGAATTATGGTTTTCTCAGGGTATATGCCCAGTAGTGGAATTGCTGGGTCATATGGTAGTTCTCTTTTTAGTTTTTTAAGGAACCTTCATGCTGTTCTCCATAGTGGCTGTATCAATTTACATTCCCACCAACAGTGCAAGAGGGTTCCCTTTTCTCCACACCCTCTCCAGCATTTATTGTTTGTAGATTTTTTGATGATGGCCATTCTGACTGGTGTGAGGTGATACCTCATTGTAGTTTTGATTTGCACTTCTCTAGTGATTAGTGATGGTGAGCATCTTTTCATGTATTTGTTGGCCATATGTATGTCTTTTTTAGAGAAATGTCTGTTTAGGTCTTCTGCCCATTTTTGGATTGGGTTGTCTGTTTTTTTGATATTGAGCTGAATGAGCTCCTTGTAAATTTTGGAGATTAATCCTTTGTCAGTTGCTTCATTTGTAAATATTTTCTCCCATTCTGAGGGTTGTCTTTTCATCTTATTTATGGTTTCCTTTGCTGTGCAAAAGCTTTCGATTTTCATTAGGTCCCATTTGTTTATCTTTGTTTTTATTCCCATTTCTCTAGGAGATGGGTCAAAAAGGATCTTGCTGTGATTTATGTCATAGACTGTTCTGCCTATGCTTTCCTGTAAGAGTTTTATAGTGTCTGGCCTTATATTTAGGTCTTTAATCCATTTTGAGTTGATTTTTGTGTATGATGTTAGGGAGTTCTCTAATTTCATTCTTTTACATGTAGCTGTCCAGTTTTCCCAGCACCACTTATTGAAGAGGCTGTCTTTTCTCCATTGTATACTCTTTCCTCCTTTATCAAAAAGAAGGTGACCATATGTGCATAGGTTTATCTCTGGGCTTTCTATCCTGTTCCATTGATCTATATTTCTGTTTTTGTGCCAGTACCATGCTGTCTTGATTACTGTAGCTTTGTAGTATAGTCTGAAGTCAGGGAGCCTGATTCCTCCAGCTCCGTTTTTCTTTCTCAAGGTTGCTTTGGCTATTCGGGGTCTTTTGTGTTTCCATACAAAGTGTAAAATTTTTTCTTCTAGTTCTCTGAAAAATGCCATTGGTAGTTTGACAGGGATTGCATTGAATCTGTAGATTGCTTTGGGTAGTATAGTCATTTTCACAATGTTGATTCTTCCAATCCAAGAACATGGTATATCTCTCCATCTATTTGTATCATCTTTAATTTCTTTCATCAGTGTCTTATAGTTTTCTGCATACAGGTGTTTTGACTCCTTAGGTAGGTTTATTCCTAGGTATTTTATTCTTTTTGTTGCAATGGTGAATGGTAGTGTTTCCTTAATTTCTCTTTCAGATTTTTCATCATTAGTATATAAGAATGCAAGAGATTTCTGTGCATTAATTTTGTATCCGGCTGCTTTACAAAATTCATTGATTAGCTCTAATGGTTTTCTGGTAGCATCTTTAGGATTCTTTATGTATAGTATCATGTCATCTGCAAACAGTGACAGTTTTACTTCTTCTTTTCCGATTAGATTCCTTTTATTTCTTTTTCTTCTCTGATTGCTGTGGCTAAAACTTCCAAAAATATGTTGAATAATAGTGGTGAGAGTGGGCAACCTTGTCTTGTTCGTGATCTTAGTGGAAGTGGTTTCAGTTTTCCACCATAGAGAACGATGTTGGCTGTGGGTTTGTCATATATGGCCTTTATTATATTGAGGTAAGTTCCCTGTATGCCTACTTTCTGGAGAGTTTTTATCATAAATGGGTGTTGAATTTTTTCAAAAGCTTTTTCTGTATCTATTGAGATTATCATATGGTTTTTCTCCTTCAGTTTGTTAATATGGTGTATCACGTTGATTAATTTACGTATATTGAAGAATCCTTGCATTCCTGGGATAAACCCTACTTGATTATGGTGTATGATACATTTAATGTGCAGTTGGATTCTGTTTGCTAGTATTTTGTTGAGGATTTTTGCATCTGTGTTCGTCAGTGATATTGACCTGTAGTTCTCTTTTTTTGTGACATCTTTGTCTGCTTTTGGTATCAGGGTGATGGTGGCCTTGTAGAATGAGTTTGGGAGTGTTCCTCCCTCTGCTATAATTTGGAAGAGTTTGAGAAGGATAGGTGTTAGCTCTTCTGTAAATGTTTGATAGAATTCACCTGTGAAGCCACCTGGTCCTGGGCTTTTGTTTGTTGCAAGATTTTTAATCACAGTTTCAATTTCAGTGCTTGTGATTGGTCTGTTTATATTTTCTATTTATTCCTGGTTCAGTCTCAGAAGGTTGTGCTTTTCTAAGAATTTGTCCATTCCTTCCAGGTTGTCCATTTTTTTTGGCATATGGTTGCTTGTAGTGATCTCTCATGATCCTTTGTGTTTCTGCAGTATCAGTTGTTACTTCTTTTTCATTTCTAATTCTTTTGATTTGAGTCTTATCCCTTTTTTTCTTGATGAGTCTGGCTAATGGTTTATCAATTTTGTTTATCTTCTCAAAGAATCAGCTTTTAGTTTTATTGATCTTTGCTATCGTTTCCTTTATTTCTTTTTCTTTTATTTCTGATCTGATCTTTATGATTTCTTTCCTTCTGCTAACTTTGGGGGTTTTTTTGTTCTGTCTCTAATTGCTTTAGGTGTAAGGTTATGTTGTTTATTTGAGATGTTTCTTGTTTCTTGAGGTAGGATTATATTGCTATAAACTTCCCTCTTAGAGCTGCTTTTGCTGCATCCCATAGGTTTTCAGTCATCGTGTTTTCACTGTCATTTGTTTCTAGCTATTTTTTGATTTCCTCTTTGATTTCTTCAGTGACCTCTTGGTTATTAAGTAGTGTATTGTTTAGCCTCCACCTGTTTGTATTTTTTACAGTTTTTTTCCTGTAATTGATATCTAGTCTCATAGCGTTGTGGTCGGAAAAGATACTTGATACGATTTCAATTTTCTTAAATTTACCAAGGCTTGATTTGTGACCCAAGATATGATCTATCCTGGAGAATGTTCCTCATATGAGCACTTGAGAAGAAAGTTTATTCTGTTGTTTTTGGATGGAATGTCCTTAATAAGTATCAATTAAGTCCATCTTGTCTAATGTGTCATTTAAAGCTTGTGTTTCCTTATTTATTTTCATTCTGGATGATCTGTCCATTGATAAAAATGGGGTGTTTAAGTCCCCTACTATGATTGTGTAACTGTCGATTTCCCCTTTTATGGCTGTTAGCATTTGCCTTATGTATTGAGGTGCTCCTATTTTGGGAGCATATATATTTATAATTGTTATATCTTCTTCTTGGATTGATCCCTTGATCATTATATAGTGTCCTTCTTTGTCTCTTGTAATAGTCTTTATTTTAAAGTCTATTTTGTCTTCTATGAGAATTGCTACTCCAGCTTTCTTTTGATTTCCATTTGCATGGAATATCTTTTTCCATCCCCTCACTTTCAGTCTGTATGTGTCCCTAGGTCTGAAGTGGGTCTCTTGTAGACAGCGTATATACAGGTCTTCTTTTTGTATCCATTCAGCCAGTCTATGTCTTTTGGTTGGAGCATTTAATCCATTTACATTTAAGGTAATTATCGATATGTATGTTCCTATTACCATTTTCTTAATTGTTTTGGGTTTGTTTTTGTAGGTTTTTTCCTTCTCTTGTGTTTCCTGCCTAGAGAAGTTCCTTTAGCATTTGTTGTAAAGCTGGTTTGGTGGTGCTGAATTCTCCTAACTTTTGCTTGTCTGTTAAGGTTTTAATTTCTCCATCTAATCTGAATGAGTTCCTGCAGGGTAGAGTAATCTTGGTTGTAGGTTTTTCTCTTTCATGACTTTAAATATGTCCTGCCACTCCATTCTGGCTTGCAGAGTTTGTGCTGAAAGATCAGGTGTTAACCTTAAGGGGATTCCCTTGTATGTTATTTGTTGCCTTTCCCTTGCTGCTTTTAATATTTTTTCTTTGTATTTAATTTTTGATAGTTTGATTAATATGTGTCTTGGGGTGTTTCTCCTTGGATTTATCCTTTATGGGACTCTCTGTGCTTCCTGGACTTGATTGACTATTTCCTTTTCTATGTTAGGGAAATTTTCAACTCTAATCTCTTCAAATATTTTCTCAGACCCTTTCTTTTTCTCTTCTTCTTCTGGGACCCCTATAATTCGAATGTTGGTGTGTTTAATGTTGTCCCAGAGGTCTCGAGACTGTCCCCAATTGTTTACATTCTTTTTTCTTTATTCTGCTCTGTGGTAGCTATTTGCACTATTTTATCTTCCAGGTCACTTATCTGTACTTCTGCCTCAGTTAATCTGCTATTGATTCCTTCTAGAGAATTTTTAATTTCATTTATTGTGTTGTTCATCACTGTTTGTTTGCTCTTTAGTTCTTCTGTGTCCTTGTTAAACATTTCTTGTATTTTCTCCATTCTATTTCCAAGCTTTTGGATCATCTTTACTATCATTACTCTGAATTCTTTTTCAGGTAGACTGCATATTTCCTCTTCATTTGTTTGGTCTGGTGCATTTTTACCTTGCCCCTTCATCTGCTGCATATTTCTCTGTTTTCCTATTTTGCTTAACTTACTGTGTTTGGGGTCTCCTTTTTGCAGGCTTCAGGTTCGTAGTTCCTGTTGTTTCTGGTGTCTGCCCTCAGTGGGTAAGGTTGGTTCAGTGGGTTGTGTAGGCTTCCTGGTAGGGGGGACTGGTGCCTGTGTTCCGGTGCGTGGGGCTGGATCTTGTCTTTCTGGTGGGCAGGGCTCTGTCCGATGGTGTGTTTTGGGCTGTCTGTGAACCTGTATGATTTTAGGCAGCCTTTCTGCTAATGGGTGGGGTTGTGTTCCTGTCTTGCTAGTTATTTGGCATGGGGTGTCCAGCACTGGAGCTTGCTGGTTGTTGAGTGGAGCTGGGTCTTAGTGTTGAGATGGAGATCTCTGGGAGAGCTCTTGCTGATTGATATTATGTGGGGCCGGGAGGTCTCTGGTGGTCCAATGTCCTGGACTCGGCTCTCCCACCTCAGAGGCTCAGGCCTGACACCAGCCCGGAGCACCAAGACCCTGTCAGCCACATGGCTCAGAAGAAAAGGGAGAAAAAAAAAATAAAAAAAAAAATAAATGTAAATAAATAAATAAATAAATAAATAAAATAATCAAAAATTTAAAAATTATTAAAATAAAAAATAAAAAAAAGAGAGCAATCAAACCAATAAACAAATCCACCAGTGATAACAATCGCTAAAAACTATACTAAGATAAACATAAAAATCAGAAACAAGTCAGCTGCAGACAGCAAACCCCAAGTCTACAGTTGCTCCCAAAGTCCACCACCTCAATTTTGGGTTGATTCATTGTCTATTCAGGTATTCCACAGACACAGTGTACCTCAAGTTGATTGTGGGGATTTAATCCGCTGCTCCTGAGGCTGCACGGAGAAATTTCACTTTCTCTTCTTTGTTTGCACAGCTCCCGGTGTTCAGCTTTGGATGTGGCCCCACCTCTGCGTGTAGGTTGCCCTCAGGCTTCTGTTCCCACCCAGACAGGACGGGTTTAAAGCAGCAGCTGATTAGGGGGCTCTGGCTCACTCAGGCCCTTGGGGAGGGAGGGGTACGGTAGTTATAATTGGAATGTGGGGCGAGCCTGCAGCGGCAGAGGCCAGCATAACTTTGCAACTGCCTGAGGTGCGCCAAGTGTTCCCCCGGGGAAGTTGTCGCTGGATCACGGGACCCTGGCAGTGGCAGGTTGCACAGGCTCCTGGGGGCGTGTGGATAGTGACCTGCACTTGCACAAAGTTTTCTTGGTGGCTGCAGCCGCAGCATTAGCGTTTCATGCCCGTTTCTGGTGTCCGAGCTGATAGCCACAGCTCACGCCTGTCTCTGAAGCTCGTTTAGGCAGTGCTCTGAATCCCCTCTCCTCATGCACCCCGAAACAATGGTCTCTTGCCTCTTAGGCGGTTCCAGGCTTTTTCCCGGACTCCCTCCCGGCTAGCTGTGGCGCACTAGCCCCCTTCAGGCTGTGTTCACGCAGCAAACTCCACTTGCTCTTCCTGGGATCTGACCTCCAAAGCCGGAGCCTCTGCTCCCAGCCCCCACCTGCCCCGGCGGGTGAGCAGACAAGCCTCTCGGGCTGGTGAGTGCTGGTCGGCACCAATCCTCTGTGCGGGAATCTCTCTGCTTTGCCCTCTGCACTCCTATTGCTGCGCTCTCCTCCGTGGCTCCTAAGCTTCCGCCCCATCCTCCCCCATCTCTACCAGTGAAGGGGCTTCCTAGTGTGTGGAAACCTTTCCTCTTTCACAGCTCCCTCCCAGAGGTACAGGTCCCATTCCTATTCTTTTGTCTCTTTTTTCTTTTTTCTTTTGCCCTACCCAGGTACGTGGGGGAGTTTCTTGCCTTTCGGGAAGTCTGAGGTCTTCTGCCAGCGTTCAGTAGGTGTTCTGTAGGAGTTGTTCCACATGTAGATGTATTTTTGATGTATTTGTGGGGAGGAAGGTGATCTCCACGTCTTACTTCTCCACCATCTTGAAGGTCCACCCAAGAAGTTACTTTAATCAGTCTTTTTCTATGGATATGCAGCATTTCATTAGTATGTAGGGGTAATAGCTAAAACATTTAATAATTGGTGGGAATTTGGCATCCACAAATCGGAATGGCCCCAGGCATTAGGGCTGAGGCTGCTATTAAGGCCCCTTATTTAGCTGTGCATTAATTTTTATTTAGTTATTTATTTATTTTTGTCAAGAGCCAGAGAGGAAATATTTTAGGCTTTGGGACCATACAGCCTCTGTTGCAACCACTCAACCCTGTTAACAAAGGCAGCCGTAGAGAATACATACATGAATAACTGTGCCTGTGTTCCCATAAAAGTCTATAGACACTGAAATTTGAATTTCATATAATTTTCACCTATCAAAAATATTATTCATCTTTGATTTTTTTCCCACCATTAAAAAATGTAAAGATCTTTCTTAAAGGAGTCATTCAAAAATAGGCAGTGGGTCAGATCTGGCCCACTCTGGTCTAGAACAAGAGGTTGAGGTCTCCTTCACTTCACTTCCACTGCTGGCTCAACCACTAGCTAGCTGTGGGACTCTGGGCACCAGTTAACTTCTGTGGGCCTCAGTTTCTTTAACAAGTGTGTGCTGACAGGATGGGAGGAACACGAACAGATGAAACAGTGTTCCTTTTAGCTATAATATTACACTTCCTGATTCTATTAAAGGAGCATAAGTCAACCCAAGCAGTGTGGTGTATGGGGAATGAAAATTGCTTAAAAGAAATACAAAGAAATACAAGAAATTCAAAGAAAGAGATGGAAATTATTTAAAAGAAAAACAAATACATCTTAATATTCTCAACATGAATCTTTGTTTTAATACGAGGAACAGTGTCACAATTCTGATAGTGAGACCAAAACTTATTGTCTCCTAACTCTATTTGAAGGCTCATATCATTTCTTTCTGTTTCTCCAGTGCAATCCTTTTTTTCTCCCCTGGTTTTACTGAGGTGTAATTAACATACAATATTGTTTAAGTTTCAAGTGTACAACATAATAATTTGATATATGTATATACCGTGAAATGATCACCACAATAAATTCATTTCACATCCATCACCTCACATAGTTATACGTTTTTTTTTCTTGCGATGAGAACTTTGAAGATCTACTCTCTTAGCAACTTTCAAATGTGCAATAGAGCATTGTTAACTATAGCCACCAACCTGTACATTACATCCCCAGGACTTATCAGTCTTACAACTGGAAGTCTGTACCTTCTGACTACCTTTCACCCATTTTCCTCTGTCTTCATCTCCCCACATCTGGCAACCACCAGTCTCTTTTCTGTTTCTGTGAATTTGGGTTTTTTAAGATTCCACTTATAAGTGAGAACATAACAGTATTCGTCTTTCTCTGTCTGACTTATTCTACTTAGCATAATGCCCTTACGGTCCATCCATGTTGTCGCATGTTACGTTCATCTTTTAGTTACTGAACTGTGAGAAGGTCCAAGCGTTCCTTGGAGGAATGGCAGGAGGTGCAGCTGGTGGAAGGTAGACACCAGGGAGGCTCCGAGCAGCGTCTATTTACCAACCAGTATGTATTTCAGTGTTTAAGCAACCAGTGCTGCTGTCTTGGTGCCCCTTGGCTGAATGTCAGCCAGACTGCTGTGTAGAGAGGTTCTGTTTGGGTGATCATCCTGCTCTAGCAAATCCCATAGACCATTCTGGGTGACCTAGAGAGTTCTCAAAAGAACCCAATGCTCAGTCAGTTCCACTTTTAGGTCATGAGGTTGCTACATATTACATAGGACATATTCAGTGAAAAATTTTTTGTTGTTTGTCTGAAATTCAAATTTAACTGGTTGTCCTGTATTCTATTTCGTAAATATGGCAATCCTAGGTGTCAGTCTGGGGGCAACATCCAAATGCACAAAATGTGTGAATTGCCTTGGGGTAGCATCTATATATGATAAACCCTCAGTCACCCTAAAGTGCCCATTTAGAGCATGAACATTATTACACAGTTAACCTTAAAGGGCAGTTTCTTATATTCCACTATAAGAAACTATCATTAGCCGTGCTCCTCAGTTGCCAGTACACTTTGAGCCAGACATGTCAAGGCAACTGAATCTGGACAGACCAGAGAGCAAATGGGGCCTAACTTCTTATAACAAGTGCAGTTTCTTAAAGATTCCATTTGAGATGACTATTCACCGCGGAGGATAGTTTGTAAAATGTCTGTAAACAAGGGACGTGGGCAGGATAGAAAAAAGACACTAAAAGAGGTGTGGCCTGAGATGGACAAAAGGGATGCAAAGCAGAAAAGGTAAGCAGTCGTCAGAATTCTATATTGGTTGCATGAATTCTGAAAGTAGGATTTTGCATGCAGCTTTTAAAACACAAGCCTTGAACTTTTCTTGGTGATGCTGGTTTCCAAGGATCATCTCCATCACCCCACCCGTGGGTCCCGGGATGCTCCTTACTGAATTAGCTTAATTGTCTGCGGAGGACACAGCATCGGGTTCCAAGTAATTGCATCTTATGAACGGAAAGATATAATTACCAAGTCCACACCAAACCTTAAGTGTCTAAACCAGTAACAAAACTGCCATGAATTGATCACTTCCTCAATGCCAGGCACCATTCTTTGAAGTATTATTATACCCATTGTAGTGATACAAATAAGGAGAGAGGTTCAGTAAAGTCAGGTGCAAGGATCTGGACCCAGGTCTGTCCGAGTCTGGACCTAGGTGCTTAAATGTCAAGCCCCTCTACCTCTCCACTAGTTTGGATGCTTTTCTGATTTGTTTGTTTTCTTTTGTTTTGCTTTTAATTGAAGAACCAAATTCATTTCCTGGATATGAGTTAGCTCTCATAATCAGTGAGAAGGATTGAGAACCAGGCTCAGATTTAGAAAGCTAGAACCACAACCAAAATCACCCCCACAGAACTCAATCCAGTGAAGATTCTGCAACTGCTCACCTGGGACACTGGATGCCTCAGACCTTGGGTCTTTACAGTTGATGGGGAAACACTGATGGGAACACGAGCAGATTTCAGGCCCTCACGTTCCTTCGCTCCTAAAAGGCAAACTCTGCGGCATCAATTGACTTTGACAGCAAAGAATGGATGCAGAGGGCTCTCTGATACAGTGCCTTTGCAGTACATGGAAAGGGCCACATCCTTGTTTTGTTTTCATGGAAGCCAATGAGAGCCTACCGCTTAAAGCTAAAGGCCGCAGGTGGGCTTCCCCACGTCATTAGCATATTCATGACAATGGGGCTTGTATTTGCAAGTGAAGTGAATTTAGAAATATCAAGCTAGCTTGTTTTCTGAAGGCATGTGCTTATTTGTATATGTGAGTACATATGTGTGAGTGTGTGAGTGTGTGAAAGAGAGAGAAAGAGACAGAGATTGTGTGTCTTTTGGCTGTGTGATAAATGATCAAGAAATGATTCAGGTCAAAAGAACAGTGGGGAGGGATGAATTATTGATGGAACTGGAAAATCGCCTTTTTTTTTCTCACAAACTCCTCACCACTTTAAGTCATGATAAAGCAGTTGAAAAAAAGTAATGTGGTTTTATTCCTAAAGCCCATGAAATTTAGCCAGTTATCTCTCTCAAATTAGTTCCAATTTTGCAATTGGTGTGGAAGGTTGTTATCCCATGTAAATAGAAACCCAAATTTATGCCAATCATAAAGCTCAGTTCTTAAGCCATTTCTCACACTTCTCTTGACATCTACTTGTCCTCTCTATAAACTGCGAGATCATGACAAATCTAGTAACATCCCAGATTTCTTCATAAAATAAAAAGAATAATAAGCTTGTCTTAACCATTGAACACCTTAATGGTTAATGGAACTGTGAAATTCACTTTTCTTTGATCTTGATAACACTGTCATTTCCTCTGTCTATTCTGACATGAAACAGAATAGCTGTTCATGTAAAATTTGGACTCTGGAAGCATCTACATAGAGAAAACTTTATATTATGCTTTCAGAGTCTGAGAAACCACAGATTAGAACTGAGTTTTATCAAACTGGTGAGAAATTTGTCTATGAATTTTATTTAAATGAATGAGAATATTGCACTGAAATATTTTATTTGGCTTCTCTAAAATTCAACTGTTCGCTTTTTTGCTGCCTTTGAATGAGTTTCATTTTTTTAAGCCTCCCTTTTCTGTCTCAAAAACTGCAGTTCTGTGTGCATTGCTTAGACTGTGAGCTTCACATCAGTTCTTTAAATGCTGATCTCTTTCTACATATACCATTTATGTTCCATGTGCATATTCAGAAAAGTATTTTCTTTCTTTTCTCTCCAGGATAGAAATGGGAATTTGTGGTTAAAATTACATCCCATATGACCCATTTAAAATTTGAAATGCAGCAGCCTTTGCCTAGGGAATGTTTGAGAGCACTCCTATGCTAACATAAGGCTCCAGTTTTTATTGCCCAGTTATTTTTCTCTTGCCTTTTGATTTTTACATGTTTTAATTAAGCCGTCTTGATTTATGATTATTATTCCTTCTGAATTGCATTAAGAACTACAGCTACTACATAAATGTCCTGTGTATGAACGTCATAAACGTCCCTTTCCAGCTATAGAAAGTAAGTGACTGTGATTCTAGGAACTATTATAACATTTCTACAGAATATTTCATGATACTTTTTAAAGTGTTGAAAGTGACAGTAGCGCTATATATACTTGTTTTGTTTAAATCTCAAAGTAAAATGATGTACAAAATGGAGGCAATAGTGAATATATTTCAAAATTATGGAAACGTGATTCCTCACTCCCACTTCACTGATGCCTGTAGCTATACGTGCTTCATAAAGTATGCTTACTATTTATTGGGTGTCTGTTGTGAATCAAGCAAGCACCGGGTTAGGAATATTAGCACATTTAATTCTTAGAACAATCCTATGAGTTATTATTTTCCCTATTTTATACATGTAAATACTGGTTCATAGAAGTTAAGGAACTTGCCTAAGTGACACATCTAGCGTGTAACTAGTAAGTAATATCCCATAGTGAGCCCAAATACATCTCACTTCAAAGCCATAGCTCTGGCCTCTCCTCTTTTTCTTTGCCCTCTCTTTAACTCTGTTTAAGAATAGGATCACAGGGACCTCCCTGGTGGTCCAGTGGTTGAGATTCTACGCCCCCAATGCAGGGGGCCCGGGTTTGACCCCTGGTCAGGGAACTAAGAGCCCGCATGCCGCAACGAAGATCCCGCACGGGGTAGCGAGGATCCAGTGTGCCTCAACTAAGACCCGGCGCAGCCAAATAAGTAAATATAAAAAAAAAAAAAAAAAGAATAGGATCATAGTTGTGACAATGCCTAGCTTACTTTCTACTTTGTAATTTTAATGCCTTTACATTGGTTTCCATATTTTTCTTTTAACGTGACTAAATGATGTGAGTATTAACTTCAAGGAGTCATTACTGATCAAATCAGGGCTCATAATTTGTGTCCTTTCTGCTCTCTGCCAATTCCTTCTAACTGCAGTGGCCATTTGGTGCCGGTAACCAGGTGATCATCTATGTTGCCCCCATACTGATGTTTCAATGTGAAAGAGAACTGTTACAAAATTCTATAGCTCTTTGATTTATTATAATGAAAAGAAGGTACATTTAGAATCAGGTTGATCCAGTGCAGATCCTGGCTGTGCCACTCATTGGTTGTGTAATCTTTGAATTGCCCTAATTTCTCTGAACCTCAGTATTAACATCTAAAGCAGTGGCCAAACAGTACCACCTATGGCTATTAATTAAGACTAAATAAAATTTAAAATTTAATTCCTCAGTTACATTAGGCACATTTTAAGTGCTCGGAGGCCACCTGTGGTACTGCATTGCATGACACAGATACATTTCCACCATTACAGAAACTTGCACTGAACAGCACTAATAAAACGGGGTCAGTGACACCTTTCTCATAGAGTTATGGGGAGGATTAAGGTATTAGAAAACTTGCATAAAGAACCTAGCATGGTACCTCCTTGGGACAACCATGACACCCTAAAAAAATGCTAGATCTCCCCCTTCTCTCCTCTCATGCATGTCTTATCATCCACCTTCATTTTGTTTTAGGTAAATCCTCATCTTCCCTGATTTTTCTTTTGCCTCCTTTAAATTTAAAAGTATTTAAAAATGATAACTAGATCTTTGGTGTTGGAACTAATATTCTCAAGATAACTTTTACTTAAAAAAAAATTAAGGAAGGACAAAAAAAGATATCCAGTTACAGCGGAGCCAGTGGCTGTCTCGTTTCACCACTCAGGAAGAACAAGAGTATAGACAGCAAGAGATATATACAGTTTCTTAGATTCCAGATCTTCATCTACAACTTTTATCATGAGCAACTTTAGCCACAATGAAATGCTTTCTCCATGGACTGCGTGCCTTCTGTAGTGGTTATTTCTGTGGGACATCACTATTACTCATTTGGGAAAAGCTCAAAACTCTTCAAAAACATGTCCCAGGAAATTCTGTACCTTAAAGAATGCTCCTATTTTCCCTCCTCTTCAGCTTCACAAGTAAGTCACAGCCTTTCCTTTTTCCTCTTACAATATTTTATTTTGTCACGGACATTGAATCCATTTCCAAGGACTCTTTGATACTGCTTGGTGGAATCAGTCTTAGAAATATCTGACAGTAAGACCCTAAGCAGTAATGTAATAACTATTTCAAGCTTGATTTTTGTATTTGTAAGAGTAAGGACATTTTAAATGAAGTGCGTACACCTTTGAAGTATAATGAGTTGGCCTAAAAACAACAACAAAAAATGGTCCTTGCTCTGCTATTAACGCCCTAGGCTCTCTCCCAGGCCAGTCATCGTCTGGGAACACCCTTCCCCAAAGGGAGGGGAAGTCTCAGTGCTAAGGGACCACACATCATCAGCATGTGTCAACAGACTCTTGAGAAAAGGATTTTCTGGAGAAAATCCAAATTCATGGATTCTTTTTTTTTTTTCTGCAATGATTGAGTTGGTTTAAAAATCATCTTGGAGTACAGGAAAGTAATAAAGAACAGGTGAACTTTGTCACCATCTACAGTAGCCACCTGAGAAAACCCTTTAAGCTAATTGCTCTCTTCAGGTGATACAGATGGAAAACAATAATCCAGAGAGCACTGGCCCTGAAACACCCAAAGGGACCCCTTGAAAGAATTTTCTTTGGAGCTCAATTCACTCGTGGCACAGATGTGGCATGGGGAGCCGTTGTATTTAGTAGGCCTATCTATAAGGAACAATCCTGTTCAGACCAAATGGCTCCTCTGTCCAAGAGCATATGTGAGGGAACTGGGAGGGGCAGCTTCCTGCTTGGGCCGTCCTTTCATCGGTAAATACTTGCTTCATATTGACAAGGTTAAAAAAAATTCTGTTGGTTGCTGGTTGATATCCCTAAGAAAGTTATTCCTTTGCTATGAAAACATGTCATATCCATATGGTACTTACTACGTGCCAGGCATTGATGAGAGTGTGAAACATACATTAGTTTATCTAATGCTTCTAATAACCCACGAAGTAGGTACTTTTCTTATTCCAAGTTTCTAGGTGAGGAAGCTGAGACACAGGTTGCTTATATAACTGGACCAAGGTCAAGTTTCTTGCAGGAGCAGAGTAGGGTGTTAGCCCAGGACCCAGGGTCAGGTTCTTAACTGTGCACACTGCCCTCATTCCTTGATCATTGCAAGATGACGTACCCACTGCTCTCTTCTCTTCTTCAGCTTCACGAGCATGCCTCGGCCTCCCCTCTTCCCTTTCAGAGTCTTCTAGTTTGTTACCGACATTCAACCCACTTCCACAGAAGTTTTGAATACAGCTCAGTGGAACCAGTCTTAGAAACATTTTGCACTAAGTCAGCTCGATGGAAAAAGGCCTTAATCACTGAGCCCTGTCCTTGCCATGGGCAGGTGCAGCCTGTTTTCTTTTGAATCAATCAGTAAAAACAGCTGCTGGCTTCTCCGAGGTTGAGCCAGAGGGGGCTGTTTTGAGGGTTGCAGTAGTTGGCAGGGGGAATCCACGCCGTGAAGGCAGGGAAAGCACTGCCTGAAATGGAAGGAGAAGCCTAGGGAGGTCTCCGGCTCTGTCTTGCATTTGGCCTCATAACTCCATTTTGAAGATGTGGAAAATGAGCTTAAAGAAGATGCTGATCAGGAAGAAGGTAAGATCACGTGCCAAGGCAGTAGGGGGATGTGACACGGGGTGGACAGGAGTTGGGACGCCTCTTTTCCCACCTTAATGGCTGCACTTGAGCTGCGTGAGCTGGTACCAGTTACTTAGCTTCTCTTGACTTCAGATGTCTCCATCTTTGAAAGAAGAATGTTGAGCTGGTTGACTTCTAGTGTTTCTAAAGACCTCTTCAGCCTCCCAACAATTTGATTCTACCCGGCTTCTTCCATAATCTTACACGCCCTTCATCTGACACCTCATTCATTTAACAAATGTCTTTTTGAGTACTTGTGCTGTCATCGTGTTCTCAGGTCTCACCATTTGTATCAGACTTCACTTAGTTAAAACACACTTCCTGAACCCAAAAAACCCATCTCCGCCCATTACCCCACTTATATCTTCATAGTTTACTTACTCTTCCCAGCCCATTGCTCTAAACTCTTTTCTTCCACAGAAATAGTTTCTACAATCTTACTTACTCTTATTAATTTTAACTGGTTTCTACTTTTCTCAAGCAATCGTCTCATGAACCTAGTTGAACCCCTAGAAGCTGGAAGCAGTTAGTCATTAAATTCAGGCCGGGAACTTGAAGTATACTGGATAAGGAGAAACATGAGAATCCTTTAGCCCAACACCGTGAAATTAATCTCACTTGCTTTACTTTTCCCTTGCCTTTCTGGGATTTTATGAGAATGTGGGAAGGGATTCTCTAAGCTGAGTGACATGGCAGAGGGCTGCAAAGAGTAAGTGTGTGAGGTGGGGGGGCTTTAGGAAGTTTTTCTTTTAGGCAGTGTCCAATTTCTGCAAATTGACTTGAAAAATTTTAATGCTCATTCCTCTAGTTGTTATTAGAATCAAGAAGCTAGGTTCTACAGCTTCCAGGAGATGATATGCCTTTTTTGTTGTTTTTGCAACCATTCTTTTTTTTTTAATATTTCAGCTTACTTTTTTTTTTTTTTAAACTTTGGGTTTATTTAATTAATTAATTTATTTATTTATGGCTGTGTTGGGTCTTCGTTTCTGTGCGAGGGCTTTCTCTAGTTGTGGCAAGCGGGGGCCACTCTTCATCGCGGTGCGCGGGCCTCTCACTATCGCGGCCTCTCTTGTTGCGGAGCACGGGCTCCAGACGCGCAGGCTTAGCAATTGTGGCTCACGGGCCCAGTTGCCCTGCGGCATGTGGGATCTTCCCAGACCAGGGCTCGAACCCGTGTCCCCCGCATTGGCAGGCAGATTCTCAACCACTAGTGCCACCAGGGAAGCCCCGATTTGCAACCATTCTTTTAGGCTTCGCTCACTAGGTATTGTTTGTTGGACTGATGTTCCCATTGCCATGAGGTACAATTAGCTCCAGCCTCAATCTGAGAAGATGATGAGATGGGAGGAACACGGAGAATTCATTGGTAGTAAATTCTGCACACAAATAGTGTTCTGTTTGCAAGTAGCTGGGTAGTGATTGTTTTTAACAAATAGTTACAAAGAGCAACACGTGGGTTAAATCCTACCTAATATTCATCATGCCTGTTTCAACTAGTTGTCCAAGGTAGATCATTTTTAAATCTGCCTTTTGCACAGGTGTAGCTATTAGAAAGCTTAAGTGTTTTGAGGTTAGAACAAAAGAGAGTCAGGTGAGGTTGAAAAGGAGAAAGTCTTGGCTGTCACTGGTTTTGTGGAGTAGGTACTTAATAAGTATGCATTGCGGGACAAGACAGAGAGAAATAACGTGCAAGAGAAGTTATTCTTTCCCCCCCCGAGAATGTTAAAGCATTAAATAGATTCATTTTTCAAGACCACCCAACTAAGATCAAATTTGTAGGCTGCTTATTTGAACACTATGGTCTGAAACATTTTCCCAGTCCCTAAATGACCAGATGTTGTAACATTTCTCATGGCCATGAGAACCAGTGGCCTGAAAGAGTCAATATTCAAAGATCTCTGTAAACTACCATGCTGCTCTTTCTTACTCATCTTCATATTTTTATGGTCACTGCTTCTTTCATTCAAAATTGTCTTACGTCCACCTATTGCTGTTTAGACCGAGTCTGGGGTATAAAGTACTCAGTTACAGTCTATGAACAGGAATCACCTCTTTCTTGGCTGATTTCCTGTATTAAACTTCATGTTTCATGAAGGTGGAGGGCTGGAGTTTCTTCATCTTTATATCCCCGGAGCCTCGTACAGAGTCGGTGCTTAACAATGATTGTTGGATGAATGCATCTTTGTGATAGTTAAGTTTCCTAAATGAAGGAGAATTGTACGGGTAAGCTGGAAAGCCTCTTGATAGGTTTGAGTCCCGAGGATTGTGTGTCTTGTCTGTGACCAGTAGACAAGCCAGCTAGGAATTTTTGCTTGATTTTTCTAAGCACCCCCTCTAGATTTCTCCCCTAAATTACAACGAGGGAAAAGAATGGTCATTCTCATATTTTTTCTTTTTGTGAAGTCAACCTTCTGTATCATCTCAAAGGGTAAAGTACAATACATGTCCTAGTGACAGACCACCAACTAACCGGGCTGACACTCTTGCACATTTCAAGATGCAGGCATGTGTGGAGTCCTATTACGGCAGGATGCAGAGCTCAGGGTTTTGGAAGAGTGATTGTGGATTCTAGGGCCTGACTGCCTGGATTCAAGTTCCAGTTCCACCTGTGAACACGGGCAAGCTACATCATCTTTCTGCTCCTCAGTTACTAAACATGAAAAAGAAAATAATACCAGCCTCATAGCTAGATGTACCAATCAGTTAATACACATGGAGCACCTAGAACAGTGCTTATAAACACCCAATAAATGTTAGGTCTTATTAGTATCCTCCACTTACTAGCTGTGCACCTTGGCTTGGTTGTGTTCTCTTGGCCATGGTTGCTTCACTTTTTAAAACAAACCTAATAATACCTTACCTACCTCGAGTCAAGGGACTGGGATCAAATCATCTCCCCGGGACCCAAGACTTCCCGCACTTTCCGTGACACTGTATTGGTGTCCGTGGGTACTGAAAGGGTGCTAAAATTGTGTAGTTCTGCCCCATGCTGTACTGTAGAAGAGCCATCAGCCCCTTCCAGTTTATGTCCCATTTTGCCCAAATCTGCTGAAAGTGCTTAGAAACTTATTCTGGAAATCTGGAAATCAATAATTATGTCTGAGAAAATGGAGCTTTCTCGGTTGAAGAACACCAAATACGTGGCATGTCTCCTCCCCTCACCTGTATATTGGCTGGTCTACATAGTTCTTCAGAAGACTGATCTTATGATCTGATGTGATGATTCCTTTTTTCTCTGTCTTGAAGAAGCAGAAGTATGATTTTTATCAACGGGCATTTCCTTGAGACAGGAAGCTTGTTCTGAGACATACATGTCACCAATGAACTTTCCTGCGTGTCGTGGATTAACTGTGCCCTAGTTAATAATCCCCAAATATACTGGGATCAGGAGCAAACAGGAAAGTATCCGTTTAGATACAAGGTCAAATCAGGGATTAGGAAGTACTGTCTTAACTTTCCTATAGGAGTTGATGGGTTATAATCGTATGTACCCTTTTTGTGTGAGGGTTTCTTTTGAACACATCGTGCTAGAAATTTATCATTGTGATCAGAATTTCTTAGTATTAATACTTAGTGGGGAACACAATTCAAGTTAGCAGTGTGGAAGCCACAGCCATTCCCGGCTGAGGATAAAGCAAGACAGTTTTTTTGCTTGTGGCTACAGCTTCCGTTTTGCAGAATTTGTTTGCGTTTAACACTTGGGCTCAATCTTCTCGCAGCTTTGTTCAGAGCCGGTGATTACTATTAAACCATGATGACTATTAAGCCAGTTTGGTTCTTCTGATCCAGCACAGTGCCTTATCCATCCCAGGTGCTTACTAAATGCCTGCTGACTGGATGGGATTTGAAAAACACTGAGACCTTCAGGTACGACAGGAAGCTGCCCCAAGAGGCAGCAGGTATGCTGCTGGGAAACAGAGCTGCAATTTTTCCATGTTCTTCATTGCCAGGTTCTCAGCATATAATCACCGTTGGAAACTACATTGAGCTGACGTTTGGTGGTGGTTTTGTCTTTCCTGTTTTTGTTTTAGGCAAATTGGGTCTGTGACAGAGACCTGATAGAGACCTTTCAGGTGTTTTTCCCTTTAGGGGAATGTGGCTCCTTGGGGACCTTTAGTGAATTGCTTTACCTAACAAGGCAGGTTGTGTGTTACTTTGTATCATGCCAGGTTTCAATTTGTTGGTTGGATGGCTGAAGCACAGAGGCTTTGGCCAGCAGGATTCATAAGGAAGCCAGGAAGTCAGAGCTGCTGAGCAGAAGCCCAAGGTTGGCACAGAGTGTGTGGAGGGTAATCATTCCTGCCAGGCTGGCTGGGGCTGTTTACTCTGCCACCCTAAGGCTGGTGGACAGTGGGCGTGGTGGGTGTGCTTGCCTAGGTACCTGTTTGTAGAACACTGAGGCACCAGGGCAGAGCTAAAACAGCAGTAATCTGAAACCAGTCGAGTTGGTTTTCCTTCTCCGGCTGGGGCAGCTAAGATCTGCATTCCAGATGAAACCTGCAGGGAAGCGGAAGAAAGCACTTTAAAAAAAAAAAAAAAAGAAAAGAAAGCTTCAAGGGCAGTAAATTAACTGCTTTTGAGAGTCCTGGGCATTCTGAGATGATCTGTTTCTTTCTTTACCTTTATTTCTTTGCTTTGGGCTTTGTTAAGTGGCTGTTGGTCTGTGTGCACTGCTAGTTTTTTGTTTTTTGGGGTTTTTTTTTGGCCTGGATGGCACAGGCTTCTCTGACCGTGATTTAGATGGCAAAAGAGAGCCCGTAAGAAGTATTTCACTCATTTTCTGCTGATTCACTTTTAAAATTCCTTCGGTTGCTCCGGGGCTGGTTGAAGGCTGTCAGGACCAGCTTGCCGGCTCAGCACTTTTTGGAGCCTGACTTGCTCACCAATGAGGAAGTGGAAAGCGACCAGGAGAACGGCCGGCACTGGGGCGGAGCTCGTGGCGAAGTCCTGGGCTGGGATGAGTGGGGGCAGGCTGACTTTCCCCGCGACAAAAAGCCTTTTGTCCCCGGGAATAAATACGGAAGTCCCAGAGAGCAGCCTCCCCAGTCCATGTGTAGTAAGGTGCGCAGCCTCGGCTGCTTCTGGGCATAAAGCTCCGCGGACTTTTTACAGTTGCCCCGGGCGCCCCATCACCGCGCAAACCGGAAGGAGGGCTCGGGAGGGACCAGAGCCCGGCCAAGTGTGCTCGCTCTGCGGCTGAGTCCCACCGGCGGGTCCTGTTGCTCTCTGTCCTGGAAGTTAAGAGCCGGTGGAGTGGAGAAACTGGGAGAGCAGGGGAAGGTCACAGAAGTCAGCATCTGCCACCCAGGGCACGGCTGGGACATGGAGGACGTTGGCAACGCTCCGAATGACAGTGATGGCTCGGAACCAGGACAACCCGAAGCCGGACTGGACGTGGCCCAGTCGATCCTGACCAAGTTCTCTGTGAAATCCCTGTTTGGGTTTACGGGTAAATTGGAATCTGTGAATCCTGAAGAGGGAGATGCGGTGCTGAAAGCCTTCCGCAGTTTAGTGGTGGATCCCACGCCGCAGCTGGAGGAACCCAGCAGTGGCTTGGATCCGCCGGAGGCAGAGGCTCAGGTTCCACCTGACCTCGGAAATGATGGGAAGACTACGAGGGTGGAGACAGAGACGGGGTTGGAGGGAAGCCGGGGAGAAGCAGAGGCAGGGATTTCTCTGCCTGGTCAAGAGCTGCTTCCACTGGCTGCTTTGAGTGTGTGCAGAGACAATGTCATTTTGGTTCGCGGGACCCTGGTGAACACCACCAGTGATTCTGACTCTGATGATGGAGGCCAGGAGCCAGAAGAGGGAAGCAACACCAATGGCCCAAAGTCCCCTGGTGGTGTTTTATCTGAGCCATCTGAGCAGCCCCAAGAAAAGCCAGGAGATGGGCGGGAAAATTCTGCCACTGGAGAAAGGGGTGATGCAGAGCCCAGTGGAGAAGGTCCTCAAAGGACTCTGCAGGAGATAAACTGCAAATTGGAACCCGACGATGGTGGCCTTCAAACAGAGCACAGCCCCGGCCAGCGACAAGCTGGAGAAGAAGGTTCCAAAGTTCTACCTGTGGTAACAGACCAGAACTCAAGTGTTGGTGTCACTGAGAACACCTCTTCTAAAAAAGAAGTCCCTGGAGAGAAGTCCTTCCAGCTTCCAGCTTTTTTTAGTGGGCTTCGTGTGCTGAAGAAGGGAGCCCCAGCCGAGGTCGGGGAGACCATCACTGAAATTAAACCAAAGGACGGGGACCTGGCTTTGCTTAAGTTGACCCAGCCTGTCCAGAGGTCCCTAGCACAGGCAGGGCCTCAGACAGTGAAGATGGGAGAGAAAACAAATGACCCAAAGGCCGCTCCCACTCTCCTGGAGCAGCTCTCTCAGCTGCTCAACATTGACGTCCCCAAAGCCGAATCGAAGGCAGAAGACCCTGAACAGCCCAGGGGGGAAGAGATGGGTGGCAGTACTCCCCAGGAGAGCCAGAGCGGCCCCGGAGAAGCCCACACCCAGGGAGGAGAGGTCAAGCCAAAGCCGCCAGAGACTGCCTTGGAGGCCTTTAAAGCCTTATTCATCCGCCCCCCCAAAAAGGGGACCACAGCTGACACCTCTGAGCTGGAAGCTCTCAAGCGCAAGATGAGGCATGAGAAGGAGTCCCTCAGAGCTGTGTTTGAGCGGTCGAGGTCAAGGCCAGCAGATGGCCCCTCGGATTCCAAAAGCGTACGTAGCGTTGCGTTTTGGGTTTTGTCATAAAATGTGATGCTGCTATATTTCTTTTCAGGTTTCCTATCGAAGAGAATCTCATATACCGATCTTAGTGACCCTCTTCTAGGTGAAAGATGATTATAGTCAGGTTGTCCTTGTAAGGAGTATGGAGTTGGACAGAAGCGTTTTCTTTCTTCCTTATATTTTTCTGGGTTGTTGTGAGAGAGGTAAAAGTAAAGATGTGCAGGTCAGAAAGTGAAACTGTCACTGTGAGTTTAAACATTAATAGGAAATGTGCTTCTAAAAACCAAGCAGCATGAGGAATCAATGCAGTCTAGAACTATAGCCCAGATTTCTTCCCCACTTAATTATACCTCTGTGAAAACTGTATTTTTCCTTTGAAAGTCTGCCACTCGGCGAAATACCTGTTTGTGATGTGATTAAAACGTTCTGTGTTGGTTACAAGGCATCTTGATTGAGCACTGGGTTAGTGTGAGGCTTGGGTTTTAATGCTAACTGCCAATTACTGGCTGGGTGACCTTGATCAGCAAAATGAAGAAAATAACCTTTATCTTTATTTGGTTGTTGCGAAGATTAAACGAAGTTAGCACATAGTAACCATCTAACTAGTGAAAGCTGTTACTATTATTAAAAAAGTTATTCAGGTAATTTGTAAGGACTAGCAAGCACTTGTCCAGTGGATCTTAAAATTCATAAAGACAACAAATAGAATTTCTTAGTATCAATTTGGCATACAATTATCATTCCCTCATACATCAGTTAAAACATTAAATTTAAAGGTCTTTGGAAAAACTATCTTAGGTTGCAGTTAAAAACTAAATACAACATAGCATTCTCCTAGTTGTAAAAATCAACCCCTATAAAAATAGCTTGAATGTGAAAGCCAACTCATTCAATTTTTTTTTTGTGTGGGAAAGAAAAAAAAGAAATTATCAATGTGGACATCTTAGAGAAGTGTATCTTGGCCTACAGGTAATGTTCATGGAAAATGCAAAACTAGTTTTTATATTATAATTAACCCTGGAGTTTGGGATGTATTTCTAAACATCCCTATAAATGTATCCGATTATAGTATATTTGTATCTTCAGATCAAACTGTACTTGTGATTAAAAAAAAAAAGAGTTATATGCTAAGAATCATCTATTGAAGGTTGTGTAATACTTGGTCTTGAGGTTATTTCTCTTTCCACCCCGACTGATCACTTTACATTTCTAGAAAAGGATCGTATTGGAGTGAGATGTTTCAGTTACAGTGAATGAGAGCAATGTGCCATTAAAATTAATTTCAGAGTTAGCACAGTTGTTCTCAGGGATTAATTGGCTCTGGCCACGTTTCATTTAACTTACTCTTTTGTTTGCCCACTTTTCCAACAGCCTGACCACAGCCCCACTGAACAGGATGATAGGACTCCTGGCAGACTCCAAGCTGTCTGGCCACCCCCAAAGACAAAAGACACAGAAGAAAAAGTGGGATTGAAGTACACTGAAGCAGGTAATGGGAAAAGAAGCCAGGTACCAGGAATGAATCTCTTGCTGCAATGGCTTTTAGTTCTAGCTCAGTAGACTCACAGAATTAAAGTTTTTGTTTCATTATAAAATGTAATGCTGAAGGCTTTTCTTTTTGGTTTTGCTGTTAAAGTGAACCCTTGCACACTTATCATTAATGAATCTCTTAGAGATGAAAGGTGAACGCCGTGGAATGAGTGAAGGGGGGCACATGTATAAAGGAGGAGAACCTCGGGGGAACTAATGGAGAAGGTAGATTACAGATTCCTCAGGAAGCAGGTGGTTGGCCCTCACAGAATGTCGTGTAAGCTGGCAGGGTTGCTGGCAGAGGTAGAGTACGAGACTCCAGAGCTGTAATCTGATTTGTTCTTTGTCTTTGAGTAATGCTTTTGAGCCACAGGAACCTTGTGCAGAGTGAACGTACAGATACCGTATCAGTTACTCTTTCTCTTTTGTTACACAAAGCTTTATTTAATGCATGGCCAATTTCAAAGCAATCTAACTCCCTGGAAACCTTCCCAGGAGCATTGCTTGAATATATTTAAGTAGAATGGGAATCTAGATATTTTTACTCTTTAAGTGAAGGGTTCATGTGAAATTTAAAAAAAAAAGAAAGAATGAGAGGAGGATATATCTTAATTGTATATATGTGTGTCTGTATGTATCTCTGATGAAACCTCTTTGTCTTCTTCCTGATATTTGAAGATTACTTAACACAGACTTATATTTTGCTGGTTGTCTTAGGTATGTGTGTATATTACCGGTCTGTATGGTTATACAAAAATACTTCTTTCAGTTCCTGTTGGTTGATGACATAAGTGGATCAAAGTTTGGGTGGTTTAGTAATACACAGGTTTTTTTGTAAGATGATAAAATTACAATCAGTGATTGAGAACACAGATGAATCTCAGTTCTACAGCCTGATTGCTTTAGCCTCCATTTACACAATTGCAAACTTCTGACTACCCCAAGACATCCACTACTTCATGACATTTTTTTCTGACCTGCTTGAATTACAGAAAGAAAGCTATTACAGCCTTGGTGAAAATGTATGTAGCTGTTGCATTCTTCTTGCCTACATTTGATTTTTCCAAAATCGAATTGTTTATGACTGCAATATTGTACCACCTACCAAGTTGTCTTTCCTATGATCTGGCACAGTTTGAACAGTGAAAAGTCCTGAAGTTCGCTTTAATGAAAAACAAGAATCCTATAAGTTCTTATTCCTAGTTTATATTGGAGTGGCCATCTTCTTTGTGACGATGAGCATTTGCTGAATAGAGAAGGAAGTGGCATAAACAGCTTTTCAATCTACTTCGAGTCATATTTGAGGGCATTTATACTCCACAGAGTTTCCTTGGTCTTTGCTCTGTCCTCTTCCGTTTCCAGAAGCTCAGAGGAGTGCTATCATTACCTTGCAGTGTAATTACACTCAAAGTCAGTAGCTCTCCCAGCCTCTCTTTTTTTTTTGTAATGAAATGCATGTTCTCCAGGCTGTCTAAGGTCTCGGATGAGATGGGGAAAAAAGGAGGGAGGAATTGATGAATAATGACAGTTCTCTTGGGTTCGTTCTGATGGCACAATGACAGCTTGCAACAGAGAGAAGGCTGGCTGTTGTCTGGAGAAGGCACCTAGGTCCCCAGCCAGTTCCCATGGGTGGCAGTACTGTGTCTTACTTACCGTGCTCCCAGCCAGGTCTGGTGCTCATTTTCTTGAGAGTCTTGTAGCGCTAATTACTCTGCTGATACACTCGGGGGGTTATCAAAAAAGATACTCCATGCCTGTAGGAAACTTCTTTTTACCCCGTTACTCAGCCAACATATGGTTGTCTTGTCATTTATTGCTAATCTTTAGGAAGTTAACATTTTCCTTGTGATCTTCTTGAGCTCTGTTGTTGAGAAATCTGGAGTCTTATAAGCATTTGGTTTATAACTTAACACATTTTGTGGTATTTCCATTGGTTTCCCTGCCCTTAGGGAAGTAGATTGAAATTGCCACTCTGTAGGGAGCACAGAGACAGAAAAATTCGTTCCGAAATATTTCAAGGTGTTTGAAGTCTTATGCTTTTACATCGTCAGTGCTCTTAATTTTTCCTGGCATGTATAATTCATTAAATTAGTGAAAGGGGGGAGCATGACTATTTATATTTAAAGTGTGCTATTGGAGTTCGGCGCTGTTGACATCAAAGCCCAGTCCTTGGCAGGGCTGGCAAAGAGGTGGTGTTTTTCATCATGAGTCTCTCACTGTCCTTGTGTTGCCCTCGGCTGCTTTGGATGTGCCACTGCTTGTGTTTCCCTCTATTCAGAGTTTATCATGCGATGATCTTTTTCTGAGGGCCTAGGAGATCACCTAATACTGTAAACTCACTTTTGTTCAAGGATTAAAAAAGAAAGAGCTGACCTAAGGGAAGCTGTCCCTTTAAACTATGGCTTCTGGAGTCCTCTTTGCCATGTGAGGGTAGCTGACCACTGTTGCTGGTGCCCACTGCCTGGGATGCACTCTCCTGCCACTGCCAAAGTCATCAGCATCATCTATAGCTGCTGACGCTGCAGCTGACTCCCTTGGCAGCTAAAGCCTTTGGCTTCCACTAGAGCCTCTGATGCCATCCTGATGACGGTGTGTCCACCATTAAGGGCACTTCCACTGCCATTCTGTGAGCTCTTGGAGCCTTGGTGATGTGCCAGTTGAGAGGCACTAGGGCTCACTAGAGCTGTCACTCAAGGGACTTGCACAGGTGCTGGAGTTGACTTCTACCACGCAGGGAGGGTCCCCTGTGTTCATTCACACTGTACTTGAATTGCTCTGCTCAAATGAGAAAGAATTACTTTCTCCCAGGTCCTGTGCTGTGCTTTCATACATTATTATCAATGCAATTCTGCTTTGTGTTTGGGATGCCTCACAGCTATTACGAGTGAAAAGAACATTTCCCTCTATTCCTTGGAATTGGGCTGGGGACAATCTGAGTGACAGACTCCTTGTTCTCAGAATTGTCTTTCCTCCTCTAGGTACAGGAGCTGGCTCTCGAAACAAGCTTGGCGGGGGATAGTCTTGCTTTTCTAGGAAGAATCTTTTAGTGGGCTCCTCGCGTCCTTAAATGGTTAATCAACTCAGCTGAGTCCCTGCCACTTTCTTGTGCTGCAGACCAGAAACATCTGGATGGAGTAAACTTGATTACCTTATGAAGCCCGGGGCTAAGTAAAACCCAATCACAGCCAAGTGAAAAGGTGTGCTATGAAACAATACAAGGGAATCTAAAAAAAAAATGTGAATGTCTACCTTTAAATTTAATGCTGCAAAAGCAATTTATCTCTTGAGAAACAGAACCAGTGATCTGTTCGTCCTCTAACATGCTGTCTTGTACGTGGTGACGTTATATAAGGGTTAGTAACATGCCCAAAGTCTTTAAAAAAAAAAAGGACTGGAAATTATAAAGATCTAAGTATCATAGAATAATCATAGAGGTAACATGGGGTTAAACTTTTATCTCAAACTTGAATAAAAGAATTTTCTAAACCATATTAGGTCACTTTTTTCTTTTTTGCTTTGTGAAGAATAAATGCACTTAGCCATATTTATTTTTTCTTTGGATAATTATACTATTACCATATCAGCCCGGGTCCTGTCAGGGATCAGGTGAGGATGATTTGATTGAGAGTTTGTTAGAGACTATTTACAAAGGTGTGGGCAGGGTTTGGGAAAAGCAATGAGAGATGAAGCAGCTCTCTGGGGCTAGTAATCATGGGAGGTGTTTACAGCCCTAGACCTGAAGGGGCAGGGCCAGGAGAAGCTACTGGAAAACCCAGAACGTCAGAGGGAGGCCGAGTGGTGTGGAGAGGGCTGCCGGACAGGAGCGATGGCCTTCAGTGGAGGGATGCATCCAATCCCCGGTGACCTGGCGGCCGGAGGGAATTGGGGGCATAAATGCCCTGACTTCCTTCTCCTGCTCTCTGGTCTCCTGCCATCTCTGCCCTTCACCAAATCCAAAGAGAAGTCAGAGCACCGGGATCCACTTTAGGCCAGACAACAGAGCCCAGAAAAGGACCCAGAAAGGGGGAGAGTGGATCTAGGAGGCAAACAGAAGATACTCAGCACCGTTTCACCTGGAGTCAGTTGGCAGTGTAAGAAGGATCTAAAGCCCATCAGTCTGTGCGAAGAATTGGCACCTGACCACACAGGGGTCTGATACAAGGGCACAAAGAAAAACTCCTGCTTTGTATCCCGTGGGAGGGTTATGTTTTCTACTGCAGTCAGTTCATAGAAAATATAATGGCTATCATCGAGAGCCTTGCTCTTTGCACACCTGCTTCACCTTAGTGTAAAGGCTTTGTTTACTGAGCTCAGAAAATCTTCCACATGCTTTCAACGTTTCCCAATATTACAAAATAAAATAAAGTTGGAAATATCCAGAAATATCACGTAGCAAAACAAACTCTCTATAATGTGTTTCATAGAGAGATCATTGCCACCATTTTGAATTATGATAGGCCTATGTGAATTTAATACTTAAAATTAAAAAAATATATTTTAAAAATTAACTAATTAATTTATTTTTGGCTGCATTGGGTCTTCGTTGCTGGGCACGGGCTTTCTCTAGTTGCAGCGAGCGGGGGCTACTCTTCATTGTGGTGTGCGGGCTTCTCATTAGCGGTGGCTTCTCTCGTTGCGGAGCATGGGCTCTAGGCTTGTGGGCTTCAGTAGTTGTGGCACGCGGGCTCAGTAGTTGTGGCTCATGGGCTCTAGAGCACAGGCTCAGTCGTTGTAGCACACAGGCTTAGTTGCTCCGCGGCATGTGGGATCTTCCCGGACCAGGGCTCGTACCCGTGTCCCCTGCATTGGCAGGCGGATTCTTAACCACTGCGCCACCAGGGAAGTCCCATACTTAAAATTTTTATCACACTGTACAGACTGCTTTTTACACTTGAAAATGTGACTATCTTTGATTTTTACTACCTTTGAACAATATATTTATAGAGATTTCATTTTTTTCAAGTTATTATGTATAATAATGAAAATAATGCTATAAATATTTTTGTTCACAGGTGTTTTCCTTTAATTAGAACACATTCCTTGTGGAATTGCTGTATATAAGTGTATATGCCTTTTTCAGGTTTTTGGTGCATATTAATTGCCAAACTTAATTTTTTATCTAAAGTTATTCAGTATGAAATCAGTACTTTTAGAACACTGAAAATGCTTTTCCCTCTTATCATTTGCTTTTTATTTTACTTGTATTTTCTGGTATAGAAGTCTTAAATATTTATATAGTCAAATCTACCCTCATTTTATTGTATAACTTTTCTTTTGGCTAAAGAGGACCTCCCCTACTCAAAGATCAGCTCTATGTTTAAATTTCTTAAGTGATTTCTTTCCACCTCTTCCTTCCTTGTCTTCTTTTTTTCCATTTCATGTTGAAAACTTACTTCGGTGCCTAGCCCGAGGTAGAGAGCTAAGACAACTTCTGTTTTTCTAAGTAGCTTATTGTACAACAGGCTTCTGGAGTAATTATTCCTCTCCATGATAAGTTTAGGACTGTCTTGGGCTTTCTGTTCTCTTTTTGTATTTTGTACCAGTATCTTAATTATTGCAGCATTATAATACATCTCAGAATCTGTTCAAGTTCTCAAGCATACTTTTAAAAATATTTTTTTAGCTTTCCTCTTATTTATTCTTCCAGAAAGCCTTAGCCTACTTGGTCAAGTTTCAAAAGGATCGCTTTGGGACTTTTATTGGAATTGCATTAATTTAGAAATTAATGTGAAGGTGGGAATGAGAATTGAGATCTTTAAAATGCTTAGTATTTCTACGCAGGAACATATCTTATAAAACTAGTCAAGTTTTCTTTTCTGACTTAATAAACAAGATACACAGATGTATAGATATAGATATATATCTTGTATTTTTTCTAAATGTATTCCCAGGCATATTATTTTTAAAAAAAATACATGATATGAAATTGTATCTTGTGATTTATTTTTCCTAAAAGTCAAATGCATTCCTTAGAATCTTGTGACTCGTGCATGCTAGATGCTCTGTAGATTTCCCTCCTGAGGTCAGGGCTAGACTGAGTGAAGGGCACATTTGGACCAACTGATCTCAGGGGTCCGTCCCTCAGTTTTACTCTGGTTAGTGATTCTTAGTGTTCTCAGGCTCCTTAAAAAACCTAATGATGATAGAAAGCTGTGGAAGAAGACCCTGCAGTTAATTTTGCATCTACAGTATTTCAGACCCTCCCCCCACCCCATAACCATTTGTGGACACATCCCCCCATCTCCTGCCACCTCCCCAGGTGTAGATGAAGAAGCTTTGCTGCAAACGCTCAACCTAGAACTGGGCTTCCTTTCCTCTTCATCTCCTATTTTGTGTTACGACGAATAGCCTGAAACATCTCCTTATGTATTAGGATATTTTAAAAATGTACCATCCTGATTTGTGCCTCAGCATCCTGAGAGGACATGAAGCTCATGTTTGTGAGATTAAAATGGCACCATTTGGGAAACTGGCAGTGACTTAATTACCCATGGGGAAAAAAAAAAGGAGAAAAAAGGACAAAGAAGGAAAGCTCTCTTGTTCTCCGAAACAAAATGAACTTTCAGCATGCATCTGGAAGAGCCCTTCTCACCACTGGCTGCACCTCAGAGCTGGGCTGGGGGCTGGCACATGGGCTACCCTACTCAGGGCGAGCGCTGCGGCTTTGGTAGTAAAGAGAACCTAGGTTCGGGCATCATGGTTACTGTGAGCAGGCAAGCTGTCACTGTGTGTGGCATCTCTTGGGGATAACTCACACCACCTAGAAACTTGGAGTAGCTCAGGGACATCCCTAGTTAGAGTATTTTAGGTAACCCATCCCTCAACTTAATAAAGATCCGCCTACTTTCTGGTTTGTGTCAAATTTAGGTTCCCTTGGTTATAAAGTGATAGAGCTGTGTGCCACCCTCCCTGGTGAGTCAGACAGTCTTGCCTCAGCAGCCAGGGAGAGCTATAAATATCTTAGCATATTTTATTGGCCTACAGTACCTTTAAAAAACTTATTCATTCACAGCTAACAGGCTGCATTAGCCATGAATGGACTTGCCTTTAATGTCATATGTCTAGACAGATTATCCTAAGTGTCTTCTTTCACAGTCTAGGCTATAGCTTTATTCATTGTATATTTCACAGGACTTTGTGGTATGTTACCGTCACTTGCATGGAGTTATGATGATGGCCCAGAAATTGGAAGCCGTACAGATTAAAGACCAGGAAAACCTTGCGTCTTATAGCTGTAGAAAGAGGTCGTACTGGGAAACCAGAGGCGACACGAGTGTGTCAGGCTACTACTTACTGTATATCTGGGAGCTGTGAGGAGGGAGATTGACTTCCCCAACACAAATGGGAACTAAGGCTTGATATTACGCAGAGGGAATCCCAAAGTATGGACCAGCGACTCAGGAATCATATGTTGTATTCCAGGAAATATTAGTAAAAGTCTTTAGCTCAGAGGAAAAGAGATTAAAAGAGAGATTAAAAATTCTATATTTTAAGAGATTAAAATATAGAATCTGAAATTTTAGAATATTAAAAATTTAGAGCTGCAAGCATCTTAGAAATCATGTAATTCATCCTATTCATTTTACAAATGAGAGCCAAAGAGGTTATGACTTGCTGAAAGATACACGTAATTAATAAGAGAGCTGAAATGACAGTTGGAAGTCTTTGGGGGGGGGGCATTGGAGAGTGATGGATTTTTTTTTTTTTTTCTGCCAATATATTGACAATTAAAGCTCCAGTAAGGAAAGCACACAGGAACAGGAGCAGTTAAGAATTATACTGGTTATTATAAAACAAAGAATTATGAGACCACAGTGAATCCATCTGAGTAATAAAGGAGAGCATATGAGTACCATACCAGCTCACCAGACACATCCACAGAAATTGTCTGGGTCATTTCATGCTGCTTTTTGACTCATAAAAATAGAAAAGGGGAATTTTAATGGTATCTTCAGTGCTTTTGAGGCTCACTTAAGCAATGTAACGCAAATAAAAATGCTTCTGGTTTGTGGATTCTTGCAAAGTTCAGGTGGGGCCCTTTGCTGGGCCCAGTTTGTGTGCTGAAGTGCAGGGTGCATATGTATTTGATTTTAGGAGGTACATGAACAAATATTTTTGTTTTAACGGTTGTGTATTTCAGTAGTTTTATTGTTGTTTTAGAGAAAATGAGTACTAAAATCCACTTTGAAGCTTCTTTTGGGGAGATGAGGCTGAAATTTGATATGCCATATCCTATGCCACATTTTCACAGATAACTCCTTTCAGTATTTTTCTTCCTCAGAATTTCTATCCAGGTGGCCCCATTTTTCTTCTCTCCCTCAAATCTTCATCTATCGCCAGCTGCGCAGTGCTTGTTCCCCGGATCCTCCACCAAGCAGCCACTCTACAGTTCCAGCCTCAACACCGTCCCCTCCTACCCTGCCACACCTTTTCACTGGCAGCCCATTGAATTCCTTCCACTGATCTCCCTTTACTGTGCTGGAGCTGACCACTGGCTCAGCAAAGAAAGGGCACTCACTCCTTCAGTTCCCTCCGCCAGAGACGGCAGCTGGGACATCACTGTAAATGCTTTCCTCTTTGGTAGAAAGAACAAATGACTGTATTTCTGAGAAATAACTACAGGCAAAGTTTCAATAGCTAAACTCTTGAGCATTCCTCCCCAGATGAAGGATGAGAACATAAGATGGGAAAGGTAGAAGACTGTCTCAGAGAGAAAGGAAAATTGAACTAGGGAAATCTTAGGGACATGCTTAACTTTGGAATTTCCTTTACTTTGGGTTTCATGGGTTTGAGCATCAACTAGACTTGAGTTTGAAGTTTGGCTCTGCCATGTACTAGCTGTGACCTGAGTTGATATCCCTCTTTATAAAAAAGGACAATGATGATAATTTAAAATAATTATTATAAAGATAAAATGAGATAATATATGAAGTTCGATGGCATCAGAATTAGCTTTTTATCTTATTTTATTATTTTTAAAATTTATTTAATTTTTGACTGTACCGAGCAGCTTGCAGGATCTTAGTTCCCCAACCAGGGATTGAACCTGGGCCCACAGCAGTGAAAGCACAGAGTCCTAACCACTGGACCGCCAGGGAATTCCCACAATTGGCTTTCTTTTCTTCAATTCTTATTTATTTTTGGCTATGTTGGGTCTTTGTTGCTGCGCGCGGCCTTTCTTTAGTTGTGGCGAGCAGGGGCAACTCTTCGTTGCGGTGCGCAGGCTTCTCATTGCAGTGGCTTCTCTTGTTGCGGAGCATGGGCTCTAGGCATGTGGGCTTAGTGGTTGTGGCTCGCAGGCTCTAGAGCACAGGCTCAGTAGTTGTGGCGCACAGGCTGAGTTGCTCTGCAGCATGTGGGATCTTCCTGGACCAGGGATCGAACCCGTGTCCCCTGCATTGGCAGGCGGATTCTTAACCACTGCGCCACCAGGGAAGCCCCCCACAATTGGGTTTTTAAAAAACAGTTTATATTGAAGTGTAACATACTTGTGGAAAATTGCTCATATTATAAGTGTCGATGAAAAAATTAATCACTCAATCTAAGAAAGAAATGGAAAATTTTATTCAAGCCAAATTGAGGCTTATAACCCAGGAACGGACTCTCAGAAAGCTCCAAGAACTGTTTTGCCCATTAGAGGTAAAAGCACAATTATATATGTTTTTGAGACATAGGGCTGTACATTAAATGATGTGTTACTGACAGTTTACACAATCCAGATCTATGTGTACAAAGCGAGTAGTGGGTCATGGGTCATCGTGACCCCTTACAAGATGAAGAAGGAAGGGTGTCTCCAGAGGAGTAAGCTTGTTGATGCTAGGAGAAGGTTGCTTTTTATGGTTGAGCAGGTGTTTCTGCAGATGGGAAGGTTTGGTCCATGCATAATGCAGATACACAGTGCACAGTAGAAGGGAGAGAGGAGGCCAAAGCTCAAAGAAAAACTTTTATGTGTAAATTTTCCTTAACTTGCCTTAGAATACAAATTTTTATTTCATCACAAACGTATAGCTCTATGAATTATAACAAAGTGAACATACTCTTGTAACCACTATGCAAATCAAGAAATAGTATTGGGTTGGCCAAAAAGTTCCTTCGGGTTTTTCCATAACATGTTACAAAAAAACCTGAACGAACTTTTTGGTCAACCCAATACATTGCCTACACCCTGGAAGCCCCTGTCTTGCTGCCTTCCTATCACCACAATTACCTTTTTCCTCCAAAGAAACCATAGTTCTGACTTCTAACACTATAGATTAGTTTCAGTGCTTTTGAACTTAACATAAATGGCTTCCTTTTGTGTCTGGCTGCTTTGCTTCAACATTATGCTTGTGAGAACCAAACACGTTATTGCATGTACCTGTAATCCGTTTGTTTTCATTGCTCTGTACTACTCCATTGTATGAATGTATCGCAATGTATTTATCCACCCTAAGGACGTCCGTGTTGTCCTCAGTTTGGGGCTGTTTTGAGTATGCTGCTCTTCACTTTTCTTGTACGCATCTTTTGGTACACAAAGGAACACATTTCTCCTTGGTATATACTTGGGAGTGGAATTGCCGGTCATAGGGTGTGTCTGTATTCAGTGTCAGTAGATGATACCAAACACTTTTCCAAAGTGATGGTATCAATTTATACTGCCATCACCAAAACATCACAGTTCTGGTTGCGCCACATCTTTGCCAACATTTGGTTTGGTTGGTCTTTCTAATTCGAGCCAATCTGTTGTTAATTGGTGTTTCCAAGCACTTTTCAAGCACTTTTTTATATGTTTATTGGCCATTGGATATCCTCTTTTGTGAAGCGTATGTTCAAATCACTTGTCCATTTTTTAAGAAGTAGACTATCTTTTATTATTTTGTAGAGAAGTTTTTTTTATGTGCTGGATATGAGCCCTTTGGTTAATTGTGTTGGAAATATTTTCTCTTACTCTGTGGGTTGGCTTTTCACTCTCTAATGGTGCCTTTTGACGAATAGAAATTCTCATTTTTACTATAATCAGTCTTGTCCTGTGGTTAGGGCATTTTGAGCCTTATTAAAGTAATCCTTTCCTAACTCAGTCATGAAAATATTCCCTTAAATTATCTTAAGAAGGAATTAGTGCTCGTTATTTGTCATTTAGACTTGCAATATACTGGGCATTGATTTTTGTGTACGATTTGAGGTGGGGATCAAGTTTGTTTTTTCTATATTAAGATTATCTGGAATTATTTACTAAAAAACCCACCTTCTTCCCCTGGACTCTTTCTTCTGTTCCAGTATTCTCTAGGTTTATCTAACCTTGTAACAGTGTAACACTGTCTTAATGACCACAACTATAATAAGTCATGATCTACTACTGTGTCCTTTTACCTTGGTTATTCTCAGCTCTTTGCATTTCCATATGCGTTTTGGAGTTACTTTATCAATTTTGACATTATTGTTTTGATTGCATCAACAACCTTACAATGAGTTTTTAATTCCACGAACATAATATGTATCTTTCCCTAAATACTTATTTGAATATAGTCTTTTCTGATTTCTCTGTTTAGTTTTCTTTGTGAAGGTTTTAGCTTCCCTTAAATTTAAATGTCTTCCCAAGTATTCTAAAATTTTGATGCAGTTGTGCACATGTTTTTTAAAATTCCATTTTCTGACTTTTTTTGTTAGATAGAATCTCTCTCTCTCAATAAAATAGTAAATATAAGTTATTGAACTGTTTCCTGATTTACAAACCTTTTAATCACTTAGAATCTTTCACTGTTGCAAACAATACTTTAATGAAATTATTATATAGCTATTTTGTGCATACCTGTGAGTACTTTAATAAGATAGAAGCAGAATTGTGTGTTAGAGTTCCTACTCATTTTAACCACTGGTAGATACTGCACAGTTGCCCTCTCAAAATACTGAACCCACTAAATATACTCAACTAACGCAAGAATGTCCATTACTCACACTTCACCAATATTCATTTAGTTTATGCCAGTCTAAGGTTAAAAATTGCATACTACTGTTTTTAATTTGTATTTCTCAATACTAGCATAGTTGGACATCTTTTCATTTTGTCTTCTTTTGTGACTTGTTTGCTTGTATTCTTTGCCCTTTTGTAAATTGGGTCATTAATCTCTATTCTTACTGATTTGAAAGCAGGTTTTCATATATTAAGGCAATTAGTCCTTTGTTGTATATATCGCAATCCTAGTCTTTAGCTTGCCATGTCCTTTACCTTTTGCCTTCATTCATTATATGGAAATTTTATGTTTTCTGTAGTTATACCTTTTCTGGAGTTGTTGTTACTGTTGTTGGTCTGAAGGAAGCCTTCCCTAACCTAAAGTTGAACAATATGTATATTTTAACTAATCTGCATATATGGTTAGATTTTTATTCAGTCTAGGATTTGTTTCTGTGTGTGGTGTACATAAGGGTGTGTTGTTAAGGGTGGCAGTGTGCTGTAGGGAGCTTAGGTTATGGAATCTAATGTCATGGAGTCAAATTTTAGGCTTCAGCAGTTACTAAAGCAAGTTAGTTACTTTTTACTGGGCAAGTTACTGGGCAAGATGATTTCCTATTTATTTGTGCTTAGGTTCCTTATTTGTGTAAAAAAAATTGTTTTTAGTAGTCAATGAAATAATGCATTTAGGGACCTTAGCACAGTGCCCGGCTCACTGTGGAACCAAAATAATGTAAGCTACTGTTAGTTTTGTCTTTCCCAGATTGATAACTATTTGCCCCAACATTTAATAAATAGTTGGTTCTTGCTTGGCAGATATGGAGTGCTAACTCTCACATACATAAATGCCTTTCTATGTGCTGATTTATTTCTAGATCCTTTAATATTTTTTGTTTATGTTTGTTTATCTAGACCTTGTGCCAATTTTGTGTCTTTGCAGTTGATATAGTTTTAAAGTTATTTAAATATCTGGCATTTCAAATTACCTCAATTCTTTTTTTCCTTCTAAATTTTGTTTGGGTAGTTGTAGACATAGACTCTTATGTATGAACTTGAAAGTCAGTTTCTCAAGATCTATGAAATCATGAGATTGGAATTTCCATTGGGATTATATTAAATCATAGATCAATATGAGAGGCCTGGTAATACTGAGTCTTCCTATCCAGGAACATAGTTTATCTCTCTGGCTATTCAGAATTTCGTTCATGTTCTTCAGTAAAGCTCTACAGTTTTCTTCTTATAGCTCGTGCCATTTAACTTAATTTTTACAAACTTAATTAAAAATGGGATTCATCTGTCATGTTTTAAAATGGTTTTGTTGGTATAACAAAGCGATTTTCATGTTTCTAATTCTGATTTTATACTCATGTTAGTTCTACTAGTTTTTTCAGTTGAGAGCCTTGGAATTTTTGTAGACAAAGCATGAAAGCTTGTGGTTTTTATTGTAAAATATACATAAAGTAAAATTTATTATCTTAACCATGAAAAGTTTTTATCATTTTACTCATTGAAAACATTTATTAACACTTTGTATATGTAGCACATAATGGTTTACATAATAGGTGAATAGGTGTTAGCCATTTTTAAGTAGAGTTCAGTAGTGTTAAGTATATTCATGTTGTGTGACAGATTTTCAGAACTCTTTTGTCTTGCGCAACCGAAACTATACTCATTAAACAACTCTTCATTTCTCCTCTCTTCCCAAACTCTGGCAACCACTCTTCTATTTTCTATTTCTGTGAATCTGACTAGTCTGGGTACCTCATGTAAGTGGAACCTTACAGTATTTGTGTGACTGGCTTATTTCACTTAACGTAATGTCCTCAAGATTCATCCATGTTGTAACATGTATCAGAATTTCCTTCCTTTTTAAGGCTGAATAATATTCCACTGTATGGTCTGTACCACATTTTGTTTATCCATCCATCCGTCAATAGACACTTGGGTTGCTTCCACTTTTGAGCTATTGTGAATTATGCTGCTATCACCATGGATGTACAAATATTTCCTTGGGACCCTGCTTTGAATTCTTTGGGTGTATACCCAGATGTGGGATTGCTGGATCGTATGGCAATGTTATCTTTATTTTTTGAGGAGTCTCCGTATTGTTTTTCATAGCTGCTGAATGTATAGTGATACATTCCCACTATAAGTGAGCAAGTTCCAATTTCTTCACCTTGTCAACACTTATTATTTTCTGAGTTTTTGTTTGTTTAATATTAGCCACCCTAATCAGTGTGGTGTCTCATTGGGTTTTGATTTGCATTTCTCTAATTATTAGTGATGTTGTGTGTCTTTTCAGGTGCCTTTTGGCCACTGGTGTATCTTCTATGGAAAAATGTCTATTCAGATCCTTTGCCCATTTTTAATCAGGTTTTTAACACTAGAAAATAAAACACAAATTGTTACCTATCTTTTTTTACTAGACCTTTTCTACTGCCTAGGGCCTCCAAAACAAAGCTAGAAAAGTGGTGGTTAGTAGGCTTCCTTGTGCTATTCCTGATTTTATAGGCTTCTTTCTAATGTTTTCCAGTTAAAAATTATGTTGGTCAGAGATTTTTTTTGGTCAATTATCTTTATCAAGTTAAGGAACATTCTTTATATATCTGGGCTTCTAAGTGTTGATGTCACAAAAATTAGTTTGAGTTTAATGTATGAGGGATATATTTACTGAAATGACAGTGTGATTCATGTGATTTTCTTTAATCTGATTATCCAGTAATTGCATTTTAGATTCATTAGTGAGGAACCATCTCTGCACTATTTCATCATGATGAAATGCTGAATTTGATTTGCTGATTTTCTGGTCATTTTAAATAAGGAAAGGTCTTAGCCAAATATAATGAATTTTGTGAATTCAAGATAAGGAAAACTATGGGGACATTTTCTACATTTTAAGTAGCAAAGTATACAGTGACTCCACAGTGGAGCACTGGATTTGTTAAAATGGAAACAACAGCCAAATGGTTTTTAGATCTGCCCCCTGTGTTCTCTGATGTTATTTTTTTCCTCAGCGTTAAGATTTCTTCTTCAGTGTAGCACCAATCAAGATAAGTGGAAATGAACCTTGAAAAACAGTTGCTATTGTGTGTTGAGTTACATGGCATAGTGAGGGCGACTCCTAGGGGATTTCCCTTGACTTAGTTAGAACACATATTCTATCTTGTGTTGTAATCTTAGAAGTTGCAGGTAACTTGGTGGTGACATCAGAGTTACTGTTGCTTCTAGATCATACCTAACTCTTACTTAGTAACATCTAACGCATTATTAGTGTCTAATTCATTGATTATTAATTCCACTATTACAAATAATAATATGTTCATGCATTCATTTAACACATATTTACTGAGCATCTACTGTATACTGGTAAGTTTGATAGATGCTTGGAATTCAGAGATGTATCAGGCAAGATCCTTTCACTCAAGCAACTCAGTTCTTTTTTTTTTTTGGTGGCAGGGTAGTAGGTAGGTGACAGAGAGTAGCATGGGGGAGAGAGAGATGAAATGTACACAGATAAGTGCAATAAAATGGTCTAATACTCTTATTGAAGAATGTATAGCATATCATAGAACACAAAAGGAGAGTATGATCAATCCTACTTGGGGGAACTAGGACAGGCCTCCTGAGCAGACATGGAAGAGAGTAGGCTGGATAAGTCAGGTGGAGGCAAGCTAGACCAAACAGGCAGAGGAAGGATGGAGCAGGGCTTGTTTGAAGAATAGCAGGTAGTTTATTATGACTGATAGATAAGAGGCAAGGGGAATGATATGCAAGGGCATTATGTCTGTAGACTTTGAGGAGGTCAGGTCTTCAGGAGAGAGAGAAATTATATGGCGTGAAGGTTTTAGGCAGGGGAGTAACAGAACCAAATACAGGTGTTGTCAGCCTGCTTTAGAGGTATTGAGGATGAGTGTGGATCTGGCACGGAGGTGAGTGGCTGCTGTGGAGAAGTAGGAAGACCAGTTTGGAGTGGTCCTTATAGTGGTCCAAAGGATAGATGAAAGGCGCAGTCAGTGATTTCTACTTTCCTGTGAACAGATGCATTTAAAAAAATCTTTGTGATACTCAGTGATAACGGAATCAGAGTTAATAAAAAGCCTAGATGCTCTTGGTTTCATTTTCGGTGATGGCTTATAGCTTTTGCTAAGCCTATTGCCAGGGCTGCTAGAAGAATAAAATAATTTGAATTTGAACTCATTTTTTTTGCCCAGCCTGGAATGAATGTGGGACTTAATAGTGATATATAGTTATCCTTATGTTTATGGATTACCCAACCCATGGATAAAATACGTGTTCAGCTCTAGGTCAATTTGCCTGAAACAAACTCACACAAAACCAGTGGTCTAAAACCAATTTACCTAAATAAATATTCTCAACATATTTCTGTCTTCAACAGTAAGTAATTATGTTTGCACCACTCAGGCACAATAACCCACTGCCGTCCCACCAGGGAGTCTCTGTGATGAGTCACTTTTAGAGGGCATTACTTGCTCCTCCCTAGTCAACAAAATCAATACCTTACATTCCAAACTTGGTAAACCATTTACCTCTGCCTCTTTATCTTTCACATTCTACCCATCCTTCCCCCAGTTCCAGCGTTGCTTCCTTTAGAAAGCCTTTGGAAAAAAAAAAAAAAAAAAGGCTTTGACTATCCCACCCTCTCATGAGCGTCTCCGAATCCTTTGGCCACCAGGTACTACCTATGATAGGTTGTCTATTGTTGAATTTTTATTTAAATTGTACATCATTTAACATTTTATGTGTTTGTTTTATATCCCAATTCGTCTCTCAATCTTTAGTGAGGGGAAAAGTAATCTGGGGATCCTGTTAATTCAGGTATCTGGAGTAGGGTCCATGAATCTGCCTTTTTCACAAGATGCATAGGTATTTTGGATATAGTGCTAGATCAGTAGTCTTGAAACTGGGGGATGCAGAAGGACCCTCCAAGGGGTAGAGGCATGGATAATTTTGAGCAAATTACCTTCCAGATCCTCAGCTTTCATTAGTACTCTCTTAATTTAAATGGATCGCCTACCCAATTTATAAAGGGAAGGTATCTCACCTATTCCAAATCTTGCTCTACCTTGCTCAGATGTGAAAACCTCCAGGGTGTCAAAGAAAGGGTAATTTCAAATAATGGCATCTGGGAAGCCTTTATTAGAGGACCAAAAAATTGATCCTATCCATTCCAATAAGCTACATTTCCAATTAAATTTTAATGTTTAATAATTATCACATTTCAATATGTTTTCATACGTTAGGTGCTAATAAAATATTTTTATAACTCAGCCCAGAAGTAAACCTAAAACTACTTTTGTGATCAGAGAAAATTTTTAAAAATCATTTTTATATTTGTATTCCTTGGAAATTATGAGAGGGTGAATAATAGGCATTGAAGCATAAAACTATTACTTTTGGATAAATTCTGTTAAAAAGAAAAGAAATTGAAATGTTTAAAAGGAGGAGAAGGAACCAGGTAAAATTCCTGAATGTTAAAGCCATTTGTTCACAGCCTTTTTAAACAGATAATGCTGAATGGCAAATATGGTATTATTAGAGTCTATTAACTACATTTAAAAGAGTAATTGTTATATTTTTAAGATCAGTATTCATAAATTGTCCAGAATTTGTTTCTGCAACTGTTTAAACTTACAGTGACAAATTTCAGATGTCAATTTAAAAATGTGTGAGGAGTATGGTATTTTTTAGAAAAATTGCAGTGGGTGTATGAGCGTAAGTTTGAAGAGCACTGTTCTGGTTTGTACTTTGAAAACTGCTGCCTCAGAATCACCTGTGACCATGTTAAAAATGTAGCTCACTGGATGTGATCCAGGCATGATCATGTGTGTGATAATAGCTGACATTTATTTAGTTCTGTGTGCCAAAGAAACTGAAGGTGGCAGGTTCATTTCTGCAAAACGTGTCAATGCTGTTTGCCTTTCCCGAGGGCATCGCAGAGCTCCCTTCCCTGTGGCTTACTGCCTGGTTCTTAGTGGCTAGAACCGGAGCCTAAGGTTATAAAGGAACCAGCCAGTTCCCTCAAGTATGAGCCTGCTCAGAGTACTTGCTCCCCTCCCTTCCCACCCCTGCACCTGTGGAGTCAGCCCATCTTTCTAGAGTCTCAGGGAAGAAGCTTCTAGACTCTTTCCCCAACCTCCTCACACTTTCTTTCCCCTCCTCACCCAAACTCCGATCAGCTGTAGGGTGTTTGAAGGAGAGTGGGAATGTCAATGTCACTACCAGGAACAAAGACATTCTGTCGTGTTGTGCTGTACCTGGAGGACCATCCTGCTTCTGTGTCAGGTATGAGTTGATCATCCATAACTCTGAGCTGTGTCTCTGGGAGGTCAGTGAGACAGGAGTGTGTGGTTTCTGTCTTGCTTTGTTCTTTTCTTTCTCTAAAGTGAATCAATGTCTTTATTTATTTAGAAAATTTTTTTGGAGTATAGTTGATTTAAAATGTTGTGTTAGTTTCAGGTATACAGCAAAGTGATTCAGGTATGTGTGTGTGTGTGTGTGTGTGTGTATATATATATATATATGTATATTTTTCAGATTATTTGCATTATAGGTTATTTCAAGATATTGAATACAGTTCCCTGTGCTATACAGTAGGACCTTGTTGTTTATTTATTTTATGTATAGTAGTGTGTATCTGTTAATCCAAAACTTGTAATTTAACCCTCCCCCCCCATTTCCCCTTTGGTAACCATAAGTTTGTTTTCTGTGTCTTTGAGTCTGTTTCTATTTTGTATATACATTTATTTGTATTATTTTTTAGATTCCACATATAAGAGATATATAACATTTGTCTTTCTCTGTCTGACTTCACTTATTCTGTAGGTCCATCCATGTTGCTGCAAATGGCAATATTTCATTCTTTTTTATGGCTGAGTAATATTCCATTGCATATATATGTATATATATGTTCTTTAATCATCTGCTTATGTGCACGTGGGTTGTTTCCATGTTTTGGCTATTGTAAATAGTGCTGCTGTGAACATTGGGGTGCATGTTTTTGAATTAAGAGTTTTCATCTTTTCTGGATATATGCCCAGGATTGGGATTGCTGGATCATATGGTAGCTCTATTTTTACTTTTTTAAGGACCCTCCATACTGTTCTCCATAATGGCCGCACCAATTTACATCCCCACCAACAGTGTAGGAGGGTTCCCTTTTCTCCACGCCCTCTCCAGCATTCATTATTTGTAGACGTTTTGATGATAGACATTTTGACTGATGTGTGATAATGAGGTGATACCTCATTGCAGTTTTGATTTGCATTTCTCTAATAATTAGTGATATTGAGCATCTTTTCATGTGCCTGTTGGCCATCTGTATGTCTTCTTTGGAGAAATGTCTGTTCAGGTCTTCTGCCTATTTTGTGATTGGATTGCTTGTTTTTTGATATGGAGCTGTATGAGGTGTTTGTATATTTTGGAAATTAATTCCTTGTCAGTCACATCGTTTGCAAATATTTTCTCCCATTCCACATTTTGTCTTTTCATTTTGTTAATGGTTTCCTTTGCTGTGCAAAAGCTTTTAAGTTTAATTAGGTCCCATTTGTTTATTTTTGTTTTTATTTCCATTACTCTAGGAGGCAGTTCCAAAAATATATTGCTGCGATTTATAACAAGGAGTGTTCTGCCTATGTTTTCCTCTCGGAGTTTTATAGTATACGGTCTTTCATTTAGGTCTTTAATCCATTTTGAGTTTATTTTTGTACATGGTGTTAGAGAATGTTATAATTTCATTCTTTTACATGTAGCTGTCCTGTTTTCCCAGCACCACTTATTGAAGAGACTGTCTTTTCTCCATTGTATGTTCTTGCCTCCTTTGTCTTAGATTCATTGACCATAAGTGTGTAGGTTTATACCTGGGCTCTCTGTCCTGTTACATTGATCTATGTGTCTGTTTTTGTGCCAGTGCCATACAGTTTTGACTACCATAGCTTTGGAATATAGTCTGAAGTCAGGGAGAGTGATTCCTCCAGCTCCATTCTTCTTTCTCAAGTTTGTTTTGGCTATTCAGTATTCTTAATATTAATAAGGATCAGAAATAAGTCAGTTACTACAGAGTTCAAAGTCATTTTAAAAACTAGATGTGGTGCTTGCTTCGGCAGCACATATACTAAAATTGGAATGATACAGAGAAGATTAGCATGGCCCCTGCGCAAGGATGACATGCAAATTCGTGATGTGTTCCATATTTTTTATATGTATAGCTGATTCACTTTGTTATAAAGCAGAAACTAACACACCATTGTAAAGCAATTATACTCCAATAAAGATGTTAAAAAAACAAAAACAAAAACAAAAACTAGATGTGAATGGTTACAACCCTGATAAGATGTATAGGACAAAGAACAGAAGGAAGTACAGCAAAATACTAACAGTGGCATCTTAAGGGGTGGATTTTCATGTTTTCTGAATTCCAATTCTTAAATATAAGCATGCTTATATTGCTTTTACAATTTAGAAATCTCTTCTAAATTATCCTTTCTGAGAGGGGGGGATACCAGACACTCATAAATGGCACAAATGGATACTCTGCTGCTTGTACTCCAGGAGGGTATTTCCATTTCTCAGTGATAATAACTAATAACAAATCTGTGTTTTACATCTGTCAGGCCCTATGGAAATGAACTAAATGTTATACATGGATTAAATAACTGTAATCCTTAGTGTAATGTTATGAGGTAGATAATTATTCATAGTTTACTAAAGAGGATACTGCATCTTAGAAAAAATTATATACTTTTCTTGGGCTTTACAAAGCTAGTAAAGAGAGAAGCCAATATTTGAACCTTGGTTTTGCACCATTAAACTGATAGGCATGTCACCTTACACCAGCTCACACCATGCCCCATCCTTTCTCAGTAAATATAGGGACATTTCTAAGAACTGAAATGAGGATCCACTTTGGAATGAATGGAAAGAAATATCAGATATGGAGTGATGATGAAAGGATAAAATCTTATAATGTGTTCTTACATGGAATTGTGTATAGAGGAAATAATTCACATAATATACATTCAACAGTAATTTTATTTGAAATGCATCATTTATTTAAGTAGTATTGTCTGAACACCTACATGCCAGGACTTGTTCAAGGCATTTGAATACATCAGTGAATCAAGAAGAAAACAATTCCAGCTTTCTAGGAGCTTGCCTTCTAAGGGAGTGGGGGAGGATGATAGTGGTGAATAGAGATAATAAAGAAATAAAGTAAATAAATTGTAGCTTAGATGGCGATAAATGCTATGGAAAAGAACAGCCAGATGAGAGGCATTGGGATTGTAGTGGAAGGGTTGGTTACAGTTTTAAATAGTGTGGTCAGGGTAGGACTCCTTAAGACTGTGACATTTGAGCAAAGAAATAAGAAAAGAGAAAGAGATAAGGGAATGCAGGGGAAGGGAAGCTCCAGTCCAAAGGCTCTGAGTACAGAATGGGTGTTGTGTGGTCTGGGTAACTGCAGCTGTTAAGCAGTTAGCCAGAAAAGGAGATTTGAGAAGAAATGTAGAGTCAGCTGTTCTTAACCTGGGGTCTAAGGACCTCTTAAGAGTCCAGGGACAGAATTCAGGGGTGTATTAATTTGGGTGGGAAAAAATTTCACTTTTATTTTTAACAATAACATCTAACTGAAATTTAACATTTTTCAGCAGACCGAAAACCTAGAATAGCTTAGTAGAACCAATGACCTTGTCAGCAATAGAAGTCATAGATATTATCATATCACATGATAGGTGTTGCAGATATCTTAAAATATGGTTGTGTTCATCACCACATCACATCAAAATTATGTTAGTAATTAGACCTGCCACTAGATCCTCTTATTTAATGTATTAATAAAGGGAGTACGCGTGTTACTATATCACAATTAAAATTAAAACTGAGTTGGTTTCCTCTGTAGTGTATTGTATTTCATTTTATACATCTAAAAATACTATTTGGAGAAGGGATGCATAGACACTGCCAACTGCCAAAGGGGTCCATGGCACAAAACAGTTGAAGGAACCCCTGACAGGCAGTGTTGCAGGCCGATGTGGAATCTTGTTTGATGTTGGCCTTTGTGCTGAGAGTGAAATGGCAGGAACTGTGAGAGAATTTTGAGCAGAGGCTTGACATGATTTTCTTTTTGTCTGAAAAAGCCCACTCTGGCTGCTGTGTTGAATTAGGGACTGGGGCACGGGGAAGGGGAGTCTGGGGCCAGGCAGACCCACATCACAGTTATTAGATCATTATGGTGATCCAGGCAAGAAATTGGGCTTGCTCAGGGGATGGTGGCATGGACTATGGGTATAGCAAAGGAGGCAGTAAAAAATAATCAGATTCTGGATTTGTTTTGGAGGCAGAACCATCGGGATTTCCTGATAGGTTGGATGTGCGGGAGAACAGTCAGGGATGACGGCAGAGTTTTTGACTTGAGCCATGGAAGGATGGGATGGCCATCAACTGGAGGAGAGGACTGTGGCTGGGAGGGGGAAGATCGGGCATTATTTCTGATATGTGAAACTTGAGGTGTCGATCTGACATATACAAGAAAGTGTTTGCAGGCATTTGGATGCTATAGGAGTGTGGAGTTGGGGAGGAGGGCTTCTGAGCTGCAGACATGTATAGGGGAGTCATTTGTGCATAGAAAAGTTGATATTTAAAACTCAGACTGGTGAGATGCTGAGTGCAGATAGAAAAGGGGAACCAGGAGTGAGTGACCCTGGGGAGCTCCAGCAGGAGGAGATTGAGGTGAAGAGGAGGAATCAGCAAAGTAAACTGAGAAAGAGTGTCCAGCGAGGCAGCAGGAAAAGCAAGAGATGGTGGAGTTCTGGATGCTAAAGAGAAAAAGTGTATCAAGGAGTGGGGGTGTGGGGGGAGGGAGTGTGTCAAACGGTAGAGCAGGAAAAGTAAGGACTGAGAAATGACCACTGAATTTAGAAGCATAGAGGACACTGGTGGAAGGGGTTGGGGCAAAAGTCTAATTCGGAGTGGCTTTAAGAGAATGGCAGTTGGACACAGTATGGAGACCACATTTTTGAGAAGTTTTGCAAAAGGAACTAAAGTGGGAGTAGTAGCTGGTGGGGCATGGGGGATCAAAAGAAAGATTTCATTTTGTTCTGATTAAGATGGGAGACATAATAGCTCTTTTGTATGCCCGAGAGAAGGTTCCAATAGAAAGGGGAAATTTGAGGTAGGAAGAAGGCAGACTTCCTGGAATGATCTCTTTAAGAGAATGATTAGGATAGAGATCTTATGTACTAGCGGAGGGGTTGGCTTTGATAATACATGAAAAGTCATCTGTAGTAACGGATCCAAGAGCATGAAAAGTCATCTGTAGTAACAGATCCAAGAGCATGAAAAGTCATCTCTAGTAACAGACCCAAGGGCAGAGAATATGGGTATCAATGCTGGTAGGTGGGAGGATGCAGACGTTCTTCTGGCTGCTTCAGTTTTTCAGTGAAGTAGGAAGCAAAGTTATCAGTTAAGAGTGAAAATGAAATAAATAGCAATAACAGCTAAAAATATGTATCATACACCTATGTGCCAGGCACTGCTCTAAGTACTGTACAAATGTTAACTCATCTTTACAACAGCCTTGTGAGGTAGGAATCATCATTACCCTTACTTAAGGATGAGAAAACAGGCACAGAAGGTGTGAAATAACTCAAGCTAGATCCCACTACTTGTACGTGGCAGAGCTAGGATGCAGACCAGACCTCCTGGGTCCGGAGTCTGCTGTCTCAGTTACGAGAGGATACCTCCAGCCAAATTGACCTCCTCAAAGGTAGTACGCATTTTATTTTCTTAACCAGTGGCCCTCAGTGTCCTATAAGATGGAATACTATCATGTCTCCCTCTAAGGATTAGAGTACATAAGGCAAACCGCTTAGCACAATGCCCAATTCACAGAAGACAGTCCGTAAATGTTCATACTAGCTGGTTCTAGCAGCAGTCCATTTTTGTTGATGACGATGTTAACACTTCATGATTCTATTGATTGCTTTTTAAACATTGGGTTTCATGATTTCAAAATGGTTTCCAAATAGAGGAACAAAAACGGTATCTTACACTTTATTAATATTTCTTTGATTACCAGCGAGGTTGAATGTTTGTTCCTATGGTAATAGGACATGGAAACAGTGACTCTGACTTTGTATTTCTGTGACATCTGTTACCATAGTAACTAAGGCAGTGAGCTATAAAGGGAGTGCGTGAATCCACGAGCCTGACTTCCAGCTTGCTGGCTGAGAGAGCCAAAGGGACAGAGCAGCCGGAGGCTGTATAATCCGAGGGCTGGATGCATCTGGGTACTTACTCAGCTGTGGCTTCTCTATTAGGAGCAGCTGTGAACGGGGCTCCAGGAGTCACCCTCACGAAATGAGGCACATGATGACAGTTGGAAGAGGAAGAGTAAATATTACTAAAGATGAATGGATATGGTAATGGCCAAGCAGAAAAAACCTGTGGACGTGTGGGGATGAGTTGGTGCTGACTAGCTGGTACCATGAGGGATGAATTTCAGGAAACCACTAATTGGGGTATAGATCCTCTGCAGAGGACTGGGCCTGAGTCACATCTGTTCTGTGGGATGTGAGTCCTGTGAGGAAGTCCATGTCCTCAGGCTGCATCAGCTGCAGACCCTCCAGAATGCTGGCTCCTTCTGGTAGTGAGAGTGGAAAGCTTGGGTGGGTGTTACCATGATTTTTTTTTTTTGTCCTCGTCAATGAATATTGATGGAACTGGGCTAGTATTCAGAGGAGATCCTATAGCCGGGCTCCCTGGGTTCAGATCCTCCTTATTAACCATGTGAACATGAGCAAGGAATTCATCTCTCTGGGTCTCAGTTTATCTCTAATATGGGGGCAATAATAACAGTACATCCCACATAAAATACATAAAACTTTTATAGGAATTAAATGAGGTCAAAATATATTTCACCTAATGTATGATACACAGTATCCACATCTAAAATTACAATGTTACAATTGACATTTTACAATCAAAACTGGCAGCATTTTTTTCTTTCCTAGTGGTACATAAATACTGATTCATCTTAAAATCAATGATGCCTTATGTTTGAGGAAATACTGTATGTTATTAGGAGAGCATTAAATATGCCTTGGTAATAGAAAATGCTACGTGTAAGTGTTAACATTTACTTGGCTTAATAGTCACAACCAGATCCTAATGACGCTACTAAACCCATATGGATATATTCATTGCAAGCTCCTTATCCCTGTAATGTGAGAGCTCTTAAAAGCAAAACAAAAATCCAAGTAAGCTAGAATATCAACCCATAAAGAGTCACATGATCTTCTGCTTTGGGGGAGCTTCAGGATGTATTGTGTGACTTTCAAGGTTACCTGTTCTTGCTGCATACACTCATCCCTTGACCTTCCAGGTCACTCCCTCTACTTTCCTTTAATGGCCACATAGATAACCCATTCCAAATCCTGGCCTCTCTTCCCTCCCAGCGGCAGTCTTTTTCATTTCAATCGGGTGATGCTCGGTGTCTACATCCTAGATCTTATGTTTACTCAAGAGAGCTTTTATCTTGAGAAGATAAATTATAACATCCAGTTTCTGTCCATCATCTTTCACTCCAGCTTTTCCCCTCAGTTCCCTCAAAACACAGATTCCTTCTCTTCCTTGGGGACTTGACGCCAAACATCTTCCTTGATGTCTGTCAGCCTTTCCTGTCTTCCCTTCCTTCTTAGGGCATTGAAATTCTTTCTTCAGTCACATTCTTGGTAATGTCCTTGATGTCTTGACCTTCTGTAGCAGCCGTCTGACAAAACCCCAGCCCTGGAGGGATTGAAACATTTGCATCTCCCTCCCTTGATCTGGACTGCAGAAGCTGTTGGAGAAAAAGGTGCAGCTCTGTGCTTCTGCCCCTGTGACTCATGGTCCTGGTGTGAGTGGGCCCCCCACCCTGTCCACGGCTCTTCATACGTGTTCCTAGACTGACACTCCTGTGTTCATAGCAGCTGCTTTTCCCAGTATGTTCTGCCCCCTTCAGAACTTCCATTTCTTGCCCTCTTCCTTCACTCTGAACATCTGACCTCATTTAAAAGTCATGAAGAGGCTTTGGAGTATGGTAGAAAATACTTGTTAGAATTAGTCAGGAAATATGAGCTCTGCTGAATAGCCATGTGTTTTTCTTTTCCTCTTGTAGTTATAAAATGTGTTTTCACCTGTGTGTGGATCTGAGCTTCTAAAGCAAATGAGTCATTTTATTTGGATATTAGTTTCTTCCTATGTACTTTGAGGGAGGGGCTCTGGTCTAAGTGCCTTCTGAAATTTTGTCTTTAAGATTCTGTAATTTTACTCACAGATACAGAGGACAAACTAGTGGTTACCAGTGAAGGGAGAGGGGCAATGTAGGGATGGGGGAGGTACAAACTCTTGTGTGTGAGATAGGCTCAAGGATGTATTGTACAACACGGGGAATGTAGCCAATACTTTGTACTAATGGTAAATGGAAAGTAACCTTTTAAATTGTATAAAAATTTTTAAAATGCCATGATTTTATGATTTAAGTTTTGTATGGTTTTCTGAACCAGCTTTAATTTGCAGGAAGAGACTATTTCTGATAATGTCATTTCCTCAGTAAACAAGAAAATTCTCATTTGTCATAGAAACCTGGAAGGCATGTTATCTTTTGTGATAGCAAATTTATCCTTTTCCTATTTTATTTTTGAACTAGTGAAAATGACTTCCTGTGGTTTGGTCTATCATTTTATCAGTAGGAAGGAAGAGAAACTTAAGGAGTATCTCATCTCTGTAATAGAGTTAATCAAGGCTTTGCCTTGAACCTCTGACTAGGGCTTCTGGGGATGAAGGATGTATGTTTCCTGACCGGGTTTCACTCTGAAGAGTCGGTTGGGTGTATCAGCCAGTAGCACCTGAAGCTTTGCTACCAGACTAAACTGCCCATTTCTAAATATTTGCAAATAATGTAAATGACAAGGGGTTAATATCCAAAATATGCAAACAGCCTCATACAGCTCAATATCAAATAAAACTAACAACCCAATCAAGAAATGGGCAGAAAACCTAAATAGACATTTCTCCAAAGAAGACATACAGATGGCCAACAGGCACATGAAAAGATGCTGAATATTGCTAATTATTAGAGAAATGCAAATCAAAACTACAATGAAGTATCATCTCACACTGGTCAGAATGGCCATCATCAAAAAAATCTACAAACAATAAATGCTGGAGAGGGTGTGGAGAAAATGGAACCCTCCTACACTGTTGGTGCGGATGTAAATCGGTGCAGCCACTACAGAGAACAGTATGAAGGTTCCTTAAAAAACTAAAAATAGAGCTACCACATGATCCAGCAATCCCGATCCTGGGCATATATCCAGAGAAAACCATAATTCAAAAAGAGTCATGTACCAAAATGTTCATCGCAGCTCTATTTACAATAGCCAGGACATGGAAGCAACCTAAATGTCCATCGACAGATGAATGGATAAAGAAGATGTGGCACATATATACAATGGAATATTACTCAGCCATAAAACGGAACGAAACTGACTTATTTATAGTGAGGTGGATGGACCTAGAGTCTGTCATACAGAGTGAAGTAAGTCAGAGACAAACAAATACCGTATGCTAACACATATATATGGAATCTAAAAAAAAAGAAGATGGTCAGAAGAACCTAGGGGCAAGACGGGAATAAAGATGCAGACCTACTAGAGAATGGACTTGAGGATACGGGGAGGGGGAAGGGTAAGCTGGGAAAAAGAGAGTGGCATGGACATATATACACTACCAGACGTAAAATAGATAGATAGTGGGAAGCAGCCACGTAGCACAGGGAGATTAGCTCGGTGCTTTGTGACCACCTAGAGGGGTGGGATAGGGAGAGTGGGAGGGAGGGAGATGCAAGAGGGAAGAGATATGGGGACATATGTATATGTATAACTGATTCACTTTGTTATAAAAGCAGAAACTGACACACCATTGTAAAGCAATTTTACTCTAATAAAGATGTTAAAAAAAAAAAAACAAAACTGAAAATAGAGCTACCACATGATCCAGCAATCCCGATCCTGGGCATATATCCAGAGAAGATGAAAACTCTAATTCAAAAAGATACATGTACCCCAATGTTCATAGCAGCACTATTTACAATACAGTAGCCAAGACATGGAAACAACCCAAGTGTCCATAAACAGATAATTGGTTTAAGAAGATGTGTATATACATAATGGAATATTTACTCAGCCATAAAAAAGGAATGAAATGATGCCATTTGCAGCAACATGGATGGACCTAGAGAAGTGAAATAAGTCAGACAGGGAAAGACTAATGTTATATCACTTATATGTGGAATCTAAAAATAATACAAATGAATGTACATACAAAACAGAAACAGACTCACAGACATAGAAAACAAACTTATGGTTGCCAAAGGGGGAAAGGGGGAAGGGATAAATTAAGAGTATGGGAATAAAGATACAAACTACTATACATAAAATAGATAAGCAACAAGGATTTACTGCATAGCACAGGGAACTATATTCAATATCTTGTAATAGCCTCTAATGGAAAATAATCTGAAGATATATGTGTGTGTATATATATAATCTGAAAAAATATATGTGTGTGTGTATGTATATACAACTGAATCACTTTGCTGTACACCTGAAACTGACACAGTATTGTAAATCAACTATACTTCAATTAAAAAACTGCACATTTCTGTGAATTGAGCTGATATCCTTTGCATGCTGCCCAGATGGTGCACTTCTAGAATGATAATCTGGCAGGTTACTTTGGGGTTTACCAGTAAAATGGGATTGACCGGAAGATCTTGCCATTTTTATTCCCATCTGCAGTCTCTTCTATATCATCTTGCCCTTTGAACATTATTTCTGGATGCTAAAATTTCAGGGGAACTACAGGAGGGCAAGGAAGAACCCAAGTCCTGTGCGTTGGCTCTTGGTGCATCAGCTTGGATGGAGGAGAACTTGGAGTTAGCAGCAGATGGAGAGCATGCTTTTTACAGTCTAGATATAGGCATCACCTTCTGCCCTCACCAGACATCATTGTTTGAGGAACATGCTAACAGTAGCCGTGGTTCTCAGCCTTGGCTGTCTGTCAGAATCACCTGGAAAGCTGTTAAAAATTCCAGTGCCTAACATGCATCTTATACCAATTAAATCTACCTCTGGGCTGGGATCTATGCTTCAGTAGTTTTTAAGCCTCCGCAGGTGATTGTAACATGTAGACGAGGCTGAGAACCCTCGAATAGAGGCTTTACCGGGAGGGGTTAAGTTGGTTGGCTGATGCAGAAGTTTGGCTTTCACAAGCAAGCTGGTTGTATCTCTGGTTTATCTTGGCTGATTTTTGACTGTAGTAACACTGTAGCAAGATCAGAGGTAGTCATCTGGGTGTGACTGCTTTTTCAGAAGTGTGTGTTTGAGGGGCAACTGTGTTTTGCTTGTGAATCAGTGTGTGCTTGTCTTCATAATGCTCTAACCAATGGTATTCCTCACTCTCTACAAGAAGGGAAGGTAGGTAATGTGTGCATTAGTGTTGTGTGTGTTGTGTCCACTTCATTCGGGGTCACTGTTCATTGTGTTCACTTTGAAAAGCAGGTAATTGACTTTCTTGTAACTTTCAGTGAAAAATCATTTGAAAAGATCAGATTACTTGGGAAGAAAACAAAACTCAAACTTCCATTGTAAAACTAAAACAGCAAAATTCAGGAGATTTTAAAGACGGCAAGCCAGACTGAAATGTCTAGAACCAGTGTTTCTGGCTAGCTAAAAGATTCTAGTGTGACTCTCTTTCTACCTGTGTGTACACGTAGTCTCCAATTTTAGAAATTCCTGGCCTGTTGTGTACAGTTCCCCATAAGAGTGCCGAAAGATCCTGACTAGGGTTGCCAGATAAAATATAGGGTGTCCAGTTAAATGTGACCTTCAGATAAACAATAACTATTTAGTATAAGTACCAAATATTGCATGAGACACACTGACACTAAAAAATGATCTGTTTATCTGAAGTTCACTTTTAACTGAGCATCTTGCATTTTTATTTTCTAAATCTGGCAACCCTGTGGAGGTATGGGCTAGACTCGAGGGCTGTCGCGCTGTCCAGTTTTTCTGGGCTGGGTCTCACTGTGACCTTGCTTCTTACTATATTCCTGCAGAGAAGCTGCCACTCAGTTTTCCATCCCAAACTCTTATTTTGTTGTTTTTCCTATATGTTTAATAGGTTTTCTCATCTTTGGTGTTAGCATTGAGAGAGACTTGAAAATAGATATAGACATGAAAAATCAGTTCTTAAATTCTGACTGGTAGAAGCAATGCAAATCAAGACCTTATACTTACAGGCACTTAAGCCCAGTGGCAGGTGTAGTATGTTGTATTTTGGAGTACTTTTCCACCATGTGGGAGACACAAGTGTCCTGTTGCCCTTAGAAACCTGGGCAGGTGGCCTGCCCTCTTGGGTACTTGTCTGGCCTGGTTTACTAGAAAATTCCACTTCCAGTCAAGTTAAAGCTGGCTGGCTTTCACCTGCCTCTCCAGAGACTGACCTTCACCTCCCCTTCTCCTGAGGTTCCTTTTGTTGGCCTTAAAGGGCTCTGTCAGTTACAGAGTGGAGAACTTATTGGAGAACAAGCTAAAGAGTGGAGAACTTCTCCCAAAGTTTTCAGTCAAATCAAATCATCTAATGCTTGTATGTGCCCCATGAGGAATGTATTTTTACTAGGACTTTGGATATGCATTCTGTTTGAGGTAGGCAATTTTTCTCACTGACTTTAAACCAAGTTTTATGTAGAAAAAAGTATATATATATATATGAGATTTTTGAACACATCCGTTATCTTTTGTAGAAGAGAATCCTGCATAATTTTGAACGAATAGAAAAATAGGGAAGTAGAATGAGCACTTGTATATTAATCATCTATACTTAAACATTTTGCCATATTTTCTTCAGACTTGTGAAGCCAAGGTTGAGACCCCTTTTGTAACCCCCCTTAATCCAATTTCTCTGCCCGTCTCCCCAGCCACTCTCCCAAGGTTTTTGTGGGGCTGACCACCATGCACACCTACAGGAAGGTCACTTGTGAATGGTGTCATCTGTGTATTCCTTGACAGTGTATAGCATGGGTTTTCTAAACCCTGTACAAATGGTATTACCATATAAATATTGACAGTCGTATCATTATAAATAATACTAGTATTGTCTGTTCCTTTCCAGTTTTTACATCTCATTCTCTTCTAACTGCATGGCCCCAGACCTGTAGTACATGCAGGGAAATGTGAGTGGCCATGGGTATTCTTAATCTTGCTTCCTGAAGTTTCACTATTCCATATGAAGTTCGCTGGAAAATTCTTGATGTCCTGAATTTGATTTCCTTCTATTCTAAATTAGCTCAGAGTTGTTTTCTTTTTCTTTTCAAAATCAAGGATGCCTGTTGAGCTTTATCATGATACTTTTCTGTGTCATTCTGTGTCACTTTGAGATTTTGAGATATGACGGTTTTTCTCCTTTAGTGTATTAGTGTGTTAGATATCACAGATAAATTTTCAGATGTTATATAATTCTTGCATACTTGGAATAAACCCTGCTTAGTTACCTGGTTTATTTTCACAAGTTGGTTAATTAGATTTGCTAATTTTAGTTTTACTTTTTAGTCTATCCTCTTATTGATTTTAATTTAATTGTATTATAGAAAGTGAACATGGTCTGTATAATAGTATTACTTTGAAATTTTTTGAGAAATTTTCTCTGTGAATCATCAGTTTTTGCGAATGTATCATGTGTCTGAAAAGAGGATGTGTTGTTTTTGTTGGGTTCTGGGATATAGAGAGTCAGGGTTGTTACTTGTTCCAGTCACTATGTTTTTATTTGCTTGATCTACAATTTCTAATAGAGGGGTATTACTTATCTCCTATCATTTAACTTATTTTGTCAGTTTTTGCTTTATGTATTTCAAGGCTAAGATGTTAGTTGCATTCAAGATCATGATCATACCCAACACCTCCGTTAAGAAATAAAACGTTAGAAATACATTTGCAGCCTCCTGTGTGCCTTCTACCTTCCCCTTATGTGAAACTGTTTATTAATCCCATGTACTTCTTTATACTTAGGTATAAAATCCCTAAATAATGTATAATACAATTATGTGTTTTAAAAGTCTAAAAGTGGCATCCAACTGTGTGTATTTTTTGGCAACTTTTTCTCTCAAAATTATATTTGCTAGATTAATCTGTGTTGGTATGTATAGCTCCAGGTCATTCATTTTAATGTCTGCATAGTACTACTTTGAGTGAATATATCACTCAATATTTGTTTATCGGTACTGCTGTGATGGAAATTTATTTCTATTTTTCACTACTATAAATGGTGCTTCCTCAAGTATTCTTTTAAACATTTGTGTTCATGGTAAACACCCCACTTGGGTTAAATTTTGGAGTAGAATTTCTGGTTTTATTTATGTGTAACTTTCAATTTAGTAGATGTTGTCAAAATGAATTTTCAAGTGATTGTAACAGTTAATACTTCCATCAGCAGTGTGGAATTCTCATTCTTGTTCCTCACCAGTAGTTAGTATTAGCAGACTTTTTAATATTTTCAAGTTTGTTAGGTGTGAAATGGCATCCCATTGTAGTTTTAATTTGCATTGTCCTGAGAACAGGTGAGATTGTGTGTCTGTTTATATGTTTATAAAAAGTCATTTGGAGCTCTTCTTCCATGAATGTACTATCCATTTGCCCATTTTTCTATTCGTTGCTTTTCTCATTTCTTCCTAGTACTTGTTTATCCTGGATGCTAATCTTTTGTACTTCCTATGTTTTGCAAATGTCTTCTCCATGTGTGTGGCTTATCACTTTCTAGGGGCATCTTTTGACATACGTAGTTTTGGTAATTTTAGTGAAACTGAATTTAAAACATGATTTTCTTTTTTTAAAAAAAGTCTTGCTTAAGAAATCTTTTTGAATTTCAATGTCATAAAGATACTCTAATGTTCTTCCAAAGTTTTTTCTGTCATGCTTTTCACATTTAGATTTTTAATCCACTGGAATTGATTCTCATGTATGGTTTGAAATATAAATATTTTTCTTAAATTTGGATTTAGAAATAGTCCATCCTTCCCTCACAAATTTCAGTACACCGTCAGTTCTCACATTTAGTTTCCATATGTGCATGCCTCTATTTACAGACTTTCTTTTCTGTACTGTTTTATGGTCTACCTTGTTATCTATTAATCAGGGCCAGAGTTTCTTAATTGCAATTCTTTCTTATTATCCTTTTTTTGTTTCATGCTGCATTTTTAGTTAATTATTTAGTATTATCTTTTATTCACAAATTCTTTCCTTGACTGTGCCAGAGTTTATCCAGCTCTTAAACTTTTCAGTGACTATATTTTACATTTCTGTTATTTCTAAATTTGTAGTTACCTATTGTTACTTCTTTTTATATATTTTTTCTTACTATGCTATAATTGTTTATAATGGTTGTTATTCTTTCATCTTGGTAAGAATTCTAAACATTACTTAAATATTTTAAATGTTTAACATTTAAAATTTATATAATTTTCTCTTCCAATTGTTGATTTTGTTTCCTGTCTTGATATTTAGGGTTTCTTCATATGTGTTGGAAATTTCGTTTGAAGGCTCATGGTATATAGGATGCTTTTCTAAAAGAAAGTTTTCCCTTCCCCTTTACACTTGTCTGTTTTACACGTGGCTCACCTGGTCCTTACAAGACTCCCGGACCAGAAGTTGCTCCAACAATGGTGTTTTGGGGTTCCCAGCCCAAGGTGGTGATAGGGACTTGAAGCTCTAGTCACTGGGGACAGGGATGGACAGGGCTTGGAGTCTGGTCTCAATCCCTGCCTATAGCCTCCTGCTTAAGCCCCCAGGCAGCAGTTGACAGCAACTACTTATAGGTTCCCTTTACCATCCAGGAACCCAACCTCGTCCCTTTTTCTAAGCAGCAAGCCTAGCCTGGCGCTGTTTTCCTGCCCCACAGAAGGCCCTGTTAGCCCTGCTGCTCTGCAGTCACCTAACTCCAGGCCATCCTGCCCGCCTGGGGCTCAGCAGGCCCAGGACTTCAGGCCCAGAGCACCACTTTGCTGCTCTAGTCCATTTCTTGTTTCTCCAAGATGTCATCCTGTTTTAGTACTCACCTGTGACTCTTAACTTTCTTGCTTTTTACTTTAGATGTCATTGCTGTGCAGGTTAAGGAGGGAACTAAAAAATGTGAACCTATAACAACTGAAGTCTATTGGGTCACTTAACTTTTTTGGAAACCTGGTTGGAAAGGCCCCTTACTTGTTCTAATTTTTCTCATATAGCTACCCTATCCATGCTAGTCCATCTTTCATAGCAAAGAAAAAAATGTTCATTTCACAGCTTTGGCCCATCCTCCTCCTCCCTGCCCCCCGCCCCCAAATCTTTAAGGCATTACTGTGCCACTTGGTAGCAAGTTTCAAGTTTCAATAGGAACTGTAATGACTGCCACCTAGTGGCAGGCATTGGGTACTTCCAGTTGCAGCCTAAATTTTATACTGACAGGTTGTGTGCCTCTGTAGATTGGTTTCGTAGCTTTCAAAACTACAAAGATAGATTTAAAATGGATAACCGACAAGGACCTACTGTATAACACAGGGAACTCTGCTCAATGTTATGCGGCAGCCTGGATGGGAGGGGAGTTTGGGGGAGAATGGATACATGTATACTTTGCTGTGCACCCGAAACTGTCCCAACATTGTTAATTGGCTATACTCCAATATAAAATAAAAAGTTAAAAAAAAGAATGTATATATGTGTAACTGAATAAAAAAATAATTTAAAAAAAACCTACAAAGATAGAAAGGGGGAAATAAAGTTTAGTGAGCTTGTATTCCTGGAGTTCAAAATGGCTTAGTATCTCCATTTTAGCAGAACAGAAAATAAGGGGAAGAGAAGAGGACAAAGAGAAAAGGCAAGTTATCCAAGCATTGGCAGCTAGAATTTGATTTAATGACTGGTTTTCCCCATGGTGAGCTGTCCATTAAATGGTGCCGGGTCCTGAATACCTACCTTGGGAACCCAGGTAAATGTCAAAGAAACATAGCCATAAATTCGCTGACCTTTGTACGTATTTTACATCATCACCCAAAGACAAAGAGACTCAAATTGTTGTTCTGAGCTCATTTTATGAGTATTAAAGGATATAAATGTGTTGTGTTTTCCCCCCTCCATTTATCTTCTTCCCCAAGCCCTGTTCTGTCTATATTGGTTGGTGAGACTCCATTCCAGTTATTTAAAGCTTCCAAAATGGTATGAGCCTCTAAATAGTAAACTTGGCTGGAAGCAACATACGTGTTTATCACCTATTGCTGCAATAATGCTGTGTGACAAACCATGCTAAGATCCAGTAGTTTTCAACAATAGGCATTTATTTGCATGGGTATGAAGGTCAAATGTGGTTCAGCTAAGCTAGACTGGGCTCTTTAAGGCTGTGCATAGACTGGACTTGGCTGCCGACTCTGGCGAGGGTTTAGGTCTGCACAGCTCTCTCTCTGGGACCCAGGCTGAGTCAGTAGTAGCTGCCTAGGGTATGTCCTTCTCTTGTGAAATAGCAGGAGTGCAGGAAGCAAGCCAGACTGTGTGCAAGCAAAAAATGTAAATGCTCCTTACATCGTGTCAGTTCACGTTCTGCTCGCCAAAGCCAAAAGCCATAGGAAGTACTTTGTTACATCCCAAGCAGAAAGGGGAGGTGGAAGTGGATGCATATTTGCGAATGGTGCCCTAGTTTTCTACACCTACATATAAAATAACTGAATGAAATTGGATGAAGTCGTTTAAGAAAATAAAGTCTTAATGAGTGAATACCGAAGTTATAAGTGCCAAAGCCTTCTTAGACATTTCAAAGATGTACACCTTGAGAAGCTTTTTAAGGCTAGAAGTGTGTGCCATTTACTTTCTCATACCCAGTGCTTAGTTCAGTGCCGGGCTTATAGAGATACTAAACACAGGGATGAAAGAGCTACCAAGCAAACTGGTGGCCTTGAAGAATTGGGATTTTCTCCCATCTTTTAATATTGGCATTTTTATATTTCTGCCTGAAAACATCCTAAATGTTCTTGAACAAGGAGAGATATTGAAATATGATAATTCCTAAGTTCATGGGATTTCTCCCTTTTAGTGTCACATCTTGTACTTTTCTGATGTGGGAACTAGTCATCTCCCTTCTATACGTATATAGAACAACATAGTACGTAGATCCATTGATTTACATAACTTCTACATGGCCTCATCCTTTTGGAAGAGGCAGGATGGACCTTCTGCCCAAAATTTGATTCAGATGCCAAAATTGACTATCCTCCCTCCCTCTCTCTCTCTCTCCCTCTCTCTCCCTCCCTCCCTCTCTCTCTCTCACACACACTCTCTCTCACTCTCACTCTCTCTCACACACACACACACACACACACACACACACACACACACACACACACACGGGAAGGTTTATCACTAGCATAATGAGACTTCAGAGGAGAGCAGGGCAGGCCTCTCAAGCTGGCTGGAAAATGCCTTGAGAGAGGAAGGGTAGGAGAGTGGCGTGGGGGTTTATGGTGTTCACGGGGCGGAGACGGTTAGGGCTGGGCTGAGGATTCTGCTCTGGGCAGTGGCTTGTGTGTTCGAATTTCTTGCTAGTGTCAAAGACTTTCTAATCAGATTGCCCAGATGTGGGGCACAGGGGAGAAGGTAGAGGTGAAGCTTAAGAAGCTGTCAGCAGTCAAAGATCAGAAAATGAAGTTAGACTCCTTATTAAACGTTTCCCAGCACGTGTGTGATTGTTGAAGGCCCGCTGATAGAAGGTGCTGTACTGACATTGTCTTGTTGTGCGGACCGGCTGGCAGCTGCTGACTTTGATTTCACCCCACTTTGTTCTCTTGGTTTCTGCTGTTTCTGACGGGTACCAAGACAGCCATCCCTTTTCCAGATGGCAGAGTTACTGTGGACTGTGTTGTTGTTGATGGGCATCTAGTGAGGAAACTGATGTGGAGAAGCTACAGTGCACCCAGACCAGGCCGCCCACTTTGCTTATTAAATATGAGAGCTCAAATTTGACTTTATTCTTAGATATTGGAGCAAATGGTCTGTGATGACTTTGCCTTCCATGACCAGCGCCGTTATCGTGAACGTTAGAGATGGTTGGAGGAAGTTCCTGCATTCATTCATGGATGAGTTTGTTTGCGTGTTTATTCATCTGTCAGTAACTGGCATGTTTTCCGAAATGTCATTTATTATGTACCAGTGTTACTGACCAGGGTTCTTGACCTCCTTTATCAATAGAAATTGATCAGAGGCCAGATGAGAAATTCAGGCAAGTCTTTATTGGGACTTCTGCTGCAGCAGGAGGGAGGGGAAAACAAGTAACAGATTCCCTTGCTCCCTGAGGGAGGATGAGCTTGGCCCTTAAATGGGGTGAGAGTAGGGGCGGATTGGCGGGTCAGGCTGGACGAGTGGCCTAGGTAGTCGGCCCCACCCCCTTGGTGGTGCTGTGTGCAGGGTGCGTGCGCAATACCCTGCGTTTGCTCCCGACTCCTTAGAAGTGGCCACTGGGTTTTTGGTCTTTTTGGTATCTTGTCCATAATTTGCCCCAGCTGCGCATGTACGCAGTTATTTTTAGTCACTTATAGTTTCTTTGTGTTCTGTTGCTTGAGGAGACATTTGTCCCGCTGCAAGCACTGCAGCAAAGGGTCCCAGGTCTCAGCCTGTCTCACCAGCTCCTTAATTTGGGGCATATACTTATAGTACTTATATTATTTTTTTTAATTTCTTCTTTAAGCCAATTGATTTTTTTTGCTTTGTTTTTACTTAAATAAAATTAACCTTATCTTAAAGCAGTGATTCTCACACTTTAACATGCCTCATCACTTGGAGGGCTTGTTAAAGCATCTTCCAAGTTTCTTATTGAGTAGGTCTGGGGTAGGCCTAAGAATTAGCATTTCTAAGAAGTTCCAGGTGATGCTGATGGTGCTAATCTAGGGACTAAGCTGTATCTTATAACAGTGTCTTATCATCACTGTCTTACGGCAGTAATACTCATGATAGCATGGGTTTTATGTGCTAGTTTGATTTTTTTTCTAATGCACATAAAATAAATATTCAGCTGTTAAAGTCCAGCTGTCTGTTACCAAAAAAAAAATGACCTCACTGGTGTGCATGCAAAACTTTGGAAACACTGAGTAGTCTCCAAATACGATTCAGAGGAAGCATCCTTTAAAACTGAAGGTACGTACTTGAACGTGTTTCTGAACAATATAAGACAGTGGGTGAAGCCGATGTGAGACACACACAGTGCACACGTTAGAGTCCGTGGGCAGGAATAGAGCTGTGGTTTTCATTTTGGGGGGACATCAGAAATCCTCTAATTCCCCAGCTGTGTGCATAATCCAGTTTTGCCAGTGTCATGTGTGTATGGTAGGGAGGGACTGGGATATATAGGATGTGTGTGTAAAGAGAGAGTATAAATGAAAACCAGATTTAACCACAAACTGGTGACTACAGGCCTGGAAGTCTCCATGGAGAAGATGGACAAATCATAGTCACATAACTTGCTGGAACCATCCATCATGACTCACACTGTTCATGTTGACCCCAGACTTATCAAACCTCCCTGTGATTAAAAATACCCCGTGCCCCTTTTAAAGAGTTAGGGAAAAATTTCCCAAGTTTACAAGTGATTCTAGTAATTGGATAAAGCCAACAACCTTTAAAGTTCTTAGGCATTTTGAGTTTTGTTTATACCTGATGATGCTTACCCAACCATAAGAACAACAGTAACTCACAAAGAAAACAAGCAAACAAAAACTCTGTGGAGGAAATAGCACAGGTTCTTTGGGCTTGAATGACATCATTGGTACTGACTAGCATGTGGTTTGGGGGGAAGTTGTTCAACCTGTGCACCTCAGTCTTCCCGTCTGTAAAATGGGCCTTGACATAAGATCCACCTTGTGTGATGTGAGGATGGCATGAGTTAACCTCTGTAAAGTGCTTAGAACAGTTCCTGAGAAACAGCACTCAGTAACGTTATCTATACCCTTATGTAATTAAGAGAAGCTCATTCAGTCAGCGATAAACTGCAGCAGTGGTTCCCACATGCCCCCACGTTAGATCATCTTTAACTTTGCTCTTGGTGAAGTGGAGAACACAACCCTGTAGTGGTATCTGGCAGAAAGGACGTTTTGTTGTTGTGAGCTGATCAAAAACAAAGGTTTGTACAATAAAAAGGGTCACTACCAATTAGATCAAGTACTTGACTAGAAAGAACTATATTTTTATGGAGGGAAGTTCTTACTTATTTTCCTCCAAAATGTTGAATCCTGTCAGTCAGGATACCTTTTCCTTTTTCTGTCTTTCCATATTATATGGTATTTTCTTAAAAGACATTCTTCAGACTTCTTTTTTGTGGGCTAGATTATCTGAATCCATTTGTTAGTTTCCATTGGGGGCTAATGAGGCTTCAAAGAAGTCTGCCTTTTTCAAGCCCTGATAGTCCAAATCTCTATTCCTCCTTTTCACACATTCATAGAATCCCCAAACTACTGAATTTCAGGGTTGAGTTCTCTCTCTCTCTCTCTCTTTTTTTTTTTTTTTTGACCGTGCAACATGATATGCGAGATCTTAGTTCCCTGACCAGGGATTGAACCCGTGGCCCCTACCGTGGAAGCGCGGAGTCCTAACCACTGGACCATGAGGGAATTCCCAAGTTCTCTTTTTAAGAAACAAAAACATCCTTCGTGTTGAATGGAGACCTCTGCCTCCCCATCGTCACCCCCAAGGGACAGGGAGGATTTGCCTTGGTCCACTCCAAGGCATTTGCAAACCCAAAACATGTGGAGGGAGGGGACGGCCACGAACAAGACACAATTGAAAACTACCAACCAACTGTGATTCGTTATTCTGTAACCTTTATATTCTCTTACCATTCTCTTATGAACCCTCAAAGTGAGCATTCCACTAGTGAGGGCGGTAACTTCCTCCTTCTGCGTGCTGCCCAGAGATTGTATTTTGTCATCCTTGTCAGGAATGGGGGTGTGTTTTCTTGCCACCTGTCACACTGGGACTGTTGGCACAAATACTTGTTTGAGGAGGAGATGAATCAAGATTTACTGGGTGTTAGCTTTGCAGCGATCTTCATCAGTCTGTTGATGAGTCATAACTGTATCTGTCACACCCTTACAGGTACCATTTACACAAAATGAATCATTTCCAAATATATTCTATGCGATTTCTATTTAGGATGTAGACGTTATTCCCAACGGGCATCAGTTTTGCAGGAAGCTTGGTTTAGCTAAGCTTCCTTTGTTTACTTTGTAGAGACTTGGAATTGATTAAGGTTTAGATATTGATCACCATATAGGTTAGGGCTCAATATGTATACAAGACTCACACTTACTAAATTGTTTTATTCTTATTTGATCCATCTAGAGACTCTCTTATGCCTACATGATATTCTTTATATGATAAATGAGAAAATTATTATAACCAGAGTGACCTTTTCTCTTATATTTTAATGTTAGGTGTACATAAAGAAAATGGTATAGAAGGCGTAGAGGTTAAAGAATAGTTTTTCAGTGAACACGCTTGTTCCATCATAGCCCAACTCAACTCCTCCTCTCCTGGATGCCACCATTATCCCGACTTTTGTTAATATTCTTTGCTTTCCTTGTATAGTTTTTTCATTTGTGTACCTAGGACTGGGATTGCTGGGTAAGGAGGTATGAATATCTTCAATCTTATTAGAAAATGTCAAACATTTTCCATAGTGATTGTGCCAGTTTGCACTCCTGCCACAAGGGTATGAGAGTTTCCATTGTTCCACATCTTCACCAGTAGTCAGTTTTGTCCAGCTTGATTCCTGATTACTATTGAGAATGAACACCATTCAATTCATCTGTTACTTGTATGTCCTCTTTTTAGAGTGTCTATTGACATTTTTGTCTATTTTTCATTTTCCATAGTTTTTTAGGAACTATTTACATATATTTATACTAGATCTTTATTTGTTCCAAGTGTATTCTCCCACTCCGTGGCTTGTCTTTTCTCGCTCTTTATGGCATATTTTGATGAAAAGAAGTTCTTAATTTTAATACAGTCAAGTTTATTAGTTTTTTTTCCTTTATATGGGATGCTTTTTTGAATCCTAAATTCCTTCCTGCCTTGAAGCTATAAACATATTATGCTATGTTATCTTATAAAATACTTAACAGTTCCATTTTTTACAGTTTAGCTCATTACATGGTATAAAGTTGGGATCCAGTTTTCATGTGAATATCCACTTCTCCCAGCCAATAGTTATTGAAAAGACTACTCTTACTCTAAAGAAAGATCTTTTGTGCTGCTTCTGTCATATCTAGTGACCATAAATTTATGTTATATTTCTGGGCTCTCTAGTCTATTTGTCTGTCTGTTATTCCTCTTTTAGTACCACACCACCTTAATTAGGTTGTGATATGGAAAGGTAATTCTTGTTAGATGGTAAGGCAAGTTGTCTTACTTTGATATTTACTTGGAGTTTCTTGGCCCTTACTGGCTTTTTGCACGTTCGTGCTTCAATAAGCATTTTAGAATGAGCTCCTTAAGTCTGAACAAAACAAAAACCCTTAGAAATGTTGAATGGGATTGCATTGAATCTGTAGATCAATTTGGAAAAATAAACATCTTTACAGTATTGAGTCTTATCAAAAACATGGCTTGCTCACTTTCTGTGTCTTTCTTGGTAATATATTTCAATATAGTGTTTCTATTTTCTCATATGAAGTCTTACCTATTTTTGGTAAGGTTCTAAGTACTTTATGCTTTTAGAGGTACTGTGTCAAGTGTTCTTTGTTAAACGGTTGCTAATATCAGGACTGTTGTATACTGATTTAATATCCAGCAACTCTACTAAACTCACATATTAATTCTAACATTTTATCTGCAGAATCTTTTGGAATTTTCTAAATACACAATCATAGTGAATAATGGCTTTATTTTTTCCTTTATTATATATAAAAATATGTGTGTATGCACATGTGTTTTTCTTTTTTTCTTGTCCTACTGCATCTGCTAGTGCCCTTAGGAAAACAATGAATAGAAGTGGTAGTAACAGGTATTCTTGTGTTATGCTGAATTTCTTAGGGAAAACACTGAAAAGTTAAATACTTGTAATATTTAAAAATGAACATACTATAGAGTTAACTTTTTTCTTTTTGGTATGAAAATTCTGATTCTGAGTTTTAACCCGACGTATAGATTCATGTAACCACCACCATAATCAGGACAGAGAATAGTTACATCACCTTCAGAATTCCTTTGTATGCTGCCCCTTTGTAGTCAAACTTCTAACTTTGGCTAACTTCTGGCCATCTTCTGGCCCATCTCTAACTTCTGGCCACTGCTTCTCTTATCTGTTCTTCATCCCTATGGTTTTGCCTCTTCCAGAATGTTATATAAATGAAGTTAAACAAGAGTTAACCTTCTGAGACTGACTTCCTTCACTCTGCATAATGCCTTTGATATTCGTCTTTGTTGATGTATCAATAGTTCATTCCTTATTACTGCTGAGGAGTATTGCATTCTGTGGATATACCACAGTTTATTTATACATTCACCCATTGAATTATGCATGATTTTAGCTCTGCAACTTATTCAGCTTCCTTGGATAAGCTGCTTCTCCATGCATCAGTTTCTTCGTCTGTAATGGGGTTAATGCACCTACATCATAGGGTTATTGTGGGGACAAGATGAGTTAATACATACGAAATACTTAGATAAGGCCTGATATATAGTAAGTGCTCAGTAAATGCAATCCATCATTATTGTCCCCAATATTAGTAAAGATTTTGAGGTAGAAAACTCGACAAGTTCAAAAAATAGCCAGAAAGCCAATGTGCCTGGCATGTAGTGAGAGGGGAAGGTGGCATGTAGAAGGTATGCAGGTGTAAGGTCATGAAAGGCCTTATGGACTGCAGCAGGGAGTTTTGATTTTACTCCAAGTGGAAAGCTAGGAACGAGACATGATCCAATTCATGCCTTTAATAGATCATTCAGGCTTCAGTGAGGAGAATGAGTTAATGGTGGTGGTGGGAATGAAAGCATATTACCACGGTGCGCGGTGGTCCAGGGAAAAGATGGTGGTGGTTTGGACCATAGTGGTGGTTGTGGGGTTGGTGAGAAGTGGTTTGATTGAAGGTAGGGTTTGGATGTAGAACCCACAGAACTTGCTGAGGGATCATAGTTCAGTGGAACACATTTCCCATCAGAGTAGTGGTGTGGCTAGTCGTAATTATCAACAGCAACACTCCTGTCTCTCACAGCTTTCCCAAAGATTCTCCTCATCCACTTTTTAAAAAAAATTTTTATTGGAATATAGTTGATTTACAGTGTTGTGTTTCTGCTGTACAGCAGAGTGAATCAGTCATACATATATCCACTCTTTTTTAGATTCTTTTCCCACATAGGCCATTACAGAGTATTGAGACAAGTTCTCTGTGCTATACAGTAGGTTCTTATTAGTTATCTATTTTATATATAGTAGTGTGTCATCGGCTTTTGAATTGATACCTAAACTTTCATGCCTGAATTTCTGGAATCCATCTGAAGAAATAGCATGCCTTTTCATACATTTTTAAATGACATCTAAATGACTTTCTTACTCATAATCACAGCCCCAAACACATTTGTGTTTAAAAAAAAAAAAAAAAAAAAAAAAGGCGACTTATCCCACAGCAATTTTTTCTTCTAGCGTTTTGCTTTGTGGTTCTCTGCAGCCTGTACAGTGCTGTGACCGACCCCACATTCTTAGTTGTCCTGCTGGAAATAAAGTCGTCCCGGGTGCTTCATGCTTTGCCAGGGGGATGGTAGTTTTAGTGGTTGGCAGGAGTTCCTGTATACACTTAGGACTTATTGTTGGAATAAACATTATTAGACTTAGACGAAAATTGGACCAGAAATTTATTTTTGTCCTCCTTTCAACCTCAACTCACCCTAGAGTCTCTCATCCACATGACAAATGGTCTTGACTTTCTGAAGTGATCTAAAGATTAAAATCAGCCCTGGGTGCTTGCTTATTCAAATGGAGATTTCTTTTTTTTCTTTTGGAAACAGTTAAAAATAAAGTTCTGTGATCTCACATAGAGAAGTTTTCTTTTATTTCCTGTGTGTCTGCTCTTAACATGACTGTATTTGTTCTCTGTGGGGCTTTAACTCCTCCTTAAAGACAAACACCGGACCTGGTCTTTATCTGGAACACTTATCATACCTTTTTTTTTTTTTTTTTTTTAACCCTATCTGATCTGCTTAATTTGGGACATGTCATAATTCAGGATTTGCTAAATCGGAGTAAATCTCCCTTCTATTCTGAGCTTCTTGCTCTGTTTTGCCCCCGTTTTCATTATCTCTTATCAGGTTAATGTCAAACTATGGTATTTATTTACTCAGTTGACTTGTAGGAGGGCCTCTGGAATCTTGGAGATATTCACTTGAATTTTGTGCTTCTTTGTAATTGGCTTCTTTTGTGATCTTACAGAATACCAAGCTGCTATTTTACACTTGAAGAGGGAGCACAAAGAAGAAATTGAAAACCTGCAGGTATATCTCTTTGATTCTACTGAACTGGTTATTTGAGACTGATAACTTGGTTTTCTCATGTGCTGAAGTAAATACTCTGCTTTTGTTGACATATTTACCTAGACAGCATCTGCACCTTGCACCTGCCACCGGGCCTTGATTATCCTGGGGATGAAAGCCTTGAACTCCATTTTTAATAGAATTCAATTCCTATTGTTTTTTTTTAAAAATACCGCAAATGCATTTGGGAAAAGGATTTGATTGGAGAAAATTGATGGTTTTATTTGGAAAGCAGGCAAGAAGATAAGAGTATTTAGACTTTTACTGTTTATAAGAAGGCTTTGAAAAATTGTTTCCTGTGCACAGTGCGAATTATTTTGTTGGGCATCCTCCCCAGCCATGTGTTCGTATCTGTCTGTCGCTTAGCATATGTCTGCAATGTGATGTCAAGCAGATTAAAGCACTTAAGGAAGTGGCCTTAGTAGGAGGAAGAGTTGTCCTGGGCCAGCCGTTCCATATCCCCAGGGAGTGCATGGAAGTTGCTGACTTGATCTCCTTTGTGAAGCCCAGAAAGTCTGAGGGATCATTTCCTTTGTCCCACTCATTATCATTCCCGTATGTTTGGTATTTGCTTGCTGTGCCTGTAACAGGAAGTTTCAGAGTCTTAATTTCACATAACTAAATATTGAATCAGGCACTGTTTCTAGTTTACTGATGGCTGGGGTTGACCCCCATATCTCAGGAGAGAATATTAGTGCAATTCAAATCAAACTTGGTTAGTTGTATAGTGCTTAACTCATTACATGCTAAGTCAGTGAGTTTGTGGATCAGATAGTCTTCTTTCCATTAAGTGATAATATCCTTTTAAAAATAACTGTGATGGTGTACTGGATTGTATATGAAGTCACTGCAGGTAGCAAAAAGATCATTAAATAAGTCATATGGGGTATGAATACAGGCCACCCTTATCCAGCTTGGTTTAAGTAGTTTGGAGGAGAGAATGAGTCCATTGCACACAGAAACAAAAAAGTGGAAAAGTACCTCTGACTCCTAGGGGACAAAGAGAGGGGGAGGCCCTTATCTCCTTTGTTGCCAAACGTTCTACAGAGACCTCGCTTTTTTCCTTTGTTCTGGTGTGTAAAAGATTCTCAGCTGTCTCGGAGAAGCTGAAGTAGGGATTAATTTAACAGGCAGATTGCTAAAGAGGGTGGTACAGAAGTGATTCTGTGAAAAGTTTTTTTAACAGCTCAGCTATAAGAGTTAACACTACCTTCCTCAAGTTGTAGACCAGCCCTGGGAGGACTTTGACAGCTAAATAATATTCACAGGAACCACAGGTACTTACAATCTCCGGGTTCTTCCTTTGTGCTGGGCATTTTTCTAGGCATGTTCTGTGCATTATTTCATGTCTTTTCATCTCCACAAAAGTCCCATGATCTCACATCTCAAACTAGGAGAAGGTTGGAGAAGGGGAAGAGAAGAGTAAATGGAAGGGGAAAAAGTATATTGGGATCATGATCTCCACTTAAAATAAAGGTTAGACCAAGATATGATTGACAGTAGTAAACGTTAAAAAAAATGTTCCTAATTATACCTTCAGTTTTAAGTATCTCTGAAATAATTATGTCCTTGTAATGCTGTTAGTAGACTAAGAAAAGAAAAAAACAGTCCCATATTGATGATTGATACCAAGTTGCTGAAACCCTGTGGCAATGGCACGCTATTGCCATCAGTGTACAGATGGGGCGCAGTGTACCCCATCTGTACGCTGAACTGTAGCTGGGAACTAGTCCAGCAGTCTGACAGCTCTCGATAGGAAACTGGCAACTCTTATTCCTCATCTGACCTAGAGAAGTGTCTTGTTGGCAAACAGAGAATTTTAAAGATTCAATTAGGAATAGTTTCAAATATGGAGAGATTTCTAGCTGCTTCTAAAAAACAATTGGAAAAGCTGGCAATGTTGGGCTTATTTTCCTGTATAACTTTAACCTGCTGGGGTTAAGGAGCAGACGTCACTTCAACCAGGACACGTGTTCTCTAGTTTGCCACTGTCCCCATTGTGGGCCATTTTCCCTGCCTGGCTCCTTTATGCTGTCATGAATCCCTGTTCTCTGGGAGATGTAGAAAATAACTAGGTGGGTAGCAATACCAACCAGTCAGAACAGACACAAATTTGTAAAACAACAACCCAGCCTGGCTATACTCTTGGGGTACTCGCTGAATAATACCATCTGCACCTGTTTTATTCCACAAAGTCACATCTCCTGTCACAGGACTGGTTAAAGATAATTGGTGAGCAGCTGTTTCCTTACTCATTTCTTTATGTGGATTTCCACTTGCAGCCTTCATTGCCTGTTAGATTTTCTTTCTCCACTTAACAGGTCATGGAGAAGTCAGACGTGTTTCAGGACTTCTTCAAAATGCTTTTCTAGAATAAGAAAGATTCCATGCTTAAAGGATACAAGAAAAGTGATCCATTCTATCGCCATATACAAGATTTGATATGTATGACATTTAGTTTTTTGAGACTGTTTTCATAGACTTTAAAGAAACAGCGTGGTTCAACAGAGAACCTAAACTCAGTTTGCTATTCTGTTTTAGACCATAGATTTGTAGGGAAGTCATTTAATTGTTCAATTCCCCCACCTGGAAAATGGAATCCTTACCACTTTAAGTGATTTGATTGGAAGTTGAAACATTCAGCCCAGAGTCCCAAGGCTTGTAAGTGGGGAGTCTGGAGTTTTAATCTCATGCATGCTCTGTAGCCCACATTTGTGGAAGGCTGTGCTCTAGAAAGCGCTTGGTCTTGGGACCAGCTTTTCAAAACGTGTAGCAACTTAGATACATAGTCTCCCTGTAGTTCAAAAGCAAAAAATTATTGATAACTTGAATGAATCCATTTCCAAATTCCATCAATTTATATATACCTTCAACTCAAAGCACTTGGCTGACTTTTCTACTGAAAGCTCCAGCAGGAGAGTGGTTGCAGGTCAGACATTTTCCATGGCTTGACTATTTCATGTCATTTATGATTATAACCAGCAAAATTCTTAAATTTTGCCCAGTATGCCCTTTATTTAGCGAACTCTGCCTTAGAGAGTATATGATCGCTTCATGATATTCAGTATCATCTAGTTCAGTTTTCAGTTTTGAGTAATTCTGTGTTACTGATTTTATTTTTGAAAAAGTGGCACCTTACATTTACAGATACTTACTTATTTGAGAAATTTTTGCTTGTGGTAGCCATTGCATAACAAGTTCATGGCCATTGGGTAGAAACATAGTTCACACCTGCCCTTTTAAGGCATGTGATAAAACTAATTCTACCACGGTATAAATGAAGAGTTTTTCCTTCAGGATTGTCTAGGAGCAAGGTTTAACTGTCACTATCACAGCTCTTGTGCAAAATCTTTCTCTACGTAGTTGATCTTTGTCTTATCGTAGTCAGAGAACCAGGTGTGATACTATTTTATGTGTGACGAGAGTATGAAAGAACTCAGGTTTTTGAGTCAGGATTCAGTTCAACTCCTTGCACTGTGCCATTAGGAAATTAATCAACGTCTCTGGGACTTCTCTCAGTTTCAGCATTTGTGCAATAATAATCATATTGATGCACAAATAACAAATGTTGGCAAGGATGTGGAGAAAATGGAACCCTCCTACACTGTTGGTGGGAATGTAAATTGGTGCAGCCACTGTGGAAAACAGTATGGAGGTTTCTCAAAAAACTAAATACAGAACTGCCATATGACCCAGCAGTTCCACTCCTGGGTGTATATCTGAAAAAAACAAAAACACTAATTCAAAAAGACATGCACCCCACTGTACATAGCAGCATTGTTTACAATTACCAAGATATGGAAGCAACCTAACTGTCCATCAACAGATGAATGGATAAAGATGATGTGATATATATATATATATATATATATATATATACACACACACACACACACACACACATGCACATATACATACAGTGGAATACTACTCAGCCATAGAAAATAATGAAATTTGGCCATTTGCAACAACATGGATGGACTTAGAGGGTGTTATGCTAAATGAAATAAGTCAGACAGAGAAAGACAATTACTGTATGATATCATTTATATGTGGAGTCTAAAAAAATAAGCCAAGCTAGTGAATCTAACAAAATAGACTCACTGATATAGAGAACAAACTAGTGGTTACTAGTGGGGAAAGGGAAGGGGGGAGGGGCAATATGGGTAAGGGATTAAGAGGTACAAACTATTATGTATAAAATGAATAAGCTAGTGGGAAGCAGCCACATAGCACAGGGAGATCAGCTCAGTGCTTTGTGACCACCTAGAGGGATGGGATAGGGAGGGTGGGAAGGAGACGCAAGAGGGAGGAGATATGGGGATATATGTATACGTATAGGTGATTCACTTTGTTATAAAACAGAAATTAACACACCATTGTAAAGCAATTATACTCCAATAAAGATGTTTAAAAAAAAAAACATGCTCATAACACTGTAGAATGTAGTACTGATATTTAAGATAGATTAAACATTATTGAGTAAAAAAAATCAAGTTGCCTATTAGCGGTATGATTCCTATCATAAAAATTGTGTGTGTGCGCCTGTGTGGGCTCATAAATAGTGATTTGAAAATTTTATTTCCCATAATGTTAACAGTGGTTGCCAGGTTAGGATTTTTTTCTTTGTTAATTAGGCAGTTCTGAATTCCTTTAATTTTCAACATGCATATGTACTCGTTTTATAATCAAAAAAAACCTCAATAAAGCAATATAATCTATATAAATAATTCAATTTTATATGCTAAAAAAATATAAATAAATAAATAAGCTATAAGGGTATATAGTACAGCACAGGGAATATAACCAATATTTTACAATAACTATAAATGGAGTATAACCTTTAAAAATTGTGAATCATTGTGTTGTACATCTGTAACTTATAAAATATTGTATATCAACTATAGCTCAATTAAAAAAAATTTTTTTTAAATTATGATAATTTGATGATGCCTCCCTTCTAGGATTGTTCAATATGACGTATACCCGGTTACCAACACATGCTCAGTAAATACTATTTCTCATTCCTTTTGCCCTGCACAGGTCTCCTTGTAATTAGGCAGCTTGAGTTTAGAGTGGTCCTCAGGCTCTTTTGGTTAAGGACTTCCCTGGGACTTTGACTTATTCTTTGAGGGTGACTTTTCCATGATCTTCCAGCTGTTCTTCGGCGTCTGTGCTCTATATCAGGGGCTCTAAACCGGGCTTTCCCAAAGCTCATTCTACTGAATGGTGAGCCTCTGAAATGCTCCTTGACAAGAGTATTTCATGGTCAAATAAATTTGAAAAATATCTTGTTCCCCTGTTAGAGCTTTACCATGAATAGAGAAGAATGGAGGGAGGGAGGGAAGGAGGACTGTATAGTTTGTTTCTCACGTAATTCTTTTTTTCCTCCAAGTAACTGATGTTTCTGAACTGCTTTATGTTGATTCGTATAATCTTGTCTCAATGTACAAGGCACATTCTGAGTTCAAGTTAAACCCTTTGAGTGGTCTCATCACCTTTTGATGCTATCAAGGTCCTGCTTATTAATCTGATTGTAGGCACCTGGGGGGAGCAGTTTTTTTTCTGTCTTTGAAAGTACCCAGCAAAGTGCTTGGCACATAGATGATGCATACATATTTCTTTGAAATACCTAACAACCTATGATTCAAAAACATTAGCACCTAAATGTAATCAAATCCTCACTGTGTGCCCACCTTTGTTCTGTGCATTTGGTGTTTGTATCATAAAGAGTAAATGTAGAAATATAAGCAAAGTAATAGATTTGTCCCCATTTTATAGATGACAAAACCTGAGGCTCCCGGAGACCATGAATTGTCAGAAGTCCTAGACTAGTAAGTGGGGGAACCTGAATTTGAATCCACCTAGATCTGTCTGACTTTGAAGCCGATGCTCTTTCTATTAATCAATGCAACATTAATGGAAAGAATGTTGGATCTAGAAACAGAAGGTCTGGAGTGAGGTCTTACTTTGGGGACGAAGAACGATGTGAACTTCAGGCAAATTTTTGGACTCAGTTTCCTAATTTATAAAATGAGGGATGGACCAGGCCATATACTAATAGTACCTTTGAATTTTTATTATTGGCCCAAGCATACTTTTTAAAAAATTTCAATTTGTCCACCACAGTGTCCTTTCAGCCTTAGGGTTATGTAACTCAGAGTCTCCAAAGCCCTGTTATTTACACCCCCCTCCCCCGTTTTCCTTTTAGCTTCTTCCGGAGGTTCCCCTTTCTAACCCGGGTGTCTCTTCTCAGCTCTGCTTGCTTCCGTGGGACACTGTTCGGGTGTTCAGTGACACTCTGCCCTCGAGCTTCCCAGTGCTGATTAGGATGCCTGAGTCAGTGAGGGGATGCAGCTCTCAGAATGGTAAATGCAGCTTCTGTAGGAGGGCCAGTTCTTCTTTTTGATGGGAGAAAAGCCTGAGGGATGGGTAGGACTTCTTTGGCTCTCGACTTCCTCAATTTTGAAAGTTGAAAAAAAACAATGCATGCCCCACATCTGGCTTTTGAGGAGCTTGGATAATTTAAGCATATTGTTTTTGACCAGCACTTTCAGCAGTTTGGAAGTCAGTGCCATGGAAATGACACATTGTTTTATCTGTTTTTAAATAATGTTCTTTGGGTTGTGGGACAGAAGAAAAAGAACTAGCCAACAGTCACATTTCCTTTACGGGAACCTTTTCTATTTACCCCATTCATCACAGGCACAGTCCTTCACTAAGGGGAAACTTGACTGAGCAATGGCCTCTGGCAGGCCCCTGCTCATTGTGCAACACAGGCACATTTCTAATCTGGTAACTCCTACTGTGAAATGATCCAGGGATGGGCGCCAAACTAGAAATTAACTTGCATTCTACCTCGTGGGCCCCCAGAGAACCAAATGGTATGTTGGCCTCCACTAAGAGGAACTTGTAGACTTCCTTACTTTTCTCTCTCCAACCCACCCCACTGGTCCATTTCTAATAGTAAACACACTGCTGTTGAAACAAAATTGAGTACAAACTTGAGCTGATACAGCTAAATTTATAAAGACACGTACATCCTGAGCCTTTCCCATCTGTTATGTTCTTTGTTATCAACACAGCACATTTAAATCTATTAATTTATGGAGAATACTTTGAGGGAAGGGGAGTAATTTGTAGATTGATAAACAAAACTTTTGCAAATATGAAATATGATTTCATTAAACCCTTATGGTATTCCCCTAAGTGCTGATATTTCATTACTGAGATGCCAGGAAAGAAGACAAAGTGTTGGGAAATATTTTAATTTGTTGTTTCATTGTGTATATACAGTGCAATGTTAGGAGTTTAGTAGATTTGCTGGTTTGCTGGTGTTGAGGTGCCTCTTGGGCCCCTGGCTACCTAGAAGCTTGCAGATAATATTTGGAGTTGAACGTTGATGGAAAACACAAAGCAATTAATTCCCTAGCTAACTTAGCCCAGGAGCCCTTTGTCTCAGCCTTCAAGATGCTGTCTTGCCCCATATAATTCCATTATTTTTTCAAGCTGCATTTGCTGATAGAGGGAAACTGGTTGTAGAATGAAGAGAGTGTGCTTTACTTTCATTTGTATCATTGAGGCTGATGCCGGCTTTGTTTACCTCCTTCAGAGGCCATGGGCTCCAAACATCCCCACCGAGTCTTCTTTTTTTTTTAATTGAAGTATAGTTGATTTACCATGTTGTGCCAATCTCTGCTGTACAGCAAAGTGACTCAGTTTTACACATACACACACACACAGACACACACACACACATTCTTTTTTTTTAACATTCTTTTTCATTATGGTTTATCCCAGGAGATTGAATATAGTTCCCTGTGCTATACAGTAAGACCTTGTTGTTTATCCATTCTAAATGTAATATTTAGTTTGCAACCCCAAATTCCCAGTCCATCCCTCTCTCACCCGCCTCCCCCTTGGCAAGCACAAGTCTGATCTCTATGTCTGTGAGTTGAGTCTGTTTCTGTTTTGTAGATAGGTTCATATGTGCCGTATTTTAGATTCCACATATAAGTGATATCAAGTGGTATTTGTCTTTTTCTGACTTGACTTCACTTAGCGTGATAATTTCTAGTTGCATCCATGTTGTTGCAGATGACATTATTTTGTTCTTTTTCATGGCTGAGTAGTATTCCATTGTATATATGTACCACATCTTCTTTATCCGTTCATCTGTTGATGGACATTTAGGTTGTTTCCATGTTTTGGCTGTTGTGAATAGTGCTGCTGTAAACCTCACCGAGTCTTAAACTCTGAACTTGAGTCACTCATGTGGGCCCAGATGGTTATTTTTTTTTTTCAATAGTTTTTGACTTTAGGGGACAGGCTGATGTTGGAACAGTGACTTTTTGAATGTTGGCCTTTGCTTTTTAAAAAATTTTTTAAAATTCAAGTATAGTTGATTTACAATGTTGTGTTAGTTTCTGGTATAAGCTTTTGCTTTTTTGACTCTTCATGAGAAACGAGGAAGTGAATGAAGTACGTTGAGCCTGTGGGGAGTGCTTCCTTCTCCCCCACACTTGTCCTGCCTTGCTTCATAATGCTGTGTGTTTTGTACAGTCGTGTACCATTGGGTGAGTAACAGGTTTTTTACCCATAAAGTAAGAGTACAGGACTAGGTAGTCTACATTTCCTTCTGAAGTTCAATTATTTCTGGCCTGGGAAGAGTGGGCCCGTGTGTCTGCCTCAACTCAACCCAGAAGTCTTTGAGGTCCCCTGGTCCCACATTACCTGCAGCAATGCTGGGCAATGAGTCATAATATGATGAATAGTGGCTGAGCAGTATGACTGGATGTTGCTAGAAATTTCTTCATGACTCAAGGTATTTCAGTAGAAAGCTGTTTTAGAGGTAGCATTAGGAGAGCCAAAGAGTTCTTAACTTTATGGCGCCATCAAACACAATCCAAAGGAGTGAGTTTGCTCATCATCATGTCATTTAAAAAGTCACCCTTGAATCAATTTAAACGAGCACGTGTACTCTTAATTTGCCACAACTCTTCCCCACGTTCCCTGTTGTCTTGCTGATGTTGATTGCCAGGCCCTGTAGACATCCACGTTGGTGACCCCCGGTATAGAGCTTGGAGAGGCTAAGTAAGAAAGTCCTCATCCTCTTTTCTCCATGGTTTCATGCGTACCAAGCAAACATCCTTTGAGCTTTTAGACCTTTGTGGGCTTTTACATTTCTTTTCTCTTCCTTTTTTCCTTCCTTCCTTATTCCCTTTCTTTCTTCCTCCCGTCCTTCCCTGAAAGGGCTATTGATGGAATAGAGAGGGCAGCTGTGTTGGAAGGGTGAGCAAGCGATAGCTCTTCGCGCAAAAACTTGGGTATGGTTGGTGTCCTACTACATTTTTAGGAAGCAATAGGGAGAAACTGTGTTTGATTTTCAGAGTTTAAATGCTGAGTACCCTTTGCTTTCTGCCTTAATTGGAGATGGTTATGACCATCATTGTTGAATATGAAGTACACACTGCCAGGCACTCTACTTGGTGCTTTCTATACATAATTTCTAATCAAGTGAGGCTCAGAAGTTAAGTGCTGTCCTGCCTTTTCCTAGCTGGCTAGTGGAATGGCAAGATCTCCTAACCAGCTCTGTCTGGTTTCTAAATCCACTCTGTTTCCACTGTCCACTTGTCAACTGATTTGACGTACTTTATCTAGTGCAATGGTTTCCTAACGTTTCATTTTTCCCTCTTCCCCTCATCCTGTGGCAAAGACTTCTGCAGATCATCCCTTATTTTTATCCTGTACAAGCTCTTTATATGGTAAAAAACAAAAAAATGGAGACATTTATGTGATGTTTATAAAGAAAGAAAAAAGAGCAGCAGAGACCTCTTATTTCGCTGGGTTCAGAAATGACGAGCTCTTCTTCCTACCTAAGTATAGAAGGAAAGAGCACCTGAACTGCATTTCTTGTAGCTGGGCCTGAGCCCAGCTTGAGGAAGAGCCTCTAGTATTTGTCACCATAATCTTGATATTTGTCTGTATTCATCTTAGAGATTTGAAACCTGAATCTCAGAGAAATCAATTTCTGAGACCATAAATTAAGTAAGAAAATACAGTGGCAAAACTTCTCTGCGTCCTGCCAGCTACTCACTTGTTTGATTTCTGCAATTTGAATATAGGATTTCCTCAGCTGTTTTCAAACCTATCTTCCCCAACAGAGCTCCAGCATTACTGACCCCTTACGCATATGGGTGATGTGGCTCTTCCCTGTGCTGTCACCTATTTGTAGGATGTGCCCACATGTGATAAATGGGCACCTGTGCTTCTTCTAAGAAGTCCAGTCTCATGTGGGCTTTGGAATCTAGAGTGTGAATTTATGATGTCTTTGTGTGTGTGTGTGTGTGCTTTGATCATTTCACTGCAGCTGCTTCTATTGAAGGAGTGATAATAGCTGATATTTAGTGACCACTTACAATGCTCCAGTCTTTTTGTATGAGGATTAAATGAGTTATTACACCAACTCTATGAAGTGGCACTCAACCTCTACACTGAGCCTCTGAAAGTTCTTCCACCTTGAAGGTCCTTGCCTAGAGAGGATTTGTACCATGACCTTGGTTCTGGACTGACCCTTGCCTTTGATCTCTCCTTGGGTTGAATATCAGGCCTTAAGAACGATGGACCTTAGCAGCAGAAATTGCTGAAAAATAAACCCACATAATGAAGTCAACTAACCATTCATTGGATGAAATGTAACACAACCCTAGGCAGGACAGCTGAGTAGAAACACAGGCGTGGAATCTTCCTTGGGTTGAATCCTATCTCCATTACCAACTAGATGCGTGGTCTTAAATGATCTAAACCTTTCGGAGCTTCAGTTTCTCATCTGAAACTGTGGTAATGGTGACATTGTAACTTGGTTGATATGATGCTGATTGCAACTGTTGTGATAGCTAAGTATGGGACTGGAGGTACAATGGCAGTGGTAGATGACTGACAAATAACTATTTATTTGTTCTGAGGAGCAGCATGTTAAGTTCACTTTAAGCCAGTGGCTGTTGATTTGTATTCTTTGGCAGTAATGTTTTCTCAATATAAACCATGCACCTATATATATATAAAAATAAATAAATTCTGTGATTAATGTTATACCTAATGTTCCAAAGAGCATTGCTTTTAATATTTTTGTGATATAAGTGTGATGCTCTAGTTTCCATTACTGCCTGTTAAAGGAAATATTGCTGCTGCCATGATTTTATGAAAGAAATATCTGAATATGTGAAAGCACCCCAAGAGTTAGGGCCCCCCAAGTCTCTGCTATAAGGTATTGCGTTTCAAAATTGTTCTTGCTCTAAAGATAAACTCCTTAAAATACATTTTATATATATATAACTCTGCTTTTTATAGTTTATCTTTTTTATAATAAATACTCATTGAGCACTGGCAAATATGAAATATGCTAGAGATAAAACATCACTTAAGGGGACTTCCCTGGTGGCACAGTGGTTAAGAATCCACCTGCCAATGCAGGGGACAACGGGTGTGAGCCCTGGTCCGGGAAGATCCCACATGCGGCGGAGCAACTAAGCCCGTGCGCCACAACTGCTGAGCCTGTGCTCTAGAGCCCGCGAGCCACAACTGCTGAGCCCACGTGCCACAACTACTGAAGCCCGCTCTTCTAGAGCCCGTGCTACGCAACAAGAGAAGCCACCGTAATGAGAAGCCTGTGCACCGCAACGAAGAGTAGCCCCCGCTCGCCGCAACTAGAGAAAGCCTGCGTGCAGCAATGAAGACCCAACACAGCCATAAATAAATAAATAAGTAAATTTATTAAAAAAACCAAACAAACCATCACTTAATAATAGCAGCTAACACTATTGCATATTACTATATGCCAGATATTCTACTTAGCACATACCCTAGATTATTTTGTTTAATCCCCACATGGATTATGTTCTCAGAGGATTTACTGTTTAGTTAAAAGAACAGAATGTACAAAAAAGGCTGAATAACAGGCAGCGTAAACTAAGTCACTCATATTACCCAGAGGCTAATGAAGGGGAAGACTATGCAGTGTAAGCATTTTAAAATTATCTCCTTTCAATGGAATTTGCAAATTTCCGATCTTAGATCTCAGCTAAGAGAATTCTCAAGTCTCAGATGTTCTGATTGCCTTAAATGAGTGGCAGTTTCTTTAATTATTTATGAGTGGCAATTATAAAGTGTGCATTCTTCTTACCACTTACTATAGAGTTAGTTTATAGAGTGATTTCCCTCCCCTGCCCACCCTGTTTCCTGAGCATGGTAACTTCACGTCTTGGACCTTGGTCAGTTGTGCTATTAAACACTAAAACTTTGGGGGTTCCTGCAAAAAAAAAAAAAAAGCTGCTGTAGGTGTCTCTGTAATACAGTCCTGCTTATTTTCTTTTAACACTCTGTGTGCAGTGACCCCTACCTGTTGAAAATAGATATGATATGCATAATTTAAAGTATTAATTGAGAAAGGTATTGCATAGATAGGTGGATCTGTGTGATCGGTTATCTGTGTATGACAATTATTTTGGAAGCCATCCCCCAGTCTCACCACTGGAGGTCACCTTAACTCTTTTTCTCTTAATAAAGCTCCAAGTTTTCTGTTGATGATTAAAGAAGCTTTCCAGTTTAGAGCTTTGCCTTAAACATGAAAAAGAAAATCGCTCTTAGTTTTTTTTTCACAGAACACCATGCACAAATATGTATGACTAGTTCTATACTCATAGGCGTAATGCTTAATGTAATAACAGAAGCCGTATGTGTTGTGTTTATGGCCATAAATATACATGCACGTTCTATATGGCAGAAGACAAAGAGACACCAAAAAAGCAATGCCTTTTGAAATTGAGCATCTGTGTTTCCTCAAAGAATGGACTCATCGAAAAGAAATTAGAGGTCTCTCTATTATTCATTCATTCACTGTATGTTAGACTGCTGACTAGGTGTCAGGCACTGTGCTAGGTGCTGGAGGGAACAGAGCAGACATGATCCCTACTTTCTTGTAGGGAGCCTATAGTCCAGTCAGAGACAGATGTTGATAAAATAATCAGTTAATATGATGAATGCTGTGAGGAAAAATACAGAACGAGGTGCTACGGATAGACTCTAATTTAGACTTGAGGGGTCAGGGAAGGATACTTTTAGGAAGTGACATTTAAGCAGAGACGCAAAGGGTGAAGAGGAGTGTGGTTGGTTTGAGGACTGTGGGGAGGCCGGTGTGCCCAGAGGGCAGTGAGTGACAAATAGGAGAGAGTTCGGGGGAGAAGCTCTGCAGTAGGATTTTTCTAAGTTTTTAAACTGCATCCTGCACTAAGAAATAGATTTTACATCAAAACTCAGATTACATGTTTGTGTGTGTGTGTGAAATAAGGGTTCTGTTAAGCAGAAATTATTTCATGTGATGTATTCCGGTATATTCAACTCTCTTATTTTAAAAATGCTGCCGAGGAGGCATAAATTGATTTGTTATCCCACTCACGGATGACAGACCACAGTTTGAAAACCATGGCTGTGGAGGGGAACAAGAGGCCAGATTCTGGAAGGGTCTTGTTGGTCTTCTTAAGGCTTTCCAATTTCATCCTCAGAACAGTGGGAATCTACGGACTAAGTCTGAGCAGAGAAGTGTGTGACACGAATAGGATAGATTTGTGTTTTCAGAAGACCCCCCGGCTGCTGTTGCACGGGATAAATAGTAGGGGAGCCGGAGTGGAAGTGGACAGGACAGTTGGGAAACATGGCCATCTTGCGCGTAGGAGGTGATACTGGCTTTGACTAAGGCAGGGGCATGGGTGGGAGAATTCACACTCTCTGACAAAAAGCACTGACTTTCTACCAGTGCTGGTGGTTGCTTCTGCTGAAACTGGAACTACTAAAACTACCACTGTTGCTTCTCTGTTTTGCACAGCTTGATTTTTTTTCTTGGGTACCTAGACCACTACTTGAATGTAGTAAGTACACAATAAATATTTGTTGAATGAATTAATTAATAGGGAGGAAGAAGGTGCTGACACTATACTACCCTTTTGAGTGTGAAATGAGAAAGCTCTTTCTTGGTATCTGCATACCTTTCTCTCATCATAACTGAATATATACACACCACCAGGACAATTACTTTTCTTGACAAGTAGGTGACAATTTCTTATACAGTCTTTGGAAGCTGTTAGTGGGTATGTATATAATATAGTTCTGTTTCTTAATACTACGTATGGCGTGACCCCTCTCTGTTGCAAATAGATATAATACACATAATTTAAAGTTTTCTCACAAAATTGAGAAAACAGAATAAAGTGGGGTTTTTATTCAAATTTGGATGGGGTTTATAAGTTGAATCATATGAAATTGTTGATATTTCACCTATTTTGACTTTAAAACAACAATTTCATATGGCCTAATCCAGTATATTAGCACCAAAAGGCAAGGCAGTGAACATGTGCTGGAATTACATTCCTCCGGATGGACCATATGCTGAGATGCTCATTGGGGTCAGGCAGGGATTGAGAGACTACAACTGAGAACGCCCTGAGGTATTGCCCAAAGGATAGTGACCTGTATATTCTACGGTAACCTTTTTAAGTTAGACCTTATTGTTGAGACCTCTCATGACTCTTGTGTCCCATGTCACAGAATAATCTTGGTGAGCAGTTTCCCGGCCTTCAGGCAATCCATGAAAAAAAAAAAATTACTGAAAACTGTTTATCCAGCTTTAATTAGTATTTCCTGGTCTAGTGAACAGGCTAAATATTTCATGGTTCTTCCTAAGTGAGCCCAAACTGTTTTATGTTTACTCCATAAAAAATGAATAATGCTGCCCCACTATTGATCATGTTGGCCTCTGTAATACAGGTCTTTATAAAATTATTTGTATTTTGGTTTCCTCAGAGACCTTTCATAGTAAAACTTTCACTTCTAAAATTAGAAGTTACAGGAGTATTATATTGTGGTACAGACACACACACAGGCAAATAATGAGAACATTAGCAAAGGAAGTGAATTAAACCTCTGCATTATATTGATTGCATGTCTTTTTGTTAAACAAATGTTTTGTTGGATCTTTACTTCTCCCACAGGTACCAGTTTTTTTTAGGTAAATGAAATTTGAAAACTGAGATTTGGTCTGCTGTTCAATAAGTAGCCTGGAGGGTCTTTTGATTTTTTCAAAATTAATCTTCAGTTAGTCCTGCTGGAAATTTATGGATGCGAAGTCTGATCCTATTTTTCCTGCTTCATACTTACAGTTCTCAACCACATCATCTCCTAATCCTTTTAAGTAGTGAAAATCTGTAATTATTTTCATGCAAAAAAAAAGGGTTTTCCTTTTTGATATTCTCAGCGCATAAAATAACATTGATTCCAAAGTTGAATATAGTACAGCATCATTATTTTTTCTGTGGAATTCCCACATTCTAGAGTAGTGGCTCAATCTTGAGCCTTGATTGCCAAAATCAAATGGAAAGTCCTTTGCTTTTGCTATAAAACAATGGTGGATGGGCTTAAAACTGAGGAGGGGAGAAAACAAGATTGCATTACAAATCTGGCAACATCGTCCACACTAGTAAAATCAAATCCAATGTTGTTTTATGACTAAATTTATGTGAGCGCCCAGGATCAAAGGGCTCAAATCTCACTGGACTACAAGGTCCATAGTTCATGGCAAAAACTCATCAAAAAGAACGTCTTAGTCATTTAGGCTTTTCATTTTAATCAGCCACAGTCATAAAAGAGCCTTTAGGTGTCTAAAAACATTTTGCAAGATCAAGAGGTTGTTTTCTCGCTCGCTGAAGCAGCTTTCTTATTGGATCCATATAATGCCTGTGGCCTTAGCGTGTCAAAGGGCCACTGCCTCCGCATTGTTTGCCCTTGTGGGATGGTTTCTTTCGGTTCTTCTAACTGTGTATTATGTGACAATAAATTATGGTGTCTGACGGAAGGACCATAAAATTTTCACACAATCTATCAAGCTATTTCAGCCATTTAAAGTTTGGCCTCTGACAGCAAGCCAGGTACTTTGTAATGTTTAGACAGAAACAGAGTCTACTGCCGGCATCTTGACAAGTGTCTAGAGACAGCTCTGCACGGGAGAAAGAACACGAGGCTTGAGAGCGGGACCCAGTCTTAAGTCACAGCCCGGCTACTTTGTACAACTGTGATTTTGGACAACCTGTAAAATGGGGATCCTACCTTCACCACAGTGATATAGGGTAATATTTGTGGAGCTGCTCTCCCGCAGTAAGAACAGATACGCGCTAGGCATCGACTGTATGGGGAACCAGCCCGAGCAGCCCTGCATTTTTAACAGGAGACCTGAGTAGGTACAGGGGAGAGCCTGGCTGGAGAGCAGCAAAGTGATGAGAAAATGTTCCCGAGAATGTGGAAGAGGGTGAAATCAGGGACCCAACAGGTTGAATTAGCTCTGGGGGAAAAGGGGGGGGCACTTCTTTTAAGATAAGAAGAAAATAGAGAATGAGTGCCTTTGTGTCTAGGCTATTAATGCCCTTATTTCTTTGCCTCTTTTTTTTTTTTTTTTTTTTTTTTTACTTTGGCCGCTGTACATAGGAAAAGAAACAGAGACACCTGATATTTCCCTACCCAGTCTCTTCGATGTCACCCTCTACCACCTCTTCTGCGCTTTCTCTCATTCGTTGTTCCCTTTTTGGCAGGTGCCTTCCCCTATTTGTAATAGTATATTCAGCTCTTCTCTACTTTAAAATCCCTTCACTTGACTCCTGCTTCTTGGAGTTTCCATCGGTCCTCTCAATGGCAAAGTTCTCAAACATCAGTTACGTGTTGCAGATTCTCCTACCACTTGCCTTCTGCTACCTGTACTGAAGCAGCTGAGACCACAGATAAGTAATCATCTAGTGCTGCTGGTCCCCTCTGGGTCTCCACTGGCCTTGATTCTAGAATGTCAGTGCTGAAATGCTTGATCTCTTCCCCCAGCATCTAAGACGCTGAATTCTCCATTTCTCCTCTTCCTCTGAGTGTTTCTTCATCTCCTTTGCTGCCCCCTCAGCCCTGCCTCTGTAGCACCCTCAAATGTGACTCTCCAAAAGGTGGCCTTGAGTTACCTGGCTTCCTGTATGTTGTGTTCAGAGATATCATTTATTGCTGCAAGTCTGTATCTATGTAAAGGCTTTTCACACCTATTTATTCGGATTCAAGTGTTTTCCTGAGTTCCAGCTCCAGGAAAGTTCTAGTTTTTGCTGGAAAACCTAGACTGGGAAATGTCTTTAATATCTCACATTTAAAATTTCCAAAGCCTCAGCATCAAAAATGCAAAGAACCCCAGGGTTGAAAGGACTCATCTCCTTGTCTCCTTCTGACCTCCCCCTACACAATGTAAACACAACACAAAACAGTCTTTTCTTTGCTGCCCTAATTAAAGGATCCACTGTTCTCAAAGTCTGGACTAGAAATCTCAGATGCATCTTTGGCAACTCCTTCACCCTCAGCTTTTGCATGTAGTTGACTGCCAAATGATGCTAATTTTAGCTCCATGGTCCCTTATATACACTCATGCCTTGGCACCCTGCCACTGTCATCCTAATTCATCATATCTTTCCTATATTCAAGCTGTGTTATAAATTGCTTAAAGATTGTTGTTCCTCTCTCTTACACACCTTTAATAGCCTACTATTATTGTCAGTCAAGTTGAATTCAAGTCCTTGGTGTGGTATTTAAGACTTTCTAAAATCAGATTCAAACATACAACTTTAGTCTTCTCTTCTACTGTTTCCCAATACTTTCCCATCACTCTGCCTTTTTCTTTTGCTTCGATTGCTCACAATCTGCCCCTCTGCCTTGCCATTCCTTTGTGGCCCAGCAAGTGTTCCCTATTATACATGAAACCATCTCTGACTTCCCAGGGCTTCCTCCTCTGAAACCTTAGGCTCTTTATCCCTGACTTAGGCAATTATCAGACTCTCCTATTATAATCATGAAAGCAGAGGTTATAGCCCCTTCCTTCCAACCCCCAGTGCCAAAACACATGATAGACGTAAACCTTCAATGAATAGCAAACAGTTGAATCTTCCATCACAGTGATACATGCATTAGTGCATAAATTAACCGCTGGTTGGTTTTCTCTTTTTCTTTCTCTGTAGTGGAAACTGGGTTTAAACGAAGGGGATTATACAGGCAGTATTTTTCAAATTCAGAGATGTAGGAGAACTATAGTTGGAAAACTATGTTCCCGGGAGGTTTTTTTAAGCCAGTTTTGAAAGTTTATGACTCTCTACTGGGAGAATGGTGTTTATTTCTCATTGTCTTAAATGAACATTTATCAGACTTTGTATGTCTAGACAGGTTATGGTGATTGATCGTTTGTAATAGTTTAAGTGAAAGCAACATGGACTTATTTGAGTTTTTGGTGATTTGTAAACCCTTTCCTTTTATGGATGAGACTGAAAGGCTGAAAGAGTTGATCTGTGAATCAAGCTTAATGCTTCTCATCCTTTTCTTTCCTAATGCCCTTAAGGGAAGCAACATGCTCGCAACAGGACAGGGTTCCTTATAGCCAAGGAAGCTGACCACCCATTGAGACTCACCATCTGGTTACTACTTATTAGCAATAATAGAGCCCAAGCCCATGAAGGCAGCTGATAGATGCACCTTGGCTGGAAGTCAGATCTTTTCCCAGTCCAATGCTCTATCACTTAAGCCATACAGAGATTGCTCTGCTGAAGGCAGAGAAAGTGTTAATTGCAATTTAAGAGATGGGCAGAAAAACCCTCATGTATTCCGTGATGGTGTGTGGTATCGAGCATATGCTACCTGAGATTTAACACAGCTTGTTTAAAACCAAAATCTTAAGGCACATGAACAAAATTAAACATGGTTCTTTTAGGGATGTATAGATCAGTTGGAGGAAAATAAGGCCACCTCTTCCAAATATTTAATTAAATTTCAACTTTTTTAAGTTGTTGCTTTTTAAGGTCAGAAGGTTATCTAATACTTTTTTCTCCTGTGCGCATTCTTTATCCCTGCAAGATTAAGAATTGCATTCAGGATTTATGAATAGGAGCTTGAGAGAGTATTTTATTATTCTCAGATGAGATTTTCTAGGTTTGTGAGCTACGGATCAGTGTGTGCAGATGCACTCTGTTCTGTTCTAACCTAGACCCAAACACTGGACTCTGACAGCATCACTCACTCCTTGCTCAGTACCAGCCTAATTACCAAAATAATAATAAGAATGATGATGATAATAAAGGTAGAGACACAGAGGCTGCCAGCTGTCAGAAATACCTCTTGGAGTGATTTTACATTTTACCCCTAAACCCTGCAACCAAGCACCACCCATACCAAAGGACTTTTAAAAACACCGTGACTGTGAATGGAACCTGTAAGTGTTGCTAGAGGATTTGGCATGGCTAACAACCCCCCGCCACCCATCAGCTTTTAAAACCAATCACACACAGAAATAAAGTTAAATATTCTTTATGAGCCCCAATTTTTTAGTACTGGACCGTTAACTGTTTTCCTTATTAGGTACATCATATTTGGATTTAATTCTACTTTTAATCTTACCTGTGCTGTGTTGATAGGAAAATCTGAAAAACACATGAGAGAAAAAATACAAAAAAGAAAATGATTCGAAAGAAAATTGGCATTTGATTTTACATTTGGCAAGCTGAGATTGGGGTATGTTTAACAAAGTAAATTTGGACCAAGAAAAATGATCTTCACGTCAATCTCTATAAAAATCAAAATTCCTTCCTTTCAAACACCTCAGCCATTCTAATCCATTTCATATGTGTGTTAATATTGTGTTCAAGGACATGCAATCAGAAAGCCTTCTACTGCTCTGAAGTGCAGTGAGGGAAAGGTGATGGTCCAACACTGAGATTCCTAGTAATCTAAATATTTAGAATGTGAGTAGTTTGTAATTATTTAGAATGGATGACTGACGTAGATACTTGAGCCAGTTCATTGTTTTTCACGAAGGGTGCATGGCACAAAATTGGCATGTGTAAGCTCTTGTAGCAGATAGATTCCATGAGACAGCAGCATGTTCATGGTATGAAACACTGCAGCAGTCATGTGGTCTGATACAGACGTTATATAGCTGGCCCTGTATCATCATTAACTTTCATATTTAGTATTTAACTTTGGAATGACTTGTGTAGAAATTATGTACGCGTTTTTTAGGTAATAGTGCCCCTGTCTTTTCACACATTTAATATGGACAGCTGTAACATTTAAAATAGAAAAATTCTTGGAGAGAGAAAATTACAGCCATCTATAAACCTGAGTCAAACTAAATTCGAAGTGACATTTAAACTTTGCATGGAGGAGTTAAACATTTATTTTGAAAACGATTCATGAATTACATTCCATGTTTGATCAGCTAGGAAATAAGACTACTGATTTAAAGTTACATCTTCCAATTACTGGAAAAAACTGAAAATGTAATTCTTGTAACAATTATCCTTTCAAAAAGCGCAAATTACAGAGATGAGTATCAGTCAAAAGTAATATAGTTTAATCTAAGGGGGAGAATGCAGGAAGAAAACAAGAATGTGGTTTGTCTGTATTCCAGGAGAAAAGAATCAAGTCAAAATGAGATCTGATCCTTTCCAAGTTATTTTGTGTGCATCATACTTGAGTGTAATTTCACATGCATCTTGACGTTCCAAGTATCATTAAACATCTAGTAATCAGAACAAATGTTCTGCCAAATTCCATTTATTATCTTAACTGTTTAAGGCTTTGAGCGCTCCAGATTTCTAAATATATAATTAAAATCCATATTAAAAAAATAAACCTAGATGGGGGATTTACATTTTTCTTAATTCGTGTTTACACGAAGAAGAGATCTGTTTTTAAATATTACATCAGATCTTTGTGAGCTCAAATAAATCAGTGCGATACTTTGCCAGAGCTTTCCAAAAATGATGGGTATTGATGCCCTGTGGTCAGGAAACCTCCTGTATGGAGTTTTAGAATTCTTTAGTTACTCAAAATGACCATTATTTTGGGTCTCTCTGCTCTCAAGGTTATGAGCTTTGGTGCTACGGATGAACTTTATCACTCATACGGCTGTTAGCCCATCTACATCCTCAACTGCACATATTCCAAATGAAGAAAGCACAGCTCTAGAAATGTCTGCCTCTTTCTAGATAGATCTGTGACTGGAGATGTTCTGCAAGCCTGACTGCTTATACAGTCAACCCTTAGTAACTGAGGGATTGGTTCCAGGACCCCCTGAAAATACCAAAATCGGCAGATGCTCAAGTCCCTTGTAGAAAATGGGATAGTACACTCAGCCCTCCATATCCATGAGCAGATACAGAGGGCCGAATATAGACAGAAACTCAAAAACAAAAACAAAAACAAAAAGCCTAGCCATTATAAAGAATAAACTGGTCACCCACATTATTATGGATGCTATTTCAGGGTTCTTTATGTTGATCAAGGGATTTCTATGGACCCTGTTCCAACCATTTTGGTGTGTGTCCCAGTGAAGGAAGATTAGAAAATAACTCATAACACTTGGATACACATGGAATAAAACATGTTTGTGGGTTCCTCAATTATTTCGAAATGGAGATTTGTTTGGAACTATAAAAATCCTTACCAATAATAGTATGGGTATTCACAATGATAGCATTATGAATGCCTTTGGTGTAGAATGTTTGTTTTGACTCATTTGGGGTCAGTTTGTTTGTCAGCTCTCATCTAGGCCCTGTGTGTATTATATAACAACAGTCTGGAGGTCCACTGAATGAAACAAACTTACCAGGTTTGAACGGAGATGGACCTGTAAGGTCGGACTTACGAGTGCTAGAATTTCATGAGGTGTGTTGGAAAGAACGTGGTCTCCATCAGCTGTGCCCTTATCAGCTAGGACATTGCTGAGGGGTAATAGCAATAGTTATACAAATCAGAGAGTTTTTCATCATATATGTAACAGGCTCTGCCTAGGTACTACTCAATAGTTCCTCCGCCTTGTCTCCCTTTTGCTCACCGAATGTAGCTGTCATAGGCACAATGGCTTTAGGGACTTCTAAGAGTCAGTCAGTTAGGGATCCTGAAAAAGTCATTCATTCATTCACTCAACAGCTATCTGAGTGCCACAGGCCAGGCAGTACTCACGGTTCTAGGAGTGCATTGGTGAACAAGAGAGACAAAAACATGAGTCCTCATAAAATTAACATATTTAGAAGATGGAAGAGGGAGAGAAGGTAGCATGGTAGGCATATTAATCGCAAAGGTAGAAAGAGGACCAGGGGGCTGTATCGTCAGAGAAAGCAAGAGAGGCCATTTTTAAGTTCAGCTGGAGAGTCACAAAGGAAGAACAAGGACAAATCCACTGAACTGGGTAACCTAGGAAGCCATTAGTGATTTTTGTGAGCATTTTCAGTAAAATGTTGGCAACCTAAACCAGGTTTCTAACAAATTACACAAAGGGTATGATAAAGATGTAAAGATAGTAGGTAGCTGCAAATCTTTTAGAGCATTGCTTGTCAGTGAACATAATAGGAGATTTTTTTTCTTGAGGAGGGGGCAGACTTAAGGCAATTATTCTGATTTTTGTTGGAGGGATTGGGTAGATGTGAAAACAAAGGAGTACTTGAGCACTTTTCAGGTAGGGGTAAAAAGGCAAAAGAGGTACCTATCAATGAATATGTTAAAAAAAAATTTGAGAAAAATCTTAGCATAAACATCAGTGTGTCTTGTATTAATACATAAGGGATAACCTAATTTTTGTTGTATGATACAATACTAGTTTATTTTGATGTGCATTCTCGTGGTACATGGATCCCACTTAATGCAGTTTATTTAGAAGAAAGGTTGACTTTTATTTAACCACATCATGTACACTCTATTCTCTTAAGGCCACCGTCTAAACGTACATATAAACTTATACACGGGGAGACGTATGGGTTATGTTAGTAGTTTCCAACTGACAGTGCACTGTAAACCCAACTAGTTGCTGTTAGTTCTATCTAATGTTATATAAACTCTGTAATTCTTTTAGTCAGAGTATTTCTTAATTTGTTCTGAACACATTATTCTGAGTTTCTTTCACTTCCCGTGAAAAATATATTAGGATGCAAGACAGGTAATGTCATCCTCATTTTACAGAATAGGAACCTGAAGGGTGATCTTCAGCTTACAAACATTGATGGAATAATAGGCCTCCTGTGTCTTGGAGACCCAGTAAGTATAGGAGGAAACTCTTCTAATTGCACTGTGGAATGGACTCTCTTTTTGATAAGTGGTATCTCTGCAGCTAAAGAAGAAAAGAGATCAATCTATTGCTTAAAAGAAAATGAAAATCCAAGGCAACACTTTTAACCCAATACTCTGATCCTTGCTTTGGAGACTGGCTCATGAAAAACACTCATAAAGAAAACTCTTCACGTTGGCCTGGGAATAGAAGATGCTAAGTCCTTTTTCCTTACAGAAGTAAAAAATTTAGAACCCTTTTCCCTTGGAAGTGCTTATTAATGAACTATAATGAGAAAATCAGACTCTTATAAGTAAGTAATGGGATAGAAGGTAGACCAGGAGAAAGGGGCAGAAACGAGACATCACAGTGTTCAAGGCACCATAACATCCTACCTAACGCTGTGAACTTTCAGTCATTTACTCTCCCCTGGCCGCGTTCTCACACAGCTGCAAGGTTAGAATGCTGCTGAACGCGGCCATGCCATCTTGGATGACCACCACTCACCCCATCCCATCGCCTGACCTAGGGAGAGAAAGCTCTGGAAATTGGGCCACAGAGGCGAAAACTGTATAACGTCGATGAGAAAAGTTAGACTTTTTTTTTTTTTTAAAGGTTTGCATTTTTTAAAAAAATTTATTTATTTATGGTTGTGTTGGGTCTTCGTTTCTGTGCGAGGGCTTTCTCCAGTTGCGGCAAGCAGGGGGCCACTCTTCATCACGGTGCGCGGGCCTCTCACTATCGCGGCCTCTCTTGTTGCGGAGCACAGGCTCCAGACGCACAGGCTCAGTAATTATGGCTCACGGGCCCAGTTGCTCCACGGCATGTGGGATCTTCCCAGACCAGGGCTCGAACCCGTGTCCCCTGCATTGGCAGGCAGACTCTCATGCGCCACCAGGGAAGCCCCAAAGTTAGACTTTTATCTTGGGGAATTTGGATGTATGTGTCTTGTTAAGACATAGGCACCTCTTTGGGCATTTCAGGGACTCATTTCACTCTACTGTCTGTTGACATGTGTTTTCTCAAAAGAGAAACATTTTGTTACAAACAAAATCTTGCTTGGAAGTCCAACTGATAAGTGACATTTTATTTATAATGTATTTATTTTGCAGTTTTAAATTTGTAGAAATGTGTGCATAGGACTTATGTCAATCTTCAAGATGCAGTTTTTCATTGAGGTAGAATTTTACATACAATAAAAATCACTCTTTAGTGTATGAGTTTTGACAAACGCATGCAGTCACATAACCAAATCACAATCAAGACATAGAACGTTCCCATCACCCTAGAAAATGCCCCTGTGTCCTTTGGAAGACAATTCCTCTCTTTTTTAAATTAATCAATTAATTTTAAAATTTTATTTATTTATTTATTTATATTTGGCTGCGTGCGAGCTTTCTCTAGTTGCAGCGAGCGGGGGCTTCTCATTGCAGTGGCTTCTCTTGTTGCGGAGCACGGGCTCTAGGCACGTGGGCTTCAGTAGTTGTGGCACACGGGCTCTAGAGCACAGGCTCAGTAGTTGTGGCGCACGGGCTTAGTTGCTCCGCGGCATGTGAGATCTTCCCGGCCCAGGGCTCGAACCCGTGTCCCCTGCACTGACAGGCAGATTCTTAACCACTGAGCCACCAGGGAAGTCCGACAACTCCTTTCTTGAACTCAGAACCCTGGCATCCACTGATGCTTTTTCTGCCCCTATAGCTTTGACTTTCCCAGAATGTCATATAAAGAGAATCATAGTATGTAGCCTTTTGAGTCCACCTTCTTGCACTTAACGTAATACATTTGACATTCATCCATGTTGTTGCATCTATCAGTGGTCCATTCCCTTTGTTTCTGAGTAGAATTCCACTTTGTGCACGTGCCACAGTTTGTTGATCCTTTTAGCAGTTGAAGAACATTTGGGTGGCTTTCAATTTGGGGCAATGTATTATTAGTCAGCGTTCTCCACAGAAATTGAACTAATAGGGTGTATATATATGGAAAGAGATTTATTATAAGGAATGGCTCACACAGGTATGGAGCCTGACAAGTCTCAAGATCTGCAGGGTGAGTCGGCGGGCTTGAGACCCAGGAAGGGCCAATGCTGATGTTTCAGTCCCAAGGCAGGAAAAAGCCAATTCCTCAGTTCAAAGGTGTTTAGGCAAGAGGAATTTTTTCTGAGGAGGAGAGTCAGCCTTTTTGTTCTTTTCAGGTCGTTAACTGATTGGATAAAACCTACCTGAATTAGGGAGAACAAATCTGCTTTACTCAGGCTACTGATTCAGTTGTTAATCTCATCTAAAAACACCCTCACAGAGACACCTAGAATAATATTTGGCCAAATATCTGAGCACCCCACGGCCCAGTAAAATTAACCATCACAGTTGATTAAAAATAAGCCTGCTAAAAAATTAGCATATGGATTTTCATGTTAACATATGTTTTTTTTTAAACTTTTTATTTATTTATTTATTTATGACTGTGTTGGGTCTTCGTTTCTGTGCGAGGGCTTTCTTTAGTTGTGGCAAGCGGGGGCCACTCTTCATCGCGATGCGCGGGCCTCTCACTGTCGCAGCCTCTCTTGTTGGGGAGCACAGGCTCCAGACGCGCAGGCTCAGTAGTTGTGGCTCACGGGCCCAGCTGCTCCGCGGCATGTGGGATCTTCCCAGACCAGGACTCGAACCCGTGTCCCCTGCATTGGCAGGCAGATTCTCAACCGCTGCGCCACCAGGGAAGCCCTAACATATGTTTTTATTTCACTTGGGTAAATACTTAGCAGTGAGATTGTTGGGTCACGTGACAAGTGTATATCTAACTTTCTAAGAAACAGCCAAACTGTTTTCCAAAGTAGCTGTACCATTTTACATTCCCATTTGCAAACTGAGAGTTCCAGTTGCTCCACATCCTCCCCAGCACTTGGCGTTGTCAGATGGGTCAGTTTTCCTCTCCCTCTCTCCCTTCCTTCCTCCCTCTTTCCCTTCCAATAAGTATGAAGTGGTATCTCATTGAGGTTTAACTTGTATTTCTCTAATGACTAATCACGTTGAGCATCTTTTTATGTGCTTATGTGTTATCTATGTATCTTCTTTCATGAAATGTCCATTCAAATCTTCTACCCATTTTGGAAGGGGGAGGTTGTTTTCTTATTTTCATTTTAATGGAGTTCCATGTTCTGGGTACAAGTGTTTTGTCAGATACGTAGTTTGCAGATATTTTCTGCAAAAATTTGAACACAAATTTGAATTTAGGGGCTTTCAATGTTGAGTCTTATATTAGCCACAGCATCCAATTACTTTCTAAGTTTTACTTTACTAACAGAAAAATCTCAAAAATCACATTTTACAAACTAGTGAAAAATGGAATCAGTTTTTGGGAAAAAAAATTTTCCCTTACTATCCTAGGGCTGTATTCAATTAAAATAATTGTGAAGATTGAAACATGAATTGTAGGAAATTTTTACTTTACAGTTGAATCAGTTAACAATTAAGAACTGCTGGAATTAGTTTTAATCATAAACATCACTCTGTCAAAAAGCACCAAGTATAAAATTAAATGCTAAAATCATCTGCTAACTCTGCCCATTCATGTGCTTGTTATTGAACAATGGACAATTTTGCCAGGGTAAGGCCCTGCGCAGAGCAGATTAGCCTGAGCCTTGGCTGTGCACAGTTGAATATGGTGCACATGTGCTGTAGAATATACTTACATGTATATGTACAAACCTGAATTTGAAACAAGAAAGAGAGGGAGGGAGGGAAGGAGGGAGGGACAGATGGATGGACCGAGGAATGGACAGAGGGAGGGAGGGAGGGAGGGAGAGGGAGGAAGGAAGGGAGGGAGGGAGGGAGGGAGGAAGGAAAGAGACCAGTGCAGAGTTACAACTTTCCTGATCAGTGAAACCATTTTCAAAACATCTGAATAGATTCAGAAAGATGCCAGAGAAAACTTTATATTTCAAAGACTAAAAAACAAAGAAACCCCCAAAATTAAGTGCCTTAGTACTAGGTGTGCTGGTAGTATCCAAATATGTAGGTTTTGGTGTAACCATATGTATTTTTTTAAATTTGTTGTTTATAAGGTTAAACATCCCTTTAAAATAACAAAACTAAGTGTTTGCACAACTGCTCAGACACCTCCATGGATCCTTAGAAACCTGGTTAGTAAGCCTCCTGATCTTTTTCTGACCTGTTTGTTTTACAAATGAAGAAAATAGCCAGAGATAAGAAGCAAATTTAAGGTCATACAGAAGTCTTATGCTGAACTAAATCCAGTCATTCTGATTACTATTTTAGTGGTTTTTCCCATTAACTTGACCTAGCCTCTCCAATTGGAGCAGAAAGTATTTCTCCTTGGGTCCATTACTTAGAGAAATGAAGATTATACTCAATTTTGTGAGCCCTTTGCTGGCATCTCAACTTATGTCTTGTATAATGAGTATGCCTCTTGGCTGAGGTGAGCAATTTTTGGAAATTTCTAGCTTCCTCCAAAGGAGGCGTCCTAGGCCAGAGTCCAGATCTTAATGAAAAACACGTAAACCTCTTGTTTGTTTTCCCTGTTGATTAGCCTATAATTTGAAACCCGTTCAATGGCAGATTTATCAAGTGACTAACCCCTGGGAAGAATAGAAGTGGCCAGGAGAAGGTGATTGTGGCCTAGGCACACATCATCGGTCACTTGTTGAAATATTAAGGTAGGAAGCCAAATACCTCCTTGCTTACTAATGAAAATACATTCAGGGAGGTTAGCTATGAGTGGGCCTGGTGTGGCTCGTTAGTGGCTGATGAAAGCAACACAGACAACCGGGGATATCTTTGCTGGACAAATCGGCCTGTATGGTCCTTGGTTTTCTTCAGTCGTCAATGAAAAAGTCATGTCTGAGTAAGAGTATAAAATCCACACCAGCTCAGCTGTCCTGAAAATTAGGAACAACTCACAAATACCTCTTCTCAGCTGGAACATGAGCCTCTCAAAGTATGGATTGTTTCTTTATATACATTTGCAAGATCAGGTGCATTGTAGATGCTCATTAAAGCTTGTTTGACTATTAGATGGTAGAGAGACCAGAGTCTCATCTCACTTTGATATAAAGAAGACTCGTTCAGTGTCTGTCTGGTTCAGACAACGTCCCTATGCAGAGTAAGCCTACACGTAGGATATTTGTCACAATCACTCCCCTGAACCTCTTCTTGTGAGCAGAGAGCTTTCTGTTTCATTGGTAAAGATGTGGAGACTATTTTTCTAATCAATAATCCTAGAGTCTTAGACATAAATTTTGCTTTTAATACCTGAAAGAACTCAACAACTAGCCCCCCCTACTTGCTCCTATTTGATAATGCTATTTAAATAATCTAATATTTTTTTCATTTCCTACCCCTTTTCAATTAAAAAAAAGAAAAAGACAAAGTTGGGAATACGTGAAGCAAACCTAATTGGGGAATCTGCTTCACAGTTTCCAGAATGATGCTAGTGGACAGATGGGCCTTGGCCATAGGATGGTGACCCCTCATAGACAGTGAGTGAATTGAGAAAGAAGTAATAAAGTGATTGCTGTGATTACTTGAAGAACCTCGGTTTGTCACAGTATTAAGGGCCAGGTCTTACCATCTGTTGCTTCTAAGCTCACGTGTACTCTGGAATGGGTCGTACATACCTCACTGGACTAGCTGTAGCTTCGGTAGTGACAATAACAATACAACATAAAATGCCAAGTCCTCTCTCTTAATAGAGAAGGAATTAGTATGTTGGCTCTTTGCCTAAAGGTATGCAGTCTTGGGTTTGCTTATTAGGTTTCGAATTACTTTCTGGAAAAATGAAGCCTGAAAATCATTTCCATAGATATCCCAAGGTATATCCATTCTCTGACTCACACTAAATTTAGTGATATTAGTAACTTAGAAATAAAACATTATCAGAATCCTCCATGATTTTATTTCTTCTGTGTCACAAAAGCACTCTGGCTACACTCAGGTTTTGTTTTGTTTCCCAGGTAGGAATCTCAGTACAGGTTTCAAAGATTTATCTCTTTTACTTCCCCACTATTTCCTTGGATGACTGTCCATAATTATATTTGCTTATTTTTGAAGTATATTTCAGGATCCTTGGAATAAGTATCACATTTCAGAAGTAATGCCCAACTTTATCTGAACTGCATACTGAACCACTGGTGTGTTTTCAGAGTACCTTAATGAGTCTGTTTGACCTGTGTTGATTTGCATTCATAATGAGAGCTAGGACTCTTTCTTTACATGGCTTAGATGATACTATGCTTTGCGTCCTTATGAAGCTTTCATGAGCAGAGCTGTCTGTATTATAGGAAGTTGAAGAGAAAGAGATACCGTGAAGTCTTGGGTGTGGAAATTATTAGCATTTTAGAACTTTCCTGAAGTGAGGACTGCTTCTGTGCAGTCCCCTGGAATTGTCTTGCTTTCCCCAACTTAAGAATTTAGAATTTGGAAGAGTCCCTGGAAAAGGTTGACTTACTCAAGTTGTACAGCAGATAACCTGAATTTTTAATGGCCCCTGGCAGCACCACTGGGAGAGAATGTTCGTAACAACAAAATGCTGATGGGTGATTTTTTGCACAGTGCTTGGCACCGGCATGATGTCTTTCATCAGTAGGCACTTTTCCACCTTCTTTTCAACAGGCATATTTGTGGGGACCAGACAAGCAAAGTCTCCCTCTATTGCTTGGGCTTCAGGACAGTGTGTTCCTGCGATGATATCTCTGAGCAGTGGTAATGTGGAAGATATTAAAAAATAATGAGGATTTTGTAGGGGAAGGGAGCACCAGCCCCTGAGGAGTCTGCAGGAGTTTCCTAAAGCCCAATTCCTAATCAGATTAGGATCACAAATATGGTTCAATCCTACTGCATAGTTTACTATACTTATGGGAATAGCCTTTAAGCTTATTGTGGAGAGAACACTTATCCTCACCAAATATTTTAAAATTGTTAAAATTTAATAGGATCAACATTAATTTACAGAAATACCCACACTGAATTTTCTAGGTAATAACAACAATGAAATCTCGTAGTCCATGTTGTGCTTAGGCCTATCAAAGAGGAAGGGGACCACATGTCTCTCTGTTTTTACATTTTCTTGGAACTTTGAGTCTAGTTGGGAGGGTAATACAGAGGCACAAGGAAGTCTTAATATTTAAAGCTAAAGAAATAATTCAATTCAATAAGCATTTGTGGATCACTAACTAAGCAGTGTGCAGTGTTCTGGAAGTTCAAACATGAATAAGCTGTGGTCCCCAACTGCCTGGAGCTTTTAGATTTGCAAAGAAGATAAACATAAATGACTGTAATGCAACGTGAACCTAGAAAGTTCTTTGGCAACAAAGTCAAAGGAAAACTTTTTCAAGAAGAATCAAGAAAAGTTTAAACCAGAAGGCTCAGTTGCGGTGGAGTGAGTTTTCCTTCGGGGCTTTCACTAGGTGAAAATGGAGAGGAAGGGTGTTTTACAGAGAGGAAACAGCATGTGCAAGAACATAAAGATGTGGGAGTTGATGGGATGTTTGAATCTGTACTGGTGCAACACAGGGAAAGTATAAAGAAGTATCTGGAAAAGTAAGCAGAGGGCAGATTTTGAAGAGCCATGAGTATCATGAAAAGAATTTAGGCTTCTCTGCTGCATGAAATAACTGTTCTCAATATGGGTAATGAAGGGATATTTCCCTTATAAGGATATATCAGAATTAGCAAGGGGTTTTTCAAATAACACATGTTCCTTTGGCGATTCTGGAATGACCCAAGTTAAAAGTCATTGCCAAGACTCCCTCTTGCGAGAACACCAGAATCACAACTAGCTGCTGGACAGTCATCGACGGGAAGACACTGGACCTCACCGGGGAGGATACCCCACATCCAAAGACAAAGGAGAAACCACAATGAGACGGTAGGAGGGGCACAATTAGAGTAAAATCAAATCCCATAACTGGTGGGTGGGTGACTCACAGACTGGCGAACACTTATACCACAGAAGTCCACCCACTGGAGTGAAGGTTCTGAGCCCCACGTCAGGCTTCCCAACCTGGGGGTCTGGCAACGGGAGGAGGAATTCATAGAGAATCAGACTTTGAAGCCTAGTGGGAATTGATTGCAGGACTTCGACAGGACTGGGGGAAACAGAGACCCCACTCTTGGAGGGCGCACACAGAATAGTGTGCGCAGTGGGACCCAGGGGAAGGAGCAGTGACCCCGGGGGAGACTGAACCAGACCTACCTGCTACTAGTGTTGGAGGGTCTCCTGCAGAGGCGGGGGGTGGCTCTGTTTCACCGTGGGGACAGGGGCGCTGGCAGCGGAAGTTCTGGGAAGTACTCCTTGGCGTGAGCCCTCCCGGAGTCTGTCATTAGCCCCACCAAAGAGCCCAGGTAGGCTCCAGTGTTGGGTTGCCTCAGGCAAAACAACCAACAGGGAGGGAAACCAGCCCCACCCATCAACAGTCAAGTGGATTAAAGTTTAACTGAGCTCTGACCACCACAGCAACAGTCAGCTCTACCCACCACCAGAGCCTCCCATCAAGCCTCTTAGATACCCTCAACCACCAGAGGGCAGACAGCAGAAGCAAGAAAAACTATAACCCTGCAGCCTGTGGAACAAAAACCACATTCACAGAAAGATAGACAAGATGAAAAGGCAGAGGGCTATGTACCAGATGAAGGAACAAGAAAAAAACCCCAGAAAAACAACTAAATGAAGTGGAGATAGGCAACCTTCCAGAAAAAGAATTCAGAATAATGATAGTGAAGATGATCCAGGACCTCGGAATAAGAATGGAGGCAAAGATCGAGAAGATGCAAGAAATGTTTAACAAAGACCTAGAAGAATTAAAGAACAAACAAACAGAGATGAACAATACAATAACTGAAATGAAAACTACACTAGAAGGAATCAATAGCAGAATAACTGAGGCAGAAGAACGGATAAGTGACCTGGAAGACAGAATGGTGGAATTCACTGCTGCGGAACAGACTAAAGAAAAAAGAATGAAAAGAAATGAAGACAGCCTAAGAGACCTCTGGGACAACATTAAACGCAACAACATTCGCATTATAGGGGTCCCAGAAGGAGAACAGAGAGAGAAAGGACCAGAGAAAATATTTGAAGAGATTATAGTCGAAAACTTCCCTAACATGGGAAAGGAAATAGCCACCCAAGTCCAGGAAGCACAGCGAGTCCCATACAGGATAAACCCAAGGAGAAGCACGCCGAGATACATAGTAATCAAAGTGGCAAAAATTAAAGACAAAGAAAAATTATTGAAAGCAGCAAGGGAAAAACGACAAATAACATACAAGGGAACTCCCATAAGGTTAACAGCTGATTTCTCAGCAGAAACTCTACAAGCCAGAAGGGAGTGGAATGATATACTTAAAGTGATGAAAGGGAAGAACCTACAACCAAGATTACTCTACAAGCATCTCATTCAGATTTGATGGAGAAATCAAAAGCTTTACAGACAAGCAAAAGCTAAGAGAATTCAGCACCACCAAACCAGCTCTACAACAAATGCTAAAGGAACTTCTCTAGGCAGGAAACACAAGAGAAGAAAAGGACCTACAAAAAGAAACCCATAACAATTAAGAAAATGGCAATAGGAACATACATATCAATAATTACCTTAAATGTGAATGCATTAAATGCTCCAACCAAAAGACACAGGCTCGCTGAATGGATACAAAAATAAGACCCATATATATGCTGTCTACAAGAGACCCACTTCAGACCTAGGGACACATACAGACTGAAAGTGAGGGGATGGAAAAAGATATTCCATGCAAATGGAAATCAAAAGAAAGCTGAAGTAGCTATACTCATATCAGATAAAATAGACTTTAAAATAAAGAATGATACAAGAGACAAGGAAGGACACTACATAATGATCAAGGGATCAATCCAAGAAGAAGATATAACAATTATAAATATATATGCCCCCAACATAGGAGCATGTCAATACATAAGGCAACTGCTAACAGCTATAAGAGAGGAAATCAACAGTAACACAATAATAGTGGGGGATTTTAACACCTCACTTACACCAATGGACAGATCATCTAAAATGAAAATAAATAAGGAAACAGAAGCTTTAAACGACACAATAGACCAGATAGATTTAATTGATATATATAGGACATTCCATCCAAAAACAGCAGATTACACTTTCTTCTCAAGTGTGCACAGAACATTCTCCAGGAAAAATCACATCTTGGGTCACAAATCAAGCCTCAGCAAATTTAAGAAAATTGAAATTATATCAAGCATCTTTTCTGACCACAACGCTATGAGATTAGAAATGAATTACAGGGAAAAAAACGTAAAAAACACAAACACATGGAGGCTAAACAATACGTTACTAAATAACGAAGAGATCACTGAAGAAATCAAAGAGGAAATCAAAAAATACCTAGAGACAAATGACAATGAAAACACGACAATCCAAAACCTATGGGATGCAGCAAAAGCAGTTCTAAGAGGGAAGTTTATAGCTATACAAGCCTACCTAAAGAAATAAGAAAAATCTCAAGTAAAGAATCTAACCTTACACCTAAAGGAACCAGAGAAAGAAGAACAAGCAAAACCCAAAGTTAGCAGAAGGAAAGAAATCATAAAGATTAGAGCGGAAATAAATGAAATAGAAACAAAGAAGACAATAGCAAAGATCAATAAAACTAAAAGCTGGTTCTTTGAGAAGATAAACAAAATTGATAAGCCATTAGCCAGACTCATCAAGAAAAAGAGGGAGAGGACTCAAATCAATAAAATTAGAAATGAAAAAGGAGAAGTTACAACAGATGCCGCAGAGATACAAAGCATCCTAAGAGACTACTACAAGCAACTCTATGCCAATAAAATGGACAACCTGGAAGAAATGGACAAATTCTTAGAAAGGTATAACCTTCCAAGACTGAACCAGGAAGAAACAGAAAATATGAACAGACCAATCACAAGTAATGAAATTGAAACTGTGATTAAAAATCTTCCAGCAAACAAAAGTCCAGGACCAGATGGCTTCACAGGTGAATTCTATCAAACATTTAGAGAAGAGCTAACACCCATCCTTCTCAAACTCTTCCAAAAAATTGCAGAGGAAGGAACACTCCCAAACTCATTCTATGAGGCCACCATCACCCTGATACCAAAACCAGACAAAGATACTACAAAAAAGGAAAATTACAGACCAATATCACTGATGAATATAGATGCAAAAATCCTGAACAAAATACTAGCAAACAGAATCCAACAACACATTAAAAGGATCATACACCACGATCAAGTGGGATTTATCCCAGGGATGCAAGGATTCTTCAATATACGCAAATCAATCAATGTGATACACCATATTAACAAATTGAAGAATAAAAACCATATGATCATCTCAATAGATGCAGAAAAAGCTTTTGACAAAATTCAACGCCCATTTATGATAAAAACTCTCCAGAAAGTGGGCATAGAGGGGACCCACCTCAACATAATAAAGGCCATATACGACAAACCCACAGCAAACATCATTCTCAATGGTGAAAAACTGGAAGCATTTCCTCTAAGATCAAGAATGAGACAAGGATGTCCACTCTCACCACTATTATTCAACATAGTTTTGGAAGTCCTAGCCATTTCAATCAGAGAAGAAAAAGAAATAAAAGGAATCCAAATTAGAAAAGAAGAAGTAAAACTGTCACTGTTTGCAGATGACATGATACTATACATAGAGAATCCTAAAAATGCCACCAGAAAACTACTAGAGCTAATCAGTGAATTTGGTAAAGTTGCAGGATACAAAATGAATGCACAGAAATCTCTTGCATTCCTATACACTAATGATGAAAAATCTGAAAGAGAAATTATGGAAACACTCCCATTCACCATTGAAACAAAAAGAATAAAATACCTAGGAAACCTACCTAAGGAGTCAAAACACCTGTATGCAGAAAACTATAAGACACTGATGAAAGAAATTAAAGGTGATACCAACAGGTGGAGAGATATACCATGTTCTTGGATTGGAAGAATCAATAGTGTGAAAATGACTATAGTACCCAAAGCAATCTACAGATTGAATGCAATCCCTATCAAATTACCAATGGCATTTTTTACGGAACTAGAGCAAATCATCTTAAAACTTGTATGGAGACACAAAAGACCCCGAATAGCCAAAGCAGTCTTGAGGGAAAAACACGGAGCTGGAGGAATCAGACTCCGTGACTTCAGACTATGCTACAAAGCTACAGTAATCAAGACAATATGGTACTGGCACAAAAACAGAAACATAGATCAATGGAAGAAGATAGAAAGCCCAGAGATAAACCCACGCACCTATGGTCAACTAATCTACGACAAAGGAGGCAAAGATATACAATGGAGAAAAGACAGTCTCTTCAATAAGTGGTGCTGGGAAAACTGGACAGCTACATGTAAAAGAATGAAATTGGAACAGTCCCTAACACCATACACAAAAATAAACTCAAAATGGATTCGAGACCTAAATGTAAGACCGGACACTATAAAACTCTTAGAGGAAAACATAGGAAGAACACTCTTTGACATAAATCACAGCAAGATATTTTTTGATTCACCTCCTAGAGTAATGGAAATAAAAACAAAAATAAACAAATGAGACCTAATGAAACTTCAAAGCTTTTGTGAAGCAAAGGAAACCATTGACAAGATGAAAAGACAACCCTCAGAATGGGAGAAAATATTTGCAAACGAATCAACGGACAAAGGATTAATCTCCAAAATATATAAACAGCTCATTCAGCTCAATATTAAAGAAACAAACAACCCAATCCAAAAATGGGCAGAAGACCTAAATAGACATTTCTCCAAAGAAGACATACAGATGGCCAAGAAGCACATGAAAAGATGCACAACATCACTAATTATTAGAGAAATGCAAATCAAAACTACAATGAGGTATCACCTCACACCAGTTAGAATGGGCATCATCAGAAAATCTACAAACAACAAATGCTGGAGAGGGTGTGGAGGAAAGGGAAACTTCTTGCACTGTTGGTGGGAATGTAAATTGATACAGCCACTATGGAGAACAGTATGGAGGTTCCTTAAAAAACTAAAAATAGATTTACCATATGATCCAGCAATCCCACTACTGGGTGTATACCCAGAGAAAACCATAATTCAAAAAGACACATGCACCCCAATGTTCATTGCAGCACTATTTACAATAGCCAGGTCATGGAAGCAACCTAAATGCCCATCGACAGATGAATGGATAAAGAAGAGGTGGTACATATATACAATGGAATATTACTCAGCCATAAAAAGAACTAAATTGAGTCATTTGTTGAGACGTGGATGGATCTAGAGACTGTCATACAGAGTGAAGTAAGTCAGAAAGAGAAAAACATATCGTATATTAACGCATGTATGTGGAACCTAGAAAACTGGTACAGATGAGCTGGTTTGCAGGGCAGAAGTTGAGACACAGATGTAGAGAACAGACATATGGACACCAAGGGGGGAAAACTGCGGTGGGGTGGGGATGGTGGTGTGCTGAATTGGGCGATTGGGATTGACATGTGTACACTGATGTGTATAAAAATGATGACTAATAAGAACCTGCAGTATAAAAAAACGAACAAAACGACTAATACTAAACTTTCATTGGGTTATTTGTATGGAAATATGTTAATATAAATGTTTCAGACATTACATGAAATTTCTAAAAATCTTATATGTTCTGGCGTAATGTTATAAGTCATAATTGTAGTTATTACTTTAAAATGTATATCTCAGAAATAACTAAATTTCCTTGTCAATTGTATTATTATGAACTTTCATCAGATCTTTAACCATGGTCATTTTTAAGTGTTTTGTCATTTACAGACAGTTCTGGGTGTACTCTGATGCTTTTGCAAATATGTTCCTATAAAAGGGTTTCATCTTCAAGGAGTTCATGGAAAAGACTCTGACAAGTACAGGTTTCTGGTAACTGACTGTACTGCTGAACTGAATGAATACGCATTTTCAGAACTCTAATGAAAAATTGATGAACTCATAAAAGTGCTAACAAAAGATCAAGATGAAAAAAAAAATTAATTACATGGGACTGAGTGAACTGATGAGGATGATTATAATTCTTGTGACTTTCTGTTTGAACTATTTAAAAAAAAATCCCACAAGGACTCAGAGGCAAAGAATATACAAATCAGTTTTCACTGCAAAGTGAAGGAGCTGTTACAGTGGAAGATTACTGGACTGAATGTCAATATTATGACATAGTATGAGTGTGTTTCGTGTTTGGTAATTGCAATCATTGTTGCTTTTGTTGTGGTCATCCATGTACAATGCTTGGTGTCAGTCTATTTATCTCTTGTAAAAATAAAATACAGTGTGTATGTGTGAAAAAAAAAAAAAAGTCATTGCCAAAAAATTCTACCAGTATTGTAGTGCCATACTATCTCAGCTGTGTTTCAGAGCAGAATAAAGATTAAGAACAGTTACTGTTGGTTTCAACTCTGGCTACCCATTGGAATCCCTTGGGGAGCTTTAAGGATACCAGTGCAAGGGCACCACCATCTCAGACCAATTGAATGATTATCTTTTGAGATGGTCCTGCCCGTCAATATTTTCTACAAAGCTCTGTAGGTGTTTCTGTTGGGGAGCAGGCTGAGAACCACTACATTAAACAGATAAAAACAGTGTCAATCAAGGAAAAGGGTGATTGGAACAGAGTGGTTTAATTGCGATTGCTCTCTTAAAGATTGTGAATTTGCATATTGCTTAGAAGGAGATAGATATAGATTAACAGACTATTGCAGGTGGGAAGAGGATGTGATTAAAAATGAAAGCAATAGAAACAATCAAGTTAAAAGTAAAGGGAGATAGATAAAATTTGGATGATGTCTGGAGATAAAACTTGGGGTAGGCTGGAAAGATGTCAAAACTTTAGACCTGTCTCCTTTCAAATGATATGTTGGGGTGAATGCAGAAAAACAACAGATTTTTAGCAGGGAGGTTTGGGGAGAGGGAAACTCATAATGTTTCATATGTTCTAAAGAACGTTTATCTAAAAATGATTGGAAGGTTTGTAAATTGTTTTGTGTACCATGTACAAGCACCATGTTCAATGTGAAAGTAAAGGAGACTGAAAAGAAAGTCAGTAGGGTTTAAAAGCATTATGTTCCCTTGATTCAGCCTTATCTGTAATTTCAGCTGTGAGGGTCTGGGCTTGACATTCCATAAAGATTTCCAGGGTCCTGCCTGGGAGTACATGATTATTCAACAGAAAGTTCTACTCTCTATGTTTGATGCATCAAGTCGTTAACAGTCCTTCTAGTTATGGCTCTAGATAAAGGAGGGAAAACAATATATGATTTCCATGTGCAAAGTAGAAGTGGCACTTAACAGGAAGTGGAGTGTAAAATAGTGTTAAAAAATAACTTTCCTGAAGGCTTGATTCATGATATGTGCAGGAACAATTTGAAATAATTGATAGGATATGTGTTACTGAACGCAAGTTAGTGTTTCCGACACACAGTGGTGCCACACAAGTTTAGAGCAGAGAAAGGTTTATTGCAGGGCCATGCAAGGAGATGGGTGGCTCGTGCCAAAAAGCCCCAAACTCTCCAAAGGGTTTCAGCAAAGCACTTTTAAAGGCAAGATGAGGGAGGGGCATGATTAGTTGTTGCAAACTCCTTGGTGTCGGAATCCTTTGTTCTTGCAGCTGTCCATGTAGGTCAGGTCATGATGTTCCTGTAAACCTCCAACAGACAAGTGCTGTTCTCTGTTCTGCAAATTTTATCTCCACATGAATGGACTCTTAAAGGTTAGAGCCCTGAGAATAGGCTATCCTGTATATTTCAGGCTATAGGCCACATTCTTTTATAAAAGGTGCAGAACCAGCATGACTGAGCATGGGCCACAAAGCACAAAGGCGAAAGCGAAAGGAATAGATCTAATATGAAGTCAGATTTGTTCTTCCCTATTACATATGGACAGATAAAGAATGAATGAGGTGCTTATTACATGAATCACTTTGAATTACTATGTCATGCTGAGCTTCTGAACCTGAGATTGGAGTGGTCAAAAGGAGTTGTGGAGCAGGAAAGGACAAAGGTAAGTGGTTTCTTTATATGGGCCATTTAAATTTTGATGGTTAGAAGAGTTTCTTACTGTAGTCTCAGCATATTAGTATGGAGTACATGGACATTCCATAGTTCTTATTTGGTAATTCTTCATATTAATAAATAGTTTGTGAGGAAGCCATTCATGGAATCTGTGTTTGGTAGTCTGTCCCCTTACCTTGGGTGTTTGCAGCAGATGGGAGAGTCGTTGAGAGACGACAGTATTTGCAGAGACCCACATGTATGAAAGAGCGTGGTCCCGGGAGAGAGAGAAGTTATGTAGGACTGGAATCCAGGACATATTTGGAGAAGAAGCAGGAGCCAAAAGTGGAAAAAATTGGCAGAAAAGAGAAGAGTTTTCAGAGTGGCCATGCTAAAAAATTTTAGCATTAGCTTATAAGTAATGGCCAATTATTGAAGGGATTTTAAGGAATAAAGATCTGCATTTATTTTTTTAAAAAATCATCATGGAACCAATGTGGCTAAACTGGGATCAGGAAAATTAGTGAGGTGGCTCTTGCCACTGTCCAGGTAGAGAAGACCCAATGAAGAGTTGAGGCAGTGGAGGTAGAAGGAAAGGAATGAATCAGAGAAATTAATGAAACTCATTGATAAGTAGTATGTTGGGAATGAGAGAGAGCAAGGAATCCAGCATGATATCCAGGTTTCTGGATGTGATGGGTTGGGAGGATTAATTGCAAAGAAGAATTTCAGAGGAGGAGGAAATTGAGGTTTGACAATCATGAGTTCATTTTCAGACGTGTTGAGTCTGAGGTGGCTGATTAAGAATATTCAGGTAGAACAGTTCCAGAGGATAGTTGGAATTATGGTTTTTAGATACCAATTTAGACGTTGCGGTATATAGTCAATGAGTGTAATTTACCTCATGAGTACACAAGATGACCGAGAGAGATTGTGTAGTGTGAGAAGGATAAAATGTCAAGGGACATACCTGGAGAATAACATTTGAGGGATGACTGGAGGAAGAGGAGTCCACAGATTGACTGGAGAGAGCCAAGAAATAGGAAGAAAATGGCGGTGGGTGGAGAGAGTATCCAAGTTCAGGGGAGCAGAGAGAATTGCAAGGCAAGGCAGCAGTCAACTTTAACGATGCAGCTGAGAGGACAGAAATCACTGAAAAGTGCTGATCAGACGTAACACTCAAATCATGGAGTTTTAAGAAGATAGTGGGGGCAGAAACCAATGGTCATTGGTTAAAAGAAACATGGATAAGAAAATAGATACAGCAAGAGCTGTGTGTTTTCTTAAAAAAACAAAACAAGACAAAACTCTGTTGTGAAGAAAAAGAGGTAGTGTGAGAAAGAAAGGGCGACAGCTAGAAGGGATTAAAAAAGGATTTTGATATCTTTATTTTTGCTTTAGATGGATAGAGCATGGTGCTGGGGAACATGCTGAGAGCCGAAAGCAAGTGATGTGTCAGGCAGCAAAGAGACAAAATAATAATGGCAACAAACTTCTATAGCACCTCCTGTGTTCCAAACGCTCCTCTATATGTAGTTTTACATGTATTAACTCATCTACTTCGCATAACTGCCTTGCAGGGTAGGTTCTGTTATTACCCCCATTTTCCTTATAAGAAAACTGAGGTATAGAGAGGTTAAGTAACCTAACCAATTTGTGCTCTACCCACCACACTAAGCAAATGAATTACAGAGCCACCAGAATGATATATATAGATGTATACATCAGATTCAGCAGATTCAGAAGGTCATTGGTTGAGGGGTGGAAAGCAGGAGAGGTGGAGTGCTTTGTGTAGATACAGTCCAGTTGTGTGATAAAAGGAAGGTTTTTCTGTGGAACATGTCTTTGCAACTTTTTCATATTATTAAGAAGTTGAAGATTAAGTGAAAATTATTGGCTCATCAATATTACCTGACTGTTAACCTGCTTGGAAGAAGGTTAGTCGGGAACAACATTCAAGATTTAGTTTGCTGTGGCAGAACTAAACTAGTCGCTAAATGAGATTTAAATATGTGTGATAATTCAGGGTGGGAATCAGGGCTGGAATGTGGCTGGAGGTGGGCAGGGGAGGCAGAGGGAGATGGAGATGGGTAGGGCATCCAAACAAAGGTCATCTTGATCTCAGAGTTGAATGAAGCTTGAAAGTACTTTCAGCCATTTGATAGTAGAACTCGTGAAAGATTGGGTAAACTTTTGTATTTGTAGTACATCGTTCATCCTGACTGCTTAAGCTTTTCCTAGTTTTATGCCTGTCACTCCACAAAGGTGACATTGTTTGGAAATTTTGAAGAATGTTTAGAAATCTGTTAGTCTCTTACTCTAATATTATCCTTAGCAACAGTAACTAACAGTAATATTTATTCAGAACTAGTGTTCCAGGCATAATGCCTGCCTCTTTATAGGAAGTATTTCATTTTACCTTTATAAAAACCCTAGAGACGGTCTACTACTTTCCGCATTATACACTTGAGGAAACTCAGGCTTGAAGACAGAGTTCCCTGCCCAAGGTCATAGAGCTAGCAAGTAGCTAAACCAGGATGTGAACCAAGTGGTTTGAATCCAGAACTCAGGTGCTGCTTAACCCTGTGTGTTACAAAGAAATAGATGGGACCCTGAACTTGCCAATTTTTTCAGAGTTGGATCGAGGCTGCCATGTCCACGTATGAGAAGTTCAGCTTTAGAAAAACCTGTCTCTAGTTCTTCTGACCACAGTCATTTGGGGGTTGGTTTATGAAGCAAAAGGTGAAGCTAGTAAAAATACAGTTAAAAGTTATCTTAATGAAGATGGAGAATTTTCCTGTGTCATGACCTTGACTGACTTAGGCCACTGAAAATATTTCTTTACCTTTTTAATGTAAAACGGATCTGTACTTATATACCCGTTGGTGTTCTAGACATTTGTGGGCTGAAATTACAGTGAAGAAAGTCTTATTAGCCATAGGGAAGACTCTTGGGACAATGACTGAATATAACTATTGCAGGTTTTTTTTTAAAAATAAATTTATTTATTTATGACTGCATTGGGTCCTCATTTGCTGCGCGCAGGCTTTCTTTAGTTGCAGCGAGAGGGGGCTAATCTTCGTTGTGGTCCGTGGGCTTCTCTTTACGGTGGCTTCTCTTGTTGTGGAGCATAGGCTGCAGGCGCGCGGGCTTCAGTAGTTGTGTCGCACGGGCTCAGTAGATGTGGTTCGCAGGCTCTAGAGCGCAGGCTCAGTAGTTGTGGCGCATGGGCTTAGTTGCTCCACGGCATGTGGGATCCTCCCAGACCAGGGCTCGAACCCGTGTCCCCTGCATTGGCAGGCAGACTCTCAACCACTGCGCCACCAGGGAAGTCCTGTTGCAGTGGTTTTTATCCATCCATCTCATCAGTAGTGGGTACTTGCCGTTTTAGCTGCAGGGATACAGGAATAAAGGCAGATACTGTCCCTGATTTCTTCTTGTGGAGTTTGTAGTCTGATGGGGAAGGCAGAAATTAAATAAATTCACCAAAAATGTTTAATTACTGCTAAATTGGATTTTGGAAAAACTCAAATATAAAATTGTAAATTTGACTGCCTCCCAGTTAACTGTCGTAGGCTAAATGGCATTGAATGCTGGGAAATGGACTAGTTAATAGCCAAGAGTACACCAGTTTGTGCTGATAAGTGAAAAACTGTAGACTCAAGGTATTGACATAACTGAGAAGATGAGCATTAACAAGGCTGGCTTCGTATAAACTATAGTTGAAAATATAGAGTATGTGGAAAAGAAAAAAAGCAAACCTTAATAATAAGCTCATTTTCTATGCATTTATTACTAAATTATGAATGGTTATAAAACAGACTCAAATACTGATCTTGGGCAGCTTTGATATGGAAACTTTAAAAACAATGCACACGCGTCATAGCTTCTTCTCGAATCTTTTCTTTCTGCTGTGTTGGCCTGGAAACCCCAGAGGTGAGACATTCTATGGAAAACTGTGAGAACTGCAGCTCCTAGCCAAAAGTATCTCCTAACCTTTTTTTTTGTTCTTTTTCCAAAACCAAAGGTAATAACAGATATATCCAGGCATGTTCAAATCTTTATTAAAAGTTTTGTTTTGCATTTGATATTAAAACCAATGAAAATTCTTAGACGACGGTTTTACTTTTACCCTTAATCCATGGTTATTGTTCCCTGTGAGCTCAGACTGGATGAAATTGTGCTTTTACTCCAACTGTTTTAAGTCCTTGGAAAATTCACAAGGTGGAATTTACACCCTGTTGGATTCTCAGAAGAACGTCTCTGTCTTTCCCTGTGTTTATGCGGCCTTGTGCTATGGTGGTGTGGGGATGCTATTGAATATTTTATTTCTGATAATAGTTTTTGATAAATTTTTTGCTTTCTTTCCCACTGATATCTCTACAGGCTCAGTTCGAACTTCAAGCCTTTCATATCCGGGGTGAGCATGCGGTGATAACAGCGAGACTAGAAGAAACCATTGAAAATCTCAAATACGAGATAGAACACCGATGGCGAGGAGAATGTGAAGAGATGAGAGATGTGTGTGTCTCCACCGACGATGACTGCCCTCCAAAGACTTTCAGAAATGTGTGCATCCAGACAGACAGAGAGACTTTCCTCAAACCCTGCGAAGGTGAAGACAGGACAACCAGAAGTAACCAAATAATACCCAAAAAGCTGAATATCTCCTCTTTAAGCCAGCTCTCTCCCCCAAATGACAGCAAAGACACCAATGTACCACTTCAATCTGCGGAAAGCATCTCATCGAGTCAGCAGAAGGCAACACCTCCCCCTCCCCCTCCCGCACCACCCCTACCGGCAGCCATCCCTCCCCCTCCTCCCCTCCCACCCGCACTTGGACCACCTCTGGCACCTCCGCCACCACCTGTGAATACTGGACCTCCCCCGCCACCTCCTCTGCCTCCAAGTGCTGGACCTCCCCCCCCTCCCCCACCCCCCCCACTTCCTCACTCCACCGCTCCGCCCAACAGTGGGGGGCCTCCTCCTCCTCCGCCACCCCCAGGACCTGCGCCTCCACCTCCTCCTGGACTCTTCTTCGGAGTCAACGCTTCTGCTAGCCAGTGTCCTCGGAAGCCAGCCGTCGAACCCAGTTGTCCCATGAAGCCTCTGTACTGGACTAGGATACAAATAAGCGATAAGAGGTAAGCTCAACTCCCCTGGCCCATTCTCAGCTTGTGAATTTGCAGGATTTTGGACAAGTGATGTTGTATTCCTGCTGGTTCAGCATCTTTGTAGTGTGGCACTCATTCTCAGATGTGGTAGTGAATGCCTTGGATAAACAAGGCTGGAATGTTTTGAGGAGAATGTCTCTACTAGGTCTTCTCTGTGTTCTCTATGGATTGATGCTGGGAGAAACGACGTGTTCTGTGTCAGACCCTTCTCGAAAGTATATATTCCATTTCCCAGACTAGAGAAGAACCCAGGGCTCTCCAACATCTCTGCAGTTAGTGAGTAATCACAAAGACATTGACCCTGATTCTATACTTCAGGTTCACTGAAGATTTTTAGATTATCTCTCTTGTCTTTAGATGGTATCATCAACCCTATAATGTGTATATTCAACAGGTAGGTGTAATTTTTCGATTTTTATTAAAAGAACCGGAAATAGCTGAATCATTAGCTCTTTAGGTCAGAGAGGAGTCTTAAAATATCAACTCTCTCTGCTTGAACTCTGTTACCCCTCGCTACTGAGTGCCCTCACATCTTTATACCTTGTTGCCCTCCAGAGAAAGTGCCAGTGGGTAGGTAGCTAAAAAGCATCTTCCATTTGCATAGGTTGTTAAGGTGGGTCTGTAAGGCAGCAAGAGATGGTTGCTTGGAAATTTCCATTCAAACAGATCTGATCAGATTTCTTCTGCCTCATTTTGGAAACCGTCAAAAGGACAACGAGAAACATGTTGAGTTACTTCTTGACTACTCTCTAGGTGCGAAGTTCATTGTTTGCAAAGAACAGCAAATATAAAACAGGTTTTTACACTTAAATTTTTGAACTTAATTCCCCAAATCAAGATGTGGTGGTGAATTTTTCTATTTCTATAACATTTCGCTTGGGGAAGGCAGTATACTGAACAAAATAAACTGCAATTCACAGTGAGAAAGCAACTAGAAATCACTCTAGGAGGGGTGGGGCACACCTTGACACTAAGCATATGGTGAACTAAGTTGATTGTATACTTCATATTTGGTCCCTTTCCTCTCACCAAAAATTAAGGGCAAAGAGGGTATTTTTTTAATGCTCTATATTTAAATTTCCCAAATGAGTGGTTAAAAAACCATTTCAGATGGTCCTGAAATAACTCCTACCATTAACTAAAGTTCTAGTATTCCCATTCAAGACTCAGATGACATTTCCTAAGCAGTAATTTCTCAGTATATTTATTTGTAGCCGTGTTCCCTTATTAGTGTTCTCAAATTAATGTGCAGCCATTCCAGGGTGATGAAGCCCACCTGTCAGCCCTGGCAGCATGTGTTCTGAGGGCACACGGAGCTGTTCCACACCTGGGTCTCCCTAGCCTGCCTTAGCTTCATTCCCATAAGACTTCATGAGCAAACAATAACCTAGACCATACGAGTGGTATAACAGTAACCACTGGGAGATGTGGTACCTTCATCCACTGTTTAAGAAAACAAAGACAAGCTGGAGATAATCATTGTATTTTTCTCTCCTTACATAGTTGGCCATTTTGAGAAAGAGGACAATTGAATGCTCAAGCTCTTATTAGTTTCGCCATAAACGTAGGGCTTCAGTTTTGCGATGGGTTGAATTGCCTCCCCGCAAATTGATTTGCCAGTGCCCTAATCCCCAGTACCTCAGACTGTGACCTTATTTGGAAATAGGGCTATTGCAGATGTGATTAGTTAGGTTGAGATGATCTCAGACTGGAGTAGGGTGGGCCTCCAATCCAAAATGACTGGTGTTCTTATAAAAAGGGGAAATGTGGACACTGCCAGGAGCAGAGGGAGAACAGCATGTGGAGTTTGGAGTCCTGCCACCACCAGGGATTGCGTTTTGGGCAAAATGAAAAGTAGGTGAATGTTCCAACTTTCCTGACCTGGGACATCAGGAGAGCCCTGCTTGGTGAACATGTCAGCCTCAAGCCTGAGTTCCAGGCACAGGGGTTTAGTCTCTCTTATTATGGGTCCCTCAAAATGTTTTTGTACCTCAGAGCATGAATACGTCTTTTAAACTGAAATGGTCTGAAGGTCCTGTGTACTATTCATTATGGACAAAAGTAAAATTATCTGGGATGTGTTCTTTGAAAGGAGATGATATTTTGTACAACCAGAGGGGTAAGCACTTCATGTAATGAGCACGTAATAAATTTTGGTCTTGGTCTTCTGGGGAACTAAGAATAAAATATGAATTTTCTCTATTATATACACACTGCCTCTCATCCACTTAGATTGCTTTTCACTACTAACATGATTTTTAACTTTTGCCATTTTGCTTTCTTTGATGTCTGTTTTCTGGTTTCTAGAATAGGGAAAAGCCATTTAGTTTAAAAAAATAAAAAAGGAAGAAAGAAATCCTTATCTGTCTACCTTTTCGGCTTCCTAATAACTATCTTCCTGGTGAGAAAGTATCTTCTCCTCCTCCCCCTGCACCCTCCTCCCTGCTTACTCCCGCATCTGTCCCCTCCCCACTTCTTCTTCCCCCACCTCCTCCTCCTTCTGCCTTCCTCTTCCTCTTCTTTTGAGCTCAAATTGTGTGTTCAGTGGTCAGAAAAGAGTTGGCCATGATGGCAGACGGTCCATTGTGAGCAAGTCCTTGTTACTGCCCCACCAGCCCAGTTGCCCCCAACCCGCTGAGAGGTGGTATTCCAAAATTCTGTTACTCATTTTTGGAAATGCCTTTTCCCATAGAAACAATGTTGTAGATGGTGATGAGGTGTGCAACCTGACTGCCAAAGCCTATTTACTTCAGAATATAAGTGGGTTATAGCACTCGTCATACTGACCTGGGCTCAGAGTCCTTGGAGGGGGAGCCAAGCGGTACAGGTGCAGGAGATGGGGGGATGGGTCTGAGTAATCTGCTTTGTGGGTCACATCACCTCCCTCTAGGCATCCTCTCCTCAGCTTCCCAGAACCTTCCTGAGGCCCAGACCAGCAGCTCTGAGGCTGCATGCTCCAGAATTTCCTGGCTGTCTTCTCCTACCAATATCCCCTTTTCTCAAGCGCAGCTGAGAAAAGCATTTAACATTAAAGGTGTTCATGTTGCGAATTGAAGTTAGGGGGGCGGGGGGGAGGGAGGGGGCGGTGCTGAGGAAGGAGCACATAGATGGAAGTACCTCACTGGAAAGGTTCTAGCCCTTGGGTGATGATTTCACAGGTATTCATTATACTATTATACATTATAACTTACATACGTCACATATATGTTCTTAATGCCTCAAATATTATATTAGAAAAATTATAATTAAAAAAAAAAAATGGAGAGAAGCAAATGTTCAGTTTTGTTATGGGCCAGAACCCAAATGTCATATTTCACAGGAAAGGCAGACACATAGCAAAATGTGAACACTCAGATCTGAAAAGCCAGTGTTGCCAACTGTTTCAAATATGAAAAACTGTCAAAGCGGCAGGCAGGTGGGGATGGTGGTGTGATGAATTGGGCAATTGGGATTGACATGTATACACTGATGTGTGTAAAATGGATGACTAATAAGGACCTGCTGTATAAAAAAATAAATAAAATTTAAAAATTAAAAAAAGAAAAAAGAAAAATTCTTTTAGTATCAAAAAATTTGTGTGGATCACCCCGTGTAGGAATAGTTCTTTTAGTTTTCATTGGGAAAATGCATATCGAAACAAAGATAAGTACGTGTAGATATTATGGATCATAACGTACACGTTTGATGTGTATGTTTGATGTGTAGATGAGACTTTTTTAAAAATGTCTACGAGCATTAAAAGTGTTTAAAAATAAGACGAGAAAGTAAGTTAAGAAAGTAGACGTTTGGGAGAAAATGTGTTCTGACTGAAAGGAGCCTGGATAGTAAACCATCTAAGGCAGCTCTCAGAGGCAGTTGTTCTGAACCTGATTTCCCATATCTTCTTCCCTTTCTTTGTTTCAAAACTAGGGTATCCCTGTTTTTAGAGAGAGAAAAAAAAACCAATCAAACAAAACACAGTCTCCCCATGGCTACTTTTGCTGAAATCTCTGTGGGGGCTGGTACAGTAGGGGTTTTCCTTTGTTTTTATTTTTAATCCTGTTGTTGGGTGGTGTATTATAAAATCAAGTATTTCTAAATGAGCACAGCCTGTTCACGTATATGGGTCCTACGCTGCGTTAACCCGAGCTAAACCTGAGAACCGTATTTAAAACGAATAGAAAAAAATTCAAAAGAGGGCACATCTTCACCCAAGCACTCCATTTTCATTCTATTTAAGAATTATCCTATGAACGTCTCAGAATTGGTTATTGTTTCAATCTTTATACGATGCCCATTTCTACCCGTCGTGGAAATGACACAAAGCGAGGGAGGGGCAGTTTCCCTGCCTCAACAATCTGAATCCCAGGAGTTCTGATCCCACGGGGTTTCTTTGGTTCTCTCTCTTTGGTTATATCTAAGGACCATTCTGTTTCGGAAATGTGTGTTTGCTTTAATACTTAGTATATTTTGACTTAAAAAATCTGTAATCAAGCTTTTCTTCAAGCGTTATTAGAGTTTTTTTAAGGAGTTAAATAAACGAATTAAGGATTTCACTGTATCCTATTCTCTTTTGTTTCTTAAGTTTAACTTGCCATTTTCTCTTTTAAGCCAAAATTCTACACCAACCTTATGGGATTCCTTAGAAGAACCTGATATTCGGGATACTAGCGAATTTGAGTATTTATTCTCCAAAGACACACCTCAGCAGAAGAAGAAACCTCTGTCAGAGTCCTATGAGAAAAAAAACAAGATCAAAAAGGTACTGACTGACTATAGTAATCTTTGTAATTATATATATATATATATATATATATATATTTGTCATACATGGGAATTTATTATGTGCTGCTGGTTTGCTTTCCCTCTGTTTTCAAAAAATGTTTTGAAAGGTTTTGAGTCACAGATGACAGAAAGGAGCCAATAGTTGGAGAAATCTGTGCTTGCTATTTTGGTCATGCTGTCTGAATTTTCAAACTGTTCTCTTCATCTGGACTTTTTTCAGCCACTAATTCTATTGAAAAAATACATAAAATTTAGTGAAAAGTAGTCTGTAGGCTATATGGAAAATGTCTTCTTCACTTATTTATAACTTCATTCATTGAACAAATATTTATTGGGAGTCTATTTGTGCTAGATTTTGTTTTAGGCCCATGCTATCCAGTCGGGAAGCCCTTAGCCACATGTGACTATTTGTGATAAAATTACAAATTCAGTTCTTCAGTGGCACCAGCCACTCTTCAGTTTTATTCTTCTGGCTAGTGGCTACAATACAGCACAGATATAAAACATTTCCGTCGTTACAAAAAGTTCTCGTGGATAGAACTGTCTGAGCACCTGGGATATGTTGGTGAAAAAAAGCAAACAAACGAGAAAACAGACCCTTGCCCTGTGGAGCTTCTATTAACAATAAACATCAGAAACAACAAATCAAATCATGTGGTAGAGCAGAGTAAGGAGGATCTACTTCTTCGGGGTTCGGGAGGGATGGGCTACAGGTTTGAATGGCGTGTTCAAGGTGGTCCTCATTGAGAAGGTGACCTCTGAGCAGACTTGAGGGCTAGAAATCTGAGGCCACCAGCCAGCCATCAGAGGACAAGGTCAGGATTCACAAGCCATCAGACAGATGCGGAGGTGAGTCGCCACGGTGCCACGCACTGGCTTGATTCCTTCCCTCTGCCTTGGTCCCCTCAGTGTCACGTGAGATGACATCTATCCCTATTGCTCTAAGTAATGATCGAATGACATCATATATATATATATATATATGTGCTACCGTAGTGCCTGGCACCCTGTCAAACCTCGGCAAGTAATTGCGGCTCTCATTTTGCTACTGTTGCTGCCACCACTGCTATTTCTCTGCATTAGTGTTGTGATAATAGCATAGATGGTATTAGGGAGAAACAGTTGGCCCTTGAACAACATGGGTTCGAACTGCACAGGCCCACTTATATGCAGATATTTTTCAATAGTAAACACTACAGTACGAAACAGCCCGTGATTGATTGAATCCGCTGATGCTGAGGAACCGCGGATACAGAAGCTGACTCTAAGCTATATGCACATTAACCCCTAGTTGTTCAAGGGTCAACTGTATAGTACTTGGTTCTGCTGTTGATTTGCGATGTGATCCTGGGCTGGTCATCTCACTTCTCCCGGCCATATTTTCTCTTCTCTATAAAACAAGATTAACAATACCTGAGTCTACCTGACCCACCAGGATGTTGTGAAATTCAAATCTAAGAGGGTTTGAAGAAGTGTTTTGAAAGGTGTGTAATATTGAATGATAGTTTCATCAACTCTTCATTCTTAAATTATATAGTGAGGTTCATCCCTTGGTTCATATCTCAAGTAACATGATTGTGAAATGAGCTGTGCCTTTTTGGGGGGGAAATGGCAAAAGTCCAGATGCAGTTTTCTGTTAATCAGATCAGGTTTGCTCACTGACTTAAATTATACATGAAAATCATGGTCAAGGTTTTTCACAAGTTCATTGGAATTGTGTTTTCCTGATTGAAAAATGTGATCCCAATAATGATTAAATATCAGAGCAAATCTTTTAAGGGGACGTATCGCATGAAACAATTGAGTTACGGCAAGAAGTAAACTGATAGACTATAGAATATATTCATGTGCAGTTAGATTCCTATGAGGTGGAAATAAGGGCGTTTTGCTGGCCAGCTGGCTTTTTAAATGCCATCTATAGGAACAGAAGACTAATTGTTTCTATACAAAAGGCAAAAGCAGAATCTCTGTATTCCAAAAGTGGCCTCATTTTGCCTCTTCCAGGAAGCCTTCTCTGACCATCAAGGAAATCCTCTGAATGTTTTCTTACCCAATAGCATATTAAACTTACTTTTGTTCTCTTTTTCTTTCAAAATTGCTATTACTCCTTGTGTTTCTCTCTCTGGATGCTTGGTTACATGTTATTTACTCATAAAGCTAATTATTTCTGTTTTGGTGAATGAGCATTTTTAAAACATTGAAGTATTTGTTTTTAAAACATCAAAGCATTTGGTAGTTTATTCTTATTTCTTATCATAATTATTTGCCTCTTCAACAAAGGATTTTCACTAAAGCAGTTAGTACTTGATGTGTTTGTTTCTCCGTCTGAGAGGGAAAATATCCTTTATTCAAACTCTTCAATCTTTCTGAACCGTGAGGTTGCTGTTACCCCCGAAGACTCTGTGCACACGTGTAGCCTCTATTTTTTTTTCTTTAAGGGTAGCAGTCTTGAGGGTGCTTGGAGTTTGCAGTGAGCTTGTGTCCTACCTTAGAGCTGAGATTCTAAGTTTTAAAGAAAAAAAACGAATTGAGTCAATGCCAGAAAACTCTGAACCTGCCTCCTTTGCGCCTTCCCTCTGTGCCCATGGCCAGATTTCCAGCATCAAGATGGATCCCTTGGTCTCTTCTGAAAGTCAGATGTTTATTTTCTTTTCTCTGAGAATGAAGATGAAAGTGAGTTTTAGTGATTGTGAGCAACTGAGTTTCAGCACTGGAGGCCAGCTTTGTTAGCCTAACCACAGAATGGTCCCCATACAAGGTGACCGGGAAACACTTGCCAGATAGATCTTTTTATGGTGACTGAAGTGGAGTATATGTCAGAGATTTAAAAATCCAGCGTTCTGAATCTTGGCCGCAGGGACTCTGCCAGCATTGAGAGAGACGTGAGCATCTCTTAAGTGGAGCTGGTCTGCATCCCTCTGCACATCCCACATTCCTAGTTCAGAACTGTCGGAATTGTTACAGTTCTGCTGAACTCAGATACGAGTTTCTAGTTTCATCTTCTATAACAGCATTTAACGTTCCCATCACTGGCACTGATTTAAAGCAAACAGATACATATCTTCTTAAACTGGGCTGGGATCCTGTTTTCTAGTACGATATAGTCTAAGAATTAGAAGGAACCTTCCTGATCATCTAATTCAGTGCCCTCATGTGGCACATGAGAAACGAGAACTAGAAAGATGAAGATGACTTCTAGGGTTTGTACGCTTTTAGCTAGGAAGACATTGATAATGCCGGACACTTGAGAGGATGTAGAAGAGCCTCAGCGTATGTCTTCACTTCCCCTGAATTTAAACAGTAATTTGCTGCACTTAATGTTGGTAACAGCTTTTACTGGGATGATCGATTTTAACATTTATAAATGAGAGTAGCCATTCTTAGAATCATCAACAAAATCCAGCTACACTTGTGCAAATCCAAAATACGTCCTACGTTGTGAAATTATCCGAAGTTTTCTTCAGGATCCTCCAGTAGGAATCCAAATCTTTGAATAAAAAGATACTATGTATAACTCCAGCTATGAAATAATATGAAACAATATGTAGATTTGGAGCTGTTTTCCTTTGACCCCCATCAATCATTTTAAATATTAGCTATAAGTTAAATACTAACTATGACAAATTCGTATTGCGTACTCAGGCCTGTGCCATCTTCATTTGTGGCATGAGACCACTCTGCCACCACAGACATAACATTCACCAAATTGAGAACCAGAACTCAAAACATCAGCTCTTGTCTGTACCAGCAACACTGAGTACTATCTCCTATTTTTTCTTTCTCTCTGATAACCTTCAGGGCAAGTCGTTTAACTTTTCCACACAGATTCTTTCTCTACCAAATAGGGAATAACAACCCTTTACAGGGTCATTACAAGGATAAAATGAAATCATGATTGTGAAAGTACTTGAAGTATTCTCTAGGACTATGTATTAATCTCTTAGTTTATGAACAAACATGAAAGCTTTGCAAAGAAATTCTTGAACATCGCTTATTCCCACAAGCTTGTTGAGGGTCTTCAAGCATGAGTGTGTCCCTTCCTGAAACTATTTGCAAATGGTCATCTCTAGACCATTCCTGTTTTTCAGCTCCTTTAACAGCGTATACAGACATCTAGTAGTTCATCTTACGTTGGTTTATATAGTCTTTTTGCACTGTAAAATAAGAGTTTTCACTGTCAATATGCCCATATTTCTACTATCTCTAAGTTACATTTGTTCCAGGGAAAGGTAGGTCAGCGCCTTGACAAGGAGCCAGAAATCCGCCTTCATCAGACAGAATCTGTCTGAGATTCTTTGTCCTGGTGCCTGTCAGAGAAGTAGCCACTCCGATAAACTTTCCAATTGCTTTCTAAACTTGCCTGACAACGTTCAGAAAATCAGCACGACCTGCCAATATTCTTCCTCTCTTGAAATTATGAATAATGTCTGTGCTTGTTCCCTCCTCTGTAAGACACATAAAATTACTCCACTCCCTTGGCCTTTTTAATAGATATTTCTTAAGAATTAATGACATAATGGCTATTCCCTGAGCATTTGGTGGGAGTGGGGGTAGGGAGGGGTGGTGATGGTCCCGCAGACACTGGTCTATTGAAACTTCCTGGAGCCAAAAGCTTTCAGTTGTAATTGGGTCACTTTGGCCAGGATCGTAGCTGTAACTCTCAAATCCCAGACTTGGTGTCTCAGTTTAGTGGGGAGGGGAGATGAGTGGAAGGAGAACATAAATTTATAGGGTTTTCATAATCTGTTGTCTTCCAAGTTTATATAATTTCAGCTGTTGTGTACAAAGATAATTTCTCTGGGCTGCCCTGGTAAGGTATGTGCATTATTCCCCCCCCCCCCCGCCGCCCAGGAATGGGAATGCATTTGCCAAGCCCTTTCTATTACTCATGTGTTTGAAAAATGAGCAGTGAGGTTAGGGGTTATCATCTATGGCAGTGAGTGAAATCACTTGCCCGTGTGTTGTTTGCACCAATATATGACCTTGAGGTCATTGGTGCTATGTCCAGATTCCTTGAGTGATATCTGGAATGATCTGGGCTTCCCTGTTCTTTGGTTTTAAAGGCCCCTGACTGGCCAAATCTACTGAAAGCGAACGGGAGCTTCTACTCCATGACAAGCACCAACTTACAGAAATTCTGCCTTGTAAATTTTATGTGGAAATAAGACAGCCCAAAAAGTTAAGTTGTACTTTTACTTTATTTACTTATTTTTTTTAAAAAAGGTCATTAGAACTTGTCAAGTATGGATATCAATGATTCTTTCAGAATGTTGAATCTGAATATTATTCTTGGAGTTAGACTATGTTTCTCTTGTTGGCTGTTAAACAGTAACTTAATCTGGACTTGTACCTCAAGCCAGCTACAGGATCGTACGGTGCTCAGTTCCTACCCACACCACAAGAGGACACCTTCGAATGCTGAGCTCTGCAGAGCTAAATTAGCCTCTGTCCTAGAGCCGGAGACATGGAGCCTACAAGAGTGTAACTACCCCTCGAGGATCCTCTTCCGTCTTGTAAAATCTCTTTATTGTGGACCATGGGGCCAAATTTCACAGCAAATTATCCACTCAAAGTACTGGGAGCCAAAGGAATATTAGAAAGGCTTGTAGGTATTAGTAGAATAGAAATCATTAGTAGGCATAGTTCCAGTGCTTAGAATGAATGACTGCAATATAAAAATTTATGAAGTATTAGACTTAGCCCCTTTGGGACTGATTCTGGAATCATCTCCCCACTACACACACACACACACACACACACACACACGAGATTTTTTTTAATTGTCCGTATCTAAAGGGAGGGAAGATGTATTTGAATATAGATTTGGGGTTCTCTAATTGGAAAATAAAGAAGTTTGATTAGATATTACAAGATATCCTATGAGATAACCAGTCTAAATATTTGGGGTTTTTTTTTAAGTATTTTTTTCTTTACTCCTAGTTGAGTAAAGTTTTGGAAATCTCACCTATGTTTTCCTGGACCTCATTCATTTATGCTTAATACAGGACGTTTTCTAAGACCGGGACTGGCCGGAGCTAGACAGTGGTTTGAGGCTGAGTGCCAGTGCGGGGACCTTGGTGGTGGCAGTGACTTCTCTGGCCTCCAGTTTTAAGCTAGAAGTATGTGAGGAAATTACAAGAATGACCAAAGATCTTATATGTGTATTTAAGTCACAAACCCCAGGTCACATGGGTGCTTCCAAAATGAACTCATAAATGCCTTGCAGAGTGCACACATCTCCAGTATACACAAAGATCAAAACAGCCCCATACACATACACGTGCGTCCACAGGTATGTGCTTAACAAGAACAGAAGTCTTAATAACCTTGTATTTATGTAGAATCTTTCAAGTGAAGATGACAACAAGCTTTCAATAGCAATAATAATGGTTAATGCTAGGTGAGCGTTTTTTGGCTAAGTGCCTAGCATGTATTAATTTATCCAGTCATCACAAGAACCCAGTGAGATGGTTCTATGATTATTGCCATTTTGTAGATGAGGAAGCTGGAACTCAGAGGGGTTATATAACTTGCCCAGCATCGCACAGCTCTTAAGTGGCAGAGCAAGGAGATGAATCCAGCAACAGCCCCAGAATCTATGTTCTTAATCACTTGACAAATGGTCTGTTGGTCTGAATTTAACTACAAGTCCTGACTTTATATTCACTTGGAGAAGTCTGAATTTTATTTCCTGGTCATTGTTTAGTGAAAAGAGCTCTGGCTTCGGTGTCTGTAGACCTGGTTTCTACTTATGGCTCTGACCTTAGCCAACTGTTGAATCTTGGGCAAGTTCTTTAAATTCTCTGGGTCTCAGGTCTCTCATCTGTCAAAAGGTAAACTTTAATTAGATGAATTCCAAGGATATTGTCATCACTTCTACTTTGCAAATGGGAACACTCAAGATCCACCAACTTTTGTCTTATTTATTAGAGGGCAGATAGACAGGGGCGTCACATGTGAACCAACATCTCTGCACTCAGACCCATAGATCAGACTGCCTGACACCATCAGCACCACGGTGTATGAGTCACAGGTATGTGGGAGCTCAGGGAGCAATTGTTAGGATTTTAATAATCCCCTAATCTTAAGAGACATAAACGTATTGGAGGTTTATTTTAAAATAAGCCAAGTTTCTCTATGTCCTGGGGTATTGAAGGGCTGGAATCTGATGGGGAAAACTGCAATGGAAAGGCGCCAGAGGTCTGGTCTTGAAGGTAACTAGTTAGCAGTTGTGTGTCCAGTCACGTAACCTCTCTGGCCTTAGTCTCTGTAACTGTCATGGCCTCTGGAGCGGATGTTTCTAAAGATGCTTTCCAGATGCAAAGTATCAGATCATATCTGTACGTGGACACCTTCACACACGCATTTTAAAACTGAGTGTATACAAGTGTGTGAGTAGAGTGCAACCTCAGATTTGGACCTTGCTTCGTCAATGAGTAATGTGGGATATACTGCAAACCAGCCTCACAAACACAATGTTTCTTCCCCCAAAGATGCAATATTTCCCTCCTCACACTTGTCTCTACTTAACAGAAAATGTCTTTGGCGGCAGCAGCCAGTGGCCGAGTTGGCCAGCCCCCTTCCGCTGGTGTGGCACTCTCCCCTCCATCTCTCCATAGCGTTGCCAGGGTCCAGAGGCCAAGCCAAGAGTTCAGTTTTCACCAGACACAGCCGTCCACGTGTTTCCTAGGACAGTCTGGCTTGCCCCCAGTACTATGGCTACACTTACAATTTTTGATAAAGTACCTTTTGGCCCAGAGCTTGATTTCCTTTAGGCCTGACCTGGTTTCTCTCCAGCTGAGGCTAATTTGCATGGCTGTAAACACGGGCCGACAAAGCTCACCAACTGTGATAAAAGCTAAGGAAACCTGAGACCGTTGGAAACTCCAAAATCCGCCTTCAGTATCTGAGGCTGACTCAGAGTCACGCCTCAGCCCAGGAGGCTGCCAGCGTGCAGCAGCTAAAGAAATGTTATTCTGATTGATCTGATTAGGGCGGCAAGGTTAGCCATGGTCAATTTACAAAGACAGTATGAGAAGAAGTCATGTGTGTAGGCAAGTTATGGGTCAGCGAGGCCCCTGCCAGAAGTTTTGAAAAGCCACAGCTCTGCCAGGACCATTATCAGATCTCCTCAGTGGGGTACAAATGGGATTGGAGGGTTAGGGGCCCTCCAGAGAAATGAATGACAAAAGGGATTGGGCTGGGAAGAGCTGGGGAGTGGTGCTTGTCTGCAGCTGGATTCCTTCGAGGCCAAGCCCTTTACATGGACTTCCCCAGTGCCCTGTGAGGAGGACTGCCCTTAGCCCTTCAATCGTAAGGGAGAGGAGAAGGTGGGGAGGCTAATTTGAAAGGGCCGTGAGGCTCTAGATTGACCCACAGGAGCAGCCAGATGGAACCTATTGGGCATTTTCGTCCCTTCCTTCACCACCAGAGTGGTTTAATTGGGATCTGGCTCCAGGCCCTGGTTACTAAATAACCTGAGTTTTAGTGTTTTCATTTTCATTCATTAACTTTTATGCTAGGTACCTCATTAGTCACATTAGACATTTTGCATGTGCAAAATGTCCTAGGAGGTGGGGGGGGGGGTGGTCTTTAAAAATAGTATAGAGCTGCAAGGACCAGGGGGTTAATTCAGGACTTAATTATTACATCACTTTTGACTGTCTTGTAGACTCTCTTGTACAACTTCCTTAGTTTACAACAAACACAAAAACTAACTTTTAAACTTTGCTTTCAAGTTGTTATGGCATTGGTACTGATTCTGAAGACCTTGGATCTTTCACTCTGGGTGTGGTCCTTTTCCTCCCTGCTCAATTCAGGAACATAAATGAGTGTTACTTACAACATTGGGTAAGGTACATTAATTAACAAAGAAAGATGGCTTTAAAATGAAGCCAACTGAAAGCCACAGTGCCTGAGCTGGGCCTCATTATAAATAGTTCACTCTGTACTATAATCATCTTACTAATGGAAAAAATGAGACACTGAGATGGTTGCTTAGGGAAGAATGTGGTTCAGAAAAGCAGCAAAATGCCTAAAGCATACGAGATGTTTAGCATGATTTAGTAAGGCATTGGAGAAACTGGGCCATGTGATGTTTTTGTTGTGTATTACTTATGCTCTTGGGATGTGGAGGTATCTGAACAGTTCAGCTCTGTAGGACACAGCCGTTCAGTTGCCACCAGTGGAAGGGATGAGCTTCTGAGGCTGAAGGTACGTGGAAAAGAAAGTAAGACTCACAGGCCAACACACGGAGTTCACACCAATTGGCTAAGATCTTGGTGTGTGTTTGCCTCAGAGCCACCAGGAAGCCAGTTTCAAGGCTTCCAATCAGCTGCTTCCTCCAGCACACCCAGGGCACCAAGAGTCACGACTAGTCTAAGTGTGGAAGGTGGTCGCGTCGTGGTCAGCAGGGCTGTCTGGAAACCAACCACACAGGCCTGGCTTTTTCTTTTGAGTCATCACTTTATCCATGGGGTAAGTCCCTTCATCTTTCTAAGGCTCCTCCATACCACTCCCTCATCTGTAAAGTGAGAATAATAATAGTACGTATTTCAAAGGGTGATTGTGAGAATTAAAATAATCTGTGAAGTGTTTAGCTGCGTGTCTGATGCATAAATATTTGCTGGTTCAACCACACTCTCGCCACCATCATCATGACCATCAGGAGTAGGAATAAGGACAATGAAAAATCCCCTAGTGTCACCCCTAAAAGAGAACAGGAGGTTGGATTCCAACCAGAAGCTTCATCTCTCATGCAGGGGTGACTCCTGAACCTCCAGAGGGCTAGCAGACATCCATCTCACCCCCTCATTTGTCTGTCTGTGTCCCATTGGGACACAGCTGTGTAATTAAAACAAATGAATTTAAGCTACATGCTCAGAGATGAACGTCCTCAAGGTGTGCCAAGAGAAAACCATGCAGTACAACAAAAAGGTGATAAAAGTTGTCAGCGTTTTCCAGTACTATTTTTATTTGGCTTTCATAGTAATCTATGTTGGTAGAACAATTTTTAAGTATGGCGGCCGTTGGGAGGCAACATGAGGGTGCTTCCTTAAATCCTTTTAGAACATGATAGGCTATAAATAAATAAATATAACCATGTCTAGAATCACTGATTTAGGTGATGATGACGCTCTTTAAAGTGTGATATTTTAGGTTGGTTTCTATATTAATAATCAGATTGAATCGACTTACAGTTTATTTTCAAAACATAATGCATGGATTAACTTTAAGAGTCGAGCAATATTAAAAGACCTAAGAAAAACGAAGGTCCTGAAAACCTCAACAAATTTCAAGCCATTTTTCGTACAGACCATCCTCTGGCCAAAATGAAATTAAGTTAGAAATAATTTATCAATAACAAAAAGATAATTTACATAAGTCAATAACAAAAACCTCCTTGCCTTTTAACATTTACATTCACACCTGCAAATAACTCACGGATCAAGAAAGAAGTTATAATGGGGTTCAGAAAACCCTTATAATTCAAACAATACTGGTTATTAAGACTCAAAGGATATCACTAAAATGTGTGGTCATGAGTGTTTATATTAGAAAAAAAGGTCAAAAATAAAGCATGCAAAATTAACAGCTAGAAAAAGAAAAACAAACCAAAGAAATTAGAAGGAAAAATTAGGTTGAACAACAGGAAAAGCCATTTTTGCAGGTCAAATGTTATCAAATATTTAGAATTTCATATGGTTCAACCTAATGCATTTTAAGATGAGAATGGACATTTTTTTAAAAAATTTAATACAATATAGAAGATCGATAAAGTCAAAAGTTTATTCTTTGAAACCAAAATTCAGTAACTTTAGGCAGGATTGAGCAAAACAAACAAACGTAAATAAAGATAATAGGAAAGTAAAAGTGAATGTAACTATAGATGCGATAGAAATGTGTAAGATAAGAGAATACCGTGACCAAACTTTTGGCAATAAATGAAAATAACATAAAATTTAAAACTTTCTTGAAAAACATAAATTACCAAAAGAGAGTCAAGAAGAAATAGAAGACTGGAATGTTCTATAAATATTAAGGAAATTGGGTCCATAGTTTAAAATCTTCTTATGAAGAAAGTTCCAGGCCCAGATGGTTTTATTACACCAAGCATTTTCTTCTTACACAAAATACTTGAGAGAATAGAGAATGTTACGCTCAAAGCTAGAATATAGTCTTGATAGCACTACCAGACAAGGACAGGAAGTGAAAGAAAAGTTACAGGTCAGTTTCTCTCATATAGATGTGGAGATCCTGAACAGAGTATTAGTAAACGGAATCCAGCAATGAATAAAAAATTATTATAGCAAAAGTATTGAAGTAGACCTAAATAAAAGGAGAGACATAGTCTTTTCATGAATAGGAAGACCAATATTATAAAGATGTCAGTTAGCCCCAAATTGATTTCTAGTTTCAAAGTAATTCCAATCAAAATCTAAGTAGGATTATTTGGAATTTGACAAGCTTATCCTAAAAATTTGTATAGAAGAGCAGAGTTTCAAAAATAACCTTACACATGATGCTTAGTGAAAAAAGCAAGTCACAGAAAAATGGTTCCATTGGTCTGAAGTTAAAAACATAAAAAGCCAAAGAATTTTATGGAATCATGCATTTGTGGCAAACTGTTTTTTAAAAAGCAAGGGAATAATAAACATAAAATTCAAAAAAATTTTAAAATTCTGACAAAGAAAAACCAGGTAGGATGCTTATTCTACCTCATATCAAGAAAAATAAAGCAATAGGCAGTAAGGTAGCTATAGTGTGGTAATAATTGGCACAGAAAAAACAAAGATCAATGGAAAGAATTGAGGGTTCAGAGGCAGATCCATGCATATCTGGAAACTAATATATGACAAATGTGGTCTCTCAGATCAGTGGGCAAAAATGACTATTAAAGAAAAGTACTTTAAAAATTGGAAAAAAAAAATATATATATATATATCTCTCCAAAAGAAAGTAGATTCCCTCCCTCATGTCATGAATAAAGATCAATTCCAGATGTATCAAGCACATAAATGAGAAAGGAAAAAGTTAATAGCTTTTAAAAAAAAAAAAGAATATAGGAGCATATTTTTTAACCTCACATGGAAAAGACACAAAAAGCATATCAAATAAGAAATAAGTACATTAAATAAAATTACATTAAAAGATTTTAAAACTCTTGCTCCTCAAAAGGTACCACAAAGAGTATGAAAAGATAAGCCACAAGCTTGGAGAAGACATTTGTAACATATTTAACTGAAGAAGAATTACTACCCAAAATATATGTAGAATTCTTACCAGTCAGTAATAAAATGGTTACCTTCCAACAGAAAGATGGGCAAAAGATATGACCAGGCTTGTCATGGAATGAATGGTCACTAAATGTATGAAAAGATGATCAACAAGTCAACAACTAGGGAAATGCAGAGATACCATTTTAGGCCCACCAGCTTGACAGAAATCAAAAAGTATAACTGTTGAAATGTTGGGAGGGTGTGAAGCAGTAAGAACTCTGATTGCTGCTAATGGGAAGGTCAGTTGTTCTATATACTTGGAAAACAGTTTGGCTCTGTCTAGTTCACGTGAGCACGTGTACATCCTCTGCTCAAACTTTTGCAACTTTGTACCAGGAGACTCGTGAGGGTGTTCGTAAAAGCATAGTTTATAATAGCAAAAATCTGAAAATGACAACAATGGCCATCAACATCAGAGTGGAGGAGTATCACAGAATACTACACAGCTTTTATAAAAAAGACTCAACTGCAGCTACCTGCATCCACACTGATGATTCTTAAACACCATGTTCAATGGAGAAAGCAAGTCACAGAAGAATGATTCCATTGGTCTGAAGTTAAAAACATAAAAAGTCAAAAAATTTTATGAAATCATACGTTTGTGGCAAAACCTTTTTTCTAAAGCAAGGGAATAATAAATATACAATTTAGAAAAAACGGTCCCTTTGGAGGTGAATTGTAGGGGAAGATAGAGGGCCTTCGAAGGAGTTAACAGTTCTCGGTTTGGTAAGGTGTACGCCCGTACATGGTTTACTTTTGTCGTCCTTTAAACTATACATAAACGTGCACATGCTACTCTTTTCTATAATATTTCACAGCTTTTAAAATTGTTAAAAAAGAAAGATTTCCTGTTGCCCCCCATTCCGCTCCCACCTTGCACCCCAGGGGCACCAGTTTTCAATGCCCTCTCTGGCCATCTGTCTGATATTCTGCTGTCTATTGTGAATACAATTTTAAACAGTCACCATGGACTTCCTATCTTGGTAGACAGGGGTTTTTGTATTTCAGAATTCTATGTGAATGTATAAAAGCTCATTTTTAAAAGAATACAGTTCCCTTTCTGAATTTATAAATTATAGTTTCTTCACATTTTCCTTTGCTTTTTACTTTCCTTCTGTCCCTTCTTCCAAGTTTCTCTTTTTACATTTTTTTTGTTTGTGACCTCTGTATTTCACATTAGAGGATTATCTCAAATAATTGGTGATTCTTGGCTGCTCTTTTATGTATAAGATCAAGACATGATAAACCTGGATGGAAGCTCAGTATGAATGGATGAAGTTTGCCCAATGATGGGTCTCCCAGTAGGGTAAACAGTTGCAGACCAGCCATTTCATTTGTGTGGGCCCTGAATGACAGTATCTGTTTATCTTTGCTCTTAGACTGATCCATTTTTCCAGGTGGAATTTCTCCAGGTACCTGACTCTGGGGGCTGGGGTGTCAGCCTGACTGCCAGTTTTCTGAGAGAGAATCCAAGGAAGGATGTGGAATTTTGAAAATGACTCCATTCCAGTACAAGACCTCAATCCCTACTTCTCCTGTGCCTGATGTCCACGAGTCCCAAGTCTGTCTGGTTGAATTTGTTTAGAAACTATACTTCCTGATAATGATAAATGGGATTATACACACCTGGCACCTAGTTGCACCATATACTCACTTTTAAATAATCCCCTTATTTTTAGCTCCCTACCTCACCCTTCCCCAGCACGTGGTGCCTCTAATTCATGCACGTCCAAGGTTCTGCCTTCCTCTGCAGACAATTAGGTTTGTCCTTCTGTCACTCTGCCATGGAATTTACCCCTCTTCCAATTACTTTTGCCTTTGTGTTTCTGTTTGGAAATTAAGGGGGTCTGCTAGTTTCACTGGAGGTAGATTGTGTGTTTCTGATCCTTAGTGTTCTCATTTGGGGTTGATTTTATAAGAGAAAAGGAAGTGGGCAGGCCTTTACTGTGCTACCTTAAAACTCAAAGTAGTTGTGATTTTCACCTCTTAGAGGCTATTGCCTTGTTGCAACGTGAATGGATGAGGCACGCACATCCTTGCTGGAAGGAGATGTATTGCTAGGGAAGGAACACAGGAGTAGAAGTAGGACATCTGGAGGACCCTGGACAAATCACCTACTGTGTGCTTGTTGCACTCATACTATCAGAAGGTGACCTGTCCATATGAGGGAACCTCAGGGAACATATGTTCATGATTCTAGCCAAGATCGATATAGAGGCTCATGGCGAATAAATATTTTGGATCGTGATGTTACTGCATTCCCATGGCTAACTGAAGAATATAATGTGTTTTCTTTCCGTGATAGATGGGCCGTGAGAGTAAGGAGGATGATAAAGACTAATCTTAGGGGAAATGTGCTGGGTTATAGACCGTAAGCCTTAACCAAAACTTGCAGCAGTTTTAAAATATGTGTATACCATGCTCTTTCATCTTTCCTTTCTTACTAACATTTCCTGGAATCGTCATTTTATGTTTATAGAAGGAACTCAGGGAGCCTCCTTAGAAACAATGGGGTGCTTATGTCATCTGTTGTTACCCAGAAGGTTAACAGGGTAGAATGACTTAGGCAGTAAATAGTGCATGTTACAGCAATAGGTGTGAATTAGAACTATGTGCGAGGTTGTTGTAGATGAAGCATGTCTGTAAAAGGAAAAAGGAAAGTAGCCCCAGGTATCTTTAAAGAGGAAGTGTTTCTCTTTGAGTTTTGTCACCGATTTTGCTGTCTAGTGGCTGGAGGCCCTGAAGCTAGGGAGTGCCCACTGTCACTAGCTCTTCACCTTCCAAGCAGGAGTGAGAAAGAGCCAGGTAATTTGCATCATGGTACACTCGAAATCAAAGGCCATCCATCATTTCTGATACCTTGAATGCAATGATTATCATATCAAAGACATACGATGACATTGAAGATAATAACTTTTCTGTTGCCCATTATCTCTAACCAGCTTGGAGTAATTATTAGCATGTGTCCTTTTCAAAAGCCTAACACTCTAAATTTTGGAGAGAAAAGCCCTATTTGAGCCACCAAGAATATGTATGAGACCAGATTCAATGTCTTAATATTAAGTGAGAAATTATATAAATAAGGCAGGAAGCCCAAAGGTCTTATAAACTTTGTTATTTATAATCCTTTGGAGGGCAGTATGGCTGTCTGTGTACCTGGGATTGGCCTTATCTGAGAAAGCCGTACTCCTTGACTGAGCACGTAGCTTTCAAAGAGGACTCCATGGAAATTGATAGAGGAAGGGGTACATTTCCAACTAGTTAGTTAGCAGAAAATAAAACTCTGGGAATTAGGGATTATATAAATGTACAAACATATATCAGGCTCTGTGCTAAGTGCCAGTGATAGTAAACAAAATCATTCATTCATTCATTCATTCATTTGCAGTCACCTGGCTACTCAAAGTGTTATCCATGGTCCAGCAGCATAAGTATCACCTGGAAGCTTATTATAAATAAAACATTCTCACTCCTTGTATTAGTTTCCTAGGGCCAACTTAAACTACCATGAACTGGGTGACTTAAAGCAACAAAAATTTACTGTCTCCACGGTTCCAGAGACTACAAGTCTGAAATCAAGGTGTTGGCCGAGCCATGCTCCCTCTGAAACCAATAGGGGAATCCTTCTCCCCCTCTTCCTATCTTCTGGTGGTTTGCTGGCAATCTTTGGCATTCCCTGGCATACAGCTGCCTTCGTCAACACTTGACCTTCTCCTGGTGTGTCTCTGTGTCTTCACCTGGCCATCTTCTTAAAAGGATGCCAGTCATATTGGATTAGAGGTATACTCTCCTCCAGTATGGACCTCATCTTAATTCCATCTGCAATGACCCTATTTCCAAATAAGGTCACATTGTGAAGTGTTAGGGGTTAGGACTTCAACATATCTTTTTTAGGGGGAATACAGTTCCATCCAAAACAGGTCTCATCCATACCTGGTGAACGAGATTTTGTACTTTTCATGGTGTCCCTGTTAATTCACAGGCACCCTAAACTTCTAGAGGATATCCCAGAGGTTGTTAATTGCCTTATACCATAGACAGTTTTTTAGTGTCTCCACCAAACTTCTCTAAGGGCTTTGCCTACAGGATATAGAGGTATATAGGATGGAGATGCTTCCCATGCAACTTAGGAGTAATGGAGAGAAAGCTTTCCCTTTGCTCCTCGATGCTAGGTCCAGTAGGGTGGGAAGGGGAAGAGAAGGAACATTTACTCTCCCGGTCTTTGCTAGGCATGCAGATTGGTTATTGAGACAGGAATTTGAAGTGAGATTGTAATAAAGAAATGTAAAACAAAAAACAAGTAAAACATGACTCAGAGGTCCTGTGGCATCATGCCTCTGGTGTATCAGGAGTAGTGAACCACTGTGCTCCCATCCGTCCTAAAACAGAGTAAATAAATTCTTCTCCCTGCTGTTAGAGGGCGAGTTACATGTATGGAATAAGTTCCTGGCTTTGAGAAAGTTGAGCCATGATGACCGGAGACCACCTGAAGGTATGGGATTGAGCTTTCCCAGGTTGTCCTGACATTAACATCCGTCCCAAAGAGAGTCCCTGTTTCCTCTCACTTTCTGACCACCAAAGCTTAGTATTCACATCATCAAAGTCAGAGTCTTGAATATTTGTTTTGTTTTTTGTTTTATGTTTCACTGGAAGTTGATATCTTCGTACTCTTCTGTTCTTTTTCTTTTTTCTTTTTTTCTGCTGTACAGCCCTCTGTCTAGTTGCTTCTCACCAGGTTAGTTGTCAGTGTTTTAGAATTGTTTCATATTTATTAAGGCAAGCACTCTTTAAGGGGCCTCGAGCACTAGGAAATCATAGGATGACGTTTCTCGTCTGTACCTTGGTGTGACAGTAGTTTTGGTCCTGTCTGCAGACAGGACAGTGAATGCACTGTTGTCTCTCCTGAGTCTCTGATCAAGAGTAAACGCATGTGATTTTGTTTTTGGAGTCTGTTCTCTACATAACAGGAAAACTCCAAAACCAGCAGAAGTACCTACTGCCCACACCCGCCCCCCAATCCCACTGTGCCCTTCACTCCCTGCCCCACCGCAGCCTTCACCTGCTGTGGCCTTCTCTCCCCATTTGCTTTCTGAACAGAATTCACTGGCCCGAAAAGCAATAAAAGCGTTTTTCTGTCTCATCAGTAAGGGAATGGGATGCCAAATATGTTCTCAGACGCAGGACAGGATGACAATTTGCCTTTTCACACTTCTTGGTGAAGAGACTAAATCCTTAAAGTAAATTTCATCTGAGCAATTTTACGTGTCCCCAGAAATAAGGCCATGGAAGAGATTCAGACCTAACAGTTTGACAGAACAGTGCAGCTTAGTTTTCCTTGAAACATTTGGTGGCACAGATATCAGGCTGCGTGTGGAAAGCTTATTTTAACGCCATTTATCAGGCCAGTTGATGGAGGCCACTACCCAGAAGCGTACCCACCCACGCTGGCCATCAGTGGCAAGGGCTCGTTTACACCAAGTCACGTGACATTTCATAATATGGCACCATGGAGCCCGCCAACCAGCTCCTCTGGGTGTGATGCCAAAGAGTGGCAGGGGGTGGAGTGCAGGAGAAGAAGGGACAAGGAACCTGAGTCAGCATTTATTTTCCTGGGCACCAACCAAGAAACAAATGCATGTGTCCAAGGGAGTGCTCATTCTCCCTGAGGAGAGAGCAAGATGGCTGCCAACTTTGGTCCTGCTGTTCCCCTCCAGCTGGCCCTAGCTCTTGGTACTGGCTGGGAAAAGTAGTTGCTTACCTGCCTCATCTCCAGTCACCATCACATTAGCAGTGTCAGGGAGGGCACAAGGCTGGCCACAGCTGTGAAGTGGGATTGTGTCAGTTGCTTATTCCCATGATTTTTTTTTGGGGGGTGGGGGGCTCGCGGGGAGAGGGTGCATATAAGGCCTACATCCATGGGCTACCATGCCTCATGACCGTGTATCATCTTGCGTTACATCTTGGAATGTCCACTGGGAAACACTCTGTTTTCCAAATTAGATTTCTATTGCTTATAAAATAAGGATTTCCAATTTGGGGAGTATGTGAATGGGTGAGAGTTAAATGAGAGTAAAAATATTAAACCTAGGGGTTCCCTGATATATACCCTATCTCATCCCCAGAAGATACTGCTCTCTCTAATCCAGCCAAAATTCAGACTCCATACTAATTTATATTTGTGATTTGGAGGAATCCAGAGGAAATTATCAGCTCAGTCACCCAAGCTTAAAGCCCTTAGCATAGGTGCATCAATTTCTACATCTCCGCCGTAGGATTCTACCTGCTTTTCAACCTAGTGCATGAGAATGTCTTCAAGATAAATGCAGCAGTCATTGTGAAAGTACCTTGGTCCGTTTGGAAGCTAGTGCCTTAGAAATGCAAAGGATTACTGTTAAAGAGGCAAGCTGACTTGTCATCAGTAGCACATATGCTTTATGCCAGCCTCCGAATGTCTGTAGTTTTGCCAAGTAGTAGAATTTGGTGAGTGTTGATATGAAGCATAAGCAAAAGATATGGCCAGTCTGAAGGCACAAAAATAGAAATAGTGTTTTTCAGAGTTTTGCTTTGGAGAGTCAGATTGTCTCCTTTCTGTGTATTCTCCACTGTGTTGTTTGATCTCCCTGAGAGAGGCAAGCCATGTACTAATTTGTTCTCTATAGTCGAAAATGTCCTGCCCGTGGAGATTTGATATATATCATTGTCTCGAAAGTAAATATCTACCCATGTATGTAGATCCTTCATTTATTTGTTTGTTTTTGGTGGAAGAAGGGAAAGGCAGCAAATTTCACGTGTACTTAATTTGCCTGAAGTGACCGAAAGATGTTCAGTAGTGATAACACATAAGGCTGTATTTAACTGGACATGGGGCCTGTCCTCCAGGCTCTGTGATAAAACCGACTTCACTGGGGATGGAAATCCCGTGACTGAAACTGAGAAAGTTCAAATGTGTGGACTAAGCTGAAGAACAGAATACCCACCTGATCTGCTTTAGGTTTCAACGTGTTTGGTGTTTAGCTAAGGTATAAGTGTGGCAATGACTCCTCTTTTTCAGACAGGGAGGGCTCCCTGGAAGAAGAAGGCTTCTGTGATTCTCTTTATTTTGTAGCTGTGCCGAACTCACTTGGCCAAGCGTGCCTCCAGCATTCATGGCCTATCCAGACGATTTATTTTTATTTTTATTTCTGGCCACGTCTGCCAAGCTCAGGCAGAAAGCTAAAGATATATATGGATTTTATGAAGATGTGAAAATCCCACTGGACCTGGCAGGAATTCTTTCTTGGTCTGTCTGGCAAGACTTTTCTAGTTGAGCAGTCAGGGTGTGGTTTTTCCACTGGAGCAAATCTGTCTTCCCACTCCTGTCTTCATTCTTATTCAACGAGGCAGATTTTTCTAAAAATCCACATACGTAAGAAATAATAATGATTTGGATGCACGGGCTCAAGGTGCAGGTTTAGACAGGGTGGGGTGTGGGCCTGCCTTCCCCTCTCTGGAGGGCATGGTGAGAGGTCCTTAGGCGATGTAATAGTGCGCATGTGTGACAGGCCCTAATCCTAGCATGCGGCGGGGGTCTGGAAAGGCTTTGCCTTAAACTAGGCATGTCTAATAGGGTTTCACACAACCTGTGAATTTGCCCCTGCACAAGGTCAGCTTGTAGGTCAGTGGAATGCTGCACAAATTGCATTCTCCTCCAGACTGTAATTATACCTAGGAGAAGGCCATGTGTTGCCAAGTTCAGCTGACTCCAGATAGGACCAAGATAAACTGAGGGCTTGCTAATGCTTCTCAGAAACTGATTTTTAAGGCTTTGATATAAAGCATCGCTTGTTTTTTTTTTTTTTTTTTAAAAAAAAGATGGTCTTGAGGTTTATGAAGGGGCTTTGTGTAGAGGATGGTGAGACCAGCCATTGTCTGCCTTCCCTGAGAGCAGAACAAGATTGTTTGAAATGGAAGCATGAGGAATTCCAGTCAGACATAAAGTGAAACGCTTCAGTGCCAAAAGCTACTTAATACTAGAAAATGATTTTAAGGATTATAACAAATCAAGTAATATGCAGCTAAAGACAAAGAAGAATGAAAAACGGGTATGGGGAGCAATCATAGAGTAGGAATAGGATGAAAAATTTAGGTTGTGTTTACAATTAGCTGAGGTAGGATTGCGTTTTATTTGTTTGATGGAAAATGGCTATAAATATGTGTCTGTTATATGCCTGTAACTGTCATAATTTCTTAAAGTGTGAGCTTTCTTCTAAAGTAAGGTCCATCCTTAAATATCTGGGCCACTCCAAAGGAAGAGGGTAAGTCAGGCGACATCTGCAGGTTTCTTCAACGCTAACAGCTAAGTCATTCCAAAATCCACTTAAAGCAGAATATTCAGTAGATGAGCAAACTTTTATAAGTACTCATACTCTCTCATAAATGTTTTCTGAAATATCTTTCTCGAACAGCCTGAAATGGGCATTTTATTCCCCGGACCCACTTGGAAGGAGGTCACATTGAGAGCTTCAAGGCATTATTCTGCCTACCTGTTCCACATCCACGTGGAAAACCATGAATTTGACATTCACCTTATGAAGCTATGGGCTAATAAAGTCAGGAATCCTACCAATATCCAGCAGTCAAATGTGGAGGACTGGCCTGAGGGTCTGCAGTGTGAAAGCCCCTCCTGCTGGCTGGTCGTAATGCCTAATGCAGAACCTTCACCCCAGTGGCCACGTGGCATGGAAGGAGCCCTTTCTGCGTGGCTAAGGGGAGCTTAGGTTACAGTGTTGGTTGCAGGTCCTGGTCTGCAGAGCTTCTCATCTCTCAACTCTCCCTCGTGGAGAGGTTTTCCAGAGGTGAGACCTGGACTTTTGTTTCAGGAAAATGGCACTGAGTGTAACGCTTCTGGAAATGCTTTCAGGTTACCCAGAGGAAGACTCTGCCCGAAACAGCCATTTCACTTAAAATCCCCACTTTCAATGAGTCCTGGCATTTTTTTAGGTATCATATACCTAAGAACAATTAGAAACTCTTCATGTTAGCTGATCCCTGTAAATAGCTCCCTTATGTCAGACTTATTTATGTGAGTTTCTCTCATATAAATAAACCAGTCTTTGAACTCCCATTGAACAAGGATGTATATATATGTACATATATATACATACGTGTATGTGTTTGTGTGTGTATATATATATATGTTATTTTTAATCTTTATAGCCCTGCAGTGCACCAACATCGGAGTTTGCATATTGTGAGTGTTGCTGAGTTGGACTGACTGTGTCTCAGCATTGGTGTGGGATGATAGTCAGGGCAGGCCTAGAAATAGAAGGCTGGTCTCCTGATTTTTCTCTTAACGACTAGTCACCAGATGATGCCTGTCACTTTCCATAGCTGGTCAGGGGAATATGACAGCTCAGAAGGCTCAAGCTAAAAGCTAGAGGGCCAGGACCGTTGTATTTATGGCTCTGGTTCTTAGTTTTATTTGTATTTCTACTTAGATTGTTACATTGCTGGGAACCTTTGACTTGGGCCAGACAACTTTAAAAATTTGTTAAAATAACACAGGATAATAACAACCAGAATGCTTAAAGAATGGGTTGGTGCTGATTAATTAAATTTTTAGTTAATAAATGATTTGATATGTTATGAGGTTTTTTGTATTTAAAGTCCTATAGTTATTTTTTAAATGTATTCAATAGAAAAGTTCCTACTATAAGAAAGGCAGGCTATTATATATCTGACAGCCTCAGGCAATTTAGGATTCTAAAAGTTTTCCAGATAATCATTACGATCGCCAGTCTTCACTGTTCAGTAATGCAAATAGGGAAGGTATAGTTGATTGTGATTTCTTTCAAGCCCATGATATTTTAGAGAAGCTAGTGAATTGGGAAGAATACCCAAGATTAGTTTATCTTCCTCTCATATTTTCTTTCTCTTCAGAGAGGAATTTTGAAGTTGACTTTATCTGTCTAGAAGTTAGCTTAGCAAGAATGAGTATGATACAATAAAAGAAAAACAAGCGGAATTTTCAGTTAGTGGAAGGTTCTCCATAAATTGCATCTGGTTATTTGAAACTTGACCGTGATTCTAAAAAAGAATATTTTAAAAGCAGTGTAATAATTATTGGTTGATAACTAACTGAACATCTTTTAAAAAAAAAAACAAAAAAACTTTGTCCTCCCTCTTTCTTTTCCTTGTTTGTTCTCTCCATCCGTTTTCTCAATCTTGTCTTTTTTCCTCGATGTTTTCTTCCTACCTACTCTGCTGTGAAGGTAAATGCCTCAGATAATAGGTAAAAATCTGGGTAAGGAGTAATGACATTTGATCACAAATATCAGAAAGGAGAATTGGGTTAGAACAAAGTGTCCTTCTAGTTCTGTGCCCCTTGCTTTAACACCCTAGCAGTGAGGTGACTGCACTGACTCTACAGGACTCCTGAGCCTATAGTATTGTTACCTTTCTGGAAATCCACAGGGGGCCACTAAAGGAATAAAAGTTTACAATATCATGGTGCTCACTGCCCCCAATTCACAACTCTCCACTTGGATTGGCTCGTGTGCAGAGGCGCATAAAACCTTAGTAGGGGCGCAGTAAAAGGTAGTTCGCTTCCCCCTTCTTCCCTTAGAAAATGCCTCTCATCCACGGCAATCTCTGTGTAAGTCTCTCTTCCTGCTGTTCAGCTATGTCATTATTTAAATTTCTTTGCATTGAACCAGCCCAATAGATAGTCATTGGAAAACAGCAAAAAGGATACAAAGACAGTTCACAAGAACATGTGACCGGTAATCAGATGGTTAGCCTTACTATTAAATCACTAAAAATGCCAAATAGTGAAAAAACATTTTACCTATCATATTGACCAACATTTTTAAAATTGATAATACTCAGGGTGGGTGAGGGAACAGGAAAACTGTCACCCTCAAATACTTGGCAGGAGTATAAATTGATGGCACCTATTAGAAACAATTTGACAATATTTATCAGAATGTAAAATGGACATGCTCTTTGAACCATTTCTATAAGTCTATTCTATAGAAATACAACCTCAAGTGACCTCAGGAATGATCTGAATATATACTGAAGTCTTGGACGGGACTTTTTAGCTGACTGAACTCCCACTGAGTCTGTTTATTAAGTCTAATGTGTTGTTTTCCTCCGTGTTTTTTTTTTTTTTTTTAGTCATTTTGCACATTGGAATTAAGACTATTTTAAAATATGTATTCTACTCTTTGTGGGCTTTTTAACCCCTTTTTTACTTCTGATTTTTGTTCTTATAATTTGTTTGGTAGTGTCCTCCACTTCCTAAATTAGAAGCTTTACAAACTACAGGCACCCTTGTTCTATTGTGCTTTGCAGATACTGCAATTTTTACAAATTGAAGGTTTGTGGCAGCCCTGTGTCGAGCAAGCCTGTTGGTGCCATTTTTCCCAACAGTATTGCTCATTTCACGTCTCAGCATTGCTCATGTCTATTGGTGCCATTTTTCCCAACAGCATTACTCATTTCATGTCCAATTTTGGTAATTCTCACAACATTTCAAACTTTTTCATTATTATTATATTTGTTATGGTGATCTGCGATCAGTGATCCTTGATGTAACTATTGTCGTGTTTTGGGACACCATGAACCACGCCCACATAAGATGGGGAACCGAATCAATGTTGGGTGTATTCTGACTGCTCCACCAGCCAGCCATTCCCCCATCTCTCTCCCTCTCCTCAGACCTCCCTCTTCCCTAAGACTCAACAATATTGAAATTAGGCCAATTAAGAACCCCACAATGTCCTCTAAGTGTTCAAGTGAAAGGAAGATTGACACATCTCTCACTTTAAATCAGGAGCTAGAAATGATTAAGCTTAGTGAGGAAGGCATGTCGAAAGCCGAGATATGCCCAAAGCTAGGGCCTTTTGCACCAGTGAGCCAAGTTGCGAACGCAAAAGAAAAATTTTTGGAGGAAATTAAAAGTGCTATTCCAGTGAACACGCAGATGATAAGAGAGTGAAACGGTGAAAGTTTTAGTGGTCTAGCTAGATCAAATCAGCTGCAGCATTCCCTTTAGCCAAAGCCTAATCCAGAGCAAGGCCCTAACTCTCATCAATTCTATGAAGGCTGAGAGAGGTGGGGAAGCTGCCGAAGAAGAGTTTGAAGCTAGCAGGGGTTGGTTCATGAAGTTTAAGGAAAGACGCCATCTCTATAACGTAAAAGTGCAAGGTGAAGTAGCAAGTTATCCAGAAGATCTAGCTAAGATAATTCATAAAGGTGGCTACACTAAACAGATTTCTAGTGTAGCTGAAACAGCCTTCTGTTGGAAGAAGATTCCATCTAGGACTTTCATAGCTCGAGAAGGAGAAGTCAAAGCCTGGCTTCACAGCGTCAAAGGACAGGCTGACTCTCTAGTTAGGGGCTAATGCATCTGGTGACTTGAAGTTGAAGCCAGTGCTTATTCACCATTCCAAAAATCCTAGGGCCCTTACAAATTGTGCTAATTCTACTCTTCCTGTGCTCTATAAATGGAACAACAAAGCCTGCATGACAGCACATCTGTTTACAACATGGTTTACTGAATATTTTAAGCCCACGTTTGGGACCTACTGCTCAGGAAAAAGATTCCTTTCAAAATATTACTGCTCATCGACAATGCACCTGGTCACCCAAGAGCTCCGATGGAAATGTACAATGAGATTCATGTTGTTTTCATGCCTGCTAACACAACACCCATTCTGCAGCCCATGCATCAAGGAGTAATTTTGACTTTCAAGTCTTATTCTTTAAGGAATACATTTTGTAAGGCTATAGCTGCCATAGATAGTGATTCCTCTGATGGATCTGGGCAAAGTCAATTGAAAACCTTCTGAAAAGGATTCACCATTCTAGATGCTATTAACAACATTGGTGACTCATGCTAAGCGGTCAAAATATCAACATGAGCAGGAGTTTGTGAGAAGTTGATTTCAACCCTCATGGATAACTTTGAGGAAGTCACTGCAGATGTGGTGGAAATTGCAGGAGAACTAGAATTAGAAATGGAGCCAGAAGAGGTGACTGAATGGCTGCAATCTCATGATAAAACTTGAACAGATGAGGAGTTGCTTCTTCTGGATGAGCAAAGAAAGTGGTTTGAGATGGAGTCTACCTGAGATGGAGTCTACTCCTGGTGAAGATGCTGTGAAGACTGATGAAATGACAGCAAAGGATTTACAGTATGACACAAACTTAGTTGCCAAAGTAGCAGCGTGGTTTGAGAGGATTGACTCCAATTTTGGAAGAAGTTCTACTCTGGATAAAGTGCTATCAGACAACGCTGCCGGCTGCAGAGAAGTTGTCTGTGAAAGGAAGAGTCAATGGATGTGGCAGACCTTATTCCTGTCTTATTTTAAGAAACTGCCATAGCCACCCAACCTTCAGCAACCACCACCATGACCGGTCAGAAGCCATCAACACTGAGGCAAGACCCTCCACCAACAAAAATATTACCACCTGCTGAAGGGCTCAAGTGATAGCATTTTTTTAGTAATAAACTATTTTTAATTAAGGTATATACATTGCTTTTGTAGACATAATACTCTTGCACATTCAATAGACTACAGTATAGTGTAAACATAATTTTTATATGCACTGGGAAGCAACAACTTTGTGTGACTCACTTTATTGCGATATTCACTTTATTGCAGTGCTCTGGAACCAAACCTGCAGTATCTCCGAGGTATGCCTGTTGTACAGTGTGCAAAACAGGATGGTACTGGTATAAAGACAGACACAGACCAACAGAACAGAGGAGAGAGCTCAGAAATAAACCCACACGAATGTGGTCAAATGATCATCAACAGGAGTGCCAAGACTAAAAAATGGGGAAAGGACAGTCTCTTCAACAAATGGTGCAGGGAAAACTGGATATCGAAATGCAAAAGAATGAAATTGGACTGTTATCTTTCAGCATAAACAAAATTCAAAATAGATTCAAGACTTAAATGTAAGATCTGAAAGTGTAAAATTCCTGTGAGAAAACATGAGAAAAGCTTCATAACATTGGTCTTGCTAGTTATTTCCTGGAAATGACACCAAACCACAGGCAACAAAAACAAAAATAGACGAGTGGAACTATATCAAATTAAGAAGCATCTACACAGCAAAAGAAACAATCAACAGAATGAAAAGGATATATATGGAATGGGAGAAAATATTTGCAAACCGTATGTCTGATAAAGGGTTAGTATCTCAAAATATGTAAGGAACTCCTACAACTCAGTTTTTATAAACCTGATTTAAAAATGGGCAAGGACATGTATAGACATTTCTCCAAAGAAGACCTACAAATGGCCAACAGGTATATGAAAGGATGTTCAACATCACTAACATCAGGGAAACGCAAATCAATCAAAACCACACCTAGCAGGATGGCTGTTACCAAAAACAAAAACATAACAAGTGTTGGTAAAGATGCTGAGAAATTAGCAAAATAGAACTACCACATTATCCAGCAATCCCACTTCTAGTATTTAGCTAGTATTTAGTATTTAGCTAGTATTTAGTATTCTAGCAAATCCCACTTTGGTATTTATCCAAAAGAATTGAAAAGAAGATCTCAAAGAGATATTTACACTCCCCTGTTCGCTGCAGCATTATTCACAATAGCTAAGAAGTAGAAATAAGCTAAATGTTCATTGATAGATATATTTATATATATGCACACACACATACAATACGCACATATATACACACACACAATGGAATACATATATACACATATGTATATATGTATATGCGCACATATATATATACACACAAACAGAATGGAATATTATTCAGCCTTAGGAAGGAGATTCTATCACATACTACAACATGTATGAACCTTGAAGATGTTATTCTAAGTGAAATCAGCCAGTCACAAAAGGACAAATACTGCATGATTCTGTTTACATGAGGTATCTAAAGCAGTCAAACTTGTAGAAGCAGAAAGCTGCCCAGGGGCTGGGGGGGAGAAGGAAATGGAGTATAGCTGTTCAAGGGGTATAGAGTTTCCATCATGTAGGATGAAAAACTTCTAGACATCTGCTGTACAACAGTGTGCATATAGTTAACAGTGATGTACTGTACATTTAAAATGTTGTTAATATGGTAGATTTCATGTTTTCCTTTCTCTCTCTCTCTCTCTCTTTTTTTTACTGTAGGAAAAGAAAAAAAATTAAACCTTTCAGTCATGAAAACAAACGAAACGAGGGCTTAGGGCATATATCCATTCCGTGTCCGTTGTGTTCCTACCATTTTAGCTGGTTTTGAGAAACCTGGTGTTATTCCACAATTGAAGAGAGACTATTTTTAAAGGTCTAGTTAGAGGTAGACAGAGAATTTGACACAAATAGGGAAGAGAATACAAATGCTCTGACTTGAGCACTGCCTACCCCCTTTTTAGGAAGTAGCACCGCATTTCAGAAAACTCTTAAGGTCTCAGTCCAGCCGAAGGTAACAGACACTTTCTTTCCAAACACTTGCCGTGCCAGGTTATTAAACAGAATTGCAAGGATGGTAACATCCTTTCCACAGGACAGCCTGGTTGAACAATGAAGTGGGGATGGATTTGCTTGTTTTTGTTTATATTTTTTGTTTTTTTTTAATATTTATTTTATATTGGAGTATAGTTGATTTACAATATTGTGTTAGTATCAGGTGTACAGCAAAGTGATTCAGTTATACATACACATATATCCATTCTTTTTCAGATTCTTTTCCCACATAGGTTATTATGGAATAGTGAGGAGATTTCCCTGTTCTATACAGTAGGTCCCTGTTGGTTATCTATTTTATATATAGTAGTGTGTATATGTTAACCCCAAGCTCCTAATTTATCCTTTCCCCTGACCTTTCCCCTTTGGTGACCATAAGTTTGTTTCCAAAGTCTGTGAGTCCATGTCTGTTTTGTAAATAAGTTCATTTGTATCATTTTAGATTCTACATATAAGCGATATATGTTGTCTTTCTCTGTCTGACTTACTTCACTTAGTATGGTAATCTCTAGGTCCATCCATGTTGCTGCAAATGGTAGAATTTCATTCTTTTTTATGGCTGAGTAATATTCCATTGTATATATGTACCACATCTTCTTTATCCATTCCTCTGTCAGTGGACACTTAGGTTGCTTCCATGTCTTGGCTGCTGTGAATAGTGCTGCAATGAACATTGGGGTGTATGTATCTTTTCGAAGTATGGTTTTCTCCAGATGTATGCCCAGGAGTGGGGTTGCTGGGCCATATGGTAGTTCTATTTTTAGTTTTTTTTTTTAAGGAACCTCCATACTTTTCTCCATAGTGGCTGTACCAATTTACATTCCTACCAACAGTGTAAGAGGGTTCCCTTTTCTTCACACCCTCTCCAGCATTTATTGTTCATAGACTTTTTGATGATGGCTGCTTGCTTTTATCCAATGACAGACAGAACCTCAATCTCAATTTCAGTCCCTCCCTCTCTCTCTGTTCTCTTGTGGTTACTCTCTTGCTTTCTTTTAATTAGCTATTAGAAAATCTTGAATTTGAACCTTGTTTTTCCTGTAGGTAGAATGTGTTACCCAGGGTTTTCAGAACCCTAACTGGATAGCATGGTGAATATTGGTTTGAAGACATTTTTGCAACCCAGTTGTCCTCTTGTCATAAATTTGATTCTTGTGCCTGTCTCCTTGACGTTGATGTGTATGCCACGACCAAGCTTGTATCTCAGTCACTATCTTGGTCTTTTAAGGATAAATCTAGTCAATTCCCAAAGCTTTTCTTATTTTGAATTTGCTTTGCAGTTAGTTCAAGTCATGGTTTTATTCGCCTTTTTAGTTCTTCTCAGCAATTTTAAATCATTAAATTCTACAAAATTTATGATGTCAAGGGCATGAGTCCAGAGCAGTGCCAGGCATGTAACAGATGCACAGCAGATATTTGTTAATGAATGAATACCCGTCTGAATATTTACACAAAGCTTCAGTAGGTTTTTCTTAATTTTGTATTGGACTTGAAAAATCGTTTCACTTTAAATTTGTGTTCTCTAAGAAAAAGCTAGAAATTGCATTTTTTAAGAAGATATTTGATATATATACTATCTTGTTGCTTTGCTGTCGTATAAAAAATAAATAAAAATACCAAGTACCTTCTTTATTTCTTTTAAAAACTGCAATTCTGTATCCTCCAAGAATCTTTCTTTAAGGCTAATGTTGAAATGATTAAACACATTAGGCTGAAAATCAGATTTTCCTTTTATCTTGATGAAAGCTTAGTGTTTACTGTACTTTCGGCCTAACAGTAAGATAAGAGTAGCCATGCTGAGCAGAGAAAGATACAGGGCTGGCGAGAATTGATTCAGCATCAATCAATAGGTAATTAGACAGTTGGACAAATAGACAGTCTTGGTTGGAGCAAGCTCCTGTTATCCCTTATTGTTCAACCAGCAAGCAACTCAGCTAGTTAGTACCAATATAAATGTAGACGTTACTGTTTAATCTTGTCTTCACTACATTTTTGGTAAGTTTGTGTGTACATAGGTGGGAGAGGAAGCATAGCTCTTTAGTTTGTATTTTACCCAGAAAAGTACGTTAAAAAACATAAGATTTGGTGATGTCTTATGCGTATTTCCTATTGATTTTTGTAGCCCTGCCATAAGAGGAAAAAAAGATAATTTTTTTCCCTTAGTGGCCACTGTGCAATACATTCTTTGGAGCTGATTTGGTTTAGAGAGAGACAAAACTGTGATGAGCTCTCCATGGAGTATTCATAGGGGTTGAAATTATTGGCAATGAAGTATTTGGAGTTTCTAAACAGATTATAAAAGTTTCTGTATACATATATTATTATAAAAGACCACTTCTAAATAGTTTCAAATTAAATCTGTATGTACAAAGTATTATTTATATTAATCATAGCACAAATACAAAGCAACCTAACCCTCCTGACTAGGGCAATTTTATTTAAATAATAAGCCTGTGTCAGGAACTGTTTTAGGTGCTTTACCTATATTATGCCATTTAATTTCTAGAATAAATGTACGAACTAAGTACAGTCAGCCCTACTTCATGATGAAAAAGTTGAATTCCTAGAGATTAAGTCACTTTTCCGAGGCCATATCACTGGTAAACAGCGGAGTCGAGATCTCAATGATCTTTCCCCTAAACCACTCAGCAGATGATCCTGCAGCCAAGGAGGCTAGAGGCTGTGAAGTGACTTACGAAGTCCAACGTGGAAACAGGCCAATGATAAGTGGAAAAGTTGGATAAAAACTTGCACATGTGTTGCAATTACAACTTAGTTAAGATGTGTTTGAATAAAAAAGATCAGAGTAAAATAAAGATTTGAGTGCTCGTATTAGATTGGTGGAATTTAGGGTGGTGTTTTTCCTGTATTTTCTAAAATATCTATACTTGTGGATAAGTTATATTCAAATTAAAGTATTAAAATAGACTGACTGTAGCATCAGTTTAGTTTACCAGACTATCTAAAACTATGAAGGTTTTCGGAATGCTTCTGAAAGATTGCCTGGTTGTTTGAGCTTGTGTTAATTTTTTAAAATTCCAGATCATCAAGTTATTGGATGGAAAACGATCTCAAACTGTGGGAATCTTGATATCTAGTTTGCATTTAGAAATGAAGGATATCCAGCAGGGTAAGTCTTTTTCATTGTTTTTTTTCCAACTTTAAAATTTTCCAGCTTTTATTGTGAAAAATATCAAACATATACAAAATGAGAATGCCGCGGTGAATCCCGTGTACCCTGTACCTAGCTACAAAGCCATTAATCCACTCTTGTTTCATCTAAAGCACCCTCCTTCTATTAGATTACTATGAAGCAAATCTCAGACATTTTATAATTCATCCTTTAAAATGGTAACACACCACGAAAAGATATGGATACTTTAAGCGTAACTCCAGTGCCATCATCATGCATTTAAAAACATTTGCAATAATTTCTCAATGTCATCAAGTATGTAGTTCTAATATCACTGATTGTAAATTCGTCCATTCATTTACAGTTAGTTTGAATGAGGATCCAAACAGATTTCACGCATTGCCTCAGATGTGTCCATCTCTCAGGGGTTTCTTTTTTTTTGGCTGCATTGGGTCTTCGCTGCTGCGCGCCGACTTTTCTCTAGTTGCGGTGAGCCGGGGGCTCCTATTCGTTGAGGTGCGTGAGCTCCTCACTGTGGTGGCTTCTCTTGTTTCGGAGCATGGGCTCTAGGCACGCGGGCTTCAGTAGTTGCAGCACATGGGCTCAGTAGTTGCGGCACGCGGGTCCTAGAGCTCGCAAGCTTCAGTAGTTGTGGTGCGTGGGCTCAGTAGTTGCGGTGCGTGGGCTCTAGAGCACAGGCTCAGTAGCTGTGGCACACGGGCTTAGTTGCTCCGCAGCAAGTGGGACTTTCCCAGACCAGGGATCGAACCCATGTCCCCTGCACTGGCAGGCAGATTCTTAACCACTGCACCACCAGGGAAGTCCCCTCTCAGGGGTTTCTTTTGATCTAGAGGTTTCTGTCCTCTATTTTTGTTTTTTTTTTCGTAATTATTTTTTTGAAGAAGCCAGTTTCTTCAAAAAAGAAGAATATTCTGTGGAGTTTCCCACATTTTAGATTTTCCTGTTTGCGTTGCCTGGTTTTTATTATGTTCTTCTGTCCCCTATGGTTCCTGCAAACTCTTAGTTTGATCTAGAGAGTTAATCTGAGTGGGGGAAGAGTACTTCACAGATGCTATTGTATACTCTATCAAGAGATACATAATATCTGGTGTCTCTCTGTGATGTTGGTGGGCACTAATGGTCTTTGCCTAGATTCATTGTTTCATTAGAAGTTTGCCGAATAATGATCTCCTAATTCCCTCATTTCTTCTTCATTAGCAGGAATGCTTCTATGGAGAAACACTCTCCTTCTTCATCCAGTCGGTTATGTCACTGTTTCTTAATCCCCTATTCTTTTTCAAATGACGCAATTTCAACTTGGTTTCCTTTGGCTCAGTTTGAAATAAGACATTTAGAGAGGGAATTTTACTTGTATATATTTTTCTTAGGCCCTAGAAGAGTAAACCCAAAAACCTTCTGATGTTTTTGAAATCCGCGTCTTGCATGAAGGCAGTGCTCCCCCTTTCTCGGTCATCAGTTAAAGTAAATCTTCATTTTGACATGTCACTGATAATATTTTCTGAGTGGTAATACAATCTCTCATAGATGGTTTCAGTAGAATTTAGCTTGGGTGTAACAGGAGACACTCTGAAACCACACTTCCTTTCAGGTTTTAGTTGGTGTTGCCTCAAAGTTATTTTATTCTGAGACACAGCAGAAGACCCCCGTAGGTCCCGAACTGAAAGGCACTTCAGAAACTTTCATACATTATCTTTCCTCTGAAAAAAGCTTTGTTAAGGGCTTAAAATTTTGCTTTATTACAAACATTTAAAATTCCACATAAAACTAAACATATCCTGAATCAGATGACAGTCACAGAGTATTCAAATAAGCTTGTCTGTTTTTAATATTTAAGCTTAATAGTAGAACTGAATACATAAGTGTGGATATTAAACCTCAGACAATGTTGCACTAGTTGATTTGAGTTTGGGGCAGAGGGTAGCTGGCAAGGTCCACCATCAGAATTAGAAAAGGATTCTTCAGTGGCTTTAGGTATTAGATCTACTAGAATGGAATTTCTGAAATTCACACAGAAAACTGTGACGCTGACGCAAATGAAAAATGAAAAAATAAAACCAAAAGAATATCGGCAGGGACGTTTATAATCTTTTGTCAAGGAGAGTCACTTTTTTGATGCAATCATTGAAATCGAAAGGAATTTTTCAGGTATAGTGGCAGAGTCTTGTCCTAAACCACGGTACTGTTTATAAGCCTGGTAAAAATCAAGTATGCTTGGTTTCATCACCATGACAGGTAGCACTACGGATATGAGCTTTACAATGTCCACAGCACCTTGGACTCTATTCATTTCTTTTTAGGCATGTCCTGTTGTAGTACACGTCAGATTGCCATATGGATCAGACTCTCCGGCCATGTGCTATTCCAGTTACCATCTCAGGACTGTAAACCTTCTTCCCATGGCACTCCAACCTTGTTGGGTTGAATGTTCATGGTGACTTGAATAAGAGAGTAGTTCACCGAGACCTTTCCCAGTATTCTACTCTGGACAAGAACATGTTTATATGAAGTAGACGTGAACTTACATTTTAGCACTGGAAATGTTGATTGTAGCATCACAGACTTCTAGGACTCATGGACACCACTTTAATTCTTTCTCTTGCTTCAGGGCATCTCTGTTATCCACCACAGAGTTGGCTCCTAAGTTAAAAAAAATTATCTCCATTTCATGTCTTCATTTAGTAATGCATTCCAGATGAATATAGCAATATAACTCGAGCTTAATTTCTCTTTAGAATCATTTGACTGACACTGGCATCTGAAGGTCACTTAGGAGCCCGGGCTGTGTCAGGTACATTTCATTCTGAATCCATGTCTGGTGGTGAATGGAATGCACTTGGCCTTGTGTTGTCATCCTGATGAAAGGACTCCCTGTGCTGACCTTGACCTAAACGTTTGTTTTAATGTAAGAGGGGTAGCTGTCGTGAGATCTGATTGGGGCAGGCCAGCTGGCAGCCAGGCAAGGTCATACAGCATGTCAACCACGGTGAGGTGACCACAGTTGGGAGACTGTTCTTCAGCCTTCTGGTCATATATTCATCTTTGTCAGTGTGCAGAGGTAGGTGCACTAACTTGCACTTTAGTGCAAACTTACACGGAGCTGATGTATACACCGGAAAGCTAGTATATTCACTCAGAGAAGATCAGAGAATTTTCCATTGTCATGACAAAAATGTTTATCATATCTGTTCATTGTTATGTCCGTGTCACTTGTCTCTACTTGGCATTAGATATTTGCTTATGCCATTTTCCCTTTTGCTGGTCACCTTGAAAATAGTTTTGGGTGTTTCAGCCCACAGTTATCTCCCACAGATGGATAATCCAGTTTTTACTTGTTCAGCTCTTAAAAGGCAACCTTATTTTCTTCATTTGTAAGGTGGGCACTTCTCTGTTGTCCATTAGACACTGCCTATAGTGTATATTCAAAGTGGAATTTGGGGGCTCAGTACCTCAAGGTCTTAACTGATAGCAAGTAGCAGAGCCAGTGCTTGTTCCTTTATGACGTGTAGCATTTCTTTGCTCAGAATTTCTCTGATAATTAAGCATCATTTACCAATAACTGGGCTAATGTATCATATGTAAATGTCACTCAATAAGTGATTTTTGTTTTTAATTTGATTTTAAAGAATAGACTAAACCTTAGACTAGATGAAATCAGAATGTCATGAATTCCATTCCAGTGCATTTGGGCAAAACTTCTTCATTCTTCTTTCCCTCCCTCCCTCCCTCTTCCTTCCCTCCCACCCTCCCTCAGTAAACATGTACTGAATGCCAGCTCTGTTTCAGACACTGTGACTGCCACAACACATAAGATCCAGACTCTCACATTCTCAAGAGTTCACAGGATGGTGGGAGAGATGTACAAAGTATCACAAGATCACAGTATAGAGTTTCCTGTGAAATAACAGAGAGCAGTATATTGGCTCCTCCTGTAAAACTTAAGATGAGTCTTAGAGGATGAAATGGCGGTCGTCACATAGAGAAGGAGCTTTTCCAACTGAGGAAAGAAGACATGTGGAAAGAGGCACAGCTAGAGTATATACGTTACATATGAATGTGGCTTGTTTCAGGGCAAAGTGCTGGAAAGGCAAGTCACATCCAGACCAGGAAGGGCCCTGAATATCATCAGATGAAATTTGAACATTATCCCATCAGTAACAGGGAGACAGAGTTTCAAATTTAAAAGGGGCAGTGCTGTGATCTGATGTTGAGTGCAGAGATATCTCTGAGGCCATGGAAGACTGGCCCCCAAGCCCTTTCATGCTCTGGCCACAGCCGTACCTCCTCCTTCGCTTGGCTGTGCTCCCTTCCTCTCTCCCTGCACTCTAGCCACAGTGGTCCTCTGGTTCCTTAAAGAGGCCAAGTGCTTTCCTTCCTCTGTGTCTTTGAAGGCACAGCATGCTTTTCCACCCCACTCTTTATAGCTTGCTCCTTTTCTTTGCTGGGGTTCAGCCACGTGCCTCAAAGAGGCCCTCCCAGATCCTCTTCCCTAATTTAAGTCACCCTAAGTTAATTCTCTTATTTTCTGCACAGCAGCTAATATTTTATTTGTTCATCTACTTCTCACTTACATCCACCACCAGAATATAGGCTCCAAGATGGTGATTGCTCACTGATGTGTCCCTAGCACCTTGTTGTGCCGGGCACCTAGGTGAGGAGGAGGGTCATCCAGGGTCTGTTGAATGAATAAACAAAAATAGTCCTGAAGGTGGCTAGATCTGTTAGAAAGGGGGCGGTGATTGTTGACATAATAAATGACGAAGCCCAGAACCAAGGCTGTGTCTGTGGAAATGTAGAGGAGACCATATACAAGGGATATTTGGAGAGAGGATTGCTACGGTTAGTCCCATCGGATTCACACAGTGATGGAGAAGTCTTACATGTACCTTGGATTGCTGGTTTCAGCAAGAATGTGAATAATGGTGCCAAAAAACATAAAATGGAAATACAGGGGAGAAAGCATGGGTAGAAGCAAAAAGGTCAATTCTGTTTTGGATGATTTGAGTCTGAGATGACTGGCGACATTTCAGCAAAAGTTTTCAATGAGCATCTGAAAATTCTAGCCTGACACTAAGTAGATGCGGGTGGGTTAGAGATAGAACATTCCCCCAAAGGTAGCCACCCTCATCTGTTTCTCTCTACCCAAATGTTGTGGAACATCTTGTGGGAGAAAGCCAAATCCCTGTACTGACTGAAGTTTAAAAGCACTGCGTGACTAAAGGCAAGACCTTGGTTGTGGAGGAAGAATAGTTTCAGGACACTGATCGTAATACCACTGCACTTGTATTTGGTCCAGGAGAGATTCCGAGTAAGTGACTTACTTCTTGCTGGTTTTCCATCTGCTAAACTGGACGACTTATATTTAAGAGCATTTGGCATCCTTGGACACAGTGACTGCCTACATGATTGCAAATTAGTGTTTTCATTCCACGTTAGTGATTTCCTCTTATTCTTTTCCCAGGGGAGATGGAAAATTGCCGTTGACTCTTCTCGATATAAACCTCCGTATGCATTGCAACAGACTAAGTGCCAGAAACCTCCTGGCATCTATTTGGAATTTCCCGTACACTCAGAATTCATATTTATAATATTTAATCTAACATGAAAATAAAACATTTTTCACTTTAGTTCCTACTAGTCCAGAATCTCAGTTTGGGGGTTCAGCTGCATCAAAGACTATCTTTCTGTTTAGAAATCCCAAATCAAAATGTAAGAGGATTTCAGTTAGTTGTATGCCCAGAGTCTAAAACCCAGATCTGAGAATGCCCACTGGACTTTGCTCCCTTTTGCCTAATAACTTCTGGAAATCTCTGTCAAGGTTTATGCCAGTTGTCTAAAACATAATGAATTTCACCAGGCATCTGAAGTTCACCATGAATTGTCTAGAACTTTCCTGAGGAACATTCTAATTCTAGCCTGGAAGACCTATACTCAAAGAGCAAAATTTTTATCGTGCACCCCTGCCAGTAAAAAGTTTTAGAGCGTGCTTCTCAAGTTATGTTTTTAAGAACTTGTACATCGTGTAAATGTGTGACAGAACTAATATTCACATTATAAAATGTATGCAGAGATATAAATTAAAATGAGATTAATATTTCTAAATATCTTACTGATTTTGATGGCTTTAAGTTCTCAACAGCTAATATCTCAAGGCTCAGTATACAAATAGGGTGAGGCTTATTATTAAAAATCGTGGACTTAAACCCACATTTCAAACAGTCTCTGGATAAATTCTATTATAATTTATGGAGGTCAACATCTTGGCAAATCCGATTCAACTGCCCTTGCTTCTAATTCATTCCACTACTGATGAAGAACTTGTACTAGCAATCAGAGCCTCTGCTCTGCCATTTTTCTTATCGTTGATGGATTATCTTCAGTCTGGGGTTTCTCTGCAGGAACCTTTTGAAGCCAACTTGTTTATTTTGTCAAGTTTAGTTAAAACCAGATTTCAGAATCAGAAAACGTTATTTAATTGCCCTCTCACCATCGCCACCAAATCCCGGTATGTTGAACGTAAAAGAACAAGTTGAGGAAGGCATGTGTGAAGGAGTTTACCCACCAAAGGTGACAGGTGGTCACGACCTGCTGTCATACCAAAGGAAGGCGCCAGGGTCAAGCAACTTATTAAGGACTGACAGAGCTCAGTTTTGGGATGAATATAAACAGTAGTTCTAACGCTACTGGATTTCCTTTCCCAGCTTTCTCTTTCTCCCACCAAGTCTAAAACACCTGAGCAGCAGGGATCCCACCCACCTCTCTCTGAATCCCTGTGCATTCCTTCACTCTCAGAGCTGAATCCAGAAAGCAGAGGGTGGCATTTCTTTGTGCTTTACCTTCAGGCAACTGGCTGAGACCATCCAATCTGCCTGGAATGTAATTTTGGCTTAAAAGAACCAGAACTAATGGAAGAACAGAAGCAGCTTAACCCAAACTGTTTCTCATTCCACTGCCCTGCAGAGAATAGAGGGGACGAAGGAGGGGAAGTTCTGTGAATTCTTCGCCTGTGCCCTTCTTTGAGGTTTGAACCATGGACAATTTTAATTGCACCTATAAAATGGCACCTTGCGGCAGAGTACATGCCTGGACTTAGGCAGGAATTGGGATTTTTGCTTTATAAGATTGAGTGATTTGGAGCTTTGGGAACAGATCAGATGTGTCCCTTTTGGGATTGTCATTTCTTTCACCTGCCAGCCAGCTCCTGTTGACTGTGTCATTTACACATGCCTCCTGTTTCCATCAAAGCTCGACTAAAGGTCTGTACCAACTAACACGACACACTAGCAGGCATTTGGCAATGTAGATAAGATCGTAAAATATATTCCCTCTATAGTTGCTATCCTTTATGTGTCTGGAGGCAACTTTTGTTCGTGTTTCTTCATTCTCTGTGCCTTCGCTTCCCTTTTTAGTTGGTTCTGGCATGCAGTATAAAATTGCAATTATTAATGTCTTTTCAAGAAAATTGGACTTTACATTACTGTAGATTTTCTTCTAAGATAATGCCTTTTCAAGTTCTGGGTTTCTTTTTCCTTTTTTTAGAAACTCTTTTTTGCCATGATTGGAACCACAGTATTGATTATTGTCAATAACTGCGAGTAGTTAACAAAGATTGAAGTTTGTCTTATGACATATATTAAGATAGCATACTAGAATCGAATTAAGTATTAGCAATAGTTAAATAACGGTGAGGTTATGGATTGTACAATACCCAAACGACATTTTCGTGGCACGGGCTGTCTGTGGTTCCCACTGGGAGACTGCCGATTGATGTAAAAAGCATGTGATGCCATTCAGAGGCAGAGGTTTCTGTATGGACTGTTGTGGGTAGTTGGTTCACTGATTTTTTTTTTTTTTTTAAGGTGGTGAGAATTTTAGGTGGAGTGAGTATTTCTAGTCTAACACTTATAAAGGCTAAAAGAAGTACAGTCGTAGTCCTGTCATTGGTTATGGAACTGAGCTTGGGAAATCATGCTTTGCCACTTCGTGCCTTAGTTTCATCACCTATAAAGCTTGGGACATCAGTAACAGCCACCTCGTATGATTAAATGTAAAGCACTTAGAGCAATGCCTGGCTCACAGGAAGCTCCCGACAAAGGCTAGCTACTCAGTGATTAAGTATTCATCTCCGGTATGGTCTGCCTACTTTCCCACCCTCTGATGGAGTGCACAGAGATGCCTTTAAGCTGCTTAATAATTGCTGCCCTCAGCATTTCATCTGGATAGGTGCATGGAATGAGGCTTGGCCCGTACCTGTGTCTGCACAGGTGTGCCTGGTGCCAATCGGAGGAGGAACATGGTGGTCAGTAGGGAAAGAGTGAGGTGTATTGAGGAAGGGCTATAGGAGAGCTATGGCCATCATGAAGAGACTTGGGTACAGAGCATTCAGCAGGGCAGGTTCTGTGCAGCTCTTGTCCTGGCCTCTGTGTGGTTCTTCCACCCTCCACACTCCTCTCTGCCCAGCCCCCTTCTTTTCACCTCTTGCCCAGTTTCATCACGAGCTTGGTCTTCATTCTCAGTGATGGCCTCGTTGTTGGGAGGTGAGACTGTGGGGGTGATTCCTGCTCTGCCTTCCCTCAGCTTTCAGATTCTACCACAGGCTCCTTCCTTCCATGACCCCACATCCTTGCCTTTCTCTTGAGAGAGGTCAGAGGAGTTGGTTTTTGGCAGGTATGAGGGGTAGATCACCTGAGAGTTTAAAAAACCCAAGGCCTGGGACTTCTATGGTGGTCCAGTGGTTAAGACTCCGTGCTCCCAATACAGGGGGCACGGGTTGATCCTATCCCTGTTCGGGGAACTAAGATCCTGCATGCCGCATGGTGCGGCCAAAAAAAAAAAAAAAGAAATAAAATAAAAAACTCAAGGCCTTCCATATTACTTTCCCCATTCCATTCTCTTTTCCTTACAAATTATTTATCAGGCCCTAAAAATATCAGTCATTTGGTCAAAACAGGTGAGTTTTATGTTGGCTACTCGGGAGCTAACAATGTTAACAAAATAATTTCTTTTTTTTTTTTCCATAAACTTATTTATTTTATTTATTTATTTTTGGCTGCATTGGGTCTTCATTGTTGCGTGCGGGCTTTCTCTGGTTGCGGCGAGCGGGGGCTACTCTTCGTTGTGGTGTGTGGGCTTCTCATTGCGGTGGCTTCTTTTGTTGCAGAGCACGAGCTGTGTAGGCACGTGGACTTCAGTAGTTGTGGCACGCGAGCTCAGTAGTTGTGGCTCGCGGGCTGTAGAGCACAGGCTCAGTAGTTGTGGCGCACAGGCTTAGTTGCTCCTCGGCATGTGGGATCTTCCCGGACCAGAGCTCGAACCCATGACCCCTGCAATGGCAGGCGGATTCTTAACCACTGCACCACCAGGGAAGCCCGAACAAAATAATTTCTATTGATAATCCAGTAGTCATCTTTGCTTTCTTGGGCTGAGAATAAATCTAGTCCATTTGCAAAGGATTTTTATACACCCACTTGTGAAGAGGTGTCATGTCAACTACTGAAGGACACCGAAAGAAGCATACAATGGGCTAATAGAGGCTATTTTTAAAACCAGCATCAACCAAAGCCTGGTAAAGCAGCCATCTTTCGGTGACATCTTCCACACCTTGGATGACCAAGTTTACTTTGGCTAATCTAACAGACGGAGTGTGCCTTTCCTACTTCAGTCTGCCATGTGTTTCTTGCCCAGAGAGGTTCCTCTGTCAACAAGAACAGTGCCCTTAAGTAAGTACTTGTTTTGTGCTAATTAGAAGTCGTTCAAAACAGCAAACGCTGTCCTGTGTTTATTTGGACGAGGTGCACTTGGGGATAGAAAAGCGTTCAGGGTTAAAAATGGCTGGAGGGCTGCAAGAATTCTTGCCGGTTCTTTCTCCTTACCCTGGTCTTGTGAAAAGCTGTCTCCAAACCAGAGAGGGAATTTACCTATTGTGTTAAGACCCTGACCCCGTGCCTGTGCCTTAAGCAGGCACATAGTTTTTATGTGCGCCTGTTAGTTTGAATTTGTGATACTGATCTGCTTTTTGTCCCTGCTGACGGTTATTATATCTTAATGGGCGAAACCCTACTCTAATGATCCTTGTGTATATAATTCTCGGAGTACAGAGCAGGCACCAGAGGACCACATAAAAACGTTTGCCTCAATTTCCCTGGAAAAAAGGAGCCCAGAAACCAGACTTGACCAAGTAACAGATTTTTAAAGGTAAAGGAACCCAATAAAATTACCAGCTTTTCACAGCGTGTGTCTACTTCCTTTCGACATATTGTGAAGTGTAGGTGAAATATTCTAACTGAACTGACAGTGGGAGTGGGGATAACTAAGGAGAGAGGGAGATAAAAGTAAAAACCACCAGCCATGATTGATACCGCAGAAGCAATGAATTGTTGGGGGTCCCCCCTTTGTGGATTTGGCACTTCACCTTTCTGACACCACCTGCAGGAGTGTCGGTATAATGAGCCCCATACAGATGGAAGCAACAGCTAGAAGTACTTGGAATTACTGTATCAGGGCTTTGAGGCGCACTGGAGAATTGTGTAGGCTGGCATTTGCTTATTCAACTTTTACAGTAAAGAGGGTGTTTGTCTGTGAGTGTGTGTGAGAGAAAGAGCAATAGAGTGTGCGTTTACAAGTACAAAGTGGAGGGGGCTATCTGATCCTAGGTAACTCCAAAAATATTTCAATAAATGACTGATTTCTTTCTACAATGTAATCTTCAATTAACTAAATGGGTTCATGGGATGCTTCTATGTTGGTTGGTGAGTGCCTTCAAGAATCAATTCTCTAGGGGCTTCCCTGGTGATGCAGTGGTTAAGAATCTGCCTGCCAATGCAGGGGACATGGGTTCGAGCCCTGGTCCGGGAAGATCCCACATGCTGCAGAGCAACTAAGCCCATGCGCCACAACTACTGAAGCCTACAGCCCGTGCTCTGCAACAAGAGGAGCCACCGCAATGAAGAGCAGCCCCCGCTCACCACAACTAGAGAAAGCCCGCGCACAGCAATGAAGACCCAATGCAGCCAAAAATAAATAAATAAATAAATAAAATTTTTAAAAAAAGAATCAATTCTCTAATACACTGTCCCGTATTTGGGGAATAGCATGTTCAGGTATGGATTCCGGCCCTATGTACGAACTTAAACTGTTCATGGTGAATAGGAGGCAGGATCATGTACATGCAAGACAGCTCTCCTATGAGTCACAGGACTTAGGCTCTTTTTACGTATCAACCCTTTGGCCAATAACCTAACCTTCCCTGGCCACCCTATAAGGTAGGAATAATAGAAATCATTTAGTTTCCTTAAGCTCTTGGGCTCAACCAGATGATCTCTTCACAGTGCTGCTTCCACCACTGAGTTTTATTTTACTTTTAAGATCCTCGTGGAAGAGGAGAAATCTCAGTGGAATACTTGGCACTGACCCTAAATTAATCTCTCAGTCTACTTCTTCCTCTCCCCCATTTCTCCCCCAAGGATGAGACTGGAAGTGTAGCTCGGGGCTAGGAAAGGAATGGGCTTAAAAATCAGGCCAAGGCCTTAGGACTTCACCCAATATTTAAAAGAAAGACATCTGAGGTATTTTAAACATCAAGTAAAATTTTGAGACCTGTGTTTTAAAAAAAAAAAAAAAAAAAAAACTTGGGTGGTACGATGAAGCGTGGGTTGGTGGGAAAGATGGAAATGAGAGGTAAAAATAGGTTAGCTTTCTAAATGGACCCGAAGGTTAGCTTTTTATATTTCCCTTAAGACATTCGATACATTATTTTTTGTAATTACAGTTTTTGTGCATGTAAGTTTTCTATTAATGCTTCCCGAAGTTGGGTCTCGAGCAGGGTTTTGAAGGACCAAAAGGGTTTAAATTGCAACTGCTCCTATCTGAAACACTCCAGAATTCTAGAAAGTTTCATTTGTAACACAAACTACTCAGTAATGGCAGTCTTCTTTCTCTGATTCTTTCCAGATGTTGAAGGAGATAAGGCATTAACAAGCATTAAAACACATCCACAGTGTGTATATTTAACTTCCCAATAGTCAGTTTGTAGGTACCATTCTGATTTCACACCATGCTTTATACGCTGGGCCAAGCATACATCTTAACCTCACTTAATGTTTTCAGTAAGTGAAATTAGACCCATTCTATGGCTATGCTGAGGTTCACAGAGATGAACCTGCCAGGATCACGTAGTAAGTTTTGCTCCCTCCACAGCAGTCATCTCGGTCTTTTTCTGAACCTTGAGCTTGTTCCTTCATCAGGATTAGAAATATCCTTCTGCACTTACCTCTCCCTGGAAGGCTTTTCTCCCAGACACTCACAGAACTGACCTGCTCAGCTCTTAGCTTAAGTGTCACCTCTTCAAAGAAGCCTTCATCCATTAACCTCTGTCATGTTGCTCATTTCTCTGCTTTCTTCATATCCTTATCTGTAACTGTTTATTTGTTTATTTTATGTCCCCTAAGGTGGAGTATAAATCTCATGAGATCAAGTGCTTTGAACATCTCAGACACACATTTGATTTATGTAATCACAGCATTTTAGAACCGTTTCTAGAACTTGGTGCACGTTCAACAAGCATTTATTCAAGGGATGGGTGAATGAACGAATGAATGTCGCCAGAGCCCATGCTTGTTCTCCAGTCCCATCCTCCCTACATGTTTTCCTCTGCTTCCTAGCATACTGCGGGGGAATTGGCTGAGGGTATAACCCATCAAACTGTGTATCTGGGACCCAGACTGATTAATTTCTGAAACTCAAATATTTACTCACTAGGAAAGGAAGCCAACAGATCATTCTCTTTCCCATTAGGTAAGATTACTTGATTATATGTAAGCTTGCAGTTCGTGTGCAGTACCTAGTTTAGGAGTGAACGTTTCTGATAAATTATTTTTAGAATTTTACTTTTTCTTATCGCATTCCCGTTGGCCGATTTTTCTAGGAGACTATTAGAATTTACATAAACTAGACATTGTTCCTGGCCATTTTTTTGTTTTTTTAAAGCATCAGACATTGAAAAATGCCTGGTCCATCTAACAAGTTAGTGAATTCATATTATCCCCACACACAGTGTTCCTGGGAGGGTAAATTCTTGCCTTCTTTCCTCAAACGACATTTTTCTTTTGTGGTTTCAGATTGGACTTTTCAGAAGGGTAATTTTCCTTTGTCTTGGTGGAATCTGAGACGACTGACTTTGTCACTAGCATATTAACCTCTTTTCTCACTACCCCACGTAGCTGAGGAATAGCTTGATGATTAATTCCTCTAAGTTAGAGAAGGTGGCCTATGAAGGAATTTTAAGTACATTTCTCGGTGTTCTGTGAAGTTACATGATCTTAGCTCCGTTAATTAAGTTTATTAAGATTGTATAAAGGGGTTCATGTGATTCTAAACCACAGAAGACGCAAAACAATTTGGAAGCAACCTGCCCTTTACCTCGATCCCTACCTTCTCCAAAATCCGTGGTGTAGTGCCAACGAACAGAACAATGGTTGACGAGCAGAATTTTAAGGCATTCTAAATATTACTGGTTGGTTTAATAAAATTAATTAGCCTGCCACGGAGAAAATTTACTAGCGTGCTGGTTAATTTCACAATGTAAAGTCAGAGAAGGGAGGTGGGGTTGAGGGAACAAACCTTATTAGTTTTGAATAATTATTTAAAGATGTGGAGCTGCCTATTTCAAGCACTTTGATTGCCAAATCCATTAAGGCTTTAAAATCTCAATGTTTGTATGCTGGTGTATATGGGAAGGAATCTCTCTAGATGAAATCACAGGCATATTAGTTAACAGCTAAGTAACTTATTTAACATACAGAACAGCAAGTAGGATCCAAATAAAACCATGGGAATGAGAACTTGCCTTAAGACTGGCTCATGGGAGGTTTCCATAATCTTAATTTGCCATTGATGCAATTATTGCTTTTTCTTGTCTCTTTAATCCAAACAAGATGTTTGCAGCGGCCATGGAAAGGTGCCTGAAATCACATGCCTGAATTCATTTAATTTGCCAACATCGTCTTTTTTCTCTCTCTCTCTTCCTGGTAATGGGCAAGAGTCAGTTCTGGTGCATCAGGTACTAAATCTCTTCAATTACCAGCCGGGAAGAAGGATTTAACCTTGTGTTTCAAACCTACAAACTGATTTACTTTTAAAGCACAAACACTTCTCCTGTGGAGCCTAAATTAAACTGCAGAAAGGATGCAGAGCTTGAGGAATTAAACCAGGCAGGGCCAAGGCTCAGGCCAGTGATCGGAACCATTTCGGTTTCTTTCACGGGGGCCCCTGGTGCAAAAGGAAAGGGAGCTGGAACGAGCCGAAAGACAACCTGTGTGAGAGGAGGCAATGTTATACTGCTTGGAAGCTAGACGTGGGGTAAATGTGAGTGCAGGGGAGTCCAATCTAACCTCTTATCCTTTTTCTTTTTCTCTTTGGGGGCTCGGCAGCCATTTTTAACGTGGATGATTCTGTGGTTGATCTGGAAACCCTGGCGGCCTTATATGAAAACGTGAGTATCAAACACCTACGGAGCCAGAGTTTCCAGATTTTTGTATCTTAACTAACTTAAAAAAAAAAGTTAATGTCTAGAACATGGTTATATGGGACCCCTTCCACCTGAAAAGTCACTGAGCCATACATGTTCTTTGGCAGTGGGAATTGTGACATTGCGTGGAAGAGATTAAGGCACAGAAATGCAAGCTCAAATGAGAGCGGGCACGAGGAAAGCACTAGGTTCTTGACCCCCCACTGTGGTATCTGGGTTAGTAGATTTCTTTTGCAAGGGAGGGCAGTTCAATGTGGAGGCCACTTCTGTGCCGTGGAACCCAGCCCAGCCCTGTGGCTTGCAATCAGGGTGCATGAAGCTAAGTCACCAGCTTAACACTGGTGTACACCAGTGTCATCCTCTGAGGAATGGGGATGCTGTTACCAGCTTGCATAATTACTTTTAGCCTAAGTGAGCTGACGGCATTGATCGTGGGAAATAGTATAGGATGGTGGGTGTGTGTTTTGGATTTTAGAGTGAGATACTCTCAGGTTTGAGGTCGAGCTCTACCATCTACTGCTGAGTGGCCTCAGGCCAGTTAAATTCCTTAAACCTGTTGATCAGTACAATGGGGATTATAATGGGCTCGACATGATTTTTGTGAGTATTAAAAGAGAATTCAATATATGCAGCAGTAGAAGTGTATTTTGAAAATAAACAGCGCTGTACACATATATGGTCTTTAAATGTGGATTATATGTGGAGATAACCAGCATAATTGTCAGGCTTTCTTGAGACGATGACACAGGAGAGTCACAATTCCCATAATTGTTAACTGTTCTGGTTCGCTGACTCTGTTAGGATTTGAAACCATAGACTGAAACAGGTTCTCTTTACTGAAGTAATGCTATTTCCCAGGAAGCTATCCGGAGCTCTATAGCATGCTATGATTACCGAGCTCAAAAAACGATTTCATTTCAATACTTAGGTCCCCTGGGACCTTAAGTGTCTCAGAGAAAATGTCCATAGTGTGATAATCCAGCCTAGCGGGATTGCCAGTTCCCTTCGCATTTCTACATCCTTTGTATATATCAGGAACTGTTTGGTACGACTGGGTGGGAACTTCTATGGGATGTTCCTATCAGGAAGGCTTTCGTTAATAAAGAAGGTGCACAAGTCCTAGGCCATCGGGAGCTAATGGCACATTTGTTGAATACCTGGAGGGCATCACGGTATTGTGCAAGAAAGGTGTTCCAAGTCAGGCTCTTTGCCAGGTACTGAGTGTAAGCCTCGGTGGAGTCATCTTTAAAACAAGGATGCAATACTTGATGTCGGAGGACTTTGTAAAAGGCAAAGTGCCTTCTAGGATGCTTTTAGTTATTCCCTCGGGCTCAGGACTGTGCACATGATCGCTACTTGTTAGCTTACAGTAGAGGTAAGCTGCATACAGCTGACATAGTTGCGCAAATTGAGAAAGTATGAGACTAAATGCCAAAATCAGTGGTGCAGACAACGAATGCTTAGAAAATTCAGAAAGAGAGAACCTGCTGACCAGAAATTTAAAAATCAGGAGCCTACGTAAGTTAGGAGGGCTGTTCGGTTCTGAGGATGAGGAAAGCAAATGCTAAGGACAACTTGACCCTTATCCTGTCTTACAGGGAAAGACGCAGGGGATTCAAAGGTTAGCAATCAAATGTCCTGGCTTCTGTATCCAGCTAAGGTCACTTGTTATGACCATCTAGTTTAGCCGGTAATTCCCAAACATTAGCATGTCTCAGAATCACCTGGAGGGCTTGCTGAGCCCCACCTCTGGAGTGTCTTATATCCGGGGTCGGGCCAACAATGGGCATTTCTAACTAGCGACAGGTGGTGTTGGTGCTGCTCGTCCAGAGACCACACTCTGAGACACGCTGCTTTAGACCGATTCTCATTGCTCACTTTTTGTGTGTGTTTTGTTTCTATTTCAACACAGAGAGCCCAAGAGGATGAACTCGTTAAAATAAGAAAGTATTATGAGACGTCCAAAGAGGAAGAATTGAAGCTACTGGATAAACCTGAGCAGTAAGGATGCTTACACACTTTTCTGTTAACAAAAGGAGAGGGGCCGTCCCTATCTTCCTGCCTCCCAGCTCCGAATAACCAGATCCCAACTGTGCCAAGCTAAGTCACAGCAGCGTCATTCCCGTGACCTATTGCATGCAGCAGAATGACCTGACTGCCGGGAAAGGCAGCCGGGAGATTTGTGCTGCTGGATAGCATGTCTCAACCCCTCACTCCACCCCTCATGACTCCCCTTTTTTTTGTTCTAGCAACTTGTTAATTCCTCCTAGACTAAACATTCTGGCCCAAAGGGTAACTGAGGAAGGGAGAGGTTACTGCTCTGTTTAAGGTTCTGCTGATGCAGTTAAAAGGGATGATGTCAGAGTCACAGAATTCAAATTGATTTTCCGAAATATCGTATCCAGTAAATGTAGCCTGAAGGTGCCAGCTTTCTCCCCAAATTCTCTACCTGCTCTGCCCAATTTAGATGTGACTTTTTCATCCTCCCTTTGCGTGTGCTTGTGCTTCTCTCCAGTCACTATCTGGAGGTGTCTGCTCTCTAGTTTGGGGTGTTCCACACACTTTGAAAGCCCAGAACTCTAGTGTATAACTGAGTGACTCTTGTCCTTGGCGGGGCTCTTGGGGTCTACAAACCATGGATAACCTTCTGGGGCTCTGCAGCCCTAAGGACTCTGTGAGAATGTGGGATGGGTCCCGAGTGGACAGAGGGCTACTTAGCTTGTGGCTACCTTGAGTGCTTCCTGCCCAATGCAGGCTGTGCTTCTCAACCTGGAGATGAGGCAAGGAATAGGAAACAAAGAGGAAATTGACTGGGTTTAGGGTAACAGGTCAGCCCCAGAGACATTCAAGGGTCAGTCACTTATACTGAAACCTTCACACCTTGCCCTTGGTTCCTCTAAAATGCCCCACTCCCCTTGGATGCCAGGGTATTGAGATCCAGAAAAAACATCTTTCAATGACTGGGTGAGGAATTTCTAGGTTTACTCAGTTATTGACAAACCTTTATGATAATTTGGGGACCCTTAGATGACTGGCTCTCACATGGAGCATATGCCAGGGCTCTCCCCCCAACACACACCCAAAGTTAGTTCATGAAGCCTAGGAATATGGTGAATCAATGCAGATGGGCTTCCCTGCCCTTCTGTTCCATCGACTTGAGCCCCCCGTCCTTACCAACCCCCACCCCGACCCATCCTGTGGTCCACTCCCAAGTCTTGTTTCCTAATATCATAAATTCATTCCCACTAAGGTGCTGACGACCAAAAATGAAGTGACTGATAATGGGATATTTAGACACAAGGCCATGAGGAGTATTTGAGGACTGTCTTAGTCAGTTTGGGCTGCTATAACGAAGTATCCTAAACTGGGTGACTTATCAACAGCAGAATTTTATTTCTCACAGTTCCTGAGGCTGGAAGTTTGAGGTCCAGGTGCCAGCATGGTTGGGTTCTGGTGAGCACCCTCTTCCAGGCTGCAGACTGCCAACTTCCCTCTGTGTCTTCACGTGGCAGAGAGCAGAGAGGGGACGCAAGCGCTTGTGTCTCTTCTCCGAAGGGCACTAACCCCACTCATGAGGGCTCAACCCTCATGACCTAATTACTTCCTAAAGGCCCTACTTCTTATTACCATCACTTTGGGGGTTAGGATTTCAGCTTATGGATTTGGGGGGGGACACAGACATTCAGTCCATAGCAGGGACAAGAGGGCATATCAAGCATTTGGGTAGTGCCAACCATGCCATGTTAAGCAATGATGCTCCAAGCCCAGAGTTGGTAAACTTTTCCTATAAAGGACCCGGTAGTAAGTACTTTAGGCTTTGTGAGCCATTACAATCTGCTGGCACTACTCAAGTCAACCGTTGTTGTGCAGAAGCAAGCACAGACAATACCTAAACAAATGGGCATGGCTGTGCGCCAGTAACAGTTTATTTATGGATGCTGAAATTTGAATTTCATATCATTCTACATGTCACAAAATATTATTCTGGTTAATATTTGATTAATATTAATTAATATTAATATTTAAATGGTTGATTTTTTCCAACCATTTAAAAATGTGAAAACCATTCTTAGCTGATGGGCCATACAAAAACAAATGATGGGCTGAATTTGGCCTGGGGACTGTAATTCACCAACCCCTGCTCTAAACTATGGAATGGCCCACTTGGTAAAATGAACCGTGGGTCCCTGCTCCTGGAAGGGTTCCCCTTTTCCTTCCTGTGTTAATGCCTTTCTAGCATAATTTGTCGAGATTAATTGCCAGGACACAGAATAATGGCAGCAGGTAATTAACAGATGACTTATTAAAGTTCTCCTGCTTTCTCTTCTAATGATCTGGATGGAAGAGTGTTTTTAAAGTTTGTAAATGGTCATTGTAAGGGCTTCCTGAACATGCTAAGCTCTTAGTGACAGCAAAGAAGATGGTCATGTTGTCTTGGTGATATGCTTGGGCTCAGCTGCTAGAGGGTGAGGCCCAGAGAGGTAGGGCCTCCAGGGCTGAGTGATTTTCACCTTTACTCCTGACCTCCTGCACAGTGTAGCATTTGTTTGATTCATGCCAGAGTCTGGTTTTCTGGCAACTGATTTGCCATTAGTTCCAAGTGAGTTGACTATAAGCATGTTTTGCATGCTGGAAAATATGAATCGTTTATAGTTTCAGCATTGCAGTTTCCTAAGATTCCTGTGGTGCCCAGGCTGTAAATCAGAGCCTGGAGAGGCTGGCCTCCTCACTCCCCTCAGCAGCTTTCTTGCGCCGCAGGGCCAGATTTAGAAAGTCATTTCCCGCAGAGGTGTCATCTGCTTGGGACCAGGCTGTCTGAGAACCACTCCCTTCAGCAATGGTCCTCAACTCTGTTCACACTCTCCTTGGGATGGTGGTGAGGTGAGGGGAGGCTCTACTGGGTTTGATTAGGCCTGATGTGTGATTAGGCTTTTTGTGGCCTAAAGTGAGGACACCATATACAGCCTATTGGGACGCTCCACTGAGGCCCACAGCTGCCTTGGGATCCCTGAATGATATCATTCAGGGCTTTGAGGAATGATAAACCACATGTTAGTCCCTTGAAAACAGTGGGCCCATTGCATCAATCCACCTGACAGCCGAGCTGCTGTGGATGTGTGACCCACGTACTGTGAGGTGCAGAATGTTTCTGCTATGTATCGGCTGTACTTACGGTCCATCCTAGGAAGATCAGCCTGCCTTAAGGAAAGAAGAGGAAGGTCCCTGGTCTGTGGCTCTTTGGGGGTATTTAGTCCTTTCTGTCTCTGGCCCTAGGGTATAAAGTTAGACTAGTCCCAAAGGAAATCAGTCCCTAAATATTCATAAGTACCATGGCCTGATAATGCCCAAGACCCTCTCCTTGGGGATGTGTAAAAGAGTGCTTACCCCTGCCCTTTTGGGTAGAGTATAAAACCCACATGTGGGAGATAAGATGTTAGACACTTCATAGCCTTTGAGGTAACCTGTACTTCTGGTACTTTGTCAGATAAATGGGAAATGGTGCTTTCCTCGAGACTTTGTTTTTCCCAAATTTGCTTCTCTAGTATGTTGTATCTTCACCTTCTACCAGGTGACCAGGCCCAAAACCCACACGTCATCCTGGACTCTTCTCAGCATCCCGTGGGATGGGTCAGCTGCACTGGGTCTGGCAGCCTCAGTCGCTTTCTCACCATTCGCCCCTCAGCATCCACACTGCAGGCCGTCTCTCGTTCCCCCTTAGAGTATTCCAACCGCTCCCAGCCTCAGATCTGCTATCACTTCCAGTCAATCAGCCAAGCCATTGCAAGGGCGATTTTCTAAAACAAAAAGCTGAAAGTGTCACTCCTCTGTTTAAAACCCTTCATTCATTCAGAAAAAGCTTGAACTCTTTATTTTAGAACACAAAGCCCCATTTTAGCTTCTTCTCACCTTTCCCCACGAATATCATTCAGCCTGTCCAGGCTCTCGCTGGCAGTTTCTTACATGTGTCCTGCACAAGGACCAGAGGGCTCCCGGAGACCTTGGCTGACATGGTCCCTCCAGGGCTCTGACTTTGATGCCCTGCGTATGGCTTCCATAGCTCCTATTTTAGGCCCCATCACCGAGAGCACTCATCACACTCGTGGTAACTGTGGATTTATTTCTCAGGTGATCAAGAAGGAATTGTGTTTAAGTTAAATTCTGTTCTCAGGTCTTAGCATGATGCCTGACACACTGTAAATGCTTCGTACACATCTAAAGACGCTAAAATTCTTGGTGACTGATGCTCTGGTATTTTTGGTGACACATTCTCTACAGTTCTATCCAAAAGTATTGTGAAATTTCTGAATTTCCCTCCCCACCTCCAACTCTGGATATGTGCTTCGGCCCCTTCTCCATGCACAGAACATTGGGTCTTTAAGATTTTCTGAGAGCCTTCCAAGTGCAAGCCCTAGTTCCAGTAAAGCTTCGATCCCAGGGAACCTTGTAGTTCTATTTTACTCTTTTTTCTGGGTAACACAGATTGCTTGAGCCTATGGGCTCATCTCCTCATGTTGGTCCTAAACCTCCTTTTTGGAGACTAGTTATAAGTAATTGTTTATACAGCATTTCCTTCTTCTCATCTAAGACCTTGCTGGTAAGCTGGGGTGTTGATCTGTATATTCTCTCCATCGATTCTTCACTCGCTGTGTTCATTTAAACAAGGAAGTGTACCCACTCAGGGATCTGGGTCCTACTTAGGGAATAGTGTTTCATGGTCGCATTTGGAAAGGGAGAAATGCAGGGTGCTACACTTGAGGTAGCTCTCAGCAGCGTCTGAATAAGTAAAACTTCCCAAGACTCACTACAGGACCAAATGCCTCCAGTCCCACAAGCTTTTTACTGCTCATGTTTGTGAGAACTGGTGATACCCCTGATTTCAGTCATAAATGAATCAATGGTTTAATACTAATTTTACAAAGAAACAATTCACATATAGAGTGTAATTTTTTCATCTTGTCCTAATTCAGAATTCCTTTGGGTTTCCACTTTTATATCCCATCACATGGTTTTCATAATAATCAGAGTTACAGAACCTTAAAGCAAAGGTATGTTTTCTTTTATGGGCATTCTTTGCTTCCTCTCAGTGTCATTTAGAAAAAAAAAAAAAAAAAAAAAGGATTATGACCTGGTTGTAGGAGAAATAAGAAAAACAGTTGATTATTAGAATCTTATTAAAACCCAAGTGTCCATAAAAGAGGCTCAGAGTATTAGCTAAGGAAATTTCTTTGGTTATGGAAAGAAGGGGGCTCCAGCTTTGCTCCTAGGTAAAAGCATTCTTGGTAAGAGGTTACAAAATGTCAAGGTAACGATGTTATGGTTTGACCAAGACTTTCAGAACTATCAGTTATTCATCATTTCAACCCCCAAATGGATTTAAAAGCTTTTAGTGGATTCTCTCCTTTTCTGAATTCATGTCCAACTCTTTCCATCCATTTTAGTGTATACCCCTACCTCGGGTGGTTGGCCTAGAGGATATGTAGCTCTTCCAACTTAATTTTGCAAAGGGCACCAGTGCCCAGCTGCTCAGACAGTGAGTTTCTGTGTGTAGGTCAGTACTCACCTTTAGCTTTTAAGATCTGTCTTGCCATAGATTTTAAGAAACTTTAGATTGTGCCCACTTAATGAGTGCCTCCTTTGTTCCAAGCATGGAGCTATGAAGTCCTGTCTGTGTAGGTAAGTTGTTGTGGAAAAGTAAACAAATACCTGCAGAATAGAATCATTATAGATTATTATAATTGTTTGAACAACAAAAAAAATAGTAATCTAACTTCAGAAAGAGATTATTTTTTCACTTGTCTATAGACATTTGCCTCAAGTCTTCCCCTTACTTAGCCCGTGTTAATACACCATTAGAGAATGCTACATTATAAAGGGAATCCATTGTGTATTTTTTTTTTTTTTTCAAACACTAAAGATTAATGCTTTCCATTTCGGTTTAGTCTTACTTGGGTGGCAAGAGACAGATAGCTTCACATGGTTCAGTGTACTTGCATTAACTTTCTGTTCTTAATTTATACACCATATGTTTGCTCACCATTATAGAAACCCATTTTATTTTTTTTTAAATTTAAAAAATTTTTTATACAATTTTTAAAGGTTATTTTCCATTTACAGGTATTACAAAATGTTGGCTATATCCCCTGCGTTGTACAATATATCTTTGAGCCTATCTTATACCCAATAGTTTGTACCTTCCACTCCCCTACCCTTATATGGCCCCTCCCGCCACGACTGGTAACCACTAATTCTCTGTATCTGTGAGTCTGCTTCTTTTTTATTATATTCACTATTTTGGTGTATTTTTTAGATTCCACATATAAGTGATATCATACAGTATTTGTCTTTGTCTGACTTATTTCGCTTAGCCTAATGCCCTCCAAGTCCATCCATGTTGCTGCAAATAGCAAAATTTCATTCTTTTTTATGGCTGAGTAGTATTCCATTGTGTGTGTATATGTATGTGTGTGTATGTATATATACATATACCACATCTTCTTTAGCCATTCATCTGTCAACGGATGCTTAGGTTGCTTCCATATCTTGGCAGTTGTAAATAATGCTGCTGTGACTGTTGGGGTGCATGTATCTTTCCAAATGAGTGTTTTTGGCTTTTTTGGATTTTGTTTTGTTTTTTTTTGGAGTGGAGTTGCTGGGTCATATAGTAGCTCTATATTTTTTTTTTTTTTTTTGAGAAACCTCCGTACTGTTTTCCACAGTGGCTGCACCCATTTACATTCCCACCAACAGTGTACGAGGGTTCCCTTTTCTCCACATCCTCGCCAACATTTGTTATTTGTGTTCTTTTTAATGATAGCCATTCTGACAGGTGTGAGGTGATATATAGAAACCCATTTTTAAAAGTGGCTTTGTTGTCAACAATAGAGCACATACCCTTGGAGTCCCCTGAGTTTGCCTATTTGATGCCTTTTTAATTGTTCAATTAACATTGTCAAACAAGGAATGCTCTCACGACGAATCTCTTTCTGCTGTCTTTTTATTTTCCTTGCTATTATATGTGAAGTCAGATGATTCATTCTTAATTTTTACAGATTTTTACACGAGTTAGCCCAGATCCCTAATTTTGCTGAACGTGCCCAGTGTATAATCTTCAGATCTGTCTTTTCTGAGGGCATTACTGCCGTGCACCGAAAGGTAGAGATCATCACACGAGCTTCTAAGGTATGTTTGCTGTCTAATTCAAAGACAGCTTTGCCCTCCTTGGGGGTAAAGGAGGGAGTGGGGAGTGGGAAAGATCAACTCGGGTCCCTTTGCAGAAATATTGTGGACTTAAGATTGTGTGTTTCCCTGAGTATAACTGTGACGATTATCCCGTGTGAACGTGCACGCAGGTGAGTGAGTAAGAAAGAAGGAGATGCAGATTGACAGAGGAGAAAGAGGGAGAAAAAAACGACACTTTTACAGATTTCTTCTCACATATTCCAAATACCTCCCAATGTGGCCACTTAAAACCAACCTAAATAGTATAGTGTGTTTTCCATTCTGACTGTCTAGATTGCAAAAAGAGACGTGCCTTAGACCAAGCATTGGATCATCTGAAATGTGTTTACATAGTAAACTAAAAATATTCTAGAGACTTGATAAATGAAATCAATGATTATGATAATGAGTGATGGGCCGATAAGTTTTTGTTGGCTTTACCACACTGGTGTTCGTTATAAGGTTAAATTCTTGAACGTGGCTTTTTCTCCCAATGACGCACGTCCTTCACCACATGATGATCCTCCACAAATACTGTAATGTTTAGTTGCTTATCTGAAGGCATGGGGTTTTTTCCTCCTAAAATACAAAAGATTTCACTAAAGAAAGCCTAAATATTACCAAGGTATATAATATACACCCTCTAATAACGCCCTACAAGGCAGGAGCAGAGGTCGTCCTGGAGCTGCACTTGGTTTTCTTTCTTTACCCTAAAATAAAGGAAAATAAAGTCGACTAAAACTGTAGAGAAGGGGAAAAGTATCAATTTGAAAATTTGCACTTGGAGCAAAAGAATGAGAGAGAGAGGAAAAACAAATGAGATGGGGAGCTGAAGAAAGCCCCAAGCAGCTTGAAATTAATAGACAAATAGTAAAAGTTAATAGACAAATCAGCAAACACTTAATAAACAGAGCCTGTGACCTTGAAATACATTATTGTATTCACCTCTGAGGATTCTGTAGTTCACCTCTGAGGATTATTTCCAGGGATAAGGAAGTATAGGCTTGCTACTGTATCTACCCTACATTTAACTGTGCTGCTTATATAGATACATAGTCCAAAACCAGATCCTGAAATGATCTTAAACACCTTCCTACTTAGAAGCCGTCAAATACAAAGCCTAACTGTAACAACTGTCTTTTTTCAATTTCTAAATCCTTTAAAATAAGTATTTAAAAAATAAAACTGGCTCAAATAGAAATATAAAAACTAATATTTAATATTCAGTATTAGAACATGCACAGTTCGTAATTCATTGAAAGGATAAAAAGATGATGGCTGTTAACATATTTTTTAAGACACTTATGGCTTAGTGAAGTGTATTTTCCATTTCACCAACTATAAATCCAGTTGGTAACAGGCCAGCAAACAGCCTATCAAGTGCTCAGTGAATATTTGTTGTTGAACGGACATAGGTGCATTTGGAGTTCAGCCGCATAATAACTGGTGTTTGCCTTCCCAGGGCTTGCTGCAAATGAAGAGTGTGAAGGATATTTTGGCTCTCATTCTGGCTTTTGGAAACTATATGAATGGAGGAAATAGGACTCGGGGACAAGCAGATGGATATAGCTTAGAAATTCTGCCCAAACTCAAGGACGTCAAAAGTCGGGTATTTATTTATTTTTCATAACGAAGGTCTGTGATCTGACATTATTTTCCTTGTATACCTTCAATTTTAAAAAAAGTGTTCCTGGTTGTTCTGTTCATCTCTAGCCTCCCCCTAACAGTACAGTTTTTTTCTTTGCTTTCTTTTGAATAAAGACGGGTTTGTCATGTTTCATCTTCTTTTGATGACAAAATCCCCAACATTCATTTGCTCGAAAGCACACAGTTAGATGTTGAACTGCCGTGAGCAGAATAAAGCAGATAGCGTACAGTAGTAGCCATAGCACAAGGCTGGAGTCTGCTTGAATTTGGTGTTAGCTACTTGTAATTTACTCACTCCTAAGTAGAGAGCAATGCTGACTCACCAAGGGAGCTGAGCGTTTGAATTATTCTCTGGTCCACAACAATTGGGCTGGGGGTCTACTGTCAAACCCTCTGAGCCTGATTATCACTTGGCTCCACACCCTGCAGAGCTACCTCTTTAGAAACAACCAGCCCATATCTAGGCGTCCCCTGGGGGGGCAGGGGGCGTGGAGGGAGGGGAAACACACAGGCAAATTAGAATTAGACCCACGTGAACAAGACACAAAGGCTGCCTTGTGGGAGGGCCTGCTCTCCCCTGGAGTCCCAGGGTCATAAAGTGGCAGGGTGTTCCTTTTAAGCCACCGTGATTGTTTTTCACGCCAGTAAGAACACACATTTTTTGAAAGGTGGGAAGGGAGGGATGGTCTTCTGTTCTACTCTCTGGTTCCCTTTAGCACTCCCCTACCCCCTCCCTTCTTGGCTTTATGCCTGAAAGTACTGAGACAGTCTTTTGGTTGGCTGGTGCTTGTGTTAGCCATTGCCTCAGAGGCCTTATGGATTACCTCTTTGGGTTTTTTCCCCCCCAAGGAAGAGTGTAGTGTCATTTCTTTGTATAGATGCCATAAAAATGAATGGGACAAGGAGGAAAGAGGACAGTCTCGCCAGTCTCAAACAGAATTAGGACCAGGTATCACAAATTAAAAGTATTAGAGTTACAAAGTGAGGTTTCAGCTCTTTGACTATCTAATACGGCAGAGTCTCATGTGAATGATATTCATTTACGCTTCTCTTTTAAACCTAGGATAATGGGATTAATCTGGTGGACTACGTTGTGAAATATTACCTGCGTTACTATGATCAGGTAAGAAATGGCGTTATGTGGAAAACTAGACTAATGGGGTTTCAGCTCCTGCACATTGCTGGCGTTCAGAAATTGGATGATGGATGGATGGATGAATTTCAAGTCCAACATAGAATTTGAGAGCTCTCCAGCTTCCTTGGTTTACAGATGGGAACACTGGAGCCAAGAGAGTTTAGTTGACTCTTGTAAAGAGAAGCATTATTCAGTGGCACAAATCTACTGACTCTTAATCCACTGTATAACACAGCTTCAAGGAGACCCCCAGTCATCTCAGTGCCTTCTGACCAGATTGTGAGGGTCTCTGTGAAACCCATATCCATTCAGTAATTGGTTATATTTGAAACTAGATTCTGGGATGCAGACCAAAATTTAGGAACTTAAGATGCAATGATACCCAATACTTTATCAGCAATGTTCATCTGTGAACAAGTTAAAGACGTGGAATTTGAAATCCATCTTCTCTGCTTAGATTACATTGGGCCATTAGAAATAAAAATTTCTGTGAGAATCCACCTGAGCGCAATTTTCTGTGTTTTATTCCTTCTCATTAAATCGAGAACAAGGAGTCCTAGCTTTGAGAAGAAAGAGGTACTATTGTAAGTTGTTGAGAAACCTAGCAGTCAATAAATGGAAAAAGTCTCAGGAAAATGTTGTCAGGAGTCCCGCTTAACTATCCACATAAGCAGAGTTTTTCCTAGGTACCAAGGGAAGAAAAGTAAAGATTCCAGGGCCTCGTTTTCAAAAGGCCTACAGTTTCATGCAGAAGACAAGTTAAGCACTGATGAAGTCTTTAGTCATCTCTCCTGCCCTCCTGGTGGGTTTATCTGACTGTTGTCAATGTATCTACCACCAGGTTTATTATTCCCCTTTATATAGATATCATTGAGCAATTACCTAGCTTCCCGGCATTGCTCCTTGAGGTCCAGAACTCTTTGTTGTCTCTTTTTTCATGTCTGTAATGTAGGTGCTCGATAAATACTTGCTGAGTTGAATGTACTGTAAATATCCACAAGCATGTAATAAGTAGCATCTGTAACAAACAAGATGCAAGGAGGCGAGAGCTATTTTCTGGTAGAGCAGGGTAGGTGTGTTGAGCTTCAGGCAATATGTGTGCACCCAAAGTTCTGACGGCAGGTACCAGGGTGGCAGAAGAGTTATCCTGAAGGATCTTGAGGTGACAGTTCAAATTCAAGGCTGGCATAAGCAGATTTACTCATAGTCTCTGCCTCAACCATCCTTCCTACACAGATGCACTGTGTAGGAAGGATGAAATTTGCCAGTGGAGTTTGACTCCTATTGAAGAGAGCTGAACCCAGTGGAATCGACTTCACAGAGGAAAATCTTAATGTAAGATTAATTTCAAACACGGGATGGTTCAGTTTAGGAAAAATAAGTCAACATTTGTGTGGTGCTCTCCCAGTTTTCACTGTGTAAAATGAATTTCACTCAACAAGAGTACAGAATTATGTGATTTAGTAAATGATCCCTTCCCTCTTAGGAGCATAAGTGATGATTTTTGTGGTTAGTGGTGATGAGCAATTAGCGGAAGAAAGGTGACTCTTGCTCCAAGCTTCCTTCCACTCATGCCTGGTTTTTGGTCTAAGTCTAGGTCTATGTGAAGTTCAAAGAAACCCTTCTAGGGCCATGTCTTTTGAACTCTAATTGAGCAGCTTTCACAAGAGCTACTACCAGGCCGATTTGCTCAGTAGCATTTTCTCTTTTTTTAGCTTAAAACAATAAAAAATGAAGCCAGGACTGAATCTGATAAAAGTTTTGGAAAATAGAAAGAAATATGCATGAGTTCTTCCATAGATTACCATGGAGTTTTGTGACAGGCATCTTAGATGTTGTTCCATCTTGGCGCTCAAAGGAGGGTACTGCTTCCATGGTGTTTTAAAAAGCAGTAAAATAAGTAGAGGAAGATGAATAATAGTACACTGATCATGTAAAATGTTGTTCTGATCAAATGAGGAAAACCACCTTCTCCTAGCATCCCAAATGAGGCCAAAGGTCTTAAAGGAAGGGGGTAGGGTCCAAGGAATTCTCAAAAACACAAGAAAACAGGACGATAAGTTAGATGACTCCTGCCCAAGGTGCACACTTCCCAGAATAGCGTTTTATAAGCTCTCTGTTAGCGGTGCCAAACAGATTTTATTGGTAGGCCAGATGGTGTGTACTTGACCGAGAATAAGACACAGTTCCTGCCTTCAAAATGTTTATAGTCTAGTGGGAAAGACACACAAGCTAACAAGGCAATTTTTAAATTAATGTTGAAAAGTGCTGTGATAACAGGAATTAGCAGGGACTCTTGGAAACACCCAAGTGCTGAGGCTTAGGGGAGGTCTTTAAGGAAGTGATATCTGTTTTGAGACTTGAAAGAGGAGTATGAACAAGGAGGTGTGAGGAGGGGCTGGGGAAGAGTTTTTGGAAAGGGACAGTTTTGTAGACAAAAGCCTAGAAGCAAGAGACTGTGGCCTGTTCTTTTATTTTATGAAAGTTTAGGAGAGGGAGTTAGAGATAGGGGAAGGGAGAAATCAGGCTGGAGATGGAGACAGAGGCCAGATCAAAAAGTGCCTTGTAAAGCAGTTTTAGAGTTTGGAATTAGTCCTAATGGCAGTAGGGAAGATGGAATGTGAAGGAAAGCTGGCAAAGTAGCCTGTGTGGAGAGAAGAATAAGCGAAGATGGCCTGAGACGTGCAAGACACAAAGCTTGTATTAAACAACTCGGGGAGAAAGCAAGCTGGACTGGAAAAGACAGTTGAGGTTCTGCTTGTCTCCCAATGTGCCTACAGTTTGTGTCCCCTTGGATGTTTCTCAGCTGAGATCCTCTATTAGGTATAGTTGTGGAGCTTGTCAAAACCCAACCCAGCCATGCCCTCGTAAATATCTGCTAAGATAAGCCAAACAACATTAAGAGAATCTTTACAAATATGTGAAGAGTTTGATCACATACACACACGCGCGCGCACGTGCTCACGAGCTTTAAGCTGCAGAGGAAGGTAGGTAAGAGCATAAGCGATGGTGATTGTTTCTCCCACCTCAGTGCTGCCTTATCCAGTACCTTCCAATTCACACCCATTGGCATACCCCAAAGATGAGTTATCTAATTGCTGCCATGTGAAACTCAACAGGGACTTTCAATTTAAGTACTTTCATGTGTTCTTCCTGTGCCATTTTCCATGGGAGTAGAGGGTCTAAGATTAGGACATACCTGACCATTTTCTCTTTGATTCAAGAGGCAAAATAGAGCCCAGCCCATGCCATAGCTACAGCCATAGCCAACCTCAGTGCCAATAAGACCAAAATGATAGCGTGAAAGACACGAAAGCACTTCAAAGCAACAAGTCCAAAGTTAGGAATAGCAGGGGAGCATTGCTATGATTCTTATCCAACCATCCGAAAAAAGATGCTTTGGAACTTGAACTGAAAGTGACAATTGGGAAGTATAATGTACTTTCGTCTACCATGTATTCTAGGAAGCAGGAACAGAAAAGAGTGTTTTCCCCCTGCCCGAACCACAGGATTTCTTTCTGGCCTCCCAAGTCAAATTTGAAGACCTTATAAAAGATTTGAGAAAACTGAAGAGGCAACTAGAAGGTAACTGGCACACTGTTCTGTTATTATGATAATAGATAGGATTTTTAAAAAATGATTTAAGGGGATGATTTCTGTATGGCTCGGGGAATGGAATGGTGAGAGTTTAGTTATGGTACACTACCTCAGGACACTTTCCATCTCTGTGCACAGTTTGGAGGCAGTGTATTTATACCTCTCTCTTTCATTAGTGTTAATTAGTGCTTATTTTATATATATATATATATATATACATATATATATATATGTATATATGTATATATATATATATATATATATCTCATTATATCTACATTTTCCAACATGTAATAGATATAATTTTAATAAAAATAATAGCAACAACCCTTTTTTTGAATTCTTACTGTGTTCTCATACAATTCTTCTAACGACCCGAATAAGCAGGAACTACACTAACTCCATTTTACAGATGAGAAAAATGAGGCTTTGAGAAGCTATGTTCACACAGCCAGTGAGAGGCAGATCGGGTCTGATTAGAAAATCTCATGCATTGCATTTTCTAAGCTAGTTTACTGTGTGCTGCCTTATCTTTCTGTCTGTCTCTCACTCTTGCTGTTGCTCTCCCTGTGGCACACACACACAGACACACATGTCCCTATATATTTCGTTTATGTATATGAGTCTAATAATGATGGTAAGAGCCGTAGTAAACAGTCTGTTTTAGTTTAATTTACATTTTTAATTATCCAAAGCAAAATGCTGAAAGCCCTTTTTGGCTTTTTTAAAAGGTGAAAATATGTCTCTCTTGGGCAGGAATTTTCCTTTGGCATTTCTAGAGTCTTGTGTTTTCACTGTGGAGACATCTCCTTGTCCAAGAATATAAATACTTGCCTTGGAGCTTGTATAACTCCAGTTGAAGAGCTCTGTGGAGGGTTTGGGGAGCGTGTTAATGTGGAAATGGAGCCCAGCACGCCAAAAGCAGAGCTTGAGGAAATGAAGAGCTTGCACCAGGAATATTTTTACACTAAGACATAAAATAAACATTTTAAAAATGTTTATTGTGAAAGAGTGCTCAGAAATCTAAGTCTTAGAGGACAGCTTGGAAATGGAAGTAAAGTGGGAAAGATCTGCTCCCGGTGGCAGGGAGAACGCTTTATTTTTACTTTGGGCATAGAACTTGCTTAAATAAGGATAGTGGTTACAAGTGAATATTTTTACCTTGTAAATTATTTGTAAAGGAACATGCGTGGTTTTTTTTTTCCCTCCCGTCGATGTGGTCGAGAGCGTGAACTTAAATGAATGCTTCGTTCAGGAATGTGATACGTGAACTCATGATCATTCTTTTCCCTCTCCTCAAAAACGGGCAGTTTTATCCTTGACTGAGTTGAGGAGCTTGATTTTTATTCTAAGAAAGCGGAGTAGCATGATGTAGCAGTTTTTTTCTACCCCTCTCCAATGGCAGAATTAGGGCCAGGCCAGTCCTCAGGGTGGCTTTTGCGGTAGCAGAGAAGACCTGTGCTTGTCCAGTCCCTGGCCGCCATCCCTGAATGCCCATCCTCTCTCGTCTCTTGGTCCTTGTGAGACCCTCTCGTATGGTCTTTTCGAGCAGAAACCTGATCTGCGTTGGATCTTTCCTCTTCGCCTGCCTTCCCTCCATGGGCTGCCTTTCTCAGGCATCCTGGCTCAGCCCACTCCCTTTGATACCCCTGTGTGTTTGATGATAAATAACAAAGGGATAAGAAGAGTGAATTCAAAGGACAGTTTAGAGGCAGGGGTACCCCCAAACCTCTGCACTGGATGTACCTTATTTTCTCTAGGGAGATCCATGGTGTCATTCCAGATCTCTGAGTACTCAACTGACAGTTTCCCCGGTCAATTTTAAGGAAATACAGGACCTTCTGAAGCTGGAGGAGCTGCCTTATGAAGGAAAACTGAACGCTACCTCAGTTATTTTTCTTCTTTGCGTGGGACGTCACCAAAAAGATGTGAAGTGTACCACCAAGGCAAATGAGGAAACCGGCGCTGTCCCACACACATTGAATATTTAAACAAAAAAATGCCCTGCTAATCTTTAGAGATGCCCGTGTTTTTAATACGTGAAAGGTACCTAGTAAATATTTAAAGAAAATACAGACCGTGGGTTCTCTAATGAATTTCTTGTCCTTCCAAATCCCATCTGGCGAGATGGCCAGAGTCGTGGCGGCCCGTTTCATCTCACTTCCCCGTTCAGTCTTCAGCTCCGTTTCCACAAGGCCTGGGTGTGAGCTGAGATGGAATGTTTAATTGAAGTGGACATAATTTTCACACATACAGCAAAGATTTGATGAGGCTTTGAGGTTTATTGTAGCCATTAAAGTGTCGTGGCTGCTGGCAAAACCCCAGAAAATGTCTAAAGCTAAACCAGATGTGATTAGCAAATTTCAAGAAGGCTCAGGCCCTAGTTCTCCAGGCAGGCATAGCCCTTTGAAAGAAAATCATTTGGGGTAGCAAGGACCACGCCTTAACAATCGGGTGGGAATTAAACGATGGTTGTTGGCTGTATAGATGTCACTAACAGCAGCAGAGGTTGTCGATGAGCATCTTTCCTAGAGACCAGAACTTCCAACGGCACTTTTATGTGGATAAACATAGCAAGGAATTGAGGATAATTGTATCTGCTACAATTTATTGTGTGATAATTATCAGGTGCTTTACACAGACCAACTCTTTAAGTCCTTACAATGACCCTGTGAAGCAGATATTGCTACACAGCTCTTACAAGAGGAGGAAGCTGAAGTTGATGGTGCTCAGGTGACCTGCCAAGTTACCTCACAGACTGATGACCTAGCCTCATTTTGAAACTAGATATGACTCTAAGGCCTGTACTCATGACTTGCCCTGTTGCTGGCCCAGAAGTCTCCGTATCTGATCAGAGATCACAGCAGAGAGATACCTATTCAAGGCATAAAGCCTCGCGAGGATACGAATGACAGAAAGAGTTAGTGAATGCGGGCGCGTGAGTGCAAGGGCGTGCACACACGCATGCCTAGAGCCCATATATGTGGACCCTCAGATCAGATAGGGACTTAGGAAAGAACTTAGTTTGTGTGTGGGGTATGGGGAGTGGGGAGACCTAAGAGAGATGGATTATCAAAGCGAATAGTACCGCACAGGATTAAGAACTCAGGCTTTGGGGTCAGATATGTACTTTCTACTGGTTTGGTGAAAGCAAGCAAGATCTTGTCAAGTAACATAACCATAAAAAGTATTATCTCACCTGTAAAGTAGGGCAGTTACAACACCAACATCATAGGAGGTAATGAATGCACAGTCCCTTAGTAAGGAAAGCTTCAATAAAGCTGATTAGGGGTATATACCTTTTACTGGAAAACAGACACCCTGTAGAATCAGGCCCATATTGTTGAGGGGCCAGCTGGCTGTGTTTGTGGAGAACCTAATTCCCAGAGCACACTACAAACCAAGCCCTCGGTGCTTAGGAACGTGTTCCGTATCTTGTTTACTGTTCTGCATCCCTTAAGCAGACAATAATTTTGATTTCCTTGATGCTTTGATGATATAAGTAACATCTGGGGGCAAATAACAGCAATAGCTGCTCTCTTTCTCATTCTTTGACCCTGTTTGCTAGCCAGAACTTTGAAGGTACTCTTACCAACTCATGTGTGGTAGGCAGAGTAGTGGCTCCCAAAGATGTCCGAACCCTGATCCCTGGAATCTGTGAATATGTTACCTTACATGGCAAAAAGGGACTTCGCCGACACTGAGATGGGGAGATTATCCTGGACTATCCAAGTGGGCCTAATCTAATCACACAAATCTTTAAAATGAATCTTTAAAAGCTGACGACTTTCTCTGTGGTCAGCGGGAGATAGTACAGTAGAATGATCAGAGAGACGCAGTGTTGCTGGCTTTGAAGATAGAGGAAGTGGGCAATGAACCAAGGAATGTCGGAAGCCTCTAAAACTGGAAAAGGCAAGGAACAGATTCTCCCTAGAGCCACCAGAAGGGAATGCAGCCCTGTCAACACCTTGATTTCAGCTCAATGAGACCCATGTCAGACTTCTAACATACAGAACTATGAGGTAATATATTTGTATTGTTTGAAGCCATTTAAGTCTGTGGTAATTTGTCATAATAGCAATAAGAAACAAACACACCATGCAATGCATTCTTTCTGATTGTGCCAATTAATACCAGTTATGCACGCGCGTGCACCCCATTGCCGAGGCTGTAGGTGTAGAATTTCCCAACTAGTGACACTCACCAGTATTGCATGAAATGTGAATTGGTGCGCTCTAAGAAAGAGTCTGTAGTCTGATAAACCTGGAAATGCTCTATATTAAAAACAAATCACAGGGACACAGTGCATATGAGCTTATTAAAGGCTCTGGGAAGTCCTGTAGTAAAAAAACAACAAAATGGTTTAACCCTGTTTAAACCAGGATTTCTCAAAACATGAAACATGGTCTTTTTTTCTTGCACTGAATATACTTAGTAGTATGTTGTTGTAGAATATGCATTCTGTAAAATATTGTTTAAGAAGAAGGGATGTTGATAGTACTATTGATTTTTAATACAAAGAACACAGTTGTTGGTTAAATGGTCATTCCTGGGTGACCTTAGTAGGAGTAACTGTGATGAATAGGTATGGCCTTTGCCCAATAATAGTGCCCTTCATACTCGCTGGCTGCATTGTCCTAATTGGGTTTGTTATCCACGTAAACAAATGCAGTAGAATAGGTCACATTCTCTCTGATGCCTTGATGCTTGAAAGCCAAAATGAACAACTTTAGTGTTACAATTACTCTAGTATCACTGCTCCCAAATCCACATTTGTATAACATGATCCTGTGATTGTATTTCATTATGAAAAATTCTTTCTGGCTTTCCAAGTAGGAAAGCTGAATTTTTTTGTTGGAAATGACAGGAACTCTTCAGATAGGTGTTGAGAAGTCAGCCTATTGTGAGAAGTTTAAAGATTAAAATAAATCGCCCTTCGTAGCTAACGAGACTTATTTATCCCGTATCCCGTATCATTAAGGGTAGGATATTTAATCAGCTAGCTATGTACTAAATCTTGCCTTGAAAATGATGCATTATTGGCCCTGTTACTGCATATATGAATTGGGAAAATGTAATCAGTAGTTAACCCTCAGTGTAAGATAATCAAACTTGTTTGAGAATGTTGGCAGAGATGCAAGTGAGTGTGTGTGTGTGTGTGTGTGTGGTGTGTGTGTGTGTGTGTGTGTGTGTGTGTTTTAAGGTAATTCTGATGATGTTCTTTTCTCTAAATATTTAAGACTATATATTCGAACATGTCCTTTCTTATGTACCATTTAGAAATATTTGGGAATACACTTACACACTTTTGGAAAGACAAGGAGTCTCTGTTGACTTTTTTGATATCTGTTATCACTCCATAAATGTTTATCCTTCAAATGTTTATCCTGCAGTGTTAACTCTTATAAGCCTTCTATAAATGAGATGCTATGTGAAATGCACAGTCCTGGCATTCAATAAACATTGAACTCTTCATTCTAAGTTTGAATAGTAGTAACATCTCTAACTTGACATTGAAGTACACCCATCACCTCTTTAGGCATAGTCGGTCCCCACGTCCTTATTTTAGTGGAGTGACCAGATTAGCCCAGAAGGATTCAAATGAACCTCTTTTGTACCTGAATATTCTACCTTCAAATCTAAGTTGCAAGATATATACATGAAAGTAACAGTTCAAGAAAGAGATAGGGGAGGTTTCTTTTGGTAGATTTTTAAAAACTGTAATCAGTATGTCTTCCAGATGAAGACGGCAGACTGAACTCATTCATTTAGCTCCACTCCTTTCTAAAAGCCCACAAAAAAATTAACATTTATGTTATTTAGAGGCACACAGTCAATACCAATATAATCAGGTGAAAGAGGAGGAATTAGGGAGGGAGCCATATACCTTCACATATAAAAACAGGAAATGAGAACATTTTTACGTGGTGGTTTCGCATGGCCCTGGGCAGGGACTGGTGTGGTGGCAATAGTTTAACGATTTGGATATGCATATGAAATCATACAATTAAAACTAGGTTCAAAACATAAGTTAGAGTCAACTCTCAACTGTAGGTTGCTAGATTAGCGAGGTCACGGAATAGTGATAGTCTTTAAAAAATTAATGCGTTAGTTTTCACATTAATCAGTATGAGTCAGCTATGCTATTTACATGTTGGAAAACCTTTCCTATTTGAAACTACATGATAAGCAGTAGACTACCTACTGTTTCTTCTGCAAGGTGGAAACAGTCCTCTTCTTTAGGTACTTAATGAACAAATTAAGTGTCTGGACAAATACATTGATGCGATAGTATTAGTGAGGTGATGAAGGGTGAGGCGGGTTTGGGACCCTGAGCGCTGGTGGCATCGGGGAGGGAGGCTGCCTGCAGGGGTGTTGGTATCGCCAGCGATGGAGGGAGGGCAGAGGGCTGGTTAGCAGAACTTGCACTTCATCTTGCCCTTGACCACTTTTTTGTTAAATCTTTGATTTGGGATTATGTGTGGTATCCTTCCCGCTTCCTATTACTGTAGTTAATCAAGAGTTGACCGTGAGAAGTGAGGAGAAATGCTAATAACTGGTGTTGCTGATCTACGAATGAGTATTCAAGTTTGTTCCACTGCGGAGAGGAGGAGGGGTCCTGTCCAGGCTCCAATGCCCAGGTCTTTAATGCAAGTTCACACCACGCCACCGTCCTCTTGTACTGTCTCCCTCACAGCCATGTTGGTGCCTCCCTGGTCTGGATCTGTCCACCACTTGGATGAAAGCATGCCCTTCTGCAGATTTAGTCAGTCAGTACTGTTGAGCCCCAAACAGAACTTAAGAAAAGTGATGGCCTATTGATATTACCCCAGGAAGCAAAAGAGACCATTTAAAGAAGGCCTGTAGTGGCTATTCCTTTGAATTTGCAGTAGACACAGTTGGGAAGTACCAAGCAGTGGGGGGAAGGGGCCTTCAGTGGAGCATTCCACCCCCAGTGAATGCTATATGGGGGTACCCTTAGCGTTGTCAGATCTAGTAAATAAAATCCAGGAGGCCCAGTTAAATCTGAATTTCAGACAAACAAGACTTTTTGAAAGTTGTTTTAAATAATGCACAGGACATGCTTATACTAAAAAAAATTATTCCTTGTTTATGTCAAATTCACACTTAACTTGGTGTCCCATCTTTTATCTGGCATTTCTGTACAGAATTTAAAAGCAATAATAAAACCAACTAAAAGTTAGCTATTTTTTTAACTTTATTGAAGTATAGTTGATTTACAGTGTTGTGTTAATTTCTGCTATACAACAAATTCATTCAGTTATACATATATATATTCTTTTTCATATTCTTTTCCGTTGTGGTTTATCACAGGATATTGAATATAGTTCCCTGTGCTATACAGTAGGGCCTTGTTTTTTATCCATCCTATATATGATAGTTTGCCTCTGCTAATCCCAAACTCCCAACCCTTCCCTTCCCCACCCGCCTCCCCCTTCCCCTTGGCAACCACAAGTCTGTTCTCTATGTCTGTGCGTCTGTTTCTGTTTCAAAGATATGTTCATTTGTGTCATATTTTAGATTCCACATGTAAGTGATGTCATATGGTATTTGTCTTTCTCTTACTGACTTACTTCGCTTATTATATTAATCTCTGGGTCCATCCGTGTTGCTACAAATGGTGTTATTTCATTCTTTTTTATGGCTGAGTAATATTCCATTGTATATATGTATATATATATATACATGCAGCACATTTTCTTTATCCGTTCATCTGTTGGTGGACATTTAGGTTGCTTCCATGTCTTGGCTATTGTAAATAGCGCTGCTATGAACATAGTGGTGCATGTATCTTTTCGAATTATAGTTTTGTCCAGATATATGCCCAGGAATGGGATTGCTGGATCATATGGCAACTCTATTTTTAGTTTTTTGAGAAACCTCCATATTGTTTTCCATAGTGGCTGCCCCAATTTACATTCCCACCAACAGTGTTAGGAGGGTTCCCTTTTCTCCACACCCTCTCCAGCATTTGTTATTTGTAGGCTTCTTAATGATAGCCATTCTGACCAGTGTGAGGTGGTACCTCACTGTAGTTTTAGTTTTTAGCTCACTTTTTATTACCGTGATGTGCTGGCAGTATGAATCTCACTGATCAAGTCCTTTTCCCTGCAAGGGTGGACCGTGGACACAGGTGCAGTAAACATGTCCAAGGATATGGTGCATGGCCATTTCCACCATCACTAACGACAGCAGTTACCATTTAATGGGCACTTACTAAATACCAGCATATTTGCTTACATCATTTCTGTTTCTTAAACTACTTTGATGTAAGTCCTATCTACATTTTAACAGTAAGGAAGTTAAAGCAGCTTTGCTCCTGATGACAGAAGTGAGATTTGAAGCAGGTTTATCTGATTACGAAGCTTATACCCTTTTCACTGTACCATTCTTTCTTTTACTGTTTTTAGGCACTGACAGTATGATCGGAGTGGTAAAGCTTGAAGTTTGAATTTAGGCTTTTTCTTATCTCTACTCATAACCACTCAACTCATCTACCTGTTGTAATTTCTATCCTCCTGTCTCCTCCCTGTCAGTCTCTTTTGGTTTCTCAGTCTCTTTCGGTTCCTCTGACACTCTCTGTCTCTCTCTCTGGCAGTTAATTACCTAGCCTATGTTTTATCCCTTCACGACCTAGAAGATAGGCAGACAAGTCTGATGTGGTTAGCCAGACGAATAGCAGGGTACTACAGGGCCATCCCAAGACACTGTGTGGTTTGGACTCCACTACTGTCTCTTCCACTTGTGGACATTGCATGGAGCGGGGTTCTGACATAGATGAGAAGGTGAGGGAACTTCCAGGACTTTTCAGCTCACTCAGCAAAGCAGACTGTTGCTTCTGTGTTTGGGACCAGCCCTGACTCTGCAGGATAAATGACTTCTGCCACCGAGCATTATCAAATGGCTTTCTCTCCATATAAGTATCACATTCTTTAAGAGAAAAAGAGAAAACTAGATCTCATCATGAGAGTGAATATTTATTACTCATTTAAGCGTGGTCCATAGGCAATATGGCTGTAGTAAGGAGCAAAGAAAGACTGGAAAACTTTTGGAGGACTTCTGAGGAAAGATGGCCAATTGAACATTCATTTGGATTGAACACTCACATTGGAATTCAGTTCCTCTTGAAAATTACTAAAATAATAGTATAGAGAGTTCTTTTAAAGCATAAACTCAAGAGCACAGAATGAGAGAGAAAACCATAACCACAAAATTTCTGAAGCTCAAAAAGTAGATGGACAAGTGGTAAATGAATTAGCCAAACAAGAAAGCTGAATTCTAACCCAGGAGTGGAGAAAGGTGAGAAGCAAGCCAATTTTTACCGCAATATTCATACACACCACAAATTTATACATAAATCCATACATATATATCCATAAACATTCATATATATTCATAAGTAAATCAATGAAATCATTTTTGAAAATTTCCCAAAATGATGGATACAAGTTCCTAATTTTTTTTTTTTTTTTTTTTTTTTTATGACCGTGTTGGGTCTTCGTTTCTGTGCGAGGGCTTTCTCTAGTTGTGGCAAGTGGGGGCCACTCTTCATCGCGGTGTGCGGGCCTCTCACTATCGCGGCCTCTCTTGTTGCGGAGCACAGGCTCCAGACGCGCAGGCTCAGTAATTGTGGCTCACGGGCCTAGTTGCTCCGCGGCATGTGGGATCTTCCCAGACCAGGGCTCGAACCCGTGTCCCCTGCATCGGCAGGCAGACTCTCAACCACTGCGCCACCAGGGAAGCCCACAAGTTCCTAATTTTAAAAGGCCCAAAGAGATGTTAACACAGATCCATACCGTTGTATGAATATTTCAGAATCCTCAGGAAAGAAAGAAAGCTTACACACTTCTTGAAGGGGAGGAGGTAGAGGGTGGGATGTGGGAACAAATTACTCAGAGAATCAGGGAGCAGAATGGCTTCAGACTTTCCAACGGCAATGCTAGAAGCTAGAAATAGATTTCTGACGGAAAATTATTCCCAATCCAGAATCTTATATTCACCAAATTATCTATCCAGTATGAGGGCAGAATAAAAATGCTTTCAGACATGTAAATTCTAAAAGAAAAACATATTTCCCATGCATCCATCTTCAGGATGCTACTAGAGAATGATGTGCATTGCCATGAATTAGGAATGCGACAGTGACAGGAAATGAAAAATCCAACAGAGAAGAGAAGTGAAGGGATCCTCCAGGATAGGCAGAGAGCCCAAGATGCCAGTCAGGCATGGAGAGCAAACATTCCAGATTAATTAGATCAAAAGAATCGTGGTGAAGATTCTTGAGGAATATACAGTTAACGCGTCTGCCATATCTGAATGTTTTGACAAGATTTGCACAGCTAGCAACAAGTTTGGTGTTCCTTTAGCAATAAGTACATAGAAAACAGCAAATTAGGGGAAAAAAATTCATTCTGAAGGTGAGGGAGTTTGCGGGGGCGGGGGGGATGTTTAGGACGGGCTAATCAAAATTGACATATGTCAGCTGGGGCTGGAGCTGTTTTTGCCAAGTCATAATAATGGCAACACTGAGTACTGGCCTAAGCAAGTCATGGTAGTGCTATGTTGAGAGGCAGCTCATGTATGGTGGGTGTGAGGGGAGGAAAGAGCGCCATCATTTTTAGGGCATAAAGAGAAAAATCAAAAGGTGCCAATAGAAGCTTGTTAGAGACATGCAATTAAGTGCTGGATTCAGCAGGTAAAATTGGTATAAATGGTTGCCTCTGGGAAGGAAGAATTGGGTGAAGTTGTTGGGCTGGAGATTCATAGAACACATAGAATACATTTATTCTTTTAACTACGTGCATGTGTAACTTCGATATACATACAAAACCAAAACCAAAAAATAACCATAAACCAAAGCATTTGTAAGTGATAGTTGAGTTAAATTTCAACAGCAGAGGCTGACGTGTTGGAAGTAGTACTGGCCGGGATTTAGGAGATGCCGTTGGAAAATGTAGTTCTGCCTCTTCCTAACCACGTGATCAGCCGTGCAACTTTGACAAAATCACTTAACCTCTGTGAGCCTCCGCTGGAAAAAAGTGGAGCTGATCATCCCGGCCTGCCGAACTCAGAGGGAAATCGGAAGGGTCAGACAAGCAGACGGATGAGCAAGTACTTGGGAAGGTGTGGGAGGTATTATCTGAACTCATTGAGAAGCCGTGCAGTTTGCAGTTTGCTCAGTTCGCGCTGGTGTGTCCTAGTAGGGAGAGGGGGGAATCGATCCATTAGGACAAGCCTGGCTAATTTATCACTCTTTAGGAAGCTCCAGAAGACGCGACTGGAACGATTATTGACCATGCCTAATTTATTAGCTCTTTCCTCCTTCAAAGCCCATTTGTCTGCAGCAGGAGTTTGCTAAGTCTGAACTCTGGTACGGCCCTGGATACATTAGCCAGAGTCCTGGCCGTGTTGCCATGGTGCTAAAAATATTTAGTTTTGCAAGCAAAGTGTTCGACGTAATAAAAGAAAAACTTTGATATGATTTATTTTTGTAAAATGATTTCAACCAAACAGACCCAGGAACTGGGGCAAGGATTTCAGAAGGGCAGTGGGTGTAAGATGTTGATCAGCGTAGCGACTTTTGATGCAAAGCATTCAATTAAGTGCAGCACCGTGGGTAAAGGTCACACATTTCCCAAATGAAATGCCTTCAAAGACAAGTTGTGCAGAAAGGAGAGAGGATGTGGAAACCGAAACCTGATTCATCTGTTTAATTAATGGAAGAAGTTTGTGTTGTCCTTTGATTATGACATCTCTAGGTGGGAAGCATGAGTTATGTTGTCCTGGTTTCTTCTTCTCAGTTTTCACTCTGTTTCTACCCTTTATTTATAAATCAACACAGTTAATAGAATTTATTATTTTTTTCTTGGACAAGAAACAAAACATTGAAAGAAAAGCTAGCCTCATGGAAAAGTCTGTGTCACAAGTCCTGAATTCAAACCCTTGCTTCACAAGCTGTGTAACCCTTGGCTGGTTTCAGCCCTCTCCATCTCTGTATCCGCGTATAAGGAGGAGGGTCTCCCAGCCTTCCACACTGGTTGCTTGAGAGCGTTAATCAGGATCACATGAAGGAAGTCCCCAGCGTATAAGCAAGATATATAATGCTTATTCCTGGTTCCTTTCGTGCCCTCATATCCAATATCCAGTCCACGAGCAAATCCAGTTGACTCTTCCTTCAAAACGTGCCTTGAATCCATTTAAGGCTCTCCATCTCCACACCACCTTTCTAGTCCAAACTCTACCCGCTTCTCTCACATGGGCCAGAACAACAGACTCCTAACAGGTTTCCCTGCTTCCACGCCTGCCCTCCCTTTAATCCAGCCTCCAAACACCAGACGGGTCAGGCCACTTTGTTTTTTCATAGTCGTTGCTCTTGGAATAAAATCCAGCCTCAAAACTTGTAGCTGTGCCTTGCAAGTTTCTCCAAGATTCAACCACTTCTACCTCTCCTATCTCATTTCATGCCGCCCCGTCCCTGCCTGCCCACTAAACTCCAGCCTCGCAGGCTTTCTTTGTGTTTGAGCCCAATGATCTTGTTTCTGCTTTAGGACCTTTGCAGTAGCTCTTCCTTCTGCCTAGAACGCCCTTCCTCTGGATGTTCCCATGTGTGGGCCTTCACTGACCACCCAAACTACAGCAGCCACTTTGAATAGTCCCTCTCTGTTATAGCCCCCAATTTATTATCTTCTATTTCTTTGTAAATAGAAGAGGCCTTTTTGGTGTTTATATCTACTGTGTTGATCAGTACCTACCACATAGTTGTTGCTCAGCCAATAATTGTTGAGTGGGTGAATGAGCAAATGAATGAATGGTAGAAAAGATTCAGCTCACTCAGATAATTGCTGGCCTTGCTGTAAGAGAGGAATTAGATGATTTCTTTAAGGGCAAAGATGTCAAACAATCATAAAAAGGCAGAAGCTTTAGGGAAACATTTTAAAGCTACTCAAAGGGAGAACTGATGAGGTAGTGGGTCCCTCACACACTTCCGACTGGAAGACTCTGTTATGATAAATGGGTAGGATAGGTGCCATTGGAAAGGGTTTATGCTAGATGATTTTGAAAGTACATTCCAACTCGGAGTTTCTAAGATAATGAGTATCACTATGCTATTTCAGTGCATTCTGCTGTTCTCCTTATTCAGTAAGGGTTGTTAAGTTCTTCCCCAGACTTCATTAGGACAGCTAAAATTCCCTGGACTTCTGACCATTTATAGGATATAAAAGTCAACTGTAAAATTATATCAGGTTTAGGTCTCAGGTATTCTCTGTCTAAATGGCTCTCAAGGATCTGCTCTCGCATTAATCCATGCCTCAAAAATTCTAGCATTGATACCATCTAGAAGTAAGCTTTATAGAGTAGAACTCTTATCCAATGTGGTTAGTTAATGGAGAAAAGATGGCCCAAATCAGGAACCACAGAAAATGATACTTGCATCCCTTAACCTTTCATTTAAAATAAGCTAAATATAGCATCATTTGTCTATTAATGCAGGGCTGAGGCCTCTTCTTGAATTACAGATCTGTTAAATAAAGTTTTGTGGGTCTTCCTACATATGCCACATCTATAAAGAGATCACCTGTGATTTCCCTTTCATATTTTTTTCCTTTTCATATTTTTTAAGTGGAGTCATGGCTCTTGAAAATATCACCACCAAATCTTTCTAGACATTTATAATTGTTCTCAATCTTTTAAAACTGTCTTGCCCACACCTTTTTTTAAAATGAACATTTTCTTTTTGGTATAATTTTAGATTTACAGAAAAGTTGCAAAGATAGCATGGAGAGTTTCCATATAGCCCTTCTCCAGTTTCCCCATTATTAACATCTTAAATTGTTGTGATAAATTCATCAAAACTAAGAAACTGGCACTGATACATTTCTGTTAACTAAACTCTAGTATTTATTTGGACTTCATCAGTATTTCCATTAATGTCCTCTTTGTGTTCCAGAATCCAGCCCTGAGTTCCACATTGCACTGAGGTACTATAACTGCCCAGTCTCCACTGGTCTCCCACACCTATAGTTAACAGCAATATTTTGACTTCTTCCACTTTAATCTATAGAAATAATACTTTTTCTCAGTCGTATTTCTCCAATTTACCATCAAGTGATTAAATTATGTAATTACAATAAAGAGAACAACTAGCATAAACAGGTTTGGAAACAACACAACTATTCTTTATAAGGATTCTACTCAGTGGTGGGGAGAATTGCCCAGAGAAACCAGAGAATAGCCTTCCAGCTGCGACTGTGTGCCGTAGGAATCAGGTAGGAGGAATAGAAAAGAGCACGGATTTGGCAAGTCCATTAATGGAATGTTTTTTATATTTCCCATTCAAAAAAAGAAAACAAAATTAATATAATGGCGATACCTTACCTGTGTGTAGAGCTCCATCCTTTGGAGTGGGTAGGGCACGCCTATATAGTAGAGAGAACAGGTCTCCAAGATAGGAAGCAGTGTGGTCAGGATCTCCCAGCCAGGCATGGAACTTGAGTCTTCTGATTGCCAAGCCAGCGCTCAAGCTACGTTACCATAAACTTAATGTCAGGTCAAAACATTTTCTTTACAGAAATAGATTTGTGGGTGGTTTTGTGAATGTCAAAATATTTTCCTGCCCAAATAAATTGTGTATCTTGGACCCTGTGGAAGATTGACAATCCACAAGTGGATTCTTTTTGTGTCAGACGTCCAAATGAGTGAAGTTAGAGGGAGACTTCTGTAGCCCCAGTAAAGGGGATTGGAATTTTTGCCAACGTCCTTATCTTTCCCAGATTTCTGGGCCTCGGCGTGGCTCTTAGATGGACAGAGGTCGTGAACTCTACTTTTTAGGTAACCATGGAAAGATCAGTGAACCCCCGCCACCACCACCCCCCCCGCCTCCGACCCAGGAATCAGCAGCCCTGGTTGATGTCCCCTCTGCGCCACTTAGTAACCTAACCTCCACCTCACCTCCCCTGGCCTTCTGTTTCTCCATTCAAAATGAAGCTTTGGGACGGGTGATTTTTAGCTTTCATTGTCCTGTTCCTTACCTTTTACAAAGCATTTTCATAGGTACTTCACATTGTTTCTAGAACTTCCCTACACCAGCATACCTTGTTTTACACTTCTCTTTATTGTGCTTTGCAGATATTGTGCTTTTTGCACATTGAAGGTTTGTGGGTCATTGCAAGTCTATTGGCGCCATTTTTCCAACAGCATTCGCTCCCTTCACGTCTCTGCATCACATTTTGGTAGTTCCCACGATATTTCAAACTTTTTCATTATTATTGTATTTCTTGTGGTGATCTTTGATCAGTGATTTTTGATGTTACTAGTGTAACTGTTTGGGGCACCATGAACCATGCCCATATAAGACAGGAACTTAACCAGTAAATGTTGTGTGTGTTCTCACTGCTCCAACTAGCTGTTCCCCTTCTCTGTCCCTCTCCTCTGGCTTCCCTATTCCCTGAGACACAGCAATATTGAAATTAGGCCAATTAGTGACCCCACAATATCCTGTGAGTGTTCAGGTGAAAGGAAGAGTCTCTCTAACTCAAAAGCTAGGAATGATTAAGCTTAGTGAGGAAGGCTTGTCGAAAGCCGAGATCGGCCCAAAGCTAGGCCTCTTGCACCAAACAGCCAAGTTATAAATGCAAAGGAAAATTTCTTGAAGGAAATTGAAAGTGCTGCTTCAGTGAACACACAGATGATAAGAATGTGAAACAGCCTTATTGCTGATAGGGAGAAAGTTTTAGTGGTCTGGATAGAAGATCAAACCAGTCTCAGCATTCCCTTAAACCAAAGTCTAATCCAGAGCAAAGACCTAACTCTTTTCAATTCTAGGAAGTCAGAGAGGTGAGGAGGCTGCTACAGAAGAAAACTTTGAAGCTAGTAGGGGTTGGTTCATGAGGAAAGAAGCCATCTCTATAACATAAAATTGCAAGGTGAGTAGCATGTGCTGATGTAGAAGCTGCAGCAAGTTATCCAGAAGACCTAGCTAAGATAATCAATGAAGGTGGCTTCACTAAATAACAGATTTTCAGTGTACACAGAACAGCCTTCTATTTGGAGAAGATGCCATCTAGGACTTTCATAGCCAGAGAGAAGTCAATGGGAAAAAAAAAAAAAAGAGCTTCAATGGACTTCAAGCTGACTCTCTTGTTAAGGGCTAATACAGTTGATGACTTTAATTTGAAGCCAGTGCTCATTTATCATTCCCCAAATCCTAGGGCCCTTAAGAATTGTGCTAATTCTGCTCTACTTGTGCTCTGTGAGTGGAACAACGAAGCCCTGATGATCGCACATCTGTTTCTAACATGGTTTAATGAATATTTGAAGCCCACTGTTGAGACCTACCCTCAGAAAAATAGATTCCTTTCAAAATATTACTGTTCATAAACAATGCACCTGGTCACCCAAGAGCTCTGATGGAGATGTACAATGAGATTCATGTTGTTTTCATACCTCTAACACAGCATCCATTCTGCAGCCCATGGATCAAGGAGTAATTTCAACTTGCAAGTCTTAACCATTTAAGAAATAGATTTCGGGGCTTCCCTGGTGGCGCAGTGGTTGAGAATCTGCCTGCCAATGCAGGGGACACGGGTTCGAGCCCTGGTCTGGGAAGATCCCACATGCCGCGGAGCAACTAGGCCCGTGAGCCACAATTACTGAGCCTGCGCGTCTGGAGCCTGTGCCCCGCAACAAGAAAGGCCGCGACAGTGAGAGGCCCGTGCACTGTGATGAAGAGTGGCCCCCGCTTGCCGCAACTAGAGAAAGCCCTCTCACAGAAACGAAGACCCAACACAGCCAAATAAATAAATAAATAAAATAAATTAAAAAAAAAAAAAAAAAAGAAATAGATTTCGTAAGGTTATAGCTGCCATAGATAGTGATTCCTTTGATGGATCTGGGCATAGTCAGTTGAAAACCCTCTGGAAAGGAGTCACCATTCTAGATGCCATAAAGAACATGGTGACTCATGGTAAAAGGACAAAATGTCAACGTGAGCAGGAGTTTGGAAGAGTTGATTCCAACCCTCATGGATGACTTTGAGGGGCTCAAGACTTCAGTAGAGGAAGTCACTGCAGATGTGGTGGAAATTCTAGCAGAACTAGAATTAGAAGTGGAGCCTGAAGATGTGACTGAATGGCTGCAATCTCATGGTAAAACTTGAACAGGGGCTTCCCTGGTGGCGCAGTGGTTGAGAATCTGCCTGCCAATGCAGGGGACACGGGTTCGAGCCCTGGTCTGGGAAGATCCCACATGCCGCGGAGCAGCTAGGCCCGTGAGCCACAACTACTGAGCCTGCGCGTCTGGAGCCTGTGCTCCGCAATGAGGCCGCGATAGTGAGAGGCCCGCGCGCCGCGGTGAAGAGTGGCCCCCGCTTGCCGCAACTAGAGAAAGCCCTCCCACAGAAACGAAGACCCAACACAGCCAAAAATAAATAAATAAATAAATAAATAATAAAAATAAAGGAATTCCTTAAAAAAAAAAAAAAAAACTTGAACAGATGAAGAGTTAAAGTTTTCTTCTTCTGGTTGAGCAAAGAAAGTGGTTTCTTGAGATGGAGTCTACTCCCGGTGAAGACGCTGTGAAGACTGTTGAAATGACAGCAAAGGATTTACAGTATGACACAAACTTAGTTGACAAAGCAGCAGCGTGGTTTGAGAGGACTGACTCCAATTTTGAAAGAAGTTCTACTCTGGGTAAAATGCTATCAAACAGCACTGCCGGCTGCAGAGAAATCGTTTTAGACGTAGTGCTATTCCACACATAAAAGACTATAGTATACTGTGTAAACATAGCTGACGTTTGCACTGGGAAACCAAAACATTTTTGTGACTCACTTTATTTTGATACTTGCTTTATTGCAGCGGTCTGGAACCGAACCTTCAATATCTCTGAGGTCTGCCTGTAGATGGTTGGGGTAGGAGACAGGATAGCACGAGGCCAGCAGGTCTGACACCCCTGGTTTCAAATTCTGGCTCAGCCACTTAATATTTGTATGACTTTACCCACCCTCACCTAAATAAAAAGCAGTAATGGCAGGACCAAGCTCATAGAGTTCTTATGAGAATAAAATGAGATAACACGCATGAAACAGGCCGAGGTTCAAGACACTCTTGGCCATTAAGGGCCATTTGTTTTCCATCATGCAGGTTGAGAGGTTGATAGTTTTCACAGACTATTGGGTGCAGAGATAAAAGACAATTATGTCCGACTCAGTGTAGACAACCAGGCACTGTTAGACCGGTCATTTTCCCTGTGTCATAACTTACAGAAAGAGGAAAACCCAAGGAAAAGCTATAATGGCTAATATGCTAAAACAGCTAATTTTACTGTGTTTTTAGACTTTTTCTTGACTATTTTGATGGCCTTTAAAAACATCATCAAATCTCCGGGTATCCAAAAAAAAAAATTCTTCAAAATGTGAGAAGGACCTTGTTTGACCTTTTCAGTCAGTTCATTTGTTCAGCAAATATTTATTCAAAGCACTGAGTTAGCTGCTGATTTTAAATAAACTCACTGAAATATCAAGTCATCTGTAAACACATTTTAAGAACAAGTGTTACCCTCATTTTCTAGGGGAGAAATTTATTCCTACTTACTCTTTGGATTTCTCTTCTGCCCAGGAGCAGGAATCTGTCCCTAAGAACAGTGAATAAACTTTCCCACTATCTGATAGGGGTGAGAAGTGAGCAGAATTTGGTGTTCCAGATTCACAAAAACATTTGCAAAGCCCTTCCTGATTGTGATATTGTAAAAAGAATCAACAGATATTTGCTACCTTCTGTTCAAGGCACTATACCTTGGAATTACAAATACCTCATTTGTTGTTTCAATCCAGGAAACACTTCCCACTAATCCCCTACCCCTACCCCCAAAATTGAGTGTTTTAAGCTGGGGGTGAGGTTTTTTTAATTATATAAGTTTCAGGTATACAGCATTATAATTCAGTATCTGTATACACTACACAGTGATTACCATCGCAAATCTAGTTACCATCCATCACCATATTGTTGATCCCCTTCATTTATCTCCCCTACTCCCAACCTCCTTCCCCTTTGGTAACCAGTAATCTAATCTCTGTATTATGCATTTGTTTTTATTTTATTTTGTTTGTTCATTTGTTTTGTTTTTTTAAGATTCCACATATGAGTGAAATCATATGGTCTTTGTCTCTCCCTGACTTTTTTGCACTTCGTGTGATACCCTCAAGGTCCGTCCATGTTGTCTCAAATGGCAGAATTTCATTCTTTTTTATGGCTGAGTAGTATTCCATTGTGTGTGTGTGTGTGTGTGTCTGTGTCTGTGTGTGTGTGTGTGTCTGTGTGTGTGTCTGTGTGTGTGTATTACATCTTCTTTACCCATTCATTCATTGATGGACACTTAGGCTGCTTCCGTATCTCAGCTGTTGTAAATAATGCTGCAGTGAACATAGGGGTACATTTATCTTTTTCAATTAATGTTTTTGTGTTCTTCAGATAAACACCCAGAAGTGGAATACCTGGGTCATATGGTATTTCTAGTCTTAATTTTTTGATTCTCCATACAGAGTCTCCAAACCGTTCTCCACAGTGCCTACACCAGTTTACAGTCCCAACAACAGTGTACAGAGTTCTCTCATCTCCACATCCTCTCCAACATTTGTTATTTCTTATTTTTTCCAAAATAGCCATTTTAACCGGTGTAAAGTGTATCTCATTGTGGTTTTGATTTGTATTTCCCTAGTAATTAGTGATGTTGAACATCTTTTCATGTGCCTGTTGGCTATCTGCATCTCTTTTTTGGAAAAATGTCTGTTCAGAATCTCTGCCCATTTTTAACTAAGTTGTTTGTTTTCTTGTTGTTAAGTAGTATGAGTTCTCTGTATATTTTGGCTATTAACCCCTTATCAGATATTTGATTTGCAAATATCTTCTCCCATTTAGTAGGTTGCCTTTTCATTTTGATGATCATTTCCTTTGCTGTACAAAGCCTTTAGTTTGATGTAATCCCATTTGTATATTTTTATTTTTGTCCCCCTTGCCTTTGGAGTCAGATCTACAAAACATAACTAAGACCAGTGTCAGTGAGGTTACCACCTATGTTTTCTTCTAGGTATTTTATGGTTTCAGGTCTTACATTCAAGTCTTCAGTTTTGTTTGAATTAATTTTTGTACATGGTATAAGAGACAAGTTTCATTCTTTTGCATGTGGCTGTTCTGTTTTCCCAACACCATTTATTGAAGAGACCATCCTTTCTCTATTGTGTGTTATTTGCTTCTTTGTTGTAAATTAATTGTCCACATATGTGTATTTATTTCTGGGCTCTCAATTCTGTTACATTGATCTATGTAGCTGTTTTTCTGCCAGTACCATACTGTTTTGATTACTGTAGCTTTGTACTATAGTTTGAAATCAGGACGCATGTCACCTCCAACTTTGTTCTTCTTTCTCAAGATTGTTTTGGCTCTCAGGGTTTTTTGTAGTTCTATGCAAATTTTAGAATTTTTTTGTTCTAGTTCTGTGAAAAGTGCCCTTGGTATTTTAATAGGGATTGCATTGAATATGTAGATTGCCTTGGGTAGTATGGTCATTTTAACAGTATTCTTCCCAACTATGAATACAGTATATCTTTCCATCTATTTGTATTGTCTTCAATTTCTTTCATTGGTACCTTATGGTTTTTCGAATACAGGTCTTTTACCTCCTTAGGTAGGTTTATTCCTAGGTATTTTATTCTTTTTGATGTGATTGTAAATGAGATTATTTCCTTAATTTCTCTTTCCCATAGTTGGTTGTTAGTGTACAGAAATGCAACAGATTTCTGTATATTAATTATTTTTGTATCCTGCAACTTGACCAAATTCATTGATGAGCTCTAGTAGTTTTCTGGTGGTGTCTTTAGAATTTTCCATGTAGAGTATCATGTCATCTACAAACAGTGACAGTTTCACCTCTTCCTTTCCAATTTTGATTCCTTTCATTTCTTTTTCTTGTCTGATTGCCGTGGGTAGGAGTTCCAGTATGATGTTGGGTAAAAGTGGTGAGAGTGGGTATCCTTGTCTTGTTCCTGATCTTACAGGAAATGCTTTCAGCTTTTCACCACTGAGTAGGATGTTACCTGTGGATCTGTCATATATGGGCTTTATTATGTTAAGGTACATTTTCTCTACACCCACTTTGTTGAGAGTTTTTATCATGAATGGATATTAAATGTTGTCAAATGCTTTTTCTGCATCTATTGCGATGATGATATGGTTTTTATCCTTCAGTTTGTTCATGTTGATGTATCATGTTGATTGAATTGCAAATGTTGAACCATCTTGCATCCCTGGAATAAATTCCACTTGATCACAGTGTATGATCCTTTTAATGTATTATATTCAGTTTGATGAATTTTGTTGAGGATTTTTGCATCTGTGTTCATCAAGGATATTGACCTGTAATTTTCTCTTTTTTTGTGTGGTGTCCTTGTCTGGTTTTGGTATCAGGGTAATGCTAGTTTCATAAAATGTGTTTGGAAGGTTTCCCTCCTCTTTGATTTTTTTGGAAGAGTTTGAGAAGGATGGCCATTAAATCTTATTTGAATGTTTTGTTGAATTCACCAGTGAAGCTGTGTTGTCTTGGGCTTTTGTTTGTTGGGAGATTTTTGATTACTGTTTCAATCTCTTTACTAGAAAACAGTCTGTTCAGATTTTCTGTTTCTTCATGATTCAGTCATAGAAGATTGTATGTTTTTAGGTTTTATCCATTTCTTCTATCTTGTCCAGTTTGTTGGTGTAATCTCTTATGATCCTTTATATTTCGTGGTATCAGTTTTAGCTTTTCCTCTTTCATTTCTGATTTTATTGATTTGGGCCCTCTCTCTTTTTTCCGTGATAAATCTGGCTAAAGTTTTATCAATTTTGTTTATCTTTCCAAAGAACCAGCTCTTAGTTTCATTCATTCTTTTTATTGTGCATTTACTCTCTTCCTTCCTTCAATTAATTTTGAGCTTCATTTGTTCTTCTTTTTCTAGTTCTTTTAGGTTTAAGGTTAGACTGTTGATCTGGGAGTTTTCTTGTTCCTTGAAGTAGGCCTGTATTGTTACGAACTTCCTCCATAGAACCTCTTTTGCTGCATCTCATAGGTTTTGGTATGTCATATTTCTGTTTGCATTTTTCTCTAGGTATTTTAAAATTTCTCCTTTGATTTCTTCAATGACCCATTGTTCAGTAGCATGTTGTGTAACCTTCACTTTTTTGTAGCTTCTCGCATTTTTTTTCTTGTGACTGATTTCTGGTTTCATGCTATTGTAGTCGAAAGAGATGCTTGATATGATTTCGGTGTTCTTGAGACTTGTTCATTGAGACTAGTTCTGTGACCTAACATGTGATCTGTCCTGGGGAATGTTCCATGTACACTTGAGAAGAATGTGTATTCTGCTGCTTTGGGGTGGAATGTTCTGTATGTGTCTATTAAGTTTATCTGACCTAATGTGTCATTTAAGGTCAATGTTTCCTTACTGATTTTCTCTCTGGGTGATCTTTCCATTGATGTAAGTGGTGTGTTAAAGTCCCCTACTGTTATTGTATTATTGTCAGTTTCTCCCTTTACATCTGTTAATTGTTGCTCTGTATGTTTAGATGCTCCTATGTTGGGTGCATAAATATTTACAAATGTTGCAGTCTCTTGTTCGATTGACCCATTGATTATTATGTAATGCCCTTCTTTTTCTTTTATTAGTTTTTGTTTTAAAGTCTTTTTTTTTCTGATATGAGTATAGCTACTCCAGCTTTCTTTTCATTTCTATTTGCATGAAATATCTCTTTCCATCATTTCACTTTAGGTCTGTGTGTGTACTTTCTTCTGAAGTGAGGCTCACATAGGCTGCGTATGAATGGGTCTTGTTTTTTAATTCATTCAGCCACTCTTTTTATTTTTTTAATTTTTTTTATTTCTTTTTTATTTTTTTTATTTTTTTTAACGTATTTATTTATTTTTGACTGTGTTGGGTCTTCGCTTCTGCGCGAGGGCTTTCCCCAGCCGTGGCAAGCGGGGGCCACTCCTCATCACGGTGCGCGGGCCTCTCACCATCACGGCCTCTCCCATTGCGGAGCACAGGCTCCAGACGCGCAGGCTCAGCAGCTGTGGCTCACGGGCCCAGCCGCTCCACGGCATGTGGGATCCTCCCAGACCAGGGCCCGAACCCGTGTCCCCCGCACTAGCAGGCAGACTCTCAACCACTGCGCCACCAGGGAAGCCCCTCTTTTTATTTTGATTGGTAAATTTAGTCCATTTACATTTAAAGTAATTATTGATACTTTTACAATACAATACAGTAAGTACAGTTATACTTCTGACATTTTGTTATTTGTTTTCTGGTTTTTGTAGTTCCTCTCTCTTCCTTTCTTCTTCTCTTTCTCTTTTCCCATGTGTTTTGATGTTTTTCCTTAGTGTTATGTTTAGATTTCTTTCTCATTTTCTTTTATGTATTTACTGTAAGTTTTTTCCCTGTGGTAATAGTGGAGTTCACCTATAACATCCAAGTAGTAACCTGTCTTAAGTTGGTAGCAACTTAAATTTGAACACTTGTTAAAGCTTTAACTTTTTACCCTCCCCCCCACCACATTTTATACTTTTGATGACACTTTTTATGCATCCCTTAACTAATTTTTGTAATTTTACTACTTTTGTCTTTTAACCTTCATGCTTGCTTTGTAAGTGTCTTTTAACCTTCATCCATTGCTTTGTCTTACAGCTCACTGGTTCGTTCTTCTGCTCAACCAGTCTATTGTTGAATTCCTCTAGTGTATTTTTTAGTTCAGCTAAAACTTCTGTTTGGATAAGATTTTTTATCTCTTTGTTGGCGTTCTCACTGTGTTCATACATTCTTCTCCTGAGTTCCGTAAGCCTTTTTATTACTTTGAACTCTTTACTGGGTAGGTTGCTTGTCTCTGTGTTATTTAGTTGTTTTTCTGAGGTTTTATCTTAATCTTTCGATTGAAACATATTCCTTTGTCTCCTCATTTTGCCTAATACTCTGTATTTGTTTCTTTGTACTGGGTGTATCATCTGTCTCTCCCAGTCTTGAAGGAGTAGCCTAATTTAGGAGATGTCCTGTGGAGCTCAGAAGCACGATCCCACCCAGCGACCATAGCTTGGCACTCAAGGGGTATGCCTTATGTGGGCTTCATGGACCCTTCTGTTGTGGTCAGACTGTGGCTGCTGTGGGGCACTGGTGGGCAGGGTGATCACCCAGCCAGCTGTGAGGCCCGTCTGAGGCCTCAGCGGGGTGCACCCACTGGTGCTAACAGGTTAGCACCTGATCCGGTTAGAAGGAGAATTCCACAGTGGTACCCACCAGCAATGGCATTAGCATTGTCGCCTGAGTTCACAAAAATGGCTTCTGCCAGTGTCTCAGTCCCAGGGGAGCACTGAAACTGGTTCCTGTCTCTCTGGCAGACACTTTAAGATTAGTGAGTGCGTTACCTTCCCCTGTGATCCATGTGCTGTTAATAAGTCTGGTGTGTTTGCACTGATTTTCAGGTCCAGTGAGTCTGCATGCAAATCCTTTAAGAGTAGGTTTCCTCATTCCATGCAGTCCTGTCTTTTTTTTTTGGACTGTTCCCCATTGGTTTTCAAAGCCAGGTGTTTGGGGGCTTGTCTCTCCTATGCAGGATCTAGAGGTTGGAATGCCTGACGTGGAGCTTGAATCCCTCACTCCTCAGGTAAAAGATACTGTCTTGATACTGTCCTTTTATCCTTTGTTGTGGATGCTGTGTTCATCCAATTTTCATGTCCTTTTCCGAGGGGATTCTTCCACATACAGTTGTAGATTTGTTATATCCATGGGAGGAGGTGAGTTCAAGATCTTCCCTCACAGCCATCTTGAACCCTCTCCCTGGGTCTAGGTTTTTAAACGGATGTGTACTTTTAATGTATTATTTTTCTTCTTTAAAGCTGTTATAAAAGTGTGAAGCATAATCAGTGACATGTTCAAGTCAGTGACATGGAGTAAAAAGGTATTTAATCTAATAGGAGGAATTAAATGGTTGTTCACTTTGCTCAAAGTCTTATCACAGGTACCTGACTCATCTTGAAGAGAGGGTTAAGATCCTGCGGCTCCCCAGGCCAGCAGGAGATAGCTCAGATGGGCCTCCCTTGCCTTTAAATTTTATCACGTAGACTCATTAACATCAGGGCTGAAGATGTAGGGGAGTTTAATAGACATTTTAGAACCTGTTTTACTTTGCCTCTCCCAGAGGATACTATTTATTTGTCACCATTCAGCTGTCTTGTTCTTCCCTGCATCAGCCGTACCCAGAATTTCCCCTTTCCTCTGAGAGTCCCCCATCCTTCCCCACTTAATACACACTCATGTCACATGTAACCATATAGTAGCCTCCTGTGTCAGACCTCACCAACTCACCTTCTCTAACCTGACAGGCCCTAGGATGCAGACGACCAGGGCTGCTGGACCAGTAACTTTCCCTGTACCATAACTCAACAGAGAGTTAGGATCAATGACAGGTTTATAGGAGAGCAGGGCTTTAAATAGCTGAGGTCAGTGTCTGGAGGCTTCCCGTTAATACTACTAACAGCATCCCGCCAGCGAGACGATTGACCACTTTGTTACCCACTCTAAACTATTTCTGATTTTCAACTTTAATTTCAAACACATCCTAAGAAATCTCAACTCCCAGCAAATTGACAATGCAGCCCTCTTTATATGAAGCCTTGTTTATAGGCCACAATTCTCCGGACAGATTTACAAGTGTCTGCGGAGTTTTAAAAGACGATTGCTTAACCGGCATTAAGTGAGACGCATAGGACTGTGTAAATATTTTAGCTGGAATAGGGGATTTTTTTTTTTAAACGTCTGAGCCAGATATTGCATTAAATCTGAAGACAGTGGCAAACTGATTAGCAGTAGTTGCCAGCTTCATGCTTTGCCAATGATTCCCGTAGCCAAGATTAGATACCAGAATCCATCCACCAGTTGAGGTTGTATGTTTTAAAATAACTTTCCATCCCTTTCTCCCTTCTCCTTATGCCTTTCCATCTTTTCTCTTTTATTTCTTCAAGATTTATTTAGATGTAAACACTTTGCAGAGTAGAAAATTACAGTTAGTGTGACTAACCAGTGAAGGCTGAGACGGGAATGTGGGCCTGGAGGTCAGAGAGGCTGCGGAAGGCTCACAGCTGTCCTGATTGAGCAACGTGGAGACAGGTTCCTCTTTGCTAATGGGCTTATTTATCACAATCACTGGTCTCTTCGTAGCCAGCTGTTGCACTGCTGGGAGGAAACAGTCCTAAGATCAGCACGGCTACCTCTTTCACATACCGATCTCCTTGAATTGCCGTTGCCTTCAAGATTTATATGTGTGAGTGAATTCATCACTTAATTTTACAGCAAGCCACATACTGTGGCCCTTTTTTTTTTTTTAATTTTTATTTATTATTTATTTATTATTTATTTTTGGCTGTGTTGGGTCTTCGTTTCTGTGCGAGGGCTTTCTCTAGTTGCGGCAAGTGGGGGCCACTCTTCATCGCGGTGCGCGGGCCTCTCACTATCGTGGCCTCTCTTGTTGCGGGGCACAGGCTCCAGACGCGCAGGCTCAGTAGTTGTGGCTCACGGGCCTAGTTGCTCCACGGCATGTGGGATCTTCCCAGACCAGGGCTCGAACCCGTGTCCCCTGCATTGGCAGGCAGATTCTCAACCACTGCGCCACCTGGGAAGCCCCATCACTTAATTTTAATGAAAATTGCATGACATCAGCATTTTGGCTCCAGAGGAAGTATCTTTTATTTAAGCATTTCTACGGAAAAGCATTTTCCTGATTTGAGCACCAGGTAAGATGGATGGCTTTATCTCAAGTGTCGCTGCTGTGAGAAGGAGGCATCCTACCCAACAGGGCCTGGCTCTGCCTTTGCTGATCCCATCAGCAACCTCTTACTTTTCATCCACTGATTTTCACTTAGAGATACTCCTTAAAGCAATACTCACTTGGTTGCCCCAAAACGTAGGTTCCGTCTATTCTCCACGAATTGCTTAAATTGTAATCAGGTGTCCAGATCATTATGTGATATTCTTGATCTGCAGGTCCGAGCATCTTAAATTTATGTGTTCATAATTACATAAATGTATGTTTCTCAAAAAATATGAGTGTTTGAGGCAAATTTTAATTTTGCCTGTAGACACCCCCAAAATTCAGATGGCTCCACTGGCATTGACAATAGTATAATTGACATTCAGAATACATGTGATACATAGGACCTTTCAAAACTGCTGTCAGGGACAGGCCTCAAACCTAGTCTTATGCTGTGGTTAATTCTAGATTATTTTGTATTAACTTCTGTATGTCACCAGTTATCTTCACCTTTGAGTAAATTACCTCAATGCGTGGATATCTCACTGTTTTCCATCCTAGAGTATAATCACTTCAAATGCAAGGACCATAGTCCTTATATTACAGTGGCAGGCACAATTCTAGCTCCTGTGTAGCCAGCCACCTCTGCAGAGTGGTAGAGAAGGTACAATTTTATTTCCAAAAATCTCTCTCCTTCATCTTTCCCATTTTGGTACAATCCATGTTGTACCAAAAGCAGCTTGGCCACTATGTATCAAGGACTTAAAAAAAATTTTTACCTTTAATTCCACTTGTAAAATCTATCCTAAAGAAGTAATCTTAAACTCAGAATAAGTTTTTATGGGCACAGATGTTACTTAAAGGCTGAATAATTCACTATAAGAATAAGGTAGAAAGGACTTTGGTATTCAACTGCAGGGGAATTGTTACATGAACTAAGGTAAGGCATATCCACTTGAGGAAATTTTATATGGCTGTTAAACACAGTGCTTGTGAATTTTGTGAAATAATATGAGAAAGTGTGCCTGATATGTTTAATAGAAAGAATAAAGGTACATAAATTTCTCTATCAAAAGTATATAAAAATAGCATATAAAAGCAACCTCTATAAAATTATGGAGGTTGGGGGGGTGTGGTGATGCAGAGGCTGAGACACTAAAAAAAAGGTACCAAAGTCTTAAATGGTGGCTGTTCTGGTCATGGTACCATGAACGATTTTTTTCCTATTACTTTTTTTGTAAGTGTGTTTTGCGTTTCTTTATGTGTATTACCTTCATAGTACTTAATAGAAGTTAATTGCTGCTCTCCTCCCCAGGATGAGTTCCCTTCCCCTTCAGATGCTCAGAAACTTCATGTTTGCTGCCTGCCCGAGGCTTCCCACTAGACCATCTACTTAGAGATCAGAACCTTACTGATGGTGCCTTTTTCTTCCATTATAACGCAATTTCCCTGTCTCTTGTTTGAAATCTACCCTCTCAAATTTTTGTTTGATAATGTTTGCTTTCTCAGCTAATATATATATGCATTTCTAAAGAGATCTTCTGGAGGTAGCATCTTTAGTTCAAGGGAAGGCTTCTAATGGTGGCGATTTTCATGGGGGCCACGGGAAGGGATGTTTTCAAATAAATGGATTGATCACTTAACACTCTATAAATCAAAGCACGCCCAATCCATCTATATTATGGGTAGGTGATTAATGAATATTTTTCATGCTAATGTCTCACAGGCCAAGGCAGCATCTATGACCACGTAATCATCACAGTGGAAATTCTGACTCAGCTGTGATGTTTGATAGGAGGGACCTTTGAATAGTGCTTGAGACAATTCCGTGCAAAGCCTGTAGTCGGTGGCCCAGCTTTGCACGTCTTTCCAAAAGTCCTAAAGCATGTTGGCATGTCCTCACTTGGCCCTGTCACTTCTGCTTAAATTTTTTCATGGAGAATACTCATGATCATGGGACATTAAGGTAAATTTGATCTTGGACAGCCTCCCTCTGTGAAGTGAATCAGCATCATGGGATTCCCCTGGACCCAAGCTTCCTGGTGGGTTTATTTTTACACAACATTTCTTTGGGGAAAGGGGCACCCACTCTTGATCAGAGAAGCGCTAGAGACTATCTTCTTGGATGGAAGGATCTTCCCCGTTTTGCTATTTTTTTTTTTTTTCTCTAGCTTAACTTCATAAACCAGAGGCTATAGAATCTGTCTTCACTTACCTCACCTCTCTCCAATTTAGCTTCCTCCCTCCACCCCCGACTCCCTGAAACTGCTTCTGAGACTACCAGTGACTTCCCTGTTGCTAGAGTCAGTGGTCCCTTCTCTGTCTTCAACTTGACCTTTCAACAGTATTGCGCAGAGCTGACTGTTTTTCCTTGCAGTAATGGTTTCCTCTCGGATCTTGTGACTCCACACTCCTGATTTTCTACTTTCCTGCTCATTCTTGCTGCCAAAATTTCAGCCTCTGTACACTGGTGCCTAATCGAATCTCAGAGACAGGGTTTTGGGTGAAGTAGAAAAGGATAGCTTTATAGCTTTGCCAGGCAAACGGGGACACAGCGGACTCATGCCCCGAAAAACTGTATGTCCCAACCGGGGAGGATTTGATGAGTTTTATAGTAACTGTTCAAGGGTGGGGTTGCTAATAAGATTAGGGTGTGTACAGGGCCTGCACTCCTCTAATCTGGTCTCAGGTAATCTTCTTGATGAGCTTCTCTGGTTCCTTTAATGTAGCCTCAGGTGGTCTTTCTCTGGTATGAAGAGTGCTGACATCTTAAAGAGTTTAAAGACATTGTTATGTGCATCCCTTGAGGGACCAGGACCCTGCCCCAAGGCTGCACTATTGTTTCTTGGCTGCCCCTCCCTTGTCTTTGCATCCTTTCCCTTCCCTGCTTAGCACCTGTTCAAATCTGCCCTTACGAACTCAGGGAAGATCATGGAGGCTGGACGGAGACAGAAAGGCTTCCATGCTTAGGAACCCTACAGGGTCCTGCTCGGTTTCACTCCCTGTCCTTTGCTGACCGCTCCTCCACTGCTTTCATGCAACCTCTTCTCTTCTTTCCCTAGCAATTCATCTACTTCCATGGCTTTAAATACCAGAGTTATGCCTGTGATTTCCTGGAGTGTATTTCTATCCCAGCCATGCAGCCTGGACTGCAGACTTTTCTATATAATGTGGGTGTCTAATTGACATCTCAAACCTAACATGTCCTAAATCACACTCTTGATTTTCCTCCTCAGACTTACTTGTGGCTCCCTCCATTACTCTGGTCAAGTCTCCAGTCAGATGTCTTCACAGTGAGACTTTTCCTGATCACTTTATATAAAATTACAAGCCTCCTACTTCTACGGCATTTTCTGTCCTCCTTTCCCTAATCAAGGTGGTTGCAGTTCCTTTTAATCCATTTCCTTGAATCCAGTTCCTTTGAATCAGGACACTAGAGATCCAGGAAAGAGAGAAGATCTGTGTCTCTGGGGTCCAGTCATCCTATTACCATTTAGCTTATCCCAAATGACCCGTGCATTTCTGTAATACTTTACTTTTCCTCCTCATATTTCCTCTTTCTGAAACTACTTCCCTCTTCCTTCATTATGCTGGGCTGGCTGGCTGACTCCTCCTTGACCTTTGCAATTCAACTCATAAGTTATCTCTTTTGGAGAACCTTCCCTGGGCACCACCTCCCAATTCCAATCTGAATTGAAAGCTCCTATCCGGTGTCCCATGACACTATACTATATTACAGTTTGTTGATTTCCCTGTCTCTCTCTGTTATTACACTCTTATGAACATTTTGAAAGGAGAGATGACCGATAGGTATGGTTAAATATTTGTCCCCAGTGTTTACCAGTTGCATAGTGCAGATACTCAATATTTTGAATGTATGACTATACATGATTGTATAACCCGTAAAGATGCATAGTAGGGCTAGAAGCCACCCTGTCTCCTGTGATCTAAGAGCAGCTTACTCCAAAATCCCATCTCTGTGGAAAAACAAAGATGTCCATAGGATTTGAAGGGAAGGGGATTGGAGGGATGCCTTCTTGTGAGGTGTCTTTGTCCTGCACTAGGTCCAAACTTTGTGTAAAATTGAGCCCCTCCTCATTATTCACAGGCCACACTCACTCACAGCGGCAAGCACTGTGAGCTCAGTGGGGCTCTACTGAAGCTGCAGGGACGACCCAGAAGCCAGACTTCTCCAATTCAATTACACTCTCATCCTACCCATAAATGTCTGTATCCATCTCTCCTTCTGAGAGAGATCCAAACTCCTCTTCCTCTGTTACGAAAGACAACATCCCATTTCCCTGAAGCCCTCATCTGGAGCTCTTGGGATGTTTGCTTCCAAGAATTTATCAAAGATTTTTGTTTCCAATAATGACTATCCCCTTTCCACGAATTCTGAATCGAGGTTTTGAATATTTTAAAAAAACATATATCTCATATCTGAATGAATGAATGAATGTGAATGAAAATTACATGGTATTCAGTCTACATGTGTTTTCCCGAGCCCCTGCCTCTATCTATCTAGGTGCATTTTACATATAAAGATGTATTTTTGTGTGTCTGTATGTATATACTAGAGACAAATTCTATCAAGGCACTAATATCTGTACTGCGTGCATGTAAGTGTATTCATTTGGTAGTTTATTTGGTAGTTTGTTCATTTATTTAGCAAATATTCATTGAATATCTTGTATGGGCTAGACATCATAGTAGGTGCCAGGGAAGTAACAGCAAGCAAAGTACACTGCTTCTGCCGAACGAGGGAGACATTCAAGTAATCGTGAAGATTACCATATAGTTACGAAGGGGAGGTATGCCACGCTATGAGACTATAATGGGGGAGACCTCATTCGTATAGAGTGGAGGGTCAAAAAGCATTCCCAATGAAGTGACCTTTGAGCTGAGATGAAAATGATGACGAACCACTAACCAGGCCCTGGCTACTCAGGGTGCGGAGGAGAATATCACTGGCTAAAAAAAGCCCTGATGATGGGAAGAAATGGATGATGTTTGAGGATCTGATGTTTGAGTGATCCGAGAATATCACTGGCTAAAAAAAGCCCTGATGATGGGAAGAAATGGATGATGTTTGAGGATCTGAGAGAGGGCCACTGGAGCAGAGTGTGGTGGGGGGAGGGAGTGAGTGTAGGGAAGGGCCAGTCTCTAAGAGCAGTGGAAGCCCTTGGAGGGTTTAAGCAGGGGATTGGCATAATCAGAGGTGTGTGTTATAAAGATGACTTTGACTCCAGTGTGGAGGACAGATCAGGAGGAGGCAAGGGTGGATGTGGGAAGAACAGCTAAGAAGGTGGCTCAGCAGTCTGGTGAGAGTGATGGACTCAAGAGCTCTTTTGGAGGTGAAACTATGGGCTAGACATGTACACTTAGGAGTTTCGTCCTAGAGGTGGCGACTGAAATGTTTACCTGGAAATTGTCTAGAGAGAGGACATAGCATGAGAAGAGAAGAAATATTCAAGAACTTGAAATTTTAATGGCAGAGTATAGAAGGAGGAGGCCGCAAAGGAGACAGAGCAGTCAGAGTTAGGAGAAAAGCCGGGGATGCAGGACCCAGAGCCAGGGGACAGACTGTTTCAGGAAGGGAAAGTGGTTGACAGAGTGGAATCTTGCTGGGAAGTGAACTAAAAAGAGATTTTGTTTCTTTAAAAAAAGACAGTGACAGTAGGGTAGATTCATTGGTGACTTGAGGGTGTTTTTTTCCGTGTCATAATGGGGGTGAAGTAAATTTCAATGGGTCCGGGATTAAGTAGTGAATGAGAAACGGAAAAAGTGAGTGTGGGCAATTTCTTAAAGATGGTTTGGCTGTGAAAGAGATTAGACTATTTATAGCATAGTGATTTGTTGTTTACTAAACACATAAATATTAGGAAAGTCAACTTGTTCAAAGAATTTGTGGGGTTGTTATTGTTTCGTTGTTCTTGGAAACGGGAAGAATAAAGCCGTGTACACTATGTTATCTAGCTAGGCTTAGCACTGTTTGAATATTTTAAATGGATAAAGAATATTTTGGGTAGCATTTTACTGCTCAGTATACAAAGTGCTTTTTCATGTACCTCTCATTTAGTCCTCATGAAATTTTATACATCAAGAAACTAAGAGTCAGAGAGGTATTAGATAACTTTCCAAGCCGTAAAGAGTATGGAAAACTAAGAATAAATAAATGTATCTTTAAATTAAGAGTAGTTCAAAGAGAAAATTTTTCTAATGTATTAATTTTCGATCTATACGTGTATATATTATAGGTATACTATATATATAGCTGTCTTCCACAATTAAAAACATACCAAAGCTCTTGTTTTAATTTATTAAAAGTTAACAAATTCTTTTCAGTGCCTTGCTTGTATTTCTCTTAAGTCCAGTTATTTGTTTACTAGGTCTTTTATTTTGATAACATTTATTGGTACCTTCTGAAGACTAAATACATTTGATTCCTCAAGTACAGGTGTATTCCAAACTCATTTTCCACTTCACATTATGGTTTAATAAATATTATAACTGTTACAACGAAGACATAACTGCACCTAAGATTTGAAAAATGATTCTACCTTATAAAAGAAGCACAGATAGGACATTCCTCACCTACCTGCTCATATGGTTCCAGTTTAAGGCTCAGAGTTTCGAATTAGCTTTTTTTAATGGCTTTATTGAGGTAAAAGCAGATTCCATATAATTCACCCTTTTAAGGTGTACAAGTCAGTGATTTTTGTTATATTCACAGGGCTGTGCAACCATCACTACACTCAATTTTAGAAAATTTTCATTACCCAGAAAGAAGCCTCGTACCGCTTAGCCCCCTAATCTCGCTACCCCTCTTTCCCCCGGTCCTGGGCAACCCCATACTCTACTTTTTATCTTATAGATTTACCTATTCTGCGCATGTTGTACGAATGGAGTCATACAGTGTGTGGTCCTCTGTGACTGGTTTCTTTCACTTAGCATAATGTTCTCATTGACTTTTGAGGCTTAGACACAGTGCATGTACAGATACAAAGTAGCACTGGTGTGTCTAAGTCCATCTATGCCTCTACATTATTCTGAGGTAACATTCTAACCCAGGTAGCATGTATCTAAGGTCTGTATCTTTACTCCTAATACCCAGTTGCCCATTCAAGGTTTTTGACTACTTTGGATACAGATCTTTGCCTTTGGATGCATAGAGTCACTAGGAGGAATAATTTGGACATGGTAATTATATCAGTGGAATCCCCAAACAAAGGATAATGAGAGAAGACACCTTTGATTACATACAGGTTGTCCACACAAGGGTCATTAATGCACAGTTAGTTGTCTGATTTGAGCCTAGAAATTTGGGCTTTGGGGGTCTATTTAGCAGAAAATGAATCTAGCAGTTGGTTCCCTTTGAAATCTAATCTATACGGAATTCTCTTTTAGGGTAGATTTTCTGTTTGCCCTGCACCCCACCCTAGCCCCAGAGTTTCCTATAACACCACTCACGACCCCACCATGCTCAGCCATAAATGCCCAGCATCAGAACCCAGCATCAGAACCCAAGAACATGAAATAGGCACTTTCTATTTCCAGTTTTTGTCATTTGTTTTTGACTTAAATTGGGTTGAAATCTTCCTTTATGTAGCCTTTAAAAGAATTGTACATACAGAATATAGCCACAAAGTGGCATTCTCATTTGCGCCAAACCTTTAACAAGCAAAGTTTTTAAACTCCTAATATTTTACTGATTTTATGTATGATTTTTCCCCCTCCATAGAAGTCCCCGAGTTGCAGCCAGCTCAGTGCCTTTTTATTTCTATTTTAATACATTGGATTTAATGTAATCCCCTAACCATTCAGTTCAAGGCCAGTACCATGAAAAAACATGATGTAGGTTCATCATGCTACTACTGCTATTTTGATTTCTGAATTTGTTTTAAAATTTATTTTGTTAAACGTATCTTTTGGTCCAGAAAACGTAAAGCTCTGTGTGTGTGTGTGTGTGTGTGTGTGTGTGTGTGTTGCTTGATGTGAAAAGCACTAGGAAGAACACTATACTGTCTTGCTGTTACTAAAGAGAGGCCTTGAAATACAGTATGAAAGGATATAATTCACATGTTTGCGTGCACTTCAAATTACGAGAAACAATAATTACTATGTGCCATTCCCATTGAGAAATTTTTGTTGGTGACCCATTCACTACAGTGTCTGAGGGCATAGGTTTTAGTCTTTTTTTTTTTTTCACTGATGTATCCCCAGTACCGAGTAGTTTGTGGCACATAGTTGGCATGCAGTAGCTATTTGGTGAATTGATGTATTTACTGAATGAATTTCTTTAGAATAAGCTCCTAGCGTTCTATGCCCTTTATAATCTAACCCTGATTTGTATCTCTCACATAAACCCCATTGATGTAACACAAACATTTGCTTTAGTTTGTGTTAGTCTCTTAGTTCTTTTTTTTAAATCACTTTCTTTTTATTGAACTGTAGCTGATGTGTACAATATTATATAAGTTTCAGGTGTACAACATAGTGATTCACAATCTTTAAAGGTTATATTTCACTTATTATAAAATATTGGCTATATCCCCTATGTTGTACTATATATATATATATATATATATATATATATATATATATATATATATATATATATATCCTTGCAGCTTATTTATTTTATACATTGTCGTTTGTACCTCTAAATCCCCTACCCCTATATTGCCCGTCCCCTCTTCCCGCTCCCCACTGGTAACCACTAGCTTGTTCTCCATATCTGTGAGTCTGTTTTTTTGTTTATATTTTTAGATTCCACATATAAATGATATATAGTATTTGTCTTTCTCCATCTGACTTAATTCACTTAACATAATACCCTGCAAATGGCAAAATTTCAAAACGTTATTCTTTTTATGGCTGTGTAGAATTCCATTGTATATATACTACATCTTCTTCATCCATCTGTCTGTTGATGGACACTTAGGTTGCTTTCATATCTTGGCAGTTGTAAATAACGCTGCTATGAACATTGTGGTACATGTATCTTTTAGAATAAGTGTTCTTGTTTTTTTCAGATAAATACCCAGGGGTGGAATTGGTGGGTCATATGGTAGTTCTATTTTTAGTTTTTTGAGGAACCTCCATATTGTTTTCCATAGTGGCTGCACCAATTTACATTCCCACCAACAGTATGAGGGTTCCCTTTCTTCTACATCTTCACCAACATTTGTTATTTATGATCTTTTTGATGATTGCCATTCTGACAAGTGTGAGGGAATATCTCATTGTGGTTTTAATTTTCATTTCTCTGATGCTTAACAGTGTTGAGCATCTTTTCATATGCCTGTTGGCCATCTGTATTTCTTCTTTGGAAAAATGTCTATTCAGGTCTTCTGCCCACTTTTTAAATTGAGTTGTTTGGTTTTGTGATGTTGTTGTATGAGCTGTTTATATATTTTAGATATTAACCCTTTATCAGTCATATCACTGGCAAATATTTTTCTCCCATTCAGTAGGTTGTCTTTTTGTTTTGTCAGTGGTTTCCTTTGCTGTGCAAAACCTTTTAGTTAAGTCCCATTCGTTTATTTTTGCTTTTAATGTCTTTGCTTTAGGAGACAGATCCAAAAAAATATTGCTACAATTTATGTAAAGGAATGTTCTGCCTATGTTTTCTTCTAGGAGTTTTATGGTTTCCAGCCTTACGTTTAGGCCTTTAATCCATTTTGAGTTTATTTTTGTATATGGTGTTAGAGAATGTTCTAATTTCATTCTTTTATATGTAGCTGTCCAGTTTTCCCAGCACCACTTATTGAAGAGACTGTCCTTTCTCCGTTGTATACTCTTGCCTCCTTTATCACAGATAAGTTGACCATATGTGCATGGATTTATCTTTGGGCTTTCTAGCCTGTTCCATTGATCTATATTTCTGTTTCTGTGCCGGTACCATATTGTCTTGATTATTGTAGCTTTGTAGTATAGTCTGAGAGCGTGATTCCTCCAGCTCTGTTCTTCTTTCTCAGGATTGTTTTGGCTATTTGGGGTCTTTTCTGTTTCCATACAAATTTTAAAGTTATTGTTCTAGTTCTGTGGAAAATGCCCTTTTTTTAGGGATTACATTGAGTCTGTAGATTGCCTTTGGTAGTGTGATTGTTTTAACATTATTTCTTCTAGTTCATGAACACAGTATATCTTTCTATCTGTTGTGTTGTCTTCAGTTTCTTCATCAGTGTCTTATAGTTTTCTCAGTACAGGTCTTTTACCTCCTTAGGTAGGTTTATTCCTAGGTATTTTATTCTTTCCATGTGATTATAAATGGAATTGTTTCCTTAATTTCTCTTTCTGAGAGTTTACTGTTAGTGTGTAGAAATTCAGTAGATTTCTGTATATCAAATTTGTATCTTGAAACTTTACCAAATTCATTGATGAGCTCCGGTAGTTTTCTGGTTGTATCTTTAGGATTTTCTGTGTAGAGTATCATGTCATCTGCGAACAGTGACAGCTTTACTTCTTCCTTTCCAATTTTGATTCCTTTTATCTCTCTTTCTTGTCCAATAGCTGTGGCGAGGACTTCCAATAATATATTGAGTAAAAGTGTTGAGAGTTGGCATCCTTGTCTTGTTTCTGATCTTGGAGAAAGTACTTTCAGCTTTTCACCATTGAGTATGATGTTAGCTGTAGGCTTGTCAGTATATGGCCTTTATTATGTTGAAGTATGTTCCCTCTATATCCACTTTCTGGAGAGTTTTTATCATAAATGGGTGTTGAATTTTGTCAAAAGCTTTTTCTGCATCTATTGAAATAATGATATGGTTTTTATTCTTAAATTTGTTAATGTGGTGTATCATATTGATCAGTTTGCAGATAGTGAAAAATCCTTGCCCTGAGATAAATCCCACCTGATCATGGTGAATGATGCTTTTGATGTATTGTTGGATTCAGTTTGCTAATATTTTGTTGAGGATTTTTGCATCTATGTTTATCAGTGATACTGGCCTGTAATTTTTTTGTGTGTGTTATATCTTTGTCTGGTTTTGATATCTGAGTGATGCTGACCTTGTAGAATGAGTTTGGAAATATTCCTTCCTCTGCACTTTTTTTTTTCTTTTTTTTTGGGTAATAGAGAAGGATAGATGTTAGCTCTTCTCTAAATGTTTGGTAGAATTCATCTATGAAGCCATTTGGTCCTGGACTTCTGTTTGCTGGGAATTATTTTTTATTATTGATTTACTTTCATTACTGGTAATTGGTCTGTTCATATTTTCTATTTCTTCCTGGTTCAGTCTTGGGAGATTGTGCATTTCTAGAAATTTGTCCATTTTTTCTAGGTTGTCCGTTTTATTGGCATATAGTTGCTCATAGTCTCTCAGTTCTTTATGTTGCTTCAGCAATCCTCTATGGTGGTCCTTTGAGCATGGCGCTCAGGGAAAGGACAGTTCTTATAAAACTGAAAACAGGTAGAACTGGCACAGAACCATGGAGGGGTTGGGTAGGAATTAGGTCAACAGAGGAGAAAAGAGAGAATCCCAGAGTTAAAAAGCAGAGCCTAGGGCTTCCCTGGTGGCACAGTGGTTGAGAATCTACCTGCCAATGCAGGGGACACGGGTTCGAGTCCTGGTCTGGGAAGATCCCACATGCCGCGGAGCAACTAGGCCCGTGAGCCACAACTGCTGAGCCTGCGCGTCTGGAGCCTGTGCTCCACACCAAGAGAGGCCACGATAGTGAGAGGCCCGCGCACCGCAATGAAGAGTGGCCCCCGCTTGCCGCAACTAGAGAAAGCCCTCGCACAGAAACGAGGACCCAACACAGCCAAAAATAAATAAATAAATAAATAAATAAAATTTAAAATATATAACTTATTTAAAAAAAAAAAAAAAAAGCAGAGCCTAGATACATCTTTCCTTTTCTCTGAAAATGTATTCTGGCTTCATTACTAAGCCCATAGGTCCTTCAACTCATACAGAAAGAGACATGCACCATATTTTCCTAAAAATGCCCATATACATTTGAGCTGTTAAAATGATTAAACATGTATTACATTTTGATGAATTATATCTGGGCCTTGCCTCTGTATCCTTATAACCTACCCATGCTTTTTCAGTTACTCAATAAACTTTATTCCTTGTTCTTAAAGGTCAAAAACCAAAAAATCAGACAACCACTTATGACCTAACCAGTCTAGTATCTGAAATCTTAAAACATTCAAAGCTATATCTCTCTCTAAAATGCTTCACAAGCACTTAACCTATTTTTTTAATTTTTTCATTGAGGTATAGTTGATGTACAATGTTATGTAAGTTTCAGGCGTACAACATAGTGACCCACAATTTTTTTTTTTTTAAACATCTTTATTGGAGTATAATTGCTTTACAATGGCGTGTTAGTTTCTGCTTTATAACAAAGTGAATCAGTTATACATATACATATGTTCCCATATCTCTTCCCTCTTGCGTCTCCCTCCCTCCCACCCTCCCTATCCCACCCCTCTAGGTGGTCACAAAGCACAGAGCTGATCTCCCTGTGCTATGCAGCTGCTTCCCACTAGCTATCTATTTTACATTTGGTAGTGTATATATGTCCATGCCACTCTCTCACCCTGTCACATCTTACCCCTCCCCCTCCCCATATCCTCAAGTCCATTCTCTAGTAGGTCTGTGTCTTTATTCCCATCTTGCCACTAGGTTCTTCATGACCTTTTTTTTTTTTTTTTTTTTCCTTAGATTCCATATATATGTGTTAGCATACTGTATTTGTTTTTCTCTTTCTGACTTACTTCACTCTGTATGACGGACTCTAACTCCATCCACCTCACTACAAATACCTCCATTTCATTTCTTTTTATGGCTGAGTAATATTCCATTGTATATATGTGCCACATCTTCTTTATCCATTCAGCCGATGATGGACACTTAAGTTGCTTCCATGTCCTGGCTATTGTAAATAGAGCTGCAATGAACATTTTGGTACATGACTCTTTTTGAATTATGGTTTTCTCAGGGTATATGCCCAGTAGTGGGATGGCGGAGGAGTAAGACGTGGAGATCACCTTCCTTCCCACAGATACACAATTTTTAAAGATTATACTCCATTTACAGTTATCATAAAGTATTGGCTATATTTTATATGCTGTATTTTATATTTTAAATGCTTCACAAGCCCTTAGCCTTTAAATGAGAATACTCTCAATTTAGTGTCAATTATTTTATTATGTATTGGTTTTCAATAGTTCATCTCTCAACAATGATCACCTATTAGTAACTAACTTCAGGAATTAATATGTACTTTAATTCTGTCAAATTTAATAGAAAAAGGAGCGAGAAAGAACCTGGGTGACTTTGGCTTTTAACATTGGAACTCCTGGCACAGCCTGTGTCTGAGGCAACCTTGGTGGTCTAGCAATATTGCATAAGCATCTTCTGGTTGGACAATTAATGACATTGGGAATTTGTCAGGGACCTCTTTCCTTTATGCACTGCCAGTCTCCAGTGTCATTGTTAATTAGTCTTCAGGTCTCCCGTTTGTCTGCTAGAATGCATCCTGGATAAGCCAAGTTAATAAGTTGGAGCGGGCAAGCTGCCTGGCCATTGAATGTGCGACTGTGCTCAGTCAGTCAGAGGGCAGCCCTCTGCTTTGATCGTGTGGAGAAGTTTAATTCTAACAGGCCACATGGGAGGCTGTGCCCACTGGGGTGCAGAGAGGGCCTCGGGCACAGCAGGGGAGCTGCTCTCCTTTGCACTGGTTTCAGTGTTTCTTATTTCAAAACCATGAAGCTCGGAGGCCCAGGGCACTTGCTTCACATTTTGCTTCATCTTTGTCCAGGAGTTTCTTCCTTGAATTCTCATAGTGGGTGGTGGAACATCAGCAAGGCAACAAAAATCATTATCTCTTTGTTCCAAACAGAAGATTTGCACTGGGGCATTTTTTTGTAAATAGAGTGTGTAGAATTTGTAGCACATAATCCCTAGCCATGACTCTCTTGCTGTTCTGGCTATGACATGTTTCAACCAAAGGCATAAAAGTGACAAATAATAAATACGAGGCCACCTGCTAGTGCCAGGCATTTTGCAAACCACTTTACATGCATTATCTCACAATTCATATATCTTGCCTATGAGGAAGGGGGTCCCCATTTTGCAGATGAGAAAAGCTACAGCCCACCTGCACTCAGGTAGGTCTCGATCCAAGCACGAGCCCTTTGCCATACCACTACCTGGCCTCATAAAATCTGGGCAGTTTGATGGATCCCATGGGCTCTGTAGCACAGATAGGACAAAGGGAGAGCTGCAGTGATCAACCCTTTTAATTCAGGCAGAGGTGGAGGCTTTGCTTGTGTATTTAGGAAAAGAAGCTCTGTCTTGGGCTTTGCGTTCGCTAGGGAGAAGTAACCTTGAAGAAATTACTGTCACGGCTTCAAGTATGTCCTCTTACCAAATGCAGGCCTCACCATATATTATTTGTGTTCGTGCAAAATAGTTCTCTATAAGTGGAATTGTTGGAATTTGAATGTAGTAGAGGGCTAAAGAATTTAAAAGCCTCTCCCAATTTATATTGTGAGAATAAATATGGCTTCCTGTGTTCTCAGAATCATGGCTGGATATCATCAGAACAGTTTATGTGGTCATGAAAGTTCACTGAAAAATGTAGATTCTTGAAAGCAGGGCTCTTCCAAAGTGTGTCTGACCAATCTCCTGCTTCTAGGCCTGCTGTCGTAACTGCTCAGTCAGGAGAATGATCTTTTCTACCTTCTTGTGCCTTACAGCATGAAGTGGTGGATGTTTTTGGGGTGGGGAGGGTCTTTAAAATACACTGAGCCCTTTCACATCAGCTTGGGACAGTCACAGGGTTTGTGAATGAAGAGACTAGGACCCCTTGATGTACCTTCCTGGGAAGGAAGGAGAAGAGTAAAGAGACAAGGAGGCCATACTGCACCCCTGGAGAGCCCACTCGGAGTCTGGGTCAACATTGCTAATTTTTTTTCCACTTTCCTCTGCACAAGAAGCTAGTTAAGGTGAGGAGATCTGATGCTTTGGCCAGGTATGCATGGAGGTCTCTGGAGAAGTTTGGAGCTGAGTCAATGAAACCTGCATGATGGCTTTGCAGGGATTAATAGAAATACACAACTAAATATAGTTAAAGGTAAAACATAAATGCTCTCTGGAAGGTAGATGTTTGAAAGATGCAAAATCTTTGGATTGGAAAGGTTTTATGGTGGTGACAGCATCTCGGAGAAACTTTTTTAGGATGAACAGGACTTTGTCAAATGCAGTAGAAGGTATGTTTGGGATGAGAGCAGGATGGGCAGAGAACCACATGAATGAAGGCATGGAACTGGAAACACTGGTTTATATAAGTTGGAAACATTGCATAATTTTGACTTCATTGGTCAAATATATGGGGAAATAGAACTGAAAGGTAGAATGGTACCATCATGGAAAAGGCCTTAAATCTCAGGCCTGGGAGTTTGAATTCAGTTGAATGAGCAATGAGAACCCATTAAGAGTTTCATCTTTTTTGTGTACCTTTCCCTCTTTGTTTTCAGTGGATGATCTTGCCTTGTAATTCACAGAGACCAGGGAAAACAAGTTTCAAAGTTAACTTTTGATCTCCTCTCCCTTAAAACAAACAAAAAAAAGAACAGAACAAAAAAAAAACAATACACTCACCTCTCCCCCATCTCAGTAAATGGCACTTCCAGCCACACCTTGCTCATCCTTCCTCTCCCTCAACTTTACATCGACTGCATCAGCAATTTGTTCTACTTCCGAAATATATTCCAACTCTATATACCCTGTCCCTCTCCTCTCTGTCCCTGATATCACTCTAGCCCGAAGCCATTATTTTGAGAACAGAATAGTGGTGGGAAGGGAGGTACTTATCATTTGGCCACAGGCCCATCTACTAGGAAAGAGGTAAAGGGAAATCTGATAATAGTAGAAAATTATTAAGTAGTCATTGTAGAGAGGACAAATACACTGAAAAATAAAGGTAAAAATGTAGGGGGAAAAAAGGAGTGTTTTGAAATGATGGTTTGGCTGGTTTTGAGGAATTTGTTCCAGGTAAGATAGATCATTTTAAAAAAAGAAATGAGTCTTTGTGTCCCAATGGACAGGGTTTCCTAAATAGCACTGGTATGGTTATCAGAATAGAGATATTCAAAATAAGCTCTATTAAAAACTTTTAGAAAGTGACATTGTCAATAGGAAGAGCCTAAACTTAGGCCCTTGTGTCCTGTGATCGGCCTCATGATCTCAGGTGGGAATCCCTGGAGCTGATTCTGGGAATGTAGCTGATGCTGAACTCGACAGAGTTCCCTCACATCATGCTTTCATCTTCAGCACAATCTGGTAGTCTCCAGAGTTGCCTAGTATTTCAGCAATCTAGTTGGCAATATTGTAAGAGAAAGTGTCAGGCAGCTGATTTCGAGGGGCCCTTGAGTGACCTCTTTTGCCTTTTTTGTGCTTCAGTGCTGACGTGCTTGTGGGTTGCCTTACATAGTAAACATTCTGGGATGCTAGTTTTGGAAACACCAAGTTCTTGTATACAAATTTCCCAACATAAATAAAGGAATCCTTTCTAACCGTCTTCTTCCAAAATGCCTTACCTCTGTGCTTCTGTAAATTCCTCCAAGAATATATCTTTCTCTATTTTTTGAACCAGGTGGCATGATTTCTGGGCGAAAATCTAATGCTTTAATATATTCTCTTGAATAAGGACATGTCAGTAATTTCTGGCCATGATCAACAGACAAAAGTGATCATGACTCAGCTCTAGCTTTGGAGAAATGAAGCCTTTTTTTACCCAATGCATTTCTGCCACTGACACAAACATACAGAAACCTTGAGAAAATGCCTCTTGCCTGGGTTAACTGCTTTTTATGACGGTGAACTATGGTTTATTGTGGTCTCCGTGTCACCGAGTCAGAACTATCTAATTTGAGGGGCCTTGATTATCAAAAAAAGCAACCTCTTGTAAATTCCAGATATCCTGTCTGAAGTAAATTACGTATAAAATGTTTCACATGTGTTAATGGGAAGGGGAGGTGAACGGGAGTGAAGAGAGATTCAGTCCTCCCTAACCTGGGGTTAGTTCTCATGCTGGGATGTGGGTGTCACCTTGAGGAATCGCCAGTTTGGTGAGAATTTCTGCAAAATCTATTTTAAGCTCCACTTTTAGAGTATGAATCTGAAGAGGGTCTGGGCCCTTAATTCCCTAGAACTAGTCCTTGAGTAGTTCTTGCCTCTATTTTGGAGAGACCAAAAGCGGAGTACTTCACCTGTCCCAAGTCAGAGGTTTTGCCGTGTCTCTAAAAAAAAAAAAAAAACTTGAAGGTGATGTATTTCCCTGTTCCTGAAGAAAGGTGTAAAGTGAGCTAATTATTTGTATTTGTTTGTTTCTGCTCTTTCCCCTGCCTGTAATTTGGATAAACGATGATGGATAAGGATTTTGCACTATTAATCCCCAAGTGCAGAGCACAGAGCACAAGCTCAGCAAATCCGTGTTCTCGAGGAAGTCTAATTGCCACCTTCTCTTCACAGCAAGCGAGAAACAGATGGCAGTGGTGTGTAAGGAGTCACCAAAGGAGTATCTCCAGCCGTTCAAGGACAGACTCGAAGAGTTCTTCCAGAAAGGTAGGAGGTGTGACGTTGTGAAACGTCCTTCCTTTCTCCGTCTTTCTCCGAGACCCACTGCCCCGTGCATCCTGCCTGAGCACTGGCAGCTCCGATGATTCCATTAGACCATCTTCCCATGGCGGAGCCGTACTCAGCTTAGACGGAGTTGTCCTGTAACCTTTCTATCACCTTTTAAATCTGCTGTAAGATTTTAAATCCTTTAACATCACTCCTGGTTCTGTAAACTTTGCGAGAGAAGGCTTTCTCTCTTTGTCTCTTCATGGATCCCAAGAGGATCCTCGGTCCCTGTTAACTGACAGACGACGTCCACGCAAGGCTTATGCAGTCGTGCAGGCGGATGGTGATTATCTCTCCGGTTTTATGAGTATAGCAACTTGGAAACTTGTGTTGTATTTTCCATTCTTTTCAGAAAGGAAAATTGGGGCCAGGTGAATGTCGCACATCCAATCACTTGGCAACCATCAGCCCTCTGGGGTTAGCGGATGGAAGTGATATGCATGAGACCCAGTACTGACTTAAAAATCTTACCGAGTTGTATTCCTTCCTCCATGGTTTTGGCAGGACTAGGGAACTTTTGTTGAGCCCTGGTAGTGAACGTGAAAGTTTAACGCCTTTCGGATATCTCCTATTCTGGTTTCTCAAATTCAGCCTAGATGTAAAACAAAAATAAGTGTGGGGCACAGTTTCCAATTATAAAATAAATAGGTCATGGGGAACGTTGATTTACAGGATGGTGACTGTAGTTAATAATACTGTATTGTGTATTTGAAAGTTGCTAAGAGAGTAGATCTTAAAAGTTCTCATTACAAGAAAAAAATGTGTAACTCTGCATGCTGACAGATGTTAACTAGACTTATTGTGATGATCATTTCACCATATATACGTATATGGAATCATTATGTTGTATACCTGAAACTAATCTAATGCTATATGTCAATACTATCTCAATAAAGAAAAAAAAAGTGTGGGGTAGTTAGAGGGGGCTTTTGTCTTTGCTAGAAAGCCAGAGGAAATGCATGTAGGAACCTTTAGGGGTATATCAGCATGCTGTTTCTATTTATTACTAAGGCCACATGATACCACACCATCAACAAAAGACCATTAAGCAGGGTAAATCCATAAAGTATGGCCAAACCACCTTGGAAATTGGCAGGGAAATTCTCAGTCCATGAGTCAGAGAAACTTCATTCCAGCTGGTCCCTTGGTGCAGAGTTCATTGCTCCCTCCTCCTGGATGCGGTCTCATTTGTGTTGAAGCAGAAGTCAGAATTCTCTCTTGGCCATAGCTGAACCTTATATATGATGGAAGTAATGCCATAATGCCATCAGGCCAAGTATCATTTTGAGAGCAGATAGTAATACCAACACTTACGGGTTATGTGGCTAAAATTAGGTTTTATATGTGATTTATTAAAGTGGATGCATTGCTTTATGATTATTTTATGTAAATATAACCTAAATGGCCTAAAAAGAGCACAAAATATTTCCCTCTTCTATTTGTTTAAATTTAAAAATTTTTTTATTTTTATTGAAATCTAGTTGATTTACAATATTGTGTTAGTTTCAGTGAATATAAAACACAGTGAATATATATATATATCCCTTTTCAGATTCTTTTCCCTTATAGTCTATTACAAAATATTGAGTATAGTTCCCTGTGCTATACAGTAGGTCCTTGTTGTTTATCTATTTTGTTATATGTTAAACCCAAACTGCTAATTTATCCCTCTCCCCACCCGCCTTTCTCCTTTGGTAATCGTAAGTTTGTTTTCTATGTCTGTGAGTCTCTTTCTGTTTTGTAAATAAGTTCATTTGTATCATTTTTTTAGATTCCACATATAAGCAATATATGATATTTGTCTTTGGCTTACTTCACTTAGTATTATAATCTCTAGGTCCATCCATGTTACTGCAAGTGGCATTATTTCATTCTTCTTTATGGCTCAGTAATATTCCATTCCACTGTATATATATATATATATATATATATATATATATATATATACCACATCTTCTTTATCCATTCATCTGTCAGTGGACATTTAGGTTGCTTCCATATCTTGGCTATCCATTTCTATATTTAATTGCTATTATCCTATATCTAGAAAATTCTGCAATGAGTATGTCTGGGTATTATTGGCTCATATACTGTAATGGCCTTAGGATCCTTTCTCTTCAAATTAGCTAGCATTTTAAAACACTTATGTTGTGAATTCTTTTTGTTGGAAGGAGATAAATATGAATAGATTTAGAACACTGAAAATCTGCATTTGATGCCTTGGAAAAGGAATTTGCAAATCACTCTTGGGAGTTCTGTTTTAGCTTCTTCTCTGCCAGGTTTCTTAAGAAAACTGTTATCTGTTCTGAGAGAGGGAATCGAGTTGAGGCAAACTGGACCTTGAGTCAGGAAAGCAAGGATGTGGCCACAATAAGCTGTTCTAAGAAAGCCCTAGAGCAGTGGTTGTCAACCCTGGCTGCATACTAGGATCACCTGGGGGAGATTTTAAAAATTTCAACACCCGGGCCAAATTCCAGACCTACCACTAGCATCTCTAGGGGTGGGACCAGGTATCAGCATTTCTTTTTTTCACTCCCCACGTAATCCCAGTGTCCAGCCCAGGTTGAGAACCACTATTGTCAAGCTTAGTTCACCTCTTAATGGGTATTCAAAGGTATTTTGTCAGAGCCCGCTATGTGTTAGGCACTGTGACAGACGCTGGCGATCCTAAGATGAACCATAGACCCCTCGTCCCTCTCTCAAGGACCGTCTTACTGGGGAAGGGTCTGTAATTGAATAAAGGAGTCACCTCTCCTTTAACCAACAGAGTGAAGGGAAGATGGGAAGGACATAGGAATAGCCTCAAATTATGGTTAAAACAAAGTCAGCCAAAATGAGACACAAAAAGAATTTGGAGGAAAATGACTATTCTAAAATGAATTTTAAAATATAAAAATAAATCTTAAACATTGCCAATGGCATGTGGTGAAAAGAGCCACTGTTGAAATACCTGTGTTACTGTTGACTCATTAGTTAACTGAGTTGGTCAAAGAACAGTCTAGAATTGTGCTGCCCAGTGTGCCAGGCACTGGCCACATGCAGCTGCTGAGCAGTTGAAACGTGGCTAATCCAGACTGAGAGGTGCTGCACAAATCAAACACACACCAGATTTTGAAGACAGTACCAAAAAACATGCAAAATCTTTTATTTCTGCTTTTTTTATATTGGTTACATGGTAAAATAGTATTTTTAATATATTGGGTTAAATAAGTAAAATATAATATTAATCTTAATTGACCTGTTTCCTTTCATTTTTAAGCACGGCCACTAGAACATTTAAAATTATATCTGTGGCTTGCATTGTAGCTCTATTGGACAGGGCTGTCTAGAAGTAAGATCCCTTGGCCTTTCCCATCACATTCCTTCACTTTCCTCTCCACGTTATTGCTTTACCTTCTCAGCTTAAATCCTGGGTTATTGGGACCCAGTATCACAAGCTAGCCTCTCCCCACTTTTGCTCTGGGTCTGGCCATTGTTTGGCTCTCAGGTAGGGGTGCTTAACTAAAGGAGGTGACAGCATGCCACTTCATCAGGCTACCCCTCTGTGGTTCAGGAGGTGGTACTTTGCTACATTGCAGTATATACAAATGAAATATCTCTTGGCTACTGTAGAGTTGCAAGTAGTAGTCCCTTTTTTTATGGAGATGGTTCACAGAGTCATAGAAAATGTGAGATTTCTTATCTACTATAAATGTGCATTATCCACTCGGGATAATCAAGTTTTTATGGCAGTTATCGTAAGTGTAGGTGTCATCTAATATGCCACTCATAAGAAACACCATTATTCCAAGTACTACTAAGAAATAAAAATTGCTGCCGATTAAACCATGACATGTCATAGATGACAAGAGGTACCCCAGTATCAGAGATGCTAAAATATGAAAATTCCATCAATTTTGAAATTGATGTAAGATGGTACTGTAATTAGGCATATAGGAGCAGAGAGGAGGGATGACTAACACTTCCAGGTAAGTCAGGGAAGATTTTGAGCAAAGGAGATGTTTTTGTTCAGATCTGAAAAAAAACAAAGATGACAGTGAGGTCAATGACAAGCAGTGACAATGACTGATAACATTTGGTGGTTGCTTCTATATACCAGGCACCGTGGGGAACAGATCATTTTACTTTGTCTTCATGACAACTCTCTGAAGTAAACACTATTATCACCCTGTTGTCCAGATGAGGAAATTTAAGATTAGGAGTTCTCAGCAGACAAGTTATAAAGGGCGTTCCAGGCAGAGGAAAACACTGCAAATCTCAGGATGAAAGACATGACGTGTTTGGGGAATGGCAAGAGACTTGCTGTAGCTATATCACAGGGCGTATGGAAAGAACACAAGACCCAAAAGGAGAGGAGGGTCACAATGTGACTTGCTAAAGCATCTGAACTTTGTCGTACAGGCCACTGAGAGCCTTTGAAAAATAGTATGTATGGGAGCGACATGGTCATGTTGGATTTGTTTGTTGTGATATTGGTGTGTTGGGATCCTTTTGCTTTTTGTTGTTGTTAAGAAATACATTATAGGGAATTCCCTGGCCGTCCAGTGGTTAGGAAGGACTCCACACCGTCACTGCCAATGGCGCAGGTTTGATCCCTGGTCGGGGACCTAAGATTCCACAAGCCGTGCAGCACAGCCAAAAATAAAACAAAATAAATAAATAAAAATAACATTAAAAAAAAAGAAATACATTATAACTAAGAACAATATAAAGAAGAGTTGGGACAGTAAAAGACTGGAATCCAGTCCGTCAAGCTCTTCTACAGCAGTCCAGGCAAATGATGGTAAGAACTTGAGCAAAAGCAATCACAGTAAAAATAAGAAAGGAAGGGATATATCAGTAAAGCTTTTAGGAGTTACAGGACTAGATGACCTATGAGAAGTAAAAAAACAGAGGAGAAAAGGATAACTCTCCTTTTCCTTGCCCGAATAACTGGCTGGATACTGATGTGGAGGACCCATCTGGGATGGAATACAAAGACATAAACTTTGGACACGTTGATTGGACATACATTTGAGACACACGGGTAGAATACTGGCCTCACAGGAGAGTGCTGGGTGAGACTTGATAGAGGATAGCAGTTTAAGTCATAGGAGTGAATGAGATACCCCAAAGAAGGGGTAGAGAACGAGAAGTTGTGGAGTATCTGAGCACAGGGTATAATATAACAATCATAAATGAGAAAAGATACTTCTGTACTTCTGTAGTATTTGACAGGAAAGCCAGTTTTCAATTAGGGGTCCATCACTCGTAAAGTCTTAAGCAATTGCCTTCTTTACGCCTGAGAAGTCATACACATGCGTTGTGGCTCAGTTGATTCATGGTTAGGCTAATTTTCATATGAGCTGCAGTTCAGTTCTTCTAACCATCATGATGATTTAATTTTCTTATGTAAATCATATCCTGTTGCCACACTCAAGCGGAGATGACGTGACTGTCCTTCTGTCTTTTTTTTTTTTTTAATAAATTATTTTATTTTATTTATTTATTTTTGGCTGTGTTGGGTCTTCGTTTCTGTGCGAGGGCTTTCTCTAGTTGCCGCGAGTGGGGGCCACTCTTCATCGCGGTGCGCGGGCCTCTCACTATCGCGGCCTCTCTTGGTGCGGAGCACAGGCTCCAGACGCGCAGGCTCAGTATTGTGGCTCATGGGCCCAGTCGCTCCGCGGCATGTGGGATCTTTCCAGACCAGGGCTGGAACCCGTGTCCCCTGCATTGGCAGGCAGACTCTCAACCACTGCGCCAGCAGGGAAGCCCTGTGCTTCTGTCTTTTATCATCCTTCCCTTCTCCAAAGGCCCTTAAATAGTGTTATTTAACAAAACTTGTTCTTATCTAATTTCACTTTCCGCACAGAATCGAAAGTAATTTTAATGGCACGCCTTTTCAGAGTTGCAGTCTCCATGGCCTCTGAGCCCTTTCCCTGATGTGGTTTTTCTTTTCCACAGTAGTCTCTTATTGATTCCAGTTTACAGCTCCGTTCAGAGTGACCTTGTGCAGGCATTATTTGAGCTCATGTTTTTCCACCCTCAGATCAAACATGGTCATAATGATATGGCCTTCAAAAATGTGATGCTCACATTAAAAGTCCCCATAAACGTGGCAGGGATCCTATAATTGAAAGAAGGCACAGAAAACTGATTAGATCCCAGGTATAGATCTTTAGGGTGGTCTTTTCATGCTGTTAAATTGGTCGTTTGTATTTATAGCTTTGGCAGGGAGGGCTGGAACCTAACCTGGTGCTAATACCAACACTCTCCCACACTTGGCCTTATCTCATTCTCCATTAGTTTTACTTAGCATCCGTGAGTGGACCCAAATCAAAGTAGATCTGAATAAGCCATGTTAGTCCTAATTTATCCAGCTATCTTCTGAGGTTCTTTGACCAGCTGAGATTAAAGATATTCTTAACGTCAAGAAACTGTTTCCTAGTAAAAAGTGAGTAGATAAATTTACCAAGCTTAAAAAAAACAGTAACTCTGATTTCGCACATTGAATGCAAAAAGAATTATCTGTGTAGCTGCATACCCCGTGATAGCTGGGACTATGTCAGTCTGGTCCTATGCATTTTCTTGTCTCAACATAATACAGGCTTAGCCTGGTCCATAATTGGTGTTAATAATTATTTTTTTAATTAATGAACAAACAACCTGAGTCTTGTAAAGTGCCTGCAGGCTTTTTTCCCGCCCCCCCCTACATGGGTTTCCTGTTTAAATCCTTTTTAGTATTGGTAAATTGTGCCAGAATCTGGTAAGATGCATCTTTGGTCTACAGTGCATGCCTGTGGTCTGGTCTCCTGGATATCAAAGCATCTTTCTATGTTGCATATATACACAAATCCATTCTTCATAAATACTTATCTCAGAGTAGATTGATAAAGGCTGTAATTGAACCTCTATAAACTGTAGAATAAGAGCAGGTTATTAGGTAATCACTTCAACCCCCAGAATGTAGAAAGAAAACCATCTGAGTCACCATATTCACGCCTTAATATTACAGAGATCAGGACAGGTCATTGATCTGGACAGTGTGACCTGTGAAAGGAAATAATTCTTACATTCTTTACAGAACTTGTGGAAGGAAGAACTGTGGCTGGGGAAACACACACTCTACATGGGCCAAAATGCGTTCTTACATACATCACTACTCAAAAAAGTGCCAGCATGGATGGCTTCAAATAACATCAGATGGCCAAGAGTTAAGATAATCTGTTGTGATTTCCAGGTCACTGAAGTAACAGAGCAGTAATCCTTGGAAGGTGGAGAAAGCCATCTTATCAGAGGCTTATTAAGTAGACTCTTATCTGAAAGGATTTAGTTTGAATCCGTTTTTTTTTCCAGAAATTTCTGTCAAGAGCACATATTTCCCCCCCAATCAGTTTCTCTATCTTCTCCTCTCCCACTCACTTCCCCTCCTTCCCTCCTCCCTCCCTCCCTCCTCCCTCTGTCCCTTTCCTCCCCCTTTCTCTCCTCTCCCTCCCCCTCTCCCTCTCTGCTTCTCCCCCCTTTTCTCCTCCTCCTTTTCTCTCTTCTCCCTTCCACTCAACCCCCTTTAAATCTTTTTTTTTTTTTTACATCTTTATTGGAGTATAATTGCTTTACAATGGTGTGTTAGTTTTTGCTTTATAACAAAGTGAATCAGCTATACATATACATATATCCCCATATCTCCTCCCTCTTGCGTCTCCCTCCCACCTTCCCTATCGCACCCCTCTAGGTGGTCACAAAGCACCGATCTACTCAATTTTTCTTTTTGGCCAAGCATCCAATAAGTTGTCTTTTCAGTAACTTTTGTTCTCTTTTTCTTTTCCTTTCTCTCCAATGATGAAAAGTTTTGCAAAAAGAAGAAAAATGTCTAAATTCTTTTTACTGATATATAAATACCTGAAAAAGATTGCCCGCCCCCCAAAAAAGAAAGAAAACTGCAGACCAGTCTCATTATAGTTTTAAAATTCTAAATAAAACAGCACATTTTAAGACCAAATGAAGATTATTCTCAGAATGTAAAGATGATATGATATAGGGAATTCTGTTAATATAATTCATCACTATTAACAGCTCTAACAAGAAAACTCAGATGATTATCTCTTTAGATGCTAAAAAGTGCACACGACAAAATTCAAGTTCCATTCTTCATTTAAAAGCTCAATAACACGTTAACTAGCACATACTTCCTTCAAATAATAAAAATAAATCTGTCATAGCCCCAAATTTGCAACTCTTTTCATAGACAAAAGCTCAATCTACGTTCTATATGAGCTTCTAGACATTAAGAAAAAGACCAAAATCCAATAAAAAAGACAAATAATATGAACAGTGACAGAAACTGCTTTTTAAACATATGAAAAGATAACACTCTCAAAATGGGAGAAATGCAAAATAAATTACATTGAAATTCCATTTTTTCACATCCAAGATTGGCAAAATTACGAAAGTTTGATAACAGACTATTGGCAGTATGGTAGCATAGACTTCACTCTTCTACATTGCCTGTGAAAGTGTAAATTGTTACAGTCTGCGTGGAGGTCAATTTAGCAGTAGCTAAGTTACAAATGCGTATACCTTTTGACTTGGCAGTTCTACTTCTCGAAGCCTACCCTCAGATGCTCACACATGAAAAATGATTTATGTACCATGTTACATATCGTGACGTTGTTTGTAACAGTGGAAGATTGAAGACAACCTAAGTGACTGTCAATGATGGAATTATCAAATTAGGGTATGTCTACATGATGGAATACTAAGCATCTGTTTAAAAAAAAAAAAAGAATGAGGAAAGTCTTTACATATTGACATGGAAGACTCTAACATATTTTAAGTGGGAAAAAGCGAGAGTGAGAAGAATAGACATATTACTATTTAACTAAAGAAGTAGGGGAAAATGGATAATACTTAACAAAAATCTCTAAGGACAAATACAAAGCTAACGTAGGGCTGATATTCAGCTGGTTCTTACCATAACAGCCAGGGGCGTTGTCTGTTCTGTTCAGTTGTTCAGTCTGTTGGTAAATATTTAGAATATTACTCCTGAAAATAATCAAACAGATTCATTGCTGTAGTGGATAGAAGATGGATGGATGGGGTTCAAAGGTACTATGTAGACTTCTTATAAATCTTGATATTTAATCACCATGTTCCTCTTCAAAATAAATTAAGCAAATAATTTTTTTAAACAAACAGCTGTATGGTACTTTGCAATTAAATTTTTTCTCTCAAGACTGCTTCCCCTTTTAGGGTTTCCCATTGTGGTACCATTTGTGGTCCCTCAGTCCACTGAACCTAGCCCTTTCTGTTCAATTTCCAAAGAACTGGAAATTAAATGCTCCCACTCACAGCCTGTTTCCCTCCTTTGGGTGCTGGACTGGTTGACTTAGAAGGACATTTGAGGGCCTCTTGTATTTTCCTGCTCTCGTGAATGGAGAGCCCGATCTATGAGCGAGTACCTTGCTTTCTTTCCTTGCAGTCCTCCTTCTCAACACCCCTCCACAGCAGACACACACACACAGTCCCTCAACTTCTTTCTCCTGGCCTTACATTGCCTCCTCTCATCTTGCTCATGGTTCTGTCACTCTTTCGTGATGTCTGTAACCGAAGTGTCCATGAAGAAACCTCTTTGCTCTAATATGGAGGGTGTTGTATCTTTTCCTCATCTTTTGTTCCCTGCGCCATAATGTATTCTCCATTTCATTTGAGTCCTCTTACTTCTTCAGTACATAGATGTCTTAGGTGTTTTGATGGACCCTTTCCTAAACATACAGGATGAGAGAGTAAGAATCTATATCTCAGATTACCCTGGCACAGACCATCTTCTAAACCTAACACCAGAGTAGGACGAGTTATCAGGCATTTCTCTCTCAAGACCATTATCAGGATATGACCTCTCCTGTGCGTATTTGGAAAGAAAGCCTTCGTCTCCTATTTTTAAGCAATGTCTCTGAACTACATGCAGGTAAAAGAGAGATGGTGGTGGTTGGATTTGGACGGAAGTGTGGGGTAAGTATTATTAACTCTTACTTACATAGGTCTTCTCTAGAGCAGCAGATATTTAGGAACACACACACGTGTATGTGTGCACACATGACAACAACAGCTCTAAGCTTATGAGACCAAGATGCTTTCGTGGAACAGGAACCGTACCTTAAAATTCTTACAACCTTGAGTAGGGTCTTTAACTAATTAAGTATTACAGCGTCACTAGGGCCCATCTCGTGATGGTACTGTTGGTGTTGATGTGATCCCTTCATTTCCCTTTCATTGTGGCAGAATCCAAGATCCTTTGAGATCATGGAGCCACAACTGGAATAACCCTTTGCTGATGAGAAGCGGCCCCACGTAGAAGTAGGGGATGGAGCCAAGTGAGCCATGCTCTTTCTGTGTTTAGATCGTCTTGTCCACTTGTGAATTCTCTTTCCATATTTCATTGGCTTGTTTTAGAAAAACTTGAAGTAGACTAAGTTGCATCCCCCAGCAGCAGGGTTTTAGTAACTTCTGAAGTTTCATTTATGATACTGAGCCATAATCACACTATTTAATCTTCCTATCCTGGCTACATGTACCCTTTTTGGTTAAACCTGTTTGCTTTTTGTTTTTTAAGTGTTCTGAATGGAGCAGAAAGAGCATTGTGCTTGAAGTCAGAAGCCCTAGGTTTGAACACTAGCTTCACCACTTCTCTGTGTGATTTGGGGCAAGTTTTTAAATTTCTCTTAGCCTTTTTCTTTCTTGTCTGTAAAATGGGAATAATAATATCTACTGTATAGCATTATTATGAAGATTAAATGAGATAGCGTACATGTGAAACCACCATAGGAACTATAAAGCACTGATAAATATAGTGTGTTATTTTTACAGTGTGATTATTATCCCACCACCACCCTCTGTGAGAAACACCAATTGGTTGAAACTCTCCCTTGGGTTTTCAGTTCAGACAGGCAGTTGGAAGGATTCTTCTTTTGGTTTGATGGTTTTCTTCGGTAGTATGCGTGTGTTCCTTTCTTTTTATTTTTTGTGTATCTATTGTAGGATTTTGATTTGGGGTTACTGTGGGGTTCATGTATGTTGACCTATAACTATATCTACTTGTTTTAAGCTGGGAGTCATTTTAAGTTCAAACACATTCTGAAAGGTCTACTTTTACTTCCCTACCCCACATTTTGTGGTTTTGGTGTCATATTTTACATCTTCGTGTTTATCCCCTAATTGTTTGTTGTAGTTACAGTTGCTTTCACAATTTTTTTGTCTTTTAATCTTTGTGCTGGCTTATTTAAGTGGTTGATCCTCAGTCCTTACTATATATTTGCCTTTCCTAGTGGGATTTTCCCTTTCCTATAGATTCTTACTTCTTTTCCACTTAGAGAAGACGCTTCAACATTTCTTTTAGGGTAGGCTTAGTATTTTTTTAAAAATTTTTGTTGGTGTATAGCTGATTTACAGTGTTGTGTTAGTTTCAGATGCACAGCAAAGTGAATCAGTTATACATATACATATATTCACTCTTTTTTTTAGATTCTTTTCCCGTATAGGCTATTACAGACTATTGAGTAGAGTTCCCTGTGCTATATAATAGGTTCTTATTAGTTATCTATTTTATATATAGTAATGTGTATATGTCAATCCCAATCTCCCAATTTATCCCTGCCCCCCCTTATTCCCTAGTAATGATAAGTTTGTTTTCTACATCTGTGACTCTACTTCTGTTTTGTAAATAAGTTCAGTTGTACCCTTTTTTTGGATTCCATATATAAGTGATATCATATATTTGTTTTTCTGTGTCTGACTTACTTCACTCAGTGTGACAATCCCTAGGTCCATCCAAGTTGCTGCAAATGGCATTATTTTGTTCTTTTTTATGGCTGAGTAGTATTCCATTGTACATATGTACCACATCTTCTTTATCTGTTCCTCTGTTGATGGACATTTAGGTTGCTTCCATGTCCTGGCTATTGTAAATAGTGCTGCAGTGAACACTGGGTAGGTTTAGTATTGATGAACTCCTTTAGTTTTTCCTTGATGAGAAGGTTTTATCTCTTCTTGTATTCTGAATGATAGTCTTGCTGGGTAGAATATCCTAGGTTGCAGGTTTTCCCTTTCAGCACTTTTAATATATCATGCCACTCAGAAATTAGCTGATAGGGCTTCCCTGGTGGCGCAGTGGTTGAGAATCTGCCTGCCAATGCAGGCGACACGGGTTCGAGCTCTGGTCTGGGAAGATCCCACATGCCGTGGAGCAACTAAGCCCGTGTGCTGCAACTACTGAGCCTGTGCTCTAGAGCCTGTGAGCCACAACTACTGAAGCCCATGAGCCTAGAGCCTGTGCTCCACAGCAAGAGAGGCCACAACAATGAGAAGCCCACGCACAGCAATGAAGACCCAACACAGCCAAAAATAAATAAAATAAATAAATTTTTAAAAAAAAGAAATTAGCTGATAGCTTTACGGGGATTCCCTTGTGTATGACTTTTTGTTTTTCTCTTGCTGCCTTAAGAATTCTCTCTTTAACTTTTGCCATTTTAATTATGATATGTCTTGGTGTGGATCTATTTAGGTTCATCTTGTTTGGGACCCTCTGTGCTTCCTGTACCTGGGTGTCTGTTTCCTTCTTTGGTTTTGGGAAGTTTTCAACCATAATTTTATCCAATACTTTTTCGATCTCTTTCTCTCTCTGGCCACCTTCTGGAACCCCTGTAATGCGAATGTTGGTATGCTTAACATAATCCCAGAGATCTCTTAAACTGTTTTCATTTTCTTTTATTTGTTTTTCCTTCTGCTGTTCTGATCGGGCGATTTTCTTTATTCTATCTTCCAGACCACTTGTGCATTCTTCTGTATCACTTAGTCTGCTATTCATTCTTTCTAGTGTGTTTTTCAATTCACCTATTGAATTCTTCACTTCTGATCAGGCATTTTTATTTTTATTTTTTTTAACATCTTTATTGGAGTATAATTGCTTTACAATGGTACGTTAGTTTCTGCTTTATAACAAACTGAATCAGTTATACATATACTTATGTTCCCATATCTCTTCCCTCTTGCATCTCCCTCCCTCCCACCCTCCCTATCCCACCCCTCTAGGTGGTCACAAAGCACAGAGCTGATCTCCCTGTGCTATGCGGTTGCTTCCCACTAGCTATCTATTTTATGTTTGGTAGTGTATATATGTCCATGCCACTCTCTCACCCTGTCACATCTTATCCTTGCCCCTCCCCGTATCCTCAAGTCCATTCTCTAGTAGGTCTGTGTCTTTATTCCCATCTTTCCACTAGGTTCTTCATGACCTCTTTTTTTTTTCCCCCTTAGATTCCATATATATGTGTTAGCATACTGTATTTGTTTTTCTCTTTCTGACTTACTTCACTCTGTGTGACAGACTCTAACTCCATCCACCTCAACACAAATAACTCCATTTCGTTTCTTTTTATGGCTGAGTAATATTCCATTGTATATATGTACCACATCTTCTTTATCCATTCATCCGATGATGGACATTTAGGTTGCTTCCATGTCCTGGCTATTGTAAATAGAGCTGCAGTGAACATTTTGGTACATGACTCTTTTTGAATTATGGTTTTCCCAAGGTATATGCCCAGCAGTGGGATTGCTGGGTCGTATGGTAGTTCTATTTTTAGTTTTTTAAGGAACCTCCATACTGTTCTCCATAGTGGCTGTATCAATTTACATTCCCACCAACAGTGCAAGAGTGTTCCCTTTTCTCCACACCCTCTCCAGCATTTATTGTTTCTAGATTTTTTGATGATGGCCATTCTGACCAGTGTGAGATGATATCTCATTGTAGTTTTGATTTGCATCTCTCTAATGATCAATGATGTTGAGCATTCTTTCATGTGTTTTTTGGCAATCTGTATATCTTCTTTGGAGAAATGTCTATTTAGGTCTTCTGCCCATTTTTGGATTGGGTTGTTTGTTTTTTTGTTATTGAGCTGCATGAGCTGCTTGTAAATCTTGGAGATTAATCCTTTGTCAGTTGCTTCATTTGCAAATATTTTCTCCCATTCTGAGGGTTGTCTTTTCGTCTTGTTTATGGTTTCCTTTGCTGTGCAAAAGCTTTTAAGTTTCATTAGGTCCCATTTGTTTATTTGTGTTTTTATTTCCATGTCTCTAGGAGCTGGGTCAAAAAGGATCTTGCTGTGATTTATGTCATACAGTGTTCTGCCTATGTTTTCCTCTAAGAGTTTGATAGTGTCTGGCCTTACATTTAGGTCTTTAATCCATTTTGAGTTTATTTTTGTGTATGGTGTTAGGGAGTGTTCTAATTTCATACTTTTACATGTACCTGTCCAGTTTTCCCAGCACCACTAATTGAAGAGGCTGTCTTTTCTCCACTGTATATGCTTGCCTCCTTTATCAAAGATAAGGTGACCATATGTGCGTGGGTTTATCTCTGGGCTTTCTATCCTGTTCCATTGATCTATGTTTCTGTTTTTGTGCTAGTACCATACTGTCTTGATTACTGTAGCTTTGTAGTATAGTCTGAAGTCAGGGAGCCTGATTCCTCCAGCTCCATTTTTCGTTCTCAAGATTGCTTTGGCTATTCGGGGTCTTTTGTGTTTCCATACAAATTGTGAAATTTTTTGTTCTAGTTCTGTGAAGAATGCCAGTGGTAGTTTGATAGGGATTGCATTGAATGTGTAGATTGCTTTGGGTAGTAGAGTCATTTTCACAATGTTGATTCTTCCAATCCAAGAACATGGTATATCTCTCCATCTATTTGTATCATCTTTAATTTCTTTCATCAGTGTCCTATAATTTTCTGCATACAGGTCTTTTGTCTCCTTTGGTAGGTTTATTCCTAGACATTTTATTCTTTTTGTTGCAATGGTAAATGGGAGTGTTTTCTTAATTTCACTTTCAGATTTTTCATCATTAGTGTATAGGGATGCAAGAGGTTTCTGTGCATTAATTTTGTATCCTGCTACTTTACCAAATTCATTGATTAGCTCTAGTAGTTTTCTGGTAGCATCTTTAGGATTCTCTATGTATAGTATCATGTCATCTGCAAACAGTGACAGCTTTACTTCTTCTTTTCCGATTTGGATCCCTTTTATTTCTTCTTCTTCTCTGATTGCTGTGGCTAAAACTTCCAAAGCTATGTTGAATAATAGTGGTGAGAGTGGGCAACCTTGTCTTGTTCCTGATCTTAGTGGAAATGGTTTCAGTTTTTCACCATTGAGGACAATGTTGGCTGTGGGTTTGTCATATATAGCCTTTATTATGTTGAGGAAAGTTCCCTCTGTGCCTACTTTCTGCAGGGCTTTTACCATAAATGGGTGTTGAATTTTGTCGAACGCTTTCTCTGCATCTATTGAGATGATCATATGGTTTTTCTCCTTCAGTTTGTTAATATGGTGTATCACGTTGATTGATTTGCGTATATTGAAGAATCCTTGCATTCCTGGGATAAACCCCACTTGATCATGGTGTATGATCCTTTTAATGTGCTGTTGGATTCTGTTTGCTAGTATTTTGTTGAGGATTTTTGCATCTGTGTTCATCAGTGATATTGGCCCTGATCAGGCCTTTTTATTTTTCCTAGTTAAAATTTTCACATTGTACATCTGTTCTTTCCCTAATTCAGCCAACAGTTTTATTACCAATGCTTTGAATTCTTTTTCTGGTAAATTGTTTATTTCTGTTTCATTATTTTTTTTCAGGTTTTCTTTTTCTTGCTCTTACAATTGAGAGCAGTTCCTCTGCCTTTTCATTTTACTTAACTTTCTCTGCCTCTATGAATTTAGGCGAAACAGTTACGTGTGGCAGTCTTGAAGATGTGTTCTTATGTGGGAGCATCCTTATACCGACCGCATGTGCATGGACACAAGTCACATCTTTCCTCAGGGTGTGCTGGTAGCTATCACCTTGGTAGGGAACGGGGCTGGAGATGGAGGGGCTAGAGCTGGAGCAGGGTATGAGGCAGGACTTCTCCTCTGCTCAGTGGCCATCACTTCCCTATCAGGGACAGGGTCTGATCCCAAGTTGCTGGAGCAGAAGCCCCGAGGTTCAGGCCCAAGCTGTCTCTGTTCCTTTGAGGTGTGTGTTTTCCCCTCTCCCAGCACCGAGTCCCTTGCCCCAGAGAGGAGCAGTGCTGAAGCAAGTGGAGCCCGTGCAGGCTCTCAGCTCATGTCAGCCGCAGACAGAGGTCCGAGCTGTCTCTGATGCTGTGCCCGTGCAGGCGCCCTGAATTGTATCCCTCACTCCACTCAGACGCAGCCTCGGGTGCCAGTCGCCTTTGTCCCTCACAGCCAATCACTGTCCCTAGTCTCTGCCACCCTGTTGTGGAGCCATACTGCGGGCAGCCTGGGGCCCACAGTGGACCCACAGTGTGTACTGTCAGAGGGTGAGCTGTGGTGGAGCGTCTGCCATCAGAGATCTGAGCTGCTTCTGACGCACTGCTTGAGTTAGCACCAACAATAGCCGCCGCCACCCCACCCAGGCTCCGCCCCGGAACCAGGTCGCCTCTACGCCCCACAGTCAAGTCTTGCCCGTTGTGGCTGCCCCAGATTCAGCGCCAAGCTGCTGTTATCCCAGCCGTCCTCCAGTGAGCCAGACGGACTCATCTCCCTTGGTAGGATCCTAGGACTGGGGCATCCAGTCTGTGGCTTGACCCACTCACTTCCCAGGGTGGGTGTCCACCTGTGAAATCTCCTTTTTTCCTCTGTGTGCCCTTCCAAGGGTACAGGTTCCAACCCAATCACTTTTCTTCCCTTCCTACCCAGCTACATGTGTATCCTTCTTTCAGCCTTGGCTGTGCAGGAGTCCTTCTCCCAGTTTCCAGTTAGTTTTCAATGAGAATTGTTTCACATGTAGGTGTATTTTTGATGTGTTCGTGGCGGGAGGTGAATTCCATGTCCTTTTACTCCACCATCTTGACCGGTCTTCAGAATGCTTCTTGACTTCAACAGTTAAATCATAGTGCTTCATTTAATCTTTGCAGCAATCCTTTGATACGGATTTTATTGATATTACCCCTAACTTTCCAGATAAGGAAACTGAGTCTGAGAATTTCATAACTTCCTTAAGGTCAGTGTAATCTTAATCCCCATATTGGTACTCTGCCATCCTAATAACTTGGAAAATCACTTCTTTTTTCTGTATCCCGAGACCTTGGTGGCTAACTAGAAATAAGCATTTTCTCTTACCATATAAATGAGAAAAACGTGAGCATAGGAAACTTGTCCACCATAGCTTAACAGCAGCAACTCCGATTCCTGGAGTCCTAATAGAGACCCCATTCCACCTCCCCAGCAGTAACAACAGAAGTTTCATTCGTACTCTGGAAAGAATTGCGGTGACAAGTAGTTCAGTATTTTATGGAATCAGTACTGAGCTCTGCATTCTTGCATAATAGTTCTTTTCATGATAAATTGCTTTGTGCAATTGTCAGCTCAGCCAGCACTTCCTCTTTGGATTCTTGACAACTATCATTGAGGTTTTCATCAGTGATTGATTGCAATCGCTATCAGATGACTTCTCTTTGAATTACTCAGTTACTATCTTCATGTTGGAAGAACCTAACACCTGTACTGCCTTCTGGGAGTTAACTGTGCAGAATACATATTATATAATATGTGGTTTTGCAGATAATCACAACTCTGGAAAGGTCTCTTCATTCTTTCAAATAATACAGGTCTGTTTCTTCGGCTGAGTTCATTTTGCTTTAGAAGAATTGTGGCAGCAGTAGTAGGAACCCAGGACTGAATGAGGTAATGCATGCGGAGAACTTAGCACAGAGCCTGGCACTATTTATGTCGGCTACCGCTATATTCTCAGGCATTTTATCACAATTTTATCAAATGGTTCGGAGGGTGGAGCTCAGGAAATCAATCACAGAAGTGGTACTTCCCAATGGTGAGAATAGCTGCAGTTCCAAATTCAAATGGCAAATAATAAATAATTACAGCAAAAGGTCTTATGTATCAGAAGGAAAATCATGTTCATCTTGTCCTCTTCTCTAAAAGTAAGTCAAAAGCATTGACTATGAGCTGGATTTCCCTAGGACCTGAAGTGCTTTTTTTTTGTTATAATTTGTAGATCATTATGTATGTAATCAGAGGAAGAATCAGGTAAGTAGAGTTAGCAGAAGTTAAAAGGTACCAGATATGCATGAGCTTTTCTACAGGATTGTATTCTTTTACTATTCAAATATTTCATTTTAAAGTGTAATTGTAATGTCTAGAGTTATACCTTAACGATAAAAAGTATTTACATAGTTCCATTAAAGATGACATGCCTTACGGATCTAACTTCCTGGCTACCCAAATCAACAATATTACCACCTAGTGGCCACTGAGTTGAACTGCAAACACATGAACCTTGGGACTCACAAAGAGTCTGAGTGCCTTGTTTCAGTGGCTAAAGTGGTTGAAAATGACACTGAGCACCACTAGAGCAAACGACTTTAACTATCCTTGATCACTGTTAATTACCAGAAAACTCAAACTCGGCTCTCTAGCAGGTGGGAGAAAGTTGAGACTTTGAAAGTTTGCAAGCTGAAGCTAGAAAATGTGATCATTTAATTCCTTAATCCTTTTATTAATCTTTTGAATTGAGAAGAGCTGTATCTACCTTTCTCCACCAGTTTTTATATTCAAGTTTTGATTGATTTCTACTAGTTTTCTTCTGAAAATAAAAACTGCGTATCTGAGTAGATCACAACTGTTTTCAACAGAGATAAACAATGGTTTTTCCACTATAGGAAATATGCAGTGTCAGTTTATGTCCTTTAATAAAATTATCAAAAGCTAAGTGCTTAGCTTCTTGAAGTGCTGGTCCATGATAGCACATCCTCACTCCATCTCACCAGGACCTTTTTTATTTACCACTTCCCCTCTCTCCCTCTCTCCTTATCATCTACCGACTTGTTGACATTCAAACTATTCATTGAAATGAACAAACCATCTGCCTACTGAGCTCATCGCCCCATCCCAGTTCCTTGCTGAAATAAATGAAATGTGGGATGAGTAATTGTAATGTAATAATTCTAAAGGAGTGTAATATATTCAAGTAGGTTGAATGCAGGAATCCACTAAAAATATTATTTGAAATTGCTCTTCTTTCCTTAATATTGTCCCTTTGGTTTCATGATTCTAGGATTAAGCCTAATTGCTAACATAATATATGTGCATGATCATCTGCTTTCTTAAACTTAAGCTTCCTCTGGCATTGGTTCCCAGTTTGTAGTCATGGCTGTGGCATTAACGGTAATTGGTCTGAGCTTCGTGTGGTGAAATAGGTTCCAACACGTTGACAGCAATTAATGGAGCTAGTTAGCCCTGGGTAAGATTCAAGGGATGGATTTTGTGTCTCTTTCAAATTGTTTTCTTGTTGTTTCTGTGGTAGTCTCCCAGGAGACTGTAGTGAAAAGGGGGCTGGCTTTAGAATTACACAAACCTGAGTTCAGATCCCTTCCCTGCCTGTCCTTGGGAAACTTATTTCATCCAAACGAGGCTGAGTTCTCTCATCTCAAAGATAGAGGTAATAACACCAATACCATAAGGTTAGTGTAATGATCAAATCAGTTAACATATGTCAGCCACCTAGTACAATATCTAACACAGTAATATGCATAAATATTTGCTCTCTGCCTTCCCATAATCGTCCCCTTACGTTCCCTTGTGTTTTGCTGTGACTTACATTTCTTAAGCAGAGTCAAATTCAGTTCCATCTAAGATTCTTTGTTGATAATGGGCTCCCTTTTTTTGTTGTTTTTTTTTTTTTTTTTGCCCTACTAGTGCAGATATAGTAGCTGTTCAAATTGTTCATTCAATGATAAGGTCTTACTATGTTCTAGGCACTGTGCTACTTGCTATTTATTCAATGATGAGCAAGAAGAGCACAGCCTTTGCTTCTGGAATTTATATCTGCAAGTAGAGATTATAGCCTGTTGGCATTAGGAATCCACGTGGTATATTCTGGTTATCTGTTACTGTATAACCAACCACCTCAAAACTTAGTAGCCTCAAAGGCCAGTTTATTACTGCCTGTCACAGTTCTGTGGGTTGACTAGACTCGGTGGTTCTTTTTTTTTCTTTTTAATTTTATTTATTTATGGCTGTGTTGGGTCTTCGTTTCTGTGCGAGGGCTTCCTCTAGTTGTGGCAAGCGGAGGCCACTCTTCATCGCGGTACGCAGGCCTCTCTTGTTGCGGAGCACAGGCTCCAGACGCGCAGGCTCAGCAATTGTGGCTCGCGGGCCTAGTTGCTCCGCGGCATGTGGGATCTTCCCAGACCAGGGCTCGAACCCGTGTCCCCTGCACTGGCAGGCAGATTCTCAACCACTGCGCCACCAGGGAAGCCCAACTGGGTGGTTCTTGCTCTGAGTTTCCCATGAGGTTGGAGTCAGAAGGTGGCTAGATTTGGAATCACCTGATGACTTCTTCACACACATGTCTGGATCCTGGGCGGGGATGGATAACACAGGTGGAGGATAGTTGGACATCTCCTAGTCCATGCAATCTCTCCACATGGCCTGGGCCTCCACGCAGCATGGTAGTCTTGGGGTGGTTAGATTTCCTACATAGTGGCTGGCTCTTTCCAGAGCAAATGTTCCCCCTCAAAAAAACCCAGAAGCTACTAATCCTCTTAAAGGTTAGGGATAAGACATCATGTCACTTTTGGTCAAAGAAGTCCCAAGCCAGGCCATTTTCAAGAGAGTGAAGCGATAGACCCCACCTCTCAATGGAGAGCAGTGCTTATGTATGGGGAAGGAAAGAATTGATGGTGGCCATTCTCTGGAGGCAAGTGACCACAGAGTGTAATTGACTGTTCCTCAGTTTCATGTCCCTTGATATCTAGACTCTCAAGCAAAAACCAGTACCTACTAGTTAACTTAGTCCACCAAGATTTGCAAAGCTGACCATTAGTGCTTGCCCTAGGAACAGGGATCAGTATTGCCTTTAGGAGTCAGACAGATGGCAAAGTAGAAATGTGTTTGCTCTGGCCCTTTTAATTCTTCGGGAAAAGATGATCTTTCCAGAGAATGAGATTTCATCACTCTCCTCAACCTCCCTCTGAGGAAACGTCCTTATTTCTCTGTGTCACTATGAGGGAAGAAATAAACAGCCTCAAAAATAGCAGCCTCACGAACCCACCTTACCAAGTGATTCACATGTTCATGCACCTATTTTAGCACATAAGAACCATCACTATCAGGGTATATTTCCTGGGACTCAATATCAATTCCCATTTGCTGCAGTTTCTACTCCGCTTCTTTTGAGATATTCTCCTTGGAATTGGAGCCCTAAACACATCAGTCCCCTGAGAACTCAACACTTCGTGCTCTTGATGCGGTAAAGACTTTCCTCCCGCCTTTTCCCAGGGACAAATGGCCTATAACCTACTCTCCTAGGCCCTTTCCTACAACCTTATCATCTTCTTTTTTTAAATATCGTTCAGGGCACTAAAATAACAACCACGAACGTTAACTTCCCCAGCACAGACATGAGAGAGGAAAAAAGTTGAAGCTGCTGCACTCTTATTTTCAGTATAAATGCTGCTTGATTCAAGGTCTGGATTTAACTATTTTATACCTTTTAAAGAATAAATTATCAGAAAATTGACAAAATTGGGAAGTTGGGTGTTTCCGTTCCTGTACTCTTGCCTTCAGTAAAATTGTCCACTCTAAAAGCCCAGTGATAGGCTCTGTATGCCTTTCTCTAGTGGGTTATGTTTTGCTCTCTGGTCCCTCAGTGGCCAGGTTAGCCATGCTCCCTCTGACAGAAGATCAAGCGGTCCTCCACTACCAGAAACGCATCTGCTGGAATATTTTCATCTAATGTGAATCCACAGAGTTGAGCTTTTTCCCTAAGAGGGTTTAAGAATCTTTTAAAGACAGACCTATGAAGACTTTCCTTAGCTACAGCAGGTAATTGTGGTCACGTGAGATCAGGATTTGTCCTTTGTGCTCATATGAGTTCTTTCTGCGCTTGTCAGGGCTGTCGTCGTTAACCATCTTAACTATGAACTACTGAATAACAGAGGAAGTACATGTGACCAGTTGCAGTCTGCATAGATATGCTTAAAAATGCTTTCTGGGGCTTCCTTGGTGGCGCAGTGGTTGAGAGTCTGCCTGCCGATGCAGGGGACGCGGGTTCGAGTCCTGGTCTGGGAGGATCCCGCATGCCGCGGAGCAACTAGGCCCGTGAGCCACAACTACTGAGCCTGCGCGTCTGGAGCCTGTGCTCCGCAACGAGAGAGGCCGCAACAGTGAGAGGCCCGCGCACCGCGATGAAGAGTGGCCCCCGCTTGCCGCAGCTAGAGGAAGCCCTCACACAGAAACGAAGACCCAACGCAGCCAAAAATAAATAAATAAATAAAAATTAAAAAAAAAAATGCTTTCTGATTGAGATGGGATGGAATATATAGGTTTAAGAGCCACTTCTAAATCACATTGAAAGTGTTTTTTTCAATTGCTATTTTACCTACCAGTTTTCTGTTCCTGAAAATATAGATGAGAAACCGAAATCTGAAATTTATGTTCAGGTTTATGAGTTTTGACTACGTGTTCCAGGTGGATTGATTTGCAACACCACCTGTCTTAATTTAAAATAATGACATTGTTCCCCTGGATCGATATAACCTCTTCTCCAGGGACACGCTATGTATACTGTGAGACTAGAATACCATATATGTATGTGTGTGTGTATGTATTTCTCATAAATATTAAATGGACAACATCCAAGAGGCCTCTAAGGAGGACCAAGCTAAAAGAGTAGCCTAGATTGTTTCCCACAAACTGTGATAATCCAAACTCAACCAAGATCAATGAGCTGTCGGGAAACAGGAAACAAACATTCCAAGCAGAAATATCTCAAGTAATAGCCAAAGGGATAAAGAAAACCACTGGCTGGATAAACTGTGATAAATGGTGGTGGTTTGTTTTTAAATTTTGTTCCTATGTGTAAGTGCCTCTTTGAGCAACAGTTTCTGTGTAATACAAGCCCTTTGTACTGTGTGACACTCCTGTCTATGTGTATCTTCCAAAGACTGGGGAGGGTGGAGTGAGGAGTCATCTTTTCTTCTTTAAACAACTGTTTCTCACACTGTTTAGAACTTAACCAGTTGTGTGCATTCTCTTTCCAGTACTCCAGTTGTACAAATTACTGTCCCCTTATTGCTCTGTATGCATGGGGCACGCAAACCCACTGGCACAACTGCCCCTCGTGTTTGTACCATTTTTATACATCCCACCTCCTAGTCATCCCGAGGATTGCTCTGCTGCCCACGTCTGCCTCTCCCCGCAAGCAGCCATCTTTGCCTTGGTGCTGAATGAAATAACCAAGCCTCCGGAATTCCTATAACTTGCTGCATGTCAAATC